>NC_085140.1:174420120-176820120 GCF_024139115.2 Armigeres subalbatus | reverse complement strand
TTCGTCGACGAATAACAGGCAGGTTTTCGTGAGGGCCGATCAACGACGGATCAGATGTTTAGCCTGCGGATGATCCTTGATAAATTTCTGGAGTACAGCTTACAGTCTCACCATCTGTTCATTGATTTCAAAGCAGCGTACGATTCAGTGAAAAGAAATGAGCTGTCTTCAACATTGCACTCGAGGGCGCTATTAGGAGCTACTTGCTACTTGGAACGCTTGTGACGACATGTGACAATGCCGTTTCCCGTGAAGTGAGAAGACGTATTGCTGCTGCGAATAGGGCCTTTTACGGATTACGTAACCAGCTTAGGTTCCGCAACATGATGTCAACGTGAGACGGAAACGAAATTTGCTCTATACAAAACTCTGATTCTACCAGTGGCCCTTTATGGACACGAAGCATGGACATTAAAAGAGGCGGACCGGAGAGCTTTCGGGGTTTTCGAGCGAAAAGTGCTGCGTACAATACTCAGAAGGAAACTAGAAAATGGTGTGTGGCACAGATGCATGAATCATGAGCTGTATCAAGTATACAAAGAAGACAATATCGTGAATCGTATAAAATACGGCAGACTTCTGTGGGCTGGTCACTTAGAGCAAATATCGGAAGAAAGAATAGCGAAAACAATATTCAATAGAGAACCAGATAGGGGCCGGCGACTTCGTGGAAGGCCACGAACACGCTGGCTGCGCGCGGTGGAATCGGACCTGCGGACCCTGAACGTTCGGGGAAACTGGAGGAACATCGCCCAAGACCGACGATTATGGAGCTCTACAATACGCCAGGCAGGGACAGCAGGGACAGCATGGACCATGTCCAAGGGCTTGACGACCCCTCCCCAGCTGTCTGCGAGTCAGGGAGAACTGCCTAGGGCGTGGTGGGATTTAGCAGTGGGCTCTGCTAAAATCCCTCCCAAAAAAACCACAAGTGCCCGTAATCAGACTCTATCAAAGCGACTGTGTGCCGCTTCAAAAGCACAAGCCCAGGGAGTGCCAATTGGCATGGGGAGTGTCCCTACTTCGGTAGGGTAGCGCGTGAGCTGCTTCGGCAGGGAGTGAGTGATCTGTTTGTGCTGAGGCAGGAGTGTCATAGCGCGTCACCGCTATTGTCACCTCGAAGCGCAGCAGAAGTCTGAGTATGGACTGCACATGCTGAGGTAGGAGTCGAGGTACCCATCGACACCTCGAGGCATTGCAGTGGAGTGTTAGAGTGAGAACCCGAAAAAGGGTCACATGGAGCGAATGGTCTTTGGAGAAGCTGCTTCGGCGGCAGGGTAGCAGTGGGTTGTACCCACACACCTACAGTTGTGCACATGTGGTGCATGGGGAGTGTCCCTGCTTCGGCAGGGTAGCGTGTGGTCTGCTTCGGCAGTGGTGTGATTGATCTGCTCGTGCTGAGGCAGGAGTGTCGTAGCGTAATATCTGTAGGCCCAGGCAGTTACCGCTATTGACACCTCGAGGCATGGCAGCGGAGCGCCCAGGAGAGCATCCAAGTAAGACTCAAATGGAGTGAATGGTGTGCGAGCACCCAAGTCAGTCTCGCATAGGACGAGTGCCTGTGTGAGCGATAATGAGCGAGTACGCTTAGTACTGCCATCCCCCCAGAAGTAGTACTGCGAGGTAGTTCCTGGGGGAAACGATGGTGGAGCCCAAGGGAGTTTAGTCGGTATTACCGGTATGGTCGAGTCCGACACTCCAGTACACTTCCGTGTGGTAGTTTGGCAACTACAATGCACGTGTACTGGGTTAGTGTGTAAATGCATTCTCCCTTGTAAAAAAAAAAAAAAAAACAATACGCCAGGCATAGGTGTATTGACGCTGTAGCCAACCAGGTACCCAGGTAGGTAGTTCAAACTTCTCAATAATCTCCCACATACGATTGTGATTAACAGCATCGAAAGCTTTCAAGATCTACACCTAGTAATGCAAATTTCATTGCCTTCGACTGCTGACTTTTAATGACCAGTGTACGACTGAAGTCTAAATTATCTACGCATGATTTCCCCGGAACTGCTGCTGACTGCCCTTCGTCTATGACATCGGACATCCTCTCCGAAATTCGGTTAGCCAGCATCTTAGCAAACAATTTATAATCAGTATTAAGCAAGCTGATACGCCTAAAGTTAGCTAATTCCTTCGATTTCTCATTCTTAGGTATTAATGTGATCACACCAGCCGAAAATTTTTCCAAAGGGATATTTGAGTTGTCTAGAAATCCGTTAAAAAGCTTCAATAGATTCTTTCATGGCATATCAGGTTTCAAGTGGCATATCAGGTTCTCTTTTGCCACAGAGCCGAACGATTTATAAACATTCTCTAATGACACGTATTGAGGATCGTTTAATGGAGTTTCCTCAAAAATCTTACCTCCCCCCAGAAACAAAATGTTCAGAAGAAAATTTTTTTTCAAAAAAAAAAAATTTTTGGAAAACCCCCAGACCAATTTTCTGGCAACGCCACTGACTATCTCAAGCAGCACAAATTGTTTCACTACTGAACATTTCACTGTGTTGCATTATTATTATCATCAGACTAAGGCCGGAGTGGCCTGTGCTGCACATAAAAGACTTCTCCATTCAGCTCGGTTCATGGCTGCACTTCGCCAACCACGCAGTCTGCGGAGGGTCCGCAAGTCGTCCTCCACCTGATCGATCCACCTTGCCCGCTGTGCACCTCGCCTTCTTGTTCCCGTCGGATCGTTGTCGAGAACCATTTTCACCGGATTACTGTCCGACATTCTGGCTACGTGCCCGGCCCACCGCAGTCTTCCGATTTTCGCGGTGTGAACGATGGATGGTTCTCCCAACAGCTGATGCAACTCGTGGTTCATTCGCCTCCTCCACGTACCGTCCGCCATCTGCAACCCACCATAGATGGTACGCAACACTTTCCTTTCGAAAACTCCCAGTGCGCGTTGGTCCTCCACGAGCATCGTCCAGGTCTCGTGTCCGTAGAGAACTACCGGTCTTATAAGCGTTTTGTAGATAGTCAGTTTGGTACGGCGGCGAACTCTATTCGATCGAAGCGTCTTGCGGAGTCCAAAGTACGTACGATTTCCAGCCACTATGCGTCTCCGAATTTCTCTGCTGGTATCGTTATCGGCGGTCATCAGTGAGCCCAAGTACACGAATTCTTCACCTCGATTTCGTCACCACCGATAGAAACTCGTGGTGGGTGGCTCACATTGACCTCTCTTGAGCCTCTTCCTATCATGTACTTCGTCTTCGACGTGTTGATGACTAGTCCAATCCGTTTAGCTTCGCTTTTCAGTCTGATGTAGGCTTCCTCCATCCTCTCAAAGTTACGTGCCATGATATCAATGTCGTCGGCGAAACCAAATAACTGGACGGACTTCGTGAAAATCGTACCACTCGTGTCAATCCCTGCCCTTCGTATTACTCCCTCCAAAGCGATGTTGAATAGCAGACACGAAAGACCATCACCTTGCCGTAACCCTCTACGGGTTTCGAAGGGACTCGAGAATGCCCCTGAAACTCGAACTACGCACATCACCCGATCCATCGTCGCCTTGATCAACCATATCAGTTTATCCGGAAATCCGTTTTCGTGCATTAGCTGCCATAGCTGGTCCCGATCGATTGTATCATATGCGGCTTTGAAGTCGATAAATAGATGATGTGTGGGCACGTTGTATTCGCGGCATTTCTGCAATACCTGACGTATGGCAAACACCTGGTCTGTGGTAGAGCGTTCACCCATAAATCCCGCCTGGTACTGCCCCACGAACTCTCTTGCAATTGGTGTTAGTCGACGGCATAAAATTTGGGAGAGTACCTTGTAGGCGGCGTTCAGCAATGTGATTGCGCGGTACTTGCTACAACCCAGCTTATCGCCCTTTTTGTAGATGGGACACACGACACCTTCCATCCACTCCTTCGGCAGAACCTCATCCTCCCAAACCTTGGTAATCACCCAGTGCAGCGCTCTAGCCAGTGCTTTACCACCGTGTTTAAACAGCTCTCCTGGTAGTTGGTCAACTCCAGGGGCTTTGTTGTTTTTCAGCCGGCCGATCTCCTCCTGGATTTCCTGGAGATTCGGAGCCGGAAGTCGCATGTCCAGCGCGCGTGCTCCTAGGTTCATTACCATACCGCCACCGTTGTCTGCCATATCGCCATTCAGGTGCTCTTCGTAGTGCTGCCGCCACCTTTGGATCACCTCACGCTCGTTCGTAAGAAGGTTCCCGTTTATGTCCTTACACATATCGGGCTGTGGCACGTGGCCCTTACGTGAACGGTTCAACTTCTCATAGAACTTTCGTGCGTTATTAGCGCGGTACAGTTCCTCCGTCTCTTCACGGTCTCGATCTTCCTGCTGGCGCTTTTTCCTCCGGAAAATCGAGTTTTGTCTGTTCCGCGCCCGTTTGTATCGTGCCTCGTTCGCCCTCGTGCGGTGTTGCAGCAATCTCGCCCATGCTGCATTCTTCTCCTCAACTAACTGCTCACATTCGCCGTCATACCAGTCGTTTCTCTGATCCGGAGCCACCGTGCCTAGTGCAGCGGTTGCGGTGCTTCCAATGGCGGATCGAATATCTCTCCAGCCATCTTCAAGAGATGCTGCGCCTAGCTGCTCTTCCGTTGGGAGTGCCACTTCCAGCTGCTGCGCGTAGTCTTGGGCTAATCTACCGTCTTGTAGCCGCCCAATGTTAAGCCGCGGCGGACGACTCCGATGACCGGTCTATACATTTCCTCCCTTCCTACCTGAGCGTTCATGTCACCGATGACGATTTTGACGTCTCGCAATGGGCATCCATCGTATGTCTGCTCCAGCTGCGCATAGAACGCTTCTTTCTCGTCGACGGATCTCCCTTCGTGTGGGCAGTGCACGTTGTTGATGCTATAGTTGAAGAAACGGCCTTTTATCCTCAGCTTGCACATTGTTGCCTACCCTTTCGATCGGCGCGCATCACTACCCAGCCCGATTACCCTTGTAGCAGAATTGTGAACACCGAAGGTATCAGCGATGACAAGTGATATGGATATGACACGAGATGACAGTAGGTACATAGGATAAAAAACTAAAAACACAGCAGTGAGTCAAACGTGCTATTGAAGCTCAAAGTTTACCCGCTTATAAGATATCTAAATCCAAGAATAATTAGTATAATTGTGCCTTTTTTCGTAAGTCCAAACCTTCCTCTACTCTGAAACCTTACTGAATATTTGAAACTTAATTATAGGAGGACTACTGATAGTTAATTATAATTACCTACTTAACCTATGTTAGTGCTTAATAACGCTACAAGTGCTAAAATTGGACTATATAAATTAGTTGAACTACATTATCTACCTAATCGACTATATACACTAAAGGGGAACTAAACGTGAGTACATGCACATAAACAAAACTTGAAAATATTTGGTAAACTCACAGCTATAAAAACATCGCATGCAATCTAGTGATCAAAGGTATAAACCAATCTCACTTACATATATGGACATGGAAATCAAAATCAGACACGAGCTATACATATAAGTGTGGAAAATTTGTTAAATTGATACTAGACTAGGGACAAACTTGCATTTTCAATCAAAAGAGTAAAACTAATAGGAATTATTTATGAATGTCTTCACAGGAAAATTATAGCTCTCAGTATCCCAAAGAATAAGCGTGTCGGATTGAGCTGATAATTTTGGAAGAAAACCCTACTTTAATAGCTGTTGCCAATTCGCAACAATCTATAATTTTCGTTTACGAATACGGTAGTGCGATGTCCGGTCGTGGCAGCTCCGACGGAGCCAGTAAACCGTCAAAGGGTGCGAAACCTAAAGGTGCTAAAGGTAAAGAACCAGTGAATAAAGATGATAGTGTGGTTTTGGTGGTCACCACCGGTGAACAGTCGACAAAGAAGAGGGCAGAAGATGTGTGTCAAACGTGCGGGATCACTGAAAATAAACCCATGGTACAGTGCGACATGTGCGACGGGTGGTCCCACTTTATTTGCGTGGGAGTCACTGAAGAGGTCAAGGATCAAAGCTGGATCTGCCTGAAATGCCAATCTGCCAAGGAGAATCAGCCTACAATTCCGTCCTCGTGTCTACATCATCAGCGAGTGCCACACAAACAAACTTCGGAGAACGTTGCTACAGATCATAATGATGATCCGATGCGCTTGCGAGCATCCACAATAGACTGGCCCAGGAAACAAAAAGTCGTCTAATTCCACGGGGCACCCCCCAGGATTGTGTCTTTGGGTGAGAAAATCAATCTCTGAAAATTTCAGTTCAATCGCTTGTTGCATAAGCTGGCGCATTTGATTTGAAGTTTGTATGGGGATTTCAGCCAAAATGTATAGGAAAATACACCTCCGTCACTCATTCGATCTGGAAATTGGTTTTGATTGCTCGATTGACTTCAGAATTGCAAAAACGGCAGTTGGTATGCTACAGAACAATTTCACAGAACATTGTATGATGATTAAATGAACTTTTATATAGGTTTCGGCTGATGCAATTCGATCAAAAAACCCAAAAATACACAAATCAGCTCCTAATAAATCAGCCAAAAATTATATAAAAGTTCATTTAATCATCATGCAATGTTCTGTGAAATTGTTCTGTAGCATACCAACTGCCGTTTTTGCAATTCTGAGGTCAATCGAGCAATCAGAACCAATTTCCTGATCGAATGAGTGACGGAGGTGTATTTTCCTATACATTTTGGCTGAAATCCCCATACAAACTTCAAATCAAATGCGCCAGCTTATGCAACAAGCGATTGAGCTGAAATTTTCAGAGATTGATTTTCTCACCCAAAGACACAATCCTGGGGGGTGCCCCGTGGAATTCGACAACATTTTTTTCTCCCCATAGTAATCTGGGCCAGTCTAATCCACATCATCGGAAAATGCTGCTGCAGGACAAATAACGAGCCCGACGATCCGATCAGCTAACGTAAATGTTCCTGTCGTAGTGATCGAACCTGCCTCCGATGCCCATTCATCCCATTCCGGTAATAAATCACGATCATCGAAGTCATCCCAGTCGCTGCTGAAGCTGCAGCTAATGAAGCTGAATGAAGAACGCGCGTTCGAAGAGGCGGAAGCAGCAAAGTTTCGAGAATATCTGAAAGAAAAATATAGGCTGCTAGAACAGATGACAAACCGTACAGAATCCAGCAGAAGTGAAGACGGAAGCCGAGTGAGAAAGTGGGTCAATAATGTCAATGATGTCTTCCAAGATGAGCGCGTCGGCGGCGGTGGAGATATGGAACCTTTTAACCCAACTGGGCACTCTACCACTAATCCACAAGTTGCACGTCCTAGGCCGATATTTCCTTCATCAAATAAAATACAGAACAGTACTCCGTTGTATGGTGATAGGAGTCCTCCGGCTGCCATAGCTGAATCATTCAGTCGGAGCGTACGTCATACCTCTACCGCGCCTTCCGGAAACTATTACCACGAGCCTGCACCATCTCACCGTAGAGCGCATGATGCGCATCATCCTATGTATAGTGATCATCATGGCGGTGTGTTACGCGATCCATCAGTTTCTTCACGTCATCGACACTTGCAAGGACAATCATCAGTAGTCGAGGATCCATGGTCGCTTACGAGAAGTCAACTGGCAGCAAGACAGGCTGTTCCCAAAGACCTTCCGATGTTCGCCGGTAGCCCTGAAGAATGGCCTGTATTTATTTCGATGTTCAATAGCTCAACTTCGATGTGCGGATATTCCAACGAGGAGAACGTCATACGGTTGCAAAAAAGTCTAAAAGGGAAGGCATATGATGCGGTCAAGTGTCGTTTAATGCATCCGTCCAACGTACCAGGCGTGATGGACACGCTTCGATTGTTGTTTGGCCAACCTGAGGCAATAGTTCACTCGCTAATCACTAAAATAGACGCGCTCCCACCAGTAAGAGAAGATAAACTCGAAGCACTGGTCGACTTAGCTGTAAATGTGCAGAACTTTTGCGCAACCGTCGATGCGTGTGGTTTAGATGACTATATGTATAATGTCTCACTTCTCCACCAGCTAGTCAATAAGCTACCGCCAACGATTCGCCTAGATTGGGCTCGCTATCGTCAGACTATCCCAAGGACCAATATGGCGACCTTCGGCAACTGGCTTTATTCTCTCGCCGAAGCTGCCAGTGCTCTTTCTATTCCTCCATTGATCCAAGATCATAAACTGCCGAAACCCGAAATTAGACAAGCTAAAAAGGCTAGTATGTTCATTCATACTCAATCAAATAGTGACGAACTGCCGGAGAACCCTGACGAGTGCTTGCTTTGCAAGGGATGCTGTAAATCCGTAGTCAGCTGTAGAGACTTCCTTGACTTGCCACGAGACTCCAAATGGGCCGCCGTAAGGAATCTAAGCTTGTGTCGTACATGCCTACAACGCCACGAAGGAAGGTGCAGAGGAAAACCATGCGGAAAAAATGGCTGTTCGTATTATCACCACGAACTTCTACACAATGATAAAAAAATGCAGCCATCGGTCAGGAATAGTTCACTGGAACAAGCAGTCCCTCAAGAACTACAACGAAGCTCCAATTCTCCACAAGGTTGTAATACGCATCAGTCGGATGTTAATAAAGTACTCTTTCGGTATATTCCGGTTGTTTTGGATGGAAAAAAGGGCTCTATTCGCACTTACGCCTTTTTTGATGAAGGGTCAGCAATGACACTATTGGATCAAGAATTGGCCGATCAGCTGGATATTTCCGGCCCGATACATCCACTAGGACTTCGATGGACTGGAGGAACAGAACGGTGTGAGAAAAACTCCCAAGTGGTAAATCTGCTCATCTCTGGAACACATAGCAATGCTGCCAAGTATCAACTAAATGGGGTACGCACGGTGAATGAGCTTATGCTACCATACCAATCTCTCGATATGGAGCACATAGGCCAGACATATCCATATTGCCGTAACTTGCCTGTAGAGTCTTATTCCAATGTTCGTCCTCAAATCCTCATAGGCTCGAAACATGCTTCAATTGGTCTCGTACTTAAAAGCCGAGAAGGAAATCTAGATCAACCTATTGCTGTCAAGACTCGATTGGGGTGGACCATTTATGGAGGATGCAACCACAATGATACACCGAACCTCGTTCAATACTCGTTCCACATTTGCGAAGGAGAATCAGAATTGGAAAATTTGCATCAAACTGTTAAGGACTACTTTGCCCTAGATAGCATTGGGATTTCGAAAACCAGCAAGGAGCTACTTTCATCAGACAACCAACGTGCCCTGTCACTCCTAAAAAACTGCACAAGATTCAATGGAAGGCAGTTTGAAACTGCACTACTTTGGCGATACGAGAACAGCCGGCTTCCTGATAATAAAGAAATGGCGCTACGAAGATATCTTTGTCTCGAGAAACGATTGCAAAAAGATCAAGAGCTGGCTAAGACCTTGAAACTAAAAATGGAGGAATATCTATCAAAAGGATACATTCGGAAGCTTTTGCCCACGGAACACCAAAAACATTATCCACGTATTTGGTATTTACCTATTTTTCCAGTCTTTAACGTCAACAAGCCAGGAAAATTACGAATTGTTTGGGATGGGGCGGCTAAGTACTTTGGTATATCCCTCAACTCAGCCTTGTTAACAGGACCCGATCAGCTGTGCTCGCTTTTCTCTATCTTGTTACAATTTCGCGAAAATGCCATTGGCGTAACCGGAGACATTAGAGAGATGTTTCATCAGGTTTTGATTCGAAAGGAAGATCAGCAATGCCAAAGATTTTTCTGGAGGGATGAAAGCGGCGAAATGCAAGTCTTCGTTATGAACGTTATGACATTCGGGGCCAGCTGCTCACCGGCATGTGCCCAATATGTTAAAAACTTAAATGCTGACCGGTTCTCTGCAGAGTATCCTGAAGCGGTGGGTATCATCAAACATAAACATTATGTTGACGACGCCATGTTTAGCACTGAAACGCCCAGCCAAGCCATTCAACTAGCTCAAGAAATTCGGCAAATTCACTCAGCTGGTGGTTTCGAAATACGAAATTGGGTAAGCAACTCCAAACAAGTTTTGTCAGCACTAAACGAAGACTACGTAGAAGAACGAAGTTTAGACCTTACCCAGGGTCCAATGGCCACCGAAAAGGTACTAGGGATGTGGTGGTGTACAGCAACGGACGAGTTCATCTATAAAATTCAATGGGAGCGCTATGGGCCAGAACTACTAAAAGGCGCAATTCGTCCTACAAAACGGCAGATGCTCCAAGTACTTATGTCCATTTTTGATCCTTTGGGGCTCATTTCACATTATCTGATGTACTTAAAAGTACTAACCTATGTTAGTGCTTAATAACGCTACAAGTGCTAAAATTGGACTATATAAATTAGTTGAACTACATTATCTACCTAATCGACTATATACACTAAAGGGGAACTAAACGTGAGTACATGCACATAAACAAAACTTGAAAATATTTGGTAAACTCACAGCTATAAAAAACATCGCATGCAATCTAGTGATCAAAGGTATAAACCAATCTCACTTACATATATGGACATGGAAATCAAAATCAGACACGAGCTATACATATAAGTGTGGAAAATTTGTTAAATTGATACTAGACTAGGGACAAACTTGCATTTTCAATCAAAAGAGTAAAACTAATAGGAATTATTTATGAATGTCTTCACAGGAAAATTATAGCTCTCAGTATCCCAAAGAATAAGCGTGTCGGATTGAGCTGATAATTTTGGAAGAAAACCCTACTTTAATAGCTGTTGCCAATTCGCAACACACATCCTTGCGTTGATTGGCTGCCACCCAATCACGCGTTAGCGCATCTTTCCCAGCACTATGAAGCCGGTTCCCAGCTCGTTGGTGGTGCCACAGCTTTGGTAGAAGGTAGCCGCTCGATGCCCGCTTTTCCACACTTTCTGTCCTGTCCAGCAGATTTCCTGCAGCGCTACGACATCGAAGTTGCGGGGATGTAATTCATCGTAGATTATCCTATCGCAACCTGCGAAGCCTAGCGACTTGCAGTTCCGGATACATGCAGCTTTTTATAGAGGTTTAACAGGGCCCACTGTCAAACCCCACCACATCCTAGGCAGGCGCCACAACTCGCAGATGGCCTGGGGAGGGATCGTCAAGCCCTCGGACATAGTCCCTGCTGCCCTCACTGTGTTGCAACTATTCGTAAATAAACAATCTTTGAGTATGTGCCATCAAATATAACTCTCTTGCAATCTAAAAAGCGCAAGAGGTGGAGCCTACGGAAACATCCTTCGATTGCAGTAAAATTGCAATAATGTTGCAAAATACTTCAGCGGAAAAAAATAAAATAAAAATATAAAACTGGATTCGATTTACGGATCTTGTGATTGATAGTCCTTCACCACAGCACCATTCAACACTTCGAAGGGACTGCATGTCAACTTACCATAAAAACCATACGATAATGAAGTTTTGTACTCGGGTTTCCTGTTACTTGATTGCACCATTACAGGAAGAAAATGTTAGTTGTCAAAACGTTGAACGATGCTAAATTAAACATGAAGACACATTCTACTTATCTGCAACTTGATTCAAACAAACAATTGAATTTTGAAAGACGCATTGAAGTTACAGGGTGAAAATATGCAACTTAATGATTTTGTTTCGTGTTTGCAACATAAAGTTGCAAAGTTGTTCGTTTGTTTGTTTCCAAATGTCAAACACGTACTGCATAGCAATTTTAATGAAACATTGATCACTATTCGAACGTTTTTCTTTTGTGATTTTTATTCTAGATTGAAATTAAGGATCACGCCCACCTTGATTTCTGATAGCAATCTGGATAAGGATTTCAAAAGAAAAACATCAGTATCACTAGTGTCCAATCTACGAAGTACACCGTAGCTATGCTATCAAATATTATATATTAACAATATAGCCCACTCTCGCGAAAAACAGGCGAATAGCGATTTCAGCGCTTTTACGAGTGGCGGTCGAACTATTTTATCTTAGTAATCGTAGATCGTTGTGAAAGTCGTTGCTATCGTGTGCTATCGTTGTCATAAACAAAAATATACGCAAGAATATACGTATTCAAAAGCTAAACGTCTGGTTCGGTTCTCTGTTAAGGTGATTATAGAATGAAGCCCGTGGTGAGTTTCAAATTCACCACACGTTTATCTACATTCATTTCCAAAAGCCCAAATCTGGCGCAATAGTTTTCGTACAGTGCCGAAATTCAAATTATGATTGTTCAGCATAACTAAGCAAACGATCTTCCATTGTTTCAGCCCCATACGCGTTATGGTTCTTTCATCTCGTGCTCTTGAAAAAAATATTGGAAAAGCACGTGGTTTACAAAATGGCCGATTTCTGGCTTCATTCTATAATCACCTTAACCGATAAAAATAAATTTACTAAAAATCAGTATGGGTCGAATCTATTGTGCTGTGAATGGCTGTGTTAGCATGAAGGACGGCGTGTCCTCATTATCATTCTTCAAAATATTCTCCGGAAATAGGTAAGAACGTATTCATTAAAGCTATTGGACACTTCGATGAATCCATTAATACAAGGATTTTATAACCTTGAGTTATATGTATTCTAACATGGGTACAACACTCACAGGCGCGCATTAGCAAAGATTCATATAATATCTGCCTAAGAACGTTTTTGCTCATTCAGTTTTTTGTTTCTGGCGTATCTAATGGTCGAAGAAGGAGTTCAATGCATTTTAAAATTCTATGTATATTTTATATCAAATATTACAATATGTTAACTCATTTTTTCAGAACTGTCCAAGGATGGGTTGAGTTCTGTAACAACTCATGTTTGTCGAAGCATAGTGTTACCTGTTTCAAGCATTTCCGTGAGTCGTATTTTGTCAATCCTCAAAATAAATCTCAAGGGTATGTATACACATGTGTAGCACATTAGTTGTATCTGGAAAGTTTATATTTCAAACGGTGTTTCTAAGTCGCGAATTTCTTATGCATAATTCGAAAATAGATATACATGATGTACCTATTTTTTAAATTTCGATGAAATTATTTCGATTTGTGTACCTTTGCTAAGCGCTGCTTCCCAAAAACATTCAGTGGTATCTAATTCACTTAAAAATTAATTTCGCACACAACAAATAAAATAGCTCAAATAGTTAAATAGATCTAAAATAGTTAATTAGTCGTGTCTTAGGAGATACTTTGATTTTTTTTAATTCGTTTTCATTATGATCTCAATTATAAAAGTATTTACAATTGGCACTTGAGCTAATAATCTTGACTGTTCTAGTCTCCATTCATTTGCACGTCCATCATTAATGCCATGTGAGGAAGATGCTGTTTTAGACATCTCAATGGATCTTGATGAAGATCTACTTCGTACTGATCCAAATCTACAACCCGAGGATGTTGGATACTATGTTGAAATAGGAGCATCTCAGGATGTCAATGTTCCATTGTCGAACACTCAGCGCCAAAACAACTCATTTGAAATATATAGATCATGATTATTGTTGTAAAGTAGATAATTTAACTAAAATGATGGACCAGCTGATTCTAAAGGGAAAAGAAAACGTTAAATTGAAGAACAAACTGAAAACTAAACAATAGGAAGCATCTAAATTAAAGAAGAAAGTTCGTTCTTTAAAAGAAGAAGTTAAAACGTTAAAAAAAAAACAATTGGTAACATGTTCGTCGAAATTAGTTGATCCAGTTTTATTAGAGCTCGAAAAAAATAGAAGAAGAAAGTTACGCGGATCAAGATTTTCCGACAAGATAAAAAACATGGCAATCATTTTACATTATTGTTCCGGTAAAGCATATCGACAAATACGGAAATATTTTTCACTTCCGTCTGTTGGAACCATCAAAAGGTGGCTTTCAAGATTAGAAGTAAAAGAAGGGTTTTCAAAAGTTATCTTCAAGCTCTTAAAAGTCAAAGCCGCTACATTACCGCTAGATGAAAGAGTTGTAACTATTTTTTGGATGAAATGTCGATATCTCAGCGTCTAACCTATGTGGCAAATGCCAAAACAGATTATTTCACAAGATTTCCTTCGAAGGTTGGTATTTTCTCAGCAGCATATATATTTTAAGGACATCACATTCAAACCGTCTAAGACGAATTAAGTACTGTCCATTTAATTCCACCAGTTAATTTTCGTTATCTTTGCAGATACGTATTTCGACCACAACTGTGTGGTCGTCTTCAGTGTCTTGTACTTGACTCGACTTGAAGAAAACAATCGCAACTTACACTATTTATACTACGCTAGGTACCTAATCTAATCTTATTTGCCTACTTTATTTACCTATACAGTAAATTACTTTATTGTTTAGGTAGAAACTTGAAGAGCCAAGAGCTGCCATTTCCCTGATCCTTATTTTCAACAGCGCTGTTTGTACCTGTCGGTGGATTTCCAAACTCTCAGCTACATTGAGTTTCCATGGGGAAGAGACATTTCTTAAGATTTTAATATTTGATGCCGTAATTGGGTGATTTTCCTTATACACATGCTCTGCTACCTTAGATCTAAATTCGTAATGTAATCCCTTATCGTTTTCTCTTTTCGCCTTACTCACTTCCGCCATATGTTCCTTGAACCTTATGCCTTATTCAACATTTCTACTTTATCCTTCGTTGAACCCAATAGAGACTTGAGTTGGTTGCTTCTACTGGAGAATACTAGATCGATGCCGAATTTCCTTAGTCGAGGGCGTAGCTGGTTGGTGATGTGTTTATCATATGGGACCGAAACTCTTTTCAGCGGCTCCTCTATCGGTGTCAGCGTTGTATGTCCATTTCGTCGTACGGTCCTTTCCTTCTTGTTGATGATCGCTCGTATAGTCCTCCGTTGATCTTCGCTGTTTCCAAGATGTATTGTAGTTCCTTCGTTTTTCCTTCTTCGCCCAGGGGTATCGTCTGCATCCGGTGGATCATGTGATGAAATGCTGCCATTTTATGTTGGTACGAATGGTTCGATGTATATGGGATGACTCGTAGGAAACGCAGTAGTGGTAATGGATAAAGAGGACTACGACGAACAGATGACGACGAAAATCAACGGAGGACCTTATAGACATTTGAGAGTGGATCCGCTACCAGGATTAATACGACTCACGGACAAAACAATAAAGGAGTGTGAGGCGATCATCGGAGAAGCCCGAGTAAATACAGTAAACCCGGTTCTACCTAGGATTAAAGGACTACCAAAAATCCATAAACCCGGCAAGGAGATGCGAGAGATAGTTTCATCAGTGGGTTCCCCTACCCAAAACATAGCCAAATGGTTGGTAAAGGAGTTCCAAAGTATGCCGAAACCATTCCCCAGCAGGTAAGTCATCAACACCCAGGAGTTCGCCCAGAAGCTGTTGGAATCAGGACACATCGAAGAAGAGGACATACTGGTATCATTCGACGTAGCGGCATTGTTCCCTAGCGTTCCAGTGAAAGATGCTCTGAATCTTCTAGAGGATTGGCTGCTAACACAAAGGACGGAAACAACATGGCGAGGAAAGGTGAAGATGTACCTAAATCTGGCAAGGCTATGCATGACGGAGAACTACTTCACATTTCGTGGCAACTACTACAAACAGACGAAAGGAGCACCGATGGGAAATCCGCTATCACCGTTTTTGTGCGAACTGTTCATGGCGAATCTGGAGAACAAGCTACAAGAACAAGGAATACTACCCCAGAAGTGGTGGAGATACGTCGACGACATTTTCAGCATCATCAACCGAAAGGATCTACCCAGGATTTTGGAAGCGATAAACAACGTGCATAAGGACATCAAATTTACCTTCGAAGAGGAAAAAGAAGGTAAACTACCTTTCTTGGATCTACTAGTCATCAGGGAAGAAAATAAAACATTGAGCCTCGAAATCTACAGGAAGCCCACGAACACCATGAGAGTCATCCCATATACATCGAACCATTCGTACCAACATAAAATGGCAGCATTTCATCACATGATCCACCGGATGCAGACGATACCCCTGAGCGAAGAAGGAAAAAAGAAGGAACTACAATACATCTTGGAAACAGCGAAGATCAACGGATACCAGGAGAGGACTATACGAGCGATCATCAACAAGAAGGAAAGGACCCTACGACGAAATGGACATACAACGCTGACACCGATAGAGGAGCCGCTGAAAAGAGTTTCGGTCCCATATGATAAACACATCACCAACCAGCTACGCCCTCGACTAAGAAAATTCGGCATCGATCTAGTATTCTCCAGTAGAAGCAACCAACTCAAGTCTCTATTGGGTTCAACGAAGGATAAAGTAGAAATGTTGAATAAGGCAGGCGTTTATAAGATAAGTTGTTCCCAATGGCCAAACAAAAAGATCATTAGATATAAGGTTCAAGGAACATATGGCGGAAGTGAGTAAGGCGAAAAGAGAAAACGATAAGGGATTACATTACGAATTTAGATCTAAGGTAGCAGAGCATGTGTATAAGGAAAATCACCCAATTACGGCATCAAATATTAAAATCTTAAGAAATGTCTCTTCCCCATGGAAACTCGACGTAGCTGAGAGTTTGGAAATCCACCGACAGGTACAAACAGCGCTGTTGAATAAGGATCAGGGAAATGGCAGCTCTTGGCTCTTCAAGTTTCTACCTAAACAATAAAGTAATTTACTGTATAGGTAAATAAAGTAGGCAAATAAGATTAGATTAGGTACCTAGCGTAGTATAAATAGTGTAAGTTGCGATTGTTTTCTTCAAGTCGAGTCAAGTACAAGACACTGAAGACGACCACACAGTTGTGGTCGAAATACGTATCTGCAAAGATAACGAAAATTAACTGGTGGAATTAAATGGACAGTACTTAATTCGTCTTAGACGGTTTAATACATTCCACTAAAAGAGCTTAATATATTTTTCCGAACATCACATTCAATTTTTATTTAAAATAACATCATTCTAGATGCTAAGAAAGAAGAAAAGAAAGAACATTAATGTAGCAAATTTGTTTCATCTTAAAAATGAACGTATAAGAGTCCCATTTTTTGTAAACATAGTAAACGGCATTTAATTAGGCAGCCCTTACTTTGCACCGTTCAATGTGCAAAAACGATCCATAAAAGAATGAAAAACGATCCGTAACTAACATCTGAATATTCCATAAAACGATACCATAAATCCATAAAATAGTTCGAGAGATTCCATAAAAAATAATTTTATGATCCATAAATCTTTGAAAAATGATCCATAAAAACTATTTTTGATCCATAAAATTTCAAATTTGCGCAATTTTTATCCTGATGATGATCCATAATTTCAGTAATATGATCCATAATTTTGGTCATATGATCCATAATTTTGGTCATATGATCCATAATTTTGTTTATATGATCCATAATGCTTGGAAAGAAGGCCAATGAAACTATATTAATTGATCCACACATTTTATAAAATCTATGGATCATTTGCCAAAACTATGGATCATTTGAACAAAGCTATGGATCAAATGGCCAGAGTTATGGATCATATGACTAAAATTATGGATCATATTACTGAAATTATGGATCATTATTACGATAAAAAAATGCGCAAATTTGAAGTTTTATGGATCAAAATATAGTTTTTTATTGATCATTTTCCAAAGATTTATGGATCATTTGTCATACGTTCATGGTAAAAATAGCAGGAATTGGATTGTTTTTCTTGACTATGTTAATGGAACATATTTTCCCATTAATTGCTAAATTTTAGTTTAGTTATGGATCGAAAAAATATTCTTTATGGGATCTCCTGAACTATTTTATGGATTTATGGTAGCGTTTTATGGAACATTCAGAAGTTATTTATGGATCGATTTTCGTTTTTTAAGGATCCGTCTTTATTGTTTATATGCAAAAGTATGTTTTGCCATTTAATGATGCCTGTTATGTTGAAAATTTTGCATACTGTACTTCTATCATTGCTCAAAGAAGTATTGGTTATGATATATTAACCACGGAGGCTCAGGGAGGAATAGTATGAACTCAAAATCGTTTGCGCTTGCACATATTTCATCTATATAGAACCTAAGAAAATAAAAGATCTTTCTCATAAGTTCTTACATTACTGAGGTACGGTTCATTAGCAGAAAATGAGCATCAAGGATGTATGTTATACAAATACTGTCTTTAAAAAAATAATGGTATGTTGAAAACTACTAATAAAATTTCACTATCTCTTTAAGGTTGGGAAACAGAAAATTGATATTGATAAACGTGCGAATTCAGCATTAACTTTCATGGTGATATCAATGAAATCGGGTTTCAAGCAAGCGGATATTTTTCCAACCACTCGTCAACCAACTCAAACCGTGTTCAAACAATTGTTAAAGAGGCCGTCAAGTTAGTGTCGGATACTGGTTTGATACCAAAACTAATTGTGTGTGATCAAAGCTCGATCAACAGATCTTTATTCAAATCGCTTAACATAACTACAAAAAAACCATGGTTCATCTACAAAAAATCGAAAATTTTGTGTGCATTTGTTGCGCATCATTTAATTAAGTCAAGCAGGAACAACCTTCTGAGAAATAATGCTATATTCGATGGACAAGTCTGCAAATTCAAACACATAATAGAACTCTACAACGAAGATATTCAACAAATCCCTCGATCAGTTCCGAAACTAACATACAACCATATCAAGTTGGCTCCGTTTGCAGAGATGAGAGTAAATTTAGCAACACAAACGCTAAGTGAGTCCGTAAGTGCAGGACTGCGGACGTACGTCGATACAGGGAGACTCTCCGAAGAATGTTTAAATACAGCGAATTACTGCGCAAGTTTCGATAAATTGTTTGATTGCGCGAACTCCAGTACATTTAATGAAACTAAGGTATGCCTTAAATTATTATCAAATGTATTAAAATATTATAAGATAATAATGATTTTTCAAAGGAACTGAAGAGGCCAATTCAAGCAAAATCCCCGCACTGGATATTCCTGAAGAGCATGAAACAGAAGTTGAAAGAACTGCGGTTTATTCCTCAGGCCTGCGAATCTTTGGAAATGGTATTTTCCAACAAAAAGGCTAACGATTGCTCGCTAATTAATATGTTCACTTTTGTTCAGGAAGGAGATCAACCCAATCTACCCGCTCAGTCACGAAATCCATACTTCATTGAAGGATGGATTTTGTACATTTCTGCTATAGAACACTTGTGGAAGGAGCTCCACTGTAAATATGGCTTCTCGTTCCTACGAACCAGGAATCTTTCACAGGACTGCTTGGAGCACTTTTTTTCCATCATTCGATGGAAAAACAGCAACAACAGCCATCCTGATGCCAGCAAATTTTCATCAGCATTTAAATCAATAGTTGTAAATCAGCTTATTGCGCCAAAAAAGTTGGGAAATGTTGAAGCAGACGTGTGCAAGTATTTTGTCAATTGTCCAGATATGGCGAAAATCAAGCTGATTTCAACTCCAACGAAACAACAAAAGCGATGTAAATCAAAAGTAAAACCCGATGATGAAAATTTAAGCCTAAATCAAGCGAACAGTATCTTCTACACAACCGGATGGATAGCGTCGAAAATAGTCCATAAACAATGCCTTTAACGATCTTTCGCAGATGTAAGTCGTATAGGGCCTGAGCTGAAAATTCTTCTTAATAACAAAAAGTACGATAGTTCGTCGAGATTAAGCGCTCCAGGTCTAAAGTTATACAAGTTTTGTAAAAAAATAGTTTATATTTTTGAAAACAATTTTGAAACTTTTTTAAAACAATCAAATTACGCAGTGAAGAAAAAGCTTCTCGATGTTTTGTTTTGGCCATATAGAACAGCCAAATCTCATACCCTTCTAATCAATGATATATTATGTATGTCTTGTGCCGAAATGGTCGCTAATAAGTATATTAACATGTTAACCAAAGCAAAACTTCAAATACTTAACACAAATATCCAGAAAGCAGATAGCAAAAAACGCATTGACAGGAAATCTAAAGTATCAGCAAAAAGACGCAAGCTAAATATAGATAAATAGGTTTATTGATTTTCATTTCAATTATTTTTTTTGTTTGTATAAACTTGAATTAATATTAGTTAAATTGTAGGATAATTACTTATTAATAGAATTAATATTGTTAAATGTTGCTAGAAATAAATTATAATACATTGAATTCATCATATTTCAACGTTGTATTTTGCTTCACATGAGCTTTCCCCTTAATCGCATATGTTTTCTCTTTGTCTTTTCTACTGCTGCTTCCAACACAGTATTTTTTAAAATTATGAATCGCAAATTTAATTTAATGGAGTGTAAGAAAATGTCATGACGTATTATCATTATTTCGACAAACACGTCAAAACTATAGATGTTTAACAGCATTCTCAACAGTAACATTACGAATACGTTAAACTTTTGTTGATATTACGGGGTTTTCGGAGACATTGTTTAGTTTCTGATCTATTTGGTTGCTTTTGAATTTCACTTTATAATTATAGTAATAAATTATTTTGATATTCGTTGAGATCCTCAGCGAACGTGTCTTAGATAAATATTCAACTTTTCTGTGGAGGTATGATGATCTCTCAAACATAAAAACATTTCAGTAGTACCGTACCACAAGTGAAACTATAATGAACAGCATCGAATAAAAACACGTTCATTGTGCGCTATCCTACATTTCTGATCAATAATTCTGAAATGATTATCTCCTTGAAATTCTTCTAAAAACTTAAACTTTGATCGATTTGTGAGCATTATTTGGTTGCTGTGACGTATGAACTGAATATAATATGATTGTTTACTTCATTTGCATCATTCCAACGCCAATGCTACTATGATCGATTTTGTAAAAATAATTCGACTTTCTGCCACTAGCCAGCGCTGACCTCAGTAAAGTCTGTTCGCGTTCTATCTTGTACTTAAATATCTTTGATGCTATGCTATGCTATGCTATATGGAGAGAGAATCCTGATCAAAATATTATAAAATAAATATTGAAAACAGCTGCTAGGATGGGCCTGGTCAACTGGAACGCTTGCTCGCAAATCAATTGAGCTAAAGGATTTCCTTGAGGAAAAGGAAATAGACGTGGCTCATCGGTCGCTCTTCGCAGGGCCATTGTCAAGCTAATGCGGAGACAAGGTCAGTATATCATTGCCGGACACCTGAATGCCAAACATCAAGCCTGGGGCAACAATCGCGGCAATCGAAATGGCATCATCTGGAGCGACGACATGGAGGAAGGCCACTACACGATCCTGAGCCCTGATTCCCTCACTCGGCTAAGTCGGTCCGGAGTCCATGCAACGATAGATCCCCAAGCAGCACACTTGTTGCAGAGAAGCTACAGTAGCTCATTTACAACCAAATTTGGTCATAATTGAGTTTCTGCAACCAAATCAGTATGAGTTGTGCTGCTCGGGTCTGTACATAACCAACATGAACGACCACATCTCCCAGCCGGTCGTGTACCAGGAGCTCAGCTCGGATCACTATCACGTGGTGGTGGAAGTGGGCTCCTCGGCCAATCGGCATCAGCTGTCCCGGCGAAACTATCATCCAGTCGACCGGGGCCGGTTCCAAAGGTGCGTGGACGACGGCATAGACTACGAGGTTCGCCCGGGGTCGCCGGAAAGTATCGACCTTCAGTTGTGCGTCATCGAAGAGGTTCCACCGGCTCGACAAGTAAGCAACACTCTAGTCATCGATACACTTACCAAAGATTTGATCCGTTCACAAAATGTCACGCGAAGGCAGTACCAACACTGGGCTGCCTGTCCTTAAGACACGTTGCAATCGTTTGTCATAAATCATCCAGGTCAGAATGGTGGACCTCAGAAATAGTGATTTCTCCAATAAGATCTGCGCTCTCCCAGACCGTGCTAAGCCGTTCTGGAAATTGACCAAAATTCCGAAATTCAAGGCTCGGCGCATTCCACCTTTAATTGCATTAGACAACATTAGCTCTAAGGATCGCTTGATAACTCCTGCAGAGAAGGTCGCCGAAATAGGTCGTTACTTCGTCAGCTCACATAATCTTGGATAAAATATCGTCAGTTCGCACGAAGCAGTCGTTAGCGTTAGCGAGCTGCGCAAAAACTCATCATTTGAAACTCCAACGAGTTCAAAACAAGTTTCCCTCCCTGGACACGATTTTCTGAGGTCCACCGTCTGGCCGGAATTAAAACTCTACACGAACGCTCTGGTGAGTGTAAGGAAAGGTTTAGGGTCCGTTGCTTTCAATTGGACCAGGCAACCATTAGGGCACTAGCTCCAATTTAGGTTATCGAATTATTGTTGTAAATATTAGTGTACACAGTAGTTAGGTTATCAAATTTTCTAAATTAATCAATGCCTCCTTAGGGCTATTCTGATACATTAGATAAACTTTATCAATTACATTTAAATTCCAACCATTGCTATTGAACCGAATCAAAGAGGAAAAGCTAAGTGGCCAACCACTTTAAATGTTTAAGATAATGTAACAAACAAAAATCAAAAATAAACAAATTTAAGTAAAAAAAAGTTCTGAGCAAAATATGACCAGGATACATAGAGATAGAGAGATATCGAGATAGGGAGGCTATCGAGAAGTAATGTAATGTATGTAGATTAAAGGGACCGAGAAAACCACCAACATATGGAGATATAGCGAGATGTAGAGAAATAATTCTCCTAAAAATAATGTACATTATTATTACGCAACATGATTGCAATTGCTTGAATGTAACCAAAATAATCTTGTTCAAATATTGTTTCCATTTAGAGTATGATGCCTTGCCGCTGGGTGCCACAACCAATCCCTTCACTTATCATACCCGTAATCGTTACTCAGCACGCGAAGCTCACAACTGATTTTCCGCTCAAATCAATACGGATCTTGTTCTCTCCCAGTATATCTAACAACATCGACCACAAACGTTCAATTACGACTTTAATTAGGCTGTTGAACTGTGCAGCCGAACCGATATGCCCAAAGTGTATCTGCTAAGGGGGACAAGTCAATTCGTTGGCAAATAGAAAACACGACCGACTGGCCAGCATTTTATGCAAAGCAAGCATATCTGCACCGAGCTTTTCTGGGCCCGATATCAATGATTCAAGTTTTATTTCAGACCAAAGTTGCAGCTACGATTAGATCTTATCATTCCCACAGAAACCATCGGGCACCAAAGTAGCTGCTAATTGGCCTTAGTGAGCATGTTATAGCTGGTTGCAACGCCATAACCGTCCGATTTCCATTTGATTTTTTCCTCCAGGTGCTTCTGGCCGACATTCGTTACTTTGGCCCTAAAGCCTCGCTTGTCGTCCGCTTCATACTCGACGATTCGTTGCGTTCCATCCGCCTCCACCAGCATGTATACCCCACGGACTCGATCGCCGGCACGCTTCTCCCACTGATCCTTGTGGTCACCCGTTTTGGGGTCCCAAACACCGTAGGCGAATTCGTACTCCGGGTAGGAGTGGGTCGACGATTCAATAGCTTTTAGTAGATTAAGGTTATCGTGCGCAGAATTCATTATTGGTGCTACGTTGTGGATCGGTTTTGGGCTGTTATCCTTGTGGAGAATTGTATTCTCATAGTTGACGACTTTTTTGGTTGGAACAGGACACGAGGAAATAGATGCAAAGGCGACGAATAAAAGTGCGAGGTACATCATTATTTTTCTTCAGTAGAAGGAATACTACGGTAGCTACTGTTGAAATGCACCATTATATAGTCAAACAGATATCATCCTGCTAGCATCTAGTACATACTTGATAAAAATCTCTGCAAGTCTACTTCCAGTAGTAGTTGGAGTAATAAACGAAGTGTGAAGATAAGGTACGATAACGTTTATAGATTTTGTAGCAATTAAGTTAATTATACTGAATGTAACTTGCAGACAGACTAGACTATTCAAAAACAATGTTTCCATTTACGCTCTGTTATCACAGATGCGTAAAAGCTCATTAATATAACATCAATTATAACATTTACCTTTTTTTCTTGGTTATGGTCATTGGTTTTTGCGTCATTTTCACTTAGACTTAGGTCTCACTAGCTCGGATCTAAGACTTTGTAGCATTTTTCCCTGGGTGTAAGGTCAATCTGTTCTCATCATAAACCACCCGTCCTACCCCAACATCCGAAAAGGGCTCTTAGCAAACGGATGCCAAAAACAGCAATCTCTATTAAGCGCAACAACTGTACTTATAAATGCATACCGCACCAAGCAATCAATCAATCAATCGGTCATTCTTGATAATAATTCAGTCTACACGCGTTGCTCAGTTCTGCGTGGACGTGGATTGAACTACTGGCCACCGGCAACCAGCACGTCCGATCCGCGTAGAAGGCTACATGTGAAAATTTTGCTTGACCTGAAAAATAGCAAAACGTGCGTATATCAACCAGTAACGGCATTTGTAGCTATACTTAAGTCCGCTATTTGCGCTACTGGCTGCATATCCTAAGAACCGCCTCTCCCTGTCGTATGCGCCCTTGCAATTTGATTTGGAACATTTTATTACGCCTCGCTTATCCCTGCCCTGCTGCTTCGTGCGAACGATAAAAAAGTGTGTGATCGACCGCGCGCGGTGCTTCATTTCGGCTCATGTGAATTACTGCGCGACAGACTGGGCACAACTCGGCGTTGGTTTCGTAATGCGCATCACGCCAAATGTCGCGTCATTCGTCTGGTTGATCGCTAATAAGCCTCTTTCCATCAGCTGATTCTCGTGGCGCTGCCAATTAACCTTTGTGTGGGCGGCAAAGTGATGTGGTCTAAACCGAAAACAGATATTGGTTTCATCTCTCTGTCGGTTATTAGTTTAAAAATCATATAATAGTACCTTAATACATTAGATTATTATTTTTTTATTTGTTTCATCATCAATAAAACAATAAGAAATGACAATCTATAGACAACCCGGTTCTCTGGGCGTCCCGAAAGGGTTGAATGTGTATAGCTCCGAAGAAGTTCTTGTGAAACCACAAGGGAGAGAAATCTCCCATACCATTTCGAGCTGCGGATGCTGAGTGGTAGTGTAGGATGGCTTGATTGCCGGTGAAATGATCGGTGTCTTCTATATTACATGTGGGCTCGCTGTGAAATATCAAATGTCGTGTAGTTTAGTAGCGTGTGCTTGGATACTTGTTAAGACAAATTGGGTTTCCACTTTTAAGGGCACTCGGGGAATTTTAAATGCCTTGCCGAGAAAAGTACAACACTTCACTGACAGCTGTAAAATGAAAGACAGCTATCATGATCAAGCATGTTTTTTATACTAAAGTCGTAAAGTAGGGGAATGGTCGTTGAACTACGCAGTACGCAGGTTTTTATTTCAGGCATTTTCCATACAAACGTCAAATGACGAATGCACAATCAAATTACGTCCAAATCAGCTAAAAATTTAGGATTATTATTAAAATGGTAAATTAAGGATCTGTCTCATTTGGAGAATTAAACTTAAAAGTGACAATTCGAAAATTAAAAAATCACCCCGTTATAAGAATGGCTGGTGCTACCCAGCAATTCCAATAGGACATCGATGGAAAATGATTCGATATCTGTCAAAAGTAATCTTGCTCTGCGAGCAGGGTTATTTGATAATTATTGAAATGTCATTTTTAAGTTTAATTTCAGTTTAATTATCCAATTGAGACAGATCCTAAGGAGCAAAAAAATCAAAATTGGAATTCCTCATATAGCGACTACCTAAGTATGTCCCACACTGTATGTAAGAGCGAGTGTCAGCACGAGTATGGCCAGTCAGGAGGAGTCCCGCACTCCAGTACACTTCCGTGTGGTCGTTTGGTAAGCTACTAAGCACGTGTGCTGGGTTGTGCGTAAATGCATTCTCTCTTGTTAAAAAAGGGCCCGCCTGAGAAGCAGTGCTACGATAGCCGGGAATACTTTCGAGGTGGTCGAGGAATGTTTCTGCATTGGATCCTTGCTAACGGCTGATAATAACGTCAGTCGTGAGAGACGTGGCATCATCTGTGGAAGGCGGGCCACACCTGATAACTTGCAAGCACTCGGGGTATTCGAAATATGTTGTAACGTTTTACGTTTATTTCGATTGAAATTCAAATAAAAATATTCGATTAGAACCGATAAAACAAAAATAAATTTTGAATTTGATCGTGTAAAATTGATCGTGTGTTTCGTGTTTCGTTTGCGTTCGTAAAATCTGTTCGTTCCTGTATCAATTTCAAGTTTATAGTATTTGTTATAAAAGCTAAACTCATTATTAGCTGCAAATTGGCGGCAAACAGTGGCACCACATGGTGCCATGCTAATCGGTTGGCGCAATTTTATTTGAATATGCTTTAGAATCAAATTGAATGATAGCTCAGATTTGAGTAGTTGAATAGTAAAATGATTTCAAAAGATACAAATTTTTTTGGCGCAAGTACGACTCAGACTCACTTATTTCGTCTACGAATCAGCTGGAGAGCAGAAGTGCGCGAATAAAATACCTACGTTCAGTTCTTGAAACTTTCAAGTTGATAGTTTAAGATTTTGCTTGAGTAATTTTAGTTTAGTTTGAAGATAAAATTAGTGAATGAGTTTTAAAAAAATAAGCGTGGTGTTAAATGTGTTTTTCTTTCTAGCTTAGTGGACCGAAGTCCAATTTATTGCGTATTCTGCTCAGATATTTTTATTAAAGTGAATTAATACGAAAAAAGGTAATTAAATATAATTATGTTGAGCAATTCCTTTAATTTAATGTGATTTCGTGTTGGACACGCAGCGCCCTGCGCTTTTTTCATGCGGCTGGATTTTCTGTCGGTAATCGGCGGCATTCATCATCTCATCGAGATTCCGTTCGTCGCATTCTACCACGCCTTCGTTCGTCGACCGTCCGATCCGTGTTCCAGCGAAGGCCCGCCTCAAGTAGGTAGCCAAACGGAGGTGAGTGAGGTCGCTTAGTCAATCGTAGCGAATATTCCACGTCGGTTGTTAATTGCCGGCGGAAAGGTCCATTCCGTTACATTTCCGAACCAGTGATATCAAGAGTGTAGGTTCGTTAGTGCTTAGCGTGTCGTCAATTGCACACCACGGACCTCGATCCTAACCAAAGGATAGAGGACACACCAGTCCCCGCTCGGTGAACCGGATAGGTACGCAAAGCCGGGTCGCTTGGGTACGTGTGCCTCTATTTGGCGGAGCCGATCGTCCCGTGAAAATTCAGCCCTTTGCCCGAAATTGTCCTTTCTGCATAACAACAATTTTTTGCCAAATGACCTATTCGGCTAAACGTTTGGCAAAATGACTAATTCAGCCCCCAGACCGCATAGTGCTTTCGTGCTGTGCGGTTCTTTTCTCTCTCTGCGGAAGGAAGTTTTTAATACTACCCGAAGCTATTTTAATTTCAACAGTGCTTCTCAGCGCTATTTGTACCCACTCATCCCGTTACGATCTTTGCAAGGACCCGTGCCTTCGTTTTACGTTGGACCCGTTTGCGGAAGTAAAATTCCGACAAGCGGTGGTAATCCTGCAGGGACACCGTTCTGGGAAAAAATGTGACAGTCGATAACAAAGCACTGAAGAAGTTTTCAAGTAGAAAACGAAATACGTATCTGTTGATACATAAGTGAATATAGCGAAAGTAAATGGAAGATTGAAGTATTTTAACCTTGAAGAAATCTCACTCTGGTACTTCCCAGAGGGGCATTTCTCAATAATTTTATTTAGTTCATTTTAACAAAAGTGAACTAAATAATATTAAAAGTTTGGAAAAGGCCTATATTATGACCCATGTCCGTGTTACATGGGAACATTTCCGCAGGCCTGGGGGAAATTTCCAAAACCCCACCAGTGCCGTAAGTGCCAAAAGTGAGGTCATGGAACCAAACATTGTCACATGGATGCTAAATGCATGATTTGTGGTGGAACCTCTCACGCCAAGGACGCATGTCCTGTGAGAGAAGATTCCAATAAATTTAAGTGCGCAAACTGTGGGGCAATCATAAATCCAATTTCTGGGAATGCCCTTCACGCAAAAAGTTTTGAATTCCCGTGCAAAATTGATGACAGGAAATTCCAATCGGATCCCAGATTCGACGGGTAGAAATCTTTCAAACGCTCCAATTTCGAAACCAGTTACCGGTCGAGCAATTTATACCCACCACAATTCACGAACAAATTTTGCTGTTCCTCAACGGGTAGCAAGCACTTCAATAAACTCAATTTTTCCAATGTACCTACGTATGCAAACATCGCTGCTGGTAGACAAAATTCCTTTTCTCAAAATGAGGTTTATACCCATGCCCCAACGGAAAATAACGGTCATGTTGCCGATTCAGGTAGCATGTCTGCTTCCGACTTTGATTTCCTAACTGAACAATTGCATCACATGATTGATGCAATGTTCAAAGCAAATACCATACCAGAAGCTGTTCATGTTGGTATAAAGTACACACAAAAAAATCAGAAGGGTTATATACAAGATACGACCGCCCGACGTAAACTACGTAAAGCAGATCATAAGATAATAACTAATTTGCTTAGAGCTTAGAGTGATTAAAATTTTGACTTTTTCGCTCCCCTATGCTTGAACGATAACATTTGCTGTTCTGATGAACATCCTAAATTTTCATCTGAATTGATTGTAATTTAACTGAGTACGAGCAGTTTGAAGCTTGTATGCAAATCATCGTTTCGTGAGGCGGCTCATTAACTATTTAGGGGGAGATCCCCCAGCGTAGGACACCTCCCAATACCGGACACTTCTTAAAACGATACTTGCAGAGCTCCCTCCTTCAGCTTATTAAGTACAAAAGAAAGCTATTTGAAAGGCTTTTAACGGCATGGGATATCAGATCTTCATGTGGTAAGCTTTGTACAAAATATGAAATTGAATAAAAATGTTTATAATTTTGATGTTTCGCGTTATTTTAGAAGGTTTGAATCAACAATGTTAAAATCAATCTAATGCATTCTGATTATATGAAGATGGTTCATATTTTAAATAATGATGATGATTTGTTAGATGTGCCATGTAATTGTGGTGTTCGGACATTGAGATTTTTATAGCCATTTTTTACACCTGTTTTGTTACACTTACTTCAATTCAATTGTTTCTTCTTGCTGAGAAAAATTAGCAGAAATAAAAACTGAAGAGGACATTCCCAAATCAATATCTGTGGTAACGGATGAAAGACCACCTACGAATTTGTGCGAAATGCTCAATGCTAATGCTAATGCTAATAGCTTATGTGTCCGGCACTGGAGGATCTCCCTCTAAATATAATCAACCCGAAGACTTCGAAAAATATTTCTTAATCTGTAAGACGGTTGTTGTTGCGAACCGATCGAACTTTCGTAAGCAAAGTTATAAAGAAAACAAAATGCTCATTATTGATAAGTTATTCTTTTAAGTGCTCAATTGAATTTCCCACGATTTAGTATTTCCTTAATATTTTTTGTTGCAAGCAAATTGTTTCGCAACAAAAATGATTTATTCACTCGCTAAATTTCCTATGTTGCCAACGTACTCATATATTTTTAGATATTATTGAGCAACATTGCAAAACGGTTTTCCAAAAGTTACTGTTTTCATAGTAATTCTCAAGCTTCAAATCGCGCGTGCTAAGTCAAATTACAACCAAATATGCTAAAATTTAGGGAAGTTCTATAAAGACAACTGATACCACCGTTTAAGCATAGGGGAGCGAAAAAGTCAAAATTTGAACCACTCTTATGAACATGATGGACGCCACGGTTGTTACTCTGTTTCTGCCAGGCCAGATGTAATTACAAAGAGAACCAACAGATGATATTTGAGAATAATATAACCCTCAATGTGTACAAACGGGTGACCCAAATTTAAGTAATACCGGCGCCGGCCGTGTCCGAATGTGGGCCAATTAATGAATGGGTAGGAATATGTTGACATGATACATACTCGTATTAATAGAGGCAGACGAGTCATCTGCACTTCCACGAGTAACCATTGGGATGTTAGATATATGGGGTCGGGAGGTAGCGAGGTTCGTTTTGGTAAACGTTTTGCCGGGTGTAATATGTAGTTTTTCCGCAAATCATGTTCGATCGCACTCCAATTCATTTGTGTTTCGAACAAAATTAGCGTAACTCAATATATGAAAATTGTTGGATATGACAATTTAAAATTTTCATTAAAAAAACCCAAATTTATTATTCTGCAGTGGTGATAATGCCTTTCCTTTCTGCGACTGTTGAGTGGCTTTTGAAGTGTTATTTTAAAGGAGTTCCTGCCTAAATAGTGAGGTAACCTTCTTTATAGTTGATAATCAATTTTAATGATCATCTCTTGCTTACATCAACATGTCCAGCATCTGTAGCACTTTTTCATAAACACTACTTTTTTGCTCCGACCGCGGTCATTGCTCTGGTCCTATTGTTGTACTTTTTGTGCGAATCACCGCACAAAAGTAGAGCGCGAGAACCAACGGCACCAGACGGCGGTCGTAACGAAAATCTGAAATTTTACTGGGTTGGTAAAGAATTGGAATTTTTAATGTTTTTACGTTGATAATCAATAGTTCCAATGGGCTTAAAAAAATGCTGGAGAGTTTTCGATTCGATTGATAATAAAATCTCGAAAATCCATTGAAAGATAACGGAGCTATTATCGTTTGAAATCTTACATGATTTCGTGACGGTCTCGAATTTGGAAATTTTCATTTGTCACCCTGTATCCGAGTCTTCCCCTTAGACGTAGTTTACGTCAAAAATGTTATCGGACTCCGCTTTAATGGATCCAAATAATTGTGTGAAAGTTCTAAATTGGAATGCCCGCTCTCTAAAGGGTAAGGAAGATGAATTATTCATCTTCCTAACAATTCATAATGTGCATATTGTCATTATAACTGTAACATATTTAAAACCAGGACTCTTCATTGAAAGAGATCCAAATTATTTTATCTACAGAAATGATCGTCTTGACAGCGCCAATGTTTTTGAAACCTTGGGAGTTTCTGTTGAAACAAATTTTGGACAATTTTCCTTCATTGCAGCCTACTTGCCTTTTCAATGCAATGGACAGCAAAAGAATTTGTTGAAAGCTGATCTTCAAATTCTAACTCGCAACAAATCTAAATTCTTCGTAATTGGTGACTTCAATGCCAAACACCGGAATGGAATAATGCTCAAAGCAATTCCAACAGCAAAATTTTATTGGAAAAATGTTCTGCGGAATATTATACTATTCAATATCCCAATGGCCCTACTTGTTTTTCTTCCAGTCGAAATCCTTCGACAATTGATTTGTTTTTAACTGAATCAAGCCAACTGTGTGGACAATTGGTAACTCATGCTGACTTTGATTCTGAACACCTTCCTGTGACGTTTGAAATCTCAGCAGAAGCGATTAACAATCCAATCAGCTCTACTTTTAATTATCATAGAGCTGATTGGGATTTATATAAAACATATATCGATAGGAATTTTGATTTTGATATTCCTCTCGATACCAAAAGTGATATTAATAATGCTCTCGTATCTTTGACAAATTTAATTGTCGAAGCCAGAGGCATTGCAATTCCTAAATTTGAAATTAAATTCAACTCCATTATTTATTGACGACGATCTTCAGCTTCTGATCCGTCTTAAAAAAGTCGAGGCGAAGACAATACCAAAGAACTCGCGATTCCGCGTTGAAAGTTATTTGGCGAGATTTGCAAAATGAAATTAAAAATCGTTTCGCTATTCTGAGGTATACCAACTTTGAGAATAATGTCTCGAAGATGGATCCCAGGTCGAAACCCTTTTGGAAATTAACGAAAATTCTTTAAAAACCCAGATTAATCCACCTACAGTGAGATTTTGACCCTTCCTTAGTTATAAGAATTTTTTTCCAGACTCCAGTCTTTAAAACGAGATAAAACTACTCAGTTTCCCACGGCGATTTACCGTGAAAGTGACAAAATAATTGCCTACCCAAAGGCGGGTGTCTTGGGTTGAGTGACAACTTAACGAATGATAACGTACTGTACTTCATGCTGCCTATCTATAAGGCGCTCGTCGGATTGAATAACTATTGTGACATGGTTAGCAACTATCGTAACGCTGGTTGCATATATTGTACTTGTAATTTCCAGAGACCTCGATATTAATTAATCCAGAACTAACTAAATCAGTCATTTTTTGCCAAATGACCTATTCGGCTAAACGTTTGGCAAAATGACTAATTCAGCCCCCAGACCGCATAGTGCTTTCGTGCTGTGCGGTTCTTTTCTCTCTCTGCGGAAGGAAGTTTTTAATACTACCCGAAGCTATTTTAATTTCAACAGTGCTTCTCAGCGCTATTTGTACCCACTCATCCCGTTACGATCTTTGCAAGGACCCGTGCCTTCGTTTTACGTTGGACCCGTTTGCGGAAGTAAAATTCCGACAAGCGGTGGTAATCCTGCAGGGACACCGTTCTGGGAAAAAATGTGACAGTCGATAACAAAGCACTGAAGAAGTTTTCAAGTAGAAAACGAAATACGTATCTGTTGATACATAAGTGAATATAGCGAAAGTAAATGGAAGATTGAAGTATTTTAACCTTGAAGAAATCTCACTCTGGTACTTCCCAGAGGGGCATTTCTCAATAATTTTATTTAGTTCATTTTAACAAAAGTGAACTAAATAATATTAAAAGTTTGGAAAAGGCCTATATTATGACCCATGTCCGTGTTACATGGGAACATTTCCGCAGGCCTGGGGGAAATTTCCAAAACCCCACCAGTGCCGTAAGTGCCAAAAGTGAGGTCATGGAACCAAACATTGTCACATGGATGCTAAATGCATGATTTGTGGTGGAACCTCTCACGCCAAGGACGCATGTCCTGTGAGAGAAGATTCCAATAAATTTAAGTGCGCAAACTGTGGGGGCAATCATAAATCCAATTTCTGGGAATGCCCTTCACGCAAAAAAGTTTTGAATTCCCGTGCAAAATTGATGACGGGAAATTCCAATCGGATCCCAGATTCGACGGGTAGAAATCTTTCAAACGCTCCAATTTCGAAACCAGTTACCGGTCGAGCAATTTATACCCACCACAATTCACGAACAAATTTTGCTGTTCCTCAACGGGTAGCAAGCACTTCAATAAACTCCAATTTTTCCAATGTACCTACGTATGCAAACATCGCTGCTGGTAGACAAAATTCCTTTTCTCAAAATGAGGTTTATACCCATGCCCCAACGGAAAATAACGGTCATGTTGCCGATTCAGGTAGCATGTCTGCTTCCGACTTTGATTTCCTAACTGAACAATTGCATCACATGATTGATGCAATGTTCAAAGCAAATACCATACCAGAAGCTGTTCATGTTGGTATAAAGTACACACAAAAAAATCAGAAGGGTTATATACAAGATACGACCGCCCGACGTAAACTACGTAAAGCAGATCATAAGATAATAACTAATTTGCTTAGAGCTTAGAGTGATTAAAATTTTGACTTTTTCGCTCCCCTATGCTTGAACGATAACATTTGCTGTTCTGATGAACATCCTAAATTTTCATCTGAATTGATTGTAATTTAACTGAGTACGAGCAGTTTGAAGCTTGTATGCAAATCATCGTTTCGTGAGGCGGCTCATTAACTATTTAGGGGGAGATCCCCCAGCGTAGGACACCTCCCAATACCGGACACTTCTTAAAACGATACTTGCAGAGCTCCCTCCTTCAGCTTATTCAGTACAAAAGAAAGCTATTTGAAAGGCTTTTAACGGCATGGGATATCAGATCTTCATGTGGTAAGCTTTGTACAAAATATGAAATTGAATAAAAATGTTTATAATTTTGATGTTTCGCGTTATTTTAGAAGGTTTGAATCAACAATGTTAAAATCAATCTAATGCATTCTGATTATATGAAGATGGTTCATATTTTAAATAATGATGCTGATTTGTTAGATGTGACATGTAATTGTGGTGTTCGGACATTGAGATTTTATAGCCATTTTTTACACCTGTTTTGTTACACTTACTTCAATTCAATTGTTTCTTCTTGCTGAGAAAGCCACAGAAATTAGCAGAAATAAAAATTGAAGAGGACATTCCCAAATCAATATCTGTGGTAACGGATGAAAGACCACCTACGAATTTGTGCGAAATGCTCAATGCTAATGCTAATGCTAATAGCTTATGTGTCCGGCACTGGAGGATCTCCCTCTAAATATAATCAACCCGAAGACTTCGAAAAATATTTCTTAATCTGTAAGACGGTTGTTGTTGCGAACCGATCGAACTTTCGTAAGGAAAGTTATAAAGAAAACAAAAATGCTCATTATTGATAAGTTATTCTTTTACGTGCTCAATTGAATTTCCCACGATTTAGTATTTCCTTAATATTTTTTCTTGCAAGCAAATTGTTTCGCAACAAAAATGATTTATTCACTCGCTAAATTTCCTATGTTGCCAACGTACTCATATATTTTTAGATATTATTGAGCAACATTGCAAAACGGTTTTCCAAAAAAGTTACTGTTTTCATAGTAATTCTCAAGCTTCAAATCGCGCGTGCTAAGTCAAATTACAACCAAATATGCTAAAATTTAGGGAAGTTCTATAAAGACAACTGATACCACCGTTTAAGCATAGGGGAGCGAAAAAGTCAAAATTTGAACCACTCTTATGAACATGATGGACGCCACGGTTGTTACTCTGTTTCTGCCAGGCCAGATGTAATTACAAAGAGAACCAACAGATGATATTTGAGAATAATATAACCCTCAATGTGTACAAACGGGTGACCCAAATTTAAGTAATACCGGCGCCGGCCGTGTCCGAATGTGGGCCAATTAATGAATGGGTAGGAATATGTTGACATGATTGGGATGTTAGATATATGGGGTCGGGAGGTAGCGAGGTTCGTTTTGGTAAACGTTTTGCCGGGTGTAATATGTAGTTTTTCCGCAAATCATGTTCGATCGCACTCCAATTCATTTGTGTTTCGAACAAAATTAGCGTAACTCAATATATGAAAATTGTTTGATATGACAATTTAAAATTTTCATTAAAAAAAACCCAAATTTATTATTCCGCAGTGGTGATAATGCCTTTCCTTTCTGCGACTGTTGTGTGGCTTTTGAAGTGTTATTTTAAAGGGGTGCTGCCTAAATAGTGAGATAACCTTCTTTATAGTTGATAATCAATTTTAATGATCATCTCTTGCTTACATCAACATGTCCAGCATCTGTAGCACTTTTTCATAAACACTACTTTTTTGCTCCGACCGCGGTCATTGCTCTGGTCCTATTGTTGTACTTTTTGTGCGAATCACCGCACAAAAGTAGAGCGCGAGAACCAACGGCACCAGACGGCGGTCGTAACGAAAATCTGAAATTTTACTGGGTTGGTAAAGAATTGGAATTTTTAATGTTTTTACGTTCATAATCAATAGTTCCAATTTGCTTAAAAAATGCTGGAGAGTTTTCGATTCGATTGATAATAAAATCTCGAAAATCCATTGAAAGATAACGGAGCTATTATCGTTTGAAATCTTACATGATTTCGTGACGGTCTCGAATTTGGCAATTTTCATTTGTCACCCCGTATCCGAGCCTTCCTTAGACGTAGTTTACGTCAAAAATGTTATCGGACTCCGCTTTAATGGATCCAAATAATTGTGTGAAAGTTCTAAATTGGAATGCCCGTTTCTAAAGGGTAAGGAAGATGAATTATTCATCTTCCTAACAATTCATAATGTGCATATTGTCATTATAACTGTAACATATTTAAAACCAGGACTCTTCATTGAAAGAGATCCAAATTATTTTATCTACAGAAATGATCGTCTTGACAGCGCCAATGTTTTTGAAACCTTGGGAGTTTCTGTTGAAACAAATTTTGGACAATTTTCCTTCATTGCAGCCTACTTGCCTTTTCAATGCAATGGGCAGCAAAAGAATTTGTTGAAAGCTGATCTTCAAATTCTAACTCGCAACAAATCTAAATTCTTCGTAATTGGTGACTTCAATGCCAAACACCGGAATGGAATAATGCTCAAAGCAATTCCAACAGCAAAATTTTATTGGAAAAATGTTCTGCGGAATATTATACTATTCAATATCCCAATGGCCCTACTTGTTTTCTTCCAGTCGAAATCCTTCGACAATTGATTTGTTTTAACTGAATCAAGCCAACTGTGTGGACAATTGGTAACTCATGCTGACTTTGATTCTGAACACCTTCCTGTGACGTTTGAAATCTCAGCAGAAGCGATTAACAATCCAATCAGCTCTACTTTTAATTATCATAGAGCTGATTGGGATTTATATAAAACATATATCGATAGGAATTTTGATTTTGATATTCCTCTCGATACCAAAAGTGATATTAATAATGCTCTCGTATCTTTGACAAATTTAATTGTCGAAGCCAGAGGCATTGCAATTCCTAAATTTGAAATTAAATTCAACTCCATTATTTATTGACGACGATCTTCAGCTTCTGATCCGTCTTAAAAAAGTCGAGGCGAAGACAATACCAAAGAACTCGCGATTCCGCGTTGAAAGTTATTTGGCGAGATTTGCAAAATGAAATTAAAAATCGTTTCGCTATTCTGAGGAATACCAACTTTGAGAATAATGTCTCGAAGATAGATCCCAGGTCGAAACCCTTTTGGAAATTAACGAAAATTCTTTAAAAACCCAGATTAATCCACCTACAGTGAGATTTTGACCCTTCCTTAGTTATAAGAATTTTTTTCCAGACTCCAGTCTTTAAAACGAGATAAAACTACTCAGTTTCCCACGGCGATTTACCGTGTAAGTGACAAAATAATTGCCTACCCAAAGGCGGATGTCTTGGGTTGAGTGACAACTTAACGAATGATAACGTACTGTACTTCATGCTGCCTATCTATAAGGCGCTCGTCGGATTGAATAACTATTGTGACATGGTTAGCATATATTGTAACGCTGGTTGCATATATTGTACTTGTAATTTCCAGAGATCCGATATTAATTAATCCAGAACTAACTAAATCAGTCATTGATCTGAGCGAAACTCAATAGCGTTCAATAATAACATATATTTCACCTTATGGATGCCTAATTTGGTAAAACTAAACTTGTTCAATACCTTAAAATGAGCGAGATTTTTATGGTAGTAAATTTCAGAATTTGCACACATACGCACACATACATGCATACAAGTGATCCATTAGTGTCTCAAAACATGCTCACATTTGCTATCTAGCTTCCACTGAAGAAATTTTTGAAATCCCTTTCAATTTTACGTTTTGCTTTTCTGAGAAGATTTTTTTGTACATGCTTCTATATGTTCCTCAATTAAAATCATTAGTTTCTTTGAAACAAATCAGAAAAATAGGCATAATTCCATATCATATCATTTGTTATGATTATATTTTCAATGTCAAAGTGAATTTGTTTCAAATACCATACATTTTATTTAATAATTCACGAGATTTCTTGATAGATTAATACGTAACACACCTGCGTAACGCATACAAAGTGAAATTATAGACACTTCCGAAGGAAGGGTCAAAAAACCTTAAAAGCCAATTCAAGCGCTTAAAGAGGGAAATAAAATTTTATTGACAAATGGCGAAAAGGCTCAAAAACTTGCTCAGCAGTTCGAGAGTGCCCATAATTTTAGTCTAGGTCTCACTAGCTCAATTGAGTATCAGATTACACGGAGCTTCGAAGACATTCTCAACCAAGATAATGTTTTTGACCCTTCGTTGGGAACTAATTTGGATGAAGTGAGATCTATTACTAAAAAAAAATTAAAATATGAAAGCATCGGGTGATGATGGTATTTTCTACATACTTATCAAAAAGCTTCCTGAGAGCTCTTTATCCTTTTTGGTTAATTTATTTAACAAATGTTTTCAATTGGCATACAAAGTTGTTCCAATTTTGAAGCCGAACAAAAATCCAGCTGAGGCTTGTAGTTATCACCCAATCAGTTTGCTTTCTGCAATAAGCAAACTGTTTGAAAAGTCATTTTCAAATAGAATGATGGCTCATATTAATGACAATTCTATCTTTGCTGATGAGTAATTTGGTTTTCGCCATGGGCATTCAACCACCCATCAGTTATTAAGAGTTACACACTTAGTTTTTATTTCTGCAGCTCGGCAAAAATCCGCACAGCCGTGCGCCAGCAAAATAAAAAACTGATATTCCGGCAAAAATGATGTTTGTTAGCTGATTTTCGGCAAATTATTTGCTGATTTTCAGCAATTTTGACAGAAATCTCGGCAAAAAACATGTTTGCTGGGGCACGGCTGTGCGAATCTCGGTAAAAGTTGACCATTTTGCTGAGATCCCGGTAAAAAATATTAAGTGTATACGAATTTTCGGAGCGGTTGAAATTTCGACAATATTCGAAAAGCCTATCTCCCATATATTTATCAACTTCTTTTTGAAGAATTAGAAGTCCTGACAAATTTCCAAGCGATTTGGAAATAATTTAAGGGTGGCGCAAAGTCTACTTAAAATTTTTTTTAAGTATACTATAAATGTCAAACCGTTATGAATTCAACCATACCCAAGTAACCAATATATTTCTATATTTCGCCAAATCGGCCATATAGTGCTACTTTAATGCTTAGAAGTTTTTAAATAGCCATATAGTGGCGCTATATGACGGTTTGGCGTAATATAGTGCTAATTGTTACTTGGGTAGTCTCCACTTTTTGAATCTACATAAATGAAACCTCATTAGTTTTGAGTAAATCAACTCGGTTTTATGACTAAAATTATGTATTTGGCCTCATCTTAGCAGTGGCAAACGAACTTAAAATTACGGTGGTTTATTTGATATTATAACCATTTGACATTTTTAGGATACTTTAAACAATTTTTAAGTTTTGGTCATATTCATTCACATATAAACATAAATTGCATTTGCGCCACCGTAAACCACCTCCAAACTGCTTGAAATTTGGCCAGTACTCCTTAATCATCAAAAACAAGCTGAGAGACATATGGGAGTTGCACTTTTCGAACATTTTTGAAATCTGAACCGCCCTAGTGTGCATACACAAGAAAATAATTATCTCTTCGCCGTTGCCAGATTTATTTATTGGAAAAAAATGCTGTTTGTCAGATTGATCAAATCAACCTGAAAAAAAAATTTAAACATCCAGCTCGTCCTCTTTTGTCGACAAATAGAAACGAGCGGGATGGGAATAACTTCGAGCAATTTCAACCTGCTCATTCGACAGGGCCAATGTATTAATGCATTTTCAATTGCTATCTAGTTAACTTTTACTGGAAACATGTTTGTATGGACAATTTAACGTTTTTTACGTGTATACAACCCCCAACTGATTTTGATTATTTTAATGTATCCAAACAGAAAATTAGTACATCCCCCACTGGAACACTGCCGCTTCGCAGCTTAGTGTTCAGTCAGAACTTCCACAGTTATTAACTGCGTGGTTTCTAAGGCAAGTAAAATTATTGACGCTTTCTTGGAAGCTTCCGAAAGAAGGGTAGAAAAGCTAATAAAATACCTTTGGAGCACGCGTTAGTCTGATATGCAGTGAAACACATTTACCACATAGCGTTAGCATAGCAATATCCCACCCTACAGAGTATTCAAAGCTTTCCAGTCCGAAAGCTTTGTTAGTTGTTCGAAAGCTACTGCAACGAATTTACGATCAAGTAGCGTGCAAGTTGTTCATCTGACGATCACCGCTGAGACGGTTCCACGGTTATATGATACTTTTGAAATCTTGCATCATTGGATATTGGAAGGTTTTACTGCTAATGCCTTGGCAATTTTTTTCAGAGGGTGCTTCAAAGACTAATATTTTCAGCTTTTTTCATGATTGGTCTAAGTCAAAGTAGAAAAGGATGGTCCGAAATGCCCCCTTTAAGCTTTTTCGATGTTTCAACCAATATAAATCGGAATATCGTATCATTTAAAAAAAAGAAGAAAACTAGGTACCGTCGTAACTTTGGGGGCTACTTTGGATTTTAGATTTTCTAAAAAAAAAAAATGCCACGAAAAAATACCAAATTTAAAACAGAAAGTGGCACTTTGATAGTAAGTAATTTACGTAATAATTTTTGTTTCAAAATGTCCAAAGTAGCTTCCGATTAGCCCGACAATCTTCGGTTTGAAAATTGGGTCGTATGAATAAAAAGTAGCAAAACTCAGCGCTTGTAGTATCTACTCAAAAATAAAGTCCACAGAGAAAACTACATGTTTGATATGAATAAAAACATTTTCGAACTTATGGCAAATGCTACATTCGAACTTAGCCTTTACTACAGTTTACTACCATTTACTACACGGAGAAACGTCAAAACAAAATAGACCCCATGATGACGATGATGATTTCATCATTTTTTTGCGGCTAATCAACAAAAGACATGTCTGTTTTGTTTGTTTTCCCTAAATTGGACTTCTATTTTCAAGAACAAAGCCGATACGCTTCGATTCTGATGAGTAATCTGCATTTGACACATGAGTAGCAACGTCTTGAGCAGACTACAAGAAATCAATAGTAAACTCTTGTTTTATTCATACCGAATCAGTTGTTTGTAGTATGTTCGAAATGTGTAGTGTGGTAAAGTCTCTTTTATTCATACGAACATGTTCCACAAGTGACGTTTACTACTGAAAATGTAGTAAAGTTGAACTTACTACTTTTTATTCATGTTGTCTCGACTTCCCTGGGCGTTAAAAGTATCATCGTGTTAGCCTAACCTCAGACCGCATCGTGCTTTGTGGAAGGAAGTTTTTAATACTACCCGAAGCTATTTTAATTTCAACAGTGCTTCTCAGCGCTATTTGTACCCACTGATCCCGTTACAATCTTTGCGTTTTACGTTGGACCCGTTTGCGGAAGTAAAATTCCAACAAGCGGTGGTAATCCTGCAGGGACACCGTTCTGGGAAAAAGCCTCTTAGAAGGTCACGTCTCCACGCGCAGCAATGAGTATTAACAAAAACAAGAGGAAGGGGGAGTCTCTGAATTCTCCACTTCCTTCAAAGAAACAAGGTTTCAAGGCCGTCCAGCCCAAGCGCGGAAAAAATAGAAGGAAGCTGGAGACTTCAGATATTCCTTCTAAATCTAATGTTGACATTGTTTCTTCTCCTATCGAATTAAGCAATCAGTTCGATTTGATTAATGATGAAATTGAGCAAATCGAATCTACCTTTAGCCCAGGTGATTCGATTCATGCGAAGAAACAAAGGATTCCGCCAATTGTTGTATCTGTTGCCGAGTTCTCTGGCTTTCGGAATAAAATCTTGAGTAACCTTCAGGGGATCAAGGTTTCATTTCAGATTGCTAGGAAGGGTGACTGCCGCGTTTTGCCGGGATCCTTTGACGATCGCAAACGTCTTCTTCAGTATTTAACTGAGAAGCGCCATAAATTCTTCACATACGACGACAAAACTGAGCGATTGTTCAAAGTCGTTTTGAAAGGTCTCCCTAGTGACGACAAATCACTGGATGAGATTAAAATTGAAATTTCTAAATTACTTGGATTTTCACCAGTCCAAGTAATTAAGATGAAAAAGAAATCTCGCTCTGGTACTTCCCAGAGGGGCATTTCTCAAGAATTTTATTTAGTTCATTTTAACAAAAGTGAACTAAATAATATGAAAAGTTTGGAAAAGGCCTGTATTATGTCCCATGTCCGTGTTACATGGGAACATTTCCGCAGGCCTGGGGGAAATTTTCAAAACCCCACCCAGTGCCGTAAGTGCCAAAAGTGGGGTCATGGAACCAAACATTGTCACATGGATGTTAAATGCATGATTTGTGGTGGAACCTCTCACGCCAAGGACGCATGTCCTGTGAGAGAAGATTCCAATAAATTTAAGTGCGCAAATTGTGGGGGCAATCATAAATCCAATTTCTGGGAATGCCCTTCACGCAAAAAAGTTTTGAATTCCCGTGCAAAATTGATGACGGGAAATTCCAATCGGATCCCAGATTCGACGAATGCTCTCGTATCTTTGACAAATTTAATTGTTGAAGCCAGAGATATTGCAATTCCGAAATGTGAAATTAAATTCAACTCCATTATTATTGACGACGATCTTCAGCTACTGATCCGTCTTAAAAATGTGAGAAGAAGGCAATACCAAAGAACTCGCGATCCCGCGTTGAAAGTCATTTGGCGAGATTTGCAAAATGAAATTAAAAAACGTTTCGCTATTCTGAGAAACACCAACTTTGAGAATAATGTCTCGAAGTTGGATCCCAGTTCGAAACCCTTTTGGAAATTAACAAAAATTCTTAAAAAACCTCAAAAGCCAATTCCAGCGCTTAAAGAATGAAATAAAATTTTATTAACAAATGGCGAAAAGGCTCAAAAACTTGCTCAGCAGTTCGAGAGTGCCCATAATTTTAGTCTAGGTCTCACTAGTCCAATTGAGGATCAGGTTACACGGAGCTTCGAAGACATTCTCAATCAAGAGAATGTTTTTGACCCTTCGTTGGGAACTAATTTGGATGAAGTGAGATCTATTACTAGAAAATTGATATATAAATCTTCATAATCCATCGAAATATAAGGCGCTACTAACGATTGAAATCTTTCCTCTCAGCGTAACGCTCTCGATTTTCAAAAATCTAAATGACACCCAGTATAGTAAAGATAGACGTAAGTCCTACGTCAAAAATTACTTTGTAACTTTGTGAAAGCTTTCCTGCAGGATTTGATAAGGAGGTTGTTGAAGGAAAGCTGGTTGGAATTGGAAGTTCAAGAAGAATTCTTCGATTGCAAGAATAAATGCTTGAGGAAATTTCCCGGAAGGAAAGAAATCCAGATGTTCTAACTTGAAGTGCGATCAAAGGCGTAGGATTGCAAATCCGGAGATGGAGAGTTTTATTCTTGATCTGGTAAATGAAGTTTTTGAGTGGGAATTGTTCTTGTAATAACTGAGGAAATGGAAGTAGAATAATAATTTGAGAGGCTGGCCAAGTTCCAGTTGGAATGTAGAGCCTTTGGAAAAGAAAAAGGCTATACTTTTAGCAACACCCTGGACAGCAGGGACTATGTCCAAGGGCTTGACGATGCCTCCCCAGGCCATCTGCGAGTTGTAGTGCCTGCCTAGGATGTGGTGGGGTTTGATAGTGAGCTCTACGCGTATTCTCCTGGCCGACGGTGGTTTACTAATTTACGCAGACGATTTGAAAATCTTACACATCGTACGAAGTGACGCAGATTGTAGGGAACTTCAAAAGCTTTTGGATATCTTCGCACGTTGGTGTCTCATGAACTACCTTCAAGTTTGCGTCTCCAAATGTTGCGTTATCTCATACCGTCGACGGAAGTCTCCGATATTATATGATTACAGCATAAATGGTCAACAAATTGAACGTGTGGATAATCTGAAGGATCTTGGAGTGTTGTTGGATTACCAACCAACATTTAAGCTGCATTACTCTTATGTGACGGGAAAAGCCAATCGTCAACTAGGATTCATCCTAAAGATTGCTAAAGAGTTTAACACCCAATATGGATGTGGTCTGTAGTGTGGTCTCCTAATGAAACATTATGGATCACGAGAATAGAAGCGTACCTACAAAGAAAATTTGTTCGACATGCATTGAGGAATCTGCCATGGCGTGACCCGTTAAATTTGCCTCCTTATGAACACCGTTGTGCCTTACTAGGAATTGAACCACTACATGTACGTCGTAAAAATAACCGGGCAGTTTATGGCGCCAAACTAATCCATAGGAAGTCGACTGCCCTGCTCTGCTGGAACGTGTTCGTTTTTATGCCCCTGAACCTATCCTTTGATCGAGGCAACTGATACAACTAACAGCTAGGAACACTATTTATGGACCCAATGACCCAATCAACTCTATTTGCAGAGCATTTCGAGAAGCATATTCTTTATTTGACTTTAATTTACCTAAGGAAGCATTTCGACAACGTTTACGTACATCACGTTTATTCAATTAATTGTTTAGTATTATTTAAATAAGTATAATACATTAAGACCATGACGACAGATGGATACAACAATCTATATACATAAAAATGAATTTCTGTCTGTCTGAACCTTATAGACTCCGAAACTACTGAACCGATCGGCTTGAAAATATGTATGCAGGGGTTTTTGGGGCCAGGGAAGGTTCTTAAGAAAGTTCGAGGCCCCTTCTTCCTTTGGAGAGGGGGGTTCCCATACAAATGAAACAGAAATTTCTGCATAACTCGAGAACTAAGCAAAGAATAAATCAATTTTAGGTGATAAGAGGTTCGTCGGGTCGGCTAGTGAAAACATAAAAATAAATAATCATCTATTTATCGACTTCAAAGCCGCATATGGTACAATCGATCGGGATCAGCTATGGCAGCTAATGCACGAAAACGGATTTCCGGATAAACTGATGCGGTTGATCAAGGCGACGATGGATCGGGTGATGTAGTTGTTGTAGTTGATGTAGTTCGAGTTTCAGAGGTATTCTCGAATCCTTTAAAAACGCGCAGAGGGCTACGCCAAGGTGATGGTCTTTCGTGTCTGCTATTCAACTTTGATTTAGATGGAATAATACAAAGGGCAGCAATTGACACAAGTGGTACGACTTTCATGAAGTCTGTCCAGTTATTTGGTTTCACCGACGACATATATATTATATCACGTAACATTGAAAAGATGTAGGAGGCCTACATAAGACTGTAAATCGAAGCTATACGGATTGGACTACTCATCAACACGTCGAAGACGAAGTACATGATAGGAAGAGGCTCAAGAAAGGTCAATGTAAGCCACCCACCACGAGTTTCTATCGGTGGTAACACGAAATCGAGGTGGTTGAAGAATTCGCCGATTACGATACCAGCATAGAAATTTGGAGACGCATCAAGGCATCAAATCGTACGTACTTTGGACTCCGCAAAACGCTCCTATCGAATAGAGTTCGCCGCCATACCAAACTGACTATGACTATCTACAAAACGCTTATTAGACTGGTATTTCTCTAGGAAAGTGCTGTATATGAACCACGAGTTGCATCAGTTGTTGGTAGAACCATCCGTCGTTCACACCGCGAAAATCGGAAGACTTCGGTGGGCCGGGCACGAGCCAGAATGTCGGACAGAAATCCGGTGAAAATGGTTCTCGAACACGATTCGATGAGAACAAGAAGGTGAGATGCATAGCAAGCAAGGTGGATCGATCAAGTGGAGGATGATTTTGCGGATCCTCCGCAGACTGCGTGGTTTGCGACGTGCAGCCATGGACCGAGCAGAATGGAGAAGACTTTTGTGCACTCTACAGGCCACTCCAGCCTTAGTTTGATAATAAAGAAATAATAATTGAAACTATTTTTCCGCGAATTCAACCAGAATGGGCAATTGTACCCGATGAAAATCATTATTAATTATGATTCGACTCCCAATTGATGTGGAAGAAAATCTGCGTACTCTTCGGAACGAGCGGAAATCTGGATTTGATAAAACTATTTTGTGATATGTATACATAATAAATGACAAATAATCAAACATGTATAGAATATATATTGTTTTATTTCAAAATAACTTTCTCGGACTTACATCTATTATTTGTCGTAATAGTAGAATTCTTAACAAACAGTTGTAAAAGAGAGTACATCAGAGAAATGAAATGATCGTAGAACTGCATAGATGGAAATAGTAGTCAGTATAAGTCGTACAAAGACAGAAAAGTATAGTCAAGGCAAAAAATGCCAGTAATAAGTGATGATTAGGCGAAAATATCAAGATGTACTTTGCGCCTAATTTAGAGAAATTTGTATAGCAATGACTGCGATTCAATGCAATGATCGCCCAGTGAGAACATAGATCACACAGTACCTACCATACAACTAGAGAGCGTAAAAGAGCGACACCTAACCTATTCGCATGAGTACTCATTAACATCGAGCTTAATACTAGTTGGGTTGCACTTAGCGGTTCACATACGAGCCAACGGGCAAGATCGGACGATGACCTTGGCCTTAAGCTAAAACAATAGACGCGATTTCCACGGGAGGGGAGAGTGAGATGGGCTCCTTTAGACTACCGATGGACGAACGAAGCCGAGTTGGGTCGTCTGATTTACTGGCAATGTTGGCCGATGGCCTTCTTCTTCTGGTGCTGATGGATTTAGTAATAATGGCTATCGTCGTAGTGGCCGTAGTATCCGTCGTGGTAATCACCGTAGTGCGGGTAGGTGGGCTCGTGCTCGGCGTAATGCGCAGTCTTCGTTACGTGAACTGCAAAAGAGATAAGGAATAAAGAGTTGAGAGATGTGGACATTTTTACACTGTGCTAATTTTGTAAAAGTACATGTTGTTTGATTTTATTTCCCTGAAAGTTGTAAAAGGTAATAGATTTTGAATCTAGATTTAAGAAGTGGACAGCGGGCATTGTGCCATATACCTTGTTAAAATAAAATGGTTTAATAATGCGAGAGATAGAAATGATAGGAGTGAAGGTAAGCTTTTGTAATAGTCTATAATTGAAAGCCGTTCTATGAAACACTAAAATCGCTATTTTGCCTGACGTGCACTGTAGCATATTTGCCTTTGATCCAAGCCATTAAAACAGTTAATGACAAAAATAATAAAAGGTAGCTGTGCATGCCGCTATTCTCACACTGAAGTTTCACGCGTTTTGCAAACTGTATAGAGACATGTTAAAGGCATTACGTCTCCACGTTAATGGCTATCGAATCTTGATGAACACTTAATTCAATTATGATCTACCGCAATAAATTCCAACGTATGTCCTTCTATTCTTCCATCTATTTCATTTCAATCCAATAAAAATCACCTGCAGTAACACAAAAAGAAACCATGCAATTCCACATGGTGGCTTTGGTGGCAACCAGAGGTTAATTGCACCCCAATTCAAACAAATGCTACCGTGCATAATTACCACCCTCAATGCGCCAACCGCGCTCTACATGCCTGAAAGCACATTCCCACGCCGCCACGCCGCGGCAATTGTTCCGCTGGCAAAGCGAAAAGTCAACCCGTTGATGGTTTTATTCTCATGCAAATTATGTATGATTGAAAGATTGGCTGCTCACGTGCCGCTCCGACCGAAAGCGATGGGGCGAATTGAGGGGTATGGTGTGAAGAATTTCGGCTTATTGTCTTATCAAATCGAAGCGGCTGTTACGCTCGCCGTCAGCCAAAGCTGACACTTCGAAGCGGACGGTGTCGATTACTCGGTTCCAGTAGGTCATCAGATGGATCCGCAAAAAAGAGTGATGATTGACTTGTTCGGATCGGAGATGAGTTACGCGAAGGTATTATAAATGATGTTTGGAATGCTGCGATCATGTCTGCAGACGATTTGTGGTCTTGCAATGCCTCAGAGCGACAAAACAAGCAAATTAATTGGACGATCAAATCAAAATGATCAAGATGAGAAATGTCGGTAAATTAACTCCTCGTGATGTAGTTATTAGATAATGAGAGTCACGCCACGGATATACATAGATTGCTTACAGATATGAATAAATATGGCATTGCTTTCCATCTACAACTGTATTTTTTTTTCTGAATTTCAAGCACAAATAAGTACCAGCTCGTCAGTAGGGCAGTTCTAATTCCAAAAATGTTTGCAAATCCATGATTCTCGTATATTTATTAGCAATTGGATTGAGTATGGGAAAAATGTTTAAATCATCATCATTGCCAACATCAGGCATTCAGTGGTAATATGGGGTCCTTCAGGACATCCCTTTTGACGTAGGTACTAGAGTTCAACGAGGACATCCAAGCTTTTGAGTTTGCTTACCAGCTGCCTCTCAATAGTGGTCCACCAACCTTCTTCAACGGCCATTTGGCCACTGCCATCGACGTGACCTTCGCCAGTCGGTCTATTCTCCCCATACTCAAGTGGGAAGTGTCTTCCGATCTTTTTGGGAAGAACCAGGCCACGATGGCGATACGATACCGCTGACTGGGAAGCCTATGACCACCACCTCCGACGCGCCCTTGAGAATAGCACTCCGTCAATCTCCGTGTCATCTATACCACAAACCAGCAGCCGACATGGACGTAAGGCCTTTCGTTGGTGGTTGGACAAAACGCGTAGAGTGATTAAAGCGCGTAGGAAGACTCTCCGATTCCTTAGGAGACTTCCCGCTAGTGTTCCAAGAAAGGTAAGTGTGCTATAAACATACAAAGAAAAAACACTACAAGTGTCATGCCGTCATCGAAGAAGCCAACAAAATGCAATGGGAGGACTTTCTCGACTTCATCAACTCGGCCCAACCCGCCGCCGAACTATGGAGGAAACACTCGTAGCGTATTTTTTCTCCCATCCACCTTAACTTTGAAGATCGCACCATATCAGACCCTCCAGAAGTTTCCAACGCTCTAGGGAAGTATTTTGCTTCATTTGTCGCGGTAAGCTGGTACCCAGCCGAAATCCGGAAGTTCATCACCACTAGATCCTGCTCCCTCGAGAACTTCTATGTCCCCCCGTACTTGTCAAATTCCTCATTCAACCAACCTTTCTCTGCCACCGAGCCTTCATTTACCCTCGCCAGGAGTAACGGAAATTCATCTGGACCAGATGGAATAGGGTACCCGATGATCAAAAACCTTCCCCTTTCCGCTGAAGCCTTATTCCTGGATTTGGTCTACCAAGCCTGGTCGGGCCAAATCTTTCCAGACGAATGGCGGCTCAGACACGTCATCCAAATACCGAAGGATAGCGGCTCCTCTCGGGGTGCCTCGAAATACCGAAATACCTCCTGCGTTTCTAAGGTTGTCGAGAAGCTAGTTAACCGTCGTCTACGCGAGAAACTCGAGGCCCATGAAAGATTCGGCTTCCAAAAGCTTGCCTTCAGTCCTGGGTACGGAACCGGAACCTACTTTGCCGGCGTAAGAGATGTTCTTCAGAATGCCTTCGATGAGGATAAACACGTTGATTTGGTTTACCTTGACACCTCGAAGGCGTTTAATCGGACCTGAACACCACTAGTTTTGCAGCAACTCAGCGAATGAGGATTCTCGGTCAACATACTGGCATTTGATCGGAATTTCCTCAAAGGGCAATCATTTCAAGTCCTCATCGGAAATCAGTCTTCCGGAATCTACCAGGAGGAAACTGGCGTACCCCAAGGGTCGGTCCTGGCGATCATCTTATTTTTGGTCGCCATGAACGGGATCTTCGCTTCATACCCAACGTTTACGTTTTCATTTATGCTGACGACATTATATTGGTAGTCGTCGGAGACACACCTGGACGTACTCGTATTAGAGTGCAATCCGCCGCAAGAGCCGTCTTCCGTTAGGCCACCTCGGTAGGATTTAGCATGGCCGCCGGCAAAGGCGTACGTGATCACGCATGTCGATGTAGGCATCAACTGTCAGGACCATGTGCATCAAGCTGTGGGAACACTCCATCCCCAACCGCATTATCGGCGTCTCCATCGACCGTGGCCTCTCATTTCTGCCTCATTTCCGCTCCGTCAAAGTCAATTGCCACACCAGGCTCAAAACCCTTTTCAAGCTCCACAGGATCGTCAACAGAAATTCGTCTCCACATTGGAGAAGCCATTATATATAGCCGGCTTCTGAACGGTCCTAAACTCACAAACATTGGAAACCATAACTTGCTGAACGTCCTGTCCCCAGACTTCAGGAGTTATGTTCAAATCATTTACGGTCTCCTACCCTCCAGACCTGCCGATTCTTGCCACATCGCAAGGCTGCTTCCTTTGCCGCTTCTACTGCTGGAAATCATTGGATCCCTCTCCTGATTGAAGGGGGCCAGATTCTTCGCCGGCGTCCGTCTCCCCAGTGGCCAGGATCCACTGGCATGGAGCGAAGAGCTGACACTCCTCCACACCCAATATAAATTACTCCATCGCGAGACGCTTCAAGAGAGGAGACAACAGAAAGGCTCTTTGTTGGTCGGTGGGTGAGTTGTCAAACACGGAATACAGAAACCATGAACATCACTGCACCGACGGCTCCGTTTCAAAGCAAGGGATCGGCTTAGGAGTCACAGGTAGTAACCTAATGACAAATAGTCTTCCCAAGCAACGCAACATTTTTTCGGTCAAAACCGCGGTCCTGCTTATCGCTGTCACTACACCCTCCGTCAGAGTGAAGCAGGGACTTTGTCCAAGGGCTTGATGACCCCTCCCCATGGCCACTGCGAATTAGGAGGCCTGCCTAGGATGTGGTGGGGTTTGATAGTGGGCTCTGTTAAACCTCTACAAAAAGCTGCATGTATCCGCATGCAGGTCCTACCAAAGCGACCGTGCCGCTCAAAGCACACTAGCCCAGCCCAGGAGCGTCGAAAACGGCAACGTCAACGGACACGAGTGGAAATCGAGATGGATACAATGAATAAAGGGCTGACAGTTGTGTCATTCCACTCCTTGAGTAAAGCCGGGTGACAACGTCTTGAAATGGCGGGTGGGCTAATGCCACAGCAGCCTTCTGTCCCGTAAAACCGTGGCAGGTCTTGGGGAACGCCGTCCCATTTCAGCCGTCTGGCTTAACCAACCAGATGAGAGTATGACCAGTTGATTCCTTCCTGGCTTACGCCGATCCGGCTCTGAACACCGAGGTGTCAACCCCCGCATGGCCTCACTGAATCAGCAAAGATAACCATGGGATCAAGAAGGCGACTATTTAAGCTGGGTTCGAGGGCAGCCCTAAGGGGGACCCAACAGTCATGAATAAAGCTAAACCAACAAACAAAGAAACAGAAGTGAACCCCGTCACAATAAGAGGTTTGGAGAGATCTCCACCCAACGCATCGGGTGCGAGAGATATGGAGCTAAAGGAGACGAGTAGGGAAGTAGTCGTCGCGGAGAGCGATAACGGTGCGCCAATAGGTGGCAAGCAGCATCACAATACGGTGGAGGTAGGGTCAAGTGGCGTCCTGCAGAGCTTGGCCGTCGTTATGGTGCAACTCGATGACATTATCGACTTCCCCTTTGGTCGAGGCAATATGTCAAGAGACCTGAAGCAGAACCTGCTTAAGCTTCGCAATTTTGTTCTTGTTGCTCAGCAGGAACATGAAATGCTTAAGGCTAGATTGGAAGGCTGTAGCAAAGCTGAGGAGAGCATACAGACTGTTTCCACTTCCTTCCATAGTACCACAACCATGGGATATGAGGCGCTAGATTTTCCATTTAGCGATAGAGCGGCAGAAAAGAGGACAAACAGGCGAGTCAGGGATTCGCCCGGCATTAAGTGTCATCCACAGAACACAAAAAGGCGTAGGAAGAGCGCAAAGTAGGAGAGCAGGCCCACGAAAAATGCTGGCAAGGGAGAACGGCGTAAGAAGGAAGCAAGCCAGTCGGCCACCGGAGTATGGAAGCCTACCCGACCAAGAAAACAGAAGCGGTCGGACGGCTCCTGGCAAACGGTAGCCAGGAAATTGAAGAAGAAAGCGGCGAGAGCCAGGGAGAAGGGTGACGCACTGCTTATTAAAACAGAGAAAGAGCGCTACGTCGATGTGCGCAATGCAAAGCGCAGTGCGTAAAAACTGGTGGATCGCGGTAAAGAGGTTCACTGCATAAGGAGGACGGGAGTGGGTGATATGATCCTTGTCTTAAGGAAGGGCTCACAGGCGAGCGGTACCTCATATAAAACATTAGCCCAGGAGGTCCTAGGCGAGAGTGTAGAAGTGAGGGCTCTACATGACAAATTGACCCACCAATGTAAGCAACTAGATGAGGTCACGACATCGGAGGAGACCGCCTCGGTCATCAAGACCCAAGGTGGAGTGGTGGTGACAAAGGCGTCCATTCGCCTGTGAAGAGGACCACAAGGAACGCAGATTACCACGGTGAGGTTACCGGCCGCCGACGCCAACAAGATGATCAAAGTTAGTAAGCTGAAAGTCTCTACCAACCACCGGTAGTTGATAAGTGCTTCCATTGCCTCGAAGCGGGACACAAGTCGTGGGCTTGCAAAGGGCCGGACAGGAGTAATGTAGGCGGTGCGGCAAATATGGCCATAAAGTGCATACGTGCGATAAAGCACCATAGTGTACGCTATTGGCGAGTAGGAAGCAGGAACACAACCACGTCATGGTGGACCTGCCTGCCCGTTAAGTGATTATACGAGGAAGCCGTGCAAGTAACGCAGCTTAACCTCAACCATTGTGCGGCCGCTCAGAAGGTACTGTGGCACTCGGCAGCAGAAGCGAGCACGGACGTAGCTATGCTGGCACATCCGTATCGCATCCTCACGGATAACGGGAACTGGGTAGTGAATGGATCCAGATCAGCGACGATCCGTACGACCCGGAAGTTACCCGATCCAGGAGGCCGATCGGCTGACATCAGACCTAGTGGATAGCAAGCCAGTTGTCATTGCAGGAGACTTCAACGCGTGGGCGATAGAGTGGGAAAGTCGCTGTACTAATCGGAGAGGGCAAACGCTGCTAGAAACTTTAGCCAAGGTGGATATCGTGCTATGCAACGAAGGCTCAAGAAGTACCTTCCAGCGAAACGGAGTGGAATCGGTCGGTAATAGACGTAACATTCTGCAGTCCAAGTTTAGTCTGTGATTTGCAGTGGAGGGTCAACAACGGTTACATCCACAGTGACCATTTGGCTATCCGGTACAGGATAAGCAGGGAGGCAAGGAGAGAAAGTCGGGGAGCTACTCCTACAACCTGGGGGTGGAAGGTCGCCCACTTCGACAATAGTAGGTACCTTCAGAGATGCTATGGGTCTAGAAGAAAACACGGAAAGTTTGGAAAATTCAAATTCGGAAATTTTCAAAGCGGTGAAGCTAGCCCTAAACAAGGCAATCAAAGAGAGCCAGAAAGACTGCGTCGACAGTCTGTGCCAGAGCACCAACTCGAATCCATGGGGAGACACCTATCGGGTGGTGATGCCCAAAATAAGAGGAGCGCTGGCTCCTCCCGAGCGATGTCCAACTAGGCTGAAGACGATCATCAACGTACTATTCCCGCACCACGGCCCAACCCATTGGCCGCCAGTAGCGAGAATAGGAGCAGATGACGAAGAGGTGGCGAGGGTGACGGTGGCAAAGGCCCTAGACCCGAAAAAGCACCTGGTCCAGATGGTATCACATAACGTTAAAGGCAGCTATAATGTCCAATGCGGACATGTTCAGGTCAGCCATGCAGAGGTGCCTTGACAAGAGGACATCCACGGATATAAGGAAGAGACAGCGTTTGGTCCTGTTACCTAAACCGGGCAAGCCACCAGGAGACCCCTCAGTTACAGACCAATCTGTCTAAAAGACACGGTAGGGAAGTTACAGGAGAAGTTTATTCAAAACAGGCTGTCGCTGTACGTTAAGGAGGCGGGAGAATTATCGAGCCAGCAATTCGGCTTTCGGAGAGGACGGTCTACTATGGGTGCCATCAAATCGGTGGTTGATACTGCACAGTTCGCCGTCGAATGCAAGCGACGCGGTATTCGTTACTGTGCAGTAATAACATTCGACGTGCGGAATGCATTCAACAGTGCGTGCTGGATGGAGATCGCGAACTCGTTGCTTCGACTGGAAGTACCGATAGGGCTGTACAATATTCTGGGAAGCTACTTCCAGAGTCGAGTATTGATCTACGAGACAGACGAGGGCTCGGTTAGCGCCCCCATTACGGCAACAACGGTAGAAAAATGGCAAAGGGAGTGGGACAGCTCGACTAAGGGAAGGTGGATCCATCGCCTAGTCCCAAGTGTGTCTGCGTGGATTAGCAGTCCTTATGGAGAGCTCAACTTTGGCTTGACCCAATTATTAACAGGCCACGGATGCTTCAGGTGGTACCTGCACAGGTTCGGACATGCGGCTTCCCCCGCCTGTCCGCAATGCCCAGGCGTGACAGAGACGGCTGTTCACATGTCTCCGGTACAAAACGGAAAGGAGTGCGATGTTGGAGGCATGCGGAATGGACACTACCACCGATAACATCGTCAGAAGAATGTGCCAGAACCCAGAACAGTGGAGAGCGGTCGCAAGAGTGACGTCCAGGATAGCCGACATCCTACAACGAAGTTGGCGCACGGAGCAGCAGTAGGCTGCCATTGCGGATATCGGACCATGAGCACACCGCCGCGGAACATATATGTCGAATATGTATGAGAACGCCAATGCCAGCTACCAACCACGTCAGCTTGCGGTGACCACGTAGCCGCAGAACGTGACGAAACGACAGGTTGCGGAGGAGCTCCCGCTTTCGGGGAACTTCTCGTCGGAGTAGGTTAGATCCGCCGTTGGGGACTATCCGAGTCGTTCGCGATCGCGACCGCTGCGCACCTCGCCTTTTGGTTTCCGTTGCATCATTGTCGAGAACGATTTTCATCGGATTACTATCCGACATTCTGGCTATGTGCCCGGCCTAACGCAGTCGTCCGATTTTCGCGGTGTGAACGATGGATGGTTTCCCCAACAGCTGATGCAACTCGTGGTCGCCTCCTCCACGCACCGTCCACCATCTGCACCTCACCATAGGTGGTACGCAGCACTTTACTTTCGAAAACTCCAAATGCGCTACCGGTCTAATGAGCGTCTTGCTTGTTCACGATTTCACAACGGAGGCGTTTTTGACGTTTTACTTCAACGCTTTGAAAGAACATTCGGTCCACATTATCTGTGACAATGGCACGAATTTCGTGGGAGCAAAGCCGGAACTACGACATCTGTTGAATTTATTCTAGCAGCAGCAATTCCAGAACACCTCCATCGCTGCGAAAGAAATCGACTTCGAGTTCATTCCACCAAAGTCGCCAAACTTTGGTGCTCTGTAGGAAGCCGCAGTGAAGTGCTTCAAGAACGCTTTCATGAATGTTATCAGAATTCGGAAGCTGTCCTACGATGAAATGCAAACCTCACTCATTCTGTTCGAAGCTGTTTTGAACTTCACACCTTCCATGTTCAAGGAGAAGAACGTGCCTGTCTGTATAAACTTCTAAGTTGCATTACATAGGAAATTCGCGCCCATTGTTTAAAATTATTGAAAACTAGCGAAAGAAACCCAGCTTTGCCCGGGCATTGCAAATGTCACAATGAACTATTTGCAGCACCGCACTCTAGATCAATTGCCGTGTGCTTGTTTTGTTTTCCTCAACAGCTGACCCAAAATTGTGTTCTAATGATTTTTTACATTTCCCCGTTAAAATCACCAACTTTTTGTATATACAAACCAGGTAGAACCCAAAACGAATCGATTAGGGAAAAAATCTTGCAAATCGGTCAACCCGTTCGCGAGTTAAATCGTCAGGAAGGAAATCTCAACTCATTTTTATTATATAGAAGATTATCCAGATTGGTCATTGCGTTTCCCTTTGAGAAAAACTGTCAGAACTTTTGTTTTCAGTAAAAGCGGTGTTCTACATTATATGAATGAATGCAAAATATAATATTATGGGTATTAATGAAAGGTGCGTATACCCTGAAGAGGTTATTTTTTCACAATTCAAATGTGAAGATTTATTACTTGGGATGTAGGATTGCATGTCCGAAACAAATCCAGAACTAATCGTACAGTCAATTAAGCTGGCAGCCAGCTTTTGCCATGTATCGATACTTGATCTGGCAATCAGATAATAGCCATAAATTAAGTCTTAACAAGCCATCACATTTGCAAGACATTTATCATATAATGGACTTTCAACGCTTTGAAACTGATGGAAATTCAATGATTAATGTCGCTACGGTTACTATTCAGAAAAAAACTGATTAAAATATCAAACTTAACAAGCATCATCGACGTAGTTGTAAATACCGGGCTTCTTTTTTTCAAGTGCTACTTGAAGTATTCTTCTCACCGCAGCAAGTTACAACTTCATACCGAACGCGATGCACGTTTTGTAACAATTACAACCAACTAAGACACAAGCCCATCTGCATTCTGATCGACTCCACGCCACACAGTCTCCATGTAGCTCCATCGCCAGAACAGATGACGAGTGACGACCCGCAGCGAGACGTGCCATTTTACCCCAGCCGGCTGTTGCTGCTGACGTGTTGACTGTGCGACAATGCCGCGAACACGCGACGGACCAATCAATCGAACCATTCAAATATAGATCGTGCGCCGGTGGCCATTCTCCCATCCATCCTATGTGGATATGAAAGGGCAATTGTGACGAAATTGGCTCCACGTGACTGGCGAAGTGCACTTATAGAATCTTTTACTTTTCGGCTCGACAAACGGAACGGCGACGGCGGCAGAACATCGGAGTGGCTCTTCCCTTTCGAGTTTTCAAGTGCTCCAACAACAGCTGCACGATGGCCTTGGGGTGGAATGGTCCAAAAGCGCGCGAACGACGACGCGACGATCGGTTGATGGATCTTCAGAGTTGATCGTTCAATCGATCGATCGTGTGATCGTTCGGTTGGCTTCTCGGCTGTGTGAACTTTAATTATCCAGCAATTTCAATTTTCGGTGCAATTAATGTGGGCAAAAGTGATGGATACTGTAGCACGATTGTTTAGCTTTGCATCGAAAAATGGAGTTTGGCGGTAATTCGGCTTATGATCGAATTAATGGGGGAGGTAATTGAATTAGGAAAGAGGCTTTTCATAGTCTCAGTTCAGCTTTCAATCCATTATTAAATACCACCAATAATGGTGTAAAGGCTGACACCTGTATAAGTAGCAGTAGCAATTTTTGGTTTCTTCAATTACTGGGGAGGCTTTTTCCATTTTACCGTAGTCATTCTGAGTTGGGGTAGGACAGGTCAAGTCGCATAATGCTCACTTAGTTATAAATGCGAAATTGGACGAAGATGAATTCGAGGTTGCGTATGGTTGTTTCGGGTCATTGTTGACGCAAGACAGAAATTGTAGGATTTTCTCACAAATCTGCAAAAGAACCTATTAAACTCTGTATATATATTGGGCATATACGAAAAATAAGTAGATTCCTTTGCAATTCTATATACATAAAAATGAATTTCTGTCTGTGTTAGATCAATAATACCTAATTCTGTTATTGATACCATACTCTATTATGAACTAGCCCCGCATAAGAGGTAAAATACCAAAATGCACAATACTTGAGCCATAACATAGTCTGTTATTAAATTCTATTTCAATACCAAATGCATAACCAATTATTATTCGTTTGGTATTGAAATACCTAAGCATGTTATGCCTCAAGTATTCTGCATATAAGTTTTTGGTATTTAATGAAAGGCTACTTCATACCAATTTGTGTTAATGAGGTCGTCGCTCCTGCTCGGGTATAGACTCCGAAACTACTGAACTGATCGGCGTAAAAATTTGTAAGCACAGGTTTTTGGGTCCGGGAAAGGTTCTTAAGATGGTTCGAGATCCCTCCCCACGTTGTAAAGGGGGACTCATATGCAAATAGAACACAAATTTCTTCACAACTCGATAATTATTCAAGAAAATGGAACTAAATCAGGCATGTGGAGGCTTAGGAAGGGAAGATATGTTTCTGTGGTGATTTGAAACCCCTTTCCCTTCTGGAAGGGGGCTCCCATAATAATGAAACAGAAATTTCAGCATAACTCGAATACTAATCAGAGAATAAATCAATTTTGGGCGAAACGAAGTTCGTTGGGTCTGCTAGTATTGTATAAAACCTAATTCCAATATTAAATGCTTTCCTTGGAATGTTTGTACAAAAAGTTTACATTTTTGTTGCCGAGTTGAGCAGATTCTACTAAGCATACATATTTTGGAAATTTGGTTGGGTTGTAATTCTCCTACCCTAGCAGCACAACCCAGGCCAATTGGGTTGCATACGGGTCACAGAAACTTTTGTGTAACATGTGTGCTGTTTGGGTACTAAAACCTACTAAAACTACTGTTTTGATTCATATTCCGAACACTTAAGCACATTTTTCGTGAGACATGAATTGAAATATTTTAAAAGATCAATTGTTTTTCATATAAGTGCTTGATAATCGTATTTTATTGATTGTAACTATCAATACTGTTTGATTTTGAAAAACTTTGTCTCAAATGCACCAATAGTAAAAACTGTCTCAAATTCCGAACACTTTGAATCGAATTTCGACACCACCTTTTCGTTCCGTCCCTAGTTCAGCTCTTGTGATGATAAGTTGAATTATTTATTGCCATTGACAAGTTAATTCGAGAAGCAGAGACAGAGGGGACCCGAGAGCGGGCGTCGCCCCCCTAAAAGATGGAAAGATTGAACGGGTACTGAAATGAATTCCCTTAAATATGTGCACTTAACGTTCCAATCATATTCAGGTGGTTGAAATTCAAAAGATTCCCAAAAACGTATAAGGGGAACAACTCGGGAACAATTTCTGGCTCAAGAACTCTCCTTAAAATCATTCTAGAAGCTCTCCTGGGAACTTCATCCGGAAAGTTAACTACATATTCCTCTAAAACTCTTTTGAAAGTCCTTCTCATGTTATTGTAATTCATTCTTATCTAGAAAACCGTCACTATTTTTTTAGGAAATTCATGAGAATTCCTTGAAGATTTCTTTTCTTCTCTGCAAGTTTTACTTTTAGACATTTCTTCGGCTATTCCTCCAGAAAAATCTTCGGCATTTCCTTTAGGAATGCATTCGAGAGTTTCTTCAAGAATACATACGAAATTTCCTCCCGAAATTCATCCAGAAAATTCTTCCGAAATTTATGACGGAAATCCTCGGATTTCGCTCCATAATTTTACTTGTAAATCTATAAGAAATTCTTTCAGAAATTCTTCTAGGAACTTCTCCGGGCATTCCTCCAGGAACTCTTTCTTTAATTCCTCCGGGATAACTTCCAGGAATGTTTCCGGGAATACTTCCATAAATTCAATAGCGAAATCCTCTAGGATTTTATTCTGGAATTCTTTTCGTAATTACTTTAGAATATCCTTCAATTTCTTTAGGAATTTCTCCAGGAATTCGTCCAAGCATTTCCCCAGAAATTCTTCCAAGTATTTTCCCGGGAGTTCCTTCAGGTACTAGTCCAGGAATTCCTTCAGGAATTTCTCCGGGATTTTCCCCGTGGAATTGTTCTAGAATTCTTTCCGGATTTCACTCGGAATTTACTCCAGAATTTCATTCGGAAATTAATTTGAGAGTTTCTCCAGGATATCTTCAAAAAGTTTTTCCATTCCGGGAATCCCTCCAGGAACTTCACAGAGAATTCCTGGAGGATCTTCTTCTTCTTCTTCTTCTTATTGGCATTACATCCCCACACTGGGATAGAGCCGCCTCGCAGCTTAATATTCATTAAGCACTTCCACAGTTATTAACTGCGAGGTTTCTAAGCCAGGTTTACCATTTTTGCATTCGTATATCATGAGGCTAACTGGAGGATATTTGGTAGTAATTTCACGGGAAATGGGATTTCGGAATTTCCTCTAGAAATTCAACTCCGGGTATTCCACCGGCTGTTCCTCTGAAAATTCTTCCGGGAGTTCCACCAGTAGTTCCTCCGGGAATTCATACAAGATTTCTTCCAGGAATTCATTTAAGCTTTCTTTAGGAATGTATTTACAAATTCCTCCAGAAGTTCCTCGGAATATTTATCTGTGAGTTCCTCCGGGAGGTCCTTTAGGAATTCTTACACGAGTTCCTCCTGGAATACTTACGGAACTTCATTTGGGATTTCTTCCAGGAGTTCTTAAGAGAGTTCATCCAGAAGTTCCTTCAGATTTCCTCCGAAAATTCTTCCTGTAGTTTTTCAAGTAATTCCTCCAAAAGTTCCACCGGCAATTCCTCCGACAATCCCTCTGATAATTTCTCCGGCAATTTCTCCAGAAATTCCTCCGGGAGTTCATCCGGAAATTACTCTGGAAGTTTCGCCGGAAGTTCCTCCACAGAGGAACACCCGGAGGCAATGCCGGTGAAACTCCCGGAGGATTTCTCGTAGAAACTGCCGGTGGATCTTCCGGAGGAATTCTCAAATGAACTGCCGGAGGAGCTCCCGTAAGAACTCCCGAAGGAATTTCAGGAGGAACTCCTAGAAACATTCCTGGAAGACCTCCCGTAGGAACTCCCAGAGCATCTATCGGAAGTACTTCGGGAGGAATTTCCAGCTAAATTTCCGAAGAAAGCCTGAATGATCTCCTGAAAAAAGCCTGAATGATTATTGAAATGCTTCAAACGCAATCACAAGGGACATATTTGAAATAAATCCCCAATGATACGTTTCTATAAACAGATACGGAGCAACCTACACCGTTAAGTGAGCATTTGATGATGACCGTGATAACTACCGAAATTCGGGATTTGTAAGCGTTGCGAAGGTGTTGCCACAACAAACGATGAGAAACAATATTTCTCCACAACGAACGGTGGACTTTATTTACCTTTTCAAAAGGACCTAATAACGTTTTATTCATGAATTATTTTGAGTACTGCAATCAAATGATGGTCTGTTGATTGCAATAATAAAATTAATTAATGAAAAAATGTTACTTAGGTCCTTTTGAAAAAAAGCGAGATTTCATAAGTATTTTTGCTCAAAGGATCGAATGATGGGATGGTTTGCAATGCCTGATCGAGAGGGTTGACTGTATTTAAAAATTATTAAAACGTATCAGCAACCTTATCATAAAATATAGAACAGTTCTCTTGCTATTAATTGCTTACTATCTCTGCTATTTCCCCAAGATGCAATGCTACTTACCGACTGGCTCGGGAGCGTAGACCACCTTGTGTACCGGGAGTGGCGCTGGAACGACGTGCTTCACAATTGGAACATGTTTCACCACTGGGGCGGGATGATGAATAAGAGGGGCGGTTTTCGACACAACGGCGTTGAATCCATTGATTGGATCAGCCGTGTAGTCTACGGTGCGGACGGAACCGTCCGGTTCCACAAGCGAGTATTGACCTGCAATGGGAGAAATAAAAAGGTGCACAATCAGGTAAAAGATTAAACAAATTGATGATTAGAATGGATCATCAATAGTCTAGCGGTAGAATGACAAAACCACTAGGAACAGTATCTTAAAAGTATTGGATATATTTGGGCCATCTAAATTCATGTTGAAACATGAAACATATTTTACATATTTTACTACATTTGACTAGATTTAAAGGGGTTTGGTTTTCCTCAATTCTATTTACACGCAACCGCAACAACCTAGGTTAAGGTCGCACAATAACTGCTTCAAGTTGAAGAAACACAGAAACCGCGTTGGCTGAAGCGCATATTGTGGCCTAATCATGAATGGAGGGTGGTAGATCAAGCTGAATGAAATAAAAGATAAACGTAAACCACAAACCGACCGGCAGCGTCGGATAGTTGAAACTTGCCTATTAAGTCGGTTATTAAGTGTTTACGTTTGTCGGAGGCTTGTTTTTTTTTTGCGATGAGTGGTTTCTTTTTATTGTATTTTACCACAGGTCTCCCGGGGAGTGATTTATGAGTGCTGATGCGAAGAGAAGTCATAGATTGGTTAAGTACATATTTCAAAGCGCAGAAAAACTTTAAGCAATTTGCAATTGTAGACAGATGAAGATGAGCTCTTATTAGCTCGCGGGAAGTGGGTGATCGTTGACTTGCTCAACCATGGATATCTTGACACAGTAATCTGAGATCTGGCAGAAGAACTACAATGCTAAGACTCATCTTGGTTTCAGTGCTGTAATGAGTATTATTTGTGATGATTTACTGGCTATCATGGGAACGTTTACAAAATACGTCAAACTTTTAGGAGTTTCATGAACCTCACATAAAAAAAAATATTTATGTGCATGATTAACCGCATGCAGATAAATATATTTTGTTATGTGAGGTTCATGAAACTCATATAATGTTGTTATGGATTATTAAATGTTTTAAACTATAAAAAAACTTTGAACTCATCATAATTTAAATCCAAATAAGTTATAGTTCGAATATGAATACTCTTTGGAAGCGGAACGTCAATCGCGATACAACTCGCTTTCCTTTTGTTCCCTATTGCCATATTTTGCTTGTTTTATCAAACCCAATGTACGTATAGGACAAGTAAAGGTGCTTCGTCTGTGAGATTGTGTTGTGATTAAATGTTTCAAGAGAAACATTGTTTCCGAACAGCTTAGTATTTAATAAGAGATTGAGAGTTATGTGCACCAATATATTTATGTACTAGTTCATCATATCTTCAGTATATATGAAAATTGTATCAAATTTCCTCGGAAAATTCCTCCAAAGTTTCCATGAAAATCTCCCAAATTTCCTAAAAAAAATGGTTCAAAATTTATTAGAAACTAGACGAAACTGCCCGATCTGTCTCGGGTTGTTTTTTTTTTGCCTGTGAATCGTTTATTTGATTTATCTTCTCTTACATATAAACACTGCTGATTCCAGACGAATTTAATAGTGTGGAAATCTTGCAAATCGGCTCATCCGTTCTTGAGTTATATTTCCTCAAAGGAAGTGTAAGAGATGTATTCAAATGCTCTCGAGGAAGCTCAAAAAACAATCGGAAGGAAATTCGAGAGCATTAGCATGAGCATGATTGTTACTGTGGCCACCTGCAAGTGGTATACCGTCCATGCCCCTGCTATTAGTATCCAACCAGCGGCTACTTGTTCACTTGTCATAAGACGAGTTCGTACTATCCCATTTAATTCCACCACTTGATTGTACCTTGATAGATACGTATTTCGACCTCAACAGTAAGGCCGTCTTCAGTGTCTTGTACTTGACTCGACTTCCACTAAAAAGCTCAAAATATTTTTTTTTACAAAATGGCTACTTGTTGTTAGACTACTGTGCGATATCAGCTAAGTTACTGTTTGACCACATCATTCGTGGAAGGACCTGAAGCTGTTCGTTGTTATAAATGACACCGTCGTTGGCGCGATATCGGCGCTTGAACGTCGGGCATGGCACCAGAAAGTGCCGCATAAAGCCGCGCTGCAACAAATGAGGCGAACCCCATCCGACCGAAGAGTGCCACCATGTAGGTGGCTGATCCCAACTGCGCCAACACGGCGGCAACCATCGGGCTACAACCAAGGACTGTCCGAAGCAGACGGCGTTTTTGGGAAATCCAGAAGAAGGAGGCCTCCACCAGGACCCTGCCGAAGAAGAACCGTGTTCCTGCTCTCAACGAGGTGAACTTTCCAGCCATCCCGGCTCCCCGTCGTGCGATTCCAATCCTCCCACCGTTACAACCGCACAAGCGACTGGCAGCGGCAGCTGCGTCGGTTCAAGCTCCAGCACCATCGGCACCATCCACCAGCGAATGGCCCCCGCTCCCTCCTCCTGGATTCCGTCGACAGCCGGAGAACGGAGGAATCTGCTCCACTCTACACTCCGGAGCGCGGCTACAAAATCCGTTTCGACCAGGTCTTCACTCATGGCATGTTCATCATTGACAATGGATGCTAGGGTGGACCTGGTCAACTGGAACGTTTGCTCGCTCAAGAGCAAAAGCATCGAACTGGCTGATGGCGAGGAGAAGGAAAACGCACGCACCTAAAACCGGAGATGAGCGTCCACATCCCGGACTTTCGTATCGTGCGACTCGACCGGCCGACCAGGGGAGGTAGTGTGGCCATCGCTCTTCGGTACTACAACAACGCTTCCTGCTGAACATCATCGAGGCCATCGGTGTCGAAGTGACCACTTCCGTCGGCACAATCACGCTCCTCGCGGCGTACTGTCCAACTCAAACTAAAGCCGGCGATGGTTCATCAGCCACCCTTCGGATGGACATCGTCAAACTAACGCGGAGACAAGGTCAGTACATCATTGCCGGCGACCTGAATGTCAAACACCAAGCTTGGGGCAACAGTCGCGGCTATCGAAACGGCACCATCTGGAGCAACGATATTGAGGCCTTACTACACGATCCTATGCCCGGATTTCCCCGCTCGGCTGAGATGGTCCGGCGTCCATTCGACAATCGACTTGTACATCATCAACAGTCACATCTCGCAGCTGGTCGTCTACCAGGACCTCACCTCGGATCGCTATCCGGTGGAGACGGAAGTGGGCTCCTCGATTAATCGGCATTAGCTTGACAGGTAAGCAACACCCTAACCATCTATACACTCACCAAAGATTTGATTCGATGGCAGAATGTCACTCACAGGCAGTTTCAGCGTACTGGACTACCTGAGCTTAAGGCACGCTGCAATCGAATCACAAAAATTATCAAGTCCAGAATGGTGGACCTCAAAAATAACGATTACTCGAATAAGATCCGCACTCTCCCAGACTATTCAAAGCCGTTTTGGAAAATGACCTGAATACTAAAATCGAGGCTTGGATTGACCCATTCCACCTATGATCCCAATAGACAACAATAACTCTAAGGACAGACAGTTACAGACGATAACAATTTTCAAAGATTATCCGTCAGAATGCACTAAACGGTACGTCTTATTAACCAAACACTAAAAATAAAATATTGTGAGGCTTTGCATGAAGCACCTAAGTTAGCAAATAGGCACATAACTAAAATAGTTATGTGGCTATTCCGGCTTGACCGTGTACTCGACTAACGCCACTGGTTCACATCTCCAATGCGGCGACGGCGAAAAAGAAATACATCCGGAGCGAATTGACAACCGAAGGAGAAAAACACGTATGGAGAAACAAGATGGGGGTAGAAAGGTTGAAAAGGAAAAACAATGAAGCAGCGAGATAGTCGACACTAGGCCAGCGAGCAGAAAAGGTCGAAAACTAAAAACTTGCCGCGTGTATATTTCTCGAGATCCAAGATCACGATCTAGCCGCCGACGTATAACCAGAAAAGAGTGAGGACTCCGATTGTCAAGGGCCGAAACAGAGGTCACCAGGCACGCGGTGTAAAACAGCAAAGTTTTGAGGATTTTGAGCCCGCTTGGCTAGTAGTGAAGCTGTGGAAGAACGCAACCTTTCCCGCCAGTCGGTTCTGCGCCAACAAGTCGCTGGTAGCAAGAAGCGTGTACCGCCCCAACAGGAGTGCAAAGGAGCCCAAAACGATCCCCTTAGCAGCAAACGAAGTCATACGCCAACACGAGGTTTTTAGCCAGGCGACAAACCGGTCCCACTATAGACTGCTCCGTGCGCCGAGGATCGCTCGTCATCGTCCCGATCGACCGAAGGGTGTTGGAGCAGGCTCGACACGCCCAAGCCGGAACATCAGTCACCATCGAAACATCCATCCAGCGCGGTGGCTAGGCTAGCTCTCGCCGACTCGTAGAAGGAAAGACTCTCAAACGGAAGCCGTAGCATGCCACCCATGGGCCTCACCTACACCGATCGGCCGCAACGTCACTAACATTTAACTCTAACCCACGATTTAACTTTAAATAAAAACAAAATGAAATAGAATGTACCTGTCCGTATTTTTAAGTACGGAAGCTATTCCTGTGCTATTTTTGAAGCTATTCTTTGTTGTTTCGTCTACCTGGGAGGTTGCGTGTGCCCCTTATGCAGGAAGTTAGCCGACCCTGAGAGAACTACAAGGTGAGCTAGTTAGAGACGTCAGGACGTCCACTCCACAGACGTGAGAACGTCAAAGAAGTTTATTGCAAACTCACGCAGATAAGGTCGCCGAAATAGGTCGGCACTTCGTCAGCTCACACAATCTTGGGCAGAACATCATCAGTCCACACGAAGCAGCTGTTAACGAGTATGCACACAAACATTCATCTGACTCCCAACGACTTCTCGGAGTAGTTGGAGATTTCAGCTGGCGCATTGACGGCCTATATCAAATCATCGAAGAACATGAAGGCCCCAGGTTTCGATAACATTCTGAATCTCGAACTCAAACACACGAGTGCTCCATTCTTTGAGCACCTTTCGCTATTCTTTAATCAGTGTCTCCGGCTCAGCTACTTTCCATCGTCCTGGAACTAAACGAAAGTCATCCCCATCCATAAGTCTGGGAAGGATCCTTTCTCCCTCAAAAGTTAACGTGTCATCAGCTTTCTCTCAGGGTTATCCAAGGTATTCGAAAAAGCTATTCATCACCGGTTACTTGAGTCTGCCGAAAATCTCAACATCTTGTATCAACTGACTCGAGTTACCATCGTCCTCAGACGGAACAAGTTTGTCTCAAAGACATTCTCCATGGCCTTACTCGATGTTAAGAAGGCATTCGACAAAGTACGGGATGATAGCCTGGTGTACAAGCTACAACGCTACAATCTGCCCAGCTACCTGGTGAAAATCATCAACAATTACCTGTCGGCAAAGACACTCCGGGTCTCAATCAACGGAGCGAGTTCCAATGCGCACAACATCATCGCAGGCGTTCCCCAGGGCAGTATCCTCGGGCTCCTACTTTTCAATCTGTTCACCTCCGACACGCCAGAACGTCCAGAAGCCGGCATTCTGTCTCTGTTCGCATATAACACCTCCATCGTCTACAATGGTAGGGTGATCAGAGCATTTCATTTCATTTATTCATACTAAGGCCGAAGTGGCCTGTGCGGTATATAAGAGTCTTCTCCATTCGGCTCGGTCCATGGCTACACGTCGCCAACCACGCAGTCTACGAAGGGTCCGCAAGTGGGGTGGGGGCAGCAGGGACAGCAGGGACAGCATGGACCATGTCCAAGGGCTTGACGACCCTTCCCCAGCTGTCTGTGAGTCAGGGAGAACTGCCTAGGGCGTGGTGGGATTTAGCAGTGGGCTCTGCTAAAATCCTCCCAAAAACCACAAGTGCCCGTAATCAGACTCTATCAAAGCGACTGTGTGCCGCTTCAAAAGCACAAGCCCAGGGAGTGCCAATTGGCATGTGGAGTGTCCCTACTTCGGTAGGGTAGTGCGTGAGCTGCTTCGGCAGGGTGGGAAGGGCCTGGTGGTGCTGAGGCAGGAGTGTCATAGCGCGTCACCGCTATTGTCACCTCGAAGCGCAGCAGAAGTCTGAGTATGGACTGCACATGCTAAGGTAAGAGTGTCGTAGCGTAGTATCGTTGATTGGTCCCTACATACCGCTATCGACACCTCGAGGCATGGCAGTGGAGTGTTAGAGTGAGTTGGGGAGTGTCCCTACTTCGGTAGGGTAGCGCGTGAGCTGCTTCGGCAGGGAGTGAGTGATCTGGTGGTGCTGAGGCAGGAGTGTCATAGCGTGTCGCCGCTATTGTCACCTCGAAGCGCAGCAGAAGTCTGAGTATGGACTGCACATGCTGAGGTAGGAGTCGAGGTACCCATCGACACCTCGAGGCATTGCAGTGGAATGTTAGAGTGAGCACCCGAAAAAGGGTCACATGGAGCGAATGGTCTTTGGAGAAACTGCTTCGGCGGCAGGGTAGCAGTGGGTTGTACCCACACACCTACAGTTGTGCACATGTGGTGCATGGGGAGTGTCCCTGCTTCGGCAGGGTAGCGTGTGGTCTGCTTCGGCAGTGGTATGATTGATCTGCTCGTGCTGAGGCAGGAGTGTCGTAGCGTAATATCTGTAGGCCCAGGCAGTTACCGCTATTGACACCTCGAGGCATGGCAGCGGAGCGCCCGGGAGAGCATCCAAGTAAGACTCAAATGGAGTGAATGGTGTGCGAGCACCCAAGTCAGTCTCGCATAGGACGAGTGCCTGTGTGAGCGATAATGAGCGAGTACGCTTAGTACTGCCATCCCCCCAGAAGTAGTACTGAGAGGTAGTTCCTCGTAGGAAACGATGGTGGAGCCCAAGGGAGTTTAGTCGGTATTACCGGTATGGTCGAGTCCGACACTCCAGTACACTTCCGTGTGGTAGTTTGGCAACTACAATGCACGTGTACTGGGTTAGTGTGTAAATGCATTCTCCCTTGTAAAAAAAAAAAAAAAAGTTCCCGATAGTCCTTACACATATCAGGCTGTGGCACGTGGCCCTTACGTGAACGGTTCAACTTCTCATAGAACTTTCGTGTGTTATTAGCGCGGTACAGTTGCTCCGTCTCTTCACGGTCTCGATCTTCCTGCTGACGCTTTTTCCTCCGGAAAATCGAATTTTGTCTGTTCCGCGCCTGTTTATATCGTGCCTCGTTTGCCCACGTGCGGTGTTGCAGCAATCTCACCCATGCTGCATGCTTCTCTTCTACTAACTGCTCAGATTCGCCGTCATACCAGTCGTTTCTCTCATCCGGGGACACCGTGCCAAGTGCAGCGGTTGCGGTGCTACCAATGGCGGATCGAATATCTCTCCAGCCATCTTCAAGAGTCGCTGCGCCTAGCTGCTCTTCCGTTGGAAGTGCCACTTCCAGCTGCTGCGCGTATTCTTGGGCTAGTCTACCGTCTTGTAGCCGCCCAATATTAAGCCGCGGCGTCCGACTTCGACGCGTGTTGTACACCGTCGAGAGTTTTGAGCGCAGGCATACTGCAACGAGGTAGTGGTCGGATTCAATATTCGCACTGCGGTAAGTGCGGACGTTCGTGATGTCGGAGAAGAATTTACCGTCGATTAGAACGTGGTCGATTTGGTTTTCCGTTTCTTGGTTAGGTGATCTCCATGTGGCCTTGTGGATATTTTTGCGGGGAAAGAAGGTGCTTCGGACTACCATTCCGCGGGAGGCTGCGAAGTTTATGCATCGTTGGCCGTTGACATTCGATACGGTGTGCAGACTATCCGGTTCGGTGACCGGTCTATACATTTCCTCCCTTCCTACCTGTGCGTTCATGTCACCGATGACGATTTTGACGTCCCGCAGTGGGCATCCATCATATGTCTGCTCCAGCTGTGCGTAGAACGCTTCTTTCTCGTCGTCGGGTCTCCCTTCGTGTGGGCAGTGCACGTTGATGATGCTATAGTTGAAGAAACGGCCTTTAATCCTCAGCTTGCACATCCTTGCGTTGATTGGCTGCCACCCAATCACGCGTTGGCGCATCTTACCCAGCACTATGAAGCCGGTTCCCAGCTCGTTGGTGGTGCCACAGCTTTGGTAGAAGGTAGCCGCTCGATGCCCGCTTTTCCACACTTTCTATCCTGTCCAGCAAATCTCCTGCAGCGCCACGACGTCGAAGTTGCGGGGATGTAATTCATCGTAGATCATCCTGTCGCAACCTGCGAAACCTAGCGACTTGCAGTTCCATGTTCCAAGCTTCCAATCGTGATCCTGTATTCGTCGCCTAGGTCTTTGCCGATTATATCGAGTCGCATTATCTCTTATATTGTTCGTAATTATTGGTTTTACAGGCGGCTTATTGGGCCTGCGCAAACCTCCTGTCTCGTCGGAGGGCCGTCGTGTCAGGGCTGTTTAGCGTCCCACCTAACACCAGGACTTGGGCTTGTGCGCTTTGAGCGGCACACGGTCGCTCTGGTGGGGCCTACTTGCGGATACATGCAGCTTTTTATATGAATTTAACAGGGCCCACTGTCAAACCCCACCACATCCTAGGCAAGCCCCACAACTCGCAGATGGCCTGGGGAGGGATCGTCAAGCCCTTGGACATAGTCCCTGCTGCCCGCAATCAGAGCGATCAGGGTGATCAGAGCGCTAGTGGCAAAACTCCAACGACGACTCGTCGGCCATATTATCTATCTTGACCACATTATCGTCCGGCATCCGGCTTCCATCTTATAGCATCGGACCTCATTGGCTGTATCACTCATTGGCCGACACAAAAAGCCTTTTCGTTCCGAAAAGCCCGCTAGCCGCATCATCACCCATCCTACCGTCTGCAGCATCCGCTGCATCATTAGCCGAATCACCTCTGGCGGTATTTTCGCGTGAAAGTCCGCGTGTTACTCAGCCGTTTGCCCTCTGTCGATAACTTCATCACCCGACCACCCGTCGGTCTCATTATCACCACGCGCCAAGTGGTTTTCTATAATAAAAACCTCAATGTTTATCACACTGTAATTTTTCTACCGATCAAGGCTGTGCAAACCTCTTCGATTGCTGAAACATCGGTTGCAAGAACGTATGATTACGGCGGCTCATTTAAATGCTGCAGAAAACAAATTACTTTTTCAGCTGAGATATCAGCAGAAAATCATAAAGCCGAGTGCTCGGCTGTGTAAATTTCGGCAAAAGAACCCAAAAATAGCGAGCTGAACTGTGTGTTGACAAATAAATTTCATTATTAGCATCTTCACGCCTTCGAAAGAGAACCGATGTAAAAAAAGACCTACCGCGTCCTCCCCAAATGGCTGTCGAGGCTAGACCAGCAGATAAGCTTAAGCCAAGCTCTGTCGAGTTTTCTAAAGAAACTAAAAAAATATTGCGAGGCAATTTTAAAGAATTGTGCTGTGGAAATTTTGCAATAAACTGTGGAGAAACAGGATTTTTTTCGCAATTTCCTAAAGAAGTTCTTTCAATTACCTCGGCATTTCAATTTTCTCATTTATTCAGCTAACATATAAACAGAGAATATTGAATCAACATTTTGCTCCCCACGCTCGCCAAGTCGTATTGTACCTGGTTCGTCCACCTGTCTCATTGTGCCTCACGTTTTATTGATTCCATTTTGCCCATCGTATTCTTCCAGTTTTTGCCACCTTCTGAACACAGTGTCATTTGACCAAATAGTCCATTTGGCCGAACAGGTCATTTGGCTGAATAGGTCATTTAGCCGTTGAAGCTGTTGAAAATCGTGCCCCGGTTGATATCTCCCCTCTTCGTATGACATTTTCTAGCGCAATATTGGAAGTCTATGGGGTATACATCACCTTCTTTCCACTCCTCCGGTAGCTGTTCTGTTTCCCAGATTCTGACTATCAGTTTGTGCAGCCAAGTGTCTAGCTTTTCTGGGCCCATCTTAATGAGCTCAGCTCCGATACCATCCTTTATTGGTCTTTAGCTGTTGGATGGCATCCTTAACATCTATCAACCCCCCCACTTTTTGGCTTCAATTGACTCTCACTGCATGTATTTTCAGCGCCATTTAAGTATTCCTCGGAGTGCTCTTCTACCTTTCGCTCACCAAACGTTCTTCCGTCGAAATAACCCCATCCTTATCCGTGCGCATCTCGGCTCGCGGCACAAAGTCTTGCGAGATGCGTGAACAGCTGTTACATCTCCTCGCACTCCTCTACTTCCAAGCGGCGTTTCTTCATCTAAAAAAGTGATCATTAAGCACTTCCACAGTTAATAACTGCGAGGTTTCTTGCAGGTCTTTTGCATTCGTATAACATGAGGATAACACGATGATACTTCTATGCCCAGGGAAGTCGAGACAATTTCCAATCTGAAAATTGCCTAGATCGGCACCGGGAATCGAACCCAACCACCCTCAGCATGGTCTTGCTTTGTAGCTGCGCGTCTTACTGCACGGCTAAGGAGGGCCCCTATGTACTTTGTGCAATTCTCAACGTTTTTGATCAAGAAATCTTTACAAGTATATTGCGATATACGTATAGTACATCATCAACTATTGTTCCGAAGGTCATTTGTTCGTTTACAAGATTACTTGACATGTATTTAGGTCATGTTATAATTTTTCCATTCGTATAAATAACATGTAAAATGTATGTCTGAAACTTGATTATGCATATGTACAACATGTGATAGATTTAGTTCGGAAAAGGTATTGGAGGGTAACCGCCCCTTCGGTGGGGTTTGATCCCACGACCCCAGGATCAAACCCCACCGAAGGGACGGTTACCCTCCAATACCTTTTCCGAACTAAATCTATCACATGTTGTACATATGCATAATCAAGTTTCAGACATAGTAATTAATTTCCACTCCGGGTGGCTTAATACCCGGCATATAGGCAATTAACTTTGAATGTACTGATGTAAAATGTAATCCAATCTTCGTGGCAGGGAGGATAATGCTAATCCAATACCAAATGCAATGCTTCAGGGTGCTGAAGATCATTACTTCTAATGAACGTCGTTGCAAACATCTTATTCAACCATTGTGCAATTAAAATATTGTTGGTAATTTGTAGCAAATCGTCAGACGGAACACCTGTGGTGGCATTCAGTGCATAATAGCGAAGATTAAATCATTGCATTTCAATAGGCAGAGTGATCAGCAGAGCAGGGGCAAGTGTATGCAAATAATGAACCTGCATAGGACTGTACGTACACTGCCAGAGCTGTTTTACATTATGCGACTGGAACGGTAAGGCTTGTGGGCCTCGACTGTGAAAATGACAAACAAAACGCACCATTATCAACGCCCCCAAGGGCGCGAATCAAAACAATCGCCACCAACAATCACCCCGCTACTGGAGGCGACTCTCAAGCGAAGTCGAGTCTGTCGTTTCTCAGCACTTGGATTCGACCACAAGCAAATCGGCGGATGTTTCGTCTTGAGCATTGGATGATTACAAGCCGATAAACACTCTTTTTCTCACCGAGTATAGATCCATAATCCGTGTGCAAAGGCCGGCTGTACTTTTCAATGCGTAAGCACAGTGATATTTTATTGAAGAATGATGCATTCACGACGTACGGAAATAAGATGTTTTTTTAATCCACCAAAAAGAAGCCAAAACGTACATGGTTGCAGGCAATCACATAAGCAAGCCCAAATTCAGGTATGCAAATTGTCTGTTTCCAATCATTTTATTCACATTATTAGCACAAGACTTCATACTAATGAATCAATTTTAAATACACATTGTGATGTTCTTAAATTGTTAAATCCATTCATTCCGAATTTTACTTTATTGAAGCCATTATTTTGGTCAACTGACGTAACACTAAAAAAAGAAAATTTAAAATAAAATAACTTTAGCAAAACAACATATGTTTGTTACTAGTCATTCTTTTTATCCGGAATATTCCCATCAATTCCAATCATTTTATAATCTCAAAGGCATTGTTTCGAGAAAAGCGAGAAAAGTTGAAAAGAGAGAAAAACGTGGGAATCGCAAAACTGAAATGGATTTGTATACCGTTTTGTTAAGCATAGAAGAATCAAATAAGTTAAGATTGAACGTTTAGTTAAGCCAAGTGATTGTTTAATCCTTGTTCAAAACAAACAATTGGTACAAGCGGTTGGATTCAACATACCTTTAACAACATCTCCGTCCCGTGTTTCGTGTTGCGATTTGACGTCACCGGTGCTGTGGTCTGCCACTCCATAGTTGAAGGCATACTTGGGGTGATCCTGATCGGATGACATAAGAGAGAGAAGAAGAAAATGCAACAAATTAGCAAATGAGCTTATTCACACCGTCTCCGACAAACAACCGCATGCAGATCGCTGATGAAGATGATCCGAATGCGTTCGATTTGACTTATTAGCATGTTTGCTGTAAGATCGTCGTTGCTTGTTATGCCGCCTAATGCTTAGAAGTGATCGGTCGGTGGTCTTTGCTCGATGATGGCTGTTATGCGTGTGGTTGAAACTCTTGTGTAATTGAATTTTATGGCCTTATTAGATGCAATGATTGTACATTTGAAAATTAGTGGCTCTGAATTATTACAATTATTTAATAGCGTAATTATGTTTCGTCCTTCAAAGCCTGTTAAAACTTTTGCACGTTTTGCAAAATGTTCCGCTCTGCCCAGCGTAAGGTAGGCTGTTGTGAACAAAATATATATCGATTTCTACTCTTGTTTTTTATATAGGGGGAATGACGGCTTTGGCAGGTTTTGTTCTATTATTGGCAGGGGGTTTTTTATGACTGGCTCAAATTTGGCCTAAACATTCTTTGCATATCAAAGAATATTGTGGCCAAATTTCATAAAATTTGGTCGAAAAAAACCCCCCTGCCAATGCCCCCCTGAATTCATGAACGCTTATTTTTGCGTGCAATAATAGATCAAAACCTGCCAAAGCCGTATTTCCCCCTACCATCTCCGTTCTCAGAATTGAATGCATTTTAACTCAAAACTTGATAACAACTTATAAACTAGTTCTTCGATTGGAATGAAACTGATGATCATTGGGCCGGAAAAAAACTGGTCGAATATACCTTGTTTGGTCTTACGCTTTTTGGCAGAATGTATTAAACAGCCAGAAAGCTTAGTTAATACCATGTCATACCTGCATACTAATACTGTCATACCTGTACGACTATTAAAAATACTCGTAAAAAGATATAAACAATACCCAATAAATCTGATTGTATCACATAGATCGTATATGGACATACTTGTTGCCATGAAAATTGTATACTAATGTACGTTGCTCAATGTATCTCAATTATACACAAACGTTGAACAACTTCAACCAATTGAAAATAACTCGGAGGTAAACGCGGCGACCGACAATGTCCATATCATCCGCGAAACAAATAAATTGACTGGATATGTTGAAAATCGAATCACGGCTGTTACACCCGGCTTTCCTCGTGACACCTTCTAGCACAATGTTGAACAATAGGCACGAATATCCATCACCTTGTCTTAGTACCCGGGGCGATTCCAATGTACTAAGGTGTTCTCCCGAAATTTCACACAGTTTTGCACACTATCCACCGTTTATTTGATCAGTTTGGTAAGCTTCCCTGTTGGGAAGCTGTTTTCGTCCATCATTTTCCAAAGCTCTACGTGGTCTATACTGTACTGTATGCCTCCTTGAAATCGATAAGCAGCCGGTGCGTTGTAACTTGCCATTCACAGCATTTTTGGAGAATTTGCCGTACAGTAAAGATCTGGTCCGTTTTTGAGCGGCCGTCAATGTACCCGGCTTGATAACTTCCTACGAACTCATTCACTAATGGTGACAGACGACGGACGATGATCTGGAATATCACTTTGTAGGCGACATTAAGGATGGTAATCGCTCGAAAGTTCTCACATTCCAGCTTGTCGCCTTTCTTGTAGATGGAGCATATAACCCTTTCCTTCTACTCCTCCGTTAGCTGCTCAGTTTCCCAGATTCTTTAGCTGTTTGATGACATCCTTAGCTTCCTTCAAGGTGAGGGCTGGTTGGGTTCCATCGTCCGCTAAACTGATTTACCATCTCCTCCACTGCCTTGACTTTCACAGCCTGTACTGCCGTGAATTGCATATCTGTCCAATATTAATAGGAAACCCAGCAAATATGGGACAGATATGCTATTCACGGCAGTGCAGTGTATTCTCAGCGCCATTCAAATGCTCCTCGTAGAGCTGCTTCTGACAAAGCTTGCGTGTTTGTTGAGAACGGCACAGCTGTTCCATCTCCTCGCACTCCGCTTCTTCCAGGCGGTGTTTATGCTTCTGAAAAAGGCGGGTCTGCTGTCTTTGCTTCCGTCTATAACGTTCTGCCGGGTACGTTGCTGCAGCGCGACCGCCCCTTGCTTCAGTCGCTCTAGGTCGTACAGCGGTGATCGTCGGTACCGAACATTGTTGATGACGGACAGTTTTGGGCGCAGTTTAACCATCACCAGACAGTGGTCAGAGTCGATGTAAGCGCCACGATATGTCCTGCCGTTGATAATGTCGGAGAAGTTCCGTCCATCAATCAGTAATGTAGAGTATAAAAACATCCAGGAATCCAAAACAAAATTCACTCGCGTTCTTAAGGCTTCATGACATGTCATTCAGAATGGCTGCCTTCCTGCTTACCAACACAGTCAAACAATCACCCACCCCACCCACTCGGATATGCACCGATAATTTTAATTCATATACTGAATACATACCTGACCATCTTCTCACTAAAAAAGTAAATCTGGACTTAGTTCAAAGTTCAATCTACGCGGCAGTATGATGATATCATCACATAGCGCTAATTTAGGGAAGATATATAAGCAAGTGAACAAAGTGAAAAAATTCCCCCCAGTAACGCACCATGCCAACGACGTCGCCGGTTTCAACACTCTGCACGCCGTCGGTAGCGTCGTATGCAAGCAATCATTGATCAGCAACAGACAGTGATGTCGATATGAACTATTGTGGAATCATAGCGGAAGCATGTAAAATATCTATAAAATTAATCAATCTTTCCTAACGCATTATGTATTGATGCAGTAATAATATCTTATTGAATCTGTTTTGAAGTGCATTGTAAAAACGGAAAAATCGGACCAAAAAATGATCGTGTTATTGGTGTGTTTGAGCAGCTGGCAACAACGGTTTAAGATGTAAACATAAACAGCCAGCATCGTGAAAACAAAATTCATAAATATTCATCTAAACCAAAGAAAAACTGATGCTTTTCTGACAAATTCCATCAGTTAATCTCATCCTTAGATTGTATTGATTAATACTGCGTCTAAATTGGACTGAATTCTTCCGAATACGTGCAATGTTTACTGTTGTCGGATGTCAACAAAAAATGAATCCCACGTGTTTGCTTACTGAATTGGTATTGGAAGTTTCCACCACTACAAATCCATGATTGATGATTTTTATGACACAATCACATATAAATTTGAGTGTCACAACGCTTCACCTTAAGGGCACACCACTCATTATGGAAGCAATGAACAACTGTCATTCATATTATTTCACGCATGCTGCGACGCCGCAAAACTGGAATACTAAAAATGAGAATTGTGGGTTTTTCATGTTAGTATGGGGTGCCCTTGAAAACGCGAGTAGATTTGGATTTGGATTCCGGGAGGCTTGTCCGTATGTTATCGAGTAAGTCAGTAATTTCTTTGCAGTCTACAATACTATTTTTTCTATTAATTGAGTTATCATTGAAAAATATCAATTTTGACAGAAGGTTTACAGATATCTCAGTTAGATCGTAATTCATCGAACTAGAACAGTAAAAATAAATACCGATCAGCTGAGCCCTGGCTTAGCGTGATATTCCATAAATTGATTTTTATAGGATGATGAAGTTTGAATTCAATTCGATATAAAATAAAAGTGCATTCATAAATTTTTGGGGACCGTAACCTTAGTACATGGAACCATAAAATCATTTGTTATGTTGTTATGTTAAACCATAAAATTAATTTGTTCGGACCCCAACATCTTATGGGCACACCATTCAAAACGGGAGCAACGCACAACTGTCATTTTTATTATTCCACGCATACTGCGACAAGGCTTCTGTAAAGGCTCCCCCAGACCTCAGTGATTTTATCGCCGCAACGGCGGCAACTAGTCACCGCGATTCTATCGTTAGAAGGTTCCCCCAAACACACGCGACGCGATTCTATCGCTTGGCGACAGCGATTCTGTCGTCGTTGGTACGGCAGCGTAAATAGAGCATTGCCTGCAGCGACCCAACGATAGAAACGCAACGACTAGTTGTCGCCGTCGCTGCGATGAAATCGTTTAGGTCTAGGGGAGCCTTTAAAGCTGGAATAATAAATGTGACTGTTGTGATTTTCTTCCGTATTGAGTAGTGTAAATTTTGTTTTGGATCTCGGGATACTTGTCCTCAAAGAGTTTTTGTAAGACCATTGGAAATATGAAATGAATTTCGAATTTGCTGTTTTTGAAGCTTTATTATAGTGTTAGTTTTATTAAAGTAAAGAAACCCAGCTTTGCCCAGGCGTTGCAAATGTCACAATGAACTATTTGCAGCACCGCACTCTAGATCCATTATCGTGCGTTTGTTTTGTTTTCCTCAACAGCTGACCTAAATTAGTGTTCTAATGATTGTTTGCATTTCCCGTTAAATTCTTCAACCTTTTGTATATACAAACCTTGCGGGTCCCAAAACGAATCGATTAGAGAAAAAATCTTGCAAATCGATCAACCCGTTCGCGAGTTAAATCGTCAGGAAGGAAATCTTAACTCATTTTTATTATATAACTAGCGAAAGAAACCCAGCTTTGCCCGGGTGTTGCAAATGTCACAATGGACTATTTGCAGCACCGCACTCTAGATCAATTTCCGTGCATTTGTTTTGTTGTTCTTAAAAGCTGACCCAAAATTGTATTCTAATGATTTTTTTACATTTCCTCGTCAAATTCACCAGCTTTTTGTATATACAAACCTTGCGGATCCCAAAACGAATCGATTAGGGAAAAAAATTTGCAAATCGGTCAACCCGTTCGCGAGTTAAATCGTCAGGAAGGAAATCTCAACTCATTTTTATTATATAGATATATATAAGAAGATTTAATTTTATCACTGTAGAGTAAGCTGTTAGGAATATTCACCACCAGTTTTTTTTTTCAAGTAGTGTTGACTGAATGCCGCGATTGAGTAATAACAATCTATAGACATAAAAATGAATTTCTGTCTGTTTGACCCTTTTAGACTCGGAAACTACTGAACCGATCGGCGTGAAAGTTTATATGTAGAGTTTATTGGGGCCGGGAAAAGTTCCTAAGATGGGTCGAGACCCCTCCCCCTTTGTAAAGAGGAACTTCCATACAAATGAAACACAAATATTTTCATAACTCGAGAATTAATCATGCAAATGGAACCACATCTGACATGTAGAGGTTTTAGAAGAGAAAATATGTTCCTGTTGTGGTTAGAAATCCCTCCCCCTTCTGTAAAAGGGGGGCTTCTATACAAATGAAACCAAAATTTCTGCATATCTTGAGAACTAATCTAAAGATAGATCAATTTTTGGTTAAACGAAGTTCGTCGTGTCTGTTACTCCAATGTTAAAAATATAGTCAAATGTGCAAAAAAGTGTGTCTGTTTGCTGAATGAATTGTTCAATAATAAGCGCTTCGAAAGTAGTTTGCGTTATAGAAGAAGGTGGAGTAAGATAATGAAAACGTTTATTATATCATTTGTGAGCATTATATTAACATAACGAGAGATGATTCACAATAATTCACAATAAGGGTATTAGATCATAAGCATAAGCATGATTAACCGCTCGCGGTTGCTGCTATTGCCGTATTTGCATATCCACATTATAATAATAACGAGAGTTTGATTTACAATAGCTCTAAAAACAAATTTTAATGAGTAAAAAATACACTGAAATATTTATTAGAATTGGTTAACATTAATTATGATTGATAAGATTCAAAACATTGGGTATGTATCAGCTTAGGGCGGTATTGCCAACCGTGCTCAGGCAAGATCTCCTTGAAGATTGAGAAATGCTTCGCCACTAAACGCACTCCCAAGTGTTTATAACATTATTAGAATGGTTTTTGTTTAAATCTGAGTTTATTTAAAACAACAAATACGGCTATGATAGTGAAAATCAGTCTAAGGCAGCCTAGAGATCAACAATAAAAATGATATTTTTCACATGATATGAAGGTTTTGAATGATTGCAGCCAGTGTTGGTAGAATCAAACTCACCGAAGCCTCATGCGCGAGCTGACTCGTTTGCTAATCTGCAGGAAGAGTATCGCGCATGAGTTTTTCACGCGGAATCGCTTCGTTACACTCATTTTCCGGAAAATGATTTCATTCCAAAAAATGTGAAAACCCAATCGAAGCGAGTGTTATGTCGCTTATGTCGGTTTATTATCCATTGATTTAGGTAAAGAAAGTTATTCCGTTGAATTTAACGAAAATAACACGCAGAAATCACGCCTTGATGCAAATTGCGAATCGAACCATGGACGATTATCTGGGCCATGAGTCGTGGGGTTTGCCTGGCGCTTGATTTGAATCGTGGATGAGATTTGAGAACAGTTTTTACCAACACGGTTTTTAATATAATTTATGTTTCTTGCTCGTATAGCCCCGTGGGGTGGCCGATTTGCTTTATGTAGCAAATATGGACATCATAAAATCAAACTTTCTTTAAAACCAATTTATAGGACATTGAAACATAATTAATCAGCATTTTCTTCGACACTGATATGATAGAAAAAGCATGATAGAAGGTGTTTGGTGGCCTAGCATCACTGGTTCTGCCTCATATGCAGGAAATAAAGAGTTCGATCCCTGAATAGCTCATTCTCTTCACAAATCGATTTTTTTTTCCTATTAGAATTCACTTTATTACTTTCTAACCCATTAGAATTTCTTTAATCCTTCAATACATTCTAATTCCCATTCATATATTCCCATCAAATAGATCGCATCACCTACCAAAGTGAATCCAGATAATAGATCCCTTCATACTAACATAATATCCTATCATGTGACGAATGTGGATATGCAGAGGTATACTCGGTCTCTAGTAACAACGACAGTTGAGCTAATACCGTTTTGCTTCGAAATCCCGGACACTTCGAAATCCGGACACCTTTCCAGGTTTTCCATTATTTTAATGCTTTACATATGTTTTAATTAATTGTATATTATATATAATTAATTTTATAGTATTGTTCATCTTTTAACATGTGTTCATATCACAGTAGGCTTTGTTAAAAGCGAGATTAAATTAATTATTTATGTGCATGTCAATCAGCCTAAGTATTTCTCCCAACTATAGCACTAGTGTTTACAATCACATATAATTACAAACTCCATTATTTACTTCGTTAAAGTGTTATCAAGTCCTTCTTCAACTTCTTCTTTGATATAAACATCAACTTCTTGGAGCTCCAAAGGCCTTGTTGGAAGAAGATGAAACCCGATTTGTGAACTTTATAAATGATAAAGCCCAAGCCGGTCATCCCGTCGATGAAGGAAGGGCAATCGTTCATATGGCAGAAGTCGATAAGAGCGTTGGAAAAGAAGCTGTTTTCAAAAATGGGATACCATCTCGAGGTTTGTGTATCTATAATAAGTAAATGATATACAGTACTAACTTAACAATTCTTAAGGATGGTTTGCTTGTTTCACGAAGCGCCATCTAGAGCTGTCTAGATGAACGGCAAATAATCTTTCAAAAACTTGTGTTGTTACCTAAGAAACAGCGAGTTTTGGCTCCGAAACGTTTAAAAAATATTCAACTCCCCCGTAACGCTGGGTAGACACCTTTGCATGGTGTGTTACGGTGTAAGATCTACCACGGTCACATTGTCAGCTACAGGCAAATCCTGACCCAACGAATACCTTCCTCAATATCCAACTCCTTGGTACTTATGAGAGTGTCTCTGAGTCGGGGGCCTCTCGTTAAGTAAGTACTACACCAACATTTCCTTCCACTCCCAAGTTACGGTGAAGATGGGCGTGGCCAGGAGTAGTAATCCTCATGCTTTTGTGATTTTTATTCTAGATTGAAATCAAAGACCACACCCACCTTGATTTCTGATAGCAATCTGCATAAGGATTTCAAAAGAAAAACATGAGTATCACTAGTGTCCAATCAACGAAGTACACCGTAACTATGCTATGCTACACAGATAGAAAAAGTTGTTGAAATTTACACGAAAGTAATGCACATAAAGGGAATGCCAAAAAGAGCGTAATTTTAAATCATATTTTCGCTTGAATGTATGCAATTTGCATTGCATTATGTCACTATTTATTCGATTAAGTGGCATAATGCTATACAAATTGCATACATTCAGGACGAAATTAATGGAAAAGATTCATGTATGCTCAGAATAGTGTAATTTTCCGCGTCTGGATTTTTTACGCGCTGATTAGTTTTCATTATTTTTTTCTGTGTATGCTATGACAAACGTTTAAAAAATATTCAATCTATATCTGCAAATAGTGAACGTGAAAACTATACCGTACTTATGGCAGCATCTGCAGATGGGAATCTTGCGCTGCCGTTAATACTATTTACCATCCGATGTAGTACAAAGTGTACCACGTGGTTGGGGAGTTGGGAAGACCGATTCTGGATGGATGAACTTCATTTTCATTTTTCGATTATATTTCGAAAGTGTTCCACCCTTTCCGATATTGCTGTTTGTGGATGGTCAGACTTCTCACGCTTCATTTGATACTGTTGAATTCTGCAAAAATCATGGTATAATACTAGTTTCACTACTTCAGAACTCAACGCATTTCATTCAGCATCTGGAAGTAAGTTTCTTCTCCCCCATGAAGATGGCCTGGGAAGAAGTACTGACGAAATGGAGATTTGAGAACCTTGGTGCAATGATAAGTCGAGCAGACTTCGCACCACTTTTGGAAAAAGCGTTGGATCAGATGCTTAAAAAAGAAACTGCTATTATCAATGGTTTTCGTAAAGGCGATTTGGTTCATTTTTATCCCGAGGCTATCGGCTACGAATCATTGCCAAAACCACAACACCGTGCTTCCCCGAATCTAACTTCAGTCAATCAGACCACACAAATAGTCAATCTGGATCAACTCAATCAACTAATTATGGATATACCTGAAAATCAAACATATGACATCATAAATGAACTACCAGTCCAGACATTATCCATAGCGCATAACCATGAGAACAGAAATGCTTCATTGTTATTGGATGCTGTTAATCAAAGATTGCCTGCACATCAACTTGCAGCTTTCAGACAAAATCGTAGCAAGCTATTTTGGCTAGTGAAGAGAACACAAGTCTATTTCTATTCTGGAGAAACCTGAAAGATGAAGTTGAAGGTCCTCCGGAATATTTAATATTAGATTCCCTAGCTATAATATCATACCGAAAACTTTTCAAGTTATTTAATTTACTTTGAACATGTATTATCAATTTTAGTCAAAATATTTGCTATGTAACAGACACTCAGTCGATTGGCCATACTACTGAGCGACAGGTCCTCCCTGCGATAGTACATGAACCTGACACATCTGTTATTCGACCAGCATCGTCGTTTGTTTCTGGCATTACGTCACGTGTTGAAGAGTATCCCGAAAAAAATATTCACATTATCTTAATCAAGCTCACTAAGCTAATTTATTTATAATCACAGAACTAATGGATAAGCATGCAAACGACCACGTCATTACCTCCGATTTCGCTGAAACTCATAACCCAGTCCTAGTAGCATTTTGGTTTTATGCTGGTTTTATAACGCTCTTGTAGAGAAAATTATGGTTTTCAAGAGCGTTATAAAACTTAAAATGTTATTTGGGAGTTGTACATGCTCATATGCATACAACACTCATGTCCCATCCTCACTCATGTCCCATCCTCAAGGTATAATAAAAGCCAAAAAGCTTCCATTTTTGTTTTTCATTTACTGGTTTTGTAGACTTATCAACAGCAGCTAATTTTAACCCATATGTCCGGATTTCGAAGCATCGCATTACAAGTGTCCGGATTACGAAGCATACCATACCTCAGCAATAACTCAATTTTAATACATTATATTAACATTTTAAGTACATTACAGCCAAACTTAATAATATTAACAAGTGACACAGTATCAATCCTTGAAAACATGCGTAACAATAGCTTTGAGACGATCATCGTACACCACATCGGTTCTTAGGTGCCCGGATTTCGATGCAAAACGGTAATCCTCCCTTTCCTTGATAGCCGTAAGGACGTGCTGGCGCCATAATTGACTTAGTAAAATGCAATGAATTTACGAAACAAGTTTCGTTGAGAAAGATAGAGAAAGATAGCCAAAGTTCTAGTAAATCACGGAGTAGCAACTTCAAAGTTTGTTGCATAAGGATGGTCCCACTACATTTTGAGATAAAAATTTTAACTTCTGTATTTCCAATTTTAGGATTGCACGATGTTCTAGAAAGTTGCTTCTTAATTAATTTTGTGGCACTCTGCTGAAAAAAACATTGTTGTACGTCATGGACAGTGTTACGCGATGCTGTTGCAAAAGTATCGACGGGGGCAGCTATTACTGAGTTAGTAAAGTGTACGCCTCCTGATTGCTATTAACATTTTGTTTTTGACGAATTGGGCGGACTTTTCGGTTTTACAACACTTCTAGAACTGCTCATTTTGATTTCCTCGTACAAAAAGCCATTTTTCAAAATGATAAAAAAAAACCCTCAAATTCTCCTGTTTCAAAATATGCAGAGGGATCCTTAGCTCTTTCTCTGTCTAACACATGAAGAAATGAATCCCACTTTTTCCCCCATTCCAAAACGTGCATTTTTTATGTTCTAAAATTTTGTTAAAGACGTCACTTCCATAAAACATAAGCCTAAAAAGTTAGAAACAAAATATTGATTTTTCATGGTCACCCTAGCATTATTTTTTGAAATTGTCATAACTAATGATACTAACGACTTACAGTGGTTTCTTCAGCAAAATGCCTCAACATTAAATAAGGAACAACTTTCAGGAACATCGTTTAATGCTAAAATTAAAAATATAGAAGTTTAAAATTTTATCTCAAAATATAGTGGGACCACCCTATTGCAACAAACTTCAAAATAAAGCTTAACTAATAAGCTTTGAATTTGCTGAAGACACTTTGTTCATAAAATATCATCTTCAAGGTGAAAATATTTTTTCCTCCTAATTTCCCGCCGTGGCCCTTCGTGCAATGCCTGCCCTTGGAATATTGTGAATGTTATGTGGGAAGACAATCGTTTCACTATGCCCAGAGAATCAATGTTTCCCATTAGGGAACAATCTGGGCTGGACCAAACATTCAAGTCGCCATGTGTGGATTGGCACTTCAATGCTTTCATACGAAAGACTAACATTGTATAACCGATTAAAATCTCCTCGCCATGCATGTCCCCGAAACAATCTAGATCTGGATTCCCCAACATATGATTGACCATCTCACGTCGATTTGACAATTATCATGCTTTTCATAAATTCACTTTTCTCTTTCTCACATAAACTTGTAATTTAGTATCCTGTATGAATTGCAATACTTTTGCACACCTTCTTCCCAGGACACCTTGTTTCACATCACAAATTCTTGTACGTTAATCATATCTAACTAACCACCGTACAGTCCTTCCGGCTTAGTGACATAAACTAGCAAACTAACGACACAAAATGAAAACACCTTCTGGAACCCTCACATAATAATCCACAGCATATCCGGGTCGGGCAAGCGCGCTGGATCCAAACATAGTCAGCGCAAGCAGCAGGGTAGCAGCAACTCGGGAAACCATTTTTTCTGGCACGGATAGAACACAAATAAGTAGATCACAAATCGCGAAAGCGAAAGTATTCTTAAGTTCTCGTAAAGTTGTGTACTAAACTAACAACCGCGTTGGCGCTTATTCAATCGGATACTGTACCGTTGACGGATGGCAAATTTGGTTTTATATAGCTTCACATCTCCTCTCTCACGGCGTGGCGTGCAGTGGATGCAGATTTTTTTCCCACTGTTTTACGCGGCGCGGCTACCTTTTGGAGGCATGCTTCACCCTCGCGGGTGGTGGAGCGCAGTGGCGGTTATCGAAGCAAATGTTCAATAAATATGTTTCATTTCTTGTTCTTGACTTGATAATGCTTTTTGTGTATTCTACGAATAGAAGAGTAAAGCCCCGATCGCAATGGGACGAAACGACGAGGGTAACTGCAAGAATTTTAGTAAACATATGGGCTAACTGTCAAACTCTGCCGTTTCCGTTCCGTTATATTCCGTTTGGGGCTTAACAGAATTTCATGAGACTTCGGTACCGAAATGCCCATACAATTTATATTAGATTACCTATGAGTGACTACCACTGTTAGCTAAATACCATAATGTTTTCATGATAACCCCACTGCGACATCATAGAAGGTGTCACAGTTGGTTTTGGTTCTGCTGGACAGCGACATCAGTATGCAACGAACGGACCTTACTTACTACTTGTTAGTTGATATCCTGCAACTATCAGTAGATTCCGCTTCATATGAGGAGGTTGATATACAAAGATCCGGTATTCGCTCCGATATTGATGGTTATTGTAAGAAAACAAATCCTGGTCTGATTCCTCAAGAACGTCAGCCTGAAAAGAAGATCCTGTTAAACCGATTCAATCCGGATTTTCCCTACATCTCTTTAAATATAATTTTTGGTTATACCAGTTCCGTCGTCGGGGGTCAAATGGGGGTGAGAATGGGTCACTGTTTCAACTACTTAGAATGCTTGAAGAATAGATTTAATGTATCTGAGGGCAAGAAGACTAAAATATAAGAGACCTTTTTGAACGATTTTGCTCTATGACCTCCAGACTGCCGGTGAGAGCGATGACCCATTCTCACCCCCAGACCCATTGTCACCCCCAATGGCGGTTCTAAAAATGATACAAACCATTATATATGCAACTAGAAAAATATTTTCTAGGATGATCTAGACCAGTGATCCCCAAAGCGCGGCCCGCGGGCCGCATGCGGCTCTCTAAGCCATTTCCTGCGGCCCGTGAAGGATTACTGAGAATACACTACATGTGGCCCATTGATAAGCATTATATGTCAGGAAAAGTATTTTATTATTCCCAATATTTCGGTGTACTTGGGAATTTGTCAAGTTCACATCATTATGATGTTGAAGCACGATTTATATATCGTGAATAGTTTCATCGTTATGTAGGCCGATAGCAAGTATACTTCAATGCTATCGCCCCCAGTTATGACAATAGAAATTTATATTTAATCGCAAATTTACAAGGATTGAAGATTGAGCTACAGGTAAAAATAATGTTGTCATAAACTCCTCCGTGGTTAGAATGCTTTTATTTTTCAAAATAAGTTAGTTTTGGAAAAGTTGAACTGAAATTTTGCTGAATTATTACCTGTTTAAAATACATTGACTTTACTCTACGAAAAATATTTATCGAATTCAAGATTTTTTTCATGCTTAGAATCCCGAACAGATTTTGTTCAGAATCCCAAATGGATTTTGTTCTGAATAACATTCGGATTCTTTTCAGAATCGCAAACAGATTCTCTTCAGAACCTTCAAACGGATTCTGTTCAGATTCAGAATCCCGAACGGATTGGGTTCAGAATACTAAACGGATTATGTTCAGATTCTCAAACAGATTCTGTTCAGAATTTAACACGGACTGTATTCAAAATTTCATACGAATTTTTAAAGGTTCTGCTTTGAATCTCGACCGGTATTCTGTATGGAATCCCGAACGGTTTGTCTTTATAATTCCAAACAAATTCTGTTTAAAACTCCGAACGGATTCTGTTCAAAGTCCCGAGCGGATTCTTTTCAGGATCTCAAACGGATTCTGATTATTATCTCAAAGAGGATCTGTTCAGAATTCCAGACGGATTCTGTTTGACTTCTCTGAGGGATATATTACAAAATACTGGGTGAATACTTCTTAGAATTTCGAGCGGATGCTGCTGATAATCCCAATAGAGCTTTTCTCAGAACCCTTTCATTATTAGCTACGACAAGTTATAGTGAACAATAAACCTCGAGTATAAAAGAAATTAGCTCGAAATTACAGAATTGATCGGGAAATAATCATTTTGAAAAACAGCTTAGAATATTTATTGTCCACTGAGTCGGCTTCTCGAGTCAAGTTCGCTACTGCTAAACGGGACTATAGACTGAAAGTCAGCTACAGCGATAAAACCTGTAGAAAGAAACCCATAGTACATAAAATATGTAATTTTATTTGAAAAAGATTCACAGGAATAAAATATTTTGTTCATATATACAATATTCTGTAATATTCAGTAAGAACTGAAAAACAAATGGTACAAATATACTGCGGTCCGCTTCAACAGCTTGACACCCAAAAGGCCAAGCTCTTTGAGAAAGCAATTTTTGATTTTGAAAAAATCATAACTTTTTTATTTTTTGTCCAATCTTGATGAAATTTTGACACAAGGTCCAATTTTTATTCTAGTTTTGGCTGCACACTGAGTTTTTAGGAATTTCTGGATGGTTCCGGAATTATTTCAGATTTCCTTGGGGTACCAGCAAACTGGTGTTTGGGGTATTTCGCCAGTTACTCAATTTTTCTCCATGGAACCCATATCAAACAGTATAAAACAATATTGCCACGCTAATAACGAGTTTCATAGCGATTTTTCCGAAAGTTAGTCTTCCATACGGATATCCCAGGAAGCTTCCAAATGTCCCCAGGGAACCTGTAAAGGGGACAATTTCGATTTTGCTCCGAAACATGTCGTTCGACGGCTCTTTCTTCACAATTTTTCATGAATATACTCGTTGTTGTTATAAAAAAGGTCGATGGTCAGTTTGGCCACTCTTGTGACACCCGGAATGCCCCCAGGGAACCTGTAAAGGGGACAATTTCGATTTTGCTCCGAAACATGTCGTGCGACGGCTCTTTCTTCACAATTTTTCATGAATATACTCGCTGTTGTTATAAAAGTGGTCTATGGTCAACAACCGGCTTCTATTTGCAAAAGGCTGTAAATGATGTATCACCGAATACTTTGTATTTCATCGATGCCCACATAATATAATACAATGGGATTATAGAATTCCAAGAATTTTTACGATGCCAGTCATTGATTTTGATGCGGCACCAGTCAAAAGAGGAACAAATAGAAACAGGCTTCGCTATAATTCACACTTGAAATCGTGAACATATATGAAAGCAAGTAGAACTACGGTATTCGTTAGAATGTTTAGAGTGAAATCACAGCCAATGGCTGATTGTTTCATAGTTACAAGTGATGGGAGTTTTGAATAAGTAATGAAGCATTCTGTCATTTCTACCTGATATTCTGTATATTGTCCCTTACGATATCCTACTAGCCCTTCGCTGCTTGCAGTAGCCTCGGAGTAATCTAAATGTGCACACATAGAAATAGTTTAAAGAACTAGTGATGCTGTCTTGAAGTCGGAGGAAAAGTAAACTTTCAACCAGGACTTACTGGGGAATCTGAGGAGCAGAATTATGATGTTTCAGATATTCAAGAAAAAACAGAACTGTGTGAAAGTTTATTGAAAATAATGATGGCATTCATACATACATATATTTTTTTCCCTTAACACGGTAATCACTTTGACGTAGTGTGTTACGGTTTACGATATATCGTATTTAGTCCTCGCTTTCAACAGCAGTCTCAGGAATAAAACATAATTAATGTTACCCTGCAGATAATTGAAAGCCTCGAATTTCGAATCCCGTTGGAGGATAAACTGCATGCAACGGAAGTACCTTTTGAAGCAATTAGTTAAAAAAAAACTGGAAAATCGAGTTGGGGGTTTAAATACGTACTAACTTTTCATGAACTTGAACTTATTATTACAGCATTTGTTTTTCAGTCTATATTACATATTACAGAATATTGTGTATTTGGACAACATATTTTATTCCTGTAAGTCTTCTTCAAATAAATTATGTACTTGTGAGGACATTATTTCTACAGGTTTTATCGCCATAGCTGATTTTTAGTCTATAGCTGGGAGGTTCGAATAAAATCGATTTTCGAGTATCGCGCATTTATGCGCCCTCATGCAGCATGAAAAGATAAATCTTAAGAGCGAGAAATTTTTGACAACTAAGTAACTGCAAAACATTTTGGCTCATGGGAATATTTTCAAAATACCCCTTCACTCGTTTGAAAGCAAAAAGACGACTCTTTCAGCAGCACCCAGGTCTATAGTACATTTTTTGTAGTAGCAGACAGACACGAGAAATTGTTTTTTCGCCATAGCACCTTACGGCTCAGTTGATCATATGCTGACCGATTATGTAATTTCGATCTTATGTTTTTATGCTCGAGGCCTAATGAACAATAACTTGTCGTAAAAAAATAGGGTGAAGTTCTGAGAAAACCCCTATTGGGATCCTGATTAGCATCGGCTCGAGATTCTAAGAAGCATCCACTCATGATTATGAGCCAAATTCGTTCGAGATTCTAAACTAAATCCGTCTGGAATTCTAAACAGACTCTATTTGAGATTCTGAAACGAATCTGTTCGGGATTCAAAATTTCAAACAGAATCCGTTTGGATTCGAGTTCTAAAGAGAATCCGTTTGTAATTCTGAACATAATTTCGGTTGAGATTTGGAGAGGAATTTGTACAGAGTTCTGAACAGAGTCCGTTTAGGATTCTGAAAAGAATCTTTTTGAGATTCGGAACATATTTTGTTTGGAATTCGGATCCCAATCCGTTTGAAATTCTGAATAGAACCCGTTGAAGGTTCCTAACAGAATCTGTTTGCGATTCCGTCGCAACATGTTTCGGAGCAAAATCGAAATTGTCCCCTTTACAGGTTCCCTGGGGGCATTCCGGGTGCCACAAGAGTGGCCAAACTGACCATCGACCACTTTTATAACAACAGCGAGTATATTCATGAAAAATTGTGAAGAAAGAGCCGTCACACGACATGTTTCGGAGCAAAATCGAAATTGTCTCCTTTACAGGTTCCCTGGGGGCATTCCGGGTGCCACAAGAGTGGCCAAACTGACCATCGACCACTTTTATACCAACAGCGAGTATATTTATGAAAAAATGTGAAGAAAGAGTCGTCACACGACATGTTTCGGAGCAAAAGCGAAATTGTCCCATTTACAGGTTCCCTGGGGGCATTCCGGGTGTCAAAAGAGTGGCCAAATTGACCATAGACCACTTTTATATCAACAGCGAGTATATTTATGAAAAATTGTGAAGAAATAGCCGTCGCACGACATATTTCGGAGCAAAATCGAAATTGTCCCCTTTACAGGTTCCCTGGGGGCATTCCGGGTGTCACAAGTGTGGCCAAACTGACCATCGACCACTTTTATAACAACAGCGAGTATATTTATGAAAAAAATGTGAAGAAAGAGCCGTCACACGACATGTTTCGGAGCAAAATCGAAATTGTCCCCTTTACAGGTTCCCTGGGGGCATTCCGGGCGTCAAAAGAGTGGCCAAATTGACCATATACCACTTTTATATCAACAGCGAGTATATTTATGATAAATTGTGAAGAAAGAGCCGTCGCACGACATGTTTCGGAGCAAAATCGAAATTGTCCCCTTTACAGGTTCCCTGGGGACATTTGGAAGCTTCCTGGGATGTCCGTATGGAAGACTAACTTTCAGAAAAATCGCTATGAAACTCGTTATTAGTGTGGCAATATTGTTTTATACTGTTTGATATGGGTTCCATGGAGAAAAATTGAGTAACTGGCGAAATACCCCAAACACCAGTTTGCTGGTACCCCAAGGAAATCTGGAATAATTCCGGAACCATCCAGAAATTCCGAAAAACTCAGTGTGCAGCCAAAACTAGAATAAAAATTGGACCTTGTGTCAAAATTTCATCAAGAGTGGACAAAAAATAAAAAAGTTATGATTTTTTCAAAATCAAAAATCGCTTTCTCAAAGAGCTTGGCCTTTTGGGTGTTAAAATTTCTGTGTGGCCCTTGATATAAAGCGTGCTGGGGATCACTGATATAAGTGATAAAAGATCAGACGATAATATCAATATTTTGCACTGAAATATCATGAGAAGACTAAGTTATGCTTTTTGTAATAAGTGATCAATACCATGTGCCATTAGTTTGTTCTTTTCCATAGCATATCTTGGTATTTAAATGATATTTCGGTGCAAATTTTTGATATTGTTGTCTGTTTTTTTATCTCTTATATCAAGTAAATCCATATCATGTTTTGTTATTCTGTTCATGGCTTCTGCCCGAATACCTATCTTTATGCAAATTCTTTAGAACATCAAGATCACAACTCAAGGATAGTCTCTAGACCATCGTTTCACCCATAGCCATACATGTTCAATATTTTTCTAAGATATAACAGTAAATTTTGAACAACTTTGTTGAAGAATGCTCCGAAGAAAGCTCTATCTCTTAAGTCCGAATTTTGACAACTGATTTCATTCTTGGTTCATATATGACCCATCCGTATTGAATCGGATGAAACTAACAAGAATTTCCATGAATGATCTCTCAGTGTTTGGTAGATAACTCCCTTTCCTGTTCCTTGATGATATCATAGCATTTGTGATTGTACAAATCGTTGGTGGCTATATACAATGCTCAATTAACCCTTATCCTCCCTTGATACTTTTTAGGCACTAAAAAATGGCTTCAAAAAATCATAACTCCTTTGATTCTTAACCGATTTTGACGATTCACATTCCTAATGAACCGGTTAGGTCTCTAGTTTTAAAAGAGAGAAGTAACATTAACCACTTGGATCCGGAATAATTCCGAGGTCGAGTGGGGTATCTTTTTTTCTCAAATCAAATGACCTTGCTAAAAGTCTTAACACTAATTTTTTGGTGTGTCCTACTTCGTGAAATCAAGAGACTTGTTCATGATTTCGCGAAACGAGCTCAATAGAGTCTAATTTGAGGTACCTAAGTGGTTCTGGTCAGCTAGTTCCCCCGGGGAAGTGGCCACTTTTTGAAGTGATCTGAAATCCATCTTGCGACATCTCAAACTTAATGATTTCGCGAAACGAGCACAATAGGTACCTCAAATTAGACTCTATTGAGCTCGTTTCGCGGAATCATGAAGTTTGAGACGTCGCAAGATGGATTTCAGATCACTTAAAAAAGTGGCCACTTCCCCAGGCCAGGGGGAACTAGGTTCCTGGACTCTACTGAGTTCACAAAACCATGAAGTGTGAGACGTCGCAAGATGGGTTTCGGATCAAATCGAAAATCGGCCACTTCCCCGAGGGAACCAGGTTTCCGGAATGCCACGGAACCTGACCAGAACCACTCAGAGTAACTCAAATTAGACTTTATTGAGCTCGTTTCGCAAAATCATGAAGTTTGAGAGGTTGCAAGATGCTCATAACAAAAAGTGGCCACTTCCCCGGGGGAACTAGGTTCCTGGAATGCCACTGAACTTGACCAGCACCACTCAGGTACCTAAAATTAGAATCTGTTGAGCTCGCTTCGCGAAATCATGAGGTTTTAGACGGAATGCCACGGAACCTGACCAGCACTACTCAGGTACCTCAAATTAGACTCCATATTGAGCTCGTTTCGCGAAATCATGAAGTTTGAGACGTCGCAAGATGGGTTTCTATGGCTATGTGGTGATAAGGGTGGCTGATTTGGGTGGCTATGTGGTGATATGCTGGTTCTGGAGACAATGGCCACCGGGAAACGACTTCCACGGAGACCTTGTCGGTCATATAAGGGGAGCACAAAAATCGCTCCATATATGCCTTTCGATCGCTAACTCTTCATAGATTCTCCTAAAACGGTAATGTATGGTCCATGAGAGGGCTTCTGACGAAAGTGGCCACTCCTGGTACATGCAAGGTGCCCCCGGGGAACCCACAGGAAGGGACATTTTCGTTTTAGCACCAAAATATGCCGTGCGGCGGCTCTTTCGTCATGATTTTTCACAACTAGATGATTATGTTCTTGATATCGATAATTGACCACATTGGCCACTCTTGGAACCTATGAGGGGCCCCAGGGAACCCGTAGAATGGCACATTTCCGTTTTAACACCGAAATATGCCGTGCGGCGACTCTTTCAGTGTGTTTTCCCACCAAAGAGATGGTTATTTGCTCGAAATCGATAAGTGACTACATTGGCCACTCGTGGAGACCATGTGGTGCCCTCGGGGAACCCGTAGAAAGGAACAATTCCGTTTTAACTCCAAAATATGCCATGTGGCGGCTCTTTCGTCATGATTTTCTCCAAGTAGATGATTATGCGCTCGAAATCGATAATTTACCACATTGGCCACTCACGGAGCCTATGAGGTGCCCTCGAGGAACCCGTAGGAGAGGACATTTCCGTTTTAACACCAAAATATACCGTGCGGTGGCTTTTTCGTCATGATTTTCCACAAAATAGATGATTATGCGCTTGAAATCGATAAGTGACTACATTGGTCACTCTTGAAACCTATGAGGTGCCCTTGGGGAACCCGTAGAAAGGGAAATATCTGTTTCAACACCAAAATATGCCGTGCGGTGGCTTTTTCGTTATGGTTTTCCCCAAAATAAATGATTATGCGCTCGAAATCGATAAGTGACCACATTGGCCACTCTTGGAACCAATGACATGCCCTCAAGGAACCCATAGAAGGTGACATTTCCTTTTTTATACCGAAATGAATAAGTGACCACATTTTCCATTTTGGAACCTATGAAGTACCCCCGTGGAGCTCATAGGAGAGGACATTTCCGTGTTTACTCTCACTCACTTAAAATCGATTAGCGACCACATTGGCCACTTTTGAAACCTATGAGGTGCCTCCGGGGAACCTGTACAAGGAGATATTTTTATTTTTATACCAAGATATGCCGTGTAGCGGCTCTTTCACTATCATTTTCCATCAAATAGTTGGTTATGCTTTTGAAATCTAATATCAGGCCTTTCGTTCAGTTGCGTTCAGCAGGAAATTTTACAATGCAAATAAACAAATATGAAAAATAAGAGCTATCTACCTATTATTTTATTAGACTTTTCTTATATATTTCTCAACCCTTTTGAACGAACGAGAAAGGCACCATCACCGCTAGGTGGATTAATCTTGTTTTTTTTTATCAAATAGGTCATTCATTCTAAACTTATTATCTACAACCTACAAGGTACCCGCAGGAGTCTCACAGATGGGAAGATTTTCTTTTTTATATCAAAATGTAGCGTTTGCATATCATTGTCCACGGCGATCGGTGAAAACCTAAAACCTTCTTCTTCTTCTTCTTCTTGGCATTACATCCCCACACTGGGACAGAGCCGCCTCGCAGCTTAGTGTTCATTAAGCACTTCCACAGTTATTAACTGCGAGGTTTCTAAGCCAGGTTGCCATTTTTGCATTCGTATATCATGAGGCTAACACGATGATACTTTTATGCCCAGGGAAGTCGAGACAATTTCCAATCCGAAAATTGCCTAGACCGGAACCGGGAATCGAACCCAGCCACCCTCAGCATGATCTTGCTTTGTAGCCGCGCGTCTTACCGCACGGCCAAGGAGGGCCCCCTCAACCTCAAACCTCTATGAGTCGATATTGAAGAGACCATCGACTAATGAGAATATCGAGATGTGGAATAGAAAATCCTTGGAGAGCTGTTTGATGGAACCATCACAGTAGCCTATTATTTATTAATCATGATTAAATCTATGAATAATCACTAATGCTCTGTGCATAACCAACTATTGGAAGACTTGCGGCCAGGGTAGACAATGTGATCTATTTGTTGGAAAAACATGGAGATAGAGCTACCGCAAGCGGCACGGTACATGTTGGGGGCCATCCAGAAACCACGTGGTCATATTTTTGAAGATTTTTAACCCCCCCCTCCCCCCATGTGGCTTATCGTGGTCATTTGGCAGACCCCCCCTCCCCCCCCCCTTTGACCACGTGGTTTTTTTCAAGTAATTTTTTTTTTTAAAAACCTTATATAACTAAAACATATGGTTAATCCGATCAATTTTGAAGATGGACAATTTTAACTGATTCAAAATCAAACTAAACCCAGCATGGAAATTATAAATTTTCATGAATTCGAACATTTTGATTATGTTATCAAGTTGTAATGTGTATCAGGTATTAGTATATCTAGAACTCGCACACCTTCGATGCATCAGGAGGAAACAAAAAAATGTGGACTCGCGAATATGTTATAAAAATTTGGAATGGTTTAGAAATATTCCAAAATATCCCCATATTATTATTTTTTATTTCTTTATTGGTGATTTTTTTAAAATAATTATGAAGTTCACCACTGAATATCCCTATAGATTCCGAAGAGTATTTAGGATATTCCGTAGCTCTGGAGGTACTGGAAATTCTTAAGATATATTAACCTCAGCGAAGCATCTGAACTGAACTGAAGGTTTTTCTAAGGGCATACAAGTTTTATTCAGAATATCAAAACTCTCTTCATTATGCCAAGATTCTATGATTCTAATCAGAACCGTAACACAATGTCCTTAATATTCCTTTGCCTGAATTATACAGTTTTGGCTTAAAATGCAAGTTTTCATTTTAAATCTACAGTCTTTAATATCTTTGGGTTCCTTTTGGTATTCTAGAATTTATTGTTATATTTTGGTATTTAACCCTCTCAGGACGATTTTTTACATGGATTTAACGTACATATTTAGGGGTTTCCACTCGATCTTGCCAAAACTAGTATAGAAAGAACTAAAAAGTCGTACTTTTTTCGGGTGTCATAGGCCAAACTGCTCTGAAGTACATATCCTCGAAAGTATCAAAATCATGTCAAGAAACAAAATGTCCTAAGACATGATATTACGGAGTTTTGAAACGACCCGATCAACCAAGTCCTGAACGATGTATCCGTGCATCGCTAAGCATCCAAGCAGGTCCATTGAGCCAATACGATTTCATTTATTACTTTCAAGACCTTCCATGAGTCGATGTTCTAAGATACGATATCGACTGAAATGAAAACTCAGCCTAAAAAATTTTAAAAAATTTCCATAACAATTAGGAAATTTCCAATAAAGAAATCATGGAATTAGCAATAAAAAAATATAAAATTTTCTACAAATAATGCAAAATTTCCATAAACAATTAAGAATTTTCCACAAAACAAAAATAAATTAACACTTTTAAAACCAAAAATTACAAACATAAAAGAAGAATTTTCCATAAAGAAATCAAAATGTTCCACGGAAAAAATACAAACATTCCATAAATAAATCAATATTAGAAAAAAAATATTTTCAACAAAATAAATATTTATTTAACCAAAAATTAAAACCTTTCCATGAAAAAATCAATAATGAGTATTGAAAAAAAGGAAATTTTCTATCAAAGAATATAAAAAAGCATTAAAATTAAGCATTTTTCCATAGATTAACCCTTCTTTAAAAGCGTTTGAAGTTCATGGAAAATTTTATCAATTTGGTTGCTTTTCTTTCTAATTTTCTTATTTTTTATTGCTCTTTATTGATGTGAAAGAAACCCAGCATTGCCCAGGTGTTGCAAATGTCACAATGAACTATTTGCAGCACCGCACTCTAGATCAATTTCCGTGCGTTTGTTTTCTTTTCCTCAACAGCTGACCAAAAATTGTATTTTAATGACTTTTTACATTTCCCCGTTAAATTCACTAACTTTGTATATACACAAACATTGCGGATCCCAAAACGAATCGATTAGGGGAAAATCTTGCAAATCGGTCAACCGGTTCGCGAGTTAAATCGTCAAGAAGGAAATCTCAACTCATTTTTATTATATAGAGATTATGTGTATTTTGATTGTGAACATTTTTGTAATTGTTTATTGCTAATATTGATTTATTCATGAAAATTTTGTATTTTTTTCATGGAACATTTTGATTTCTTTATGGAAAATTCTTATTTTACAATTGCAGTTTTTGATCTCAAAAGTGCTACTTATTATTGTTGGAATTTTTTTCGGAATTTACGCTGGAGTTGCTTTTGTTTTTTTTTCATTAACAATTTGTAGCAAAATTTCCAAGCAAAACTTTTACAGAGAATTGTTCAAAATCATTCGAATGCCAGCACTTCATCAGGATTGTATGAAGTAAAGTCAAAGTTTTTACAGGCAATTTCTTTACTGGATTTTTCCTGAATATCTTCAAGAAATGCTTTTGAAGTGTTTTTCTTGGATTATTGTAAAAACATGAACATTTTTCAAAATTGTAGTTGCAGTCCGCTAATGCAAAAGTGTCAGCGGCGTGATGCCAAAAACCATCTGCGGCGGTGGCGCGGCGGATTTTTTCTTTATATTTTTCCTTTCCTTTTTTTTTGTGGAAATTGAGACTGAATCGCAACCTGTTTTTTCGTTTATTTTTTTTATGGAAATGGGCTAAGGCTAAGATGGTCAAATAACGCAGATACGCATCGACGTTGCGACCGACGCTGCGTTACCGGTTATTTTCGATGCACACCTAGGGTCGGTGTACCAGTTGTCGCCATACATAAGAACAACTGTTTTTAAAAAAAAAGTAAATGGCATGTGGGTGGACTTTATATATCAAGCGGAAGGTTTAACTTCCTGCTCCTTAGAACAGCTGTGAAAACCACAATAAAATATGTTATAATCCTCAAAATTGATTAATCCATAATAGGAACGCATGCACCAGTTGTGGCACTATTCTTAATTTTGGTTCCTTATTTGGCAAATCCCATTGTTTTCTTATGGGACTGGCCAAATAGGGACCACTAGTGCCACAACTGGTGCAAAGGACGTTAAAAATTAAGCAAAATCAATTTTTACAATTATGCTTTGCTTGTTGTGGAGAAAATCAAAGGTGTTATCGTGCCATATGAATATGCATTATCGATATGAACTTGGTTTGCGGTGATTTGATTGGTAATTTGGCATATAAAGCACTAGTGCGACAATTGGTGCTATAGCCACAACTGGTACACCTAGCCTACGTCTTTTCAACGCTGAGTTGAAAAGACGCTACGTGGGCATCGGTTCTAAGATGCGCTTTGCGTTTAATGATTTGTATTTTTTACACCGCTATTGTTAATCACCAAAAACTTTCCGTATAAAAAAAGACCACGTGGCTCGCGAGCAACCCCCCCCCTCCCCCCATGTGGCTTATCGTGGTCATTTTGCAAACCACCCTCTCCCCCCATATATGACCACGTGGCTTCTGGACGGCCCCTTGATATAAACATGAAAATGTCTTCTCCTACAGGTTCGCAGGGCACCTTATAGGTTCCAATAGTAGACAATGTCACTAATCGACTCCAAGCGCATGACCATCTGTTTGGTGGGAAAACACACCGAAAGAGCCGCCACACGGCATATATTGGTGAAAAATGGAAATGTCCCCTTCTACGTGTTCCTCGGAGGCACCTCATAGGTTTCAAAAGTGGCCAATAAGGTAACCTATCGATTTCGATCGCATGACCATCTGTTTGGTTGAAAACCATGACGAAAGAGCCGCCGCACGGCATATTTTGGTGTTGAAATGGAAATGTCCCCTCCTACGGGTTCTCCGGGGCCCCTCATAGGTTCCAAGAGTGGCCAATGTGGTCACTTATCGATTTCGAGCGCATGACCATATGTTTAGTTGAAAATCATGACGAAAGAGCCGCCGCACGGCATATTTTAGTGTTCAAACGGAAATATCTCCTTTTACGGATTCCCCGGGGGCCCCTCATAAGTCCCAAGAGTGGCCAATGTGGTCACTTATCGATTTCGAGCGCATGACCATCTGTTTGGTGGAAAATCATGATGAAAGAGCCGCCGCACGGCATATTTTGGAGTTAAAACGGAAATGTTCCTTTCTACGGGTTCCCCAAGGGCACCTCATAGGTTCCAAGAGTGGCCAATGTGGTCACTTATCGATTTCGAGCGCATAATCATCTATTTTGTGAAAAATCATGACGAAAGAGCCGCCGCACGGCATATTTTGGTGCTAAAACGGAAATGTCCCCTCCTACGGGTTCCCCGGGGGCACCTTGCATGTACCAGATGCTTTATTTCCACAAAATATTAAAAGTCAAGAAAATTCAGCACGATCGGATTATCAGGCAAAAAGTTATTCTACTTTGAAGTTTCGTTTTGGGTCATATTGACCCCAACATCTTACTAAGGTTAAGGTATAAAAACCCAGATTAATCCACCTAGCGGTGATGGTGCCTTTCTCGCTCATTATAAAATGTTTCGAGAAACATTCTGTAGAGAGGTCAAATAGAACAAATATAAAACAATTAATGGTTTTGATTGCTATATATACTGCTATAGACTTTTAGAAATGTGGCAAAATTGGATCGTGGAGAAACCATATCAAAACCGTTATAAAATCGGGTGTAGACGAAATCATGAGCAGAACAATTTTAACATGCTAAAAATCGAGTCATCACTGTATCTTTTACTTGTTCATGGAATGATGTTATGGCAGTTTCATTGCAAAGAATTGAAAATAGCAGTTTGTGCAACTAGTTGCCAAAAGATGATTTTTTCAGCATGAGTATGATCCCAAGTAACATTTCAAGTTTTATTCCACTCTAGATTTGGTTTTCAAGATCAAATTATAAGAATAATCAATAAAACCCACTATTACATGACAGCCTTTTGATGACTGCTATAAGAGTAAAATTTGACCAAGTGGCCCATTCTCGAAAACTACTATAAAGCTGTAATAAGAGTATTCAGAAAACCTTTTTAAGGTATCCGCAAAAAGGGGAATTTGGCTGCGGCATTGACAGTTGCTGCTTTAAAGAAAAAGAGAAAAAACTTTCCAAGCAAATAATAACAAAATGGATTGTTCGTTAGAATTACGATGAGGATGACACATGAAAATATTATATTTCTTCAGGAGGTTTTTTTTTCGATGTACTGCCATCGAAATGAGGTGCGCGTTGGATTTTGTGGTGTAAGTTTAGTGAAAAACTAAGATTAAAAACATGCGCCGGCAAAACAATGTAGTTCTGGGAAATACATTGGAAATAGTTATTGCCACAGTATCGTAAATGTCCACTAAATCGATTGGAGCTTAGCCCAAATTATTTATAATTTGTTAATGGTATCCGAAATGGTGTGGTAAACGTCGAAAATATATTCCATAAAGGAACTTCAGTGATAAATTTCACTGATTTGGAAACTCTTCTCCGTTTCCCATATGGCTATCATTAATTTCGATGAGAAAAATGTTGCTCTTATTGAACAACATTATAAACTCTTTGCAATGCAAATACACTTATTGGGGTAATTCATTTGACCACATTATGACCAAAAATGGTGGCTTTATTCGAGCGTTGAAAATTGGATTTATTACGCTCCTCAGCTCAACCATGTATCGGCTTATGAATTGAATAGGCATTTGACATTTGAAGCTTTTTCAGCATATTTATGAGAGGTTTATTGATAACAATAAGAGCGCTAATAATACTGAGCAACTAGCTATGATGATTGCTGTCATAAATCCTCAATAAGAATTAAATAAATCCAAGAAGCGTGGACAATGTTACTTGGGATAAATCTGTACCAAAATGGTACAATTTTATTTACTTCACATGATCAATCTTGCCAAAAAATCACGGTGCTGCAGAAAACAAATAGATTCCATATTATCGTGCCACATTAGGTGCTCGACAGACCATAAAGCGATAAATAAACCTGCCTTTGGAGAATTTGATGTCATGCACCAAATTATTTTATTTATTACGTGACACAGAGAATACGTACACTGTTTGAACACCTACCAAAGCCAATTGAGCTAAATGTGGCCATGTTACTATTGTTCTAATGCTGGTGTTCCATTATAGCACCCAAATGAGTGCTATAATAAATTTTATGCAACCCATTTGAGTTGCATAATGTTCATTAAAGCACCCATGTCATTGGTATGGAAAAGTAGGCCGTTTTATCACTCAAAAGCTAACTGTAAACCAATATTATGATCAGAAATTGCAAAATATTTTTTATGAAGTTAAATTGTAAACAAATAATCAATCAAAAGCCTGAATGCGCCTATTTTAGAAAGAATAAAAATAAAAACCCAGATTAATCCACCTAGCGGTGATGGTGCCTTTCTCGTTTATTTCGAGTTAGTAATTTCTACGCACTTTTGATATGAAAAAAAGTATTTTGTCCATAACTTTTGAGCCCATAGTCCGACCTGGCCAATTTTCAATAGGAAACAATGGGACAGGTTTCTGCGTCGAATGCAATTTGTTGCGAGCAAATCGGTTAAGGGTAAGTGCCCGAAAAATGAGTGACATTTTTTACGCGATTTTTACGTATAAATTTGTATTTTGGCCATAACTTCCGTTCCCATAGTTCGATCTGGCCAATTTCAAATAGGAAACAGGATTCTGCGTCGAATGCAACTTGTTGCGGGCAAATCGGTTGAGGATAAGTGCCCGAAAAATGAGTGACATTTTTTGAGTAGTTTTGCGCATACACACACACACACACACACACATACACACACGCAGACATCACCTCGATTCGTCGAACTGAGTCGATTGGTATATAACACTATGGGTCTCCGGGCCTTCTATAAAAAGTTTGTTTTTGGAGCGATCATATAGCCTTTACCGTATACTTAGTATACGAGAAAGGCAAAAATGGTATAATTTTCGATCCCATAGTCCGATATGGCCAATTTTCAATAGGAAACAACGGGACAGGATTCTACGTCGAATAACAACTTGTTGCGAGCAAATCGATTGAGGATAAGTGCCCGGAAAATGAGTGACATTTTTTACGCGATTTTTTCGTATGAACTTGTATTTTGGCCATAACTTCTGATCCCATAGTTCGATCTGGCCAATTTCAAATAGGAAATAATGGGACAGGATTCTGCGTCGAATGCAACTTGTTGCGAGCAAATCGGTTGAGGATAAGTGCCCGAAAAATGAGTGACATTTTTTACGCGATTTTTTCGTATGAATTTGTATTTTGGCCATTACTTCTGATCCCATAGTCCGATCTGGCCAATTTCAAATAGGAAACAATGGGACAGGATTCTGCGTCAAATGCAACTTGTTGCGAGCAAATCGGTTGAGGATAAGTGCCCGAAAAATGAGTGACATTTTTTGAGTAGTTTTACGCATACACACACACACATACACACACATACACACACACACACACACACACACACACACACACACACACACACACACACACACACACACACACACACACACACACACACACACACACACAGACATCACCTCGATTCGTCGAACTGAGTCGATTGGTATATAACACTATGGGTCTCCGGGCCTTCTATAAAAAGTTTGTTTTTGGAGCGATCATATAGCCTTTACCGTATACTTAGTATACGAGAAAGGCAAAAATAGTGAACTATTCAAATTACACATGTTCCAAAATCTGAAAAAAATCATGGTATCTTCAAAATATTGAGAATGTAGCTAAAACTATGTTGAGAGTCTATTCCGATAACAAGCTTTATCAGGATAAAGCTATAATAAGGAGGCTCTTGATGTTGAAGTTGTCGTGTAACATCTCGTATTCTACACAAACTATACTGCCGCTAACCGCAAGTCGATATGGGCCTCCATATACATATATGGGCCTCCATATACAGATGTGCTCGACTTGCGATTAGCGGCAGTATAAGCGTCACCTTTTAGGCTGTGAACCATTTCACCGATTCGTTTAACTTTTAGTTAAAATTTGACACTTCGATGGTTATTTTCCCATCGTGGTTAAAATTTTACTCCGAAGCCGACCTATTTGAGTTTTGACAGATTGATAATTATTCGGAACGAAATGTATTTGGCGCCAATTTTCTTGCGAACAAACCATGCTCCAGAGCAGGGTTATTTTTAACCACGGCGAAATAGCCATCGATCTATCAAATTTTAACTAAAACCGTCTTAGACGAATTAAGTACTCTCCATTTAATTCCACCAATTATATAATGGTGGAATTAAATGAGGCTGTGGGGTAAAAGTACGCAGGAACAGGTGGGGCAAGAGTACGCATATGAATATTCAAGTTCTGATGTCAAACCCGTATCTCCGGCCTGAATAAGACTACTTCCGAAGCGTAAAGATCCACAACAATGAAAAAAGGGACAGAAATCAAAAATTATCACAAGTTCTCCTTTTAAAGATAAGCTGAAGTCATTTGGTGTTAGAAGCGACTTAACGAACAAACCGCTGAAGCGAAAATATGAAATCGTATTAGGTATTGTTTTACACCTAAACATAGTCTGAAACACAATTTCATCAAACTTTTACTACAATGCGTTACGCATGCCTCTGAATATTAAATTCACAATAAATTGAATTCAAAACAATTGTCTGTGCATGTGGGATCTGCAATAAACACGTCATTCAAGATCTTACTGTTACTTCATCTTAAAATGATAACTTATAAATTCAATTTTATTTAAGTTACTTTCATATGCTCATTGTCTCCATTCCCATTTTTACATGATGGTCAATTTCCAATCCTTTCTATGTGCGCTGTTCACAATTCGTATCTGTATTCTAAACATGTAACAAAGTTTTTGTTTTGTAATTCTGGATACTGCAATTCACTAAACAACCTTCATCTCATAGGGGGTTGTTTAATTCAATGCTTCCTACCCATAAAACACGAATCTGAAGCACACTCGATCAAATGCAATCTTCAAAACCCTAAAGCTGAGGCTGGCTTCGGATGTCGTTACTGTTGAACATCGTTGTTGAACAGCTACCCGAACAAGTGCCTTAAGCATATTGTTCCGATGAAGTGGGTGGCGTTCTTTCAACTTCATGATTGGGTTGGTAATGTTGATTGCCTCTAATGAGGGTCGTCTATGATCGCCGTAAAAGGAAGCCAGTCAGTATAACGTTTTTGTTGTTGTTGAAATCCAGAAGTTGTACATACATTGTTCATGTTTGATGCATTTCTAAGCGATTTGTGTACCAACATTTTGTTGTTATTGTATATTTGATGTTTGTTGGGTTCCTTGGAAAAATGACCTTGCGGTTCTCGTTCACATCGTTGTCATTTAAATTTGATTGATTTTTTCACCATTGGGGAAATGGCAGATTTGCAGCAGCCGTAGCGAGTAAAAATATGGCCCCAGATAAAAGCCTTTTAGAAATTTGAACATATGAGATACGGAGGAAAACCGCGTGCTTAACGCTAGTGCCTCGCCCAGGGAGTGATGATGGTCATGGTTTTGAGCTTAAGACAACGACCTAGAAAAAATATCAATCCTCTCGTGAACTATAGAATGAAAACTTGGATGGCTCGTAAATTTCGGTAAGGTCTGCCCTTCCTGGTTTCCGACATTTTTAGTTTACAATTCTGTTAGCTAATTATTCGACATTTACAGTGACCTCAGACAATAGATCATAGGTCATACTTGAATATTGTTCCGTCTCTAACTCTACTTTCAAGCAGCAATTCTTCCGTGGTTTTTCTTCCATATGGAAACGAAAAGAACAAAGACTTAATTTCCTTATGACAAATCAGGCCTAGATCAATGCTTAAAAATCGATTAAAAATATACTACGCTACATCCTCTCACCATCATTGTAATATTTGAGGCGAGGAACGACTATCAGGCGGTATTTTTTCTTCTTTGCCCGGCATGCTAATTAAGCCGACAAGGGTGCCCATGGGCTGTTGACAAAGCATTTTCACAGCCGCAAAAGTCAAAGACGAGAACGACACGGTAGGCACGCCATGCGCCCCCTAGTTGCCAAGACATGGCACCGGGAAAATAATGAACGCCATTGAGGGTTCTCCGATATAAAGAATCACAAAAGGTCCGTAATTATGGTACGCCAAATGGTTGGACAGTGGCTTGGAGGTCGTTCCGACGATGGTTCTGCGCGATGGTTTTCCATCAGCCAACTCGTTGGATTGTAAGCAAAATATTTTTCCCTCGCATTTCGGATGGCGCGTTGCATGCCCGGTGAGATAGTTTTGTTTCGGTGTGATTTACCATAATGAGAACAAATTGTGCACGTTTGCGGAGATGGATTCGTCGGTGGGCGATTGCTACTGTGGAGTTGAACAACCGTGTAAGTACCCAAAAACGACCGAGTCTTGACGCGTTAAGGCCATGGGTATGAAAAGGTCTGAGATTTTATCGCTTATCTCTTTAATATTGGCTTAGATAGTGACTGGCTGAAGCCCACAAACTGACTCACAAAAAATCTTTTAACATTTGGCGGATGTCTACTGGGTCGTTGGGCTTGACTTATCTCTGTTAGCGATTTTGCTCCTACGTGTGTTCAGAATTTTGGATACGAATTTCGCCGATTTTCAGTTGCAACAACAATAATGATTAAAACAATAATGGATTTAAAAATGCATGATTTATCAGATATTTTTAAATAAAGTGAGAAAATTATTAACGAACTTAGTATTCAGGAAGAATATGAAATCGGCTATAACAATTATTATAAAAATCCTGCATTCTTCCACGAGTTTTAGAAAACTAGAACCATACATCTGAATTTCTAAACAAATCCTCTCTGAAATAATATTTATTAGGGTATCTGTTCCATTATAAATAACATGCTCCTATATCAATAACATTTGCAAAACAGGCAATTTGGCTTTTGTGTCGTGTTTTGCTATTATCCGGTGTGCTCACTGCTCAAAAAAATCACAAAAGTGAGAAACAAAACAATTTGCGCAGAAATTTTTTGTTTTCGAATGGTATTGATTTGGGTACATGGTATGAAATCAAGGAGCAGTTCCCCTATAAAATAGGCAGAAAAAACAAGCTTTCTCCAGGAATTCCTTCGACAATTGCTCCAGGCATTCTATTCGGAATTCTATCAGGGATTCTTTAGAAATGCCTCCAGCAGCTTCTTCGGCAATGTATTCAGGAATTCTACCATAAATTTCGCCGAGAATTGAACCGATAATTCCACCATTATTTACTCCAAGAAATCCTTCACGAACTCCTTTATTAGTTCTGCAGGGAATTCTTCAGATAATTTCGTGCTGTTTCTCATAACAATTTCTGAAAAACTGCACCGTGGAATTCCTAAGAATATTCCGGGGAAATTCCGCAGAATTTCCAGTAAACATTCGCGAAAAATCTTCGAATTTCTTGTGTAAATGCCATAAAATTTTCAGTGAAAGTTTCGAATAATTTCTTGTGAAAATTTCAAAGAATTTCTCCAGGAATTCCACCGAAAATTTATACAGAGATTATATCGAAAATGAAATCAACAATGGAATTTTCGGAGGAATAGATTATTTCCCAAAGAAATCCTGAAAGAATTCCGGTCGAAATTTCAAGATTTCCTTCCCACTGGGAGATCCTCCAGCATTTTCTTCGAAAATTCCTCCAGGAATTCTTCCAGAAGTTCCATCGGCAGTTCCTCCAATAATTCCAACATTCCTCCGAAAATTATTCCGTTGGTTCTATCGACAGTTTCTACGGGGATTCCCCTGAAAATTCATAAAGAATTCCGGGAGTTTCTCCAGAATTGGAATTAATTTAGGCTTCTTCAGGAATTTATACAGAATTTCCACAAGACGCTCCTTCGAGAATTTCTCTGGGAGCTCCTCAGGAAATTCTCCGGGAGGTCCTCTGATGATGAAGATGGTCCAGCTACATATCCATAAAAAAGGTTTTAGCTAGACGAGATTTGTTTATAAGATGGATTCTCCAAGTTCCTCCGGGAGGTCCTCTAGGATTTCTTCTAGGAGTTCCTCCTGAAATTCTTCCGGTAGTTCTTACGGGAGCTCCTCCAGCAGTTCCTCCGGGAATTCCGCCGGGAGATCCACCAGCGGTTTCTACGAGAATTCCTCCGGGAGTTTCACCGGCAGTTCCTCCGGGTGTTCCTCTAAGGAGGAGCTCCCAGGGAAATTCTCCGAAGAACTTTTGGAGGAATTTGTAGATAAATTGCTAAAGAAAGCATAAATGAATTCCTGAATGAATTCCCAGAGGAACTGCTGGTGGAACTCCCGGAGGAATTTTCAGAGAAATATCCGGTGGAATACCCGGAGCTGAATTTGTATATGAACTTCCGAAATCCCTTTCCCGTGAAATTCCTGTCAAATATCCTCCAAGATTTTTTTTTTAAGTCTCTGCCTGTCTGTTCTGTAGAGCTCCGTAGCTCTGGCCATCCGGAAGATGCTCCCAGTCGAACCATTCCTCGAGCACGACGACACACCACATCGTCACTGACGCCAAATAACCGGATGAGCAACTGACATTCTTTGATTATGATGATTCCCTGATTTCCGAATCCTAATCCCATTCCATCCCTGAACATTGTAAACCTAACCTCGAGTCACCACGAGTACGCTGGCTTCTTCCCCTCTCTTATTAACTTAATAAAATGAAATAGATCAATTCAAGATGGAAAAAGGTAAGCAAAAGAAAAAAGATCATCTTTATATCTCAGCGGATTATGTGTAAGTGTTTTTTTTTGCTGAACTCATACTGTTTGCAGTATTCATGATGCTAAATTAGTATTGTCATCATCTTCTCTTATAATATAATTATTATTTGTCATGTACGCTTATTAAAACATGTACCTATGTTATTTTCTTCAGCTGCGAACCAGATTACCGATTCGTTTAAAATTTGGTCGAAGTTTGACGGTTTGTGAGTTGTTTAACCTATGGTTGAGATTCACCCTGTTCCGAAGCATGGCTGGATTTGTCAGTACGATAGATAAACTTTTTTTGTGGAAAAAATGGCGTTACATCAAATTTGTACCAAACAAATATCATTCTGCCAAAACTCATTGAGCTTTTTGACTGGATGTGGGATTGGTCGTTGAAGTAGTTTGAACCTAAACAGAGGCCATCAGAGACAAACGATACATTCTGGAATGCAGAGGAAATATTTGTCGTGACCATCGTGGGTTTAAAGTAATTAGGTTTTCTCACCTTTCAATTGAAATAATCCAAGAAGTAGATGAAATGAATGCAATCAGCTTAGGAGTGTGCGCATCCTGGAATGTTAAATCAAGTTTTTAATTTCAAATATCATTAGTTTTTCACCTTAGTTTTTCAAATTTTCTGATTGTGTAAACCTCAAATGTCCATTCGTATTTATTTTATTTTTATTAATTTTACGGAATTTCAACAGAAGATAAACATTATTTAGTTAAAGTGATTTATTATTTGCCACTCGATTCCTGGACGTTGAAATGCGTTAGTTAAAGGTATTTTCAAGATCAAGATAAGTTAAATAAGAATAAGCACAAGTTGTTTTGGTATGGTAATGGTATGTTTACCTTGAAGGCTCTATCCTTCAGTTTACCCTCAACATGAAAGAGGACGGAGGAGACTATACACTTTCGCGTGATGAGTGTTTCAGAGATACCAATTTTTGAGATATTTATATCATCTCTATTCTATTCTTTCACATATTTGAATATAGTACCTATGTTTCGAATAAATATTTCAAATACTGTTTGCCAAGTGTCCGATATTTTTATAATATTCACATATATTAAATAATAAAAATGTTACACATTGCTGTCATCGTATGAGTGAATATGGGCCAGTAAATATGATGTATTCTATCGTCTTATGGGTTCTATGCTTGTTTCACCGGTTTTGTTTCTTTTTAAGCCTGGCCGCTTTTATGTTTGAACTACATTCATGATGTGCTTCAAACATAAATATTGACAAGAAAAGTGATGTAGTGTAGTGTAGATGTAGTCGAATCTATCACTTTCCAGGATTCTTCCAAGTGATGGCTGTGTATGTGACTACACTAGACTAGACTAGAATCACAGACAAACAGACATAACACATTGAACATTCACTCATCAAATTTATCGTCGTTCAAACACTAACGACATCTGTTGATTTCAGTTAGTTGGGCAAATCATGAACCAGATGGCGGTAGTGAGCAAATGTCAAACTCGAGCAAATCCGATGCGCGCGCCACAAGTGATCGATTGGCCAACTAACGATAATTTAAATTGACCAGTAAATCAGTTAACGATGGAAATTTGACAAGTGTTATGTCTGTTTGTCTGTGCTAGAATGATGTCCGAAATTCGAAATTCGAAATTTTTTTCTTGAAATCGGAATGGGATCCTGTACGGATTCCAAATGGAATTCCATATGCATTGCGAATGAAATTCTTTTTGAATTCCGAATTTACTACTGTTTGAATTCTAATTTTTTTTCTTCTTATTTCTAATAGATTTCTTCGAGTTTCGAATACTGTTCGAATTCCGATTGGAATTGTGTCTGAATTTCGAACGGAGCTCTTATGTAATTTTGAATGGATTTTTCTATTCGAACTTCGAATTAAATTCTGTCCGGATTTTGAACGGTTTTTTTTTTCGAATTCCGAATGGAGTTCTGTTTGAATACCAACGGAAGTTCTTTCAGAGAGACTTTCAGCCCTAGATCACAATATATATATTTATTCTGGCCTTTGCTTGCCTTCTATTTTGACTATCTTCAAATCTTCCTTCTCATAGCCTATTTCAAATATATCTCTTTTGTCAACTATCTTCCTCGCTTTCCATTTTGTTAGTAGAAAATGCATTTTAGACATAGCTAATTCTTTGAAGAGTGGTAGAAATGCTAGTACTTATTAGGTTGGTAAGAAAATAGATCAGTGCGTTTTTATATGATATGCAGATTGTTCGCGAGAATCAGATGCTTTTGATCTGCTTGTGCGGTCGATAAGTGAATAGAATTTATTAATCGCAATGCTGTATGTACTTGGAAACATGCCTCAGAGACGTTTATTTAGGAGTATCAAATTTTCTGTCGGAATTGAGTGAAAATAGTAGATCATGTTTGTTTGTTGCTTGAAAGACAAATGCTCAGCATTCAGAGGTCATGTACAGTCGTGATTTATTTAGTAGGCAGAACGGTCGGCCGGTCATGACATAATTTGTTCTGCTTTGTGCGGTTAGCAGAACGATCGCCCGATCATCGAAATGTTTTTTCTGATTTGTGCGGGTGAGTAAATTAATTAGAAAGTGAAGATGCAGTTCGCGTCAGTAAGCAGAACGATCAGTCGGTCATCGAAAATATTGTTCTGCTTTGTGCGGTTGGCAGAGAGATCGGCTGGTCATCGACAATTTTGTTCTGCTTAGTGCGGTCGATAATTAAAATTATTAGTGTTCGTTCGATTATGTTTTGAATTGATCAAACTACACGCTATACACGGCATACCGTTTACCAAAACGAACCCTGCCACAATACCTACCCCATATATCCAACATCCCAGTGATTTCTCGTGGAAGTGCAGATGACTCGTCGGCTTCTATCAAAGCGAGTATCATGTCAACATTTTCCTACCCATTCCTTAATTGACCTGCATTCGGACGCGGCCGGCGCTGGTATTGCTTATTTTTGGGTCACCAGTTCTTACACATTGAAGATGATGTTAGTCCCAAACTTCATCTGTTGGTTCTCTGTGTAATTACAGCTGACCTGGCAATAACGGAGTAGCAACCGTGGGCGGTTAATAATGCTCATGCTCATGCTCATGCTCTTATTAACTTAATAAAATGATATTGATTGTACATATCCCAAAGAACCATGGCTCCGTAAAGTGTTATACACGCCTGAGCCTACCAAATAAACAAAATTGGAAAAAAAATCCTTCAAGAATTCCCTGTGATGTTCCTGGAGGGATTCCCGGAGGAATCCTTGGAAAAAAAACTCCTGGATGAGCTCCCGGAGGAACTCCCACAAGGAAGTCTTGAAATAATTCTTGGAGAAGTTTCTAAAGGAATTCCCGGAAAAATACCAGGAGAAATTAATGCAGAAATTCAAAGATGAAATCCTGAAAGTATTCCCAGATGAATTGCTGAAAAAATTACCGGATGAATTCCTGGATTTTTTTCTGAAGAAATTCCTGGAAGATATCCTGGAGGAACTCTCAAATTATTTCAGAACGAAATTCTGGAGTAAATTCCGAGTGAAGTCCGGAAAGAATTCTAGGACAATTCTGCGGAAAAATTCCCGGAGAAACTTCCGGGGAAGTTCCTGAAGGAATTCCCGGAAAAATACCTGTAAAAATTCCCGGGGAATTCCGGGAGAAATTTCTGAAGAAATTTCTAAAGGAATTCTTGAAGGATATTCTGAAGTAATTGCGGAAAGAATTCCAGGATGAAATTCTAGAGAATTTCGCTATTGAATTTATGAAGATATTCCCGGAAAGTTTCCTGGAAGTTTTCACGGAGGAATTAAAGGAAGAGTTCCTGGAGGAATGCCCGTAGAAGTTCTTAGAAGAATTTCCAAAAGAAATTCCTAATAGATTTGAAAGTGAAATTATGAAACGAAATCGGAGGATTTCCGTCATAAATTTTTGAAGAAACTTCTGGTGGAATTTTGGGAAGAAATTCCGTATGTATTCTTGAAGGAACTCTCCCAATGCATTCCCAAAGAAAATGCCGGAGATTTTTCTGGAAGAATAGCCGAAGAAATGTCTAGAAGTAAAACATAGAAAGAAGAAAAGAAATCTTCAAGGAATTTCCTCATGAATTTCTTTAAAAAAAATTAGTGAGGGGTTTCTAGATAAGAAGAAATTACAATTACAAGAAGGATTTTCGCACGATTGTCAGAGGAATTTGTGAATAACTTTCTGGAGGAATTTAGAACCCAACAAACATTCACTAGTTGAACTAACATCAGTGTGATGATTTAATTCAGCGCTATGTTGAATAATGTCTGTACTCTTTCTTATCGCAACTTCTGTTCAAGCTTTGTACACACAAATTTGGCGAAGTTATGCAACTACAACATCTCATTTCGAAAACAACTTTATTAACTAATTCGTTAAACCTTTAATAAGCATTTTACTAAGCCTTAATTCAGCTACATGTGAATTCTTCGAAAATAATAACGCATAGAAGGTAACATCAGTAAGATCTCCATTGAACGTATTTTGAAGCAATTGCTATTTTCACATATGTAATCATTTTAAAATTTTCCTAAATCGGGTCTCGAACTGCTGTCATTTGATCATCCGCCGGTAACGTTGTCATTCGCGCCATCCTTGATTTGTTAGATATGGCCCACTCAGTGCATAACATAAATAATCTTATTGCTGAATATGAATCATAATTGGACTCTTATTCAATAAGTCGATCTGTCAAACTAAAGTTTGTTAATACCTGTACAAGATTTTTATTTCAACCATTGTTCAGCCAGTCATAACCATCGCACACTAGGAAAAATACGTAAAAATAATGTCGATAAACGATAAAATAAAATCCGTCTCTAATGCTATTTATGGATTTATGAAAATAAAATCAATGTATATTCGGCCTTCCTCAGAATCTCTTGATAATTGGTTGCGATATGATTGTCAAATGCTAAGATTATTCCAATTTCGCAGCAATAAAGATCAAAATCCATGCGATAATATTGGGATTGGGATTCAATAATTTTTCGATGTTATTCAACGGCGTTATGTCCAGCTTTTAGTAAATTTAGTTTCGCATGAATGCATGATTTTTTTTTATTGCTCCAGCAGTTTCGTTCGTTATAATCTCCGACAGTTTAATATATCACGAAAATAAACAGCTTGTGTTGAAAATAAATCTTTATTTTTCTATAAATTAATAGATCTAGAATCCAGATTTTCTCTCAAACTGAAAAAGCATGTTTTTCCCACTGTGCGATAGATCAGATAAATGTGAAGTCCAATGGTTAAGAAGGACAAAGGTTAAGAAGGATGTCTAATGCCTGCTTATTAACTTACTATTCAAACTCAATTCGACCACCCTTTCAGAGCATCACATCATAGTCGAACAGAGAACTTTAAAAATCATTAGTTCAGTACATTGTTAAACTTCCCCAATGTGCTGAAATGTGATTAAACGAAAACGTAAGTTCGACTTCAAATAAAGGTAGTAAACAAATAAATAGGCCATGTCGAATATTAGTTAGATTGAATACTGAAATGAAATCTGTCTAGCAAATTATTCAGCATCCATTTTATTCAGCTACAAAGATCACAAATAAACAATAATTCAACCTAGATGCTTGTTTGAAGCTTGTCGTTGTTTGTTGGGAAGTTCCCAGGGGAGCTTATAGAACGATTTCAAGGAGAATTCTTGAGTCCGAATTGTTTCGAGTTGTTTTGAACTTTCATATATTATGGATCCTGGATACCTTAATATGTTTTTGGGAATCTTTTGAATTTCAGCCTATTTCTGAATGTGATTGGATTGTAAAGCGCACATGTTTAAGGAATTCATTTTAGTACCCGTTCAATCTTTCCACCATCTTTTCTTCAGGAATTTCGCCAAGAATTACTTCAGGAATTTCTACCGGACTTAATTCGGAAGTTCCTCCAGAATTTCATTCGGGAATTAATTTAGAAGTTCCTTTAGGATATTCTTCAAGAGTTCTGCCTGGAATTTCTTCAGAATGTACCCCAGGATTAATTCCGGGAATTCATCTGGGAATACTTTAAGGATTTCATCTGGATATTTCTCCAATAAATGATTCAGGTATTTCTTTTGTAATTCCTTCAGAAATTTCTTAGGAAATTCCTTTATAAATTACTCAAGAAATTCTTCAGAATTTATCTGGGAGCTCCTCCATTATTCCGGGGGTTCCTCCAGGAATTCCTGCAGGAGCTCCTTTGGGAATTCTTCCAGGAGTCTGAAAGGAGTTTCTCCGAATATTTTTTTTCCGAAATTCATTAAGGATTTTGTTCTGAAATTTCAACGAATAACGTCATGTATGTGGGTGTTTTATGTATGTATCGTGAAGAGGGGATGCAGAGCTTGTTGTTAGATATCAAGCAGAGTTAATATGTTGAAAATTTCCAAGCCTTATGACAGGAAGAGCTAAATTCCGCTACTAGGGGGTCCACTATTGGGAATTTTATCCTATTTTCCATGAGTTCCTCCATGACTTCATTCAGGAACTTATTCAGGATTTCATTCCAAAATTCGTTTGGTAATTCCTCCATGACATCTTCCAGGCAATAGGAATACATCAGGGATATCCTACTGAAATTTTTCCAGAGATTCATCTAGGAATTCCTCCAGGACTTCCTCCTAGACTTCTTCCGGGATTTTCACCAATAATTTCACCGGAAATTCCCCCAGGAGTTCATTCAAGAATTCCTCCGGAAATTTCTTTGGAAGATTCTCCGGGAGTTCGTCCAGGAATGCTTCCAAAAATTCTTCGTTGAGTTCCTCCGAGAATTCTCTCAGGAATTCCATCGAAAGCTCATCTGATATTTTTTATGAGAGTTCCTCCGGAAACTCCTCCAAGAGTTCTTCCGAAAGTTCCTTCGAGAATTCCTCCGAAAGTTCGCCCGGAAATTTCTCCGGGAGTTACTGTGAGAATTCATTCACGAATTCCTCAGAGAATTCTCCCTGAAGTTCCTCCGAGATTTCCTCCGGGGTTTCCTCCAAGAATTGTCAAGGGAGTGTCTTCCGCAATTACACCGGGAGTTCGACGGCAATTTTTTCCGGAAGTTTCACCGATATTTTTCCGGTAAATCATACAGAAGATCCTCCAGGAATTGCTCCAGTAATTCCTCCGAGATTTTCTCTGATAGTTTCTCTGCGAATTCCTCTGGAAGTTTCTCCAGAAGTTTCACCGAGAATACCTTTGAGAGTTCCTCCGGAAATTCATTCAGCCTTTCGTCGAGAATTTATCTAAGATTTTTTCCAAAAAATCCTCCAGAAATTCCTCCGGTAGTTCCTTTAGAATTTCCTCCGGGAGTTCCACCGAGAATTCCTCCGATAGTGTCTCACGGAATTCTTCTGGGAAATCCTCCGGAAGTTCCACCGGCTGTTCATCCGAGAATTGCTCCGGGAGTTTCTTCGAGAATTGCTCCAGGAGTTCCATAAGTAGTTCCTCCTGGAATTCCTTTGGTAGTTCTTCCAGGAATTCATCCGGGACTACCTCCGGTAGTCCCTTCGGGAGTGCCTCCGCAATTCCTTCGCATATTTCTCCTGAAATTCCTTTAGAAATTCCCCAATAATTCTTTCAGTAACTTCTGTGGGAATTCCTATGGGAGATCCTCCATTATTCCGAGTGTTCCTCGGGAAATCCATGCAGGAACTCCTCCAGGAATTCTTCCAGGAACTCCTCCGCGATATCTTTTAGGAGTTTCACCGAAAATTCCTTCAGGTAATTTTTTGAAAAATTCATTAAGGTTTTTGTTCTGGAATTCGTTTGGCAATTCCTCTAGGATTTCCTTTCTCCCACGGGATTCTCCGCGAGTTTCTCATGAATTTTTCAAGGAATTTCTCCATGTTATCCAAGAAATCCTTTTGGAGTTTCTCCATGACTTCATTCAAGAATTCATTCAGGATTTCATTCGGAGACTCGTTTGGAAATTCCGCCATGAAATTTCCAGACAATTTCTCCAAGAATGCATCAGGTAATTCTTCTAGGAATATATCAGGGATATCCTACAGGATTTTTTCCAGGAATTCATCCGGGAATTCCTCCAGGACTTCCACCGAGACTTCTTCCGGGATTTTCCCCAAGAATTTCACCGGGAGCTCCTCCAATAATTACTCCGGAAATTTCTTTTCCGTTGAGTTGAGAATTCCTTCAGGAATTCCTTCGGAAGCTCATCTAGGAATTCTTATGAGGTTCTTCCATAAGCTCCTCCAGGAGTTCTTCCGAAAGTTCATTCGAGAATTTCTCCGAAAGTTCGTCAGGAAATTTCTCCTAGAGTTACTGCGAGAATTCATCCAAGAATTCTTCGCATAATTCCCCCGGAAGTTCCTTTGAGATTTCCAATCCCTTTCTAGAATTGTCAAAGGAGTGTCTCCCGCAATTATGCAGGGAGTTCGGCCGCAAATTCCTACGGGAATTCCACCGGATATACCGGTAGAATTCCCATAGGAATTTGCCTGTAGTTCCTCCGGGATATCCTCCAGGAATTGCTCCAGTAATTCCTTCGAGATTTTCTCTGAAAGTTTCTCTGAGAATTCCTTCGGAGGTTTCTCCGGATGTTTCGCCAAAAAACCTTTGAAAGTTCCTCGGGAAATTCATTTAGGCTTTCGTTGGAAAATTATCTAGGATTTTTTTCAAAAATTCATCCAGAAACTCCTTCGGTAGTTCCTTTAGGATTTCATCCGAAAGTTCCACCGAGAATTCCTCCGATAGTGTCTCACGGAATTCTTCTGAAAAATCTTCCGGTAGTTCCAGTGACAGTTCCTCAGAAAATTCCTCCGATGGTTTCTCTAAAAATTCCTCCAGGTGGAACTCCACCAATAGTTCTTACGGGAATTCCTCTGATAGTTCTTCCAGGCATTCCTCCGGGAGTCCCTTCGGGAGTGCCTCCAGATAGTTCCTCCGATAGTTCTTCCATGAATCCCTCCGGTACCTCCACCGGAAGTTCCTCCGCGTGTTCCTCTGGGAGTTCCACTAGTAGTTCCTCCGGAAATTCATTAAATCTTTCTTCAGGAATTTACCTACGAATTCCTCCGCAATTTCCTCCGGGAGTTCCTTTGGGAATACCTCCAAGAGTTCCACCAGCAGTTCCTTCGATAATTCCTCCGGGAGTTCCTGCGAGAATTCTTCCGGAAGTTACTCCAAAAATTCCCCCTGGAGTTCCACAGGTAGTTCCCCGGGAGTTCCTCCGGTAGTCGATACGAAAAATCAAAATCCCGGCCCCAATTAAAATGCACGGGGACCAAAATCCGGCGGAAAATTTTCCCGAGGTGTAAGGTGGTCTTTAAGGATAGGCGCCGAAAAAATGGGCACACATACATACACACACTCATACTTACCATCGGGCAGCATAATAAAATTGGAAATGGAAATTTTCTTATTTTTTTATTGCTTTTTATTGATCATTTGGTGGAAAATTTTTATTTTTTTGTGGAAAAAACATATTTATTTTGAGGAATTTTTTATTGCTAATATTGATTTATTAATGGAAATTTTGTATTTTTTTTTGGTGGAACATTTAATTTTTTTATGGAATTTATTAGTATTTATTTTAGTCATCCAAATTCCCGAGATGTGAGGCTATCTTAACACGCAAAGTTTCGTCGGGAAATCTTATTTCCTAAAATTGGCCGGAGCGGACAATGGGCTCAGAGGATATGGCCAAAATACATCCTGTTATATTATTTCAGTGTGAAATTTGGTAGGTATACCTAATACCATAAGCGAAAAATCGCGTTGAAAAGTTTCGCATATTTTTTGAATACTTATCTTTAACTGATTTGCTCGCAGCAGGTTGCATTCGATTAGGAATCCTATCCTATTGTTTCCTGCGGTGAATTGGCCGTATCATGGGATCTGAAGGGGTCTGGGTCATTTGGCATAAAGTCATTTGACATAACGCCATTTGGTATAAGGTCATTTGGCATAAAGACCATTTGGCATAATGGTCATTTGTCATAACGGACATTTATCATAAATTCGAACTGTGAAAGCGAATGGGATATTTCATATATTGTTTAGCGTAGATGATGAAGGTCGAGGTTGTTTTCTGATAAATTTAGACTGATGGTAGACATTTTCCGGAAGAACTGTAACCGTTCGCAAATCGTCTGACTATCGCAATTCGCTCGACTATCTCACGAACTGCACTCCTCTCCGTTTAACTACCCCGAAAAGTGGGCCTTAGCGGACACGCAAGCTCAATTTGCACCGCGATCCACAGCAAAATGGATGGAACCCCAATTCGACTCCGCTGGTCGTCACAAAATTCCAGCCCGTACAAAAAAAGCGCCTACGCGCTGGAAGTCCAACGCGAATGGCGAACGTTAGTCGTGTGCAAAATTAAAGTCATAAATCTAAATTACCTTTTTCTGTCTCTATATCTACTCCGACAAATGGAGAGAATCGCGAAAGTGTCAGACGCACTGACCGAAATAAGCAGCTATCTGGAAGACACCAAAAGATTCTGTTTCAAGCACTTCACTTTACACCACTGACTGTTCCCAATTATTACCTTCTGCAAACTTTGAAGGAACACGTTTCACTTTGTAGAAAACTTAAATTGTTCGGAACTTGGAAACCGCGATACTTCTCTTCCTCTAGTGCGAGCGAAAATGAACACCGCGTTACAGAACGAAATAACAAAACGGCAGAATTACTTCCGAGGGAAGGATCACATGCATCATTGACTTATTCCGGCCACATGCCTACTTTTAAACTAGGGATTACATCCACCATTGCTTCATTCCGGGCAAGCGCCTAAAGACCGGATCAAATCCACCATTGCCTTAATCCGGGCAAGCGCCTAACTTTAAAAACTCAAGCAACACACTTGTCGTAGACGAGTTACTAAAACGAATCATGTCACATATGAGTTATTGCAACCAAATCAATCTGAATTGTTCTACTCGGGGAAGAGATCACATCTACCATTGATTTATTCCCGGAAAGCGCCTACTTATAAAGAAGGAGTCACATCCACCATTACCATAATCCGCACAGGGCCCCCTTTTAAAGAAGGGATCACATCCACCATTGCCATATTTCAGGGCACACCGACTTTTAAAGAAGGGATTACATCCACCATTTCTTCAATCGGACAAGCGCCTACTTTTGAAGAACAAATCCTCCATTGCCAGAATCCGTGCAAGCGCCTATTTTTAAAGAAGAGATCACATCCACCATTGCCTCAATCCGGGGAAGCGCCTTCTTTTAAAGAAGGAATCACATCCACCATTATCATAATCCGGGCTGGCGCCTAATTTTAAAGAAGGGTTCACATCCTCCATGCAAGCGCCTACTTTTAAAGAAGAGATTATATCCTCCATTGCCATAATCCGGGAAAGCACCTACTTTTTAAGAATGGATGCGCCAACTTTTAAAGAAGGGATCACATCCACCATTGCCTCAATCCGGGCAAGCGCCTTCTTTTAAAGAAGGAATCACGTCCACCATTGTCATAATCCGGGCAAGCGCCTACTTTTAAAGAAGGGATCACATCCTCCATTGCCATAATCCATGCCAGCGCCTATTTTTAAAGAAGGGATCGCATCCACCATGGCCTTAATCCGGACAAGCTCCTACTTTCAAAGAAGGAATCACATCCTTATTTATTATTTATCATCAGACTAAGGCCGGAGTGGCCTGTGCTGCACATAAGTCTCCACTTCTCCATTCAGCTCGGTTCATGGCTGCACTTCGCCAACCACGCAGTCTGCGGAGGGTCCGCAAGTCGTCCTCCACCTGATCGATCCACCTTGCCCGCTGTGCACCTCGCCTACTAACTCCCGTCGGATCGTTGTCGAGAACCATTTTCAATGGATTACTGTCCGACATTCTGGCTACGTGACCGGCCCACCGCAGTCTTCCGATTTTCGCGGTGTGAACGATAGATGGTTCTCCCAACAGCTGATGCAACTCGTGGTTCATTCGCCTCCTCCACGTACCGTCCGCCATCTGCACCCCACCATATGGTACGCAATACTTTCCTTTCGAAAACTCCCAGTGTGCGTTGGTCCTCCACGAACATCGTCCAGGTCTCGTGTCCGTAGAGAACTACCGGTCTTATAAGCGTTTTGTAGATAGTCAGTTTGGTACGGCGGCGAACTCTATTCGATCGGAGCGTCTTGCGGAGTCCAAAGAACGTACGATTTCCAGCCACTATGCGTCTCCGAATTTCTCTGCTGGTATCGTTATCGGCGGTCACCAGTGAGCCCAAGTACACGAATTCTTCAACCACCTCGATTTCGTCACCACCGATAGAAACTCGTGGTGGATGGCTCACATTGACCTCTCTTGAGCCTCTTCCTATCATGTACTTCGTCTTCGACGTGTTGATGACTAGTCCAATCCGTTTAGCTTCGCTTTTCAGTCTGATGTAGGCTTCCTCCATCCTCTCAAAGTTACGTGCCATGATATCAATGTCGTCGGCGAAACCAAATAACTGGACGGACTTCGGGAAAATCGTACCACTCGTGTCAATCCCTGCCCTTCGTATTACTCCTCCAAAGCGATGTTGAATAGCAGACACGAAAGACCATCACCTTGCCGTAACCCTCTACGGGTTTCGAAGGGACTCGAGAATGCCCTGAAACTCGAACTACGCACATCACCCGATCCATCGTCGCCTTGATCAACCGTATCAGTTTATCCGAATATCCGTTTTCGTGCATTAGCTGCCATAGCTGGTCCCGATCGATTGTATCATATGCGGCTTTGAAGTCGATAAATAGATGATGTGTGGGCATGTTGTATTCGCGGCATTTCTGCAATACCTGACGTATGGCGAACACCTGGTCTGTGGTAGAGCGTTCACCCATAAATCCCGCCTGGTACTGCCCCACGAACTCTCTTGCAATTGGTGTTAGTCGACGGCATAAAATTTGGGAGAGTACCTTGTAGGCGGCGTTCAGCAATGTGATTGCGCGGTAGTTGCTACAATCCAGCTTATCGCCCTTTTTGTAGATGGGACACACGACACCTTCCATCCACTCCTGCGGCAGAACCTCATCCTCCCAAACCTTGGTAATGACCCAGTGCAGCGCTCTAGCCAGTGCTTCACCACCGTGTTTAAACAGCTCTCCTGGTAGTTGGTCAACTCCAGGGGCTTTGTTGTTTTTCAGCCGGCCGATCTCCTCCTGGATTTCCTGGAGATTCGGAGCCGGAAGTCGCATGTCCTGCGCGCGTGCTCCTAGGTTCATTACCATACGGCCACCGTTGTCTGCCATATCGCCATTCAGGTGCTCTTCGTAGTGCTGCCGCCACCTTTGGATCACCTCACGCTCGTTCGTAAGAAGGTTCCCGTTTATGTCCTTACACATATCGGGCTGTGGCACGTGGCCCTTAAGTGAACGGTTCAACTTCTCATAGAACTTTCGTGCGTTATTAGCGCGGTACAGTTCCTCCGTCTCTTCACGGTCTCGATCTTCCTGCTGGCGCTTTTTCCTCCGGAAAATCGAGTTTTGTCTGTTCCGCGCCCGTTTGTATCGTGCCTCGTTCGCCCTCGTGCGGTGTTGCAGCAATCTCGCCCATGCTGCATTCTTCTCCTCAACTAACTGCTCACATTCGCCGTCATACCAGTCGTTTCTCTGATCCGGAGCCACCGTGCCTAGTGCAGCGGTTGCGGTGCTTCCAATGGCGGATCGAATATCTCTCCAGCCATCTTCAAGAGATGCTGCGCCTAGCTGCTCTTCCGTTGGGAGTGCCACTTCTAGCTGCTGCGCGTAGTCTTGGGCTAGTCTACCGTCTTGTAGCCGCCCAATGTTAAGCCGCTGCGGACGACTCCGACGCGTGTTGATCACCGTCGAGAGTTTTGAGCGCAGACATACTGCGACGAGGTAGTGGTCGGATTCAATATTCGCACTGCGGTAAGTGCGTACGTTCGTGATGTCGGAGAAGAATTTACCTTCGATTAGAACGTGGTCGATTTGGTTTTCCGTTACTTGATTAGGTGATTTCCATGTGGCCTTGTGGATATTCTTGCGGGGGAAGAAAGTGCTTCGGACTACCATTCCGCGGGAGGCTGCAAAGTTTAAGCATCGTTGGCCGTTGTCGTTCGATACGGTGTGCAGACTATCCGGTCCGATGATCGGTCTATACATTTCCTCCCTTCCTACCTGAGCGTTCATGTCACCGATGACGATTTTGACGTCCCGCAGTGGGCATCCATCGTATTGTTGATCGTATGTCTGCTCCAGCTGCGCATAGAACGCTTCTTTCTCGTCGTCGGATCTCCCTTCGTGTGGGCAGTGCACGTTGATGATGCTATAGTTGAAGAAACGGCCTTTTATCCAGGACTTGGGCTTGTGCGCTTTGAGCGGCACACGGTCGCTTTGGCGGAGCCTACTTGCGGATACATGCAGCTTTTTATAGAGGTTTAACAGGGCCCACTGTCAAACCCCACCACATCCTAGGCAGGTGCCACAACTCGCAGATGGCCTGGGGAGGGATCGTCAAGCCCTTGGACATAGTCCCTGCTGCCCCTCCCCCCAGGAATCACATCCACCATTGTCATAATCCGGGCAAGCACCTACTTTTAAAGTAAGGATAAAATCCTACATTGCCATTATCCATGCAAGCACCTACTTTTAAAGAAGGGAACGCATCCTTCATTGCCATAATACGGCCACACGCCTACTTTTAAAGAAGGTATCATATCCTTAATTGTCATAATCCGGCTACACGCCTACTTCCAAAGAAAGGATCACATTCACCACTGCTCTAATCCGGGCATGCGCCTACTTTTGCATTGCATTACAAATACATTCTTTCCAATGTCTTTTTAATATTGTTTTCGACGGGTGTTGTGTTATATTTATTATTCCGGGGTGTTTCCCGCATTACTTAGTCACCATTTAGCGAACGGAAAGAAAAATTATGCCAAAAGACCCTCACAATTATGCCAAATGTCCGTTATGCCAAATGAACCCTATGCCAAATGGCCTCTATGTCAAATGACCTTATGCCAAAGGGCATTATGCCAAATGACTTTATGCCAAATGGCTCGCTCCCGATCTGAAGCTATGTCTAAAATACAATTGTTGATCTCACACTGAAAACCTCTTGAAACTAGCAATAAAGAAAAACAATTTTTGATTCTAGAAACTGATAAAAAAAATCTCTGCCAGATTATGGGAGCTGAATGAAACAATTTTTGAAGCCATTCGATCTTCAGAGACAATCAATCAATCTGTTGATAATGAGCTTGTCATGACCAGTTTTCTGTATACTCTCTGTAAGTTAAAGTTTAATGTTTTCCTTCAAAAATAATATTGTGAATTGTCGTGTGTACTAGTTTTTAATGTTTCTATATTGTACCCATCAACACATAAGCCGGGACCAGTGGCGGAAGGCATGACCAATAATTTACCATCTGGTGCCGAGTAGAATCCAGGCATACTGGAAAGTTATACAGTCCGATGTATAGTGCAAACGTAGCACACTACCTGATATTCCAACACTCCTCCTTAGTGTGCACGCCCTCAACTCTTATGGCTCCTCCTAACACCGAGCCTCTAGTCCTGAGCTCCTCCTCGCCGAACAATTCCTCCTGGCCCAATCCGTTGCCCATACAAATGGCCTCTATCCGACGTTTGCACCGAGGTTTGCACAGCACCCTCTGTTGATCAGCTCCTGAATGTTCCGATGCTCCTCCTGGACTCCTGCTGACCAGTCAGCATCCTACCTGATATTCCAACAAATAAAATCGATCTATTTAATAAAAATAAATCACCCTATTTCATCGGGTTGTGTTTGTTTTCCGTTTTAATCACCCGTTTTATTACTTATAGTAGATCAAAACAACCGATTTCATCGGAAATCGTCTACTATTTATTGGAATATAATTACTAATCGAGCAATTAACTTGCTTTTCATCAGCCGATTTCGTCGGCTATATTTTATTATTATTAATCAGTTGCTTGTCATAAGACGAGTTTGTACAATCCCATTGAATTCCACCACTTAATTGTATCTTGACAGATACGTAGTTCGACGTCAACAGTAAGGCCGTCTTCAGTGTCTCGTACTTGACTCGACTTAGTCCATAAAAATAAACAAACGGAATTAACGTATATTGCTAGGCAACTTTTAATGAATTTTTAAAATTCATTCAGTTTTATTCGAATAATGTGGATAACTTATTTTTGATACAGTCCTTATTCTGGAATTCATACCATTAGTACTCATCTACATCCGTGATACTAAGAAAATAATTCTCAAACGAAACGATTTGAAATCATCGAATTGAAGCAATTTTGCTATATGCGCAAGGAGAATGCTTGAACGCTCTCATTGACCCTGTAAACGTTGAGCTTTAGGAACGTGTACATAGAGAAGGGTGTAATAGTCCTAAGTCCCATCTATCGGTTCCTAGTACAAGTCCGATAGTACTGTTAAATCAAGGTGTAGCAACAACATTGGCGTAACTACAGGGGGGCTAGGGGGGCTTTAGCCCCACCTAGGATCTAGTTAGCCCCCCCTAGAAAATTTGATGCTTTGCATAAGTATTGCACATATCTATATAGCCCTCTTGTTGCATCTATTTGATGAAGTTTTTGCACTCCGAGCAATTGTTATATTTTGCCCTAGGAATGCTAAACACGATGAATATTGCATCAATGCCAGATTTAATTTTTTTTATTTCCAAAATTTTTATTGAATGAAATAAATTCAAGTTAAATACTGAAAAACCTGTATTGTCTTGATATTGAGTAAACTTGGAATTTTGGACAAATTGTTTTAGTTTCAAATGGCATAGGATGCTTACTATTGCTTAGATTACCGTACAATATTTAACAATTCCGGATTTTGCAATGGAGTTAATCAGCAATTGATCAATCCTCTAAGGTTTTAAAGTTGTTTAACGTTTTGTGAGTAATTGTTAACTAAATCGAGCGTATGATCTTTAGCTTTCTAACTAAAACTAATCCTAAAAGATGCATTGAATTTCCGATTATCACGCTAGGCTTCTTAAGATTGGATAAAGGCTCAATAAAACATTCAGATTTAGAGAAATGGTAACTAAAATTTAAATAAGAAAGAACTTGTTTTGCTTTTCTAAGGTTTTATTATCGCCGCAGCAATATAAACAGTGAAAAGGTCTTAGTAGGCCCTTGAAGTTAAGGGGGAAATTGTGCAAATTTTCTCAGAGTGTAAATTTGACAATATGTGTTAAATTTTTTCCTTTATGTTAATTTATTTATTTGTTAACTAAATTGAAAAATAATAGACGGGAAAGTTGTATTAGGAGGTAGATTTTTTTTTTAAATCATCCACGAATTTATTCTAACATGAAGTGAGTTTTTTGTGGTCAGATCACCGTTTGAAAGCTCGTAGGATTTGTCGGGCCACTAAATTGTAAGCCGGAGAAAAGAGTTTAACTAACTAATTTATTAGGTATAATGCAAATCAATAAAGCCTTCAAAGATTAGTGTCGTGCTTGCATTCCATTTGCGACGAATGAACCAATCAAGGTTTTTGGAAATGCTACGAGATTTCTAGATTTTCCATTCCACGGCTGAGCGTCGATGAATATCATTTGAAATGTTTCAGTTTTTCATGGATATTTGGTAGGCCGACTTACGAACAATAGGGGGATTCACTTGACGGCGTAGGTTGCTGCGTATCTGTTTATAGAAATGTTTCACAGGTGATTTGAAATATGTCCCATGTGATTGCGTATGAAACATTTCAATAATCAGATACGCAGCTGCTTACGCTGTTAAGTGAATACCCCTAATATATGAGCGAGAATTATTTTGTGGTATAGAAAAGTTAATAAAAGTTAGCCCCCCCCCTAGAATTTTTCATTAGTTACGCCAATGAGCAACAATTTACGATTGCTAACAAAATTTGGTCGTGCTCAACTGCTCAGAGCTCACTTTTCGATGTCAATTCTTACGCAAAACAGATTTTCTTATACAGATAATTCGGAGTTTTCATTGCCAACTAATGAGGTAGTTAAAAAATCATTGCAGTCAAATGTACCAAGCATCGTCAATCATATGATCTATCCAAACAGCGCACATGATTCAAATCAATGATTGAAACTTATATTTGACCAGCATCAATAGTCAAGTTGCTGTATCGTGCTACTTTTGACTACTTACATCAAAAAAGAAAATGGCCCAGTACTTGAGTAAATTGTAGATGTAAAGGTACATCGGATTCCTAAGCCAATTACAACCCCTCACACAAATAACAACAGCCAAGCAATAAAACTTGCTTCATCAGATTCCGTTTCTCATACCTGCAGCCTCAGTCTCTGGAAAAATATCGCCCAGAAGGCAAAATCGTCACAAATCACCATACAATTGATGTTGCTCGCTAATGGATTCTCAGCAACAGAACCGCCTAGATCTGGGGGGAAAATCGCAGTGACATTATGCCAACTGCTCCACATATCATCGAACAATGCTAGAACGATTATGAGATTGGCGAATAGAACGGCCGGGGCACTAAATACCTTAAGTAAATGCTAGTTTGCACGTGTTGCTTTCTCATGACTCCGCTGTGTTGTGTCGGAGATGATCGTGCTAGAACCGATGCGATGGGCTAATATCTACCAAGTCAGCGAGACAGTTGCTACAATTTTGCAACGCTCGTATGTCCGCGATGGTGACTTTGAAACGCTTCTTTGTTATATTCTCCCATTTAATCTCCTGTCCTCGCTGCCGTGTCATGTTTGATCAGAAAGGTGTCGGAATCCAAAGTCACAGTCGGTTGTTGGACCGGTGCTATTAAACTAATTTATGTACCAACTCTAGCCATTGAACCATTTGCTGCATATTGGTCGACATTTCGCGGGTACCGAACCGGACGATATGGTGCACGACTATAGATGATGTACCACCACCACGCACTGCAGCAGCTTAGCATCACCCAGCGGAGCAATTGTGGCATCTGAGGTCAGAAGCATCAGGTCCCCGGTGATTTCACATGTTCGAATGCTCATGAACATGTGTGACTGGATCGATCGCGATTGAAAAACATATGTAGTTTGCTATTGAGAGTAGGTTGTTACAAGTTAAAATCAATATTTTCAATTTAAGGTTCTCCAGATGGTAAATAATCAGACTTAAGCTTATGAATCAGGATCATAGATCCCTAAAGGTAACTTATTGGAAACAATTCCATCTTATTATGTTTAATTGGAAATGGTATACAAATCTATTGAATATCAGGCAAACAAATGAACACATAGAAGATTCTCCTTTGACTATTAGAGTTTTAGAACAATTTCTTATTTTACTTTTAAATCACATTATCATAGCGTTCTATGAATAAGGAAGCTATTGTGAACAGCAAATTACGTCAATATTACGATTACGAGTTAGTTAGTTAGTTCTCGTGTTATTAGCAACATTGTCTGTTTAACGAGCGTCTTACCACCGTTAGCTTAGTCTGGGTCAATTGAAATGATCAGTCAAGGTTAATGAGCATTGCTGTACATCTTCAAACATTGGATTTTCGACATGCAGGATGAAGCAATCGCGATTAACATTGTAGCATATTTTAGTGATGGCCGTAATGCAAAGTATGAAAATGCGAACGTACTGAATGAACTTCACATAAATGATATTAAGTAGCATTAGTCATTGTCACGTTACCATTTGCTATCTAAATTTCGTAAGTGTTGCAATTTTTCGTTATACATACATATATCAACACAATGAAGATTTAGTTTAGAAGATTTAGTAGATTGTGGCCCATAACTCGAACAGTTCTTTTCATTAGTATTTATGTAATATACCTGCCGAATTTCGTTTCGCCTTAAACTGATTGATTCTTAATTTTTTATACTTTATTTAGAAGACTATTAACTATTGGATTCTCGAACCACCATATAAACATTTCTTGTCTTCAAAAACATCCATATACCAAATTTCTATTTCATTTGTATGTGAGCCCCCTTCTCCAGGGAGGAGTCTTGAACCATCATAAGAACCTTCACCGGCCCGGAAAACTTCTGCAAAAAATGTTCACCTTGACCGGTTCAGTGGTTCCTTAATCTATAAGGGTCGGACAGACAGAAATTCATTTTCATGTATATAAAATATGAGTATGAGTTGGGTACCATCCAATTTTGTAAGCCTTTTCAAACAATACATGTACAAGCTTGATTTTTTGCCGAAGAAATCTAGCAATTTTGTATGTATTTATGCCGACTCACCCGCTGATTAGGTGCGATCTTGAAGATAAACAGTAATTTGTGAAGAATTTCCATTGACAATGATTTGATTTGAAAGGCAAGTACAATGGATCAATCAATAAGCAAAAACTGCCGCTATGAAATGAGCAGATCGCGCCACCTTAGACATGTTCTGTCAAACACACACGAATAGAAATATGCATATACGGTGCCGCCGTTGTTTTGATGCGGTGAGTGCAAAATGAGTTACCTTGATTGATCCATTATCCCCTTCTCCCCTTTTTTTCTATAGATATAAACGCCCTCCACCAGACCTGAGGAGGTATACGATCAGGCCCCCTTGGTGTTACCCAACTCGAAGCTATCGAGAAGGCAGACTAGTTATTTTTTAATGACCATTTGGCCACCGCCATTGACGTGACCATTATCACTCGGCCCCTCCTCCCGTGTTTAAGTGGAAGGTTGCTTCTGACGGGACAAAAGGTTGAAATGACATAACGTCGAACGGGACAAAAGGTCGAAAGAAACAAAACTTCTAAATAGACAATAATCAATCTCGTACACTGCATTTTTCTTTCGAAAACTCCAAGTGCGCGGTGGTCATCCATGAACATCGTCCCGGGCTCGTGTCCGTAGAGGACTACCGGTCTAATAAGCGTTTTGTAAATAGTCAGTTTAGTACGGCGGCGAACTCTATTCGATCGCCGTCTTGCGGGGTTGTAGGCCCAGTGGAAAATTGGTCTGGTGAGGGGTTTTCTGAACTTTTTTTTTCGAAAAAAAAAAATTCTTCCGAAAATTTTGTCCTTGGGAGGGGGGGGGGGGTTTATACCCAAAACCACCCCCGTGACTACGCCACTGTGTAGGCCAAAGGTCGAAGATCAAAAGATCGAAGGTCAAAAGGTCGAAAGGACAAAAGGTCGAAGGGTCAAAGTTCGAAGGGTCAAAAGGTCGAAACAAAAAAAAAACTGCGTCAAAAGGTCTAAGGACAAAAGGTCGATAGGCCGAAACTGCCGTAATCTGAAAAAGTGACGTATACGCCATTTTCCAAAAATGGTGTTAACTACTCATTGAGCTCTTTAACAGAAAAATGGAAAACATGCATGTTTTAAAATGGCGATTACGTCACTTTTCCAGATTACGGCAAGAAAGGTCTTTCTTTTTTCTTCCTTCTTTCTTATTTCTTCTACCTTTTTCCTTCTTTTCTCTTCTTTTTTACTTCCTATTCCTTCCTTCTTACTTCATATGTTTCCTTCCTTCAATTCTTTTTCCTCCTTTCTTCTTTCTTACTTCTTTCTTCCATCTTCCTTCCATATTTCATCGTCTTCATTTCTAACTTCTTTCTTTTTCTTTTTACTTCCGTCTTTCCTTCATCTTTCTTCCTTCTTTTTTCCTGCTTTCTTCCTACTTGCTTTCTGTTTCTTCTTCTTTTTTTCCTCTTCCTTATTTCTACTCTCTTTCTTTTTTCTCTCTCCCCCTTTTTCCTTCTTTTTTGTTTCCTGTTTTTCTTCCTTCTTTCTTTTTACTTTCCTCCTTTTTTCCTTTTTTTCCTCCTTCTTTCATCCTTCTTTCTTCTTCCTTTCTTCCATTTTTTCTTATTTCTTTTTTTCCATTTTTTCCCTTCTTTCTTTTTTCTTTCTTTCTTTTTTCTTCCTTCCTTCTTTCTTTCTTTCTTCCTTCTTTTTTCCCGTTTTTCTTCTCTATTTATTTCGTCGTTATTCCTTCTTTCCACCTTCTTTTTTCCTCCTTTTTTCCTTCTTTCTTCCTATTTTCTTTCTTCTTTTTTCCTCCTTTCTTCCTTTTATCTTCCTTCTCTCTTTTTTCCTTTTTTCTTCCTTCTGTCTTTCTTCTTCCTTCTTGTGTCATGTTTTACTTCCTACTATCTTTTTTTCTTTGTTCTTTCTTTTCTACCTTCTACCATCCTTCTTTCTTCCTTCTTTCCTTCTTCTTTTTTCCTTATTTCTCTCTTCTTTAATCCTTATTTCTTCCATCATTCTTCTTTTTTATCTTCTTTCTTCCTTATTTCTCTCTTCTTTGTTCCTCATTTCTTCCATCTTTCTTCTCTTTTCCTGTTACTTTCTTTCTCCTTTCTTTTGTTGTCTTCGTTGTGTATTCTCTGCTTCTTTCTTTCTTTCTTCCTTCTTCTATTTTCTCTTTTCCTTTCTTCTTTTTTTTCTTCCTTCTTTTTTCCTTCTTCTATTTTCCTTCTTCTTTCTTTCTTTGTTCTTTTTCCTCTTCTGTTCTTTTTCTTTCTTACTATATATGTTTCCTCCTTTCTTCTTTCTTCCTTTCCTCCAGAATAGCAATAAAGAATAAAAAGTATTGCCATTGGCAAATTGCTGGTGAGTGTCCGAGTCGACTGATATATAAATCTTTAAAATCCATTGAAAGATAAAGACGCTAGTAACGTTCAAAATCTTCCCTTTCAGTGTAACGCTTTCGATTTCCAAAAATCTAAATGACACCCAGTATAGTAAAGAAAAACATAAGCCCTACGACAACAATATCGGGATGGCAGTCTATCGTAAATTTCTCTGAATGATTCATTGGAACTTCCTCCAGCAATCAATTACAAAATTCCTCAAGGAATTTCTCCGCAAATGAATCTAGAAATACCATAAGAAATTCACTAAGGAATTCCTTCCATAATTCCTTCAAACATTTACCTAAATTTTTTTAAATTCCTCTGAAATTTCCTTCAAGAATTCCTGTAGGAATACTTCCAGGTATCTTCCAAGTACTCCATCAGAAATTTTTCGGAAGGATTTCCTCCGGAATTTCATTCTAGAATTTCCGAACTCATTCCTTTAATTATTTCAGACATTCTTGATTTTTTCTTTAAGAATTCCCAGGAATTTTCTCCAAAAATGTCTATCGGAAAATTCTCAGGAAACTGCTTCGCACATAAATCTAGATTTTTTTTGGGAAAGGGAGACAATCCTACGGAAATATAAAGAAGGGATTTTAAAAGTTACTTTGAAAATGTATTCATATAGAAAAACCTTTGAAAGTTCCTTAATAAATCCATGCGTCTTTCTCTTAGGGATGATTCGGAAATTACTTTAAGAGATCTAGCGGAAATTTCATCTGGAAATTCCTTTGAAATTTCTATTTCATTTTTAAATGAATTTCCGTAAAAACATTTTCAACAAAATTTCCAGAATAATTCCTACAGGAATTTTAAGTTTTGAAGGTATTCCTGAAGTAATTTTCAAAGGATTTCCTAAAAAAAATCCGAATAATAAAAAAGAATTTCTTAGAATTCCTCTATGAATTTTCACATAAATGTCTTAAGGAATTTTCAAAGGAATTTCTAGATTTATCTCCGAAGTATTTGCGAAGGATTTTCTAGTGAAATCTCTGAAGGTAATTTCGTAAACAAAATTTGAAGGAATGTTCAAAGAAATTCTAGGAGAAATTTGAGAATGTCGGAAATTCCTTTAGGAGTTCTTTGGCAAATCGTTTGGAATTCGTTCGAAAATCCCTAAAGAAATTCCTTGTATTTGGACCTGGAATTGTGAGAAGAGCTCTTGGAGGAAATTCCAGAATAATTACTGGACAAATTACCGAGGGAATGAAGTTTCCGATGATATCCGAAAGAATTTCTAAAATAAATTTCGAATGAGTTCCTGGGGGAAGCTCTAGAATCATTCTTGAAATTTTTTGAAGGTATTTCCTAAAGAATAATTTAGGGTATTTACAAAAAAAATGGCAGAAGAAATTTCCCAAGGTGTTCTTAAAAAGAATTCTAGATAGTAGTAAAATCCGGTTTTGACTCTGTGATTTTATGATAGAAAACCATCTAAAATGTCATGAATCTATTTATTATCACTTTTCTTGCAAATGCAATTTAAATTTCGTTATATTTGAAACTACGTACATTTTTAAATTGATTAATCGCCGATTTAACCCCTCCAATTACTCCCAGATTTTTTATACGGTTTGGTTTTAGTCTATTAAGACCATTAGCGTCAATGAAACAATGAATTAACCCCACAAAAAATCATAAAAAATCAAAGAAAATCCAGGTGGTATGTAATTGCAAAGCTGTGGAAGTTCAGGTCGGGTAATGAATTTCAACAGCCGAAAAAAAAAACTCTGGGTGTATAGTTCATACTACTACCGCCATATTATTAAAGAATCAACTACGCCAAAAATTCTGATGCCCCATCATTTCTAGAACTCTGGCGCCGCAAGTGATTGCATTTAAACTAGGCAATAACTACACTTTATTAGACAGTAATGACAATTATTTCTACTAACCAAACATTTGTTTTAAGTTTTCCATAAAATCCTTGGGCTCAGACTCAGTCTGATCCGTTAGGCCCGCGGATCAACCTTCATACTACTGTCCCTCGTCATGAACCACAATCGTATTCGTCTCCAGCTTGCATATAAAGTAATGCGCAGTGGATGCACTTTCATTAGCCGAGCCAGTTCGCACGATTATTTGGTCGTTGATCCGTAGACAGTATCTAATAGAAAGCTTACATTGTCTTGTTGTAAAACATTTCAGAATTACATATGCCAAGATTTTATAAAACAGTGTTGTTAGATTTGTTTTTTGTAGGTGTAAAGGTGTAGAAACAAATTGTTTGGCGCATTTTTATAATCATACTAGCAGACCCGACGGACTTCGTTTCGCTTTATATGAGAGCCCTCTTTTCAGAAGGAAAACCTCCACATACCAGATTTGGTTCCATTCATTTGATTAGTTCTCGAGTTGTGAAGAAATTTCTGTTTGATTTGTATGGGAGCCCCCCTCTCCAAAGAAGGGAGGGGTCTCAAACCATCTTAAGAACCTTCCCCGGCCCCAAAAACCTCTGCATACAAATTTTCACGTCGATCGGTTTAGTAGTTTCCGAGTCTATAAGGTTCAGACAGACAGAAATTCATTTTTATGTATATAAGAAGAAGAAGAAGAAGATTGCAAACCAGTATTTTTTCTATAACTTAAAATTTCTGAAAACCGACCATCCGAAACACCCATGGATGAATTCATAGGGGAGAACAGTGCATAACACACCCCCGGAGCAAAATGGCCTCACTCATAAAATTATGAACGAATAATACCATTACAATTAGTTATCCATTATTGAGTTCCATTGGAAACAATGAGCAAAATCCCTTCAAATTCACTAAAATTTAACGATTTGCGATTCTTTGCTTGTTCTTCGATTCAATATGATAACTCAACACCGACAGAAGTAACCGTAAAATTACTGATGAACTATTTTCTGCATACCTTGTCTACATGCGCGCATATATGTACAATGTATGTACAATGCTTCTTGTAATATTGTGCAAATGTACGATATGATTCAGTCTTGATCAACATTCAACCCAAAGTCATCGGCTTCGACATGTTGACGGCGATGCTCTCGACGCAAAACAGTATGCTTCAGAAAGATCCCCTCATCATTAAACTGCTGAGAGATCTTCTGCGCTTCTGGTCTCAAGTATTTTTCGAGCATATTTTGAAACTAAGTTGAAACCGGGCACTGAGTGGCGGCAAACGTAATCTGCATTGAATGAACCATTCGAGATGCGTGTTTCATTCAATTAATGTGATTTTCTTTGCAGATTGTTTGATTTGTGGCGCTGACTGTCTGCTGCTGGACGGCATTGTTTAGTCGCATGGTTGAAGAATTGAAGACATTTGAAGGTATACATGGACCGTCTAAGGTCGCGAATGGACAGATGTGGCGCTCGCAGGTGAGAAAAAGATGGCATTTGAACGGTCACGGCTCAGGGCACTACCGTGAGAGTGCGATTAGGAGTGCGCGACAAGCTAATTTGTTAGAAATACAGCTCAATCATGGCGCCATGGAGGCTGATTTGCATCTCAATTATGTGGCTTCCCGTGGTGCGAAAAAGCTTATAATGTGGGTGATAAATTGAACGTGTAGTAATGATGCAGCGGTATTCATTGAATACTGTTTTCTATGAAATCATGAGAAAAATCTATTCACGTATTTTAATAATTTTATCAATTTTTTATGATAATCTCAAAGTATTACCCATAGTTGACTATATCATGAGGCCTGTTGAAAATCAAAGTAATAATAAATATGTCAGAGAGAAATTAAGGAAATCCAGCTGCATGAAATGCAGCCTTGGTGTCAAAAACACTATGACAATCTTGTCCAATTCAGAAAGATGGCAGAGGAATAAGATAAGTAAATGAAACATTTTTTTCCACGATTCCTAATGACCATATTTTGCGAGGTGGTTCAGTGTAACGATCCATGTCTGGACTATTGTATTAGCTGTTGGTATCGATAGACGATTTAGCTCATTGACATACATGTAAACAGCGATTTGTTTTAGACTGAAGAAGCTTTGGAAGAAGATATTTTCCGAGTATTGATTACCTAATGCTCTTTTTGTTGTATTTCTCCCAAGGATGTTAACGATCATTCAGTAGTTTGCGTTCGATCATTTAGTAGTTTGTCAATAACACATTCCAGAAGCTGAATTTCAAAATATGTTGTATGGTGGACTTCTAGTGCGAAGGTTTTTCTACAACTCTGCCTAATGGTTTGTTGTTTGAATTCCACTACTAACGGAGTTATAGTTATAGTTTCAGTAACTTGGACTAAATGATAACAAAATTCCAATCATTTAGTTTAAGTTACTGCAACTAGCGCTCTAACTCCGTTATTAGTTGAATTCTAATAACGAACCATTGAGCAAAGTTGTAGAAAAACCTTCGCACTAGAAGTCCATCATACAACATATTTTGAAATTCAGCTTCTGAAATGTGTTATTGACAAACTACTAAATGATCGAACGCAAATTACTGAATGATCGTTAACATCCTTGATTTCTCCTCGAAACACCCTAACTGTTGATGCAGAGAATAGCTTCTCCGCAATAGCTTCGATTAATTTTTGTAGGTGAATGCGTACTTTTCTTGTTTACACGCAGGACCAGTGTTGGTGAAATCAATATCAAATCCTAATAATCGAGTTATGATGCACGAACAAACTCGTTTGCTATTTGAAAGGCAAGCATTTGAAGTACCTGTACCAGGTACCAGTCGAAAAGTTGAATCTAAGCGATGGCGTTCAATCAGTGGTAATACAATCGAAATTTTATCGCTATAAAAAAAAAACAGATTAATCCACCTAGCTGTGATGATACCTTTCTCGCTCATTATAAAATGTTTCAGGAAAAAAGCATAAATATAGATACGGTGCAAGTTTTTGATTGTCCTATAGACATTAGAGTGGGGCGTCCTGGTCATTTTTTCAAATCAATGGTTTTTCGAAGCCATTCTGGGTCCTGAACAACTGTGCAGAATTTGGGACCGATTGGTTGCTTGCTCGCTTTCCGCATCGCGTTTGAAGTTTGTATGGAAATTAGTATGGGAGAACGTATATTTTTGCATTTCTACTACTAGAGGTTTCAGTTCAACGTAAACCAAGTGGCACATTGCGTTAAAGTATAACCCAAAGGATGCCGAAAAACTTTGCTGAAGAAGGCACGTTGCTGGAACGTCCACGAAAAAAGTTATAACGCTTCGAAGATTGAGTGTTCCAACCGTATGCAAAAAATCGTTTATTCTGCCAGCACTGCCGAACTACGTAGACCAATAATTTAACTAAGTGTTATTTCAAAATAATTGATCTTATAGGGCTTTAGAGCTAATGGGAGCTATCCGGAATCATTTCACAAAGAAAAAAATCCGACAAGAAGGAAGATGGGTTTTGCCCTTCGATAACCATAGGTCGTCCGGTAGTGCTGGCAGAAACATTGATTTCTTGCATATGGTTTGAACAATCAATTTTCGAAACGTAATAACATTTTTTGTAGACCTTCCAGCTACGTACCTTCTTCGGCAAAGTCTTTCGGCATCTTCCAGACTATATGCTAACGTATTGAGTCACGTGATTGATGATAAATTGAAGCCGCTAATAGCAAAAATGTAAAAAAGTACGTTTTCCCATACTAATCCCCACGTAAATTTAAAACGCGATGCAGCATGTGAGGTCGCAACCAATCGCGCCCATATTTTGCTCAGTTGATTGGGGTCCCGAAACGATTAAGAAAAACCTTGATCTCACTTGATCGGACGAAGTTTGCGTTTTTCCATACAACAGCGCCCCACTCTAATAGACATCCTAAGTATTTGGAATAATTCTTCTCCTTCCTTAAACTTCCAAATTCTTGAAGTAATTCATAATAAGGCCGATTCAAATATTTAAAAACTATTTTGTCTACCCCCCCCCCCCCCCAGATTTTTTTGCCAAAAAATAATATTTTAAGAGGGCAACAAACTAAAATTCGATTAATTTTGAGGATTTTCAAAACAATCTTTATCAAATCCGAGGAGTTTTTTGATTTTTTTCATTTTAATATTTATTTTTTATAATCCTCCCCTCTTGATCTTGAAAAAAAATCGAATCAAAACTGTCATAAAATCGGGTGTATACAAAATCAGGGGCAGACAAAATTTGAACATGTTAAAAATCAGTTCACCACATCAATTTTCCACGACGCCGAATACGGAAGCAAAGCACAACAGTCATTTTTAGTATTACGCATTTACGCATGCTGCGACGCAGCAAAGCTAAATCAACAAAAATGACAGTTGTGCGCCACCTCCGTACCGTGGGGCATCGTAATCCGTACACTTAAGCACCATAGTATATGAAAAAGTCATTAGAAAATAGGAATCGAATGTAAATAAAACGTTGGCTATTGACACAGGATCATGAAGGCTTCTACTGTGTTTCACATTTATTCATTAAAAACTACAAAAAACATGATAAAATAATAAATGAAATTTATTCCTGAATCGAACTCCGTCCACCGCGGACGGATTTTGAATCAAAGGATCAAAATCCGTACAGCTATTTTTTAACTGAATATTTAAATTGAAGCAGTTCGATTGACTAAACTACCACTGTAAATAGTTCAAAACGCGCCTCGAGAAGCGACCCCTTCGATTTGTATTCCGCTCATCTTATGTAGGGGGAGATCCCCCAGCGCCGGACACCTCCCAACACCGGACACTTCTCAAAACGATACTTGCAGAGGTCCTTCAACCATCTAATGTAGTGCAAAGGATAGCTATTTCAAAGTCCTTTACCAATAGGAAAAAAATGATCTTTGAGTTGAAAGCTTTGTTCAAAACTTAGGATTGAAAAAAAATGTTCAAAATTTTCTTGTTTTACCTTACTTTAGAAGGTTTGAATCAACAAGATCAAATTCGATCGGAAGCATTCTAATCATGTAGAGATGGTCAATATCAACCATATTTTGAATAACGATCATGATTTGTAAGATATGTTATGTAATTGTGGTGAAAAATCAATTTCGTCTATCCGTCAGCTGTCCCCCAGCTGTCCGGACAGTGAGATTCTTATGTAAGCAAATAGTAATTATTACACCTGTTTTGCTTAACTTGCCACTGGGGGATCTCCCACTAATGATTCGCAATTAGCAATTAAAACACAATTAGTGGCCGTACACATATTACGTAAGTGCTTATTGGGGTGGGGGGGTGGCGCGGTTTGGTCAATATCTTACGCTCCATATAAATAAAAAACCATTTGTATGAAAAAAAAAAACTTACAAGGGTGGGGGTCGAAAAACCCAGAAAAATTAATAACTGTGCAATAAAAATCCTATTCGACTAAAAAAAAATGCTGATGTCATATTAGAAATTTGGAGACAGTACTCGTCGATAGCAAATCCTTCCGCACGCGATGGCATATGAGCAAGTCAAACCACCTTCCTTTTGCCAGTGGAGATATATCAGCTTCCACACTGATACTCTTCCCTCCCCCTTCATACGGGAGCTTGGTAGAAGGAAGGTCGTGTGATATTGTGCCATCACAAATATTGCCCTCCGCTCGCTTTCAAATCGACTTCTATAAAAACATTCTTCATGCCTGCCGTATCCTAATGGAACTATCATTTCTATACTTTCGCCTCTAATTCTATCATGAACATATACGTTCAAGTTTGGAAGATGATATTAGCATTTCCATATCACCAGAAAAATTGCTTACGTAATATAAGTGTACGTTCCCTTACTTTTGGTGCAGTTATGCTCTTCTTCTTCTTCTTCTTCTTCTTCTTCTTGGCATTACATCCCCACACTGGGACAGAGCCGCCTCGCAGCTTAGTATTCATTAAGCACTTCCACAGTTATTAACTACGAGGTTTCTAAGCCAAGTTACCATTTTTGCATTCGTATATCATGAGGCTAACACGATGATACTTTTATGCCCAGGGAAGTCGAGACAATTTCCAATCCGAAAATTGTCTAGACCGGCACTGGGAATCGAACCCAGCCACCCTCAGCATGGTATTGCTTTGTAGCCGCGTGTCTTACCGCTCGGCTAAGGAAATCAATTATGCTCTACCCGAAAACAAAATGGCGGCAGAAACTCCGCGTTTGGTGGGTGGCGATTTGTTTTCATTTTATTTTTGTTGCTTTATTTTCAAAGCCTTCTTTCCATTTCTATGCCCTAAAAGCCTACTGTCAAGTATCTGAACAGGATAAGATAAATTATTTCTTAATTAATTACCTTCAACCCCCCTTTTGTGGATATCTCATGAGCGGGTCGGATTTCGGTGCTGTACGGATTTCACAGTATGAGTATCACAGTTCTTCATCGTAAACTATACCGTCCAACTGCAAATCACTGTTTTTCGATGTTTCTGCATACATTTTTCCATATAAACTTCCAACGAGTATAGCACCGCCCAAACGTGTTGACCGATTTGGTTGAAATTTTGTCCAGAGCATCAGAGCGTCAAATATAACCGAATAAGAAGGCGGCCCATCAAAAAAAATAAAAATTAAAAAGTGTTTTTTGAGTGTTTATTTATGACAAATATTCAGCTTCTGATTTTTTACATTAAATCACACAATAGTATTTATTATTTGAATTTCCAGGAAAAAAAAGAATAATGGTTAAATAAGCTTACCATGATTTGTAATAAATTTAAGAATTTGAAGAACAACGACTTTCAGAAGAAACTCAGGATTTAAAAGATTGAGAATCACTTAAACATGGTCAAACCTTAACGAAACGAACTACAACGTCCACAAGACTTATAGAGCACACCATAAGCCTTCGATTGATAGTTGTTACGATGATTTTCGGCATCTTAATCAAAAAATCTATTTGAAGCTTGAACATAGCTCAAAAACACTAAAACAGCTTGAGCAACCTTTAAATTTCATCCCAATTTGCTGGAAATTTAAAGGCAAATTGAAGGCATAGTTTAGCATAAGAATTGTTATTTTGGGTTGACTGCACGTAAATAAATACCAATTCAATACCAATGCAATTCGTTAAGCCACCTAATGAATGATCTCATATCAAACATCTAAAGAAGTGCATAAGCTAATGAAAAGTATAAGTTTGGGGATGTATGTGTCTAATGGAATGTATAAGTTTTTGTCTTTCTCGTACAACAAAGTTGTACCGAAAGGCTATCATTTCACTCCGAAAACGAGCTTTCTATAGAAGCCTCGGAGAACCATATTGTTATATACCAATCGACTCAGCTCGAAGAGCTACTTGTAAAATTGCAGCTCATACCATCAAACTAACTAACATTCGATATTCAATTAAATTTGATTGAATTTTACAAGCAAGCATCGTTTAAATTTATTTCGATTTAGAAGAATAGTGAGATCGATTGAATGTTGCATATATTTGTATGCTAAAAAAATGTGCATGAAAATACATTTAAAATCACAACATATTTTTATCTGTTAAGAAAATCCTCAGAAGTATATTTTTCTATAGAAATTATCCGCAATTACCACTTTGACTCAAATCCTAAACAGGTTCGTATTCCGAACAATCGTTACATGGAGATAAACGAATTATCTCGACAGATGTACAAATCAGGGACATAATAATTGCAATGAAATAACGTTCAAATCTTGCATTTTATTACATTCAAGGTGGTGTTCGGAATTTGAGACAATTTTTACTATGTGTGGTTGGCATTTGAGACAAAGATTGGCAGAATAAAATCATTCAGTATTGATAGTTACAATCAATAAAATATGAATATCAAGCTCTTATATGAAAGTTCTATTCTTTCGCTACCCGATGGAAACTATTGATCTATTAAAATATTTCAATTCATATGAGCTTGAGCTTGAGCTTGATTGACTGCTCGTAGTTGCTACTCCATTATGACCAGATCAGCTGTTCTTGCACAGGGAACCAACAGATGTTTGCTTGGGACTAGCTCACATCTTCAATGTACAAGTACTGGTGATCTCATTTGTTAGGTCATACTGGCGCCTGCCACGTCAGAATGCAAGTCAATGTAGGGAGGGGGAGGAAATGATGATGCAATCACTCGCCCACTGCAAGCCGAATATACCTCTGCACTTGACACGAGTTCATGCGGAATTTGTTGGAATTTCTGGGTTAGGTTGGAGAGGCAGAGGTCCGTCTTGGTTAACGAGCTGCCAATGTGATAGATAGGAGAAGGTAACTGATGGAATTTCTAATTGGATGTAGGAGGAAACGAGCTTTATGGTTCATTTCAAATTCTAGCAGATTACTGTTAGAATATTCAATTCGAAGGTATATGAATTGAGATGGAAACGGTATGGAAGTCCATTTCCAGTTCTAGCGATTGCTAGAACACGAGAAATATAGAGAAAGATACAAAGTAGGAGAATGGAACGGACCTGGGATTGAACCCACGACCTCCTGCGTATGAGGCAGAAGCAGTAGCCATATGACTACCAAGCCCGCTTCTATTAAAATATTTCAATTCATATGTGCCATAAAGAACTCCGAAGTAAAAAAATTGTGCTTAAGTGTTCGGAATATGAATCAAAATAGGTACTAGACACTGTCGTAACTTCTTCTAATGAATGAGACGTGTATAAGCTTATTAGATTTAAAACAGGTTTTATGCGTGAAATACACATCAGCATCCCCGATTTATTCATTAAAACACTGCTGAGGTGAATTTAGAAAAATTATAAGTTTAACCCTTTATAAGGCAGTGGCAACTATATTGCCACCAGATGAATTTGAGCCATAAAAAAATTGAAATGTCAATTTGAGAACTGTTTTTTTACAAACAGATCGTAAGTTTTGAGTGGAAGAAGGATTTTCAGTTATAATTTTTTTAAAATACGACAAAGATAATTTTTTTCGCGTTGGTAATAATTATTTTGAATCCTTCTGTGTATGATTATTACGTGATTAGCGTGGAAAAAGTTTTGCCTTTCTGTATACATATTTGGTTTTTGGATTTTTGACGAAATTGTGTCCCCCCTTGGGAACAAAAGCGCAATTTGTATTTTGCACTTATAATGCGTTTTCCGACTAGGACTTTTCACCATAAAATGTAACGTGCCTTGATTTAACTGGTTTTACGTAAAACCCATTTTTTTAAAATCCTTTATTTATTCTTTTTGTTGCCTGTTTTCCCGCTTGCCGGGCAGTGGCAACTATATTGCCACCAATTTTTCAATGTTTCTGATCTGTTTAATGTATAACAACCATACATTTGAGTTCAATATCATGTAAACATTGTGTGTTGTGTATGTTGTGTAAACATATATTAGTTACTAGATAAATATTTTCGCTTCGGTTCCCTTTGTTCTGCTGTCCGGAACATGTTGGGTACCAAGCTGTCAAATCGTATGGATTTTCCTTCTTTTTTTTTTAACTTAAATTCAATTTATTTTCATTTTCTTTTTGTGTTCATACAATAGTGTATCAGTTTAAGTGTTTGGCCACCTGGCCCTTCATCTTCATTTGTTTTTTCTTATTTGTTTTGTAAGGGTAATTGTTTTGTGTTCAATTTTTACATGTTAGCCTTGAGGAGGCATTAGTTAATTTTAAAATTTGATAACCTAACTAACTATTTACACTAATATTTACAATAAGAATTTGATAACCTAGATTGGAACTAGCGCCCTAATTGGAGCCTGATCCGAATGCAAGCAACGGACCCTAAACTTTTCTTTACACTCACCAAAGCGTTCATGTAAGGTTTTTATTCCGGCCAGACGGTGGACCTCGGATTTTCTTGTCCTGGGAGGGGTGTTGAGGATCATCCTCAGGAATTTGTTTTGGACCCATTGAAGTTTGAGGTGGTGGGTTTTAGCGCAGCTCTCCCAGACCGGCATGCCATATTCGATCACAGGGAGGATGATTTGCTTGTAGACAGCAAGCTTATTTTTCAAGGACAATGACGACCGGCGGTTGATCAAAGGGTACAGCAATTTCAACAAAACGTTACACTTTGTCACCGTCTTGTCAACCTGTTGCCGAAAAAAAAGCTTGCTGTCGAGGGTCATGCTAAGGTAGTTGGCCTCAATGGCCCATTTCAAGGTCGTGCCATTGAGGATGATTTAACAGTCCCCAGGCGGAACAAGTTTAGGAGATTTGGGGTGGGGAAAAATGATGACCTGGGTCTTCGCTGCGTTGATACAACTCTTCCAGCTAGCTGATGAGGTACTCTGTCAGGGCATCCAGGCCTCGTTGGAGTTTTGCCACTAGCGCTCTGATCACTCTACCGTTGTAGACGATGGATGTGTCATCTGCGAACAGAGACAGAATGCCGCCTTCTGGAGGTTCTGGCATGTCGGAGGTGAACAGATTGAAAAGCAGGGGCCCGAGGATACTGCCCTGGGGGACGCCTGCGACGATGTTGTGCGCATTGGAACTCGCTCCGCTGATTGAGACCCGGAATGTCCTTGCCGACAGGTAATTGTTGATGATTTCCACCAGGTAGCTGGGAAGATTGTAGCGTTGTAGTTTGTACACCAGGCCATCATGCCATACATTGTCAAATGCCTTCTCGACATCGAGTAAGGCCATGGCGGATGTTTTCGAGACAAACTTGTTCCGTCTGAGGACGTTGGTAACTCGGGTCAGTTGGTGTACAGTTGACCGACCGCGTCGGAAACCAAACTGTTCCTCGAGCAAGATGTTGAGATTTTCGGCAGACTCAAGTAACCGATGATGAATAGCTTTTTCGAATAGCTTGGATAATCCTGAGAGAAGGCTGATGGGACGATAGCTTTTGGGTGAGGAAGGATCCTTCCCAGGCTTCCGGATGGGGATGACTTTCGCTGACTTCCAGGCCGATGGGAAGTAGCTGAGCCGGAGACACTGATTAAAGATCAGCGAGAGGTGCTCAAAGAACGGAGCACTCATGTGTTTGAGCTCGAGATTCAGGATGCTGTCGAAGCCTGGGGCCTTCATGTTCTTCGACGATTTGATATAGGCCGTCAATTCGTCAGCTGAGATCTCCAACTCCTCCGAGAAGTCGTTGGGAATCAAATGGATGTTGTTAGCATGCTCGTTGACGGCTGCTTCGTGTGGACTGACGATGTTCTGCCCAAGATTGTGTGAGCTGACGAAGTGACGACCTATTTCAGCGACCTTCTCTGCAGGAGTTATCAAGCGATCCTTAGAGCCATTATTGTCTAGTGGGATCAAAGGTGGAATGGGCCGAGGCTTGGATTTTAGAATTTTGGTCATTTTCCAGAACGGCTTAGCATAATCTGGGAGAGTGCGGATCTTATTCGAGAAGTCGTTATTTTTGAGGTCCACCATTCTGGCCTTGATAATTTTGTGATTCGATTGCAGCGTGCCTTAAGCTCAGGCAGTCCAGTACGCTGAAACTGCCTGCGAGTGACATTCCGCAATCGAATCAAATCTTTGGTGAGTGTATCGATGTTTAAGGAGTTGCTTACCTGCCGAGCCGTCGGTACGTGTTGCTCTCGGGCCGCCGTGATCGCCTCCTCGATAGCGCACAGCTGGCGGTCGATACTTTCCGGCGTCTCCGGACGCACCTCGTAGTCGACGGTGTTATCGACGCACTGCTGGAAACGCTGCCAGTTCACTCGGTGGTAGTTTCGTCGTAACTGCTGGTGCCGATTGACCGAGGAGCCCAGTTCCACCACCACCGGATAGTGATCCGAACTGAGCTCCTGGTATACAACCGGCTGCGAGACGTGGTCACTCAGGTTTGTTACGTAGAGGTCGAGCGTTGCGTGGGCACCGAACCGACTCAGCCGAGTGGGGAATCCGGGCTCAGGATCGTGTAGTGGCCTTCCTCCATGTCGTTGCTCCAGATGGTGCCGTTTCGATTGCCGCGACTGTTGCCCCAGGCTTGATGTTTGGCATTCAAGTCGCCGGCAATGATATACTGGCCTTGCCTCCGCGTCAGCTTGACGATGTCGCTAAGGGCAGCCGATGATCCATCGCCGGCTTTGGCTTGCGTTGGACAGTACGCCGCGATGAGCGCGATTGTGCCGACCGAAGTGGTGATTTCGACACCGATGGCCTCGATGACACTGAGCTGGAAGCTTGGAAGCAGACGACAGTTGATGTTGTAGCGAAGAGCGATGGCCACACCACCTCCCCTGGTCGGCCGGTCGAGTCGCACGATGCGGAAGTCCGGGATGTTGATGTTCACCTCCGGTTTTAGGTGCGTTTCGGTGATGAACGCCACGTCTATTTCCTTCTCCTCAAGGAAATCCTTCAGCTCGATTGTTTTGCTCTTTAGCGAGCAAGCGTTCCAGTTGACCAGGCACACCCTAGCAGCCATTTTCAATGATGAACATGCCAAGTGTGAAGACCTGGTCGAATCGGGTTTTGCGGCCGCGCAGTCGAGTGGCGAGCTGCGCGAAGATCGGCATCAGTTGCTCCGGAGTGTACAGCGGGGCAGATTCTTCCGGTGGGACGGCTTCGTTCTCCGACTGCCGACGGAACCCAGGAGGAGGAAGCGGGGGCCATTCGCTGGTGGATGGTGCCGACGATGCTGGAGCTTGGACCGATGCAGCTGCCGCTGCCAGTCGCTTGTGCGGCTGTAGCGGTGGGGGGATTGGAATCACACGACGGGAGCCGCGATGGCCAGATAGTTCACCTTGTTGAGTACAGGAACACGGTTCTTCTCCGGTGGTGTACTAGTGGAAGCCTTCTTCCGGATTTCCAGGAACTCGACTCGCTTTAGGTAGCCCTTTGTAGTGGCCCGATGTTTGTCGCCACAGTTGGCGCACTTGGGATCGGCTACCTTCATCATGACGCACTCATCAGTCGAATGGGGTTCGCCACACTTGTGACAGCACGGCTTCATGTGACAGTTCATGGTGCCGTACCCGAAGTTGAAGCAGTTTGTGCACTGCGTGACGTCGCGATGCACGGGCCGATATCGCTCCCAGTCAACGACGGTGTACATTTTAACGCCAACCAGCTTCAGGGCCTTCCAGTTGGTGGAGCCGTACTCCAGATGGATCAGGTAAAGCTGGTCGCGATATTTCCTCGCCTTGTCGAGACGAGCGATCTTGTGGACGGCTACTGGCTTCAGTCCGCAACTTTCAAGCTCTGCTTGGAGCTCTTCCTCCTTCATGTCGTGAAGTCCTCGCAGCAAAGCCTTGAGCGGCTTCGTGCCGGGGTGGTCATGAGTGTAGTACTCATACTTGTGGACCTCGAGGAACTCCACGACGGATTGATGATGGTCCCTGTTGGCCGGCATCACTTTCACGCCCTCGCTGCAGAGCCGAAAAGTACATTTCAGCCCCTTAGCGATCAGCTGGCGAATTTTTGGGCGTAAATCCGGCGGATCGCCCTTCACAAACACGGGCGGGCACTTCTCCTTCCGCTCCGGTTGCACCTGCGGCAGCTGCGATTGCTGCTTCTTCCTCTTTTTCGGCGGATTGCCGGCGTCATCAAGCGGCAACGGCGAGAACACGTTGCTCTGCAAAAGCTGCTTGGAGGGTTACCCGCGCCTCCAAGAGCAGTGCGCTTAGGCACTTTTCCAGCGACCGAATCGGCCACCGAGTCTCCCATGACGGGTCCGGGAGAAAATAACGCCAACGCGACAAGCGAAAACGTAAACAGCGAAAGAACGAGAAAAAACACTTCGAAAAAATGCGCGAGCAAAAAACACGTCCGTACGTGTTGCTGTCTCGAACTGGAAAGCGCGTCTGCTGATTTTCCTTCTTTGACATTTAGCTCCCCTATCCTCGCCAGCAAAAGATGTTCCGGACAGCGACGACAGCGACAATCTTTATCTGGTAACTAAAATATCTTTTGGTAGAACATACCCCTAGATTTGACGTATATGCTGTGTACCAAAACATATTTTAGTTACAAGATAAAGAATGTCGCTGTCGTCGGGAAATCTTTTGCTGGCGAGGATAGGGTGCTAAATGTCAATGAAGGAGAAATACATACGACTTGACAGTTCGGTACCCAACATGTCTCGGACAGCAGAACAAAGGAAACCGAAGCGATCTTTATCTTGTAACTAAGCACTTATGAGGGGAGGGGGTCATCTTCTTATGCTCCATATAAATTAAAAATGATTTGTATGAGAAAAATCTTACATGGGGGAAGGGATTGAAAACTCCAGAAAAATTGTTTAAGTACACGGTTCTAGAAAAATTATCTTCATTTTACCTCCACTAATTTGTTTTTTCGTGTCTTATAAGTGGAAGTAATTTTTTCAAAACCGTGTAACATTTTCCTCTAAGACGCTTGAAATAATTATTAATTGTTTTAGTAATTAGTGTACGGCCCCTAAAATATCTTTTTGTGTACCGATTGATGATGAGTTAAGGTTTTTCACTGCTTTAAGGCTCTATAAACCGTAATCAATCCGATAATGAAGATGATTTTATTCGAATCTGCACTAATACTAATAAAGTTTTGAACTAAATTCAATATTTGGGGCTATTTACGGACTCCTTTTACACCCTCCATCATAATATATTCATAACATTCCCATATTAATTTTTCACTTATCAAAACTAGCAATTACTGAAGAATTGCTGGAAAAAACACTTAAAACTGCGTTTATTCCTAGGCCGATATTCGTATGTTCATCGAACGCATACTAACGTTCGAACGTTCGGATCAAACACATACACACTCACTTGATTTTTCACTTGATCTTTTCCAACTGTTTCCTTGATTTTATCACTCCTAAAATATATTCACTAACTGAGTGTCACATTTTTCTTCAATCTTGACTACCAATTAATTCACTTGACGTCCAAAAACTGTCGAAAACTGCTTTCCAAAAATCGAAGTGAGAGACAAATTTGACGACCGTATTGTAAATGCAATAAAATGCGGAAGACTTAAATTCACTACACGCTTACTTCATTTCACCCAAATATGGGTGAAGAGTACCTATAATCGCCGAAAAGTGCACATACGTATTTATGGGTAAAGTGAGATTTACCTATATTTGAGTAAAGCAAATTTTACCCATATATAGGTACTTAAATGTCAACGGTTTATTGGTAAATTTCACCCAAATTTGGGTGATTTTTTATTGTTTGTTTTGTTCGTGATATTGAGACTAGAAGCATTAAAAATAATGAAATTGTTGAAATAATTATTAGGCAGATTATTCATCATTTTTATTGAAATAGCTTTTCAAATAAATATAGCTAGTACATAATCTATGATTAATTCGAAATTAAAAAAAAAGATCTAGCGCTGTACTAAAATTGTTTCGGAGCTACTGGTTACTAATAGTTTATGTTGGACCGGTAAAACAGAAGCCATGCAGTATGTACCACACTGACTAACATTAAATTGAATCGAAGTTCCGGTTCTCGGCACCCGCTGTGTATGGTTCTTCCAAGATTTCAACCGCTGGGATACTCAGTAGGGAAGGGGAAGTATGCTGTGATCCAGAATTTGGTTTGCATCACCCTTTAAACCGGGTATGGGTAGTTGACGATTGTTTCAGGGACCTGTAATGAGTATAAATTTATCAATATGTCATTCAAATGATTCCCTTTGATGAGGGTATCCGCATCATGTAGAGGTTCTGTTCAATATATTTTTTAAATTTTATGTGAAAAAAGCAGGGCTTCCCGTGTAAATACCTTTTTGTCTTGGCAAATAGCTCAGTAATGTCCCGGATTCATGAAGTCATAGTATCCCGGGAAGTCCCTTGAACTGTTGCATGTCTGCAACTTAGTTCGGTTGCTTTGGCTGCACCCACATCCAGTGCCGAAACCAATTCATCCACTTAGATTGCAGATCGCCTCATTTTACATTCTTTCCAACAACTGTTCGGAATCCTTATCAAGTTGATCGATTTTATTGACCATTTTCTTCAGCCAGCGTTAAATAGCCGCAATTTTGGACTACGTTTTAGCCTGCTCTAGAATAAAATCCCTTCATTTGGAGATCTATCTCCAGTTCAACTGACCTCTGGGCTTTTCAGCTCTGCCTCATCATGGTTTTGGATAGGGCAATAGGGCAACAGATTATTCGTTTTAACGGCGTGTTTGATGGTTTTTAGGTTTTAGCATCAGTTCAACAATTCTGCTGCGATGCTGGCAATGATGGATGCATCCATTTCTTCGTGTATTCATAAAATGCCACAAGACGTTTAGTTTTCATGAATTCCGAACGTTCGTCCTGTACAGAAAATATGTTATTAATATAAATTATGTCGTCGTGTAGTAATTAGTGAACTAATAACTTACCGCATGAATCAGTTAGTTTAGATGCTTAACCGGGAACAGCAAGACCCAGTTCTACTGGAGCGGCTGAAGCTAAGTAGCGGCGAACCTGCTCTGGTATTATCAATCGCTAAACCGGGAACAACAAGACCCGGTTCTACTGGAGCGGCTGGAGCTAAGTAGCGGCGAACTTGTGATGCAAGTAGTGACTCACTACGCGAATATCTGCCGTAATAAAGAAATATATTTTTAATTATGATTACAAAGACGTGTATTTTAAACAAAACTTACATGATACAGTGACCGAAACGGTGGCAGCCGTGGCAGCTGATTCTGATGAGCACTCGCCGGAACTGTTTTAAAATATTTGAAAACCACAACAACAATGTTATTTTTTTCACCCAAATTTGAGTAAGTTCATTTACTCAAATATCGGTAAAGCCCCTTTATCAATAATATAGGTGAAATTTACCGATAAACTCCGTATTTTTTACCTATAATATAAGTAAAGTTTGCAAAACCCAAATATGGGTGAAATGAGTACCCATAAATAGGTAAATTGATCTAAGCGTGTAGCGCAATAAGTGAAATCTCGCTTAACTTTTCAAAAGGTCCTAAGTAAAATTTTTTTCATGAATATTTGAATACTGCAATCAATAGCTTTCATGTTGTTCTGTTGATTGCGCTATTCAAATTAATTCATGAAAAAATGTTACTTTGGACCTTTTGAAAAGTTAAGCGAGAAATGGTGAGTACAAAATCTACGCGATGCAACTTCATTCAATCCGAACAATACAACGTATACACCAGCCAACACGCAAACAAAAATGTGCATATTGTCTATCCGGAATAAATTTATACCGCTTTTTATACCGAAGTTGGATTTTTCTCCAGATATAGGCAACTTTCCCAACTTCGGAAGTAGTGCGCTGGAACAACGCATCAATTAGTTTGACAAATAAAACTTCGGAAGAAAGTTCGGTTCGGAAGTCCCGACTTCCGAATTCTAACTTGGTGCTACGGCGACAATACACAAGAAAATAATCATCTCTTCACCGTTGCCAGATTTATTTATTGGAAACAATCATTGCTGTTTGTCGGATTGAACAAAAACAAACAAAAATTGATATGATAAACATGTTATGTAATCTTCTATTACATTCTCAGTGGTGTATAAAAAAATTTAAACCGATAAATACCCATATAGGTATTTGATACACCGTGAACATGTGTTATGATATAAAATAAACAATTTGTCAAGTCTGGCAACATTACGCCTCAGCTGGCAATTTTAAACACCCCATTTCCACCCACCCCAGTTGTAAACAAAATAAATTTATCGTTGTTGCACTTTTCTGTACCAATGGGATCACTTTTACAAACAGTCATAATTACATACAGTCATTAATTTTCCAAACATTGTGATGGAGTCTTGAGCCTTAATGAGTTGAACTATTTTACTTTTTACAGCTGTTAACCCTTTTAAGAATACCTCGGTGGCACCGTGTATAGAACTCAGTGTTAATTTTTGCGTATTTTTCCTCCCACAGTTGATTGAAATGTGCAGCGCCAAAGTGTAGGCATCACTTCAACACCACCCTCGTTGATCAAGCACATAAACACATCAAACGATAGCAACACAAATTTTATTACAAATAATGCTGATGAAGCCAAAAGAGTAGACGTGAAGATTTACTACTTTAATTTATTGTGAAAAATCGTGAACTTTATGGATCGATCGTACATTTCAATTCTATTTGTTGAACGGCTACTTATTCTCTCTTTTTCAATATTTTCTTTTTGAATACACACAATTTACGTGTTGATCCGTCGGGTAAATAAAAAAAACTTGTTAAAATTTAGGACTGCGTAGCCGTTTAATAAATATAAGATTCCTGAATTATATCAAATCTGTAACTCTCAACACCCGTTCGAACTCTGCAGAGAAATGCATGCATATTACGAGGTCCTTCGTCCTTCTTCTTGCCGTACGGTGGTTATCAAAAGGCAATGTTTTTATCCGCGTTTTTGAATTGAGAGATGGACTTACAAACCTCAATGAAGAAGGATGACATAAATTTCTCGCTTACCTAGCAGACATCGTCGACAAACTTAACTCGCTGATTTCGCAGTAACAGGCAATGCAAATGAAGACGGTCTGATTCAATGCAAGCTTTATCGTCAATAATGAAAAACTGGCAACGCAATCTTGTCCTTATACTCCCATGTGCTACCCATAATTAGGAATGAAAGTCGTAAACCGTCTAAGACGAATTAAGTACTGTCTATTTAATTCCACCAGTTAATTTTCGTTATCTTTGCAGATACGTATTTCGACCACAACTGTGTGGTCGACTTAAGTATCTTGTACTCGACTCGACTTAGTCGAGTCAAGTACAAGACACTGAAGACGACCACACAGTTGTGGGCGAAATACGTATCTGCAAAGATAACGAAAATTAACTGGTGGAATTAAATGGACAGTACTTAATTCGTCTTAGACGGTTTAATACATTCCACTAAAAGAGCTCAATATATTTTTCTGATGGAAGTCGTAGACAGTAGGCAGTAAAATTTATTGTACTCTAGTCATCCATAACTTAGATATAAATTCACAAACAGGTATAGATTTTTGAAACAAGAAAGTCTAAAGTACTAAATACACAGGATTTTGTTTTTACACGATTTTTTTTCGCTCGTATTTTTGATCGTGTGACTTCAATTTGCTACCAAACTCTTCGCAACATGTTTCAAAAAATCCAGAATAAATCAAAGAAAAATCACATGATAATTAATATCAGTGTTGGTAAAATCACTCATAAATCTCAATCAACGAGCGCTCCCGTGCGAACGAAATCGTCTGCGATTTTAAAGGAATGCATCACGCTTGAATTTTTCATGCTAAAACGCATCATTTCACTCATTTGCTAAAAAATCATTTTGGTTTAAAAACGCATTTGAAATCAATTTGGGGGCAATTTATTGCTTATACATAAAAGAGTGTCTAATATTTTATGCGACAAACGTCAATTCACTGTTTTTAACGAAGGAGAACAAAAGAAAACCTACGATGATTCAAATGGATGATTCAACTCATCCATGAGTTGTTAGGTGCTGAGTTGGGAGCGTTTCAACTCACGCTTGATTTGAATCATCCATGAGTTTTGAGATTTTGAGTTTTTACCAACACTGATTAATATACGTTAAACATTTAGGATGAGTGGAAAATTGAGAAAATGTAAATCGCGTAAATACAAAATCCAGTGTATCATCCTACGACCCTCTCACGCGACGCAGTCCACAGTTCAGAGGATTCTATGGCGAAGAAAATTGAAAACTATATGAATGAGCATACAAATAATTACAATCAGAGCTTTGAATAGAGGAAGTGCACCGGTTTTTGTCAATTTAGTGCCTAATTTGGCCAACCCTGGAAACACATATTTTTCCAAAATAATCGATCAGTTGAAAGCAGCGTTGAATCGTGAGGGATATATCTTTTGTTGGAACTAATAAAACCCTTGCTTTATTTTTGAGTTTTTCGCAAAATTGGCCAAATTAGGAACATGGCCAAAACCGGTACAGTTCCCCTCATCCATTTTTGCCTTTCTCGTATACAAAGTATACGTAAAGGCTATATGTTCGCTCCAAAAACGAACTTTTTATAGGAGTCCCGGAGACCCATAGTGTTATATACCGATCGACTTAGCTCGACGAATTGAAGTGATGTCTGTGTGTATGTGTGCGTGTATGTGTGTGTATGTGTGTGTGTATGAGTGTGCGCAAAATAATCTCACTAATTTTTCAGGCACTTATCGTCAACCAATTTGCTCGCAACATGTTGCATTCGACGCGGAATCTTGTCCCATTGTTTCGTAATGAAAATTGGCCCAATCGGACAGAGTTATGGCCAAGATATATTTTTTTACAAGAAAAAATCTTACTCACTTTTTAGCCACTTACTCTTAGCTGATTTACTCGCAACAAGTTTATTCGACGCAGAATCTTGTCCCATTGTTTCGTATTGAAAATTGGACCGATCGGACTGTAGGTTTCGTAGTTATGGCCAAAATCCACTTTTTCACATGAGAAACACGTACAAAATTCTCACTCATTTTTTAGGCACTTATGCTTAACCGATTTGCTCGCAACAAGTTGCATTCGACGCGAAATCTTGTCCCATTGTTTCGAATTGAAAATTGGCCGATTCGGACTATGGGCTTCGGAGTTATGGCCAAAATATATTTGTTGACAAGAAAAATTCTCACTCATTTTTTAGGCACTTACTTTTAGCCGATTTGCCTGCAACAAGTTGCATTCGACGCAGAATCTTGTTCCATTGTTTCGTATTGAAAATTAAACAGATCGGTATTAAACAGATATGGCCAAAGTTTATTTTTTTGCCTTTTTGCCTTTCTCGTATACAAAGTATACGTAAAGGCTATATGTTCGCTCCAAAAACGAACTTTTGATAGGAGTCCCGGAGACCCATAGTGTTATATACCGATCGACTCAGCTCGACGAATTGAGGTGATGTCTGTGTGTGCGTGTGTGTGTATGTGTGTGCGCAAAATAATCTCACTCATTTTTCAGGCACTTATCCTCGACGCGTAATCTTGTCCCATTGTTTTGTATTGAAAATTGGCCCAATCGGACTATGGGTTTCGAAGTTATGGCCAAAATTCATTTTTTTTACATAAGAAACACGTACAAAATTCTCACTCATTTTTCAGGCACTTATCTTTAACAGATTTTCTTGCAACAAGTTGCATTCAACGCGGAATCTTGTCCCATTGTTTCGTATTGAAAATTGGTCCAACCGGACTATGGGCTTCGGAATTATGGCCAAAATATATTTTTTTATAAGAAAAATTCTCACTCACTTTTTAGGCACTTACTCTTAGCTGATTTACTCGCAACAAGTTTCATTCGACGTAGAATCTTGCCCAATTGTTTCGTATTGAAAATTGGCGGAATCGAACTATGGTATTCGGAGTTATGGCCAAAATGCATTTTTCAAAATCTCACTCATTTTAGTCACATACAGGGGTTAGACAAAAAGGTTGAGATAGGCAAAATTTTGCCGAAATTCAAGTCAGCAAGCGGAAACGCTTCTAGTATACTATCCTTTTGCAAAACCTGAGATTGGCCTCCGAAGATGTTCCGGGTTTTCCGAGGGTATGTTCAAGATGCATTTTTCCACTGCTTGTCATTTTATATGACGTTTACTTTCATCATGTTTTATGCTTTTTCCAAAAACTAGAACTAATATGCCGATCAATGGTGGCTGTAGATCGTGAATCCATCAAAACTACGCAGAGATATGGCCATTTCCGTAAAAACGGTCCCGGGAACATGATGAAATGATAACAGATCGGAATAATGTAAATATGAGTATCTAACTTCATGGCTTTGCGAGACGATGATTACAGAAACATTTCCAAAATGATAGTGTCCACTGCCACCCTTATAACAGGTTTCAAGGGCCTTCCCGGAAGAGCCGGTTTTGGCACCATCTGGAAACATGCATATATGGGTGTCAAAATTCATATTTTCTCAAGAAGATGAATATAGGATCTTTATTAAAGATATATTTTGAGGACTGTAAGACACTCTGGCCAATTTTTAACAGGTTCCGGATGTTTTGCGAAAGTGATATTTATTCAGGGTGTATGGCCAATCCGGTACCGTTTTCACGAAAATGGCCATATCTCTGCGTATACCTAATGGATTTTGGATCTGCAGCCAGCTTTGGTCAGCATATTAGTTCTTGTTTCTGGGGAAAGCATAAAACAAGATGTCAGTAAACGTTACATAAAATGGCAAAGAGAAAAAAATGCTTTTTTAACATACTCATGGAAAACCAGGAACATCTCCGGTGGCCAAGGACCTATCTCAAGGTTTGCATAGGGATAGTATACTAGAAGAGTTTCCGCGTCCGATGGTCCCAATTTCATCGAAATCGGATTCTTCTACGCAAAGTTATGCTGATTTGAACTTCGACAAAATTTTGCTTTTTTCAACCTTTTTGTCTAACCCCTGTATGTACCCTCATCCGATTTGCTCGCAAAAAGTTGCATTCGATGCAGAATCCGGTCCCATTGTTTCCTGTTGAAAATTGACCGAATCGGACTATAGGCTCAGAAGTTATGGTCAAAATACTTTTTTTCACCAAAAGTGCGTAGAAATTACTCACTCGAAAGAAACGAGAAAGGCACCATCACCGCTAGGTGGATTAATCTGGGTTTTTTTTTGAAGCTCAATCAGCCTCCTTTGTCACTTCACTTCTAAACCTACTCATATTCGGCTCTGCACTGTCAATTTTCGAATGAATGTGGGTCAGTGAGTATTTATTTATATTTTCCAAATAAGGAAATAACCATAAAACTGAACACGTTTTAGATGATTTAAATAAAAGAACAACATAAAACCGACGATCAATAGAGAGGCACTTTAGCGGAAAATTTTAATGCAATAAGAAGGCTAATTATGTTTTTTGGCACGCAATTACCATAGTCAGTGGTAACCAAATGAGTGAGTATATGAAGAAGAATACTGAGTAAGGATCTGTCTTATTTGGAGAATTAAGTTTAAAAGTCACAGTTCGTAAATTTAAAATACGCCTTCGAGGCAGACTCTATATAAAAGTCATTCTATGTTTAGAATAATCAAAACACCAATGTCAAAACTCAAACTGAATTTGCTTCATGAAGGTGAATATTTCAGAAACCATTGTAAAGAAAATAATTGTTTCAAACTACAGAAGTTTGTAAGAAGCAACTTTTTCGGTGGATGTTATCTATCTCTCCGTAAAATCGGCAACGAGTATTTTCTGCTTTTTTATATTTCGGTATTTTTGGTTGAGAGCTCAATAAACGGATTATCGAGTGCGTTTTTTCGGCTAATTGTGCAGTCAACGATTTGAATTACACTCAAAATAATTTTGAGTTATATGCTACTTGAAAATATATGAAAATATTTTTTATCTAGTTTGCAATGTTAACCCCGCCCGCTCCCCCTTGCTAATTTTTGTAATTTGTAATTAATCAAAGAAGTTCATTAGCTTAACATTTCTAATAGCTCAACTGCTGAATTCTAATGATCTATTGTTTTTTGTCAGATGTCCCGGACAACTGATGTCAGGAATCCTACGCCCTCTGCTTGGATGTGTCACTCTCGTTGTCTACCAAATTGCCATAAAGGAGCTCCTTTGTAACGTGGACCAAACGAAGCTTAACGTTTCACAAATTCTAATCATTGTAAATTCTAATGCATTTTCCGGTTTTCGTGAAACACTTCGACATCATCGCTTTTGTATTGTACTTGCAGACCATCATCAATAGAATAATGAGAATTAATGCGACGGTTACTTTGCTTCAAGCCAACGTGTTCTCGTGGGAACTCCACCCCGGCAGCTCTGTTTTATGACAACATTCTGTGGCAGCACAATTTGTAATTGGAATCGGTACAGACGCCTTTTTGATTACACAGCAGGGGCGTCGCGTGGACTATAATTAGATCACTTGAATCAGCAGCCACGGTTCTTCTGACCGATCCGACATTGTAGCGATCAAAATCAGGCACCCATTTCAACATGACGTTAATAAACATCCTGATTTACTAGTGGAGGCAAAGAACACCGCATTGTGTTCTCCCACATGAATAAGTTCTAGAAGCCACCATTGCTGTTGTAAGTACGCTCGTTAGGGCCGCCATTCAGCTAAGTACGTGTGGCCTACCGACAGAGCAACGGCCTTGCTGATCGAGTGCACTTTTTTTCCCGTGGATATTATTCTTGTTTCGATCGATTGGCAGAGGGTGGAAATTCCTTTAGCAATCGATATCGAACAGCTACGATGTGGTGCGGTGCCGTGATATGATGCGGTATTAGTCACTCACGGGGCGGCAATTATATTCTCACATTACGACTATTATTAATGGCGATCACTCGAATTAGCGCTGTTCTGCTGACGAAGCGAAGGTTCTGACCATTAAACCCTTGGACATAAAACTTACAGCCCTCCCTCAGCGAGATCCTTTTGAATGCGGTAGATATTGCCAAGTGATCGATCGAACCGTGAAATGGATTGCCACCTACAGCGGCGGGCGGATGGCGTTGATGACAAACAGTGTGGTATGTACGTAGAGGCGCAAGCCAATCGATTCTTCTTACGTGGACCAGCCACAACACTGCCGCGTCAGACCATTAAAGCTGTTAAGGTTGTTTCGATTGTAGCGAAGTTATCATTGACGTAGCTAGAAGAAACTAATGATTACAAAAATCACATGCCGATTTGATTGACATTTTAATCTATCTATTTATGAATGAGGAACAAAGACAGTCGAAGAAATCTCCTGTCGAATTTCCACATAAATCCTAACTACGCCAATGCAGACTAATCGTTCAGAGGGGGTCTAAAATGGTTCAACGATCAGTGTTCACAGTTCTACGTTTGCAGGAGAGGGACTCGGACACAACCCTTGTAATTGGAGCAGTCAAGTTAGTTAGTGCTCTGAACTCGCATATGCTGTATGGAAATGAGTATGAGCACAATGCGCATTGTACACCTGAGGGATTTGAACTAGAATAAGAACAGCTGAGTCAGAACAAGATCCGGTTTACTTCTCTGTCATCAGTCAGACGGTTACGAAACGGTAGTGTTTGACCGCGAAACCAGATGGTTACAATGTTTGCCTCGCAGCCTTGCAAGGAAACCATTTCATGATGATTAATTTTATTAAGAGGAGTTTTTTTTTGATAAATTTATTTTCCACCGTTTTCAACAGCAAGCTGTTGCGCGGAAAGCAGTCAAAATCTAACTTCCAAAAGTTGTAGCGTGAAAAGCATCTAAAACGAATAGCCACAGAAGGGTCAAATATTCTTTAAAAATATCTGATATCAGTTATAAGGGACAGTGTTAACTTCTCCAGTTCTGGTGAAACTTTTGTACGTAGTTTACTCGTAGCGTGTACTTGTAGGCATGTTCAAAGCAGATCACCCATTCAAAGCAATTGCAATTTTGAAGTAAATATGACATTATACCCGTTCCCAACATTTGTGATTCGTATGCATTACAACCGAATTATTTAATTTTGAATACATAGTGTCTGTACGTTTCAAGTGATGTATAAAAAAATACACTAATTTCATTACCAGCTATCTGTTTTAGCTGTGGAGAAAACCAGCAAAGATTTAAAAATGTTTGGAATGGAAAATGAATGGAAAGTCTGGGGTGGGGATTCTAATTTTTTATGATAAAATCGTTTTACTGAGTACGTTTTGCGCAGCTTCGTATCTACCTTAAAGTATCTAGATTTTTTTAATTACGTCGTCGATGAAAACTCAAGTCAAAAATAGTAATAGTAAAAAAACCATTGAAAAAAATTCTAAAGAATTCAACTGTTTTTCCGCCAATCCCGATTTCGATATCAGCTGTTCACCTTGATGAAACCTTCAACGGCGCCATGTCCACCAAAGAACACCCAACAAATAGTTCCAATTATACGCGACAGAAACACCTCGCGAACATGGCTTGCCACGCGCCCCAACAACTTGTCGATGTTCAACGAGTTAACTCCTAACGATGATATACTAAACCTGCACACCTCGGCTGCCCGGGTGAGAATTAGCGGCAATTAAATTTTGCTTCTACCCAGCAGCTGTTTTGCTTGTGCAATTGGCATATGGCCATTCAATGCAATTATGGGATTCTCTGCGTCTCGGCATCTTATCGAGTCATGATCTCCCTGCTGGTGTTTGAATCTCCATTTTGCTCTAATTAATAATTTTCAGTTGATGACCTTACATGACCTGCTAGTTGATTCAGAAAAATGTAGTTATACAGTGCGTCAACAGGCGTTGTCCTTCGTTGAAGCGCTTTATTTAAAATATAAAACAGTAGCTTATTGGTCATTTGTATGTCCTATTTCTGTTTTTTGCTATTCTTTGTTGTCAACAAATATGATCGCTTATCTACCCCATCTTTGTTGGATTTTCTATTTATATGGGATATATCCTATTGCATATTGATGCCTAAGATTAAGATTGTATTAACATGATCACACTGATTTTCAGTCTCAGCGCGCAATGTCGATCTTAAACTGAAACCAAATCGAGGAAATAGTTGGCGTTCCATTCATGTTCTATGCCTTCCCACTAACTACCGGCTGTTGCAGACTCTAAGTGCGAGCAGGTACTGCCTATTATGGATATAACCATTTTACGATGCTTGTTGTAACGGAATTGCATGTGTTGAAAACATGTTGTGGGAGACAACATAGCATATTTAGGGTGAGGCGGTATAATATGCCCCCAAGGCAATTCCTATGATAACTCTTCACTTTGAACATAATTTATGCAAACTTTGTGTTATTTGGTAGTCCAGAAAGTCGCAAATGCATTGCCTATGAGTAGTCATATAAAAATATTACAGAGAATACGTAACAAAGGGGCCATCCACAAAGTATGTCACGCTTCTAGGGGGAGGGGAAGTTCCGAGCAGCGTGACAAGTCATACAAAAGTTTTAAAGGTTTAACACAAAAAGTGTGACGAAGGGGGGATGGGGGTTGTCGCCAATTTTTGCGTGTCGTACTTTATGGATCTTCCTAAAGCTTTTTCGAAAAGTCGTGAAAAATGGAATTCAAAAAGTGCCTGGGAAATACGCTCCACCGTAACCAAAAACATTTCATAGCCCTTCAATAATATTTTATCTATCACATTTATAAAAGGTTACAAAAAGGTGCTTGACATTAAAAACCAACTTTAGTTCATTTAAGCAGGTTTGAATCACATTTCGATAGTTTGGAAGCAACTGCTGCTGGGCTCGCCGCGTTTGTGTCCACTTGGTAAGGGCATATCGTCCTGCCTACACTGGGGCGTTTTGGCCAGAGTAACCATATGAACTTAAAGCAAAAAATTTTGCATTTTTAATACGCCGTACTCAAAATTAGAATCATTAGAAACTTTAAATAGCACTTTTAATCATTTTGATACACCTCTAAAGGCACATTCCTGACATTTTTACTCAGTCCTTACTTCCATACATTGTTTTATTGGGTTGAGTATTTCGGTCATTATGTCGCGTCGACATCCTCCCTTATTCTAAATAAAGAATATTGTTGCTTCGATGTTTGTTCAAAAATGACTGTTGCTCTTTGTTATTAGCCTCTTTATTTTGGCAAAAATATATTGATTCAGCGTCTCTAAAAATATATTTTTACTAGAGACAGGGATTTCGAGATTTCTATTAGCTCTAACAAGAAATAAATCCCTTATCTTTCTTCGCTGTTGAAATTGATCAATATTTAAAAAAATGCTTTTTTCAGGGTTGGCCAAATTAGACACTAAGGTGACCAAAACCGCTACATTTCCCCTACAAGCTATAGCTCAAATACACTGGAGTCGGTTTTTACGCGGGGGGTACGTTCCGCGTTCGTGACCTCGTCCAGTTGCTTACAATGGAATGTCACTTCCGTCCCCAACGACCGCTTTGAGCTATTGACCAGCTGCCAGGGATTTTAAAAATTTCTCCAAATCAGAATTCGTTCCGGAATTATTCCTGCAGGAATTTTGTATGATCCACTGAAAAAAATCCTAAGAAAGTTCTATAGGGTTCCGGAGGGTTTCCTGAAGGAATCTTTGGATGAATGTCCAAATTAATTCCTGGTGGCTTTTTCAAAAAGATTTTCAGAGAAATTCCTGGAGGGATCTCTGACTCATTTCTTGAAAAACCGGAAGAAAAAAAAAACGGAAAAGATTTTCGAACAGAATTTTGAAATGAATTTCTGAAGGAATATCCTAAGGAATTCTGAATGAAACTTACAAACGAATTTTCAATGGATTTTCCAAACAAGTAGCTATTAAAATATAAATAAAAATTTCTATATTTCTCTAAGAATTTCTCAGAAAATCCGGACAGCAGTAAAACAAACTCAATTTTGACTCTAGAATCAAGACTACATGCCAAGAAAAACTCCCAAAATATCGAAATTGCGGAACGTGTTTTTTGGTAAATTAACTAGAAAAGAAAGTAGAATATTTTTTTTCAATGCAGACGCATAATAATGTCTGTTTTTTCGCATTAACGACGAGATCTATCTGCAAAATAATTTCAATGACCTGAAAATTTCGAAAAACCACAAAAAAATATTTCGAAAAATGAATAATTATCATTAGTAAGGATATCGCTTTAGAATCAGACGATTTTCACGTACGGTTTATCTTGGAGTTTCATCTGGACACTAATGACACAGACCACATTGCTCCAAAAACTAAAAAAATGGTTGCATTGGTGAAAACGAGAGCTCGGAATAATTTTTAGTGTTTTTTAGGGCTAATCGCTATAAATTTGAAATTGTTCTAATTCTCGTCCGATAGCAATTATTTAAATTTTAAAATCTATAATGCTTGTTAAATGAGTATAAAAACCAGATAGAATGGATTAAGTAGTAATATTGATGAACATTTTTAAGTAATAAGTAAGAAAAACACGTTGTGCAAAATCCTCGAAACATTGCGAAAGAAAAATTATAGAACTTATAGAATTTAGAACATTCTGGAAAACTCGATGCTGTATGAAATTAAATAGAATGTTAGGCTATATGTAACCATAAAACAGTAAATTATTTGAAATTTTTTGAATCATTCAATAAACAAAAAGTATTTATAATTATCGGAACGGTCTATATTTGGATTTTCTCAAGAATTTCTTGGGAATTTACTGCATGAGTTCCTTTGAAAATTTCAAAGATTTTTTTTCGTAAATACCTCAAATAATTCCCATTCTAGTATACCTTCAAAAATTCCGTCAGAAATTCGATCGGGAATTACTCTTCCTTAAAAAACTTCCACAAATGGAACCAGGTTTTTCTTTGAAATTTCCCTCGGGAATTGCATCAGAACTTGTTAGGACCATAGGAAATTTCTTGACGAATTCTTTTGGAAATTCCTTCAAATTTCTTCTAAGATTAATTCTGACAAATCCATCAGGACTTTCTTCAGAAATTCTTTTTGAAACATTTTTAAAATATTCTACCCGTGTAGATAGGTACACTTCCCCTCAATTGTAATGGCTGTTACGCGCCCTTCCTTAAAGAAGCCATCTCTCGGAAAGCTCAAAAAGGATTGCGAATCTATTTACTAGTCTGTTGGATTACACTGTTGAAAGGAGACTCTCTGTATCCCGCGGGCTTCGCGTAAGCGTCTGCCACTTACGGGTCTGCCACTTCCGATTTCGACCTTCATACAGCAGTGCATTGAAAGCAGAATAGTGATTATACTCGACTGTACTATTTGGTGGAACCGTATGCAGAGCAAGACTCAACCCAGGATGGTGGATAACTGCATAAATACATAGGTAACTGTACCAGTTTTGGCCATGTTCCTAATTTGCCCAATTTCTCCCATAACTCCGAAAATAAAACAGCTTTTCAGGGATTTTTCAGGGTTGCCCAAATTAGGCACTAAGGTGGCCAAAACCGGTACACTTGCCCTACATACTTTTAAAAATGCCTACAAAATTTCAGCAATTTCACTGGAACTTTTCCATGTATTCCATAAGATATTCCATTTCCTCGGAAATTCATCTAGTAATTCCTTCGGAATTTCCTCCGCCATTTCCTTCCAAAATTCTAGGACGAATTTTCATATATCAGATATAATTTCCTCCAAAAGGAATTACCGATATTCTTAAATTTCTTAAATAATTTCTTTGAATCCTCCAAGAATTTCTTCGGAATTTTCTTCAGGGCCTCCGTCAGAAAATCCTCCAGAAATTTCAAAGGAGATAGATCCAGAAATTCTTCAAGACTCTAAGAATTTTCTTTATATGTTCCTGCAGAACTTTCTCCAGGACTTCCTTCGTGAATTATTTCAAGAAAACCAAGAAAATTTATATGGGAATTGTTTATCAAAATAAAGTATTTTATTAGTCTGTTGGATTACACTGTTGAAAGGAGATTACCTCTATCCCACGGGCTTCGCGCAAGTGTCTCTGCTCTGCCTTGGTAATTCATCTAGTAATTCCTTCGGAACTTTCTCCGCCATTTCCTTTCAAAATTCTAAGACGCATTTTAGGATATTTCGAATTGCTAGAGCCTTTTCCAAAGGCACTCCTAAAGAAATTACCGACATTTTTAAATTTCGTGAATAATTTCTTTGCTCATTCTTCCAAGAATTCCTTCAAAATTTTCTCAAGGGATTCCTTCAGAAAATCCTCCTGAAATACGGGGATAAATCCAGAAAGTCCTAAAGACTAAGAATTTTCTTCATGTATTTCTTCAGAACTTCCTCCAGGACTTACTTCGGAAATTATTTCAGGAAAACAAAGAAATTTCTTTGAAACTTTTTTATCAATATAAATCGAAACCAGTTTTTTTTTCAAAACATTTCTGGCAATTTAAGTACAAGGAGGAGTGAAGGAAATGTTCAATTTGGTGGGTCACATGCCCCATCGTGCTGTAGCTTTTGCATCGTATATCACGAAGCTATCACAATGATACTCCATGCCCAGGGAAGTTTGGAAAAATTCTACCAGACTGGGAACCCAAATCCAACATTTATAGTGTTGACTTATAGCCACGAATATAAGCACTAGACCAATTAAGATATGTTAAATTCAAACCTTCAAAAAGATTATGAACCACCCAATGCGACCAGAATGAGGTTATTCCACATGAAGTTACATATGAGATCAGAAGTTCATCGCTACGCTTGTTGATTTGTAGGTCTGTAGCCAAGAAGATGACCTAACATTTAACATGCCAATGTGGGTAAAAGTGGCAGAGATAGTAAACAAATCTGCTAAAGTTATAATAGCTATTTAATTAATGCCTGATAGGTAGCCTTAATGCCTGATAGGTAGCAGATGCAAAAGAACTGCATATTGTGATTTTTGTGTTGGCCAATTATCGGCGTGAAATACGAAATTCGGCGGCGTGGTGGCAACCGGCGTATGGCGCGCCGCCGACACCTTAACCGGCGTCGGCGTATGCCAAAAAATGTCGGCTGCGGCGGCGTGGCGCGGCGGCGCACAGGTCTACTCTTAATCAGTGTAACCAAACGAGCATGACGTCACGATTGCAATCCAAGCATCGAAACGTGTGACGTCAAATTCGCGTGGTACACTTCTCACTTCTCACATCTTCCATCTTTATCTAATTTTATCACTTTTTACATCTCACTTATCACTATTCACTTCTCGCCTCTCATATCTCACTTCTCGATTCTCACTTTTCACTTCTCAATTAATTGCTTCTCACTTTTAACATCCAACACCACACTTCTCCCTTCTAACTTCTCTCTTTTTGTTTCTTACTTTTCACATCACACATATTAATTTTTATTTCTCACTCCTCACTTCTCATATCTCACTCCCTTTTTTCCATTCACTTCTAGGCTTTCACTTATCACTTTTCGTTTCTCACTTCTCACTTTTTACATATCACATCTTTATCTCATTTCTCACTTCTCATTATTCACTTCTAGCCTCTCACTTATCACTTCTCGCTCCTCACTTCTTACTTCCCACTTCTCGCTTCTCACTTCTCACTTCACACTCCCCACTTCTATCTTCTTGACTTCACTTCTCGCATCTTACTACTTTTCATTTGTCACCCCTCACTTCTCACATCTCACTTCTCACAACTCCGTTCTCTCCATTCAATTCAGGCTTCTCACTTCTCACATCCCACATCTCACTTCTCGTATTGAATTTCTCACGTCTCATTTGAACCGCTGCCAGCGAAAGTGGTACATGTTACATTGAGTAAATTTTACAGGAGACGCTTTTTTCCAAAAAATTCGAAAATAAAATTCAAATTTGCAATTTTTTGCAACTCAACTGTACCAACGTGTTATAACTGATGTGAGTAAATGTAGTAATGAGAAACATGCGAAGTTTTTGACAAATTTCATGTTTGGTGGAACAAAATGCACATGTACCACTATTAATGGGATCAAAATGCAACAGAAACCGAAAATCGTTGCCAGTAAAAGTGGTACATGTACATTTAAAATTATTTTAAACGGCAGTAAACCATCTTGAAATTCAATGATGCTGAAACATCCATGTTGCCAAATTTTCTTTTCAATAAGCTGATTTCAGTGGGTAGAACTCACTACTTATTTCTTACTTCTTATTTCTAATTTCTCATTTCTACCTTCTCAGTTCTCCCTTGTTTCTCACTTCTTACATCTTACATTTTACATATTAATTCTCACTTCTCATTTCTCATTTCTGATTTCTTTCATCTCACTTCTCACTATTTACTTCTCACTTTTCATTTTTCAAAAACCACTTTCCAGTGCTCACCTTTTATTTCTCACTACTCGCATATAATTCCTTACTTAACACTTACCAAATCTTACATTTCACTTCTCGATACCCTTTTCTGACTTCTCATATTCCCTTCCAATTTCTCACTTCTCACTTTTCACTTGTCACTTTTCACTTCTCATCTCGCATATCTTACTTCTCATCCACTTCTTACTTCTTCCTTCTCGCTTCTCACTTTTCGCTTCTCGTTTCACACCACTCGTTTCTCACTTCTCAGTTCTTACTTCTCACTTTTCACTTCTTACTCTATACTTTTCACTTTACACTACTTACTTCGCACTTCTCATTTATCACTTCGTACTTCCTACTTCCCTCTTCTAGCTTCTCACTTTTTTCATCTTAAATCTCACTTATCGTATCTAATTTCTCATTTGTCACTTCTCACTCATCGCTTTTCACTTCTCACTTTTCGCTTTTCACTTATCATTTCTCGCTTCTTACTTCTTCTTTCTCACATCTCACTAGTCACTTCTCGGCTCTCACTTGTCACTTCTCATTTCTTCCTTTTTATTTCTCACTTCTCGCTTCTCACTTCACACTCCTTATTTCTCCCTTCTTGCTTCTCACTTCTCACAAATTACTTCTCATTTCTCACTTATCACTTCTCACATATCATTTCTGTGATAAGTGAGACCCCTCACATCTCACTATTCACTCCTTGCTTCTCACTTCTTACTTCTCACTTCTTACTTCTAACATCCTCACTTCTAGCTTCTCAATTCAAACTTCTCGCTTCTTACTTCTTACTTCTCACTTCTCCCTTCTTGCTACTCACTTCTCTCATATCACACCTTTTTTCTCATTTCTCATTTCTCACTTCTCACTTCTCACTTCTCATTTGGCCTAACGGTGGGGGCCAAATGACCTTCGGGCCTGACGGCCTTCGCTCTAATGACCCAGCACCGTACCTCCATTAAATACTCCCTTGAAAAAGACTTACAATATTTTTTTGTATACCGCGTAAAAACGACTTTTTACACGATCAAAAATCAACTTTTTACAATTTTCACTTGATTTCAAGACTTTTTCGGAAAAATCGCGTAAAAAATTAAGTGCGCGTAAAAAAAACCGTGTAAAAAAATATACAAAATACGAACGATAGGTTTTTTACAAAATGAACAAAAATGCGAGTGATACAAATATCATGGGCAGAGAAGTTCCAAACAAGTCATCAATCAAGAAAAAGAGAAACGATGATACCCTGTGAAACCGCTAATTAGACCGGTAGTCCTCTACGGACACGAGACCTGGACGATGCTCGTGGAGGACCAACGCGCACTTGGAGTTTTCGAAAGGAAAGTGCTGCGTACCATCTATGGTGGGGTGCAGATGGCGGACGGTACGTGGAGGAGGCGAATGAACCACGAATTGCATCAGCTGTTGGGTGAACCATCCATCGTTCACACCGCGAAAATCGGACGACTGCGATGGGCCGGGCACGTAGCCAGAATGTCGGACAGTAACCCGGTGAAAATGGTTCTCGACAACGATCCGACGGGCACAAGAAGGCGAGGTGCGCAGCGGGCAAGGTGGATCGATCAGGTGGAAGATGACTTGCGGACCCTCCGTAGACTGCGTGGTTGGCGACGTGTAGCCATGGACCGAGCCGAATGGAGAAGACTCTTATATACCGCACAGGCCACTTCGGCCTTAGTCTGAATAAATAATAATAATATAATGATACCCTGCAGTATCACACACCGCTGCTGGTCGGACGCTCGGTGGCAAGCGAGCCTCTATTGTCGTTGCAGAAGCAAACCCGCCTCAATACGACAAATAGAAGCACATGTTTGTGATTCAAACGCAACCGACTGTTGTTCAATTCTGATACACATAGTTGGGTAGAGAGAACAGGGTGTGAAATGTTGCCAATAGCAGATTCGATAGATACGGGGAATTGACTGATATCCCATCGTTATTAGCTGGTTATGGAACAACTTCTCGCAAGGGCAGCTGTTGTATAATTGGTAATACGTCCGTGTACTAAATGGAATAGTGTGGGTTCAAGTCCCACCGGCAGCCGAATCTTTTTTCGCAATATCTCTTAAAAACACCCTAAGATGGCAAACTTAACTATGTGTATCAAAATTAAACATCTTTTCCAAAAAAATTATCATTAGACATTTTTAGGAAGTGACACATTGCAATGCGGAACAAAACACAAAACAATATTAGCATTAGCATCAGCATTAGCATTAGCATTGTTACGGTGTAATTCGTAGATTAGGCACTAGTGATACTCATGTTTTACTTTTGAGATCCTTATCTAGAATGCTATCAGAAATCAAGAAGAGGAGTGGTCCTTGATTCCAGTCTCAAACAAAAATAACATAAGCATGAGGATTACTACTCCTGGCCACGCCCATTTTCACCGTAACTAGGGAGAGGAAGGAAGTGTTGATGTAGTACTTACTTAACGAGAGGCCACCGACTTAGCGACACCCTCATAAGTACCACGGAGTTGGATAATGAGGAAGGTCTGGATTTGCCTGTAGCTGGCAATGTAACCGTGGTAGATCTTACCCCGTAACACACCACGTAAGTGCGGGACAAAACACAAAACAACATTTTCAGAAAATCAATATCCTGTTTAGTCAAGTTCGATATTTTTCCCACAAAAAATGAATTAAAAATCCAGTTGGTGTGGTCTTAGAATATTATTTGAGATTTATTGTTTCAGCAGTGAACTCGATTTCCATTTAAAAAAAAATCAAAGAAATACCGTCGTGTGGGGCTTCTTTTGACAAATCAGGGGCTACTTTGGACATTTTAAAACAAGAATTATAACAAAAATTACTATAAAATTGTCATTATCACCAATTGGGTGTCTTGTTGATAGTTGGATGGCAACTTTCTGTTTCAAATTTGGTATTTTTTACGTTTATTTTTTTCAAAAAATCAAAAATCCAAAGTAGCCCCCGGAGTCAAAAGAAGCCCCGCACGACGTACTTGTTCTGAGAAGTTATTTTGCGCAATAGTACTAGTTCGATACCGCAACTGATATGAAAATGAACTCTAACTGTACATTGAAAATTGAATGGAGTTTGGTTCAATGTGGCTCTCAATATTGCGATTCATATTTTTATGACGTCGGTGATCCTACCACAGAGTCGCACGAACGACATTGTTGTCAGTGTCACCAACCTGCGTCACAATGAAGTGTGAGTTATAGATTTATTCTATCACTTTTGACGTGATTTATCGTTATTGTCGGAAAAAGGCTGCTTGAAAGCTGCAACCAAGTGGCAACAAACCACTTAAGCTCGATTGTTAGGAGTGAGATTAAAATAATCCAACAAGCATCGTCCGATGAACTATTAATTCTCTGGTTCCACTATGATTGGTATAAATCATCGCACACAGTGGGAGTCTTTCCACGAGTGTAATTTGTCCACTGATTTCAGTTTCCATGCTCTGCATTCATATTCAAAACTGGTTTGCAAAGCAAACGCTAAAATAGTGAACGTCGATTTCTTAACATAAAATTAGAAATATTGACATGTATGTTGTAGTGCATGACCATTATCAAACGGCGAGTTCAAAATCACTGTAAAATAGTGTAATTAATAGATCACAGTTGTTGAAGTTGCTGTTGGCTGTCCTAATCATATTTGTCATGCTGTGACGGTGGAAATTCTTGTGATTTTAATGGCTTAACGTTCCACTTGGAAACAAGATCATTATCGAGTGAACCGAACGGCTGGTGGAAGTATTAAACAATGGGATTAATGCGTCCAGACAATACTAAATCAAATCTGTCTCGAGTCTCGAATCCGACGATGGAGGCGGTCAGCAAAAATGACACGTGTTTGATGGACAGTAACCAAACTCGAGCACAGTTTGAGAGGTGTTCTAAGGCTGCCGGCGGCGTGCTGTCGTCGTGGAGCGCAAATTACAACGTTCATTGACATTGAAGGAAGCTTCCACTTTTAATTCAGGTGCTGGCTGTTGTTGGCTGCTAGTCGGTCGGGTGCAGGTTGAAGAGATGAAATGTGAGGTCAATTCAATTTGGTAATAATCAGCTTTGTAGGCTGACGGTTTGAAAAGTTTAAAATGGTCTGATTTGCGATGTCAGTTAAAACAAGTTATCAATAAATACAAGTTTGGATCAAACGGTTTAATACAACGGTTCGTTTGTGACGCTTGAATGATATCCATAGGATCAATGAAAACGACACGCTCTAATGTAACATTGGATTTGCCTTTATACGTGCTACCAAAATATGCCATGTTACACTGTACAACCAACAATTCAAAAACATTTTTGGAATATATACTTCTGATGGGATGGAAATAGGAACTATAGGATGAAGTGCCGAACCGTTTCCTTACAATTTGACATGGCATGAGTTGTTTCAAATTTAGTGATTCCAAATTAGTGATTTGAAATATTGTATTTTTTCATTGATTTCTCAAAACTAATCAATAATGATTTCAGAACTACAAAACAAGTATTGAAACTATGATTCTAGCTCCGTGTTGTTCAACGGTATATATATGAGCCTTCCAAAGAGACGAATGATTAAAAAAAGTGGAGTTATTTTTCACTATAAATCCTATTTTGTATAAAAATTACTGTGAAACCTTCAATAATTAAATGTTGAAATATACTCTTAAAAAATTATTTTAGAGTTTCTTTAAAAGCTGCCAGTTGAATTTCTTCAAAATATTTCGAACGATTTAACGGTCGTTTATACGTTTTATTACACTTTAATGTAAAAGGAAAGTATCATCAACGCCAAGTGAATTTATCGGAGTTTTTTCTTCGACATGAAGTTCATACGATCGTATAGTCTACAATACAGCAAAAGGTAAATTAGAACTTGCTCCATAAGCTAAAAACTATAAACATTTTTACTGTCACTAGGTGACTCAATCCAACGCTTTGAAGTCTATTTGATCAGCTAGACCATTCGTCATTTATTGCTGAATACTTAGTAGTCTCTAGCGAATGTTCGCGGTGTTGGATAAAATGGGAATGTTTAATGCGTGAAACGAATTCCAACTGGCTGGTGTAAGCCGTAGCTCCCTCAATAAACCAGATCTGAATTGAAGCTATATAAATATGCGACCTTGAAATTAGGTGAGACTTCAATGTTTCTTGCTTCTACAACCAAGCACTTTTCATGCTGCTAAGCTTCCGCCATCTTTTTGTTTATGATAATTTAACTATCTACATGACACGCAACGAAAATCTCCAGCACGGATGATTGCTCCAGAATAAATTATGTTAATCACAAACGGCTAAACAGTAGAACGCTAAACAAGAAAATCATGCAGTGGAATTTGTATGATATCTAATGTGATCGAACATTTGATTGAGTCCATATGTGCTGTGAAAGGTCAACGTTGAACTAAGAAAGAAACATGCCATGTGATCAATTAATTGGTTAGATTACATCTTCTAATTTGAGAGTCTTCTCACACTGTAATTCGGTTTCTTATAATATTATGAAAAAAAAATATATCACCAGCATTGGCTTTGACCGATATCCAGCCGTTACCTGGGGCCTCCCTTAGCCGTGCGGTAAGATGTGCGACTACATAGCAAGACTCTCAGAGCAAGACCATGTTGAAGGTGGCTGGATTCGATTCCCGGTTCGGCCTAGGCAGTGATGGGAAATGTCAAAAAAATGTCATGGCAATGCTATTACTAATTTTCTAATAACTTTTTCCAAAAGTAATTTACAGTTCAGATTTTTTGATAGACATGAAGTATTTAAAGAGTCCTAGAACTTTGTCGAACACATCATTGTTCTAAATACAAAGTTTGAGTCATGAGAGCGAGATTAAAAAAATGTCATGACATTAATGTCATTTGACACTAATTCGGCTCTCACGTCGCCAATATCATATTTAGAGAAATTACCTATAAGAAAAAAATTCGGGGTCCTTTGAGGGCTACATGTTTACATGTAAAACGTAATTGTAAATGACCTGTGGAAAAAGTTATTAGCAAATTAGTCTCATGACATCGAAATGACATTTCCCGTCACTGGGCCTAGGAAGCATTCGGGTTGTAAATTTTCTCGACTTCCCTGGGCACAAATGTATCATTGTGTAAGCCTCATGATATACGTATGCAAAAACAGCTTAGAAACCTCACAGTTTCCATCAACTGTGAAAGTGCTTAATGAACACTAAGCTACGATGCTGCAATGTCCTAGTGGGGGATGTAATTCCAAAAAAAGATAAAAAAAAGCTATTAGCCTGTTAAATGTCCTTTAAACACTCACTCGACAACATTAGACAACCACTCTAATCCCCATCGACATACAAAATTCATCATCATCCGGATTGATCGCTCGAATGTCTGTTCCTCCCAGTGTTCCAAACCATGCGGTGAGACATGAATGCGGTAGCAAATCATTCGACCAAGCCATTTGCTCTCGTTCCAATTCCATTCGCTCGCGTCGTCATTAACGTCCCCAGGGCGGTACTGGGCGGCTCATTGCTTAGAACTCTCGAAGCAAATGGTTACAATTAAAAGTTAATTATTTTCGTGGGGGTGATTGCTCAGATATCGGATTGGAACGTGAATAACTTGTTGCTCAGCCAATGTTCTAATACTTCATCAAGCAATAAGCTGCTCTTATCCCAAAGATAAATAGGTCTAAATATCGATTACACACTGCTTTGTGGGGGTCGCAAAGGTTCCGATACCTTCAAGGCCGTGGCCGATCGCAACCTATTGGCTAACCGGACTTTGTCTTCCGCGCATGGCCGGATCGAATGTCGATGATTCATTGCTACTAACCGATTCAATTGAATCTGTTAGACCCGAGCAAATAGACGCGGGCTCGCGATGAATGAACCGCACACCAGGTACCGTTCTTTGTTCGGTCCCACGGAAACTTATGAACGAACTTGGGTGGCAGAACCTTCCGAGAGCTAAGTCGAGAATCTAGATTGATGATCGTTGTTTTATTCAAACGTGTCCCACGCCCTCGCCTCGTGACGCTCGGAATGGGTGTTGCCGCTCAGATGACCGGAGGTGTGAATCTGACGTCGATACGATGTTGCGGTGAGGAACGAAACTAGAGTGATGGATCATGGATTTCCTACTTCTGTAGAACTTCATCTGAAATAAAGCAGAACCTTTGATGTTATAACATGTTATAAATGTATACACTTGCAATAATGTTACTTAAGTAAAATATTATTTGAAAACAATGAAAAAATCACCTAGCCGTAATGGTGCCTTTCTCATGCATTATGAAAAACAGCATTTTGACCATAACTTTCGATCCCTTAATCAAATCTGGTCACTTTCCAATGGCAAACAATGGGACCGGATTCATTGTCAAATTGTTGAGATTTTTGGTTCATGCATTTCATCCTCCGCGTTTCTAGATTTAATACAAAATATGTTAGATGTGCTTTTTTGGGTTTAGGGTAAATCCGGGTGAGGTGTGGCATATTTTATGTAACAGTCGTCCATATAATGATATAATCAAGGATCCAATCTGCGTAGTCCTACATTATCCACTAGGTTTACTAGGTTTTCCTTACTTAGTCACTCACTCATGTATTCTGAGCACCCCTGGAGTATATCCTGGGACCTACGTAAAACATTTCCATCCTTTGTGGCTGCTGAACTGAGGTCAGATTCCCGTCGACTTTCTTTTTATTTGTCGTCGCGAGCCCCTAGCGCTGACTTTGCCGTTTCGTAAACTCGCAAAAGTAGCGTGCCCCAAAGTCAATCGTGGTTCCGCCATCCGAAGCCAACGGATTGTTTATTTTGGTTATTTATCTTCACCCTGGTGAATAATTGTACAGACTGCCCACAACTTATATTCTTCTTAAAAAATTGCCAAGATATTGAAGGTTCTCGAAGTTCTTCAACGCTGCTTGCCCGACCTCCTTAACGTTGGAGTTGACCCGGATGTAGAAAGAATTGTACTTAGACCTGTGTGCCTTAGGCGTGGTGCCCCGGCGGCGGCAGCGGCGGAGTGAGCCGGCGTGGATGAAAAAATCAACGGCTGAAAAATAATTTTTACGAGGATTTTTGGATTCACGCGGTTTTGAATCACACGGTACGGTACGAATCGCCAGTATAAAAATCGAATACAGTGGATTAAAATTGCAATATTCTACGTTTGTCAATTATAAAACAGCACATTCAAAATAGTCAATTGCTAATCAATACCTGATTTCAAAATGTTTTTTAAATTAACACTATTTTGTTATTCGCTGAATCCATTGAGGTTCTCTTTTGGGAATTTATGTAGTGAAACCATACAATATTCCTGCAGGAATTGATTCGAAAATTTATTGAAGAATAGAAGAATAGACGGAATTCCTAAAAGAATTTTCTAAGGGACTTTCTGAGGGAATACCTGAAGTACTGTCGGAAGCTTATGAAGGCATTTCAGGCAAAATGTTTGAAGGAATTTCCGGAAGAACTTTGGAAAATAGAAGAATTCCCGAATAAAAATCAGTAAGAACCTTTTAAGAAAATTTCGAATAAATTCTGATAGACATTTTCAAAGGAATTCCTAACAGAATTTCCAAGTAAATTTCTAAATGTTAAATGTATTTCTGAAGGGATCCCGAAAATAATCAAAGGAGATGAAGAATGTTGTGAAGGAATTCCTTAGCGAAATGTCCAAAGAATTACTTTCTAAAGTTACCAATATCTGTGATGGTCTTACACTCCCTTGTTGCCCGGAGAAAACCCGAATGTAATTTCCTATTCCAGGATGCTCGTTCTTGAGCACCCAGTCGCCAGTTTCCTTGCACGCCGGCCGTATACGCATCTTCCTCGATTGCACACAGCGGGGTCTACCCCGAAGTCGACGTCCTCTTCCAGGCTCAACCCGTGATTCATTAATTCATCTGCGCCATTTACCATTTTCCACCACGCCGCCAATTATTGAGCGTAGAATTTCTCGCTTTGATAGTCTTCATCTTTTAAAGTTTATGCTTCATGGCCGTACTCTGTCAGTATCTGCAGGTAGCTTCATAAAGTAAACAAAGAATAGGATCTTTTAACGAATTATCCGGAAAAAATCTCTAGAAATTGTTTAAGGTAGTTTTGAAAGAATTCCTATTGGAATTTCTGTAAAAAAATCAAGGAATTTGCTAAGTAGAGGAATTTAAAAAAAAAATCCGAAGGAATTCCTAAAAGTATCTCCCGTAGGAATTCGTAAATTAATTTTCGAAAAAAATCCTAAACAAATTTCCAATGCCCAAAATAATTTCCGAAGTAATCCGCGAATGAATTTCTATAGGAGATTTCGTAGGAATCCTGCAACATTTTTCGAAGGAACTCCTAAAACATTTTTCGTAGATATTTCAAAATGAATTTGTGAAGGATTTTCAGAAGGTATATCCGAATTTCTGAACGAAGTCTTGACGGAATGTCTGAAGGAATTTTCGGAGGCTGTCGGAAGTTCTTTCAGGAGTTACTTTGAAAAATCCTTCAGAAGATTCTTAGGATATTCTTTCTGGAACTTGTTCAGCGGTTCTTAAGGAAATTTCGTCCTAGAGCTTTTCAAGTAATTTCAAAAAAATTCTCGGTAGAATACCTGAACGATTTTCTCAAGGTTTTCCTAAATAAATGTCTGAAGGAATGCATGGAGGAATTTCCGAAATAGTTCCTAAGGGAAATTCCAAGGAATACTTGAAACAATTTCCGAAGACTTTCTGAAATTCGCTTCCGGCGGAGTTTTTGTAGAACTTCTTGAGGTAATTTCCGAGGGAGTTTTTGGAAAAGTCTCTAAAGGAATTTCTGGAGAAATCTAGGAATTACTTCAGAAATACCTTTGAAAATTCCTCCGGAAATTCCTTCAATACATTATTCAGGAATTCGTTTATGGCTTCCTCTGAAAATTCCTTGCGACATTTTTTTCTGGGATGTCAAAAATTCCTTCTTCAAAAACTCCTTCAAAAACTCCTCCAAAAATTCATTTGAGAACTCTTCAAGATTTTTATTCTTTTGAGAAGATCCATTAATTACGTAACGCAAAAATTGGGCATGTTCAACCCCTTTCCCTCTTTGTCACACTTTTTGTATGCAACGTCTAAAGATATTGTATGGATCGTCACACTTTGCTCAACCCCCTCCCCCTCTAAGCGTTACGTAATTTGTGGACGCTCCCTTTAATAATCTAAAAAAATCCGCCAAAAATTTCTTCTGATATTTCTCGAGAGATTACTTCAAACGAACGAACTGGAGTGTTCGCCCGAAATCTTCACACAGTTTTACACACCATCCACTGTTACTTTGATCAGTCTGGTAAGCTTCCCAGGGAAGCTGTTCTCGTCCATAATTTTCCATAGCTCTACGCGGTCTATACTGTCGTATGCCGCCTTGAAATCAACGAACAGATGATGCGTTGAGACCTGGTATTCACGGCATTTTCGAAGGATTTGCCGTACAGTAAAGATCTGGTCCGTCAACGAAGCCGGCTTGATAACTTCCCACGAACTCATTCACTAATGATGACGACAGACGACGGAAGATGATCTGGGATATCACTTTGTAGGCGGCATTAAGGATGGTGATCGCTCGAAAGTTCTCACACTCCAGCTTGTCGCCTTTCTTGTAGATGGGGCATATAACCCCTTTCTTCCACTCCTCCGGTAGCTGTTCGGTTTCCCAGATTCTGACTATCAGTTTGTGCAGGCAAGTGGCCAGTTTTTCCGGGGCTATCTTGATGAGCTCAGCTCCGATACCATCCTTACCAGTTGCTTTATTGGTCTTTAGGTGTTGAATGGCATCCTTAACTTCCCTCAAGGTGGGTCTGGTTGGCTGCCTGTACTCTCAGCGCCATTCAAATGTTCCTCGTAGTGCTGCTTCCATCTTTAGATCACCACACGTTGTCCGTAAAGATGCTCCCATCCTCATCCCGGCACATTTCGGCTCGCGGCACGAAGCCTTTGCGGAAAACGGCAGGTCTGCTGTCTCCGCTTCCGTCTCCAACGTTCCACGTTCTGCCGGGTACCTTGCTGCAACGTGACTGCCCGCGCTGCGTCGTTCTCCTCCAGAATCTGTCCGCACTCTTCGTCGAACTAATCGTTCCGTCGACTTCGTTCGATATACCCGACGTTGTTCTCCGGTGCGTCTTTAATGGCTGCTTTGACTGTATTCCAGCAGTCCTCAAGAGGGGCCCCATCGAGCTCACCCTCTTCCGGCAACGCTGCCTCGAGATACTGCGCGTATGCAGTGGCGACATCAGGTTGCTTCAGTCGCTCTAGGTCGTACCGCGGCGGTCGTCGGTACCGAGCATTGTTGATGACGGAGAGTTTTGGGCGCAGTTTCACCATCACCAGATAGTGGTCAGAGTCGATGTTAGCGCCACGATATGTCCTGACGTCGATAATGTCGGAGAAGTGCCGTCCATCAATCAGAACGGTCGATTTGTGATTCTGTCTGCAGTGGTGATCTCCAGGTGTACCGATACGGAAGGCTGTGTTAGAAGTAGGTGCTGCGAATGGCCATATTCTTGGAGGCGGCGAAATCAATTAGTCGTAGGCCGATTTCGTTTATCAGTCGGTGAGCGCTGAACTTTCCAATAGTCTGTCTAAACTCCTCCTCTTGGCCAACCTGAGCGTTCAAATCTTCTATGATGATTTTGACGTCGTGTCTTGGGCAGCTGTCGTACTCACGTTCCAGCTGCGCCTAGAATGCGTCCTTATCATCATCAGTGCTTCCGGAGTGTGGGCTATGGACGTTGATTATGCTGAAGTTGAAGAACCGGCCTTTGATACTCAACCTGCACGTTCTCTCGTTGATCGGCCACCACCCGATCACGCGCCTTTGCATATCGCCCATCACTATGGAAGCTGTTCCCAACTCGTGTGTGTTGCCGCAGCTCTGGTAGATGGTATGATTACCTGGGCTGGGTAAAGCGTACCATTGGTACTTCGCGTACCTGAAGGAATAAAATAGACCCCATCTCGCGGACCAACGCGTACTGGGAGTTTTTGAAAGGAAAGTGTTGCGTACCATCTATGGTGGGGTGCAGATCACGAGTTGCATCAGCTGTTGGGAGAACCATCCATCGTTCACACCGCGAAAATCGGAAGACTGCGGTGGGCCAGGCACGTAGCCAGAATGTCGGACAGTAATCCGGTGAAAATGGTTCTCGACAACGATCCGACGGGAACAAGAAGGAGAGGTGCACAGCGGGCAAGGTGGATCGATCAGGTGGAGGACGATTTGCGAACCCTCCGCAGACTGCGTGGTTGGCGAAGTGCAGCCATGGACCGAGACGAATGGAGAAGACTTTTATGTATTGCACTCCGGCCTTAGTCTGGCATTAAATAAAAAAAATTCCGATTATTGCCCATCCTTTTCCCCTTAGTGCGTAGTTGGTCGGACGCTCGGTGGCAAAGGAGCCTCTATTGTCGTTGCAGAAGCAAACACGCCTCAATACGACAAATAAATGGACCCCGTGCGTATAATGGACCCCCTGGACAAAATCCCAAATTAAACGCTGGAATCGACTATTTTCTGCAAACTTCCGTCGGGTGAAGTTGCTTCAGGACAGGACAGCAGTTCCATACATTTGTTATGGACAGGGAAAAAGAAATTTAGTTATATTATCTAATTTGTAAATGTAAATGTTCTAAAGGATCCATTACTAGCACACAAGGGGGGTCCATTATAGGCACAAGGAACATGTGAGAATAGAACACGTAAATCAAATGGGGGGATCATAATACGTATATAAACAAACTAGACATTGCGTGTAATGGAGCCAGGGGTGGGCGATAATAGTCATGCTAGCTACATAATTTTAAAATGCTTTCTTATTGGTAAAAATGAATGTTTTGGTTGGTATTATGTACGAAACACGATGCTAGTAACTGTTGTTTGTCATCTGGTGCATCAGAACTACAATTTGTCAAGAGGCTCGCTCTAGCGAAGTTCATTTTTTCATTTATTTAGTTTACATCTAAACAGATAACACTGAATCAACAATTTGACGTCACAATACACGGTTCGAGGCCGCATCTCTCCATCCTCGGATACGCCCCACGCTCGCCAAATCGTTTTGCACCTGGTCAGTCACCTACAGGTTTAGATACTCGACTGAATGAGACCTTGGCTTAGACGAATTCCAAAGATCAGTTAAACCTTTTATGTATTATTCTACTCAGTAGATTAAATCTCAGCTTTAAATCTAAGCCTTATTCAAACTCACAAAATAATCAACCAACCTAATCAATAACCAAGACAATGTGTGTCACCACATTGAATAAAATACACCATTCCACCATGTTGCTAAGGAGGGCCAATAATGTCGACCAAATGATTTAAATTTCCAAATGGCATAATTCGGCATTTCTCCGATAAATAAATCCAGTGGAGTATAAGAGACACCATTTGGAAGAATTTCCGGAAGACATTCAAAAGAATTCTTTTTAACTTCTTAACCTTCCGAAACTCGCACCGTAGTAAAAACAACACCTTCGAAAAAAGCTCGCTTGTCGTCTACGAGAGAAGCGGGACTGCATGAGAGATCAAGGACCTTGCGAATCTCAGAAGGTTAAAAGAATTCTCAAAATTATCACATGCTTATTTCAACAAATTTCCCTAAAAGATACCAAAAAAGGAATATCCCGAAAAATTCCAGGAAAGAATCCCGGAGAAATTCCGAAAAGTTTCCCAAGTGAGTTCCTAATAAATTTCTAAAAGGAGCTTATAAACAGTTTGCGGGTCTAACAAATTTTCCACAAAAATATAAAAATCTCCATTTTTCACCTGTCATAAGACGAGTTTATACCATCCCATTGAATTCCACCACTTAATTGTATCTTGACAGATACGTATTTCGACCTCAAAGGTAAGGCCGTCTTCAGTGTCTCGTACTTGACTCGACTCGACTTGAGTCGAGTCAAGTACGAGACACTGAAGACGGCCTTACCTTTGAGGTCGAAATACGTATCTGTCAAGATACAATTAAGTGGTGGAATTCAATGGGATGGAATAAACTCGTCTTATGACAGGTGAAAACATTCCACTAAAAAGCTCAAAATAATTTTCTTACTCTATTTTTCAGTTTTTTTTTCTCTTCCGAAAAAAAAAACTGGAAATCAAAAAAATAAAACTCCATAGAATTTTGCATGGATATTCCAATGCACTATGGTCCAGGATACAGATTTACGCGGAAAGATGCATTTTACGCCAAACTGTATTTATTAGAAAAAACTGTTGTTCTACAAAATTGTTCGAAATAGTAAGGCCATCATTATGGTGCAACCATACTAAAAGAAAAAACAAATTTCTCTAACCCTAATCTAATTAAGTAAAATAGCTCTAATTCAGCCAACTTAAAAGCTACAGAAAAAGTTTTTTTTTTAGCAAAATTGATTGGAATAAGCTGCGCTACAGTTTTGTAGAACATAACATGTCAATATTCCGACAAATAAAAAAAAAAAATTCTAATTTTTTTATATGATGGGCCACCCTATTTTTTGGTGCACCATAATGATGGCCTTACTATTTCGAAAAATTTTGTAGAACAACAGTTTTTTCTAAAAAATATAGTTTTGGCGAAAAATGCATCTTTCCGCGTAAATCTGTATCCTAGACCATAGTGCAATGGTTGGGAAAGCATATAGTGAGCGATTACCCTCTTCCCAGACTGTAGCACCTAGGGGCAGCAGGGACAGCAGGGACAGCATGATGTCCAAGGGCTTGACGACCCCTCCCCAGCTGTCTGCGAGTCAGGGAGAACTGCCTAGGGCGTGGTGGGATTTAGCAGTGGGCTCTGCTAAAATCCCTCCCAAAAAACCACAAGTGCCCGTAAGCGGACTCTATCAAAGCGACTGTGTGCCGCTTCAAAGCACAAGCCCAGGGTGGGAGTGCCAACTGGCATGTGGAGTGTCCCTACTTCGGTAGGGTAGTGCGTGAGCTGCTTCGGCAGGGAGTGAGTGATCTGTTTGTGCTGAGGCAGTAGTGTCATAGCGAGTCGCCGCCGCTATGGCAGCCTCGAAGCGCAGCAGAAGTCTGAGTATGGACTGCACATGCTAAGGTAAGAGTGTCGTAGCGTTGCTACCGCTATCGACACCTCGAGGCATGGCAGTGGAGTGTTAGAGTGAGATGGGGAGAGTCCCTACTTCGGTAGGGTAGCGCGTGAGCTGCTTCGGCAGGGAGTGAGTGATCTGGTTGTGCTGAGGCAGGAGTGTCATAGCGCGTCACCGCTATTGTCACCTCGAAGCGCAGCAGAAGTCTGAGTATGGACTGCACATACTGAGGTAGGAGTCGAGGGACCTATCGACACCTCGAGGCATGGCAGTGGAGTGTTAGAGTGAGCACCCGAAAAGGGTCACATGGAGCGAATGGTCTTTGGAGAAGCTGCTTCGGCGGCAGGGTAGCAGTGGGTTGTACCCACACACCTACAGTTGTGCACATGTGGTGCATGGGGAGTGTCCCTGCTTCGGCAGGGTAGCGTGTGGTCTGCTTCGGCAGTGGTGTGATTGATCTGCTCGTGCTGAGGCAGGAGTGTCGTAGCGCAATATCTGTAGGCCCAGGCAGTTACCGCTATTGACACCTCGAGGCATGGCAGCGGAGCGTCCGGGAGAGCATCCAAGTAAGACTCAAATGGAGTGAATGGTGTGCGAGCACCCAAGTCAGTCTCGCGTGGGACGAGTGCCTGTGTGAGCGATAATGAGCGAGTACGCTTAGTACTGCCGTCCCCAGAAGTAGTACTGCGAGGTAGTTCCTGGGGAATCGATGGTGGAGCCAAGGGAGTTTAGTCGGTATTACCGGTATGGTCGAGTCCGACACTCCAGTACACTTCCGTGTGGTAGTTTGGCAACTACAATGCACGTGTACTGGGTTAGTGTGTAAATGCATTCTCCCTTGTAAAAAAAAAAAAAAAAAAAAAAAAGACTGTAGCACCTGAAGTATTTTCTTTCTACTCGGTCTATACGTACGTAGTTTACCTAGGGTACACCATTCTTTGATTATCTGCTTCGATCCATTGTGATTTCTAGGTGCCACGTAATCTTAATGATCCGATGTCGAGAAACATTTTGAATGTATTACTGTACATGACCTACATTATTTATCCGATGATTGCTTTCCAGTTTCCATATTACCAGCTAGGTGAAGACTTATTTTATAGACTACATATTTGTAGCACGGGTGATTTACGAACAGCTGGTAAAAATATTTCGCTGAGCCGTTGTGTCCTTTTTGGCTTTGTCAGATCAATATTGAATAAATGCCTTCTCAGGGACGTATTTGGTGTACATCTGGATAATGTTGTATCAAGTTATCTTCGTTATGGAATCAATTGAATTGCGATATGTATACAATACATGCCAAAAAGAAACTGCAGAGGATCAATCATTGCAATATACAAGTGTCTCATATTTTCAGAAGAAAATCAAACCAAAAAGCAAATCAAATAAAATTGAATGACCTTGAACACCAAAAGCTCAGCGGCACGAGAAGTGAATCGCTAAAAAATGAATAAATCCGTGACATGCCTCCACCAAAGTGCAATTGAAGCATTTTACAGCACTCAAACACCCCCACAGCAGCTCGGTCATTAATCCGCTTTGTTACAAGGTCCCGGTGGGGTGCCATGCCAGTGCGATCAACCTTGACATTACTCAATGGGCATTATCTAGATCAGGTCTCAAATCAGCCAGTCACACTTTTCCCATTAATCTTGGCCCGTTCGGTGCGTGGTCTGGACCGGGCGGTTGTTGTTACTTCATAGTGTCAGCGAGTTCCTTGCTCCATGCTCGGCAATTGTTTTGGTGACATAACCCGGCAGAACTTGTCCCGGTGGTGATTCTGAATTTAATCGCCGCAAAGTGGCCGTTCCTTTTCTGCGTGTATGAGTAGAACAGAGTTGGTAACAGGTTTAACGCGATCCATTCTTAGTACAAAGTTTATCGAAGTAAATGTGGAATCAATTACTACGTTGCCGTTGGTGGGAATAAAAGCGGAGGCGTTTAGTAACGACCGACACGGCGGCAGTGTACTGCCGGCAGGGCAATTAATTATCCCCAAGATATGACAGCGCTGTTAATCGGTGGTTAAAGTGCAATCTGAATCAATCAGCGATGCAAAACGGTTTTGTCGCGGGAAATGTTTGCGTGAGAATCGAATCAGAGATCCGACACTATAGTTTTAGGTAAACTGGTCCCAAGTTGAAGCCAGTGTCGTCCATAGGGTGAGGTCGATGCAAATGATAAGAGTGATCGAACCTGGTAATTTGAACTATGTATCATTCTGCAATCGATGAGACACTCGGGAACAAAGTTGTCGATTAGAATAAATGTGCATGTGGCATGATATATAGCTGGCTGCTCTGTGTTGCATTAGGCGTGTGAATGTTTCTGCGGTGGGAACTAAGTGTCTAACAAGTTTATACGATGGGAATACATTTGTTCACAGACCGAGAACATCTGTTTAAGCCACCATAAAATGTGAGAATCTCTCATAATTTAAAGGAGAAGTGTGAATCGCGAGATACTAACCAATATTATAGCTGGGTGTGGCCACGTAATCGCAAAAGTAAAAAACCCAGAATAATCCATATAGCGGGGATAATGCCCTTCTCCTTGTTGTATTAAAAAAATGCATTAGAAAGGTCAAAGCAGCAGTTTAGGGGTATAGATCATAAACGCTGTTCTTTTTTTTTAAAGTTGATTTTAATGTTTATCAAGGCTGAACCTTGTTTTTTCAAAAATTCCGGAAATCAATGTTTGACCAGACCAATTTTGAGAAAATTTGTATGAAAAAAACCAAGCCCTTTGACCTGACCCTTCAGTTTTCAACCAGAACTAGCAAACTCTCGAAACAACCAGATCATATTTGCTTGAGAGACTAAATATTGGAGACTATCAAAATCGTAATTGTTGTACATTATGACGTAGTATATGAAACAATGATTATCGCAACACTTAGGAATTTAATCCCACATCACCCAATCTCCATGTTCGACAAAATACGTAACCAGGCGTTAAATTTCGCATAGCATTACAGAAGCTCATTCCAAACGCTAACAGATGCTATTAAGATTTCCGTAACTTGATCGTATCATAAACGCGTGGTAGATGTTTTGGTTGCGCTTCGTTACCGACGGTATTCAATATATGCTAATTGTCATTTCGGCGGCAAAACCGCGATCACCCAATCTTAAACAATAGAATGCTCCTATCGTTAACCAATTAAAACTTAAGTTTACACAAAGACCACAGCCAATCGAATCAAGCCGCACTTTTTATACGCTTCACTTAATGCGGAAAGGCTCGAATTTGGTCATGCATGGGAGCGAGTCGGTGAACGCCTCGTTACCCAAACGGCAAGGTCAATCAAGGCTCTTCTGGCCTACCGAACCAATCGATCGCAGCTGGATGAAGATTGTCACGGTGTATGATGGTGCCGTTGTCCTACACCCCCATCGAAAGCTGCACCTGGTTCGATGAGGTTGTAGCTGTTTGAAATTAATTAAAATATTTCTCCTAGCTCATAACTGTCCTAACAGTCAGTGGAAGCGCGGTTCACCGTGAGCCAAAGCCGCGAGTGATTTTATAATTTATCAAAGCACTTATAATTGCTGCCTGACAACTGCTGGATGGGGAGGTTTTCTCGCTTGATTCTTCGGCCTAAATTGAGGAAATCTTGTTCGGAGACAGAGCGAGCTCTGGACAATCCGGAGCCGAGAATTATGGCTGACTGCCACGCCACTATGAACGACTTAATTTAAAGCGATGAAGTGGCAGGGTAAAACAAGAATGCAATATATCTAATTACGCACGCCAGTGATTGTGTACTACGATGTGTAATTTAATGTAGGATTGTAGAGCGGTACATTGGCGGATGTGATCAAGCATCGATCTGGATGATTGATCATCGATGTTTGAAGAGTGATTGCTTCAACACGGTGGTACTTGCTTTTAGAACGAGGTAGTTTACATTATCATCATAGTAAATGGGGTTTCATGTGTGTTCAAATATTATAGTATATCAGAGGGATTCAAATTTTGACTTTTTGGTTCATATGCTTAAACGATCACTTTATAGGAGCCCCCCCAACATTGCCCGGCGATTGCCCGGTGCCTTTTCTGGCTTTGGCAGCAACACCAACTTCCACATTTCCACATTCTTCAAGCTCGTCATTGGACACGTACGGTGTTGGTGGTCATGTGGTCGGATCTATTTCGGGAAGAGGCTTCACAATTGTTTTCAACTTCAAGTCGAATGGCTGGCGAAGGTCTGCTTGTCGTCTATTACGACTCCAAGGAGCTTCAAACTTCGCTTTGATGCGATTGCGATTTCACCCACGTGGATCACTGCATGTTGAACCGACTTGCGGTTGTTGACAATAACCATCTCCATCTTATGTTGCGCGAGTTCCACAATGCAGATCGCGTGTGCTGCGGTCAGTTCTACCTTGGGAATCGACTCCCCGTAGACCTCCAAGGTTACGTCATCTGCGAATCCGACGATCTCAACACCAGGAGGGAACTTTAGCTTCAGAACCCCATCATACATAGGGTTTCATAGAACCGGGCCCAATATTGAACCTTGCGGAACTCCTGCGGTAATAGGTACGCTTCTCTGACGGGCATCGGTTGTGTACAATAGTACACGGTTCTGGAAATAGCTTTCCAAAATCTGGTACAGGCCCACCGGTAGGCTAAGCCGGTGTAACGAGAGCGCGATGGCATCCCAGCTTGCGCTGTTGAATGCGTTCTTCACATCAAGTGTCACTAACGCACAGTATCGAATACCTCGCCTTTTTTGTTGGATCGCTTTCTCGGCGGTCTTTACCACCGAATTAATAGCGTCCAACGTGGACTTACCCTTGCGAAAACCGAACTGATTGCTTGACAGGCCGTTCGTACCCTCTGAATACGGGGTCAGCTTGTTGAGGCTAGAGAGAGCAACTTGCCGCACCCATATTGCCTTGCGGTGCAGGAGGCCAGTGACTTGTGGCTCGGGACGGGAAGAGTACTTCGATAATCCTCGCCAACCTATCCGTTCGGGGGGTGAACAGCTCCCGTTGGTCTTGGCCATCACTATCCTGTAGGCGTCACCCCACGGATTCGTGTTAGCTCCTTCGCATAGGTTGTCGAAACAAGCTCTCTTACTGCTCTTGATGGCCTTGTCAAAGGCCAGTTTCGCAGCTCGAAACCATTCACGGCGGTCCGCTCTTTCATCCTCGGTGCGGGCTCGTTGCATCCTTCGTCTAGCCTTGAGGCAGGTTGATCGAAGGGCCGCAATCTCGAGAGTCCACCAGTATAACGGGCGTCTGTCATTTCTCGGCAGGGCTTTCCTCGGCATGGTGGCGTCACACGCACATGATAGGACAGCTACCAACGCACCACCACTTAGACCTTCAGTGTTGGCTGCCAGTCCCAGGGCAGCGGTGAAAACTTTGCTGTCGAAGTGATTGGTTCTCCACCCACGGACCTGACAGGGATCCCCGGTATCAGGTATCAGGTATCAGAACGTCGGCTCCAGGGGCACGTTCACCTCAATTCGGGAGATTTGTGCCATCGCCTTCACAGCCTTTCTCATCACCTAACAACAGAATACTTTGAAGGTTCAGGTTTCTGTAGTCAATTTCACTTAGTAAGTGTTTACCAAATATTTGGAAACGCAGTTGCGCATAAACTGGGCAGTTACATATCAGATGATAAGAAGTTCCATAATCGGATTCACAACCATCACAGACAAAGGATTCAACACGTTGAATATTTGCCATGTGATAGTTGAGTCGGCAGTGACCTGTCAAGGCCTTGACTAAGACACTGCAATTCTGTTTAGACAGATTAGCTAAATAGTTAGCTACTACCGGAGATGGCTCTCGGATATACAATTTTGTTTGTCGACATGAATCCAAACTACTCCAATACCGTTTGTGCTGAGTGGAAGCCCAAGAGCTAATCAAACGCTTCACCCAACACTTAGATATTGGAATAGCTGGCTCAGGACCAAGAAAGTCTTGTGATGCTCCAGTGCGAGCTAACTCATCAGCCAATTCGTTTCCAGCTATGGAAGAATGGCCAGGTACCCATAGAAGGTGCAATGTATTAACTGAATTCAGTTCCTCTATTTGAGTTCGACATGCGATTACTAACTTCGACCTTGAGTTGGCCGAAGCGAGGGCTTTGATAGCTGCTTGACTATCTGAACAGAAGTATATTACTTTGCCCATTATGTGTTTCTGCAGTGCGGATTGCACTCCACACATAATGGCAAATATTTCCGCTTGAAAGACAGTGCAGTGTCTACCCAGTGAGTGGGACTGTTCCAATCTTAGCTCACGCGAGTAGACACCTGCACCCGCTCTACCTTCGAAGAGGGAGCCGTCAGTATAACAAACAATGCTGTTCGACATACTTCTCTCCAAATAGCCAGATGTCCACTCATCCCGCGAGGGGAATTGTGTTGAAAATGTCCTATAAGGGAAACTACTAGCGAGTGTGAGATCACTTGGAGCAAGGACTGTTCTGTCCCAATCAACCATGAGTTGTAACAACGAAGTGTGTGTAGAACTGCGGTTTACAGGATTCTCTTCCATGAAACCGAGAACCCATAATCGGTAAGTACAAGAAAGTGCTTCTTGTTTGAGATGTATGTGTAGTGGGACAACGTCGAGAAGAACCTCGAGAGCAGCCGTGGGAGTCGAAGAGAACGCACCAGTCATTGCCATTAGGCACATCCTTTGAAGATGGCCTAATGTAGACTGAATTGTCCTCACTTCACCCTTTTGCCACCACACAAGACATCCATAAGCCAAAATTGGTCGTACAACTGTTGTGTAAATCCATTTGATATATTTGGGTTTAAGACCCCAAGTTGTACCACAAGTGCGTCGGCATTGGCCGAAAGCCATAGCGCCGTTTTGACTCGAATTCAATGTTAGGTGTCCAGGAGATCTTGGAATCAAGAATTAGTCCCACATACTTTACCTGATTCGTTACATTGATTTCAGATTGATTTCAAAAAGATGTAATGGGCGAATACCATTACTGTTACGTTTTTCCGTGAAAAGTACGATAGATGTTTTATTCGGATTAACCGAAAGGCCATATTGGCGACACCAACTTTCGACTACCTGAAGAGCATTTTGCATCAGGTCGAATAAAGTAGTAATACACAAACCGGCTATTAATATTAGTTAGTCGTCGGCAAATCCATAGGTAGGAAAACCGCCATTATTGAGTAATCTCAATAGCGTATCTGCAACGAGGTTCCACAAAAGTGGAGATAATACTCCCCCTTGAGGGCAGCCACAGACACTTAATTTCCTAATCGCTGCTTGACGTAATGTCGAGTAGAGATGTCGGTTTTTAAGCATCTGGTGAATCCATTTGGTAATTATATTAGGTAGCCCATGACAACGTGCGGCTTCCAATATTGCATCGAAAGACACGTTGTCAATATCTAAATATCTCAATATCTAAGAACGCACCCAAGCATGATTGCTTTTGAGCAAATGCTTTTTCGATGTCGTAGACAACCTTGTGTAGAAGAGTCACGGTGGACTTTCCAGATTGGTAAGCATGTTGATTAACATGAAGAGGCATGTTTGCCAAACAGTCATCACGAATGTGATGATCGATAATGCGTTCTAAGCATTTCAGAAGAAATGAGGTCAGACTGATGGGTCTAAAACTCTTTGCTTCTTCATACGAAGCACGTCCTCCTTTTGGAATAAACTTTACAGTGACACCCCGCCAGGATATGGGAATATACCCAGTAGCAAAACTGCATACTAAAAGCTTTTTCAAAACATGTTTGATATGCTCAAAACCCTTCTGAAGAAGAACGGGATAGATCCCATCTTCCCCTGGAGATTTGTAAGGAGCAAAACTATTAAGAGCCCATTGAATCGATTCAGTAGTTATGATTCTACGAGCCTGAGCCCAAGACCCATAACTACATGAAAAGACATCAGGAACATCCGAAGATGCAATATCTACACATCCAGGGAAGTGTGTATCAAATAAGTGCTCTAACGCTTCTTCGTCAGAAGAAGTGTAGTCGCCATTTTGGCTTGCGAATTTCGCCAACTTGGAAATCCTTGGATCTAGCAAGAATTTTGTTCAATCGAGTGGCTTCACTCAAATTGGAAACATTTGCACAAAGGTTTTTCCAGCCGAATCGTTCAGCAGATCGTAGAGCCTTCTTGTAAGCTTTGCGAGCCAACTTGAAAGAATCCGTCCCTGCTGAATGGCGTCTGTTCCAACTCCTTCTACACTGCTTCCTGAGCTTAGCCAAATCGGAATTCCACCACGAAGTTCCTCTTGAGGTTTTCACAGAACGCAAGGGGCAAGCTTCTTCAAAAGCTTCCACGATATGCAACGTTGTAGTATCAACGGCATCATCCAAGTCGGTAGGAGTTTCAATGGATGGTAGATATCCATGAAATTTTGTCGAGAGCAACTCTGTATAGAGATCCCAGTTGTTTGAACGGGGATTTCTAAAACGCAAGGTCTGCGAAGAAACATTCAACTGATCAAAATAGATGTAGCGATGGTCAGATATGGATTCCTCATCTGACACATGCCAATTCGTCAACTCGTGACTGATTCTATTGGAGCAGAGAGTTATGTCTAATACTTCTGCTCTATTAGATACCATAAAGGTTGGGCGATTGCCTATGTTAAGTAAACCAAGTTCGGTACTACTTGAGTATTCCATCAAGCTGGAGCCTCTCAGATTGATATCCGAGCTACCCCAGATGATGTGATGAGCATTAGCATCACTACCGACAATTAGCGGAAGGCCTTTTGACGTGCAATAACTGATCACTTGTTTGAAAGCATCCGTAGGGGATGGTTCATCATGTGGTAAATAAACCGAACAATAGACGTATTTCCTGACGGGGGATCCGCCAGTTGCATCAATTGTGACAGCACATACATCTCTGGTTGTTAGTTCAGAGATAAGTGTAGCAACGATAGCGTTGTTAACAAGTACACATGCACGCGGCATTGATCGAGAGTTTGCCATTTCATTACTGAAAGCAGTAAAAACCGGGTTCACTAGGTTACCTAGGTAAAAGCTACCCTTGCGAAAATAGGGTTCCTGCACCAAAGCCACTTGGGATTTGCCATTTTGCATAAGTCTACAAAGATTAATCGTTGCTGTTCTTTTGTGCTGAAGATTGATTTGAGCTATCCTAACTGTAGCCATTGCGAATTACGATAATACACTCCACAACTTCAACATTTATGTGAACAGCTTCGCAGCTCGAAACACTTCACGGCGGTTCGCTCTTTCATCCTCGGTGCGGGCTCGTTGCATCCTTCGTCTAGCCTTGAGGCAGGTTGATCGAAGGGCCGCAATCTCGGGACTCCACCAGTTTACCGGGCATCTGCCGTTTGCCGGCAGGGCTTTCCTCAGCATGGTGGCGTCACACGTGATAGGATAGTTACCAACGCATCCCCACTTAGACCTTCAGTGTTGGCTGCCAGTCCCAGGGCAGCGGTGAAAACTTTGCTGTCAAAGTGATTGGTTCTCCACCCACGGACCTGACAAGGATCCCCGGACCTCGGATGTTGCACGTCATAGATGATCTTAAAGCAAGATGATCACTATGGGTGTAACCCTCGTCCACCCTCCAGTCCAAGTCTGGTGCCAGACCAGGACTGACAAACGTTACATCAATCCATGACTCGACCCCGTTCCTTCTGAACGTGCTAGCGGAACTATAATTGACTGGCACTGCATCGAGCTTCGATAGCGCCGCTGGTAACGCTTGACCCCTTCGATTGGTGAAGCGGCTGCCCCACTCCATTGCCCAAGCGTTAAAATCTCCTGCTATGACGCCCGGCTTACGACCAACTAGGTCAGACGATAGCCTATCTATCATCTGGTTGAACTGTTCTAATGGTCACCTTGGTGGGGCATAGCAGCTACATTGATCTTGGCTATCGCGACACCCTCAGCAGAGAAGTGTACTACCTCTTGGATCGGGTACCGTCCCATCATGCAAATAGTCGCCATCCTAGACCCGTCCGCCACCCAATTGCCGTTATCGACAGGGACGTTGTACGGGCTGGACAGGAGGGCGACATCGGCCCTCGACTCCGACTGGCACAGCAGCTGCTAGGCAGTTGCACAGTTGTTAAGATTCAGCTGTGTTACTTGCACGGTTTATTCTTATTTTTCTCTCCAATGGGACACGAAGACCCACCCATAACGTGGTTACAGGCTTGCTTTTTGCTGGGGCAGATGAGGCACTTTGGTGCCTTATCGCATTCATGCGCCTTGTGCCCTTCCTCACCACAACGACGCCACAGGTTGCTACGACCTGGGCCCTTACAGTTGTAGGACTTGTTTCCCAACTTTAAGCACCGATAGCACCTGTCCACTGAAGGCGGCTGGGGTTTGCTCACTGGGCATACTGACAGGCCGATCTTCAACTTCCCTCGCTCCATTACCTTTTTGGCTTCCGCAACCGGTAACCTAAGGTAGGCTACCTGTGTGCCTAAGGGACCGCCTCTTAGGCGTACAGAGGTCTTGTTGACCTCTGTACCGCACTGGTCACTGACGGCAGAGACGACGTCGTCCGCGTTCGTGACCTCATCCAGTTGCTTGCACTGGAGGGTCACTTCAGCCCCCAACGACCTCACCTCGGCGTCGTCACCCAAGACCTCTTGGGTCAGCTTCCTGTAATAAGTCCCACTAGCCTGCACTCCGCGTTTCAGAATCAACTTCGACTTCCGCTTTACCCTACTGACCAGCTGCCAAGGATTTTCGGTCCCTTGTGCCGATGACACAGGCTGGCTGGTACCCTCTTGCGGCCCGGCGACTTGCGCCTGGTTGGTGCCTTTCGCCTTTTTGGGCCGAGAAGTCACCTTCTCGGGTCGACGCCCTTCGGGCTCCTCTGCACCCCGATCTGCTCCGTCCAGACGACGTTTGGCTTTTATGGTCGCCTCTTGAGTCATGGTCGCTTCTCCAAGGAAGGAGAAGGCATCGGTTTGAGCACCTTTGTCGGCCTTCTCTCTGCCCCTACCTGCCTGATAAACGCATCCTGTTCTTGTTTTGCTACTTGAAAAGCCTGGCGGAGCATCCGAAGGTTCCGTTTCAGTTCCTTACTGATGTTCTGCCTTGCGTTCGCGAACTCGATCCCGGGTAGTGGCCCGCCGAGCGTGCTGATAGGGCTATACCCTATCACTGCTGGGGAGACTCCGGTGCTGCTAGTAGCAGCCTCCGTCTCTCCGCTCTCCGCCTCCATGGGAGGAGACCTCACCAAACCCCTCTTGACAAAGGGGTTTACCACCTCGATGCTTAACGCATCGTCAAAAGAATTATTTTTTAATTCACTCATTGTAAATGGGTCCCCCTTGTAGCTGCCGTCGAATTCTGCTGGAGTAAGTGCCTTTAATGATCCCATAGTTATCTTTGCATGCAGGGAGGCCATCCAAGGGTTGATACTTACGTGTTAAGAGCGAGATCAGCGCAAGTCAGGAAAGGGCATTTGAGCCTACTCCCACCCAGCAGGCAAAGTTTGGTGACAGTGTTGGACAGCGTGCTACAAAGCCCGCCACGATTTCTGACAGCCTAGCCATTAGCACACTCGCCGTTTCGAGTCAGTGTCACCCGGCTCTACTAAGAGAAGAGAATATCAGACTGCCAGCCCTCGCTTTCCCAATATTACGATATCCAAGACAAGACTTCTTGGGCTCCTGTGCGCCTGCTTGCAAACACATGCAGCTTTTTGTAGAGGTTGAACAGAGGCCGCTGCCAAGCCCCAACACTTTCTAGGCAGGCCCCCTAACTCGCAGAGGCTGTGGGGAGGGGTCGTTAAGCTCTTGGACATAGTCCCTACTGCCCACTCGCTGCGCGATTAAGAACAATAGCTCCGGACGCTGCCGGAAGTCCGCCTGGACTTGGACAATATGGCTTCGTCTGCATCTGCTTGTACAGTTTCCGGGCCCGTGGCTTTCCCTACGTATTTTGCCATTTGTGATGATTTGGAGCCTTCTGCACCTGTCACGTATGAAATCCATCCCAGTCCTTGGCTCTCTCAACTAAAGACTTGGATGGATTCAACTTTTTGGCCACATCCCTGGCAGCAGCAGGATTTCGCTTAAACGCTTCCACGACACGCTTGTGATCCTGGTCACTTCCATGCTCAGAGTGTCGTAGTAAAGTACAATCATACGACTTACCGTTGACTGCACGATTCCAAGTTGTTTTCCGATGTCCCGATGAGATAGTTTAGGATTTCCAGGTGCTTGCCAAAATCAATTTATGACAATGCTTTTCGGGTGATGCATTTTATCTAAAATCTTCGAAAAAAAAAGCGAATAAAATACAATGTAAACAATCCACTATAAACTACTTCCATTCGTATTTTGAAGAGAAAATATCCAATGGGTAATTTTAAACAGCGTTTTTTCCGTGATGCAATTTTAGGTGAGACATATTTTACTCTTTTCATTATTTTACCAAGCGAATGTAATTTCATATCGTTTCTTCCGAAAAGAATGTACAATTTTGAAATAAAATCGGATTTTTTTGTTTTGCTGGATTCTAGTGCTTTCTATGGTTTATCTAATATTGATGTTTCAACCACTTGTAGAAAGCTTGTATGATAAATTGAATGTAACTGAGTGCAAGAGATCTAAATGTTTGAGATCTTTTTGAACGATTTTATTATGCGTCTTCCAGTGTTAGTGAGAGCGATAACTGGATCCTTGACTGGATCCTACCATTCAGATCCATTGTCACCCCTATGAGGCTAGAGCCGAAGTTCTGATTGTCACCCCTATGAGGGTACTTGATATGTTGGATCATCGATGAGCTAGTTGAAAACATTTTTGTAAGTAATCATCGTTTAATACAACAGTTTGCTAGGGGGCACGGATTGGCCCCAACCAACACGAACCGTAGGGTACTACCATTTCCGCAATGAAAAAATCCTTTTTATTCATACTACATATTTATATCCAACGTTGGTTCCTTTCGAACTCATAAGAGAAGATTAAAACAGCTTTACGACTCCTTTTCCAACGATAAGATATAAACTGTTCGCAAACAGTTAGGCTCATTTCGACGGAATCGTAACATTAGTTCGTGAATACTCCTTCGATCTATCTATTTATGATCCTAAAGGCGGAACGAGTCGCTTGGTATTATGGTGGTACCCACCCATTCATTAGCAAAAGCATTGACATTGAACTCGACCCCAGAAAATACCGCGCTTTGCCTTTAAGACCAGCACCAATCCGAGCAATTTAGCAACTTCGAGCTTGTTAATTTGCATGGCGCTATTCGGTTCTGGTTTGTTTTATTGCGGACTACAGCACTCAATCGCCACTGGCACGCGTGCTTTGGCTTTTTATTACGCTAGTAAGATTTTTCATTCGAGTCGAGGAACAACATGTTACAAGTTTTCGAAAATATTTGATTTTTATATTATTTCTATTGACTTTAAATGCAAACATAATGTGTTAGTACATAGTACAAGATTTTGACATGATGTAATTTAAACCTGATTGTAACAATCAAACGAATACTGTTCAAACTCTTTAAGAATCAAGAGGCTCGTGAGAGAATAGGGTAGAGTAGGTTTAGCTAGCAAACACTTATAAATTTACCAATTTTGAAATTTCCATACCAGTAAAGTTTTCATATTCATGGAGATCTATCTGAAACTGTGGGTAGTTAGAGCGATGCAGGAAAAAAAACTGAAAGGCGTTTCATAATCTTCTTAATTGAATCAATCGTTTGAACCGCTCCCAAATAAGGAACACGCCATTACGCCGCTGCATCCAACCCGCATTCAGCGATTTGTTACGCCGTCGCCGATGCCGTTAAAAAACGGCAGCGCGTGAATTATTAAAACATCAAAATATTATTATTAGTCTGAACGGTCACACGGCCCACGCCCGGGAAGCATGACCACAAGGAGGTGTATGCTGGCCCGCGAATCACATTAACATTTACCTTTACCACCGCATGCATGCCTTTCGGGCTTTCGAGGAAACGTTTGCGTTGTGATTCTTAGTTTGTCGAGTACCAGCTTGGTGCACTTTATAGTGACTAGTGAGTATGTGTAATCGCTATGTTCTATGGGCAGGTAATTGATAAAATGGACAAACCAATCTGTTCATTATTTGTTATTGCAGGTGGTCGATTCGGAAAAGGTTAAATGAGTCAGTTGCATTGCATGGGATAGATGGCCATAGCCAACCATGAAACATGCAGAAGTGCCTGTTGCAATTCCAAAGTTCTTGATCAGAAAAACATTATTGTCAAAATAAACCTATGTTCCTAGGTGAAGAAATTATGTGCTGAGTGATGTTCATGAGAGTATTGTATTTGGTTTTATATAACAACATCAACTCCGCCCCACTAACTCCTCTAAAATTCATATTGATTCGTAATAGATAAAATCATTCCAGACCCATACTTAGCAGCAACTGTGGCCAGTCACGAACGACCTTATTCCCGTGGACATACATTAGGTTTGCACTGTTCCTCCAATGTGTGACCTAGAAAAAATGACAATCTATTTGAATAAATCTTTTATACCAGCAGAAATTGCCAACATGAGCAACAAGCGTACGTGTTTGTGGTACGTGGGTTAAGCCTTTCAAACCGTTATCGCTCTAGAAAGAACAGAAAATGCTTTTTCCAATTTCAGCGGACCTAAATGCAATTGATCAGAGACAACAGCAGGGCGAATCTATTTCATGGAAAGGGAAGATAGCCAGACGATGCAGGCGTGTCTACAAACGCTACGCAAAAATCGTAGGCGATAAATCCATGTTTCTGATCTTACGACCCAAGAAAGGATCCTGTTCGTGGTCGTAAAATAAGATCCGGAACTGTATAACTTCTCCACTAGGAGATAGGGAAGTCCATAACGACATGAGATTGTTACTTGTTTGACGCAAAAGCAGAAAAAGGAATTAGAACAAAGATCAATAAACCTCCGGGTTCTCTGCAGGGTGGACACTCAGGCTCCCACGTCCAGTTGATTGATTCGATCATTTACGCTTGTTTTCCGTGATCTTATTATGATGACGCCATTTATGGCGGAACGAATTGATTTTCGACAATTTCGTGCCTGAAGTGTGGTAATGGTAATGAAATTTTTCACATATTCATGCTATCAAAAACAAAGGAATGAAAATCAAAAGATGGATACGGAACGTGAGATGTAAAATTATTTGAAACATTTGTTTCAGAAACAATCGTACGCGATGCACTGCACATATGTTGTTTCTCTTTTACAGATTGTAATTACAGTACTGTGGAGCTCAAAATTTGTTCAACGTTTCTCGTTAGAACATGGTAATGGCTGGCTGAAGGAGAGTGACGAACTAGATGTCTGATAGGAACCAGCGACAGAACTTATCGTTGACAGAGAGTTCAAAACACTTCATTGTATCTGATACTGAACATCAAATTGTCGAATGGATCAACTCAACATTTTCCAATTATCTTCCAACGACAAGAACCTTCTAGCTCAGCGATTCTCAACCTTTATGATGAGAGTTACGCTTTGAGGCCTTGGCATTGCTTGTAGTACCCCCTATGTTTTTTCCCTGGGAATTCATATTATTTGAAATAAGCTTTTATTTCAACGCTTTATATGCATGATCATTTACTTGGGCTCTAACAGGGATCAATGACTACTGGATTTTCATTTGGCTTCCATCTATGCAAATATCTGAACTAAGAAAGAGACCAAGATTTTTTTTTGAAATTGTCAATGAGGTAAGCTAATATTTGAATTTTGGTTTTCGATAATATTGTTAGATTTGATCAGAAAACATAGATTTCCATTCAATTTGAAAAATCCTTTGGTTTATAAAACTTGTGTTTATTTTTCTGGAATTCTACCAATCAGAAATTGCTAATTATACACTGAGGTAGCTTTTTATTCATCTTTTTACACGGATTGATTGTGGGATTTACCAGTTAAATCAATTTAAGCTTCCTACACTAATAAAAATCCACACATTTTTATTGGCAAAAATCTAAAGAAATCTAAAGGTCCGAAGAGTTGTTTTCTACACGTCTGACTCTGATTCAGATGGTCATAGGTTCAATTCACATCCCCTCCACAGCCCTAAATACAATACGAACAATAAAAGAAAGAGTGGTGGAATTCAATGGGATTGTACCAGGGATATAGCGCAGCTTTCAACCCCATACAGATGCACCGTAGTAAACATGAATTTGACACTTTTGGAAATTCTGACAGTTTTGGGCATTCTGACATTTTCGGTTTGTGCACGCTTAATTCAGTTGACCTTTTTCCATGAGTTTCAACTGGGTTAAGTCCTCTAAACGACTCGTTTTTTTGGCGTGCACGTGAGTGCAATACACGATTCAGAGGAATAAATAATTTTTAAGTTATAAATCTGTGTAAGTCAACGAATAAAAGAGTAAACTTATCTAGGTATGTATTTTATGTTTGCTACGGTGATTTTGACTTTTGCTATACCCCTGGATTGTACAAACTCGTCTTATGACAAGTGAAGACATTCCACTAAAAAGCTCAAAATAATTTTCTTAACAAAATGGCATCCAAGCGTAACGAGCGTAGTACTATTTAGTAGTAGTAGATTTGAAGAGGAGGATCGCAGGTAATTGCTAAAAGGAGAGGCTGACTCCTGTCAGCCATAGGATTAAGGTGGGAGCTCACATCCCAAAATCTATCAGTAAGAGGGCGGAATCGGATTTGTTGAAGTTGTCAATCAAGGGACACTATGCCAAGCTAGAGAGGTTGAACTTGGATTGCTACAACCTGCACCTCAAGCTGGCAAAAAAGAACCAAGGCTCTTTCGACATATTCCTAAAGAAGGTACAGCGGGCCGAAGAGTGTGAAGCGGACAGGAAGAGGAGACTGCACAAGAAGAAATTGACCATTCTACGAGGGAAATCAGCGACGGAAGGTAGAACGACTAACCCCACAGTACAAATGATCGAGGGATTCGTTTTTAACCGTTCGACACAGCAGTTTACGGAGGAACAATTAGCACACCTCAACAAGGGGTTATGGTATGCGACAACCCAGAAAGGGGACCTAGAGCAGATAATCGTGGATACTGAGACAGCGATTTCACGAAATGTTGATCAACGGGACCAGAATAGTGTGAGAAACATCGTAGCAGAAGCCATCATAGCAAGACATCATGGGACATCGAACAAAGACGAGAGGAGGATTTTAAAAGGAGTTGAGAGAGAAACCAGTTTACTACATGAAGGCGGACAAAGGAAACGCAGTGGTGATAATGGACAAAGAGGACTACGATGAACAGATGGCGACAAAAATCAACGGTCAAAAACTACCCGGTCTAATCCGACTTATGGATAAAACGATACAGGAATGCAAGACGATCATCGGAGAAGCCCGGGTAAAAATGACGAACTCTGTGTTACCAAGGATCAAAGGACTACCAAAGATACACAAGCCAGGTACAGAGATGCGAGAAATAGTTTCATCAGTGGGATCCCCTACACAAAACTTGGCCAAGTGGTTAGTCAAGGAGTTCCAGAGTATGCTGAAGCCGTTCCCCAGCAGATCACTTGTAAACACCCAGGAGTTCACCAAGAGAATATTGGAATCAGGAAACATCGGAGAAAAGGACATCATGGTATCATTCGATGTAGCGGCATTGTTCCCAAGCGTTCCAGTGAAGAATGCTCTGAACCTTTTGGAGGATTGGCTACTAGAACTAGAACTAGAACGGACGGAAACAGCATGGCGAGGAAAAGTAAAGATGTATCTCAAGCTTGCAAGATTATGCATGAATGAGAACTACTTTACATTCCGTGGAAGCGTCTACAAACAGACGAAGGGTGCACCTATGGGAAATCCGCTATCACCGTTTTTGTGCGAATTATTCATGGCGAATTTGTAGGACAACCTAAAGGAACAAGGAGTACTACCCGAGAAATGGTGGAGATACGTGGACGACATTTTCAGCATTATCAACCGGAAAGATCTACCCAGGATTTTGGAAGCGATAACCAACGTGCATAAAGACATCAAATTCACCCACGAGGAGGAAAAGGAAGGTAAATTACCTTTCTTGGAACTACTGGTTATCAAGGGAGCAAATGCAACATTAGACTTCTAAATCTACAGGAAGCCCACCAAAACCATGAGAGTCATCCCATACACATCAAATCATTCGTATCAGCATAAAATGGCAGCTTTTCATCACATGATCCACAGGATGCAGACGATCCCCCTGAGCGAAGAAGGAAAATCGAAGGAGCTACAACACTGGAAACTGCGAAGATCAGCGGATACAAGGAAAGGACAATACGTTCCCCAGCAAACATGTTTTCTGCCGAGATTTCTGTCAAAATTGCTGGAAATCAGCAAATAATTTGCCGAAAATCAGCTAACAAACATCATTTTTGCCGGAATATCAGTTTCATATTTTGCTGGCGCCAGTCTTCAAGGTGCAGCCCCGCGCAAATGTTTATCCGTGCTGCCGCACTCGAATGAACATTCGCTTCGGGCTCGAACGTGCACTCGTAAAAATGAGCATGAACTCGAGCGTAGGCTGGATGCTCATGTTTTGCACCGCGCTCACAGCGGCGCTCGAACATTGATGTTTTCAGCGCGGCTGTGAGCGCCGCTTTGAGCACGGTACATAACATCGGTTACAATCAAAATCAACAGACATTGCTTGGTTGGCTAGGCTTAGCATTTTGGTGTTGAATCTCTAGTTTTCATATAATTGAATTTCAATGGTTCGATGATACTTTGTTCGTAAAAGTAAAAAGGAACTTATTTATCTTCTTATTATGCGCGTAGATATTTGAAATATCCTCAATGACAGAGTAAAAGGACATTCTACGAAAAACATAAGCATAAGGAAAGTCCAACCCCGTACTTCTAACCATTTTTAATTGAATATATTTTAGACTTGTTGAGAAGAGTTTCAAAAATTCTTTCGCTTGCTTTCCTATGCCGCTCAAGTTTACGATATTGGAGGACGATTTGGTAATCCGTGATTTTTTTACCTTCAGTCATTATCAAAGTACATCATCAGAAACCATGTTCGAATAATCAAATATGGATCGTATATTTTGTGTATAAAAGGTACCTATCGCAGAACCCGAAATTTATAGAATTTTACGTAATGTGACTAAGTTGTCCGGCACTGAGGGATTTCTCTCTACTTGGGATGGAAATGTGTGTACATACATATTTTGGCAATGCGATAATCAACAATGAAGTATTTAATTCACGATTATATAAGCCTCCATGTGAAATCGGAATTATTGAACAACTAATGCATAAATTTTAACTCACGTACTTTACTATGTATCTACCTACTATAGAAAAAAAAAAACAATTCTATATGTTCAACACAATTTGTTGAGGGTTTGTGGAAAACAAAATAAGTTGACACACAGTTTACAACATCGAAACATTTCTTCTTCAGTGGATCTACATTTCAACTACAACTTGACCTGTTTTGAACTAAGTGTTCCCTATTAGCATTTAAAAGAACCGTTATAATTGAGGCTTTTCTATGCCTGCCATTGTAGACATGTGTTTTGTGTATCTTATGTAGAAAACACAATCAATATACTATGTCCAGGGCGTCGAAAATGTTTCCTTCACGAAAACACTCTAGACTGGACCCAAACATGCTAGTGGTAATCAATTAACTAATCCGTTTATTGTACACTTTTTATGTTTTTATTTTTTTTAGGAAGATTTTATATTTCATTTGCTTCCCCAATTGAGTTTCATTCTTTTAATAAAGCTGGATAGAAACAATAATGTTATGTACCATCTTTGCTAACACACTAAATTTTCATGTTAAGGTTCCCCCAAACACACGCGACGCGACAGTCGCGACGCGATTCTATCGCTTGTCGACAGCGATTCTGTCGTCGTTGGTATGGAAGCGTAAATAGAACATTGCCTGCAACGACCCAACGATAGAATGGCGGCGACTAGTTGTCGCCGTCGCGGCGATGAAATCGCTTAGGTCTGGGGGAGCCTTTAAAGTTAGTTTGCTTCACGTTTTGGATTATTTTCTACAATAAAACATAACACGCTTGCTTTTCGCATACTAAAGGGCCACGCAGAATGGGTACTTTTGCGAACGTCCCGTTTGATGCACGCAAATGCAAATGCTGAAAGCACAACTTGTTTTCATCTACCAACTCCGATTCATCTTTTTTTGCTATGCCGCTTAACTATGGCGAATGCGAAACGTGCCGCATAATCGTAAAGCATCGCGCTCGGCCCAAAACCTATTCTCACAGCCTCAGTTCTCAGCCTAAGCACACAGTCTGAGCACACAGCATGCTGGATGAGCACACAGCCTGAACACACAGCCCAAGTTTTGAACTTGAGCTCGAGCCTGAGCTGAGCCGCACCGCGTTCATTTTTCGCACCCATGTTCGATGCTGATGGTGAACACGAGCTTGAAGGAGAACGCGCGCTCGGGATGAACATGAACTTGCAAAAACTGCACTCAAGCTCAGCGCCGCTCATGTTTTCGTGAAGACTGGCTGGCGCACGACTGTGCGGATTTTTGCCGAGCTGCAGAAATAAAAACTAAGTGTGCAGAGTATTCACTACAGCGCATGTAGTTCGGACCTCAAACTACCAATCCAGTAGTGAACATTCTTGAAAATATTCCTGAAACACCACTAAAAATGCCAAAAGATCGTTTTGCCCCGGGGGTTTATATTGCCTCAGTTACCCCCATAAATAGAAATAGGTTGGACATATGGCCTGCGATGGCGGTCTAGTCAGGTGGGTGTGTGCGCAAAAGAAAAGCACCGCCCAAAACATAAAGAAAAAGAAGAAGAAGAAGAAGGATAGGCAGCCCCCACCGAGGAGGTTTGATAAAACGCTTTGTTCTCTCTCATTTTAACAAAAACAAAAACAGTTGAAATGAATCATCAGAACCGGTGCTCTCCGCAATTGGGGCTTTTGAAAAGAGATTTATCATGAGGTATAGCCCCCGAATCAGTTCATTGTCGTCACCGGTCACCGGATTGGTCATTTGGCCGAAAATGTCATTTAACCGAATGGGACATTGAACCGAATAAGACATTTGGCCGAATAGAACATTTAGCAGCAAATGAGCCTTCTAAATAAACGCAAGATTTAAAAAAGAACAGCCGAATAGGACATTTTGTTGAATAGGTCGTTTGAAAAGTTAGAACGCACAGCCGTGCGCCAGCAAAATTAAAAACTGATATTTCAGCAAAAATTACGTTTGTTAGCTGATTTTCGGCAAAATATTTGCTGATTTCAGCTATTTTGACAGAAATCTCGGCAGAAAAAATGTTTGCTGGGGCTCGGCTGTGCGAATCTCGGTAAAAGTTCAACATTTTGCTGAGATCCCGGTAAAAAAAATTAAGTGTGCACACTTCTCACTTCTCACTGTGAAAAGTGAGACGTCTCACTACTCACTTCGTGCTTCTCGCTTTTTACAGTGAGCAGTAAGAAAAGAAAAGTGAGAAGTGAGACGTCTCACTTGTCACTCCTCATTTCTTACTTCTCACTGTTAAAAAGGCCTAAAAGTAAAAAATACCCTATTCTACCAAATGTCCTATTCAGCCAAATTTCCTATTCGGCCAATTGTCCTATTCGGCCCAATGTCCTATTCGGCTAAATGTCCTATTCGGTTAAATGTTCTATTCGGCCAAATATCCAATTCGGCCAAATATCCAATTCGGCGCCTCCAATTGCGATTGTGCGCTTAATTCAAAGTATTTTTAACAACTAATACACCCAACAGAAAGAATAGATTGCGATCTATCAGGTAGTAACGTCAGTTGAACGAAATAAGCTGAATAGAGAGAGCAGGAGTCGTTTCAAACTTCAAGGTCAAATACAGTTACGCCTATTTGAAAAAAACTTCCTAGAAATGTCCTTTTCGGCCAAATGACCATAAATGCCATTTGACCGAAAGTTGCCCTTTAAGAAAAACGCACCACACATCGGCAAATCAGAATTTTAGTAAGGACAGTCCATTGCATTGCAAGATAAGTGAAAAACGCACTCTTACCCCACCGGTGGGGTAAGAGTACGCATTTATCCAATCATGAGCTTAAAGTATATATTAGCATAAATATAAGATGAATAACAATTGATGTTTAATGAACATATATTAGGAAATATTTAAGGATTACGTAACTGTTAAAGGGGGAGGGGGTCCTAGAAATGTGCACTTTCATACGAAAAACTTTGTTTTTTTTATATACAAAAAAACTAGAAAAAATAGGTAAAAATATATAAGGCTTCGCGTGGCGTAAAAAAGGAATTTTCCTTAAGTCCACCAATCACGTAACGTTAAATTTTGCTATTACATCACCCAAGTAACAATTTCCATGCTTCTTGGATTTATCTAATTCTTATTGCAGACTTATGACAGCAATCACCAAGCTAATTGCTCAGTTTTATTGGCGCTCTTATCGCTATCAATAAACCTCTCATAAATCTGCTAAAAAAAGCTTCAAACGTCAAATGCCCGTTGACCATATGAACAGATCTATGGTTGTGATAAAAAGCGTAATAAATCTTATTCTCAACGCTCGGATAAAGCTTCAATTTTTGGTCATAATGTGGTCAAATGAATTACCCCCATAAGAATGTTTGCATTGCGAAGAGTTTATGACGGTTTTCAAAAAAAGCGAAAATTTTCTGATCAAATTCCATGATGGCCATATTGAAAATGGAAATGCATTTCGAAGTCATTGAAGAATATCACTGAAATTTATGATTAAACGTAATTTTCTCCGCGTATCATGCCTTTTCTGATAACAAATTTTATTTACTAATAATTTCGGTAAAGTACTAATCAATTTAGCAGACATCTTAGATAATGTGGTAATAAATATTTTCAATTTATTTCCCTGAGGTACGTTATATTGCCGGCGCGTGGTGTTCAACCTTATTTTTTCACCAGCTTTGACCATGAAATCGAACGCGCACCTCATTTTCAATGGCAGTAAATCGAAAAACAAACCTGAAAGCAAATATTATTTTGTTGTCATAATCATAACTTCCATCGAAAATCCATTTTGTTATTATTTTTCTGCAAAGTTTTGTTTCTCTTTTTTCAAAGCAACATTTTGACAGCTGCCGCAGCCAAATTCCCTTTTTTGCGGGTGGTTTAAAAAAGGTTTCTAAATGTTCTTATGATAGGTTTATAGTGGTTATCTGGAGAGGGCCACTTGGCAATATCTTACTCTTATAGAGGTCATCCGAAGGTTGCCGTGTAGCATTCGGTTTTATTGTTAGATCTTATAAATTAATCTTGAAAACCTTTCCTAGAGCGGAATAAAACTTGAAATGTTACTTGGCCACCCCTCCCCCCTATCTTACACTTTTTATGTGAATCCCCTAAAAATTAATGGATCGTCATACATCTCACAACCCCTCGCAGCTAAGCGTTGCGTGATTTATGGATGTTTCTTTTGATTGAATGAAACTATCATTTAGATGAAATTGTGTTTTCGGACTAGGGTAAATGATATATTTTGGACAAGCCTGAGCTTCTTCGATCAATTTTAGATAATGTGTAGGAAATTTTTTATCGAAAGTATGATCATTGCATACTTTTACCTCAACTCTAGCGGCTCCTGATGAGAATTCACAAATCAACTATTATTTATCTTTAAAATTATCTAAAATGTAAAGCTATCTACCAAAGTGCCTGCTGGACGCAGAACATGCATTATAGGACTCTTCGTAACATGCACTTGAAACACGTTCAACGTAGGTTCAAACGGCAATCTTGAGGTCCTGCGGTCAAAGTTTGATTGTAATTGAGATATTAACATATTCCAATCGCTTAACATGAACTTGAGACGGATGAAAAAGGAGTTACCAAAATGAAGTTATGTTTTTATTCATCAGACATTTATTGGTCACCCCATGTACAGTACATGGATGAACCATTAATTGCCAACTTTCAGGCTGTTTTCAATGATATCGATAAGATTGTGAAACAATGTTAATTCCTGGTTTAATCTATGTCAGTTAAGCAAATAAATTCATTAAAATGAATATGGATACGTGTAGGTAAGTCATACCATTGAGATCTGTAGGTGGTCATTTTTAAATTAGGAGAAAATGACTCTGTCCAAAATATATGCATTTTCCATGTCGAAATTATATATTTGATGTCCAAAAAGAAAATATTTCAGTTCGCAGTATATCACAGTTTACACCTAGTAAACGTAATTTACTCAAAAATTGGGCAATGGAGACACAAGACTAATGATAGGTTAAGAATTTGGATGAACCTAGGGGTTTTCAATTGTTTTGTACTATTCAATCTCGATATATTTTCTAGTGAATGTCCTGCGCTTGTCCAAGATACATCATTTACCCTATGTTTAGGTGTACAACACGTCCTAATACAATTTCATTGTTTCGCTTCTATACTTTGTTCGCTAAGTCCATTCTTACACCAAATTACTTCAACTTATCCTTAAAACTTGTGATATTTTTTTTATTTCTGTCCCTTTTTTCTTAGTTGTGGATCGTTACGCTTTGGAAGTAGTCTTATTTCGGCCGGAGATACGGGTTTGACATCAGAACTTGAACATTCACATGCGTACTCTTGCCCCACCCGTTCCTGCATACTTTTACCCCACAGTCCCAAAATTTATTCAAGTAATGGTTCTGACTTCTTGGAAAACTATCCGGGTTGGTGTTCTGCACTATAAAGTACTCTATACAGTAGGTTATCGGAATGGTATAATGTTCACCTGATTAAACGTATATATGGTAATGAAATACTTGTTGCGAAAACACAATTATTTTTAGCAAAATGACCAAAAAATTATCGAACTCCATATCTTCCTTGTTGTTTATTCAAATCGTTCACAATTACACACGATAATAGTTGACCAGAATACCTGTCAAACTGAAGCAGTGCTGCTAGTTTATCATTTTTAATTACTTCAAAAAGTCGAAAACGTACTCTTACCCCACGCGTACTCTTGCCCCACTCTACTCTAATGTTGAAAATTTCGGTTTTCCTACCGTCTTATCTATTATTTTGGCACTTGTTCCGCCTAACCTACATAATTTTTGGTCTAGTTTTGTTATGGCCATCTCAAACATAGTAAATTTGAGGAAACACCCAAAAGGCGTTTTGCATGCGGGAGTAGGCGTTTTGGGGCCTCTTCTCCTAACAGCTTCCGAAAAACGTCTCTCACGGTATGCTACCTATCGAGAGTGTATACAGACATAATAAGTAAGGGATGTTTTTCATTCTCATTTGAACCTGACCGAATGATTATCAACTTCAGCCCGCTGTTTCTCAAACCGAGTTGGCTCACCTATTCCAGCTTTATCTTTCTGACTCAAAGGTATCATCATAGGCAGGGAAGAGCAAAGAAAATACAAAACTGATATCAATACATAGATGCAACTCGATACGTCTACTATAATCGCTTTCCCAATAGGGTGGCTGTGCCGGTTTTGGTTTTGTCTTTTACTTAGTGTAAAGTGATTAAACCAAATGGTGTTTGGCTTAATAGGGGAAATCTTCCGATCTCCATCTCACTGAACATATATTCATCTCATCGCAAAACAAAGAAATACGGTACAAATTCTGTCGCTTTTTTTGTAAACAACTGCTGAAAAAATCACAAAAATAGAAAACAAATCAAAATTCTTTTCCATTGCTTTGTTTTTGATGAGATGAACATCGGGGCTATGAGATGAAATCCAGAAGCATTTCCCCTACTACAAATATGTTTTCAAAAACCGCAGGTACCGGCCTGAATAGTACATAGACTATTTCTCCATTTCTATTTCCATTCTTCTTTATTTCTTTTACTTCTTTCATATGACATTTTCATTATTCCTTTTTCTTTCCTTCTACTTTATTCTTACTTATATTACTTATATTTTCCTTCTTTCTTTTATCTTCTTCTTTTCTATTTTTCTTCCTTCCTCTTTCTTCTTCCTGCTTCGTTTGTCTTCTTCCTTAATTCCCCTTCTCCAAGGGCCCTCTTACCTCCTCTGTTACATACCTCTCCCTTTGGATAGAGAAACCGTTCGAAATTGGTTCAGTTAGGAAGATAGAAGAACGCTCCTAAAGAGACAAATTCAACGATAATCTGGTTTACGAGGTGACCACGCTCCCCGACATCGAAGAGTTGGCTTTCTACTAAGAACCCCAACACACTCTGCTTTTATGAAGTGGGAACCTGTAAATGAGAGTATAATTGTTGCCATGTTTAGAACACGGGTCCGAAACCTTAATATAATTCACTATTATGAACCAATCGATGCTACCGATTTGCAAGACAAGAACTATTACAACCATCTCGAAGCCATTCTAGATAAAACTCCAAAGAAAATCCAGATGTGCGACTTCAATGCGAAGATCGGACGCGACAACTCCGAAAAATAAGCGTAAACGGAGAGCTGTTCATAGAATTCTGGGATAACACCGAAATTGCGATCGGGAAATCGCTCTTCCTCCACGGCTTTACAGGAAATAAAATCGACCACATCTGCGTTAGCCGAAAATGGAAATGGAGCCTTCTTGGTATACGGAATAAACGTAGTGCCGATATCGCATCTAATCAGTAGCTCCTCAACGGCTAAATACGCCTGAGCATCGCGTGGATTCGTCGGCAAGAGGAGAGCGTTCAACGATGGTTCAACTCACGCAGACTGGAAGACGCCATGGTGCAGCAGATATTCCGGAAGATGGCAGCGTGGCAGACCAATGGACTGCCCTCAAAAACACCTTCGTCCCCACCAGCTAATATAATCTGGGCGAACTGCGCACGGAAAGGAAACAATGGATCACCGATGAGACCTGGTGGAAGATAGAGGAGCAATAGAGCGAACAGAAAACTAGGGAAGCCAGAGCCTTATCCTGTCAACGATACTCGGCTCTGGAGATGGAAGTGTCATGTTGACAGGACAAGCGACCTGTTGACCATCCCAACTGACCAGCTGAAACGCTGGTTCGAGTTCTTCGAACAACTCTTTCAAGTGTCAGCCGGGCCACCACCACTTTGGGATGATCTGCCTAGGATCCGGTGTATAACACGCGCCAATTCCGAAGTTCCATCACTGCTTGAATATATAAACGGCCATTCAAAACATGAAATCAAACAAAGCCCCTGAGGTTGATTGCTTATTCGTCGAGGTGCTCAAAGTTGACCCCATGACATACTGGGTTTCTTACACGCTAACCGGCAATAACCCAGTGGGCGGGTCGTTTGTACTCGGATTTTTTCGAAATTAGCAGTACATAGTCAAAATCTGGGTATGTCAACAAAATGGATTCGAGTCAGACGAACCCGAAATCTGGGTAACTGGGGCACTTAAATATTTTCGGATATAGCAACATGGCGTCGACCGGCGTCGAAGTCGCATGCCGGGTAAATGTTGAGGATTTTCGCTGAATGCAGCAGGAAACAGGTAAGAATGGTTAAATTTATCATGGCGGAGCATTGTCGGCATAGCCGGCAAATGATATGATTGGGAACTCGGTTGGGAAAATTGTTTTATTTAACATTTTTTACAAAATAATAATTTTCTGGAGCGAGAAGAGCTGGGTACCGGTTACCCAGATTTTTTTCTTGCACTGCACAATGGTCCCAGAGTCGAATCTAGCATGACAAACATGTTTGCGCCAAAACTATTAATTTTAGATATATATATAGAAAAAAATTATTATTTTTTGACGATTTTTTTCCTTATAGTGGAATTAGGGTGGTCCCTATATTTCAGAAGTTCAAAATATCAACTTCTTAATTTTTCGTTAAAGGCTTATGCAATGTTCCACAAAAATGTAGAGCAAATAATTTTGAGCAACTTTGCCGAAGAAACAATTTTATTCATCACTTATGGTTCACTAGTTATGACCTTTTTCAATAAATACGTTAGGGCGGTCTCTAAAAATCGGTGTTCTTCACATAACTTTTTATACATTCATTTCTCGCATAAACTTTGTTCCGAGCACTTTTAGGACTTTTGCAGGCGCACATTTTTGTTAAAACCATGGATCTATCTCTTATAACAAAAAATATTATTGAGTTTTTGTATGAAAAACATGTTTTTTTCATATGCGTATATTTCAAAATGGAGCAAACCGATTTCCAATCTATTGGTTCTATTCGAAGGCTCGCACTTTTCTGCGTTTATGGTGGGAAAACAAAGGGAGCGTTTTTTTGTTTAAAGCGTTTTATTTCATTTTGGAAAAAATATGTTTTGAATCGAAAAACGGCTATAACTTGATAAATAAACGAGATAGATCCATGGATCTTCAACAAAAAGATGTGCCTTTAGAAGTTCTAAATGTAGTCCATACAAAGTGTTCCTCAAAAATCAATACATAAAAATATATTTTAAAAAAACGGTTTTCCTAAGGAAATAAACGTCAGATCGATCAAAGTAGGCTGAACTAGAGAGCGCATTTTCTCGGTTCACCTGGTGCTAGGATAGTAATGACGCTATATGTTTAAATTCATACTGAATTTTTACATACTCGTTTAGACTGCCATGTCTTTTGTGTGCCATGCTAAACATAAACTACTATGCATATTAATTAGACCTCTTCATGTTTTCAAAAAGTATCAAAAATTCAATCGGTCAGCCCAGCATCACAATTCTTATGCTAAAATAAGTCTCCTGTCAAATTTTCAGCTAATTCGGATAAAATTTCGAGGTGGCTTAAGTCGATTTAGTGTTTTAGGGCTATTTTCAATTTTGGAAAAAATCTAACAAGAGATATAAACGTCGAAAACTATCGCAACAACCTCTATACGGAAGCTTTTGGTGTGTTCTACAAGTCTTGTGAACATTGCGATTCGTTCCGTTCACGTTTTGTCCATGTTAAAGTGATTTTCAAGCTTTTAAGTGCATAAAAATACTGTTTCCCCCAAAAGTCGTTGTTCTACAAAATTCTTGAGTTTATGACAAATGATTGTTAATTTATTATATTATTATTCTTTTTTTTACCCTGAAAATTTAAGTAATATAATTGCCTATGTGCGATTTACCGTTAAATTCTTAAAAATCAGAAGCTGAACATTTGTATTAAATTTGCACGTTAGGATTTCTTCAAGCAAGTTGTTGCAAGTCGTCGAATGCAATTTGTTGCGAATAAAACGGTTCGGGATAAGTACATAAAAGTAAGCTTGACTTTTTTTACACGCTTCTCTATAAAAAAAAATGTATTTTGGCCATAACTTCCAAGCCCATAGTCCGATCTGGCCAATTTTCAATGGGAAACCACGAGACAGAATTATGCGTCGAGCAAATCGGGTGAGGATAAATGCTTGAAAAAAGAGTGACATTTTTAACGCAATTTTTCTATAAAGAAATGGTATTTTGGCCATCATTTTCTATCCCATATTCCGATATGGCCAATTTTCAATAGGAAATAATGGGACAGGACTCTGCCGCAACTTGTTGTGAGCAAATCGTTCAAGAATAAGTGCCTTAAAAATGGCTTTTTTGCTCACAGACACACACGCACACACAGACATCTCCTCAATTCGTCGAACTGAGTCGATTGGGCCTTCGGGCCTTCTATAAAAAGTATGTTTTTGGAGTGAACATATAGCCTTTACTTATAATTAGTATACGAGAAAGACAAAAAACACACTTGCTCCGTTCTGTTTTCGCCATACCTAGCCTTTTGTCATTATTAGAAAATGGCTCAGCAATGGCTTACCGCTGACAACATCAAAGTTGTACCCAAGGACCCAAATCGCCCAAACTCAGCGAAGTTGCGCCCAATCAACTCATTATGTGGATATCACGGCAGCGTAATCGATCTTCGTTCGGTTTTACTTGATCCGCAGCAACACACAAATCAGCAAAAAAGAAACTGCATCATTCGCTTCGCACGATTTATCCCATCCAATTCTGATGAGACGAAGGGTGTGGCCACTGTGCAGAAAATTCAACAAACTGCTTCTCCCGGATGTTCTGTGTGGTCAGTGTGGGTTCCGTTCCAATCTCGAGATCAAATAAAGACAAACCAAGATAGTCACCAGCTCCTGGGGCTGGGGGTGCTGTGTAAATGGCTTTGTTCAACCAAGCGGCAACATGAGTCCGCACCCACTTAGGTATTTGTTCTTATTTCCATTCCTTGTGCCAAGTAATTTGCCGCATCATAATCGAAAGTTCGCATAAATAAAGAACAACCGCAAGCACCATATTATCCATTTGTGACCTTGGTGTGGTGGTGTGGTTCTTGATAGAGTAATTGGTTCTAAAGTCGAAATGCCCGGTTTTGGAGAATGTGTATCCATTAAAAATATTGTATCCTGGTATAAGAACGCAGAAAAAGGCTAGTCATTGTATCGCATGGTTTACGATAAGACAGGTTTGAATCATATAATTACGGCACAAATTGACATTTTCGGATTAAATTAGGGTACTATTTGTTTTCGTTTCGTTGTATGTTTCCGTCAAACTAATTATTCAGAGTTTAATAGCTATATAAAATGCAGTAAATTCTTTAGTCCTAATCCACAGCCTTCGCTTTAGTATTCACATAGAAGGGTACCTCAGTTACAATGCTGTTCACAACTATCTTAATTAATTACAACGTTATTTTTTTTTAGATTCCTTAAACCTGATCCAAAATTTAAAGAATTTAATTTTATAAGCTTGCATATATTGAATTGATTTCGATCCCAAATATCAGCAAGTCCAATTGAAAACTTCGTTTATTGGCAACTTTCTTTATCTCCAATACATCCAAAATATTTTTATCTGTGTCTGTGAAATTCAAGTTCTACTAATTACTATTGAACTAGTTTGGAAGATTGCAATTCAGGCCATCCAGAAATCACGTGGTTATGTTTTTGAAGATTTTCAACCTGCCCCCGCCCCCCATGTAGTTTATCGTGGTTATTTGATAGGATACGAAAAATAAAGCCTCGCGAATATGTTTTAAGAACTTCGAGAAAAATCTGTTTTGGTTTAGAAATTTTCCGAAATATCTCTGGTTTCCTAAGAGTATTTGGGACCTTCTGTACTGCCTGTATCCTTGATCGCTTAATATGCTACTTTTCATTTAAAATATGCAAGCTTCAATATCTTTGGTTTCCTTTTGGTCAGAGTTGTTCTATTTCTTCTTCTTCTATGGCTCTACATTCCAACTGGAACTTGGCCTGCTTTTCTACTTAGTATTCCATTGGCATTGCCTCAGTTATTAATTGAAAGCTTTTCTATGCCCGCAATTGCATGAGTATGTATCTTATGTGGCAAGTACAATGGATACACTATGCCCAGGGTGTCGAGAAAGTTTCCAACCTGACCGGACCTAGACCGGACCGAGAATCGAACTCGCCATCTCCGGATTGGCAATCTTACGCTTTTGCTTGCAAGGCTACTGGAGAGTTGTTCTACAAAGTTGGCAAAAAATCTGCTCTTTTATTTTTCACAATTTTTAAGATGGATGCTTGAGTTTTCGAAACTTTCGCACGCTGGAGTTACACAGGCGTAGTAAACGTCGGTATATAGTTTAACATAAAAAGCATGCTTTTCTGATCTCCAACATATTTTTATTGTGTTTGTAAACCATTTATTTATATTCTTGTACAGGAAACAATAAGCCATTTCAATCGATAGAATGACACTAACATTCATAGAATGAAAGTTGGCCCATGCAGCATAAGAACAAATTTTTGCAAACAATGTAACAAAATAACAAACAATGCAAATTAAAAATTGTTCCGGGGCTCCAAAAATTCTGAAAAATTTGAGTTCAGCTCAGTTTTTCATGCAGATTCACAATATTCGTAACATCGATACGAATTCGATCGGAACTGTTTCTACAATATTTTTTATTTCGCATTTTTTTTCAATTTCCATGATTTTTTCGCCAGAAATTGTTTGGATTTTTTTTCTATTCACAAAATGTGGTTTCAAGAATAATTATTCCAGAAGTCCAAGAAAACTTTTCGGGATATTCTCAAAAAAATTCGACGGAGTCTCCATGAAAGAATTCCGAAAAATTTTCGGTTGAAATTTTAAAGAACTAGCGGTGGATGAATTTTTCAAAATCATATTTATGGTGAAATTCCAATAAACTTCTAATTCCGAAGAATTTACATATTTGAAAGAATGTCTAGCTGATTTTTTTATCATAGTTTCGAAGGGTTTTATGAATATTTTAGGGAAACTTTTCTTAATTTTCAAAGGGAATTATTATGATTTTCCAAAAGAAATTAAAAAAAAAAATTAGATTTCCAAAAGATTTTTTTCAGAATATGTAAAAATAATTCTTAAAAATTTGCAGTAGAAATTTGAAACAAGTTCATCTGAAATTCCAAAAAAGATTTCTACGTGGAAATTACGAAAGAATTTGAGGATGCATTGAAAAGCAGGAATTTCTTAAAAAATTAATGAATTACTTCTGTTGGACTCTACGACTCTACTGTTACTCAAAAAAAGTTTGGCATCAATTATAGAAGGCATCATTACTTCTTTTTATCTCATAAAGGACAGACGCGTTTATTTGACGAAGGCATTATCTCCTCTGTTCGAATTTTACCGGGCAAACACATTCATTAAGGTCACTCCTGACAAAATCCAAGTTTCAAAGTGCTCGCGTTTTCGGGGGCACACCACTCGATACGGAAGCAACGCACAACTGTCATTTTTATTTTTTCACGCATGCTGCGACGCAGCAAAGCTGAATTAACAAAAATGACAGTTGTCCGCCGCCTCCGTATCGAGTGGTGTGCCCCCGAAAACGCGAGCACTTTGAAACTTGGATTCTGTCAGGAGTGACCTTAAGCCCTTTTCATTCATGCTAGAACAAAAAAGGAGATCGGTGATAGTAACCAAAGCAATCGGTTGTGTTTTTTTTTTGACGTTTCCCTTGATTTTTTCGCGCATTTTCAGCTGAAAATTTTCAAATAGATTAAGTGTACACTATTATATTGTTTGGTCATCTCTAGCTAAAGAAATGGCCTGTGATCTTCAGTTCACACATCTTAGCACAGCGTTAGCGTTAGTGTATCTTGTCCTGTCCATAGTGAGTAAAACCAATACTCAGCGAATTCTTGCGTCGGGTGCGACTGCGTCCGTGGACTGGTAATATCTAGGGAAACAAAAAAAACGGCCTTCAATCAGTGAGATGATAGCGATGTTCAGTAATTACTCCCGAATCTGAATGGATATGAACAGCATAACGGCAGATAAAATCGGTGAGAACGTTCCAGTTATCCGCTTCAATGCTTAATTACTGATATTCTTGAAAACTAAATACGTACAGGGCTTCATTTGCTGCGATTGCCGCGGATATTGTGGGTGTCCCAGGTATCCGGTTCAAGCTTTAGTTGCTAACGGTGGCTCTTCTCGACCTTATATTCACCGAGTAGTCAGTACGAATAAGGGCGTCCTTGTGATGTTTTGCTGCACCTGTTGTGAATAGCTAGTACATCCCCATTCCCTACACTTCATGAGGACACCTTTTTAGCTTCAGAAGTGATTGCTTTTTTTACAGTACTAGTATTCATAATAAAAAGGGCACCATTACGGAGCGTGAGACTTGATTAAATTATACGTAGTGCTACTTGATCAACGTCCCCGGATGGGTGAAGGATAGACGATGGCACACACAAACAAGGAAAAATGCTAGAACAAAAGTCATTTTCCACAGCTTAAAGGTTCCCCCAAACACACGCGACACGACAGTCGCGACGCGATTCTATCGCTTGGCGACAGCGATTCTGTCGCCGTTAGTATGGAAGCGTAAATAGAACATTGCCTGCTGCGACCCAACGATAAAATCGCGACGACTAGTTGTCGCCGTCGCGGCGATGAAATCGCTTAGGTCTGGGGGAGCCTTAAAATAGTGGAAAACGAAAGGAAGGTTCTTCATAGGGTAAAAGTTGGGTAAAAGCACCAGTCAAGCGTCGGAAAGTGGTTACCTCTAAAACATAAAAAAAGATAGGAACACCGTCTTCGACCAGAGGTCGTACAGACTAAATACTTAACACCTAGACAACGGACAGGACACATAATACCCAGTGGACCGGTGGATCGATCACGAAAAGCGGGAATCGAAGCAACGCTCCATAGCTCATGCGTCTAGACGATTGACGTCGCTAACCGCACGGCCACGAGGCCCAAATCAAAATCTTCCACTTGATGTACTAAACATTTTATAAAATTTCTGAATCGTTTCCTGTTCAACTTTCCCGCGGGAATTGGAGAAAACTTGCAGGAAATCTTCAGAAAATATTTAAAGCAATGTTCAGCTAAAACTACTAAAAAATCAAAATGACTTCCCAAAGATGATTGAATTCCCGATTAAATTTGGAAAAAAATGTGGGAATTCTAAAGACTTATTCTCTGAAATTCCAAAGAATTTTTTGACAAACCAAACCCTTGACCCCAAAAAATGTCCTTGAAAAATTTGAAGAATTTGTGATAGAACTCCCAAAGAACGGGAAATATCTGAATAATTTCCTTTGACAAAATTCTAATGCATTTCTGATCGAAGTTCCAAAAAAAATCAGCGGAAGTTCCATGATGGGTTTCATGGGGTATTGCGGATGTTCAACGGCAATGCCCCATGAAACACTTCATGACATTCCCGCTGATTTTGGAAATTAAGAATTTTCTAAAAAAAATTAGAAGTGTCCTCCTAAAAAACTTCACATGGAAAAGAAAAAGAATTTCTCGTGACGATTCGGAAGAATTTGCCGAAGGAATTCAAAACAAGCTTCGATGAAAACTTTTTCCCTGGAAATTTCTTGTATTCCCAGCGGAATTGCTTCGAATTTTCAAACAGAATTCCCATGGAAGATTCTTCGGGGTTCCAAAGATTTTTTTTTTCGGATTTTATACTGGAGATTGTTTTGTCCGTTTAAACATCCAAGCCATTTTTTTAGAGATTCAACGAGAGATTCTTTCTAATTTCCACGAGCATTGTTCAAAAATCATTCGGAATTCCAGCACTTCATTAGGATTGTATGGAGTAATTACAAAGTTCTCACAAGAAATTCCTGGATTTTTGTAAAAACTGAACCTTTACCAAATTGTAGCAGCAGTGCGCTGATGCAGAAATGTTGGCGGCGTGATGCCAAAAACCATCGGTGGCGGTGGCGTGTCATGGTGGATTTTTTTTATATCGTTTGTTACGTATTACATTCCAAAATTCTTTGTGGGAATTATGAATAAGGTCGTAATATTTTTTATGGAAAAGGATCTAAAGATGTGCTTTGCGTTCATTGATTTACTAATGTGAACTTTTCACACCGCTATTGTAATTCACCAAGTTTTCGCGTAAAAAAGTTAAATAAAAAAAAGCTCGGGAGCTAAACCCCCTTCCCCGCATGTGGCTAATCGTGGTAATTTTCCAAACACCCCCTTCCCCGTATATAACCGCGTGGTTTCTGGACGGCTCCTTTGTGCGTTAAACTTTGAAGGTAAGATAGATTAGCTGATTTTTAATGCAATATTTTGAATTTGAATAAATCTCGAATCTACCGTTTGGCTCATCTTTCTTTTAAACCCACCTTACTGTTTCCTTACTGTTTGAGGTTTCAAATTTCTTGCATGTGACAAGGTCCATACGAAATAGACGGAACAACTACAAAAATAAACACGTGCTGTTATGGCAACCAGTGCTTCTGAAATCAAGAATGTTTCATTCATCTGTACATTCTCAAATGTAGAAGAAATGACACATGATTGAAAATGCAAAGCATCATAACGAAATGCCTAATCAAATTTCTTAAGCGACACACATTGCATGTGCACCCAACTCACATGTCGCTAACAATCGATTACTGTGAACAAAATTGATCCAATTGCCGATGGTCATTATCGTGATGCTTTTCATTATTTCACTATAAATGTTCGCAGCTCAGTGATGCTCATCATCAGTCAATTCACAGCATCCAGTCAGCGTCAACAGTAGCAGCATCAGCAGCAGAGAAAACCTAATTAGTGATCCAAAATGCACAAGGTAGTAAAGCAAAACACTGTCACAAACCAATCATCCTATTTAAAGCTCATAACATTTGTGTTCAATCTATTTTTCACGTTCACAGATCATCGCAATTGCTGCCTGCTTCGTTGCTGTTGCTGTTGCCCTTCCGTACAAACACGCTCCCGCGGCACATTACCAGGAACCCAAGGAAGACTACCACCACCAACCCGCGCAGTACAAGTTCGAGTACGGCGTGAAGGATGCCCACTCCGGTGATCACAAGGCCCAGTGGGAACAGCGGGATGGAAAGCACGTGAAGGGTCAATACACCCTGGAGGAAGCCGACGGTGGTCATCGCGTGGTGGAGTACGAATCCGATGCCCATGGCGGAATCAATTTCCACGTTTCGAAGCTTGGCGGACACGGGTTTAAGTCGTATGAACCAGCACCAGTTGTTCCTAGTTTTAAGAAATCTCGGTATTGAGTCTGTTGTTGCCAAATTAGCCATAGTTAGATATGTTAGCTTCATATCAAATTATTTGTTGATGTATGTAGTAAGAGTGTAATCGAGAATAGTTCATCATACTGACTAAGTTCATCTCATTCGCCTAATCTCAATTTACCGAGGCAAAATCTTTGTATTGAGCCCAGAATTTCCAAATATTTTTAGTTATTAACATTAGAACCTAATTATAGGATTTTGATTCTCTACACGTTTGCTGAAATATTGAGGGCAGTAAGAACATAACATCGAAACAATCGTAATCTATATAGAGCTTAATTTTCAGACAAAAGATAGGGGAAATTGCCATATATTGCACGGCTAATTATTTTGCTTACTGTTGAACACCCCATAAAGAATGCACGGAGTGTTCAACAATAGGTGAAGATTTTAGTAAATGGCGAATTTCTCTATCTTTTCAAATGACAAATGTAAATTACTTAGTTTTTGGAATCAACTGTTGCAAACGTTTCTATTTCAATTTTCAAAATGTTGTACTGTATCGGATAAGTTTATACGGAACATAATTTTTTCTCAGTAAACCGCGCATGAATTTTGTGATAAAAATGAATTATTAACAGTTACTCAGGACACAAAGTATGAAGAAACCTAGAAACATTTTCCTTTCGATGATACCCTGCTGGATGTCTGTTTGACTTCTGCATCGTTACATTCGGTTTGGAGAAGGGCTTCAAGCTGGGTTGTAACAACTACCGCGCAACCACATTGTAGAACGCCCCATACAAGGTACTCTCCCAAATTAGATGCCGTTGACTAGCACCAAGTGACAGAGAGCTCGTGGAACAGTACTAGATGGGATTCAAGTGCGAATACCTTGCCAGAAATCAGGTGCTTTCGGGACAACACATGTTGCAAAAATGCCGCGAATACAATCGTCTTTCAAAGACTTAAAAGCCTTATGGTTGATCAAGATGACGATGGGTCGGGTGATGTGCGAGTTTGAGGCATTCACGAGCCCCTTTGAAGCGCATAGAGGGTTACGGCAAGGTGAAGGTCTTTCGTGCCTGCTATTCAACATCTCATTGGAGGGAGTAATACGAAGGGCAAATGACACGAATGGTACGATTCTCACGAAGTCCGTTGAGCTATTCGATATCACAGGCGAGATTGATATTATTGCACGTAACTTTGAGAAGATGGAGGAAGCCTGCATCGGACTGATGAGGGAAGCTATATGCAGATCAGACTAGTCATCAACACGTCTACGACGAAGTATATATAGGAAGAGGCTCAAGAGAAGACAACGTAAGCCAACTATCATAAGTTTGTATCGCTGATAACGAAATTGAAGTTGTTGAAAAATCGTGTACTTGAGCTCACTGCTGATCCTCGATAACGATACCAGCAGAGAAATAGAGAGACGCATCGTGACAGGAAGTCGCACATACTTTGGACTACGCAAAACGCTATGTTCGAATAGAGTTACAAGAGACTTGGACGATGCTCATGGAAGACCAACGCGCACTTGGAGTTTTCAAAAGACAAGGGATGCGTGACATCTATGATAGGGTGCAGATGAAGGTCGGTACGAGTTGCATTAGATGTTGGGAGAATCAGTCATTGTTTACAGCGCGGAAATCGGACGATTGCGGTCCGCAAGGGCAAGTCCGCAGAACGTCGGTAAATAACCCGGTGGAAATGGTTCTCGACAACGATCCAACGCGAACAATCAAGTGGAAAACCATTGACGAAACCTCCGTGGACTGCGTGGTTGGCGACAAGCAGCCATGGACTGAGCTGAATGAAGACCGGTTCCGGTTCCGGGGCACTAACTAAGGACATATAAAGAACTTTGCGGCTAGGGAGAAGAAGATTTTGTAAACAAACACCAAATACCTGATAAAGCAAGCATTTCCTGGAGACAAATTGCATCCGACAAAATAAGCTTCCGTCTATTGGACAAGGGATTTAGTTTTTTTTTCTCAGACTGGCGCCATTCCAGTCTGGCAAAAGCATCGAGATGCTACGTTTTTTCAAAATTTCCAACGTTTCGCCCTGTGGTATTGGCCATGTTCAAGGAGTTGAATGTTAAAACCTTGCACCTCGATTCTTTTGCCAGATTGGGAAGCCTTTAGTTCGAGATAAATCGTAAGGTACAGTCATTTCAAAGCTTCAGGATTAGTTTTGCGGAAAAACGTTCATATTTAAAAAGATCGTTTGTTTACAAAATAAAGTATGCCTAAATCGCATAGTAACTCCGATTTATCTAGATAGACAATACCAACGTCTTTTACTAAATGAGACAAAAAGGTAGGGTAAATCACTACTTGGGCCTATGGACCCCATTCCCGGATCACTGCACAGAAAACTAATGATTTATACTGTTTGGTAGTCGTAGGTTTATGATTGATAATTTTAAAAAAGTCTCCTATTTATCTCGCACAATACTCAATATTTTTCAACCATTTATTTCACTCCTAATTGATCCAATTAGAGGAAATAAAAATGTAGATTTCAAACTTTTGCTCTTCGTTGCAACACCACTGAGCCGGAGTGATTCTTTCCACTTTTACAAAACGGTATCATCAAATAAATGGGGGCCTCCTTAGCCGTGCGGTAAGACGCGCGGCTACAAAGCAAGACCATGCTGAGGGTGGCTGGGTTCGATTCCCGGTGTCGGTCTAGGCAATTTTCGGATTGGAAATTGTCTCAACTTCCCTGGGCATAAAAGTATCATCGTGCTAGCCTCATGATATACGAATGCAAAAATGGTAACCTGGCTTAGAAACCTCGCAGTTAATAACTGTGGAAGTGCTTAATGAACACTAAGCTGTGAGGCGGCTCTGTCCCAGTGTGGGGATGTAATGCCAATAAGAAGAAGAAGATCATCAAATAAACACCTACCTGAAAATCGTCACAGTCCTCGATACAACCATTGCTTCAGGCTGTTTATCACCACACAATAATGCTAAACTCACGCACTTCAATCTTTTCTAATTGTTTGTATCACTAGATCTTATATAAACATATTGGAATACATTTAAAAATGTGTTCTCAAACCGAACAAAAAATCACCTCGGCCCAAGAACTTCTAGCTGTACAGTGCTGCCAAAAGGCCATGAGTCTTATTTTAGTATGAAGATAATCCTTCATCGTTAATAGGAAAACTGTATAAAACGTTGACGCTTTTATGTTATTTATAATTATCTCAATTTCAAAGAGTAAAAACAATATTTTTTCAAGTATTTGGAAGGAATTTGGATGAGTGCATATATCTTCTCAACCAAATAAAAAATATTATGAATACATCTCGTTGTCGTGGAACGTGCATATTTTGGTTTACGTTGCATTTTATACCGTCCCGAGAGAGAATAAGAGTAAGCTGTTGAGAGATTTAGTGAAATATTGCGTATGCTGAAGAGACTTGGGGTATGCCGGATACGCAATCGCCTATGACTGAAATGAGTGCCGCACCATGTTAATTTAAATCAAATAAAAGCTTTTCAAGCGGTGTTTAGCAAGAATAACTATTTTTTAAGCATAGGTGAACCCCATCGCAATACTACACGACCCACAAAATTCAGAAAAAGTTGCTCCTAGTCATAAATATCAATTAAATAATGCAGTCGTGCGCATGTTAGGCCGGGAATGGGGTAAGAAACCCTAGTTTTGAGAAAAATGAATGTAAAGTTTTTCAATATTTTTTCGCTTCATACAAATTGTATGAAAGTTCAAAAAATTACTAATTTTCTGTAAATTTTCACATTTTTTATAAACATCGTACAAAGTATTTCAACATATTGCCGCAAAGCTCGAAAACCAAAGCATTTTTTGCTGTACTAAACTCAATTTTGATCAAAATGTCACTTACACCCCTTCGCTTCTAACCCCCTCAAATACATAAGAAAGAACTTCTGAGCCCATAGTCCGATCCAACCAATTTTCAATAGGAAAGTTTGTTTTTGGAGTGAACATGTAGCCTTTACGTATACTTTGTATACGAGAAAGGCAAAACAGTTATTCAGCTTAGTTGACCGAAAATCTCCTTTGGCCGAAATGGTCGTATGGCAGAAATGGCCAAATTGTTCAGCTGAATTGGTCATTTAGCCAAAAAAGATGGTAAGCCGATGATTGAACTCATTTGGCAGAAAATGCCGTTTGGCCAAAATGGTTGATTTGCAGAAAGGACATTTTCGGCCAAATGATCTATTCTGTCAAATGACTTTCTCGGCCATTTTGGTCCAACGATATTATCAACCAAATGACATTGTCCCTAATTGGTTAAACGACTATTTTGGCCACAGTTCTGCCGAATGTTTCTTTCGACTGAATGACATTTTCGATCATATCATGTTCTACCTAATAATCGTTTTGGACAAACGTTCAATTCGGTCAAATGAAATTTGGCTAGATGACTTTCGGCTGAACGTGTTATTCGACCAAGTGGCACTCGAACAAATGGCTTTTTGCCAAAAGACTTTCTACCAAACGACAGGAAAAGCCATTCGGCCGAAAGATGTTTGTCGAATATGTTATTTGGTCGAATAAACCGTTAGGTCGAAATCCATCTGGCCGAAAACGTCATTTAGCCGAAATGAACAATACGACCGAAAATGTCGTTCGGTCGAACTAGTCGTTTGGCGGAAAATGTCAATCGGCCGAAATAGTCCTTCTAGTCGAAAATGTTATTTGAGCAAACGGGTGAACATTTTTGACCATATTACTCGTTCATTAATTGACATTTGTTCGTATGACCCGTTGTGGCAATTCACATTTTCGGGCTAATGGCTTCTCTGACAAACGATCACTTCGGCCAGATGGCATTTTCGACCTATTCAGCCGAACGACCATTTTGGACAAGAGATTAATCGAAAACGACTTTTTCGGCGAAATTAGCAGTTCAGACGTATGTCGCTGGCCATGAAATTATCGGCCAAGCCGTTTTCGATATATGGCTGTTTCGGTCAAACGTTCTTTTCGGCCAAATGCAATTCGGTTGAATGACTTTCGGCTTAACGTGCTGTTCCGCCAAATTGTTTTCTGCTAAATAGTCTTTGACCAAACAACCCTTTCCTTTTATAAATATTTTTCGTAGGAACTATCGAAGAATTTCTTATGGACAATACAAAGAACATCCCGTAGAAATCCAAAGAAATTCCTTCCGAAAAATTTTCTTTTGAAATACCGAACAGATTTTCGTAAAAATTTGACTTTCAAAAATTCTGAAGAATTTTCCAAAAAAATCGCTTGCAAATTGGAATGAAACTCCGAAAAATCTAAAATGTTTCCTCATTTCAGTTCAGTGTAAATTTCACAAAATGCTGAACAAAAACACAACAGGAATTTTCCGAAAATTTTCCAAACAATTTTCTGTACAAAATTTGGAACAATTTCTCCGAGAATTATAAAAAGTTTCCAAAGAGCTTCAAAGTTCCTGTGAAAAATTCGTAAAAAATTACCATTGAATGTTGTTCCATGAATATTGTGGAAAAGCTGAAATTTTTCTGTAAATGATGCTCCCCATCATGTCTTGTAAATATCCCGAAACAATGAAAAAAAAATTGAGAACGTTTTAAAAAAATCGTCACGCCGATTCACGCCGCTACCGCCGACCAAAATTCTGACAAACGCCACCGAAGCCGATTTTTGGACCCGCATACACCTCTATTCATTATAAACCACAGGCGGTGAAAGTTATTCATGAAAATCATTGTTGTTTGCGGAATTATTTACAAAAATAAAAAGAACGACTAAAATTTTCAAAATTATTTTTGTCACAAAATTAAAAGCCTTTAAGAGCAATCACTACGAACCACATGGAAGATAATACGACTGTCGCGGCCGAGCGATTCTCTTTGACATCAGTCAAATATCTAAAATCTCATGGGCTCTGTACTCTCAAGTACAATAAGCTGGAACATGTGACTCTTGTCCCGAGCAAAGATGAATCTAGCATTTTGATAACTGAACTTTTTATCATTTTGGTTGATTTAATAGCCAGCACAACAACAATAATACCAGCATTTTGTTCCTGTCATCTTCTTCTTCCATATACATAAAAATGAATTTCTGTTTGTCTGAACCTTTTATTTATCATCAGACTAAGGCCGGAGTGGCCTGTGCTGCGCATAAAAGACTTCTCCATTCAGCTCGGTTCATGGCTGCACTTCGCCAACCACGCAGTCTGCGGAGGGTCCGCAAGTCGTCCTCCACCTGATCGATCCACCTTGCCCGCTGTGCACCTCGCCTTCTTGTTCCCATCGGATCGTTGTCGAGAACCATTTTCACCGGATTACTGTCCGACATTCTGGCTACGTGCCCGGCCCACAGCAGTCTTCCGATTTTCGCGGTGTGAACGATGGATGGTTCTCCCAACAGCTGATGCAACTCGTGGTTCATTCGCCTCCTCCACGTACCGTCCGCCATCTGCAACCCACCATAGATGGTACGCAACACCGGTCTTATAAGCGTTTTGTAGATAGTCAGTTTGGTACGACGGCGAACTCTATTCGATCGAAGCGTCTTGCGGAGTCCAAAGTACGTACGATTTCCAGCCACTATGCGTCTCCGAATTTCTCTGCTGGTATCGTTATCGGCGGTCACCAGTGAGCCCAAGACACGAATTCTTCTACCACCTCGATTTCGTCACCACCGATAGAAACTCGTGGTGGGTGGCTCACATTGACCTCTCTTGAGCCTCTTCCTTCTTCTTCTTCTTCTTCTTCTTGGCATTACATCTCCACACTGGGACAGAGCCGCCTCGCAGCTTAGTGTTCATCAAGCACTTCCACAGTTTTTAACTACGAGGTTTCTTAGCCAGGTTACCATTTTTGCATTCGTATATCATGAGGCTAGCACGATGATACTTTTATGCCCAGGGAAGTCGAGACAATTTCCAATCCGAAAATTGTCTAGACCGGAACCGGGAATCGAACCCAGCCACCCTCAGCATGGTCTTGCTTTGTAGCCGCGCGTCTTACCGCACGGCTAAGGAGGGCCCCTAGCCTCTTCCTATCATGTACTTCGTCTTCGACGTGTTGATGACTAGTCCAATCCGTTTAGCTTCGCTTTTCAGTCTGATGTAGGCTTCCTCCATCCTCTCAAAGTTACGTGCCATGATATCAATGTCGTCGGCGAAACCAAATAACTGGACGGACATCGTGAAAATCGTACCACTCGTGTCAATCCCTGCCCTTCGTATTACTCCCTCCAAAGCGATGTTGAATAGCAGACACGAAAGACCATCACCTTGCCGTAACCCTCTACGCGTTTCGAAGGGACTCGAGAATGCCCCTGAAACTCGAACTACGCACATCACCCGATCCATCGTCGCCTTGATCAACCGTATCAGTTTATCCGGAAATCCGTTTTCGTGCATTAGCTGCCATAGCTGGTCCCGATCGATTGTATCATATGCGGCTTTGAAGTCGATAAAAGATGATGTGTGGGTACGTTGTATTCGCGGCATTTCTGCAATACCTGACGTATGGCGAACACCTGGTCTGTGGTAGAGCGTTCACCCATAAATCCCGCCTGGTACTGCCCCACGAACTCTCTTGCAATTGGTGTTAGTCGACGGCATAAAATTTGGGAGAGTACTTTGTAGGCGGCGTTCAGCAATGTGATTGCGCGGTAGTTGCTACAATCCAGCTTATTTTGTAGATGGGACACACGACACCTCCCAACCATTCCTGCGGCAGAACCTCATCCTCCCAAACCTTGGTAATCACCCAGTGCAGCGCTCTAGCCAGTGCTTCACCACCGTGTTTAAACAGCTCTCCTGGTAGTTGGTCAACTCCAGGGGCTTTGTTGTTTTTCAGCCGGCCGATCTCCTCCTGGATTTCCTGGAGATTCGGAGCCGGAAGTCGCATGTCCTGCGCGCGTGCTCCTAGGTTCATTACCATACCGCCACCGTTGTCTGCCATATCGCCATTCAGGTGCTCTTCGTAGTGCTGCCGCCACCTTTGGATCACCTCACGCTCGTTCGTAAGAAGGTTCCCGTTTATGTCCTTACACATATCGGGCTGTGGCACGTGGCTCTTACGTGAACGGTTCAACTTCTCATAGAACTTTCGTGCGTTATTAGCGCGGTACAGTTCCTCCGTTTCTTCACGGTCTCGATCTTCCTGCTGGCGCTTTTTCCTCCGGAAAATCGAGTTTTGTCTGTTCCGCGCCTGTTTATATCGTGCCTCGTTCGCCCTCGTGCGGTATTGCAGCAATCTCGCCCATGCTGCATTCTTCTCCTCAACTAACTGCTCACATTCGCCGTCATACCAGTCGTTTCTCTGATCCGGAGCCACCGTGCCTAGTGCAGCGGTTGCGGTGCTTCCAATGGCGGATCGAATATCTCTCCAGCCATCTTCAAGAGATGCTGCGCCTAGCTGCTCCTCCGTTGGGAGTGCCACTTCCAGCTGCTGTGCGTAGTCTTGGGCTAGTCTACCGTCTTGTAGCCGCCCAATGTTAAGCCGCGGCGGACGACTCCGACGCGTGTTGATCACCGTCGAGAGCTTTGAGCGCAGACATACTGCGACGAGGTAGTGGTCGGATTCAATATTCGCACTGCGGTAAGTGCGTACGTTCGTGATGTCGGAGAAGAATTTACCGTCGATTAGAACGTGGTCGATTTGGTTTTCCGTTACTTGATTAGGTGATTTCCATGTGGCCTTGTGGATATTCTTGCGGGAGAAGAAAGTGCTTCGGACTACCATTCCGCGGGAGGCTGCAAAGTTTATGCATCGTTGGCCGTTGTCGTTCGATACGGTATGCAGACTATCCGGTCCGATGACCGGTCTATACATTTCCTCCCTTCCTACCTGAGCGTTCATGTCACCGATGACGATTTTGACGTCCCGCAGTGGGCATCCATCGTATGTCTGCTCCAGCTGCGCATAGAATGCTTCTTTCTCGTCGTCGGATCTCCCTTCGTGTGGGCAGTGCACTTTGATGATGCTATAGTTGAAGAAACGGCCTTTTATCCTCAGCTTGCACATCCTTGCGTTGATTGGCTGCCACCCAATCACGCGTTGGTGCATCTTTCCCAGCACTATGAAGCCGGTTCCCAGCGCGTTGGTGGTGCCACAGCTTTGGTAGAAGGTAGCCGCTCGATGCCCGCTTTTCCACACTTTCTGTCCTGTCCAGCAGATTTCCTGCAGCGCTACGACATCGAAGTTGCGGGGATGTAATTCTGTCGCAACCTGCGAAGCCTAGAGACTTGCAGTTCCATGTTCCAAGCTTCCAATCGTGATCCTTTATTCGTCGCCTAGGTCGTTGCCGATTGTATCGAGTCGTATTATCTTCTATGTCGTTCGTAATAGTTGTTTTTAAAGGCGGCTTATTGGGCCTGCGCAATCGGAGGGCCGTCGTGTCAGGGCTGTTTAGCATCCCACCTAACACCAGGACTTGGGCTTGTGCGCTTTGAGCGGCACACAGTCGCTTTGGCGGAGCCTACTTGCGGATACATGCAGCTTTTTATAGAGGTTTAACAGGGCCCACTGTCAAACCCCACCACATCCTAGGCAGGCGCCACAACTCGCAGATGGCCTGGGGAGGGATCGTCAAGCCCTTGGACATAGTCCCTGCTGCCCCCTGTCTGAACCTTACAGACTCCGAAACTACTGAACCGATCGGCGTGAAAATTTGTATACTGAACCGACGGGAATCCTCCAAGAATACCGAAGGGAACCTCCAGGGATTATAAAAGCGATCCCAGCCGATCTCAAAGGGATCCCAACAGGAATGTTCAATAGATAACGAACAACGATAAAAGAGAGGCAAAAACCTCTTCGAATCATAACAAACCATGAAAACAAAACTATTGCACTTGTATACTGCCGTTATACACATAACTGTACCATGTATATAGGGAATCCCTGCAAACATGGGACAAATATGCGTATGACGGCAGTAAACATATGCGGTATTTCGAAAAATTTCGTTTGAGGTGGTTCGAAACGAAATTCCGCGGAATTTCGCGGAATTTGAGCATGGCGAAATTCAATTTTTGATTTCGTTTCGTTTCGTAAAATTACAAAAGTTTCGCTTAAAAAAACTAGTGTTTAACGAAATTTAACGGAATTCCGCGGAATTTCGAAACAAATTTAAACTTAAACCATACTTCATATTATCAAAAATTTTGGCTGCGCCGCTGAACTAAATCATAAAGCTGTTTTCAAAACTTTACGTTATACACATTTTACTATGAACGCTTAAGTTGGTATGAACTAGCCATGCCTAAGAGATAAAATACCAATAAATAATACCAAAAATAGACATAACATGCTTAGGTAATTTTGTTAAATATCTTGGCTGTGCATATGCACAGCACATGTTCCGAAATGGACAAATTGATATGAAATTTGCGAAAAAGAATCCATGTGTCATGGAGGGACTCGAACCTTCAACCTCCTACTCTCTAGATAGGCGTGATAACCCCTACACAACAAGACCACTTAAAAGTCACGTTTGCGGAAAAGCCATCATTTTTGCAAATTGAATATCTTTCGGATGCTTGATTTGTCCAATCTCCACATGTGCTTTACTGTTGTATATCCACAGCCAAGCGAGTGCACATTGTTTATTAAACGAGAGGATCGCACTCCATGCCCCCCAACAACGGGCGAAGAGAATAGAAAAAAAGCTTCACGCTGCATTTCTTTTGACATTAACATTCAACAGCGTGGTATGCAGTGTAGTGAAATCTCAACTATTGTATAATAATATCAGTTGAAAATATCGATTTATGGAAATTAGAAATACTTGTTTGGATGCAGGCGGAGACAGACATACTTATAAGCATATGAAACTACAGACCAGATATTTTTAATCCTGTGGAGATTTCCTTGCCCATCCCTGGTATCTTCCTGGTCTATTTTGATTATATTTACATTTTTGTAGAAGATTGTATTGACCTGAAAATGTTAGTTTCGAAAATATTTTTAAATACTGTGTTTTTAGGGTCCGTATTTCAAAAACGATGATAGATGGACACTTGGTGTCTTCAGCAATAATAATAAAAAAATAATAAAATTCATAATAAATTACACTACAACACGTAAAAAAATAACCTTATATGTTTTGGCAAAAAACCATTCGAAAATACTTATACTCTTCATTATGCCACCTAATGAATGATCCCATACCAAAACGCTAATAACATTCATAAGTTAATGAAAAGTATAAGTTTCGGAATGTATGTGACTAATGCGATGTAGAGATATTTTCTTATACATATCATTAAGCGCCTGCTTCGGCAAAAAAGTATTAGAAATATTAATAATAAATAACATTAAATTTTTTTACGTGAACTTTGCCAAAGACACCATATTTAAAAATCGTTTATTAAAGAAGGTACATTTTGTAGCGCCACTTGTGGCAAACATTGGTACAACAACTTTTTGTCATTCGATGCGCCATATTTTTGTAAAATTTATTCCCGAAGACACCGATGTCAAAAAATAACACCCTGAAGTGGTAAAAAAAAAGTTCACGATTTTCGCCAAACGCACCACTGTGTGACGGGTTGTCCGACGTTTCGGCCCGTTTATTGAGTATTTTTCCTTGAATGCAAATGAGAACCCGTCTGAATAATTCTCATACTCTGTTATTAAAATACCAAACGCATCACAAATTATTATTTGTTGGGTATTGAATTACCTAAGCATGTTATGTCTATTTTTGGTATTATTTATTGATATTTTACTTCTTAGGCATGGCTAGTTCATACCAACTTAAGGAATCTTTTCTTATAAAAGGTCGATTTCTTCACCTTCGCCTAGGCCTCAAACCGGGATTAAGCGCATGGGTAATCACCGCTTAAGAGTTAAGAAGGCCGTTAGGAAAACAAAATGCAACATTTCAAACAACAATTTGAATGAACAAGTAAGAATAAAAAATTCATAGTATTGAAGATATTCCACATAACATTCGAATATTGAATTATCGAAATATTTGGATTGATTTGAAACACGGTTTTCGTCTTCATGTTTTCAAAATAATTTCGTTTACAATCAATATCTAGTCGCTTACCAAGGTGGCTTCACAGGAATTACCTTTTTTACTAACCAATGATTCCTTTCCCGTGGCGCTCATGGAGATGCAGAGCATTCTTCGGTCTCTTATAACAATGAGTGTCACACAAATTTTCCTCTCCTAATCCTAAATCGACTGTGAGAACGTGAAAGGCATCGTTATTGGTCGTGAAACTAGTACAATGAGAATATTTTTTTATCCCAAGGAATTATCCAGCTTTTTACGCTTGCCATAAATCTACTATGGTAATTAAATTTTGACATATGCCGTGTACCACGGCATACAAAACACTAGACAGGCTCATCACGTATGTAAACATTCAGCTTGAATGTAAACATGGGACGTCACTGCTATCTTCGCACAAGCCGGACCGAGACGATTCTATACGGTCGCAGCATGCTTACTTTTGTACTCCAACATGTGGCGATAAAATATACGTCACATTCGAAGTGTCATTTTTCTAACGAGCCTACCTTGTTTTCTGTATACCGTGCCGTGTACAATTTTTATATAGCAATCATAGTTGCCTGGGAAACAAGTGAAAAAGTTTTATGTGTCAAAAATTTTCATCTTGTTTATTTTCTGATGCATTTCAACTTGATTCCAGCAAAAACGAGTCATGATAAATTTATTATCTACCTTTTATTTTAATTCACATTTTACATCTATTTCAATATTGTAGGTGGGCCAGATGAAGGTTACATCTCATCAATTGTGAGATACTGATCGCAAGGAGCGCAATAGTACTTGTTTGGAAGAATGGCTTTACGACCAGCTGTGAATTACCAGTACTGATGAGACTTCCGTATTCCAGCTTGGGAATCTATTCTAAAATTGTAAAATTGTGCATTAGAAAGATGACACCATTGTTGTTTAGGTGTTCAATTTATTTTACTACCAGTTTCCCTATACTCTGTGGTCAAGGACGCTGACGCTGACGCTCAAAAAATCGAAAGATGCCTTCAAGAGGCTAGCTCCTGTACTCCTAACTGCAATCTTTTTTTCTTTTCACTCTTCTCATCATTTCTATCAGGACCATAAAGAAAACTATGCGCAACCCAATTAGTTCATAAGTTTGCAATTATTTTTTTCCCTTCTGTATAAAAATTTTATTCCGTTAGACTATTTTTCGGAACTTGACCTAAATTTATCCATCCTTGATTAATGCTCAATAGACAATCCATCGACCAAAGCCACCCATATACAGGACAGTAAATTAATTTTATCAGCTGTCTGGCTGCCGAAAATGCAAACTTGCATTTAAGCTGCTATTGTGAACGCTCAACTATATGAAAGTCTGTATAAAACAAACATCGTCAACCATAATCCGGAATGAGAAACAATGGAATATGTAGATGAAAATTGAAATTTCAAGAAAACTTGAGAGGTACAATAGTTTATCTTCTGTTTTGCATTTCCATTTAAGATGTTTAAAAAGTATTAGAAAGTAAAATATCGTGAAGAAATAATAAATCGATAATTGGACATCAAAACAATACGAAAAATTTGACGTGTCAATTTGTTCAGAAAGTCTCCTAAGGTTGCTAGGATTGCAAATACCATAAAATCTGTACACGGCATATGTCAAAATCAACTATGATAATCATATGTGGCTATAATAAAAAGCTGGATACAATTGACCTTTCCCGTCAAAAATTGTATATCGTTTTATTGTCTCAGTCGATAAGCTAAAAATTATTTAAAATCAATTTTCCCAAAGAACCCATATTTTTTTAAGCCTTTAACTATTTTTAAAATCGAAAACAAAAACCAAAAAAGTGCTGCACGTGTGAACCGTCCTGAAAAATTCACCCGATTTTCGTTCAAAATCGGCCAATCTTAAAAAAAACACTTTTTTATTTTAGTTTTAAATTTTAAAAATACTTAGAGCCGTCAAAAAATATGGGTTCTAAGGGAAAGTTGATCTTAAATAAGCCAAAGATTTGATTGAGCGAATAAAATAATTTGACGGGAAATGTCATTTGGTGAAATATGCAGATTTGTTGTTTCTAGGCCAATCATGATTAGTAACTATGATGTGTACATTTGATAAAGCTAAGCTGTTCTTTGTTTATTTGCACAATATGTATAGAACATCGTAGAGTCGCAGGCATTTCAAGATTTTCGCATGGAATTTACAAAAAAAAATCAGAACTAGTTGAAAAATCAATAAAATTGCTGAAAGTTCCTTACTCATGAATGCTCTCAGCTCATTCTGACCATAACAGCTGTTTCTTGCACTTAATTGAAGTCGGTTGATGATGGAAATTTGGCAAAAATGTTTCGCATGTCTCATATGCATAAACACATTTACAAGGACAAATAGACAATAGCTCAGTTGGTCGAGCTGATTGCATATAAGCAGGGATTCGACTTTTCGTTTCAATGAGACCAAAGCAAGCGTTTTTCGGGCCAAGGGAAAATCTTGTTTCGTTGTTTATGTTGAGGATCATCTTTCACCCATCAATCTTTTCTCTAGAATTAGCATTGGAAGATGAACGAAAATCCTGCCTATTAGATGAAAATCCTTTTTCGTTTCATTACTTTCACCTCTCACTCACTTTTCGCGAGAATTATCGCAGCACAATTACAAAATTGTATGGCCGCGCCGGGATTCGAACCCAGAAGAGTAACAATAATAGCTGTGGGGATGCGCTTACTTTAGCCACACCACCACGATATCTGTATGAAAGCGTTAAGTTATTTGTTCCACATAAGCTACTACCATTTGCATTGATGATGCCACGAAAAGACTCGAATATGAAAGAAAAAGAGCAAACCAACGTTTAGCGGCAATCAAAGTGAGCGAAAAATTGTTATCACTCTCCAGGCTGTTTTTCTTTCCCGAAAAGCGATTTCTCCCCGAAAACTTTCGTGAGGGAAAATCATGTGCTCCTGAGATTGAGTGAGCATTATGAACCCTGCATATAAGACTATGGATCTCCAAGCCTGCTATGAAAAGTTTGAATTTGGAAGAAAATAATAGCCTTTTGGTACAACTTTATGTATAAGAAAGTGTAACGTTTTACGTTTTTATTGTTGTTAATTAATTATTCGTAAACTGAAAATATTATAAGAATAGAATAATAACTTTAAATAAAAGCTAGTGTTGATAAAATCGAGCTATCTCTGTGCTCAACTCGCGTACATGGAACATGTTATAAAAGCTCTGCTTTTATAGCATGGCGCTAAATTTAAAATAAGCGGTTTAAATTCGCCATGCTTCTCGGCGCCATGCAAATCATTTGGCGCGATTTTCAAATAATGCATTCTCCTGAAGAATAGTTACAGAGTAGTCTTTTAAAATACTTGAATAGGGCTCAAATTTGAAAAGAGGCACAGTTTCTTGGCGTAGCTATTTCATCCGCTCGATCATTTCGCTAGAAGATCGGCTGGAAAGCAGAAGTACGCGATTAGAGATACTTACGTTTTGAGAATATCTTGTGTGATTTGAAGTACAATTTAAAGGTAATATTAGTGAGTAAGTTTATAAAAATGATAAGTGGTGTTAAACGTTTTGTGTTTCTTTCTTTGTTTAGTGGACTGAGGTCCGTTGTATCGCGAATTCTGCTTGAATTTTTTATTAAATCTACTGCTACGAAAAAAGGTAATTATACTCAATTATGTGAGCGATTTAACTTAATACTAAAATAAATTCGTGTTGGACGCAGCGCGCTGCGCTTTTTTCGTACGGCTGGAAATTTCCGTCGTCTTGTGGCGACCGTCCAAGGTCCCGTCGTGGTGCGAGCCACGAATTCCGTTCGAGATCATCGAGACCCGTGTGTACCGTGAAGGCCCGCCTCAAGTAGGTAGTTAAACGGAGTGTGTGAAGTCGTTCAAACCATCGTAGCGAAGAATCTCCCATCGGTCGTCCATTGCCGAAGGTAAGGTCCCTCTCCGTCATTTTCTGTGGACCGGAGCCATCCGAGAGCGCGTGTCGTCCATTGCACGCAGTGAACCCGATCCGAACCGAAAGATAGAGGTTTCGCCGATCCCCGCTCGGTGGAACGGAAAGGTACGCGAAGCCGGGTCGCTTTGGGTACGTGTGCCTCTATCCGTAAGTGAGGATCGCTCCGGGACGTAATCGGCATTTTACGCCGCCATTGCTCTCGCGGAACAAAACGGAAGCTTCCGTTCCAGCCGCCACTACCTCCGCATCTCTAGTTCGGCCATAACACACACGCGGGTCATCTTTACGTTGCGCGCCAAATCGCAGCGTGGACATTCCGGTGGCAGCCATCGCATCACCGCCGTCGTCGAGGTTTTCTCGAGCCAGAAGCTGCCAGATTCGTCGAGGTTCGTCGGGCCCCATCGATCATCAAAAACTTGCGCAGGTACGTGTTAGAGCTTAGTTACATGGCCATGTTTGCTCTTATGTTTCCATTTCCGTTGAAAAACGTCCAGCACGAATAAAATATTCTAGAAGTAAAGTGATGGTGATTTAGTTTAATTACGTTAAACTCGGTAAACGTGCGCGGTTATATTGGCGCCCAACGTGGGGCGTGGGGCATCAAATATTCTAGAAGTAAAAAAAAAAAAAAAAAAAAAAAATATATAACCGTGCACGTTTACCGAGTTTAATTAATCGGCGGCTTTAGCGCCACTCTCAACGAGAGACCACCGGTCACGTTTTAATTGCCCGACCTTTTGAGACTATTTGGCTCAGGGAAAACTCTAGAACGGTTATCAAGCGAAATTGGCAAAATCTCTCAAGCGCAAGCTAAATCTCCTCCCATTCATTCACCGCAAGACCTTAGGGACCGCAAAAAGTTTCCATACAACCAAGAAAAAACGTTTTTGGCTCCCGAAATTAGTGAGTCGTTTATTTATGAGACTGACGTTAAACGTAATTAAACTAAATCACCATCACTTTACTTCTAGAATATTTTATTCGTGCTGGACGTTTTTCAACGGAAATGGAAACATAAGAGCAAACATGGCCATGTAACTAAGCTCTAACACGTACCTGCGCAGGTTTTTGATGATCGATGGGGCCCGACGAACCTCGACGAATCTGGCAGCTTCTGGCTCGAGAAAACCTCGACGACGGCGGTGATGCGATGGCTGCCATCGGAATGTCCACGCTGCGATTTGGCGCGCAACGTATAGATGACCCGCGTGTGTGTTATGGCCGAACTAGAGATGCGGAGGTAGTGGCGGCTGGAACGGAAGCTTCCGTTTTGTTCCGCGAGAGCAATGGCGGCGTAAAAATGCTGATAATGTCCCCGGGGCGATCCTCACTTACGGATAGAGGCACACGTACCCAAAGCGACCCGGCTTCGCGTACCTTTCCGTTCCACCGAGCGGGGATCGGCGAAACCTCTATCTTTCGGTTCGGATCGGGTTCACTGCGTGCAATGGACGACACGCGCTCTCGGATGGCTCCGGTCCACAGAAAATGACGGAGAGGGACCTTACCTTCGGCAATGGACGACCGATGGGAGATTCTTCGCTACGATGGTTTGAACGACTTCACACACCCGTTTAACTACCTACTTGAGGCGGGCCTTCACGGTACACACGGGTCTCGATGATCTCGAACGGAATTCGTGGCTCGCACCACGACGGGACCTTGGACGGTCGCCACAAGACGACGGAAATTTCCAGCCGTACGAAAAAAGCGCAGCGCGCTGCGTCCAACACGAATTTATTTTAGTATTAAGTTAAATCGCTCACATAATTGAGTATAATTACCTTTTTTCGTAGCAGTAGATTTAATAAAAAATTCAAGCAGAATTTGCGATACAACGGACCTCAGTCCACTAAACAAAGAAAGAAACACAAAACGTTTAACACCACTTATCATTTTTTAAACTCACTCACTAATGTTACCTTTAAATTGTACTTCAAATCACACAAGATATTCTCAAAACGTAAGTATCTCTAATCGCGTACTTCTGCTTTCCAGCCGATCTTCTAGCGAAATGATCGAGCGGATGAAATAGCTACGCCAAGAAACTGTGCCTCTTTTCAAATTTGAGCCCTATTCAAGTATTTTAAAAGACTACTCTGTAACTATTCTTCAGGAGAATGCATTATTTGAAAATCGCGCCAAATGATTTGCATGGCGCCGAGAAGCATGGCGAATTTAAACCGCTTATTTTAAATTTAGCGCCATGCTATAAAAGCAGAGCTTTTATAACATGTTCCATGTACGCGAGTTGAGCACAGAGATAGCTCGATTTTATCAACACTAGCTTTTATTTAAAGTTATTATTCTATTCTTATAATATTTTCAGTTTACGAATAATTAATTAACAACAATAAAAACGTAAAACGTTACATCACCCCAAACATTCTTATGAAAATTTGATCAACTTGTTGATCAAATTTTCATAACTCTACAAATAAAACTAAAACGTTGCAAAACTATGTAAACCACAAAAAAAATGTGAAAAATGGGAACAATTGCTAAGGTCATTCGTTCATCAACGTATTAAATCCTGTTCAATATTTCCTCAACAAAACTAAAAAAAACCGTGATCAAACCAACGGAACCGTTTCCCGTCCGAAAAATATAAATGACCACTTAACGAACTGCAGCCAAATGCATTATCAAAATCTTGTTCTGACCCAATCTGCACTTGAAACTGCTTAAACGTACTCCTTACTTCACGAACTACAACCAAATGTATTATCAAAATCTTGTTTCGACCAAAAAAAATTACACTTGAATTGCATAAACGTACTCCTACCTTAACGAGGTGCAGACAAATGCACTATCAAAATCTTGTTTCGACCAAAAATTGCATTTGAACTGCTTAACGTACTCCTATCAGGTCCACAATACGAACTCCACCATCAAATTCAAAATTTGACGATAACGTAGAATTCTAAACAAACTTGTATGCAAGTAATATCGAACAGACCTATAACATCGCATGAACTACTTTGACACCTTAGCGAACTGTCACTCGCGGGTGCTCTGAATGTGAAAAATACTATGCCGCCTCGATAAACGTCAAAACGTAATCGCAGCGGACCGAACACGACATGGATCAAAAACGCGGACGAGCTAAAAAAAAGGATTCAACTATCACCGACGTACAAACTAATGGAAACTAATTCACTAAGGTAATTCCTAAACTATCTTGTTGCTAGGCAACCAATAAAACGTAAATTTCATTAATTAGGATCGAAAGGGACGATTATGGACTTCCAAACCATGCGCTGGACCGGACTCTTCAAAATGGCGATGCAGGGGTGTTCTCTACCGACTTATTGAAATTCTCTCTGGTACGGACTTCTACACAACTGGCGGGATTTCCCTCATCAGAAACAAACGAGGAAGTATCGTTCCATCGCCTTATTTTGACTAATCGCGGATTCTAATCTTTTTTCGTTTTATTTTTTTTTCAGGTTTATACGAAATTAGCTCATCAACATTTTCCAAAATGGAGGAACGTGGAGAACGAAGCTTTAGAATAATTCCGACATTTCTGCGAAGGACGATAGGATTAAAATGGAGCATACTATAAAAGCTTACGCAGGCTTTATACCAAAGGTTACGCCATAACTTCATCTACTAGTTACACAGCTATCTCTTGGTGAGGAAAAAAAACATTGACTAATAATCTAATTTTAAGTACATATTGAGTCGACAAGTTTAGCTTCTTGTATATTCTATACTAACACTATGCCAATATATACCCTAGTTTTATTATTACTAGGATTTCGTTTTACCTCGACGTTTTTCCTTTAATTACTGGTACATTTCCTTGGTGGACAATGTCATAGCTTTTCAATCGGTTCTCTAGAATTTCTTTAAAAAGTTTGCGTGGAATATTCCTATAATGTTATTGTTCTTATCGATCAGTTCATAACTATCTCCCATCACTTTGTTTACATACGCTTCAGTGTACTTAGGCGCTAGCTTAGCACAATAATCTTTGGCTCTGTCTGATTGGATCGTGCATTTTTTCAACACTTTTTCACCAATCTGATAAGTAGGGGCGTTTTGATTCGACCTCAAGTTATAATACTTCGATTGTTTTTCGTAGGCTTTAGCTAGGTTCTCGCGTACCTCCTCATACAATTTCTTCCGCTCATCATCATTTAGGTCATCCTTAGATGTCACACCAGTATTCCTAAATTTTTCGTACTCCATTCCGTTTGATACCATGTCGCGACCAAAAGTGAGAAAGTATGGTGTATATTTGGTTGAGTCGTGGACTGCGTTTCGTATTGCACATGCTATATTCTGCAAATTGTCAGTCCAATGAGTGTGCTTTCCTTTTAAAGTGGCTCTTATCGCTGTTGTAACCACTTTGTTGACTCTCTCCGTATTGTTCACTTGGGGGTGATAATATGGGGTAAGCCAGTGTTTTATTCCGAAACGTGTTAACAGTGTTGCGAATTCCTTTGAAGTGAACTGTGTGCCATTATCGGAAAGTATGATCTCCGGTACACCAAATAGGAGGAAAATAGCCTGCTCCAGAAACTGAACTAGGGATGCGGCGGTAGCCTGTCTGAAAGGCTGAACCATGACGAACTTTGTAAAAACGTCTGTGACAACCAACAGACACGTACACCTTCCTTTACCCGACGAAGGGAAAGGGCCAACATAATCAAGGGTCAAGAACTGCCACGGGTATTCACAGAACTTTTTCTGAGACCCCATTTTAGGCGTTGGGTTTACATTTATTCCCTTGGCTGTTTTGTAAGGTAAGCAGTCCTTACAGTACTGTTTTACCTCTAAGGCCATTTTAGGCCAAAAATATTTTGCTTTAACGGCTTTCAGCGTTTTCTCATACCCGAAGTGAGCTGAGTCGTGTACGGACTGAACTCTAGAGAGTCTTTCTGACGCTGCAGGGTAAAGTTTCCATTCGTATCGTTTATCCGAGTATCTTTGACCCTCCGCTACATATTTATATATATATTTGTTCCTACAATTTTGAAGTTTTTGAATTCTTCAGGGGATTTCTGTATTTTCTTACCAGTTCGGAGTAATTATCGTCTAATGTAACGGAGTTTATGCGTGACAGGCAATCAGCTAGTATGTTATCCTTCCCTTTTCTATACTGCAATACGAAGTCATATGACTGCAATTTGAGTGCCCAGCGAAGCAACCTTGAGTTGGCGTTGGAAGCTGAAATCGAGAACAACCAGGTGATGCTCTTGCAATCTGTAACCACAGTGAACGCTGAACCTTCTATATAGTGCCTGAAGTTCTCTATTGCCATTAAAACTGCCAGACATTCCTTCTCAGTCGCGGAGTATTTCCTTTGAATATTTGAGAGTTTTTTGCTGTAGTATCCTATAATACGTCGCCCGTCTACATATTCCTGCAATAAAGCAGCTCCTACAGCGAACTGGGAAGCATCGGTCTCGATTATAAAAGGCCGAGTATAATCTGGATTTGCAAGAACGGGAGCTGATGTTAGCACTGACTTTAAATCATTCAGTGCTTGTTCTGCTTCGACCGTCCATTTAAATTTTTTCGCTTTTCTGAGCAGATCCGTAATGGGTGTTGATAAGTGACTGTATTGAGGTATAAATTTCTGATAAAACCCCATTAGTCCCAATAGCCTTCTTACATCTCTCACTGATTTTGGTCTTGGATAATTAAGTATTGGTTCCAGTTTAGTACTATCAATCGACAAGCCGTTCTCTGTGAGTATATAACCGAGATATTTCACCTTTTTTCGGCAGAAACGACTCTTCTCAACAGAGATGGTCAACCCTGCCTTTTTTAATCGTTTTGCCACTTCTTCCAAAAGTCTAAAGTGATCTTCTAACGACTCGGTGGCGATTATAATATCGTCCAAATATACAAAACGAATGGTTCCAAATCAAAGCCAATCGCAAGATTCATCAATCTATTCATGGTAAAGGGCGCGTTCTTCAACCCAAATGGTACAACTTTAAATCTAAAAAGCCCTTTTGGAGTGCGGAATGCTGTGAAGTTCCTTGACGACTCTTTCAACGGTATCTGAAAGTACGCGTCCTTTAAGTCAACAATTCTGAAGTATTTCGCCTTTTGGAGGCGGTGAAATATTTCAGCCATATTCCTCATCGAATAAGCATCCTTTTTAGTTACCGAATTTATCCTTCTGAAGTCGAGACAGACTCGTATCTTTCCGTTGGCCTTCCTGACGGGTACTAGTGGACTCGCGTATTCCGAGGAGCATTCTTCAATTACCTGTAAACTTTGCCAACGTTCCAACTCCTCTTCAATCTTTTCCCAAATTTTAGGAGAATAGCGGTACATGGGCAAATCTCGCATCTTTCCTTCTGCTATGAGTTCGATTTCATGTTCAATTAGATTCGTTTTTCCTAAACGACCTGAACTAGTACAATCGAACTGTTTTACAACTTGCATCAACTTCTGCCGTTCCTCCACGGTAAGAATGTGCTCTGTCTCCATCGTTTCAATACACCTCGTCGGATCCTCAGGTAGATCCAAGGTGGGAATGTCCAAAGAATCGTCTTCTTCTGGTTTAGCTGTGAAGACTACCGGTTCCAGTGGTTCTGTTAACTGCACCGAAAACTCAATCAGAGGTTGCTCGATGATTGGTTCTCGCTCCAAACGTAAATGGTACACTTGATTCTCTGCTTGGTTAGATGTCCACGACAATTCCAAATCTTGAATCCTATCATTCGTAGACAGCATGGGTTTAATCCCAAATGCCCGCCAGAAATCCATGCCGAGTATAAGAGGTTTCCGGATTTCTGGAACAATCAGCGTTGGAATGACTTTGGTGTCGTTCCCAAGAGTGTATGGCACATTAACATAACCCAAGCAGGTATGCTTCGTGTCATCAGCAGTACATATTTTTATATTCGATTTTAGTATGGTCAGTCCATGGGCTTCTAGAAGATTTATAGAACTCATGACACTGACTGCAGCTCCAGAGTCCAATAATGCAATTACTTCTGTGCCTAAAACTTTAACCTTGATATGCGGACATGAAGTAGGGTTTACGCGAATTTCTAAAATTGAGATGTTATTGATCCTCTTGTTGTCTCCTTGATAGGGAATCGGTTCTACTAGCGAGATGTTAGGATTCCCCTGCAAGCATTCCGCATCTAGTTTGTCGACCTCATTCGGGTTTGGTCATTCGTCGAACCAAACCTAGAGTGATTGTTTTCACACGTCCTCGTTGTCCTCCCTACCTTGCCACAAGCGTAGCAAAATAATATCTTGCGTTCCTGACAGTCTCTCCAGGCGTGTCCGGTCTTCTGGCAGTTCCAGCAGCAGAAGTTAGGTACTGTCGGCCGTCGGTCTACCTGCCGATTTCCTGGTGTTGGATTCTGTACGCACCCGACTGCTTCTTGTTGTCGATTCATCCGCTGGGTTTTTTGGATAGTTCGAACGGGAGCTCCTTCGTCTTCGGAATATTCGCCATATGAATCACCAGCCTCGATGTGATTGATGTCGTTTCTTCCCAAATTCGTAGGTCTGTAGAAGTTTGGATCACTCGCATCTATTTTGTGGTTTATTTTAATGAGGTGTTCCAAGTCATAAATCTCCATTACCGACAATCTTGAACGATAATGAGGCCTCATATTTTCCCAGATGAGTTCGAAAAGCGTCGAGGACGAGAAAGGACGTTGCAAGCATTGGTTCAGTTTCTCGACCTCCGTTACATAAGCGACAAATGTTTCCCCTTTCCGCTGTTTGAGTTCGCGAATCTGGGCTTTAATTCCTCTATCGCGATTTGGGTTTCCATATCGAAAACGGATTTCATCTTCAAACTTCTCCCAGCGTGTAAATTTATCCTCCGGGTGAACCACCAATCGTATGCCTCCCCTTTAAGCCGATGATGAATGTTTCTTAGCAACTCCTTGTCTGATACCCTTTCATGTCGTGCCAGTTTCCTTATTTTATTCAAAAAATCTTCAACTTGAAGTGCCCTGTTGTCTCCTGAAAACGATAAATTCCAATTCTCGACTCGTGACTTCTTATAATGACTTCTTCTACTATGGGATGAACTGCTCGATGAAGACGAGTATCTCCTATGCCTTTGACCATTTCGCTCCCTTTCACGGCGCCTCATTTCCCTTCTATGGTCGTATTCGGGACTACAATCGCTTTCTATCTCACTCGCATGATCTCGTTTCTGGCGGTATGAGTCACGATATGTATCTCCTCTGCGATTTTCACCATAATCTTTTCTGCTTCTCTGACTTTCATAACGCTTCCCTTGGCTTCTCTCTTTATTTCCGATGTGTCTTCTCCTAATCTCTTCTCCTGAACTCATCTCGTCAAATGAGTTGACCCTTTCGTAACGCGATTCTCGCTTCCTCTCAGGTATTCTGTCTTTGACATGCCTGTCACTTCTATTACCCTGTGGGTAATCTGAACGCCACTGTCTGGAGTCAAACGCGAAAGTTTCCCTATTCTTCGTCTCTTTCTTAACCCTATCGAATCTATTGTTATCCAACGGACTCAATGCTCTATCGCGATGTATCTTGTTGTTTATTCTCGTACTATCTTCGAATCTTCTTCTTTCTGCTAACGCTTTCTTCTCCACTTCATCCCTTTCATAGTTGTATTTCATTTCATTCTCTTCCTCTTCAAAATTGTTGTTTCTCAACCGACTTTTATTCCCGTCCTTCTGACCTGGATAATCACCGTAGTTTTTACTTTCCCTTCCATACTTTTCCTCTCTATCCTCACTGTTACTTTCTTGATCTTTAAAAGTATGCTTCTGATCACCGACCCCTTTGGAAAACTTCTTCAACGCCCCTGTACCTTCACAATTTCCGCATTTGCAATTCCCTAACAAACATTCTAATTTCAAATTCTCCAACTTTAAAGATTCATAGGAAGCTTTACTCGATCTCCGGGGTGTCTTGCTAAACACATCCGGATCAATTGAACGGTATTTTGGATCTTTATTCTCTTCTTCTCCTTTCGCTCCATTATCTTTCGCATTTTCCCCACCTTCTGCTTTGTCTCTTGCGTTGATCGCTGAGTTTGGATCTGGATTTCTCCATGTACTATTATCTGAATCCTTTCTTTCTGCTTCTAGGTTATCCTTATTTTCTTTACTTTCTTCGCGAACTGGCTGCCCTAACTCGATAAATACCTTTTCAATCTGCTCACAGGCTTCTTTCTTTATTAAAGCCTCTTCTTCGTCCTCTACTGAGGCAGAAGCTACGCGGATTAAATAGTGTCGCAGTCTCGATAACAACACCCGATCGAATTTCTTCCTCATATTATCTACTAACTCTTCCACCGTCCCAGCGACACTCTTAATTTCATCCGAATACTTGTATAAGCCTTCGTAAACGATTCTATGCTTCTTATCTTCAAAAAATAATCTTCTAAGTAATCTTTTTTGTCCTCTAAACTTTCTCTACGATCCACTGTTTGTTTCCGTAAACGTAACTCATAATCCACCTCCGCCTCCACCAAATGATCCACAGTTGGTCTAATGTATTGCGCAGCCATTGTAACTGACTTGTAAACCAACTATATAAAATTCCCGAAACAAATAGCTTGCTAGAGAATAATAATTTTAAAGACGATGATGAACGAATGATAGTAAATATGCAATTCAATAATAATATATAGGGTAATTCAAAGAAATTTTTAATTCAATACGATATAGCTTAACATAGACAAAATAAAAAAAGCAAATAATTTCAAAATTCAGTGTAATTTAGCTTATTCTAAAAAATATTCAATAAAATTCAAAACTTAGGAACTACAATCAAAATTCAATGCAATATTATAATTAAAACGAAAAGTGTAAACCAAATCACCTAAAATAGGCCATAAAAAAGCTATATGTTTTCACCAAACGATCTAATATTTTATTTTTTCAATCATGAAAGAAAAAACCAAATGCAACGTTTAAATTTAATGTTGTGTTGGGCGGCAATATAACCGTGCACGTTTACCGAGTTTAATTAATCGGCGGCTTTAGCGCCACTCTCAACGAGAGACCACCGGTCACGTTTTAATTGCCCGACCTTTTGAGACTATTTGGCTCAGGGAAAACTCTAGAACGGTTATCAAGCGAAATTGGCAAAATCTCTCAAGCGCAAGCTAAATCTCCTCCCATTCATTCACCGCAAGACCTTAGGGACCGCAAAAAGTTTCCATACAACCAAGAAAAAACGTTTTTGGCTCCCGAAATTAGTGAGTCGTTTATTTATGAGACTGACGTTAAACGTAATTAAACTAAATCACCATCACTTTACTTCTAGAATATTTTATTCGTGCTGGACGTTTTCAACGGAAATGGAAACATAAGAGCAAACATGGCCATGTAACTAAGCTCTAACACGTACCTGCGCAGGTTTTTGATGATCGATGGGGCCCGACGAACCTCGACGAATCTGGCAGCTTCTGGCTCGAGAAAACCTCGACGACGGCGGTGATGCGATGGCTGCCACCGGAATGTCCACGCTGCGATTTGGCGCGCAACGTAAAGATGACCCGCGTGTGTGTTATGGCCGAACTAGAGATGCGGAGGTAGTGGCGGCTGGAACGGAAGCTTCCGTTTTGTTCCGCGAGAGCAATGGCGGCGTAAAAATGCCGATAATGTCCCCGGGGCGATCCTCACTTACGGATAGAGGCACACGTACCCAAAGCGACCCGGCTTCGCGTACCTTTCCGTTCCACCGAGCGGGGATCGGCGAAACCTCTATCTTTCGGTTCGGATCGGGTTCACTGCGTGCAATGGACGACATGCGCTCTCGGACGGCTCCGGTCCACAGTAATTGACGGAGAGGGACCTTACCTTCGGCAATGGACGACCGATGGGAGATTCTTCGCTACGATGGTTTGAACGACTTCACACACTCCGTTTAACTACCTACTTGAGGCGGGCCTTCACGGTACACACGGGTCTCGATGATCTCGAACGGAATTCGTGGCTCGCACCACGACGGGACCTTGGACGGTCGCCACAAGACGACGGAAATTTCCAGCCGTACGAAAAAAGCGCAGCGCGCTGCGTCCAACACGAATTTATTTTAGTATTAAGTTAAATCGCTCACATAATTGAGTATAATTACCTTTTTTCGTAGCAGTAGATTTAATAAAAATTCAAGCAGAATTTGCGATACAACGGACCTCAGTCCACTAAACAAAGAAAGAAACACAAAACGTTTAACACCACTTATCATTTTTATAAACTCACTCACTAATGTTACCTTTAAATTGTACTTCAAATCACACAAGATATTCTCAAAACGTAAGTATCTCTAATCGCGTACTTCTGCTTTCCAGCCGATCTTCTAGCGAAATGATCGAGCGGATGAAATAGCTACGCCAAGAAACTGTGCCTCTTTTCAAATTTGAGCCCTATTCAAGTATTTTAAAAGACTACTCTGTAACTATTCTTCAGGAGAATGCATTATTTGAAAATCGCGCCAAATGATTTGCATGGCGCCGAGAAGCATGGCGAATTTAAACCGCTTATTTTAAATTTAGCGCCATGCTATAAAAGCAGAGCTTTTATAACATGTTCCATGTACGCGAGTTGAGCACAGAGATAGCTCGATTTTATCAACACTAGCTTTTATTTAAAGTTATTATTCTATTCTTATAATATTTTCAGTTTACGAATAATTAATTAACAACAATAAAAACGTAAAACATTACAAAAGGGAAAATTATTTCATCATACCTGACAAACTGCTGCCGTAAAAATTTTGCGATCACATTTGTGAAATACAATTTGAAATACATATCTTTGTGCATTTTAGAAATAAGTTACTTCGTATAGGCCTGACAGATGGATATATAAATGACAGGGATTGTAGTTCTCACTAATTCTCACGAACAGAGATTGCTCCCTCACGTTGATTTTCTCCAACAAATCATGTTGCGGGAAAGGAAAAAAGGTCTGATGAGAGATAACCATTTCTTCCTCACTACCAGTGCCACGTAAAGTTGATTTGCTCGTTTTCTCACTCTTTTCTTCCTTTTCGTGCCAGAACCAATTGCAAAAAGAGTAGCTTTTATGGAACAAACAATCAAATACCTATATGCAGTAATGTGATGGTATCCCAAGTAGCACCTTCCGAACAGATTTGGTTGCAGCAATTTAAATGTGATCAAATTCGGTCAAATATCAGTTGCAGTAACTAACTTGCAACATGTGTGCTACTCGGGATGGCTAAAGTGACCGAACCCCACCGCCATTTTTGTTCATGTTCTAGATTCAAATCCCGACTGCTTCTTCTATTATTAAATATTACTCTATTGGTTACAAAACTGTTATTTGACTTCGAAAAAGTAAAATCAGATTTGCGTATTTAATAAAAATTCCGCGGAAAAAAAATTAAATCTCGTTTCGTTTCGTAAAATTTCGAATTAAATGGATCTTGATTTCGTATCGTTTCGAAGTCTCGAAAGTAAATCTATATTTCGTTTCGTTTCGATCCGAATCATCATAGATATTTTTAATTTCGTTTCGTTTCGTTTCGTTAGGAAAAATTGTGTTATCGCATACCCTTAGACGGCAGTATACAAGTTGAAAAAAAAACTTATTCGGATAGGCGGACCCCACCGAGGGGATTTGATAAAACGCGATGTTCTCGCTCATTTTATGTCAATGAACAATGCATCATCAGAACCGGTGGCCCCCGCAATTGGAGCTTTACAAAAGAAATTTAACATGGGTTGTAGCCCCCGGAATCAGATCATTATCGTAATAGCCACTGAAAAACGTCTCTCACGGTATGCTACCTAAGCATATGCGGTATTTCGAAAAATTTCGTTTCAGGTGGTTCGAAACGAAATTCCGCGGAATTTGAGCATGGCGAAATCTGATTTCTTGATTTCGTTTCGTTTTGTAAAATTACAAAAATTTCGCTAGAAAAAACTAGCTTCTAACGAAATTTAACGGAATTCCGCGAAATTTCGAAGCAAATTTAAACTTAAACCATACTTTATATTATCAAAAATTTTGGCTGCGCCGCTAAACAAAATCGTAAAGTTGTTTTCAAAACTTTTGGTTATACAAATTTTTCTATTAACGCTTACTACATAATTCCATTCTTAGTCGACAAAGACGTATGTAGTTTTCTTCTATAAAACGTCTTCAGTGTTTTCCATGATTCAAATTTAAATTTTATGATATTTGTTTTACTATTTGCACAATATGAATGCGGAATCGATCGTGTTGCTGCTGGTCATGAGACGGCAGCTAGTCCAGGAGAACGCGAAGTGAAAAAAAAATCTACCTCGCGTAGCAGACATTTGTTTAACCAGTGTGCAATCGATCGTGTTGATGCTAATCCCGCTAGCTAGTGTGGGAGAACGCGAAGTGATAAAACTAATGTCTGCTTCGAAGCATAGCATAGCATAGCATAGCATATGTGATTGTACAAATCGTGGGTGGCTATACAATGCTCAATTCAAGCTCCATCCGGAATAAGGGCGAATGTCGCAAGAGAGGACTCTCCCCGTCGACCCCCCCCTAAACAAAAGTGACAAGAAGCAGATCTCTCTGTGGTTTATCCTCCGAAGCAATCTTCTTCTTCTATATACATAAAAATGAATTTCTGTCTGTCTGAACCTTATAGACTCCGAAACTACTGAACCGATCGGCGTGAAAATTTGTATGCAGAGGTTTTTGGGACCAGGGAATGTTCTTAAGATGTTTCGAGACCCTCCTTTGGAAAGGGGGGCTCCCATACAAATGAAACAGAAATTTCTACACAACACGAGAACTATGCAGAGAATAAATCAATTTAAGGCGAAACAAAGTTCGTCGGGTCTGCTAGTATACAATAAAAATAACTTTTTGGTATCCCAAGAATATTATTTAATTAATGAGCTGTGCATATTTGTTTTTTCTCGGCCAATCATGATTAGCAACTACGATGTGTAGTATAATTAATCAAGCTAATAAGCTCTTCTTTGACTATTTGTACAATATGTAAGGAACATTGCAGATTTGTGGGCATTTCGAGATCTTCGCATGTTATTTGCAAAAAAAAATACAGAACGGTTTGAAAGATCGTTAAAATTTCTGAAAGTTCTTTAAGTACTTATGATTGCTTTTAGCTCATACTGACCATAACAGCTATTCTCATATGCCAAGGACACACAGACAATAGCTTAGTTTGTCGAGCTGATTGTATATAAGACTATGGGTCTGTGAAATTCAATCTGAAATACATATGTTTGTGAATTTTAGAACGGTGCACAGGATTCTTCCAGTGAGCAAATGTATGCCATATATGTAGACAAAGAATAAGAAGGAATAAATTTTGGCTGATACGTCCTTTTCAAATGTTGATCCAGTAATATCAATTCTCTATCTGCTTATAAGCCTGGCAGATGAGGATACATAATTGAGTATCTCACTGAATAAAAAAAATCTAGACATTCATTTTCTAATTTTGACTAAGTCAATACTGTAAAACCACGCTAATTCTTAAGTGAACTAAGGTTTTAAACGAAATTTGAATCCGTATATGAAAAATCTCACAATTTCTTAATTTTTATATACTTACTGATATAATTATTTTATTATTATTTATTCAGACTAAGGCCGAAGTGGCAGTATATGAGAGTCTTCTCCATTCGGCTCGGTCCATGGCTACACGTTGCCAACCACGCAGTCTACGGAGGGTCCGCAAGTCATCTTCCACCTGATCGATCCACCTTGCCCGCTGCGCACCTCGCCTTCTTATGCCCGTCGGATCGTTGTCGAGAACCATTTTCACCGGGTTATTGTCCGACATTCTGGCTACGTGCCCGGTTCACCGCTGTCGTCCGATTTTCGCGGTGTGAACGATGGATGGTTCCCCCAACAGCTGATGCAACTCGTGGTTCATTCGCCTCCTCCACGTACCGTCCGCCATCTGCACCCCACCATAGATGGTACGCAGCACTTTCCTTTCGAAAATTCCGAGTGCGCGTTGGTCCTCCACGAGCATCGTCCAGGTCTCTTGTCCGTAGAGGACTACCGGTCTAATGAGCGTTTTGTAGATTGTCAGTTTGTACGGCGGCGAACTCTATTCGATCGGAGCGTCTTGCGGAGTCCAAAGTATGTACGATTTCCAGCCACTATGCGTCTCCGAATTTCTCTGCTGGTATCATTTTCGGCAGTCACCAGTGAGCCCAAGTACACTGATATAAATCTGATATAAAATTGATCAGGTTCGGGAGCACACGCTCCACGATGAATTCCTTTGAAAGCGGCACAAATGTTGGGGTATTGCCTTATCGCCAATAATGGTATATGCGGCGAGAATGTGGCGATTTATTACAGATTGCCTCTTCTGTTATTATAACTCTTTTGGTCGCAAAACAGTTATTCGACTTCGAAAAAGTGAAATCAGAATTGCGTACAAAACCAATATAATAAAAATTCCGCGGAAAAAAAATTAAAATTTCGTTTCGTTTCGAAAAATTTCGAATTAAATGAACCTTGATTTCGTATCGTTTCGAATTCTCGAAAGAAATCTATATTTCGTTTCGTTTCGATCCGAATCAACACATACATTTTAAATTTCGTTTCGTTTCGTTAGGAAAAAGTGTGTTATCGCATACCCTTAATGCTACCTATCGAGAGTATATACAGACATGTTAAGTGAGAGATTTTCTCATTCTCTTTGGGATTCAAACCCTGGTCGAAGTATTCTGAAAGAAATCGTCAAGGAACTCCGAAGCAAATCTCCAAATGATTCCGAAACAAATCTTCGAACGACTCCGGAGGAATTTCAAAGCAAATTAACGAAAAATTCTGAAGCAAATCCTCCATGGATTATGAAGGATGTACTCCGCAGATTCTTAAGGGTATCCCTCAACGATACCAAATTCCGGTTGGGTGCCTTCGATGATTATGAAAGGAATTCTTTAAAGATTCAATGATAATTTTTCTCGGATTCTGATGGAAATTCTTCTCGGATTCTGATGAGAATCCTTCTCGAATGCTGATGGGAATTGTGGAGATTATCATGCTACTAGGCAAGCGGAAGTCTGCTGATAAACTGTCACTCCAGTCCGTGATGGTTGACCACATGGCGCCAGCGAAGTACCAAGATTGTTTTGATTGATATTTTGATGGCTTTCCTTTGTTGTTCATATCAAGCTTACTTTGATGCTTTCAAATCAATTAGATATTGCTTTTTTATAATTAACACCAAGCGCGATTTCACTGCCACACAGACATCTTTCCCAGAAGAGAGAAACTAGCTCATTTGTCTTCCACTCATTTCGTTATGATAGGGTGAATATGGGGGATAACTCTTTTGTCTTCAAACTTTTTCAGTAATTCATTCTGCTATATGTTGAAAATTGATATCACTACTAACTAACTGCTACTAACTACTTTTTAAATCCTCAGGGGGATAATTTTTTTCTAGGAAGAGCTAAGACCTCGCTAGCCCCACCTTATTTACGCCAATGGGAATGAAACATAAATTTCTGCATAACTCGAGAACTAATTAAGCGAATGGAGCCAAATTTGGCAAGTGGAGGTTTTTAGAGACAAGCCATATTCTATGTTAGTTCAAGATTCCTCCCCGTTCTACAAATGAAATACAAATCTACATAACTCAAAAACTAACCAAACAAATGAAACAAAATTTGGCAAAAGGAGGTTTTTGGGAACGAGATCAAACGGAACCGCACAACAATCTTCCTCTATGGTTTATTACCTCTATTGACACAGCAGCTAATAATTTAGAATAAGTATTTTAGAATAATTTGCAACATAAAACAATGGGTACTGAATGAGTAAGTTTTTTTCACACTTGCGTACACACACAGATATAAATTATTTTAATATAACGAATTCCACGATTATCTGAATATATCAAGAGAACCGATTGATCTATCTTCAAATCCCACAGAAGCCGACAGGCCCGAATTCCGAATTGAGCACTTTTTGCACATCCTCCAAAAATATTTTAAATAACTCGAAAAATCTGACATAGCTGACATAGCCATGGCTAGAATTTTGAGATCCGTAACACAAACCACACGATCAACATGCAAAAGATTCCCGCCAAGTATCCGGTCGGCAAGCAGTGGGTCAGCGTATGCTCGGAAGCACGCCAGAGAATGCGGATCACTTTTTTCCTCGCAACTTGTCCGCATCATACTGAGCCAGCGTGCACGTTTATGATCGATCTGAACCTACCGACAACAACAGAGCGGTCTGACAGCCCCTTTTCGGCATTTGGATCTACGTGATCAACGACTCTCCGGTTCTGTGAATGTCGTGTGCCAACGACACGCGCTAGACGGTCAACAAGACGACAATAAGCCAAATGCCCAAACTACTATGGTGCCGATAGAAACGAGTACAGGTAGGCCAAACCAAGTGCAGGGGTTCTAATCGTCTGGTTCGGCGGGTTTTCGCTCTCGAGATCTCTCACTTCACAGCTCGTTAGTCACTGCCGCTGAAAATCGTCGCCGCCGCACCGCGCGCTCCAGGACGCTGCAGGCGAAACTTCGAAACAAGAGCAGGCTCAATCTCCGCGCGCGGGTTGCTTGGAAGTACGGTAGGCTGCCGGCAGTTATGGTTTAGTGACGCATTGATTTGTTTTATTACCCATTTAGTTGATCGTCGCATTTGATCGTTCGTTCTGAGAGCGGGAGAGAGATAGAGAGAAGGATCCAGCGCTCGACAGTCGACGGCTCAGGGAAAAGGGTTCCAACCCACACGAGAACGAACGGTGCGCTGCCCGTGTACATATGTGCGGGTGCCGGTGAATGCACGGAGGCGGGGGTGTGGTAGATTCTCGGGACTGTGAGACGTCGAGAATCGAGAAAAGTTTGAAAGGCAGGGAAAAAATGCTGGCGATCTGCTCCAAGATCTATCTCCGGTCCCAACCAACAACGGGGTGGAGTGTGGTATAAAAGCACCCGGGCGCAATCAGACCGATATCATTCACAGTTCAGAACTCGTCGTCGAGCGTTAGTTGCAATTGCAAAACAAAACAAACTAAATCACTAAAAATGGCTTTCTGCAAAGTAAGTTTGTCTAATTTGTGGAGGTGATTTGTGAAATCCAAGTGTCGATCGGTTGTTTGGAGCGGTGGGATTTGGATCCTTCAAGTGATCAGTTGGGACTGCAGCAGGATAAGTGAAATGTGCTTAAAGTGCTCAGCGCACAACTGTTCACCGTTGAAGTGATCTGAAAATCCAGTGCTTTCAAATAGGATCGTTCACTATGGAGTTATGCTTAGCATGTGAAATGTTTTATATTTTACTGATTCGTGATGTTTTGTTATTCCTAGACCGTCGTCTGCCTGGCTTTCCTCGGAGTCGCCGCCGCTGGACTCGTTCCATTGGCCACTGAATACAAGGGAGATTACTATGTAAGTATTGAAGAGCTAAAGCGTTGAAAGTGAGATAATTCTACGCAGATTATAGATTCGAGATTTTAAATAATACTTTGACGCGAAATTCATTGAATATGATGTTCACAGCAAATAATTTTGAAAATTTAACTTCGTGTAAAATTGCAGCTAATCCCAACCAATGAATTAACATTTAATATTCAATTAAATTTGACTGAATTTTACAAGCAAGCACGGTTTAAATTTAATTCGGTTTGAACGAAAAGTAAGATCGATTGAATATTTCGTTTATTTGCATGCTCCAAATATGTGCATGAAAATACAAATAAAATCACAATAAATTTTAATCTGTATTGAGTATAGTTATAATGGAGACAAATTTGAGTATTATGTCCAACTATTGGCATTATTTGGAGGCCTTTAAGCACATGACTAATTAATAATGAGAAATACCATATTTCGATATTTTTCAACAGGCTTCTTGAGCCGTTTAGAACTCAATTATTTTTCAACGACTTTTTTAATACGTGCAATCAAAGTTAATTTCCTATTTTTTGGGTATTAGCCACCCAACATGGTCATTAATTTAGTATGAAAAACTCAAATGTAAATATGTACATTATGTGGAAGAATTTTAAATGTATTGAAGGAAATAACTTCCTTCGATGAGACTCGATCCCATGACCCTCAGTTCTAAGGGTCATGGGTTCGAGTCCCATCGGAGGAAATTGGTTACCTCCAAGACATTTTTCAAAACAAATTCTTCCACTCAATTGTACATATTTACACCGGAGTTTTACATAACTTTTTTTTCTACAAGTTGAAAACTTTTTTTCATGGTTTGATTTTCAGTTAATTTTTAATTTAGAAAAATTATACTGGGAATCCTCATTTATCCCTTAAAGGTACATTTCAACAGTTCATCTGTTCTATGCATAATGGCAGCATTCAAATTAGAAGAGAATCCTATAGAGAATAACGGGTTCTACAATCTGTTCTATACGAAACGTAAGAATGAAAAAAAGACTGTAAAAATGAATCACTAATTGGTGGAATCAAAAGATAAACTTACATTTTTTTTAAATCGCTTCAATGAAAAATGTTTTTTTAATGTGGTGGGATCGATTTGTTTTACATCAAATCGTCTGATACTTTATTATCTAATGTCGAAGCTTGGATATTGAAAATTAGATTGTCCTTATTTATACGATTCGCTTGGATCGCAGAAAGTATAAAATCTTTCATGAAAAAATCGCTACGACAAAAAATTGGGAAATTGTATTTTTGCCGCAATCACAAATTTAAAAATAGCTTATTTTGAGTGTATGGAAATTTCTCACAGTTCATGAAAACTGTTCTGTTTTTGATGCTGTTTGAATATTTTTTTCTCTCGGTGAAATAAGTGTTCGTTTTGGTGATGTACAATTTGACCTACGGATCTTTTTGGTGTACTGATTTATAATTGAATAGAAAAGATCCCACTATTGTAAGATATAGTTTCTCGAAGTTCAATTGGAGATACTGACTTTTAATCCAACTATTTATATGATTTTTGGGTCCCTCCTTAGCCGTGCGGTAAGACGCGCGGCTACAAAGCAAGACCATGCTGAGGGTGGCTGGGTTCGATTCCCGTTGCCGGTCTAGACAATTTTCGGATTGGAAATGGGCATAAAAGTATCATCGTGTTAGCCTCAAGATATACGAATGCAAAAATGATAACTTGGCTTAGAAACCTCGCAGTTAATAACTGTGGAAGTGCTTAATGAACACTAAGCTGCGAGGCGGCTCTGTTGTTTATGATTTAACTTAGTCTGACCATTTGTTGTCTCAATAATGTAAGACAAGGAATAATACAAACAATTTTCCCAAATAATTGCATAAATAATGCTACAGTTATTAGACATGTTATGTTCTTCCACTGCAGCGATCCAAAGTTAACTATTTAATAAACCATCGCCTACCTCATTTAAAACTCATTAATCAATCTCGCACTCTACCTTCGCCGTCCGCATTCTCGAGTAAGCGAACCTTGCGACACATACAACGCACACGCTTCCTTGTGGCGATGAGCATCGTCATCACCAAACCTGACGAACGCCTTTACTACAAGATCGAGCAATGTCGACGATCCGTCATCCAACCACCACCGCTGCTTGAGAAATGCACTCCATTTGTCATTGCATTAACTCCTCCGCTTCTCATTCGGAGATCCAAGGAAAGGCCACTGTAGTGCGTCGTCCAGTGTACTCGTTCGGCTTGCTAAAATTTATGATGAATGATTCGACCTTGATCGCATTCTTTTTTGCAATGAGACTGTTGTTTTTCGTTTCTAGCGGCACGCATCAATCGATCACTCACGCCGCAGGCAACCTTCCCTTCATGAATGTGAAGATCAAACGATGCATATTTAGTGATTCTCCTAGCCACACCGCTAGAACAGCTATTTATGGTTCTAATTAGCGACAGTTTCAACTAGCTGTCGCCTTCAGCTCAACCTCTCCCCAATTAGACACCCATTAGGGCGCGCGCGAGAAGGGATGCACGAGCGACATGCGATGCACAGCGCAGTGACGTCTCAATTTCCATATTTTCCCACACTGCAGCGACGACGACGACGACGGCAAAGTCTCTTCAAGCTAAACACTGAAATGTTGCGAACCGTTCCGATCGAACGATAGAGCTGAGCAGGGGTGAAACGATGAACCTCGTGGATGTGAGCAAATTTTTAACGTGCCAACACCGCATGTTGCGACGATGTCGTTTAATTGATCATAATCTCGTAATTACTACCGCTTGTTATCGATTTTCCTCTTTCGATCTTCATTGACGCTGCTAGAGATCAATGACGGAAGGGGAGGATACGAGGCTTGTAGCAGGGCTCCATAAAAAACTGTCATCAATTTGAAAATTCAATGTTTATGATTCACATTACTGGACACGCATGTGATTGCGATATCAATAACTTGTTATATCCCTTCTTTTTCACTAATCCTTCTCACGTCAGTGGTGATCTGATAATTTACTGTTTCAACTGAATGCATGTGCTGCCTTCCTCTTCATGGGGCTGGCATACCTGATCTGAGTAACTTTTCTTCGGATTTTGTTTTGCTCTGCTTCTCTTTGAATAACCGAACAAGCAAGCATGGCGCATTTTCAGTCGGCGCGCAATAAATCTCCGTGAGTGAGCTCGTACCCAACCCTCGCGCACCGTGTTCAGAGCCATAAAATTGCTTTATTTCGAAGAATGTAAAGGTCAAGTTTGTTGTCAGCCCGTAGGCCATACATAACGGAATGCCTCCATCGTAACTGACTCAAGTTGTTGCTCACTTGTTGAACTTGATTTCCTTATTTCTTTTTTTGCAGTCTCACCCACAGTACTCCTTCAACTATGGAGTCCATGATGGTCTGACCGGCGATGTTAAGTCCCAGGTCGAGAGCCGTGATGGAGATGTTGTGAAGGGACAGTACTCCCTGGTCGAACCCGATGGTTCCGTCCGCACTGTCGACTACACCGCCGATGATGTCAACGGATTCAACGCTGTCGTCTCCAAGTCTGGCCCATCGGTAAGACAGCTCAATGACCCTCATACTTCCGAGCCACGACTAATCACACATTCTCCATTATCAAACAGGTCCATGCCGCTCCAGCTGTCGTCAAGACCGTTGCTGCTCCAGTTGCCTACAGCGCCCCAGCCGTCGTTAAGACCGTCGCTGCCCCAGCCGTCTACTCGCATGCTGCTCCAGCTGTCTACTCCCATGCCGCTCCAGCTGTGTACTCCCATGCCGCTCCAGCTGTCTACTCGCATGCTGCCCCAGTCGCCTACGCCCCAGCTCCAGCTGTCGTCAAGACCGTTGCTGCCCCAGCCGTCTACTCGCACGCTGCCCCAGTTGCCTACGCTCATTCCCCAGCTGTGTACGCTGCTCACGCCCCAGCTGTCTACGGACACGCTTACGCCCCAGCTCACGCCGCTCTCCACTACTAAACTTCGCCATAGTCAAATCCTCATATCTCAATGAGCAGTCGCCTCTACAGCTGCTACCCTCCACGGACATACTGCCAAATATTATTTATTTCCTCTGATCCCTGACACTATCTCCCGCACATCTTCAACGCCCCCTCATCTACCCGACCGGGATAGCACCTTTACGGGCGACTGCAGCTTCGAAACAATGGACAACGACACAAAACTCTATCTCTTGGATTGTATGTATATAGTATGAAACGGCGGAAGAAAGATGGGCGATCGAACGGAAAGACCTAACGCTGCCACCGGTTCTGAAACGTGATTGTACTTTTCGCTGTCATCGCTTATCTGAATTCCCGCTTCCACAATCCAGACACGAAGGTGCACCCACCTACCGATTAGGAAAATGGAAATTATTGCGACGTGCATCTTCAACTTCCACTAGATTTCCCCGTTTGGACTTGGCTGCCGCCGATTCAACCGGATCGAAGATGCAAACGTACGCCCACAGCAACACTAGCTCGAACAATACTCATATGTACACAATCGATTGGGATGATTTAATGCTCCTTTTGTGACGACGATAAGTGACTTAACCTAAATGTGAAGAAACGAATTTGTACAGAGATGAAACACTGATGATGATATTAATTAGGATAATAAAACAAACTATAAATCGCTGAAAAATAATTGACTGGCTTAATCCGAAATCTGAATAACTACAAACTTTCAATTATATTCTGTTTTATTCGCAGCTTCTTTAAAACCGATGAACTTTTTTCAAATAGGCATAATTGTACTCTTTATGGAACATGGGGTGCTCCTTAGCCGTGCGGTAAGACGCGCGGCTACAAAGCAAGACCATTCTGAGGGTGGCTGGGTTCGATTCCCGGTGCCGGTCTAGGCAATTTTTTAATTGGAAATTGTCTCGACTTCTCTGGGCATAAAAGTATCATCGTGCTAGCCTCATGATATACGAATGCAAAAATGGTAACCTGGCTTAGAAACCTCGCAGTTAATAACTGTGGAAGTGCTTAATGAACACTAAGATGCGAGGCGGCTCTGCCCCAGTGTGGGATGTAATGCCAATAACAAGAAGATGGGGCATATTTCCTTCAACTAATGTTACTACCAGATAAATCGGAGATTATTATTTCTGTTGGGCACATTAATTTACTAAAATAGTTTCAAGAGAACAATCGCCGTTCCTAACTCCAAGGATAAAATAAATTACGCCCATATGAAAAAAGTTAGTGGAATTTTTGTTTCTTAATGAGATAACCTGAAAAGTGGAACGATTACAGGCCGGACTCGATTATCCGGAGGCTCGATTATCCCGGGCTCGGTTATCTGGAGAAAATGGCTCGATTATCCGGAGTAATATTTTTACCCATCTTACAAAAATAGAAATATATATTTCAGTGTGTATCCGTAACGTATCTAATATGTGCAAGACACCTAGTAATGATAGTGCCTTTCTCGCTTTCCCGTGTTACGGTTCGTTCAAAAAAAAATCCATAAAAAAGGGTTACGAGAGGGAGAGTGGGGTATCAAAATTATCAAATTCAGCGTTAAGAATTTTGTGGAAGAACCCTAAGGGAACGGAAATGAAGAACATTCATAAAAATGGCCAATTTATGAATTTCAATTCAAAGCACCGATATTTTTTAAGCATTCGTATGTACATTCTGAGTACAGCATTGACATTGTGACTCATGCTACCAAATGGTCCTCCGGAATATCCGGAATGGGTTCGTTCACAAATTACGTAACGCTAAATTTGACGATTTTGAACCTCCATCCTCCCCCCCGTAACGCTTTTTATTCATTTCATTTATTCAGACTAAGGCCGAAGTGGCCTGTGCGGTATATAAGAGTCTTCTCCATTCGGCTCGGTCCATGGCTACACGTCGCCAGCCACGCAGTCTACGGAGGGTCCGCAAGTCATCTTCCACCTGATCGATCCACCTTGCCCGCGCGCACCTCGCCTTCTTGTGCCCGTCGGATCGTTGTCGAGAGCGATTTTCACCAGGTTACTGTCCGACATTCTGGCTACGTGCCCGGCCCACCGCAGACGTCCGATTTTCGCGGTGTGAACGATGGATGGTTCTCCCAACAGCTGATGCAACTCGTGGTTCATTCGCCTCCTCCATGTACCGTCCGCCATCTGCACCCCACCTTAGATGGTACGCAGCACTTTCCTTTCGAAAACTCCAACGCTTTTTGTATGGAAGGTTTAATTGGTTTGCATGAATCGTAACGCACGGTCTGACCGGCTGCCTCTTCTTCCAGCGTGATTCGTAATTTATGAACAGCCTCGAGGTTTATATGAAAAAATGGTTATTTCGCCATCGGTGGTCCATGTATAGATTCAAACGCTGGAACTGGTGTACGCACAGTAACAACAAAAAATCCTTGTGTTTAATTATGAAATAAATATTTTCATTTTCTAAAGAATCACTCGGTGGTCAAGGTGATCCATACACAATGTCATGCTCAGAATGTCGGACAATAACCCGGTGAAAATGGTTCCAGATTTCCCGGAGGACCACACGGTGGTTAGAGGTGTGCGCCGTCGCCGCCGACAGTTTATGGCAATCCCTTTGAAACTCCAGAGGATTTCTCGTAAAAAGGCTATTTTTCTTGAAAATTCTTTACATTTTTTCGTTCAAAAATCAAAAAAGCTTTTCGTAAAAACTAAGAACTTTTATTGAAAATACTGAAGAATATCCTTCGAAATCTCAAAAACACTACCGTTGAAACCCGACTAGAAGAGCATAACAAAAATTGAACTAAATTTTAACATATTGTGATATTTATAACTTATTTTGATACAATTTTGTTCTCAGTAGCCATTATCTTTCAAATGTTGTAACAGGATTATATCATAATATGATTTGAAAAATGCTTAACACACAATTGCCCAACAGTAGGCAATTAACACGTACGTCCCCAACCCCAATTTTACGACAAAACTCAAAATTCAAAACCACGCTGCTCAGCCAATTTCTAACGGATTTCCAAGCAATCTTCTGGAATCGATCACAAAATTCCTATAGTTTTAGGAACCGAGGTCAATTTTTTTGCTATGGCCATGGTTCCGGAGATATTCCGGGGAGTACTGGGGTTACCTCCCTCCCGGAAAAAATGGTCACTGGCAGATCGACTTCGAAATCCATTGTGCGACATGTCAAACTTCATGATTTTGCAAAACAAGTACACTGGAGTACATTACAACGACTTACGATCGAATTGGCCCCCCCCCCCGGGTGCTTCCAGGGCATGGTTCCCTTGGGGAAGTGGCCAATATCCGTCCAATCTTGGAACCCATCTTGCGACATATCAAACTTCATGATTTTGCAAAACAAGTACACTGGAATACATTTCGTCGACATTTGATCGAATTGGCCACCCTCGGGTGCTTCCAGGGCTTGGTTCCCTTGGGGAAGTGGCCAATATCCGTTCAATCTTGGAACCCATCTTGCGACATGTCAAACTTCATGTTTTTGCAAAACAAGTTTACTGAAGTCCATTCCGGTGATTTTCGATCGATTTGGCCACCTTACGGGTAGTTCCAGGTAGACCTGTGCGCTGATTGATATTTTACCGGCGGTGGCGTGATAGATCATTTTCAGGCAGCGGCGGCGGCGTCACGCCGTTAGTGATCAGCGGTGGAGTGGATCGGCGTAAACCAGCTCAAGCGCCAAAATTTCTTCAGAAGTTCATCAAGGAATTCTTCCAGAAGTTCCTCCACTAGTTTTTTACAAAAGATCGTCAAGAAATTCCTTTGGACATTCCTCCGTAAGTGCCTCTGGGAAGTTACTCCAGAAACTCCTCTTGGATTTCGTCTGGAAGTTCCTTCAGGAATTCCTCCGGAAGCTCTTCTAGGAATTCATCTGGAAGCTCCTCCAGGAGTTCCGGAGGATCCTCCGAGAATTCTTCCGGTAGTTTCTCCAGGAATTCCTCTGGAAACTGGAATTGACCACCTAGAATTCCAGGAATTTCTGGAGGATTTTCCGGATGAATTCCTGGAGGAATTTCCGGGGGAATTCCTGGTGGAGCATATTGGATAAATCCTGAAGAAACGTCCGGAAGAATTCCCGGAGTAACTTCGGCAGGAATTCCTGAAGGAACTTCCGGAGGAATTACTGGGGGAACTTCCGGAGGAATAAATGTAGGAACTTCTAGAGGAATTACTGGAGGAACTTCCGGAGGAATTCCTGGAGGAACTTCCGGAGGAATTTCTGGAGGAAATTGCAATGTCCAAAGGAATTTCTTGACGATCTTTTGAAAAAACTTGTAAAGGAACTTCTGGAAGAATTCCTGGAGATACTTCTGAAGAAATTTTGGCGCTTGAAACTGGTTCACGCCGAGCCACGCCGCCGCCAATCACCAAAGGCGTGATGCCGCCACGCCGCCGCCGCTGGCTGCAAATGATCTATCAGGCCACCGCCGGTAAAATATCAATCAGCGCATGGAAGTACCCGGAAGGTGGCCAATCCGATCGAAAACTACCGAAATGGATTCCAGTTTACTTGTTTTGCAAAATCATGGAGTTTGACATGTCGCAATATGGGTTCCAAGATTGGACGAATATTGGCCACTTCCCCAAGGGAACCATGCCCTGGAAGTACCCAAAGAGTGGCCAATTCAATCGAAAATCGCCGAAATGTACTCCAGTGTGCTTATTTTGCAAAATCATAAAGTTTGACATGCCGCAAGATGGGTTCCAAGATTGGACAGATATTGGCCACTTCCCCAAGGGAATCAGGTCCTGGAAGCACCCGGAGGGTAGCTAATTCGATCGAAAATCGCCGAAGTGTACTCCAGTGTACTTGTTTTGCAAAATCACGAAGTTTGACATGTCGCAAGATGGGTTCCAAGATTGGACGAATATTGGCCACTTCCCCAAGGGAACCAGGCCCTGGAAGTACCCGGAGGGTGGCCAATTCGATCGAAAATCGCCGAAATTTACTCCATTGTACTTGTTTTGCAAAATCATGAAGTTTGACATGTCGCAAGATGGATTCCAAGATTGAACGAAAATTGGCCACTTCCCCAAGGGAACCAGGCCCTGGAAGTACCCGGAGGGTGGCCAATTCGATCGAAAATCGCCGAAATTTACTCCATTGTACTTGTTTTGCAAAATCATGAAGTTTGACATGTCGCAAGATGGATTCCAATAAAATTGGCCACTTCCCCAAGGGAACCAGGCCCTGGAAGTACCCGGAGGGTGGCCAATTCGATCGAAAATCGCCGAAGTTTACTCCATTGTACTTGTTTTGCAAAATCATGAAGTTTGACATGTCGCAAGATGGATTCCAAGATTGAACGAAAATTGGCTACTTCCCCAAGGGAACCAGGCCCTGGAAGTACCCGGAGGGTGGCCAATTCGATCGAAAATCGCCGAAATTTACTCCATTGTACTCGTTTTGCAAAATCATGAAGTTTGACATGTCGCAAGATGGATTCCAATAAAATTGGCCACTTCCCCAAGGGAACCAGGCCCTGGAAGTACCCGGAGGTGGCCAATTCGATCGAAAATCGCCGAAGTTTACTCCATTGTACTTGTTTTGCAAAATCATGAAGTTTGACATGTCGCAAGATCAGTTCCAAGATTGAACGGATTTTGGACTTCCGGATTTGGAACGGAGAACGGACTTCCTCTAGGGAACCAGGCCCTGGAAGTACCCGGAGGGTGACCAATTCGTTCGAAAGTCGCCGAAGTGTACTCCAATGTACTTGTTTTGCAAAATCACGAAATTTGACATGTCGCAAGATGGGTTCCAAGATTGGACGAATATTGGCCACTTCCCCAAGGGAACCAGGCCCTGGAAGTACCCGGAGGGTGGCCAATTCAATCGAAAATCGCCGAAATTTACTCCAGTGTACTTGTTTTGCAAAATCATGAAGTTTGACATGTCGCAAAATGGATTCCAGGATTGAACGAAAATTGGCCACTTCCCCAAGGGAACCAGGCCCTGGAAGTACCCGGAGGGTGGCCAATTCGAAAATTGGCTACTTCCCCAAGGGAACCAGGCCCTGGAAGTACCCGGAGGGTGGCCAATTCGATCGAAAATCGCCGAAATTTATTCCATTGTACTCGTTTTGCAAAATCACGATATTTGACATGCCGCAAGATGGGTTCAAAGATTTGGCGAATACTGGCCACTTCCCCAAGGGAACCAGGCCCTGGAAGTACCCGGAGGGTGGCCAATTCGATCGAAAATCGCCGAAATTTATTCCATTGTACTCGTTTTGCAAAATCATGAAGTTTGACATGTCGCAAGATGGATTCCAATAAAATTGGCCACTTCCCCAAGGGAACCAGGCCCTGGAAGTACCCGGAGGGTGGCCAATTCGATCGAAAATCGCCGAAGTTTACTCCATTGTACTTGTTTTGCAAAATCATGAAGTTTGACATGTCGCAAGATGGATTCCAAGATTGAACGAAAATTGGCTACTTCCCCAAGGGAACCAGGCCCTGGAAGTACCCGGAGGGTGGCCAATTCGATCGAAAATCGCCGAAATTTACTCCATTGTACTCGTTTTGCAAAATCATGAAGTTTGACATGTCGCAAGATGGATTCCAATAAAATTGGCCACTTCCCCAAGGGAACCAGGCCCTGGAAGTACCCGGAGGTGGCCAATTCGATCGAAAATCGCCGAAATTTACTCCATTGTACTTGTTTTGCAAAATCATGAAGTTTGACATGTCGCAAGATGGATTCCAATAAAATTGGCCACTTCCCCAAGGGAACCAGGCCCTGGAAGTACCCGGAGGGTGGCCAATTCGATCGAAAATCGCTGAAGTTTACTCCATTGTACTTTTTTTGCAAAATCATGAAGTTTGACATGTCGCAAGATCGGTTCCAAGATTGAACGGATATTGGCCACTTCCTCTAGGGAACCAGGCCCTGGAAGTACCCGGAGGGTGGCCAATTCGATCGAAAATCGCCGAAATGTACTCCAGTGTACCTGTTTTGCAAAATCATGAAGTTTGACATGCCACAAGATGGGTTCCGAGATTGGACGGATATTGGCCACTTCCCCAAGGGAACCAGGCCCTGGAAGCACCCGAAGGGTGACCAATTCGATCGAAAGTCGCCGAAGTGTACTCCAGTGTACTTGTTTTGCAAAATCAAGAAAATTTGACATGCCGCAAGATGGGTTCCAAGATTTGGCGAATACTGGCCACTTCCCCAAGGGAACCAGGCCCTAGAAGTACCCGGAGGGTGGCCAATTCGATCGAAAATCGCCGAAATTTACTCCATTGTACTTGTTTTGCAAAATCATGAAGTTTGACATGTCGCAAGATGGGTTCCGAGATTGAACGGATATTGGCCACTTCCCCAAGGGAACCAGGCCCTGGAAGCACCCGAAGGGTGACCAATTCCATCGAAAGTCGCCGAAGTGTACTCCAGTGTACTTGTTTTGCAAAATCACGATATTTGACATGCCGCAAGATGGGTTCCGAGATTGAACGGATATTGGCCACTTCCCCAAGGGAACCAGGCCCTGGAAGCACCCGAAGGGTGACCAATTCCATCGAAAGTCGCCGAAGTGTACTCCAGTGTACTTGTTTTGCAAAATCACGATATTTGACATGCCGCAAGATGGGTTCCAAGATTTGGCCACTTCCCCAAGGGAACCAGGCCCTGGAAGTACCCGGAGGGTGGCCAATTCGATCGAAAATCGCCGAAATGTACTCCAGTGTACCTGTTTTGCAAAATCATGAAGTTTGACATGCCGCAAGATGGGTTCCGAGATTGGACGGATATTGGCCACTTCCCCAAGGGAACCAGGCCCTGGAAGCACCCGAAGGGTGACCAATTCCATCGAAAGTCGCCGAAGTGTACTCCAGTGTACTTGTTTTGCAAAATCACGATATTTGACATGCCGCAAGATGGGTTCCAAGATTTGGCGAATACTGGCCACTTCCCCAAGGGAACCAGGCCCTAGAAGTACCCGGAGGGTGGCCAATTCGATCGAAAATCGCCGAAATTTACTCCATTGTACTTGTTTTGCAAAATCATGAAGTTTGACATGTCGCAAGATGGGTTCCAAGATTGGACGAATATTGACCACTTCCCCAAGGGAACCAGGCCCTGGAAGTACCCGGAGGGTGACCAATTCGATCGAAAATCGCCGAAATTTACTCCATTGTACTTGTTTTGCAAAATCATGAAGTTTGACATGTCGCAAGATGGATTTCAAGATTGAACGAAAATTGGCCACTTTCCCAAGGGAACCAGGCCCTGGAAGTACCCGGAGGGTGGCCAATTCGATCGAAAATCGCCGAAATTTACTCCAGTGTACTTGTTTTGCAAAATCATGAAGTTTGACATGTCGCAAGATGGATTCCAATAAAATTGGCCACTTCCCCAAGGGAACCAGGGCCTGGAAGTACCCGGAGGGTGGCCAATTCGATCGAATGTCGCTGAAATGTACTCCAGTGTGCTTGTTTTGCAAAACCATAAAGTTTGACATGCCGCAAGATGGGTTCCAATATTGAACGGATATTGGCCACTTCCTCTAGGGAACCAGGCCCTGGAAGTACCCGGAGGGTGGCCAATTCGATCGAAAATCGCCGAAATGTACTCCAGTGTACTTGTTTTGCAAAATCACGATATTTGACATGCCGCAAGATGGGTTCCAAGATTTGGCGAATACTGGCCACTTCCCCAAGGGAACCAGGCCCTGGAAGTACCCGGAGGGTGGCCAATTCGATCGAAAATCGCCGAAATTTATTCCATTGTACTCGTTTTGCAAAATCATGAAGTTTGACATGTCGCAAGATGGATTCCAATAAAATTGGCCACTTCCCCAAGGGAACCAGGCCCTGGAAGTACCCGGAGGTGGCCAATTCGATCGAAAATCGCCGAAGTTTACTCCATTGTACTTGTTTTGCAAAATCACGAAATTTGACATGCCGCAAGATGGGTTCCAAGATTTGGCGAATACTGGCCACTTCCCCAAGGGAACCAGGCCCTAGAAGTACCCGGAGGGTGGCCAATTCGATCGAAAATCGCCGAAATTTACTCCATTGTACTTGTTTTGCAAAATCATGAAGTTTGACATGTCGCAAGATGGGTTCCAAGATTGGACGAATATTGGCCACTTTCCCAAGGGAACCAGGCCCTGGAAGTACCCGGAGGGTGACCAATTCGATCGAAAATCGCCGAAATTTACTCCATTGTACTTGTTTTGCAAAATCATGAAGTTTGACATGTCGCAAGATGGATTTCAAGATTGAACGAAAATTGGCCACTTCCCCAAGGGAACCAGGCCCTGGAAGTACCCGGAGGGTGGCCAATTCGATCGAAAATCGCCGAAATTTACTCCATTGTACTTGTTTTGCAAAATCATGAAGTTTGACATGTCGCAAGATCGGTTCCAAGATTGAATGGATATTGGCCACTTCCTCTAGGGAACCAGGCCCTGGAAGTACCCGGAGGGTGGCCAATTCGATCGAAAATCGCCGAAATTTACTCCATTGTACTTGTTTTGCAAAATCATGAAGTTTGACATGTCGCAAGATGGATTCCAATAAAATTGGCCACTTCCCCAAGGGAACCAGGCCCTGGAAGTACCCGGAGGGTGGCCAATTCGATCGAAAATCGCCGAAATGTACTCCAGTGTACCTGTTTTGCAAAATCATGAAGTTTGACATGCCGCAAGATGGGTTCCAAGATTGAACGGATATTGGCCACTTCCCCAAGGGAACCAGGCCCTGGAAGCACCCGGAGGGTGGCTAATTCGATCGAAAATCGCCGAAATGTACTCCAGTGTACTTGTTTTGCAAAATCATGAAGTTTGACATGTCGCAAGACCGGTTCCAAGATTGAACGGATATTGGCCACTTCCTCAAGGGAACCAGGCCCTGGAAGTACCCGGAGGGTGGCCAATTCGATCGAAAATCGCCGAAATGTACTCCAGTGTACTTGTTTTGCAAAATCATGAAGTTTGACATGCCGCAAGATGGGTTCCAAGATTGAACGGATATTGGCCACTTCCCCAAGGGAACCAGGCCCTGGAAGCACCCGAAGGGTGACCGATTCGATCGAAAGTCGCCGAAGTGTACTCCAGTGTACTTGTTTTGCAAAATCACGATATTTGACATGCCGCAAGATGGGTTCCAAGATTTGACGAATACTGGCCACTTCCCCAAGGGAACCAGGCCCTAGAAGTACCCGGAGGGTGGCCAATTCGATCGAAAATCGCCGAAATTTACTCCATTGTACTTGTTTTGCAAAATCATGAAGTTTGACATGTCGCAAGATGGGTTCCAAGATTGGACGAATATTGGCCACTTCCCCAAGGGAACCAGGCCCTTGAAGCACCCGGAGGGTGACCAATTCGATCGAAAGTCGCCGAAGTGTAGTCCAGTGTACTTGTTTTGCAAAATCATGAAGTTTGACATGTCGCAAGACCGGTTCCAAGATTGAACGGATATTGGCCACTTCCTCAAGGGAACCAGGCCCTGGAAGTACCCGGAGGGTGGCCAATTCGATCGAAAATCGCCGAAATGTACTCCAGTGTACCTGTTTTGCAAAATCATGAAGTTTGACATGCCGCAAGATGGGTTCCGAGATTGAACGGATATTGGCCACTTCCCCAAGGGAACCAGGCCCTGGAAGCACCCGAAGGGTGACCAATTCGATCGAAAGTCGCCGAAGTGTACTCCAGTGTACTTGTTTTGCAAAATCACGATATTTGACATGCCGCAAGATGGGTTCCAAGATTTGGCGAATACTGGCCACTTCCCCAAGGGAACCAGGCCCTAGAAGTACCCGGAGGGTTGCCAATTCGATCGAAAATCGCCGAAATTTACTCCATTGTACTTGTTTTGCAAAATCATGAAGTTTGACATGTTGCAAGATGGGTTCCAAGATTGGACGAATATTGGCCACTTCCCCAAGGGAACCAGGCCCTTGAAGCACCCGGAGGGTGACCAATTCGATCGAAAGTCGCCGAAGTGTAGTCCAGTGTACTTGTTTTGCAAAATCATGAAGTTTGACATGTCGCAAGACCGGTTCCAAGATTGAACGGATATTGGCCACTTCCTCAAGGGAACCAGGCCCTGGAAGTACCCGGAGGGTGGCCAATTCGATCGAAAATCGCCGAAATGTACACCAGAGTGTACTTGTTTTGCGAAATCATGAAGTTTGACATGTCGCACGATGGATTTCGAGGCCGATTTGCAAGTGACCATTTCTTCCGGGAGGGAGGTAACCCCAGTACTCCCCGGAATATCTCCGGAACCATGGCCATTCCACAAAAATTGACCTCGGTTCCTAAAACTATAGGAATTTTGTGATCGATTCCAGAAGATTGCTTGAAAATCCGTTAGAAATTGGTTGAGCTGCATTGTTTTGAATTTTGAGTTTTGTCGTAAAATGGGGGTTGGGGACGTACGTGTTAAAATAGATGTAGCAAAGTCTCCCAGCCATATATATCACAATGCTGATGTAATTTGAAAAGGTTGCCTTATTTGTAATGTTGTTAATTTCATGTGCTCGAAAAATATTCTTGTTCAAACAAAAACAAAAAACTATGATTGTTGATCACAATCTGTAGACCTATCACGACCTGTACAAATTCCAACTGCACAGAAACAATATATTTTGTATCTGATTCTGTTATAAATTTCTAACAAAATATGTTATTTTTATGATAAAATTGTAACAAAATTTGATAGTTTTTTGTTTCCAGTAGTGTAGTTTTTGATAGAAATTTAGATATTTTAACAACATCCTGCACCATGTTTCTAACAAATTTTGTTATAAAAATTTTGTGTAACATAATAACATAGGATGATATAATTTTGATATGATCTTCTAGTCGGGAATTCTGAGTAAATTTTCTTAAAAATTAGGAAGATCTTTTCGTAGAATTTAAAAGAAAGAAAGACAGGATCAGGATCAGACAGGCTTGCAAATACGCTTAGACGACTGACGCCACTAACAATGCAAATTCCAGAAATTTCCCGGGTAAATTATAAAAAAAAAATATTTTGGGTTTCTCGAAGAATTACCCGCGTAAGGATTTCCTGTTGAAATCAAAGAATTTCACATTGAAATCAAATGTTTTGAAGGGGAAAAGCCATTTATTGTTTGGCCGAATATGTCATTAATCCGAAACTCGACTGGCAGAAAATAATTTGACCGAAATAGACATGTGGCCGATAATGTCGTTCAGCCGAACAGGTAATTTGACTGAAAAGTCGTCTAATCGAATAGGTCTTTTAGCCAAAAAGGCCTAGATGTTCGTTTGATAGAAAAGGGCCATTTGGCCGAAATGAACATATGGTGTTGTTTGCCCGAGCTGCCGAAAATCGTCTGACCGACAATGCTGCTTGGCCGGACGAGTGACATAAGGTCGAAAACGGTTTGGCCAAAAATGTAATTTGCCTGAAAGCGACGTACGGGTGAAGATCATACGGCCAAACTGATAACTTGGCCGAAAACGACGTTTACTCCGACAGCTCATTTGTTCGAAAATGGCGTTTGGCTGAACGTGTCGACGTTTTTCGCCGTATAATCCGATCAGCCGAATAACATTTTCGGCCAAATTGCCCTTACTGCTAAACTACCGTTTCGATCAAATGGTATTTTCGATGACAAGGCCTATTCGACCAAACGACTTATTAGGGCATACGGCTTTTTCGGCCACATGACTAGTTTGGTCGTACTGGCAAAGCATTTTCCACATAACAACCGTATCGGACAAATGGAATTTGGCTAGATAGCTTTCGGCTTAACGTATTATTCGGCCATGTGGTATTCGGTCAAATGACTTTCAACCAAACGACCCTTCGTCTCTTGAAAATTTTCTCGTAGAATTTCCGAAGAATTACCAATAGACAACATAAGGAATTTCACGTAGAAATCCAAAGAAATTTCGTAAAAATCCAGTTGAAATTCCCTTGGAAACAGTTTTTGTGAAACTTTAAAAAACACAAGGAAATTCTGTTAAATTCGAAGCATGCATGCCCGGTGGCATAGGCAAATTCCTAAACAATTTCCCGTGAAAATTTCAAAGAAATTCCCGTGAAAACTTTAGAGTAATTCCTGTTGAAAATACGAAAAACTTGGAAGAATCTCAATAGGACAGCTCAATAGATTTTCCGGGGAAATTAAAAGGATTCTCCCGTTAATATCTTAAAATATCCTGGAAAAAAAACTTTACGTTATGAACGTAATAAAAAAAATCGCCAAGCCATCGCCGACCAAAATTATGACAAACGTTGCCGCCGAAGATTTTCGGATCGGCGCTGACCTCTAACGGTAGCCAGAATCCATGAACGGACCAACTGAATTTGAAAAGGGTGTAAAAGCCAAAATTTATTCCTTCTGATGCTTCGTATACATATAGAGCTATATATGTAGTCGAAGAATCAGAAGGAATAAATTTTGGCTGTAACGCCCTTTTCAAATGTTGGTCTAGAAATGATAAAACATTTCATTGGAAAGTTGAACAAATGTAAAAATATTGCGTTTTCAGATTGCTGTAACTTATATGTGACCAGATCAGTTGCATTCAAGTTACACTAAACAACCAATCGTGTAGGTAATCTTTAATTTCCAGGTTAACCTGATCTTTCACATTCCACCTGAATTTTCTTTGATTTTTTGTGATTTTTTTCATGGGGTTAACTCATAGTTTCATTAACGCCAAAGGTCCTAACCGACTAATACCCACCCGTGTAAAAAATAACTGGGTGTACTACAACAATGACCAGCAGGCACTATGTCCAAGGGCTGCCCATTGTTGTAGTGTCTGCGAGACCACCCCCTTATCTTAATGAGGAGTTGAACTGGAGTATCTGGACCAAATTTAAGCCAAATCCATCAATATTAAGAAGTGCATCAAATGAAATTACTGCTTTTTCACACCTTTGCGAATAAATGTCTGCTAAAAGGGCAATATTGATCAGTTAATTTGAATGAATTAGTCACTAATATATAGTTTAGACTATTATCTAGCACTTTGAAGATAATACTAAGGTGTTTAGAACATTTATTTTGTGTGTTTTAGGTTAGGTTTCTTAAAAAAAAAAATAGCCAAGATCTTAATATTTTCCAATCATTACCTATGAAAAACCACCAGGCTTAAATAATACCAATAATACAAACAACTTCACTTTTTCTCTTGGGTGTAACGAATTTTCCGTCTATACATCACTTTTGTCTAGAGCTAATGCTTCGATGTAAAAATATCGATTTTTCATCATCTTCTTCTTCTTCTTCTTCTTCTTGGCATTACATTCCCCACTGGGACATTGCCGTCTCGCTGCTTAGTGTTTATTCAGCACTTCCACAGTTATAAACTGCGAGGTTTCTAAGCCAAGTAGCATTTTTGCATTCGCATATCATGAGGCTAACATGATCATACTTTTCTGTCCAGGGAAGTCGAGATAATTTCCGAAAATTGTCTAAACCGGCACCGGGAATCGAACCCAGCCACCCTCAGCATGGTCTTCAAATGAGGTAATTACCACCAATCCGCAGAACAAAAAACATGGTTGCCACATATTTCGACATCACCTTTTTGCATTCTACTGTACAATCATCAGACCCTAAAATGGTCTACGTGGTACGTCTTCCGGGCGCAAATCAAGCGATCCAAAGTTCGATTCCAGATTAACTTTTCTTTTTGTAGCGAGAATTTTTGCTTGTAATTATATTTTTGTTCCATTCATTGAAATAATTTGAAGCATTAAAACGATCACAAAATGGGAAAATGCCACATGTATGTAACTAGCAGGTTCAAAAACAAGCAGTTATCTATCTTAGTAATCTGATGCAAAATTAATTGCCAACTGTCAGAACTTCAATTAGACATGGCCGATTTTGTTTGGAATGTTGGTCCCTTCCGGGAAACTTGTGCCAGAAAATGTTTTCGAAAAAATGCTAAATTTCTTCATAAATTAAGAAACTTTTCGTTTCCTGGCGCATATTGATGGCAAATAGAAAGAAGGATGGAATCGTCAACGTCAACGAGAATGGCTTGAACAATTGGACAAGATTTTCGACGTGTCCAGTAATTCAAGAACAGCTGAGAGTAATCATCCGTTACCATTTGAAGGTATTTATTTTAAAATATATTTTGAGATCATTGAAAACGATCCAGGTTAATATTTGTTCATTCAAAAATTAAAAGTAACACCTTGATAACATTGTCCGGAAACAGGTTTAACAAAGAGAAACCAGACTGCTAAAAAATGGTGAGCAAATGGAATTTTGCTCACAGAATAAAAGTTTGTGTTACAATTTATAATTTAGACATAGGGATTAATTTTATTTTTAAATAGACAAGAAAAACACAAAGGAAAATGTATCGTTAAGTACCAAAAATGATTAAGATACTGATAGCGACTACAACAGGCCTAGCCCTGAAAAGCTGAAGATGAATCCTTGGAATCCGGCAGTACTAAATCTTTTGGATCGAACAATGGTTACCGATACAACAGCGGCGGCAATATTGACAGCTACGGCAGTAGGGCTAGGACTGGACGCTGATACAGTTCCATCCAGTAGATCAAACATGTATAGGACGAGAAATAATTAATCCATCATGCCTGGTATTTTCAATATAAAATAACAAAAGCGCTATTACTCCTAAATATTTATTTAAAGCGGAGCTTTTGCCATGGAAAGAGCAGAAATGCCTAGATAGTATTGTAGAGTAAGATATCATGCGCCCCCATCGCAGCATTTTGATTGCCTCACGTCACATCCCGACCAGTAGATAGTAACAGATTTTTATCAGAATTTGTTATTCTGTTACAGCTGTTTTTTATAACAGAGCGATTCCAAGCAACAGCATCAAAATTTAAGAAAATTTTTAATTCATGATTTTCTATTGAGTTGAAACTTTGCACAGTTTTTCAATTTCATCTAAATCGTCATTTTTCGATATCAAATCTTCATATTGAGTCACGACTAACTTTTCAAAAGGGTGTATGTGAAAATGGTTCAAAAATATTTAAAAAGCTGCACAGCAAAAACGGAATGTTCGAGTGTTATGATTTTTTCAGCAAAGTTAGACAACTAAATGGTGATTCTTAAGAAAATGTGCACAATAAAAAAAAAATTTTTTGCCTTTGAAAATATCATTTTTGTCACAAAAACTCAAATATCTCAAAACCCTATCTTTTTTCGTAACGTAAAACGGTCCATTATATTAGCTATCTACCATAAAAATTTGGTGATGGTAAACTAATAAACAAAAAAGTTATGACATTTCAAACATTTCACAATTTTCACATATAGTAAACAAAAAAAAATTTCCGTGTATTTTTTTTCTCAAGAATCGCAGTTTGATGCTGATTTTATTGTTAAGGGCCTTGCGTGAGTTAAACAAGTTGTTTGTATGATATTCCATATTTATGTATTCATCGATATTATGTATATTATATGTATAAATATTATATGTATAAATAAATAAAAATGAATTAATATTATCCTAAGTATTAAATTGAATGTGGCAGTTACACAATGTTGTTATAGAAACTCTAAGAGTTTTGGGTTTGAATTTTGGTATGGGTTATGATATCATGAAAACAGTTTATTAATACTTATTTTTATTTATTTTTATTCAAATTTTTAAAATATCGAACACTTTTGAATTATTATCAGCACAGTTTGAGTATAGTTTTGCTTTAATTTTATTTTCCGACAATGGAATGAAACAGTGAAATTTTTGGGTTCCTTGGATCGTTTTCGCGTTATTAAATTGCTCGCTGAGCTCTGAAGCCTTTATTTCGTACTCTTCAGTAGTAGTAAAACAAAATGATAATTTGGTTAAATCTCTTTCTTTTCTACGATTTGCCCAATCAAAAAGTTCTTTCGCAGTTTTAATTGGATGCTCACGTTCTTTGGCTAAACTTGCTCTTGTGGCCATGCGCTTTATTGTTCCTCCAATAGCATCACAAGGACCTTTACCATGTGACGTACCAAAAAATGCCATTCTGCATCAATTCCGTACATTGATTTAAATTGACATAGGCTCGAAAAATTCTTACGATTTTTGTACTGCGACGCTGCTCCATCAGACATGAAATATATCTTTTTGACTTCTTTATGCTTATCAACGCGTAAAAGTTAATCATTTTTCAATGAACAAGTTTACGGATACTGAATCGTGTCTTAAATCTTCGGAAATTATAATAAAACTTAAGTGTTCAATTTGCGTACTTCCATTAAAATAAATAACGAATGGATGAATTGTAGCTTGTTGTACGTTCCAGTGATGGGACTGCACTTCATCTTGCAATACAAAGCTGTAATTTTCAGAAAAATCACAAATGACTAAAAATTCACCATTTTGTAATGTATTTTTCGTATTTTTAAAAAGCTGGATTGTTCTGTTTTAATGAAATCGTGAGGGATTAAACTTTCTAATTTCAAGCAAAAATATGACACAAACTCATCTACAGGTTTTACAATAGTTTCTATGTCACACCTATCCGTGGTCACCCATTGCTCAAATGATAACTGATCAATATATTTTTCTTCAAACTCAGCGAATAAAGTATTTTCCAATGATGAAGAATCTGGACAATCCGAACAAGATCGTAGATAGCAATTTGATGTTGTATTTTCACACAAAAGACTACCAGTTAACATTTTAATATCCTTTGTTAAATTGATTCTTTTCAAACTATGTAAAATAAGATTAATATTCTCATGGGTTGTGCACACACACATTATGTGTTCCTGAATTGGAAAGAAGCTTACATTGCCTTGGCCGAAGGCTTGCAAATGAGGAAAACCTATTTTAATATTATCGTGAATTTCCTTGAAGCGTGTGTACGCTTCTTTCAAAGTCGTCATCATTAATCGTTTTGGATTGCTTGACGCTTTCCATCTTTTTTACTGATACATAATCTTTTTGACCAGGCATAGCTCGACTTACTTCATCATCTTCAAAATATTGAACTACTATTTCTTTTGTCTCATCTGTTAATGCAGTACTAGACCTAGTATTTTTGGTTGAAAGACAGTTATTCTTCAATTGTTTTGCCTCTTTTACTGTATTTCTATTGGTTTTGAACTCATCAATGGCATCCTGAATAGACCACGAACTTGGCAGCATCGACAAAATCAATAATTTTTCTTTCCTTGTCGTGGCTGCATTCGAGAACCTTTCCTTCATATTTATAATTACCTCATCGTAGTCTGTATTTTCCACATCATCAGGTCCTAATTTAAAGAGGTTTCTTCGTACAGCTTCGTTTATTTCACGGTATTTTTTCTCCGGGTAATAAACGTAGTCCATCTTACTCCATTTAATCGGAGTCACTTTTATCCCAGCTATGCCCTCGTTAAAGCGTTCGATGTTGACCTTTTGGATACACTCATCTTCCGATTGATTTGTTGAAACAGATTTCGCTGATGGTACGGTGGCAAGGCTCTCAGCACTTAATACTTCTGGTAATTCCTCAGTTGTTGTCGATACATCTGGCAATTCCTCAGTTGCTGTCGTTTTCGAACTTCCTGCGCTCTGCTCAACCGATGATATACAGATTGCTCTTTTGTCAACGTTTAGACGGCAGGACGTGCAAATGCGTAAATTTGTATTCAATGTGGACATTGGAGCATAACCAGTCGCTTTCAGTTTATCTATGGTGCTTTCGGTGAGATTTCGTAACTCTTTTGAACACTTTTTCCATCAAACGGCCTACAACAGTTGAGAAAGCGGCTACTCATGTTGTTCGTAATATTTCAATAAACAAAATCACTTTTAAGTTTTTACTGACTAGTTTGGTGTCATTTGCTTGACTGAAGAAAAAATTACTATAAGATTTTTAACAACCTTAGTAGTAGTAATTTTTTGCTTTTTCGTGAGCATTGTCATGGCATGTATCTATCATGCATTTGTTGTTGTTGAAGATACCCGTTTCCTCCCGATCATAAAGTCTATTCTCTAAGAGGTATATTTTTGCAGGTAAACTATAGACGTACACGTGTATATAAATCTTTGATTTTGCAGCTTTTGTCTTAAAAATAACATTTCTGATATGTTTCTATCAACGTTATTATCAACAGGTTTCAACACTATTAAAAGAATTTTTCGCCAGTCACGTGCAATGAAAATTATGACACTATCAATACTTTCGAAAAAAGATAGGGTTTTGAGATATTTGAGTTTTTGTGACAAAAATGATATTTTTAAAGGCAAAAAAAATTTTTTTTTACTGTGCACATTTTCTTAAGAATCACCATTTAGTTGTCTAAATTTGCTGAAAAAATCATAACAATCGAACATTCCGTTTTTGCTGTGCAGCTTTTTAAATATTTTTGAACCATTTTCACATACACCCTTTTGAAAAGTTAGTCGTGACTCAATATGAAGATTTGATATCGAAAAATGACGATTTAGATGAAATTGAAAAACTGTGCAGAGTTTCAAATATTTTCGAAATGGTCGCTCAGGATCGACTGACATGCCCCCGTGGAATGCCTCAACAGCGGTTGTTATAAAACATATACCATTAGAAGGGGCCCTCCTTAGCCGTGCGGTAAGACGCGCGGCTACAAAGCAAGACCATGCTGAGGGTGGCTGGGTTCGATTCCCGGAGCCGGTCTAGACAATTTTCGGATTGGAAATTATCTCGACTTCCCTGGGCATAAAAGTATCATCGTGTTAGCCTCATGATATACGAATGCAAAAATGGTAACTTGGCTTAGAAACCTCGCAGTTAATAACTGTGGAAGTGCTTAATGAACACTAAGCTGCGAGGCGGCTCTGTCCCAGTGTGGGGATGTAATGCCAATAAGAAGAAGAAGAAGAAGAAGAACCATTAGAAGTTAAAATAACAAAAATTGTAACAAAATCTCTTCTAGCTTTTAACAAAAATATTACTAAATATGTTATTAATTGAACAATAATATAACTCAATGTGTTACATAAAAAGTGGTCAAAATATATTTTACTATAACAAATTGTGTTATTAAAAAGATCATGATTATCCATAATGTAGGCAATTAACTTTGTCCAGCTGGTTCAGCTTTGAATGTAGGTTCAAGTTATACGGAAAGTGATACCTTCGTTTTATTTCCAATTCTTTTCTACCAATAAGGTAGGCAATTTTTTTAAGGTTAAAATAAACATAACACATTATGTTTTAATCATGTTATGACGATCGTAAAAACTTTCTTTCCTCCATTTTTGACAAATAATTTATAACAAAATTATTGCAAGTTTTGTTATTTGTAACACATATTAATATAATTGTGATAAAATTTTGTTATGACTAACTGGTCGGGATCACATGCCACCTATAAAAAATCCAAGCAGTTGTTGTTCAGATTTATTTATTCCGCAAGCAATTTAATTTGACAAAATTTTAATTGAAGGCACTCAACAAATTTATATACTAACCGTTTATTTGGAAGCATGGTTCACTGCTCCGGACGCAATTTCGGCACCCAGACACGATTTCACGATTTTATTAAACGACTTAAATCATACGAGGATTCAAAGATTAAGCAAGTAACGGTACATAAGTTTTGAAGGCACCAAGAGTATCTGGGAGAAGAAAATATATGTCTCGCATTGTTTGACAAAAACGTGCATGATCCAATGAAGTTGAAAATGGCGGAACGGATACTGAATCACATGGATGGAAAGTAGTATCAAAATAAAAGAAGCGCACATGAACTTCAAAATTGTGTATCGCCACGATCTATTAACTTTTTTTTATCCTTGGAATTAATCCAGATTTCTTGCGTGACCGTTGTTCAAAATATAAATAATTTAAGGAGGCATAAGAAATATGAGCAACTCTTAATGTTGTCAACGATTCAGCAGAGAGAGCAATTGCACTAAGCCAGAAATTCAACTCTTTCGGCACCGAGAAGGATGATCAAAAACAAGCCATTCTAACAAATGTTTTCCGGAATCGCAAAAACCTGAAGGTTCTTCAGAAAAATATATTAAGCTCTTTTAGTGGAATGTATTAAACCGTCTAAGACGAATTAAGTACTGTCCATTTAATTCCACTAGTTAATTTTCGTTATCTTTGCAGATACGTATTTCGACCACAACTGTGTGGTCGTCTTCAGTGTCTTGTACTTGACTCGACTTCTCGAGTCGAGTCGAGTCAAGTACAAGACACTGAAGACGACCACACAGTTGTGGTCGAAATACGTATCTGCAAAGATAACGAAAATTAACTAGTGGAATTAAATGGACAGTACTTAATTCGTCTTAGACGGTTTTCTGAAGGTTCTTACTAAAACCGAAATCATCAAAAATATCCAATAATTTTACATTTTCAAACTTTTTTCTCTTTTATTCTGTTTATAAGTTCTTTTCTGTTTTGTTTTTTTGTTCTGTATTTAAGTCAAAACGGTATAAACTACTAGCCTTTGAAAAGATTCGAAATCAAAGTCTTTCAATACTACGTCTGTCTTTTCTATATTGGGGTACACTTTAAAATTGCAAAAAATCGAAAAACGTCACGAGAATATGATAGACTTTATCTCAGCCATTTCTTGATGGATTTTCAATTTTCTTGGACCATTCGATCAAGTAAGAGTCAACGCTTCATTCCCGATGTACACTGAAGTCGTTTTTTATGCGGTTGTTTTCTATACGAATCGCTTTTTATGCGATTTTTTTTCACTCGAATTTCAGGATTTCTGCGGTTCATTCAGACATACTTTGGATTTTTTGCGGGGTTTAACTTTGTTTTAATTCACGTGGCCCATATCATCCGCATAAAAAATGACTCCAGTGTATTACAATATATACGTATGATAATATTTAGTATTGAAACTTGCTAACAGTTTAGGAATTGGTTTCGGTGAATCAGTCAATCTCATAAGTGCATTGCAAGCTTCTTCTTCCATAGCACTACATTCCAACTGGAACTTGGCCTGCTTTTCAACTTAGTAATCTATTAGTATTCCTTTAGTTATTGATTAAAAGCTTTCCTTGCCTGCCATTGCATTAGTATGTATAGACGTTAGACGGCATAGACGGCATAGACGTCAAATTAATGCAACTTACAGGACTTTTAACTCGAGTTAACTCGAGTTCTGCTAACTTACACGCGCGTTTTCTCTGTAAAGCATGGGGGCGTTTGACGACAGCTGCTCGCTTACGTCTATTGATGCCAGTAGAGAGGCTCGGAATATTTTTCGCTGCTGCAGTAAATGCGTTCTGGTAATCTTTCTTCGGCTCTTGGTGTCGGCTGGAGTTAATGCAAAGTCCGACTCCTCACGTGAAGGAATGATAATTATTATCAATAAACTCTCAAACTGTCAAGCAGCGGCCAAGGCAGCGCAGCGGTACATTATCAGCCAGATTTTTGGAATTATCATTTGATAACTTCGCAGGTGTGAAAAGTAGGCGAGTTGTTATCGGCGATAACTTTTCAAATCTTGCAACACAAAGTTATTATTTTAATGTAAACCAAACTAATCTAATACCAATTTAATGTAAACAATGAAGCTCAATCGAATGTTTGGCATTGAGTTTTGGTGTTATGTAGGGAAAAAAGTTCAAAAGTAGCATTCACCAATAATGCTTCGAATCAAGATACAATTATCGAACGATTCTTACTCTCTAGCGAGTTTTTATTAATTGATAATTTGGATATGTGATCGCTTGAGAGTGTTATTCGTCCTCGTTTATTTGAAAAACATATTTTTATCATCCTTTTTAAATGTTAGTCTAAAATCTCACACAATCACAGGAGTGCAGGATAAACAGCGAAAACAGATTCACCCTTGGCTTGAAACACGCTTGCTTTGGTCTCATCGAACAGAAAACCTGTACATTACATACAGCTACGTAGTTCAACGTCACCTTTGCGTACAACCCGATTGGGCTGCACCTTTGAGTTTTTCTGAGTATAACGAAATCGAATAGTATTAGAGGATGGACTGTTTGGTTTGGCTAGGAACAGAAATCTAGGTAGCTGGTCTGTAATACGAAGCATGTGTAACAAGTATCAAAGAATATTTTTAAATGGTCAAAACGGATTGAGGTACAAAGCCCTCATCTAGCAGCTTAATGCTCCATTCCAAGTACCTAACACAATTCCGTAAACCTTGCTCTTATTACATCGTTCCGAACGATAAGCGTTCATGTCCAATGTCAACGTGCCATAATTTGGATTTACCTCCAGAAACGTGCACGCTGCACGTCGTTAACATTCCACAAATTCAGTGAAACGTAAATCAATGAATGGATGTGGTACCTGGTTTACTGCTGTACCGAAGCAGCTCATGAGCCGTGGTCTTAACCTCGCCTTCACCTCGATTATCCTCCGGAGTCGGTCGCCGTAGTTATAGGTTGTGGTGGCTGCAGTCAGTGGATTCATATTACGGTGACAGCACGCACGTACATATGCCAACATGCGCGCTTATTATCCGCGACCCTAAGCGATGTAGCGTGGTTCCGTGCAGGCATCTCGTTTGATCGACCGCATACCTCACAAGTACGAGTACGGTCTGTCAACCCGTTCAGCTCGAATGCTGCTACGAGCCAGGACCAAGCGAAGAATGCGATCATAAACGGTCTCAAGAAATGCTATTCCGGCGCTAATCCAATATTCTTTTATTGCACCTTGCTTTCGCAACCGCCTTTGTTTGGTCGTGTTTTTTTTTATCGCGGCAGACTCCGACTACGTATGATTGTATGCTAATCGCTCGATCGGCAGCACTACGGTTTCCAGTTCACTTATCCAATTTGTTGATTAGGATATTAAACTAGAGGAATGTGGATAAAATGTTCACACTACACTGCTATATTAATACATGTATTTTGGCCCTAACTTCTTAGCCAATTTTCAATAGAAAAAATCAATACAGGAATCGTCGAATGCAACCCATATACCCTTTTGGTACACTTAGTGTACGAGAAAGGAAAAATTGTGTCAGAATTAGCCGTTTTATAACTTTTATTTATATTCTCGGAAATGAGTAAAAAGTAATTAGCTACATATAATCTATGATATGATCAGATGAAACAGCAAAATAAATAGGTATAAATAACATAATGGTTGGCAATGTTAAGATTAGCCTTCGATGAGTAAACTATAGCAACACTTACAAAAACAATGAATTGCCCTTTGAGCGGATTCAAACTATATTTCACAAAGCTTAACTGACCGCACAACGCCATAATCTCCTAATAAAGTGCTGTTGCGGAACCTCTGGGCACGAAACTGAGTGAGTTCAGTACCGCCCGTACCTATCAAAGTAGCATAGACATCAACGCGAGAAATGACAGGCAACATGACATTGAAGCTTCAACTGTCAAATGCAGCATACCTTCAACGTGGCAAGAAGACACAGTGCAATTATTAGTTGGTCTACCTAGAGAAATATAGTTTCTAAACCTAAATTACTATTATAATTAGTTAAAATTTCTACCTAAATTAGTTTCTGTCAATTGAAATATTCTAATGAAATCAAGTTTAGCCGATAATTGGGAAACTAAGGTAAATGCTCTAGCTTAAAATAACATGCGAAGAAATGTGTAGAATCGAAAGCTTACAGATAATTACGCTAATAATACGGGATCGAAAGGTGTTAAACTACGTGAAATTTGGCTGTTTAACCATATTCTAAGTAGTGAGTATGAACTAAGACCATGTACGAACAATTTGTTAACTATATATAACTTAACCTAGGACACGCAAAGAAAACAGAAACAAAGGGTTAGTTTGGACACAGTCGGAGAAGAAGAAAACGAAAATGTAAGATTTCTAAATTAAACTATGAACTATAAAAAATGAACATCTAAAATATAATTTCAGCTAAGAAGCTGCTGTTAGCTGCTATCTAGACGTGTTTCACTCCTTGTCCGAACAATCTTCTTAGATTTTCTGGCGACCCTAGTCGGATCGAAAATGGATAGCAGTGTCGCAAAACACTGTAATAGGTGTGACCAACCGGACACCGCGGATAACCTCGTCGGATGTGACACCTGCGAGACCTGGGTGCACTATGGATGTGCGAATGTAACCGATTCTATCGCTGACCAGAATCGCAGCTGGAAGTGTAATAGATGTCGTTCTCGCGAGGAGGATACAGCTTCCCAGTCCCATTTGTCAGCCGGAAGTTCAACGGCGAGCAGGCGCTCGTCCCGCATGGAACTCAGTCTGAAAATGATGGAGGAACAAAAGCTTTAAGGCTGCGTCGAATTAGAGAGGAGGAAGCCGCACAGGCGGCCGCACGTAGGCAAATAGCAGATGAAGAGGAGCGGTTCATCAAACAAAAATACGATCTACTCCTCACGGAAGCTGATGGTGCAGAGGACAGTGCCAGCCGGAAATCGAGACTGAGCAGTCGAGCGAGTCGTCACAAGGTGCAATCGTGGCTTAGCGAGCAGGAAGTCGGCGCAAACCAACAAAGGACAGTAGTGCCACCTAGCAGCGCTTTACCATTGATCGTAACTACAGAAGCAGCTCAACAGTCTACGACGGATAGGATAGCATCATGTATCCCTGCAGTAGTGGAATCGCATCCAGCATCTACTTCCACACCAACAGGTAGTGTACGGTGCCGTTCAACTGAACTTCCTCCGACAACAATTCCAATTAAATCGACCAGTAGTTTCGTATCACATACTGAAATTACATTTGCTAATACCCAGATACCGCGGGTAAGTAAACCGATAGTGACTAGATGTAATTCATCGATTGGGATCAACGCTCGCCTAACGACCGAAACTGAGGTAGCACAGTCGAAAATAAATAGAAGCGCTCCACCGTCGGTCGTCGACAATTCCAATATATCCAATAATAATCAATTAACGGCGGTGGCTACCGGTACTATTCCGGTGATGGGAAACAGTGCAGGGAGACAGGGTGATAGTACATCAGCAATAGTCTCTAGTAGTAGGCCAGTGTTTGGTGAAAGGTTGGGTGTTAGTATGGCAGAGTTTTCTTCCCTAAACAATGGGTGCCCAACTGTTCCTAGCCGTATTTCTAGTTCCATTTATGCTCCGGTATCTACACTGAATCAAACACACGCCGGAATAATTCCAGCGCACAATGTCCTTAGTATAACACCGGCGGAGAGGGTGGGAATTTCCCACTATGGGGGACCGGCATTGGCGTACAGTGTTCCTCAGGGCTGCGGGATCGGAGGATACCCGTCTGCACCTCAGAATCAAACTTTATCGACACCGCTTGAGAGTGCACGAATACCGAGTTTTGGTTGTCAAACAACGTGGGTGAATAATAGCTTTCCTAGTGCAACTATAGGTGGGACAATGTCAGCAAATAACAGTGCCGGTGCAGTTCGAACTGCTGTATTGACACAACCCGCACATAACATCGTTTCAGTACCATATGTTCCGGCAGCATCTATCCATCCAAGTGTTCCCCCGATCGGAATGCAGCAACAACAACATGCAGCCGCGCCAGCTCGAAGTGGTCCATCCGGTGAACAATTAGCTGCCAGACAAGTAATGCCAAAGGAGTTGCCAATCTTTTCTGGGGATCCTCAGGACTGGCCGTTATTCTACAGTTCGTTCCTTAACTCGACCGAAGCTTGCGGATACAGCGATGCAGAGAACTTGGCAAGACTACAGCGTTGTTTGAAGGGGAATGCGTTGGAAACAGTTAAGAGCAGATTGCTGATGCCCCAGTCGGTGCCATTCGTGATCGAGACTCTACGGAGACTCTATGGTCGACCAGAAATCCTAATGCATTCACTCCTTCAAAAGTTGCGTGCAGTTCCCTCCCCGAAAACGGACAATCTTCAATCGCAGATCACTTTCGGTCTAGCGGTACAAAATGTTGTGGACCATATGTCTATCGCTAATCTCAGTGATCATTTGTGGAACCCAACACTGCTCCACGAACTTGTAGAAAAATTGCCATCCCAACTCAAAATGCAATGGGCTTACTACAAGAGCAGAGGCGCATATACTAATTTGACCACCTTCAGCGCGTTTATGTCGGAGCTAGTTATAATGGCCTCTGATGTAACGCTTCCCCTGGATACACTTAGTGTGAATTCGAAATCCCAGAAAGCGGGAAAAGATAAGCCGAAACTGTTTATACACACAGAGGACCGACCGGAGTGTAAACCGCAATTCGCCGAAAGGAATTCAACGTCAGACGAGCCGATACTGAAAGTATGTGTGTATTGTGCCAAGGCAAACCATGAAATCGCTCATTGCAAGCAATTCAAGTCACTTGATGTCGACGGTAGATGGAAAGCAGTGAAGCAGAAGAATTTGTGTAGGAGTTGTCTGGTTCCCCATCGAAAATGGCCATGCCGCACAAAGAAAGAGTGCGGGATAGATGGGTGCAGAATACATCATCACAGTCTACTACATTCATCGAAAAGTACATCGTTGCCTGTGACGGAAATAGGAACGACTAGTTCGAAAGGGAACCCGCTGAACGTAGTACATCAAAATCTCCACTGTGCGAAGGAGTTTTCTTTGTTCCGGTATCTGCCGGTAATCATTCACGGCAATGGTCAGCAGATTAGTACTTATGCATTTCTGGACGACGGATCCTCTTCCACGCTTCTGGAGTCCAGCATCGCATCAGCACTAGGTATCATGGGACAAACTGACAGCTTTTGCTTGAGTTGGACGGGCAACATCTCGAGGGAGGAGAAAACTTCGCAACGAATCAGCCTTGTGATCGAAGGAGCGGAGAAGAAGTTCAAGCTAAACAACGTTAGGACAGTGCAACAGTTGCGTTTACCCACTCAGACGATGGACTACGAAGATCTAAGACGCGTATACCATCACTTGAAAGGTCTACCGATACGCAGCTATACCGATGCATCTCCAGGGATCATCATCGGTATAGAACACGTCCAGCTCCTTACTAGTCAACGAGTACGTGAAGGAGGAGATAATGAACCAGTTGCGATGAAAACACGCCTCGGTTGGTGCATCTTCGGGAAGAACTCCGATAATGGTGCCACAGTAGAACCATTGAACCTACATGTGGCCGCGCAGACAAGGAATCGTGAACTGCATCAGTGGATGCAACAATTCTTCACAGTTGAAGAATCAAGCGTAACCGTGGTACCAGAAGCAGCGGAAGACAAACGTGCACGGCAAATAATGGAAAGTACAACACGGCGCGTAGAGGGCGGCTTTGAAACGGGACTATTATGGAAGTACGACCACTTTCGCTTCCCTGACAGTTACCCAATGGCACTACGAAGGCTAAAAGCGTTGGAGAAACGACTGAGTAAGGAGCCGGTTCTCGAAGCTAAAGTGAAGGATCAGGTTGCAGAGTATGAGAGGAAGGGATATGCTCATCGTATTACGCCAGAGGAGCTACAAGCCACAGATTCAAGCAAGGTTTGGTACCTACCCCTAGGCGTGGTGCAGAATCCGAAGAAGCCGGACAAACTGCGACTCATATGGGATGCTAGAGCACAGGTTGGAGGGATATCGTTCAATGATATGCTGCTAAAAGGCCCGGATCTTCTGGTGGCTCTGATGTCCGTGCTACTACGTTTTCGACAGAAGAACATCGCCATTGTAGGGGACATTAGGGAGATGTTCCACCAGATCCGCATACGGGAAGAAGACAAGCAATCTCAACGATTCATATTCCGACAGCATCCAGAATCGGCACCACAGATCTTCGTAATGGATGTTGCCACCTTCGGTGCAACTTGCTCACCAAGTTTAGCGCAGTTTGTTAAGAATAAAAATGCCCAAGAGTTCGCTGGCACCTTCCCCCGGGCAGCGAAGGCCATCACGGACAACCATTACGTGGACGATTTCCTGGACAGCGTAGACACAGAAGCGGAAGCCATTGCGTTGATCAACGAGGTGAAACATATTCATTCCCAAGCTGGCTTCGAAATTCGTAGTTTCTGCTCCAACTCAGCAGAAGTTATGATCAATACCGGCGGGTCGAAAGCACCAAATGGAGTGTGCATGAATCTGGAGAAATCGCTGGGATCAGAGCGCGTGCTTGGTTTGATTTGGAGACCTACTGAGGACGTCTTCACCTTCGATCTGAGCAATTTGAAGGATGAAATAAAGGAATTGATTAAAAGCACAAAAACACCTACTAAACGACAAGTCCTACGCACTGTAATGTCTTTGTTCGATCCACTAGGACTGATTGCCCACTTCGTAGTACACGGCAAAATTCTCATGCAGCATATCTGGAGAAGCGGAACGGATTGGGATGAGCCCATCTCGGAAGAACTGCTGGAGAAATGGTTAGCTTGGTGTGAATACATGCAGCGGCTAGACAAGGTTGCTGTGCCCCGCTGTTTCTTCAAAGGGGTGAACAGCTCCGATTTGAAAGATGTCGAGGCCCATTTATTCGTGGATGCGAGCGAAGTGGCTTGTGCGGCAGTTCTGTACCTTCGGTACGGGAATAACGGTAAACCCAAGTGTGCCCTGGTAGCAGCGAAAACGAAAGTTGCTCCACTGAAACCACTTTCCGTACCTCGCCTGGAGCTTCAAGCAGCGATGCTCGGAACAAGATTGATGGACTCAGTGTTGCGATCCCTTACAAACGGCCTTCCTAGTGAAAAAAGAGCTTGTGGAAGCAGAAATCTTGATATGGCGACAGGTACAAGCTGAATCGTATCCAGACGAGTGCGCAATTCTACGGCGTAACTTATCAGAACCTTCAAAGTCAATAACGATCCCTAAGTCCAGTCCTCTGTATCGGCTATCAGCCTTCATAGATGAGTCCGGCGTTGTCCGGATGAACAGCAGAATCGCTGCACAGCCAACTGTGTCCTACGATACGAAGTATCCGATCCTGCTACCCAGAAAGCATCCTGCTGTTTACCTTCTGGCAGAAAGCTATCATCGACGATACCAGCATGGGAATGGAGAAACCGTATGTAATGAGATGCGTCAACGGTTCTACGTGCCAGGACTACGAGTTCTGATCCGCCGGGTATCAAAGCAGTGTTTAACCTGTCGTGTTAAGAAAGCTGTACCTCATCCTCCTATGATGGCTGCTCTACCGGAAACTCGTGTAACAGGAATGATCAGACCATTTACGCACACTGGGGTTGATTATTTCGGACCGATACTGATTAAACAAGGAAGATGCTTGGTCAAACGGTGGGTAGCGTTATTCACATGCCTCACAGTGCGCGCTGTACACCTGGAGATAGTTCACAGTCTCTCTACCCAGTCATGCGTAATGGCCATAAGACGATTTGTGGCTCGTCGTGGCTCTCCGGAGACGTTCTATAGCGACAACGGAACAAACTTCTTAGGGGCGAGCAATCTTCTTGCGAAACAGATCCAGAATATCCATGAGGACTGTGCGGTAACATTCACCAACACCAATACAAGCTGGAATTTCAACCCGCCGTTGGCGCCACACATGGGTGGCTCATGGGAACGCATGGTGCGTTCCATCAAGGCGGCTATGTTCGATATTGCTGGACATCCTCACCGTCCTAGCGATGAAGTCTTCGAGACAGTAGCGATAGAAGCAGAAGCTATAGTTAACTCCAGACCACTCACATATATACCTCTGGAGTCAACGGAACAGGAATCTCTAACTCCAAACCATTTCCTGTTGTTTGGCACAAAAGGCATAACCCAGCCAGCAATACCCATGGGCATAGAAGGGAATGCTTTACGTGACAGCTGGCGTTTAGCGCAATGCCTGGTCAACCACTTCTGGATCCGCTGGATTCGCGAATACCTACCAACCATAGCCAGGCGCACCAAGTGGTTCGATCCAGTCAAGCCATTAGAACCGGGGAACCTCGTGCTTGTAGTGGGCGAGGGAAAACGAAATGGCTGGATAAAAGGACGTGTCGTTGACGTTACGAAGGCAGCAGATGGACAAGTGCGACGAGCGGAAGTACAAACGAGGAATGGCCTGGTGCGTCGTCCAGCGGTGAAATTGGCTCCCCTGGACCTTCGGACATCTGGACGGTCCGGAACTACACGGGTGGGGGAAGTTGCGGAACCTCTGGGCACGAAACTGAGTGAGTTCAGTACCGCCCGTACCTATCAAAGTAGCATAGACATCAACGCGAGAAATGACAGGCAACATGACATTGAAGCTTCAACTGTCAAATGCAGCATACCTTCAACGTGGCAAGAAGACACAGTGCAATTATTAGTTGGTCTACCTAGAGAAATATAGTTTCTAAACCTAAATTACTATTATAATTAGTTAAAATTCCTACCTAAATTAGTTTCTATCAATTGAAATATTCTAATGAAATCAAGTTTAGCCGATAATTGGGAAACTAAGGTAAATGCTCTAGCTTAAAATAACATGCGAAGAAATGTGTAGAATCGAAAGCTTACAGATACTTACGCTAATAGTACGGGATCGAAAGGTGTTAAACTACGTGAAATTTGGCTGTTTAACCATATTCTAAGTAGTGAGTATGAACTAAGACCATGTACGAACAATTTGTTAACTATATATAACTTAACCTAGGACACGCAAAGAAAACAGAAACAAAGGGTTAGTTTGGACACAGTCGGAGAAGAAGAAAACGAAAATGTAAGATTTCTAAATTAAACTATGAACTATAAAAATGAACATCTAAAATATAATTTCAGCTAAGAAGCTGCTGTTAGCTGCTATCTAGACGTGTTTCACTCCTTGTCTGAACAAGTGCCCTGATCTAATAACTGAGTCGCAATTGGCATTCACGACGAGTTTCAAGCTGATCATCATCCTCGTCCCATGAACCAAGCTGTGTCCATGGTCAGCACATGACCTATATCAACATTCTATTCGAAAGCAAATCAGCCTCGCGGTATTGTACCTTTCCTAACCCACGTGTAACCTTTTTATTATAAATCTTGTTTGAAATAGATTAAAGACACACGTGCGGAATACACCCTGCCCGGTGACCTTGACTAAACTGATTGCCGAGCTGCTTACAGTCGTGGTCCCTACGTTCATTAAAAAACAATTAAGTCGTTTGAGATATGTTATGAAATAGTGAAAACGCTACCGCGCTCGCTTACTTTCGTGGATTTGCTGTTGTTAAAGGGCCTGGAATGATGACTAGCTATTTTTTTTTTTTGACGCACCAAGGTCTAACATTTAAATCAAATGATTGAAATCTGCTTAATGGCAGTGGTGTGTTGTTATAATTAACTTTTATTCTGGGCGGTAACTTATTTTGTTAATTTCGTGCACTGCCTACAGGAAGGGACACCCAACAAAGAGAAGGAAGCGTTCCATATAGAACTAAACCAAACAGAAATACGACGAATAGCGTGAACATAAATGATGGTGGAAAAGAAGGAGATGTACAGACATATTATCAAAAGGAATTTGGTTTGTTTCTCATTTTTGTGATTTTTTTCACCAGTGAGCACGCGTGCAAAAAGAAGCGACGAGATTGGTGCTGTATTTATTTGTTTTACGATGAGATGAATATATGTACAGTGAGATGGAAAACGGAACAGTTCCTCTATATGCAACGGCAAACTAAACTCCAATAACATTTTTCAATAATTGGCATTGTGGAAAACTGTTTAAAAATATCCCATTGTTTCTATAAATGCAATGATCAACATAACATAGAAAAACTTTTAAATGCAATGCCGATCGTTATGAAATTCAATATTGTCGGCGTAGCACCAAGTTAGAATTCGGAAGTCGGGACTTCCGAACCGAACTTTCTTCCGAAGTTTTATTTGTCAAACTAATTGATGCGTTGTTTAGCGCTTCTTTAGGCGAATCCTGCGCACTACTTCCGAAGTTGAGAAAGTTGCCTGTATCTGGAGAAAAATCCAACTTCGGTAAAAAAAGCGGTATAAATTTATTTCGGATAGACAATAATCATCAACATGGCTTTACTCCCTACCCCTTATCGATTGCAACTCGATTCGGTATATGAAAAGTTGTGTAATGTTTTTCTTAGCTTTTTGAACAAACACACGAAATAAACCCCCACCCCCACCAACACCAACCGGGCACATTAGAGAAAAAGGATAAGGGACCATACTAACACCTTCGGTGTTTTCGCCAGGGGGGTAATATGCGGTGCATCGCGCCTCCTCTGCATGTAGTATGAAGCAAATGTAAATAAACAATCCCACATTTTTTACGTTAGTCAGCAGTAGTGTAGGTTAACCAATATCCTACAAGATTCCAGTTCGAAAAATGTTACACTTGCCAAGCGGGGTGGCCCAGGGTGACCCGCCTTTCCCAAGCGGCGTGGCCCGGATAATACATCTTAGGTAGGCTTGATTTGTTCGTGGATGACAGGCTTACTCCCCCCCTGGTTTTCGCCGTTTTCGCCTGGCGCATTTTTATGACTTGCTCATGTGCCTTGACAAATATTTTAGACCAGCGATGTCCGTTTCAGTTAAAAAGTCTTCATTTAGGCGTCGCGTGATACTCATCACGACCACAGTTGATCATGCTTAATACTACACGGTTAAGTATAGTAACTTAAATATTTTGTCGGTTCAACCCTTATGAAAAGAGGTACTGCGTATACGTTGGTTTCATGAAAAGCTACTTTCTTTAGTTATAAGATAAAGATTGTCGCTGTCCGTAACATCTTTTGCTGGCGAGGATAGGGGATCTACCACAGTACCACACATGTTTTGGACAGCAGAACAAAGGGAACCGAGTTACTAAAATATCTTTTTTTCCAGGCGATCATATGCTGTTCTAAAGGAGGACATGTTCTCCTTTTTCATTAAAAACCGGATGTCCTTCTTGTACGCTAAAATGTCTTTTTTTTTTTGATATTTTAGGAGAACAGTTGAATGGATAACTATTTCTGAAGAATTTTTGTTTATGTACTACAAATACTACAACAGAGACCCATTCGCAAAAAAAATAAACGTTTGTACAAATTTACACATTTCGGCACCAACATTTCAAAAGGGCGAAACTGATTTTGTAAACAAGAGCTTCTTACGTCTCTGGTGGGCTTATTTGTGCTCACCCACGCAATCCAGCACCATTAAATGAAAGGAGAGGATTCGATGCTTCCATCAGAGGTATTGAATTGCGTGGGTGGGCTCAAACTAACCCACCAGCGACGTGAGAAGCTTTTGTTTACAAAAGCAGTTACGCCCTTTTGAAATGTTGGTGCCGATTTGCATTTTTGGTTCCTAATGTAAAATATTTTTCATTAAAATTTGAATAAAATCATATAAATAACGAACGTGCAATGCGTGAATTACAGTGATACAAATGTGGAAGATATGAAAAGAATCGGACCTGTGGGCAGGGTTGCCACATTTAAATCCGTATTTTTTCTTTAGGAAATCTTCATATCTGTATCACAGAGAAACAGACGTCTCACTTAGAACAAAATGCAATTAATATTATCGTCACGAAAACATTGGTGCCCAATGCTAAAATCACTGTGTTTGGTCAAGCGGCAACCAGATGGCGGTAGTGCGCAAACGTCAACCACAAGCAAAAACGATGGAAGCGCCATCGGTGGCCGATTGACCACCTACAAAAAAATGAATCAACCGTTAAAACGGTGAACGACATAACATGTGTTGAGTGAGACGTCTGTTTCTCTGTGTCTGTATCTCAAGTCAAAAAATCTGTTTTGAACATCTGTATCCATCTAAGCCCAATTAAAATGGTTTTTGAGCAAACTTTGTTTTAAAAATTATGTAAATTTGATAATTTGTGAATGAAATCTGTCGAAGGTCCGTCTTTACTATTGTTGCCACTTTAGTGGACCAACCTTTCAGTCACACAAAATTTACTAAGCAGAACTACCGTTTCTGGATATGTGAATAAATGCTAGATCTGATTTTTTTTATTATTGCTTGAGCTTTTTCTGAGATCACTTTATTCAAATATAATCCGAACATTTTATGGAGCATAATATGGTTTCAATATCGTTGATTTTCATAAACTGTTAATAAAAAGTAAAACCTACCAGAGCCAATTTACAGAGCCAAAAGAGCCAAAATACAGAGTTTCAAATTAAAATTTTGCTAATATGCTAATGGATCGTAAAAAGATCAGTTTGGCGAAGAATTTAATTTTATAAACCTCAAATCTTATTGAAAACAGTTATTTACTAATAGCAAATTATTTACATAATTTGTATTATAATTTTCAGTACTGTTCTCTTCAATAAATCTGTAAAATCTGTAATGTTGCTAAAAATCTGTATATCTGTACATACAGATTCTTGGTTACCGCTCTATCCCAAAAATCTGTAAAATACAGAATAGTCTGTATATGTGGCAACCCTGCCTGTGGGAAATGGGCTAGGAAAAAATCCAGGTAAAATCCCAGTAAGCACAACAAATTGCATTTAGAACGCATTGCATGTCTATTCCTTCTCGGTTATTTTGGCAACTGAAACCAGCTGGGATGAAAGCGTGAATAGTGAAGAACTTTTTGGAAGCAGCTTTAATGTATTCAGGGACGATCGCGATTTCTTAGAATCTAAAACAAAGTATGGAGGTGGAGTTCTAATCGCAATCTCTAGCAATTTTGATTCAGAATCCTCCTGTCCGTCGCCAGAATTGTTTTGGTCAAATACCTTCCTACAACATAAGCTTACCATGCTTTCAGTTTTCTCCTGATGAAATTCGAGCAGCTCTGAATAATCTTCACTCATCTAAAGGTCCAGGAACAGACCATCTTCCTCCTGCATTTTTTTAAGAATTGCGCCGTTACGTTAGCAACCCCAATTGCTGCAGTGTTCAACCGCTCGCTCCAAGACAGAGTGTTTCCATTTGCTAGGAAAACCGCGTCCATAATACCGATTCATAAATCTGGAAACCGAAATTGCGTCACTAACTATCGGGGAATATCCATCCTCTGCTGTTTAAGCAAGGTTTTCGAAAAGCTGATCCACGCACGATTGTATAGAGCCGCTGCACCGATTATCTTGAGCTGCCAGCATGGATTTATGAAAAACCGCTCAACAACAACAAATTTGATGTGTTACGTGTCAACCATATCTCGAGAGCTTGAAGCCAAGCGACAAGTTGATTCCATATATGTCGATTTTGCAAAAGCTTTCGACACTGTACCCCATGATATTATTATCGACAAACTGAATCACATACTACTCCAACGTGGATCACGGAAAGGCTGCACTCTTACCTATCTGGTCGCAAGGCTTTTGTGACGGTGAACTGCAGGCGCTCCAATATCTTTTCAATGACATCTGGAGTACCTCAAGGCAGCGTCCTCGGTTCTCTAATATTTGTCATCTACGTTAACGACCTCGGTTTAGTGATTTCATCAAGCAAGATTTCATATGCTGACGACCTGGAGTTTTTCCGCGTAATTGCATCTCGTGCTGATTGTGCTGTTATTCAGGACGACATTAATCGTTTGCTTGTTTGGTGTGGCGACAACGGCATGCGCGTAAACAGTAAAAAATGCAAGGTTATAACTTTCACACGTTCCGCCAACGCTATCCTGCAGCGCCAGCTTTATTTGTGACCTAGGAGTAACCATTGATGCGAAGTTGAGATTTAACGAACACATCAGCATCATAACATCTAAAGCATACACTGTGCTGGGATTCACCCGTCGTCATGCTGCCGACATCAGCGATGTTTACTGTATAAAAACATTGTTCTGCTCATTGGTACGGAGCATTTTAGAATACGCTTCATCAGTTTGGTTTCCATGTTACCTTGTCCATACGCTGGCACTCGAAAGAATTCAGAAAACTTTCATAAGGTTTGCTTTAAGACAGCTACCTTGGAACGACCCATTTAACCTCCCGAGCTATCCACGTCGTTGAAAGCTGATCGACTTAGAAACGCTTTCCGCTAGGCGCCTAAAAATGCAGAGATTGTTTATCTTCGACCTCCTGACAGGGAATCTGGATTGTCCCGAGCTATTGGAGCTCGTACGTTGGAATGTTCCCTCACGCAGATTGCGAAACTCGCCTTTATTTGTGATCCATTTTCACAGAACAAACTTTGGCTACAATAATTGTTTTGATTTGTGTTTGCGTTCTTTTAACGATGTTTGTAACAAGTTCGATTTTATTCTGTCCAAAAATGTGTTTAGTGCTAGGATTAGAGAATTAGAATATTTAGCTATTAAGGAAGCAATCTGTGCGACATGGTCGAAGATGGTGTACTAATAAATAAATAAATAACTACCAAAAAATATAAGAACTTTGAGCATGTTTGGGTGAAATCTAACATTGCAGGAGAAACCCATGTTTTCTCCTCTGTGTATTTCCCACCGGAACATGTGCAAACAACATCTTATGAAAGCTTTTAAAAAACTGCAGAAGAAATTTTATCGGGACTTCCAACTGAAGTCAAAGTACATATTTACGGAGACTTTAACCAACGCATTTTATTCCGGATTCAGAGAACGAACAAATTCTACTTCCAGCCGCTGGGGAAAATGAAACACTTATGTTTATATTTGACAGAACTGCTAGCCTAGGACTTAACCAAATCAATCACATTAAAAATCAACAGAACTGTTACCTTGATCTCCTACTAACCAATATTCAAGAAGATTTCTGTGTGACTAAATCATTGAATCCCTTATGGAAAAACGAAACATTCCACACGGCAATCGAATACTCTGTGTTCGTTCATGAATATAAAAAACCCAGCGACTGTGACTTTCAAGAAGTCCTTGAATACAATAAAGCAAACTATGACAACATAAGACATAAGCTAAGTAGATTTAACTTTTTAGATTTAACTAATTAAGCGAATTTTAGAGAATGAAGGTTATATTGAATCTTCCGTTGATGTCTTTTATAACATATTTTTGATATTATTATTGACGATGTCTCAAAAAGAAGAAAACGACGGAGCGGAAATTCAAAATTCGAAATATCCAATTTGGTACAATAGGCAAATAAAAAAATTTAAGAATCGCAAACAAAAATAACATAAAACTTACAAGCTAGACAAGACGAATGAAAATTTGGAAAAAATATTTAGACATCTGCGTTCAATTAAAATTAGCAATTGATGTAGCATTTGAAGAACACAACATGACAACAGAAAACGAAATAAAGTCATGTCCAAAGAACTTCTTCAATTACGTAAAATCAAAATTAAAATCAGACAATTTTCCGTCAACCATGTATTTAAATGAACGCGCCGGTAATTGCTCGGAAGATATCTGTAATCTTTTTGGAGATTTCTTCCAGGAAATATACACCACCTTTTCGGAACAAGATCGCGACCTAGATTTTTTTTGCGCCTATCCCAGAATTCGCTAGGAATATCGGTGTTAATCAGATCATGGTGAACGATATTCTAAACGCTTTAAAAAACTTAGATGCATCTAAAGGCCCTGGTCTTGACGGTATTCCACCGATATTTATGAAGAGTCTGGCTAAAGGCTGACTGCACCTTTGTTTTGGCTCTTCAGTTTGTCATTGGAATCCGGAAATTTTCCCAGGGTATGGAAAAGCTCCTATTTTGTGCCTATCTTCAAGTCAGGCAAAAAATCTGACATTCGTAATTACCGTGGAATAGCCATTATCTCTTGCATTCCCAAACTTTTTGAATCCATTATCAATGAAAAATTATTTTCACAACTTAAAAACAGAATTACGAATAAGCAGCATGGATTTTTCAAAGGTCGCTCTACCGCTACAAATTTAATAGAATTCATTGACTATTCTCTTAATGCAATGGATAATGGTAACTACGTGGAAGCTCTATACACTGACTTTAGCAAGGCGTCTGATCGCATTGACACTCCAATGTTACTCTTCAAATTGCAAAAAATTGAGCCAGGACTCCTTAGATGGCTTGAATCTTATCTCACAGACCGGCAACAAATAATAAAATTTAACGGAAAGAAATCCAATTCCATTCAAGTCACTTCAGGAGTTCCACAATGCTCCATCTTGGCCCTCTTTTATTTATATTATATGTAAATGACATTACCTTCATTCTCAAAAATATAAAGATTTTAATTTATGCCGATGACATAAAGCTATTTATGGACAAAAATGAAGACGACATAATTATATTCCAGAATGAAATACACATGCTCTATACATGGTGCAGAAAAAGCCTATTGCAACTAAATGTTAAGAAATGCAACATAATATCATTCAGCAGAAAAAGAATAACACCAAATACACAAATTGTACTAGGGAACAATACTGTAGAAAGACACAAAAGAATTAGGGATTTGGGAGTGATTCTAGATTCGAAACTAACTCTTATTGATCACTATAACACAATCATCCACAAAGCTAATAATATGCTAGGCTTTACCGCGGTCTACCTTTCATAAAGCCCATAAAGTTCCCGTGAAGTTTTGGCCAGATTTGGCGAGTTGCCACTACAGTCGGGAAGTCATCCAGTGGTACCGCGATAATGAAGAAGAATTCATCGATAAAATATATCCACGCAACTGCCCACAGCTCCGGCCCATCGAGACATTTTGGGCAGTAATGAAACGAAAGCTTAAGAAAAGTGGAAAAACAGCTTGGGACGCGACTCGGATGACCAAAATGTGGAACAAATGTGCCAAGGAAGTTGAGTTCGGAGGTGTGCAACTTTTGATGAGAGGAATAAAGAAGAAGGTGCGAATTTTCACTAGAAACAAAAAGAAATGATTTGTATCATAATTGTTTTCTTGAAGTACAGTAAATTACCTTTGTTTTGATGTATTAACCTTATTTGAACGTCAATCCGTTACCGAGATACAGATAATTTTATTATTCCGGATTCTAAATGGACATAGCTTTAAATGAACTTTTCTATAGTTTTCAGCCGATATGTTAGGGGTTAGGATGTGCACTTTGGAATTCATTGATTGCCATGAAAAACATACGCATGCCATCAAAGATGCCTGCGATGTGTGGTTTCGCGCGCACTCAAACATATGCAGAGGAACGCGCGCCACAGCACATATGTATATAAGCCACCTTTGATAACATGAGCACGTTTTTCATGACAATCAATGAATTCCAAAGTGCACAGCCCAACTCCTAATAAATCATACGAAACCTTATAAAAAGTCATTTGATCATCGTATAATAATCTGCACCCAACCAGCGGATGTTAGATTTTCTAACAATTCTGTATAAGAATCTACCAAAACCTGTATAAGAACTGGGCATATGCGAAAATGTTAGATTCTTATACAAGTATTGTATAAGAATCTAACAATTTTGTAAGCTTTTCTAACAATATTTGTTTGATAGCTTACATTTTTCGCACAAGAATCTAACAATTTCGCATATGCCCAGTTCTTATACAGGTTTTGTTAGATTCTTATACAGAATTGTTAGAAAATCTAACAACCGCCGGTTGGGTGTTGTGGAATTTATCTTTAACATGTCAACCGCCTTTGTTGCAATTCTGAGCTCAATGGGCATACCGAAGCAATTTCCTGAACAAGAGTGACCCAGGTGCATTTTTGTATGCATTTTGGCTGAAACCCCCATATTAACTTCAAATCAAATGCGCCAGCTTATGCAACAAGCGATTGAGCTGAAATTTTCAGAAATTGATTTTCCTATCCAAAGGCACAATCCTGGGGGTGCCCCGTAGTATTCGACAACTGTTTTCTCCCCATACAAGGCTGGGCCATTCCTAGGGTAGGATGTGCCAAGTAGTTAGTAAAAATCGTATCGATTTTCTGCCACAATCGTACCGGTTGCTGATTGGTTGAAAATGACAATCGATTCCTTCGATTGGTGGCGGCGCGTTTTTCGTAGGGAAGCATCTGGGTGGTGCGGATAGAATCGATTTGGTTGTCAAACTGAAGCCAAAATTTTCTATTGTGCCGGAGCCAAACATTGAAGATTGTGGTTATGTTCGTTTTAAATCTTATATTGAAAAGTATTGTTATTATTTGGGGAAAAATATAAAAATAAACTTAGTCTGAGTTTTGCATTTTTTGTAACAAATCTATTCACATTATATTTCGAGTGGATAATTAGTAGGAACGCAACTAAAAAGCACTCGTTACGGAATTTCTCGAGATTCAGCAGCTGATTGGAGCAGGAATATATGCATACCATCGTAAGTTCATGTAGAGTCTCCCGCATTTGTGCGCCTTCGTGCAGCATGGAAAGAGAAATTCGAAGAGCGGGAAATGTTTGACAGCCGAGTAACTGCAAAATAATTTTGCTTATGGGATTGATTTCAAAATATCCCGCTACTCGCTTGAGAGCAGAAAAGCGGCTCTATCCGCATCACCCAGGGAAGCATGTTGTTAGTTTGGCCGTGTTGCGGGTTTGTAAAGTTGATGTTAAGCAAAATACGTAAATGTTTGAGTTTCAGTTTTTTGGTAAAAAATGAATTTATATTGAACTGCAAACGCCATATTAATTATTCTCAAGGGTTGAAAAGGTTTAAAACTGTTGATTTTAAGCATTACGTTTCAACTTTCTGTCATTTACGATCTCACTTCTCTCTTCTAGTCTTTCGCTACTCTTGCATAAATAATGGATGGAACGGAAAGAAAAACATCAAGTTTCGATACATGAAATTTAGAAAAAAAAATTTACCAAATTACTTTGGATGCACTGACGACCTCGTCAGAGCAACCGACTAAAAAACAACAAGGCAGTCTCAATTGAGTTGTCACATCCTATCCTAGGGCCATTCTAATGTGGAACATGTGTGCTGCTAGGAATGGACATTTTGGGTAAGAGTGAAGCCAGAGTAAACGCGACGCTGCGATGCGACGTAACGCGACAGTGCAATTTGACAGTTGTTCATTGCTAATAATGAATCGCCTACTTTGAGTCACCAGGAGTTAACTTTCGGAAATCAGTATGGCGAAATGCATCTAAAGTCGATTTTCTCGAAATTAAACACCTTAATCGAGAAAGTATTTGGTAAGCGTAGTAGCGGAAATCTTTCCACATAACTGATAGGGAAAAAGACGGCTTTGGCAGGTTTTGTTCTATTATTGTCAGGGGGGTTTTTGTCGACCAAATTTTATGAAAATTGGTGCCAATATTCTTTGATATGCAAAGGCTGTTTAGGCCAAATTTGAGCATAATCAGTCATAAAAACCCCCCTGACAATAAAAGAACAAAACCTGCCAAAGCCGTCATTCCCCCTACCAAATATTTTTCCCAATAAAGTTCCCCTTTTTCGAGAAAACCCGCGTTAGATGTCTTTGGCCATACATATTTCTTGCGGTTAACTCATGCTGGTTATTTTGCGCATATACGATAGCGCATGGATGTAACAGCGGCGAGTAGAAAATCAGCCACTGCCAATAATTCATTGTTATTCTTTTACTTGAGCCGCATCGCACGTCGCGTTTACTTTGGCGGCCACCTAATGCTCGTGAGTTATTTACACCCAACCAGCGACAGTTAGATTTTCTAACAATGAATCGCCTGCTTTGAGCGTGCTTACAGCGGCACACTAGGAGTTAACTTTCTGAAATCAGTATGGCGAAAGGCATCTAAGGTTCGATTTCTCCAAATTAAGCACTTTAATCGAAAAAATATTTGGTAGGCGTAGTAGCGGACACCATCTCTCATAACCGGTACCAAATAGTTTTTCATGAAAAGTTCCTAATTTTGAGAAAACCAGCGTTAGATGTCTTTCGCCATACAAATTTCTGGCGGTTAACTCTTGCTGGCTATTTTGTGCATTTACGATAGCGCCTGGATGTGGCTGCGGCGGGTAGAAAATCAGCCACTGCCAATAATTCATTCTGTATAGGAACCTACCAAAACCTGTATAAGAAATGGGCATCCTTAAACAAATTTTGAATAACAACTGTCTAAGACGAGCTTAGGCCTCACAGTTGAGGCAACAATATGTATCTGCACACCTAAAAATATTCATGTAATTTAGGGGCTGTGACGCTGACATATACGAGCGTCACTTTTGACGAGGTGATACTTTAATTTTAAATCACAACTTTATTGACAAAAAGATTAGAACGAGAATCGAACATAACCCCGCCGAATGAGAGCCCAATATGTTACCACTCAGCTATCTTCGTTTCTTGAAAGAGGGGTGATCGAAGTAAAACAGGTTCCACGATTTGCACTGAACAAGTATTTCACTGCATCAAGTCATCGACTCCTTGTTTGTTAGGTGCGTCGCGGGTGCTGTGTCTAGGTTCCGTGACATGCAATTTTAAATCATCTGACAATGGAAAATATACGATTCAATTTATGTAATGTGGTTTTGTATCATTTTATTGAAATACGTCACCTGTAATATTCATAATTTTTTGGTGTGCACAGCGGAAGCCTTCATTTCTGATTTCGAAATTCATGTTAATCTGAAAAAGTGCAAAATTTCAACCAATTTTGTATAAAATTCAGACGTAAACTTACCTTTATGTTTATTTGATTTAAAATTAGTATCATTACGCTATTGAGACCAAGTCAATAATAATTGAATTATTGATTCTAAGACTTTCGCGATTTTCTTTCACGGCTCACATTCAATCGATATTTTCTCTTGGCGTCATTTCCTTCACCTATCGTTGCCATATAGAACAATCTTCAAAACACGTAATAATGGACAGTATTTTGTAGTGGTGTCAATTTATATTTATTGTTTGCGACTTTCACGTGAATGGGTAGTGAAAATACGAATTGATGAAACAGGTTCGATTCACATGAAAAATAATATATTGTTAGCGTGTAGGATATTTTCAGCGGAATACCAATAAGTTCATAACAATGTCTCCCAATAGATATCACAACGCTGATATAGTTTGAAAAGGTTGCCTAATTTGTAATGCTGTTAGTTTCATGTTCTTGAAAAATAGTCTTGTTCAGACAAAAACAAAAATTGATTGTTGATCACAATCTGGAGACCTATCACGACTTGTAAAAATTTCCAACTGCACAGTAAACAATATATTTTGTATCTGATTCTGTTAAAAATTTCTAACAGAATATGTTATGTTTATAGAAATTTGATAGAAATTTACATATTTTAACAACTTCTTGCACCATGTTTCACATAACACATTTTGTTGTAGAAATTTAGTATAACATAATAACATATGTTGATATAATTTTGATATGACGTATGACCTTCTAGTCGAGTGCTTTACTAATTGTAAAGATGCATAATTGCACATAAAACTAACATTTTCCGCTGAATTTTCTTTATTGGATATAAGAAAGCTGCTTTCCCTAGCGCGAGTCATTTATTTTTATTTATTTAGTTTACATCTAAACAGATAACACTGAATCAACAATTTGACGCCACAATACACGGTTCGAGGCCGAATATCTCCATCCCTCCATTCTGCCCACCTCGCTCTCTGCGCTCCACGTCGCCTCGTACCAGCCGGATCGGAAGCGAACACCATCTTTGCAGGGTTGCTGTCCGGCATTCTTGCAACATGCCCTGCCCATCGTACCCTTCCGGCTTTAGCTACCTTCTGGATACTGGGTTCGCCGTAGAGCTGGGCAAGCTCGTGGTTCATTCTTCGCCGCCACACACCGCCAAAGATGGTCCTAAGCACCCGTCTCTCGAATACTCCGAGTGCTTGCAAGTCCTCCTCGAGCATTGTCCATGTTTCATGTCCGTAGAGGACTACCGGTCTTATCAGCGTCTTGTACATGACGTGGTGAATCTTTTTTGATCGCAGTTTCTTCTGGAGCCCGTAGTAGACCCTACTTACACAGCTGATGCGCCTTCGTATTTCACGACTAACATTGTTATTAGCCGTTAGGAAGGTTTCAAGGTAAACGAATTCCTTGACCACCTCGAAGGTATCCCCATCTATCGTAACACTTCTTCCAAGATGGGCCCTGTCGTGCTTGGTTCCGCCCACTATCATGTACTTTGTCTTTAACGCATTCACCACCAGACTTTTGTTGCTTTACGTTTCAGGCGGGTACCCGAGCAAAGCTTGAGAGCAAAACGATAACTCGTTTTGATGTTGTGAAATCGCCGAATATGATTACTCAATTTGATGTCTTTTTGGTCGTTTTAACGGTTAAAATAACAAAATGTATAGCAGAAAAATCTTACTGTGACATCAAATCGAAAACTATTCCTGCTATCGATGAAAGCAAATCGAAAACTAAATTTGATATTGGTTCCGATAACAAAATAAGTACACAGTTTGATGTCAGATCATACAATTTAGAAATCTACAGCAAAATGAGATCAAAATATGTAATCAATCATGATGATTCATATTTGAAAACAAATTATGATTTCAATTTGATGTCGAATTCAAAATGTGTTTTCTATATGCTCTCGTTATGTTTTCAGACTTTGCTCGGGTATACAGTTCTGATGCAAATTTTCGGCCAAGAATGTCCATGTCATCCGCGAATCAAATAAATTGACTAGATATGTTGAAAATCGTACCCCGGCTGTTACACCCGGCTCTCCACATGACACCTTCTAGCGCAATGTTGGACAACAGGCACGAAACCCTAATAAAAATTTCTAAAAGAATTACAATAGAAATTATTGTGACAGTACGCTGAAATTAATAGTAATTACATTAAACACTATTGTGGCTCACAATAGAATTACATTGAAGCGTATTTTGTTTTCCACCATAAAGTCTATTGTAAATGGTAGTTTTACAATAGAAAATAGGGGTTGTTATGTATCTTTACAATAAAAAAATCGATTTTTTCTCGAACAAATTTTTGCCATTACAATTGAATTTATTGTAATTCTATTGCCGAAATTTCACTGACAACAGAATTTATTGTACGTCTATTTGAATAACAAAATGGCACTTTAATTGGTATTGTATAAAAACAACAGAATTTAATGCTCATCAATAAAATCTATTGTATTTTTATGATATTTTATTGCAACTCTATTGTATTTTTTATCCGGGAAGTCCATCACCATGTCTTAGTTCCCGGCGCGATTCAAACGAACTGGAGTGTTCGCCCGAAATCTTCACACAGTTTTGCACACCATCCACCGTTGATTTGTTCAGTCTGGTAAGCTTCCCAGGGAAGTTGTTCTCGTCCATAATTTTCCATAGCTCTACGCGGCCTATACGCGGCTTGATAACTTCCCACGACCTCTTTCACTAATGGTGGCAGACGTCGGAAGATAATCTGGGATTTCACTTTGTAGGCGGCATTAAGGATGGTGATCGTTCGAAAATTCTCACACTCCAACTTGTCGCCTTTCTTGCAGATGTGACATATAACCCCTTCCTTCACTCCTCCGGTAGCTGTTCAGTTTCCCAGATTCTGACTATCAGTTTGTGCAGGCAAGTTGCCAGCTTTTCGGAACCCATATTGATGAGCTCAGTTCTGATACCATCCTTACCTGTTGCTTTATTGGTCTTTAGCTGTTGGATGGTATCCTTAACTTCCCTCGAGGTGAAATAACGTAGACATCTCCTTCACTGTCTCGACTTTCACTGCCTGTACTCACAGCGCCATTGTAATGCTGCTTCCACCTTTCGATCACCACACGTTCGTCCATCAAGATGCTACCATCCTTATCTCTGCACATTTCGGCTCGCGGCACGAAGCCTTTGAGCTTCTGATAGAACTTGCGTGTTTCTTTAGGACGGCACAACTGTTCCATCTGCTCGCACTCCGCTTCTTCCAGGCGGCGTTTCTTCTCCTGAAAAAGGCAGGTCTGTTGTATCCGCTTCCGTCTATAACGTTCCACGTTCTGCCGGGTACCTTGCTGCAGCGCGACCGCCCGCGCTGCACCCTTCTCCACCAGAATATGTCTACATTCTTCGTCGAATCGTTCCGTCGACTTCGTCCCACATACCCGACGTTGTTCTCCGCTGCGTCGTTAATGGCTGCTTTGACTGAGCGCGTGGACGTTTCTCACAAGAAGCGTAAATCGGTTCTTATCAAAACCCTTATTTGAAACGAAAAAGAGTGAAATGGAGATAAATTTTCTCAAATTGAAAGTGGCAATTATGGCGTCGGTTGCGGTCCCAGTAGCTGTTTATCAGCGGTGGTTGCCGCAAAAAAAATGGCCGCGCTATGGCCTGTAGCCGTTCAACAGTAAAAAATTATAATATTTCAAGCATCAAATTCAAATACGGCAAATCAAAACCTCTTCTTTGTATAGTGATGGTCCTGACAAAGGACTGATTTTTTAAATTGTGTGCCTTTGCAATTCTGTTAGTAATGCGAGCAACGATTTTTCTTGAGTGCTGTTTCTACTGAGTCCTGCAGCCACCGTCGACGGGCGCCATTATGCGATGAATTTTCACGTTCACTTTGTTGAAATTTTCGGTAAAATAAATTCTCTGCTGCGTATATAGGTGGTCCTGACAAAGATCCGATTAATTTTAATTGTACCATTCGACCGCCTTCCGGTAATTCGTTGCTACGTAAAATCTAGACCGTAAATGATGCCACAGACACCGAGGCGAACAATTTTCTTCCGCCTCCGAGCCGATGTTACTCGGGCCGCTTTCTGACTGCAGGACACGGCTCTTTTTATGCACGGAGAAAATGAAGCGATGGGCCAAAGGGTGCGTACTTTACACCAATCTGATGTCCGTGTAGGGGATGCATGAACTGAATTGTTTGCTTCTGAAATGTTTAACGTGCTTGAAATAATTTAAACTTTCAATAGTTTGACGTTGAGTATCAATAGTTTTAATACATTTAGCAAATTGGTGGAAAGTTTGCGAATTGATTGCTATATAAATCCTAAAAATTGATTAAAATATAAAGGCGGTATTAACGTTTGAAATCTTACATGATTTCGTGACGGTCTCCAATTTTGTAGGGTAGAGTGGAAGAAGAGTGCGCGTGGGTAAAAGTACGTTTTCGATTTTTTGAAGTTATAAAAAAAGACAAACTAGCAGCACTGCATCAGTTTGACCGGTATTCTGACCAACTATTGTCATCTGATGCCAAACTCGTATCTCCGGCTGAAATAAGACCAAAAATAAGGTAATAAGACTTTGATAAGACCACCTCCAAAGGGCAAAGTTCCACAACAAAGAAAAAACCCAACTTAATTCACCGAGTAGTGATACTGCCTTTCTCGTGTTTAGCCAACACAGACACCAACCTTATATGGCACTTATATACTTCGATGCACAATTTTCTTAATAACTTTTAAACACAATGGTCCATCGTTATCAAATTCAACAAGGCTTTGTCCCCTGTCGAGTGCAACTTGTTGCTAGAAATCGGCTTAGAATTACTATATGAAAAGTTGTCTAATGTTTTTCTTAGCTTTTGTGCACACACATACACACACGGACAGAAAGACATTTTCTCAGCTCATCAAACTAAGTCGATTGGTAGGGGAACGGTTCGCCACTTCATCTCATAGCTCCTTTTTCCATTCCATCAAAAACAAAGCAATGGAAAGGAATTTGGTTTGTTTATTATTTTTGTGATTTTTTTCAGCAGTGAGCACGCATGTTGACAAAAAGAAGCGACGAATTTGGTGCCGCATTTCTTTGTTTAGCGATGAGGTGAATATATGTACAGTGAGATGGAGATCGGAACATTTCTCCTATATAACACTATGGGTCTCCGAGGCCTCTATAAAAAGTACGTTTTCGGAGTGAAATGATAGCCTTTCGGTACAACGTTGTTGTACGAGAAAGACAAAAAGAAGTCGAAAATAACCACAATTTGTTTTTTTAAGGATAAGCTGAAGTCATTTGGTGTTAGAAATTGTTTTACACCTAAACATGGTCCGAATACACAATTTCATTTCAAATGATTATTTCATTTGATCAACAGAAACATTCATAAATTACGCAATACTTAGCTAAGAGAGGTTGGCGAGACGTATGGCGATCCATACATTTAGGGGATTCATACAATAAGTGTAAGATATGAGGAAAGAGTGATGAAATGGCAAAATTTTGCTTTACGTTATTATTGGTCTTTCTTTAAGGAAAATTATTTTGTTTATGTCACGCGAAACCTGGTATTGTTACCTCTGTAGTTTTTGTATATAAAAACAATGTTTTTCCGTATGAAAGTTCACATTTCTAGGGCCTCCTTCCTCTTTCTGAGTTACGTAATCTTCAAGCATTCCATTATATATGTTCAATAAACATAAATTAAATGTTAATTATCCTTTCCTAATATGAAGTAAAATGTGTTACCGTTCACGCAAAATGTCCCTAAGTAGACTGCCGATTAAAAAGTAACATTAACTATGTTTTGAAACTTATTTATTATGTATAGCAATGTAAAATATATATGTAGGGGGAATGACGGCTTTGGCAGCTTTTGTTCTATTATTGTCAGGGGTTTTTTATGACTGATTATGCTCAAATTTGGCGCCTAAACATTCTTTGCATATCAAAGAATGTTGTGGCCAAATTTCATACAATTTGATCGACGAAAACCCCCCTGCCAATAATAGAACAAAACCTGCCAAAGCCGTCTTTTTCCCTATGTAATCTAAAGCCTAAGAATTAAAATATTAGCATGCACATACGAGTAAATGAAAGAAATATTTAAAAACGAAGAGCTAAAATAAAATAAAAACAAAATTTGTAAAACAGAAACCCACATAAAACTGCTGCATGGATATTAGCCGAAAAGTTGTCGCGAGTTGAGCAATTATCGCCAAAAAGGGATGGTAAAAACTACAGGGCAAGAATGGATAGGCTATAGGGTAAACGGAGACTAGAGAGGATCTGATCTCTTTCCTACCGAGAACACCGAAGAGTACAGACGTTAAAGCAAGGTGAAATTCGTATTGGAAAGTCTAATTTGACCTATTAGGTCCCTAAGAGTGCCAAAGTGATCGTTAATTCGTGGTACTTACTATTATTAACGAATCACCACATGAAAGTGCTCAGTTTACGAGCCTGGTAGCAAGCCTGGACCACAACAGATCGGACAAACTGAAAAGACTAATGTCCCCCCCTTCAAACTTCGTTTGCGTATGTGGGACGTTATTCAAACAAGCAAAATTTTCAACAAAAAGTTTCGACATGAAATTATTTGGTTAATTTAATGAATACTGCACAATAATCAAAGTGTGAATCAGTTGAAACAGTGAACCTATTGCTTAAGTTAAACCAATTCAATAACATAAATGAAAACGCAGCTATTCATCTGTTTTAGTATTTTTTATTTCATCTTTATTTTCTCGCAACATTTACTTCACACGTTTGCTCTCCTCTATTATTCTTACTTAACTAGTTATAGCATAACGATATTAGCCTATCAATTAACAGACAAAAAGAAATATGTTCCGACGTCTAATGTAAAAAATATATATCAACATAAATACAAAGTAACAAGTTTTTGCTTTCTGCTACCGATGAAACTGAAACGGAACGGAGATGGATGGAGCTAAGTAAGCGAAAGTAATCACGTTGTTGGAAAAGCATGATCAGTCTCTTTAGTTTGAAGACAGTACATAGTTGGAATGGAAAGAAAGAAGTCAGTCCGCATTTCTGCACGTTCCACCAACTGCACGATAACAAGGGCAGCAAAAAATTGCTGCTGCGGCGACGGCTGGTCAGGAAGAATCATTGCATCACCTGTGAAACATCTCTTGTTGGCGGTGGGAAATGCTGGCGATGTAACGTTGATAGATTTCCATTTTGATGTTTCCTGTTTGTCCACGTTGGTTTAATGGAGTTGGGACCAGTTCTTAGTGCAGGCATCGTTTATCACCCGGTTATATCTCAATCGAGGAAGCGAGTTTCTCGTAATGGAGTCCATTTTAAGAAACTATCGCTCTTACCAGGAAAAACGATGTTGGTTTACGTTATTGGGACTGGTTTTCAACTGGCGTTTCCCGAACTGGGCTGGTAGCGGGTAATTATTTATTTACATAACGCCATACGTGGAAAAAATGTTATCGGCTTTCCCCGATCGTTTTACGCCTTTGAATTTTCCGTTCGTTAAGTAGCTACTTTATTCAAATTTTATCGTTTCCATTCGTATGCGTCTATCGGCGGTTGCAATGCCACTATGAAGCATGGAGCGGAAACCTCGATGTGCCAAAATAACGTTTAACAAAATAACAAATAACAACAGGGGGTATCACAGTTCAAAACAACGAACGCAGATCGTCAAAGGCGTTACACGATCCGGCGGAATCGAGCAATTTTGAAGGCGGACTGGGCTTTAAAGGTTGATCCGACGGTAGATTGTTAGAGAGTATCCGTATCATGGCGCCCGAGGAATACTTCCCGTGGTGACTATTTTTTGGTAAGAAAAGGCAAAAAGTCGCAGCCTACAGCCTACACAGTTCGACGTTAGGACCTGTCTTAGTAGTGATCGCCACCGTGGTGGTGGGCAACCGGAGCAGTCTTGTGCACGACGGCGTTGAACCCGCTGTGCTTGTCGGCAGTGTAGTCAACGGTGCGCACCGAACCGTCCGGTTCCACCAGGGAGTACTGACCCTTGACGACATCGCCGTCGCGGGTTTCGTGCTGGCTCTTAACGTCACCGGTATGGAAGTCGTTCACTCCGTACTTGAAGGCGTACTTTGGTGGGGCCTGGAAATATGTAGAAAAACGATGATTGGTTTAACATACATATTCAATAGAAAAATATTTAATTTTAACATAGATATATAAATTTGATTTTATTTGTCATACTCAAAAACGTAACAATTTTTTTCCGTTCGTCCAGTTTGATAGAATTCAGCTTGTTTTATTTATCATATTTTATCTACAAAATTCTAATCGGTTTTGTCAACACGAAAAACATATTATTTTAATTTTTTAATGCTGGTAGGGTTTCTGTCCCTATATTAATCTTAATAAGCGAACATACATTTAAAAATTTAATTATTTTAGATCTAGTCCACACTTCTATGATTCCCTTGCATGGTAAACGACATTATAGTTTGACTTGTTTTTTTTTCTGAAGGAAAGGCTAACAACAAAAATGTGCCTTAAGGTGATTATACAACAATGCCACAAATCGGTCATTTTGGTAATTACGTGCTTTTCCCAGTATGTTTCAAGAGCACGAGTTAGGGAAACTATAATGCGCATGAGGCAATTCCAATGGTAAAATTTTATTTGAAGATTGTTCTGCGGGATATTATACTATTCAATATCCCAATGGACCAACTTGTTTTTCTTCCAGTCGAAATCCTTCTACAATTGATTTAGTTTTAACGGATTCAAGTCAGCTGTGTGGCCAATTGGTAACTCATGCTGACTTTGACTCTGATCACCTTCCTGTGACATTTGAAATCTCACAAGAAGCCATTTATAATCCAATCAGCTCTACTTTTAATTATCATAGAGCTGATTGGGATTTATATAAAACGTATATCGACAGGAATTTTGATGTTGATATTCCTCTCGATACCAAAAGTGATATTGATAATGCTCTCGTATCTTTGACAAATTTAATTGTCGAAGCCAAAGGCATTGCAATTCCGAAATGTGAAGTTAAATTCAACTCCATTATTATTGACGACGATCTTCAGCTACTGATCCGTCTTAAAAATGTGAGGCGAAGGCAATACCAAAGAACTCGCGATCCCGCGTTGAAAGTTATTTGGCGAGATTTGCAAAATGAAATTAAAAAACGTTTCGCTATTCTGAGAAATACCAACTTTGAGAATAATGTCTCGAAGTTGGACCCCAGTTCGAAACCCTTTTGGAAATTAACAAAAATTCTTAAAAAACCTCAAAAGACAATTCCAGCACTTAAAGAGGGAAATAAAATTTTATTAACAAATGGCGAAAAGGCTCAAAAACTTGCTCAGCAGTTCGAGAGTGCCCATAATTTTAGTCTAGGTCTCACTAGTCCAATTGAGGATCAGGTTACACGAAGCTTCGAAGACATTCTTAATCAAGAGAATGTTTTTGACCCTTCGTTGGGAACCAATTTGGATGAAGTGAGATCTATTACTAGAAAATTTAAAAATATGAAAGCCCCGGGTGGTGATGGTATTTTCTACATACTTATCAAAAAACTTCCTGAGAGCTCTTTATCCTTTTTGGTTAATTTATTTAACAAATGTTTTCAATTGGCATACTTTCCAGATAAATGGAAAAACGCCAAAGTTGTTCCAATTTTGAAGCCGGACAAAAATCCAGCTGAGGCTTCTAGTTATCGCCCAATCAGTTTGCTTTCTTCAATAAGCAAACTGTTTGAAAAGATTATTTTAAATAGAATGATGGTTCATATTAATGACAATTCTATTTTTGCTGATGAGCAATTTGGTTTTCGCCATGGGCATTCAACCACTCATCAGTTATTAAAAGTTACGAACTTAATTCGGCTCAACAAATCTGAAGGATATTCGACTGGAGTTGCTCTTCTTGATATAGAGAAAGCATTTGACAGTGTTTGGCATGAAGGTTTGATTGTAAAATTGATGAATTTTAATTTTCCTCTGTACATCATTAAACTGATCCAAAATTATTTATCAGATCGCTCACTGCAGGTAAACTATCAGAATACTAAATCTGATAGATTACCTGTAAGGGCTGGTGTCCCCCAAGGCAGCATACTGGGGCCCATATTGTATAACATTTTTACTTCTGACTTACCTGATTTACCACCAGGGTGTCAAAAATCTTTGTTTGCAGATGACACGGGCCTTTCAGCCAAAAAGCGAAGCCTTCGTGTCATTTGTAGTAGATTGCAAAAAAGTTTGGATATTTTCTCCACTTACTTGCAAAAATGGAAAATTTCCCCGAATGCTTCCAAAACTCAGCTTATAATTTTCCCACATAAGCCGAGAGCTTCTTATTTGAAACCTTCTAGCAGACATATTGTCACTATGAATGGGGTTCCAATTAATTGGTCTAGCGAAGCTAAATATTTAGGACTTCTGCTAGATCAAAATTAACTTTTAAAAATCACATTGAAGGCCTTCAAGCCAAATGTAACAAATTTATTAAGTGCCTATATCCACTTATAAACAGAAAATCAAAACTTTGTCTTAAGAACAAACTTTTGATTTACAAACAAATTTTAGACCTGCCATGTTGTATGCTGTGCCAATATGGGCTAGTTGCTGCAATACCAGAAAGAAGGCACTCCAGAGGATTCAAAATAAAATTTTGAAAATGATTCTGAAGTTGCCTCCGTGGTATAGTACCAATGAACTTCATAGAATTTCTAATATTGAGACATTGCAACAAATGTCCAACAAAATAATTTCCAATTTTAGACAAAAATCGTTGCAATCTTCTATTGTAACGATTAACTCTTTGTACCCTTAGTATAAAATAGGTTAAGTTTAGTTTAAGTAGAAAACATTGTAATTCCTACATGGTTCAATTCAACCAGAGGAAAAAATTCTAACTGCCAGAGGCAATTGAAATGTATTAATAATAACTAAAAGCGTAACATAGCAAATAAGGATGATAGTGTTAAGAAAACACGGAACACCTAGTCTAAGAGATGAATGCATGTATTAGATAATTAGCAAATAAAATTAGTTTAAAAAAAAAAAAAAAAAAAAATAATAATGCGCATGAGGAGGGAAAGAATGGTTGATGGTTAGCTAACGTATGATGACCAATCAACTTGAATTTCAGCATTGTACATCTTTTAATATCAGATTTGGGCTTTTAGAATTTTCAGTAGAAAAACATGTGGTGAATTTTAAGACATTTTTGCCTTTCTCGTACAACAAAGTTGTACCAGAAAGGCTTTCATTTCACTTCCAAAACGTACTTTTTATAGAGCGCTTGTAGACCCATAGTATTATATACCATTCGATTCAGCTCGACAAACTGAGCAAATGTCTGTCTGTCCGTGTGTGTGTCCGTGTGTGTGTGTGCGTATGTGTGTGCACATTGAAACATTAGCCAATTTTTCTAGTACTAAACCTGAATCGATTTTGCTACAACAAGTTGCATTCGATGGGGAATGTTTTCTTCTTGTTCACTATTGAGTTTCATAATGATGGCACTTCTCAAAAAATAGTAAATATTCAAAGAGTTATGAGACATCATTATTTCGTAACAAATAAGCTATCGATTTTCTAGGTTATGTTCTCCCAAGACACAATTTATTCGAAACCGGCACACTGACAGCATAGAATACACAGCTTACACGGAAGAAAAAACTTCACAAAGAAACATAGAAACCCATTAATGAGTTATAAAGTACCTATTTTAAGATTTCATGTATACACTGAAAATTCTCGTTTATTTTTTCAAAATGACCTAAGAAACATATTTTCATGAATGAATTTTAATATTGCGATCAACAGACCAATATGATAGCTTTTGATTGCAGTACACAAATTAATTCATGAATAAAAGGTGACATATGTTCTTTTTAAAAGTTAAGTGTCATTTCTGCCATTTCTTTCCCCTATGGGCCGATGTGAGCAGTGAGAAGTGAAAAGTGAGACGTGAGAAGTGCGAAGTGAGGAGTGAAAAGTAAGAAGTAAGAAATGAAAAATGAGAAATGAAAAATCACCAGATGATCCGAAATGAAAACAAAAATGTTTTTCCAAATTTAATCTAGAAATGAGCTGAAAGTTTTTTGCTAATATTTTCAAATGGATATAATAGAAAAACGACGCATCCCACAAAAAAGTGTTGTATGGGTGACCATCGCAAAATCAGTCAAACTTTCTAGTGAAAATATCGGAAACAATCCAAATTGAGCACTACACTGAAAAAAATCAGTTTAAAAATTTTAAAGTCGATTTGCGAAAAAACGCCCTTTTTTATTTAAATGAAATTTTGTCTCAAGATAGGTGATTATGTTCCCTACCAACCGTCCATACATCGCAAGCTGGGCACTCTTAAGGAAAAAAGTTTTTCTAACAAAACTTTTTCTTGTCGGAATTATTTTCAGTGTATTTTCATCTGAAATTAAACCAATGAAAGCCATCGTTATAGAACCCCAAGCAAATCTATTTTGATGATACATTGTCTAATTTAGTCACTAAATATAGTTTGTTTTTAAATTAAGAGTAATATTAAGAAGGGGTTTATATCTTCAAAAAAAAATATTATATTCCATTATTAGCTTCTTTAGTTACGACCAGTTACGACCAAAACATTGTACTCTGCCTGACTGTACAGGAATACTTAATATGAGTATATTATGTATACATATGTTAAATCCACCCCTTAAAGACACTGAAAAAATCAATTCCGTCAAGAAAAAGTTTTTGTTAGACATTTTTTTTCCCTTCAAAGTGCCCAGCTTGCGATGTATGGACGGTTGGTAGGGAACATAATCACCTATCTTGAGACAAAATTTCGTCCAAATCGAAAAGGGCGTTTTTTTGCAAATCGACTTTTAATTTTTTAAATCGATTTTTTTTAGTGTAGGGTTCAATTTTGAGTTTTTCAAAAAGATTTATTAGAAAGTTTGACTGATTTTGCGATAGTCACCCATACAACACTTTTTTGTAGGAAGGGTCGTTTTTCGATTATATCCATTTGAAAAAATCAGTAAAAACAAGTTTGACCCTTTGCAAAATATAGTCTGAATCAAATTTGAATAAACTAAGTATGCACTTTTCTTTTAACTGCACTTCTTAAATATTGACCAATAAATTTACAAAAAGTCAGCTTAAACAATCAGAACACTTGCAAGTTCCCAAAAAGTTCTATTTTGGCTTTACGCATTTTATTACATTTCCCGCATAACTTTTCAAAAGGACCTAAGTAAAATTTTTCCATGAATTCTCGCTTAACTTTTCAAAAGGACGTAAGTAACATTTTTTTCATGAATTAATTTGAATACTGCAATCAATATTGTGATTCTCGAGATATTATAGCATTTTGCTCATTCACCTCTGCCTCGCTTAGTTGTGCGCCGCTAAGGTATTGTGTCATATTATGGTACTTTACTCAATTTAAGTGTGGAATATTACATCACAAATTAAACATAATTGCACTACGTATATCCACTTAAACAATATCCCGAATGCAACACAGGCGAAAGAAAAGCAAAAAACTACTAAACCTCGAACAATTTCACTTAAAAATATCTTTTCGTAAAGGGACGACAATATGCTACATACCTTACAAGCGAATGTGGAAAAGCTTACCGAAAGCTCACATCTATTTGACATTGGTTTATTTACTTTTTGCATGGCGCACAACTCGGCGCATGGGACCCGGCGCGTAACTGGTGAGCCAGTATGCTAATTTTAGAAAAGAATCGCAATAGCTTTCATGTTGTTCTGTTGATTGCAGTACTCAAATTAATTCATGAAAAAATGTTACTTAGGTCCTTTTGATAAATTATGCGAGATCTATAGTACAGCAGAAAGTCCATTGCTGATAAACGTTCATTTCGAACAATACACCGCAGATTGCTGGTTAATTTTTTTTGACATATACTCTGTCTCGCTCAAACCAACAGCGAATAATCTAGCGACTACTTTAACGAACTATTTAAGGAACAGCTACTTTAACCGACTGTGTCCATTTAGCAAGTACGGTGTTGAACATAATCTGGAGATTAAAATAACACTTAATAAAGTTTAAAAAAAACTTAGCAAGTAACCGCACAATATTGAGTAAAACAAATTAAGGGTGTAGCATTTCTGCATGCGGTGAATAAATTTCGCACCGTGTATATAACTGACAGCATGAATGTTTGTGTTGCTTCTTTCGTGCTTTATTGATGATGCTAACCTCTCAAGCAAAGTTTTCCAAAGCTTCAAATGTGGAACACGAAAACTAATGGACGAAAACACACACGCGCTAGAGACCCGAAGCCGATGACTTCATCCGCCTCAACACAGCTGTAAAAGTTTCGTCGTTGGAAATAAAAATCGCATACCTACGTACATGCTTTCTCGTGCGCTCGTTGCGTTTGCTGCCATTTTGTTTCATGCTTTGGAAGGAAAGAAGAGGCGTGTCATTAAGGCTAACTGCTTTTTGGTTTGGGTGGAATGATGGTGTAGTTTGGGCATATGGGTGATTTGAATATAACGTTCGTTTTCATACACCTCCTTATTTCCATATTATGCGGCTTTTTTTTCATTTATATTTATGTGAATTGTTGGTTTCATTTTCACAAATGTACTTGTACAATTATTACACAAAGGGATGCAAAATCAATGTATGACATACAACTATGTAGTATGATTGAACTTTAATATTACATTGGTGAAAAAACACTACGTGGGAATCAGGAAAGTTGGAAACATATTGCCTGATTTTTTCAAAATTGCACGCGGCGTACCCTCCAGGAAAGGTACCGCCGCGCTTTCTGCACCCCGTTTACTTGATTCTTATGGGTGAATAGCATTGCGGTGTATCGTTTGGCGCGGCCGTACCTTTCGACAGTCATTCGCCGCGTGAAGTTTTGTGCAAGTACCCATTTTGAAACATTACAAACGCCGCGCAGTGTATTATATCCAAAAAATCTGACAATATCGAATTTTAATCCATATGTATTTTTCAAAACGCGCCGTTGCGCTAATCATTGTATTTACTATCGCTAATCATTGTACTACCGCACGATCGCATATTTGTAACATATGCATTTTTTGTCTTTCTCGTACAACAAAGTTTCACCGAAAGGCTGTATAGGATTGCTCAAAAAAAAACTTCTAATAGAAGGCCCGGAGACCCATAGTGTTATATACCGATCGACTCAGCTCGACACACTGAGGTGATTTCTGTTTGTGTGTGTATATGTGGGTATGTGTACAAATTTTGTAGGCACACTTTTTAGAACTTAGAATTATCCGATTTACTCGCAACAAGTTGCATTCGACGGGGAATTGTTTGCTATTGGAAATGGGCCCGATCATTGCTTTTCGGAATTATTGAAAAACATTGTTTTTCCCCAAAGGTCCCCCTTGAAAATTCAAAGAACAATTTTTTTTGAATGGTGGCAAGGCAAAAATATTAAAAATGATCGAAAAAATGTGATCTATTCCCCCAAAGAGCTTTTTTGACCTTTCTAATGTGATTTTTTCAATATATTTTATAATGCACGAGAAAGGCATCATCACTGCTAGGTGGATTAATCTGGGTTTTTTCTATATCCACTCAATATTTTTTTTTTCGATCCAACCCTTCAGCAAATTTCTCAAATCTATAAAAAAAATCGGTTGTAAGACGGCTGATTTATTAGCCCATACTTCCTGACCACTTTTCGTGACGGTTTGAGATTTGGATCACTATTAATTTCGACTGTAGTTTAATGATTCGGAGATGGCTTTTCAGTCTTGACAAAATCAAAGCACTGTTAGGACAAGAATTAATAACAGTGTTTTGATTTTGTCAAGACTGAAAAGCCATCTCCGAATGAGATTTGAATCTACAGAATGACCTATCTCCCCGAAGGACGTAATCCTACGTCAAAGCTATTTTCTTACGGCGGCGGTGGCTTGGATCGGTGCAGATCAAAATTATCACTCAAACCTTTTGCTAAAGCATACTTGTTTTAAAATGCTTGCATTTCTCGAGTACTTATCGCGGAATACATGAACAAAAATAATATTTGGCTTTATTCGGATCTCTCGGTTTAATTGGGAACTCAATTGGGAACCATTAATATTGGGAACGCAGTCACTCTTTAATGTGCTAAGAAAGAGTTCACTTTAGAAATTTCCAATAAACAACAATAACTTTTATTTTAATTAATTCTTTTTTAAGTTGACTCAGTTTGGATTGAAGCTAACACGTCCTATATTTAGTTTTTTCCAAATGATCGTTTGAAAATTTAGGTTTTAGGTTAATTAAAGTAAATTCTCATTAAATTATTCAGGAATCCTACGTGAATTTGTAAAATTTCTACAGGGCTTGAAGTACTATTCTGGGTATTCTGATCATATTTTCTGTAAATTCTGGAAAATTCTGAAAATTCCTCCATAATGTTTATTGCGTTCCTGCGAAATCCTTGGAGAAGTTTTCCTGAAATCCTGTATAATTGTTCCAGGCATTCTGCAGAACTCCATCAGGAATTTCTTCAAAAACAATCCCCATTAGTTTATCCAGGAATTCCATGAGAAGATTCAGCAACGTTTTTTCGTGAATTTATTCAAAAATTTCTTTACTATGTTTTCTTTAGAGATTTTTCCAGAAATTCCTCATTAGATAGATTCTTACAACGATTTGTCAAAAAACCTCCATTACGCCTTCCTTATACTGCGTGGTTACGAAGCAAGGTATTGCTGTAAGTGATTGGATTCAATCATGGCACGGAAGTCGAGTCAAGTACGAGACACTGAGGACGACCTTACTGTTGAGGTCGAAATACGTATCTGTCAAGGTACAATTAAGTGGTGGAATTAAATGAAATTATACAAACTCGTCTTATGACAAGTGAAGACATTCCACTAAAAAGTTTAAAATATTTTTCTTAACAACATGGCACGGTGTAACATGTTTTGGACTTCCCTATGCATCTGAGCATCATCAAGTTAGTTTTATGAAAAATGAATGCAAACTCGTGAATAGGCTTAGAATTCTACGAAAATTCTCATTAAAAAAATCTGGAAAATGTCTCATTCATTCCTAAGAACACATGGATGAATAAATTCTTATATGAGGAATTCCTGGAAAGTGAATATCTAAAAAATGAAAGAAGCAACTCCCTACAACTCTTGAATAAGAATTTCATTTAAATTTCAGAAGAAGGAACTCCTAAGAAATTCAGTAGAAGAGGTTTGTCTAGAAACATGGACAGGACATTTCCAAGAATTCGTAGGGAAGATGTTCCCATGACTCAGGAAAGGATTTCCCAGAGTTCTTCGATAGAGGATTTGTTCAGAATAACCAGCCTGAGGCGAACGGTTTCCTAGGAATTCCTACACATTCCTGAAGGACGAATTCCTGTGAACTTCTGAGGGAGCGATTCCCCAAAATGCGTGCCAGAGAAATTGTTCTGAACACCTGGAGGAGCAATTCTCCAAATTTCTTGAAAGAGCATTCCCGAAAATTCATGTAGGAGGATTTCTTTGAGGCGGAATTATACAGTTTCGGTAAAATTCTTGAAGAAGCCTGAAGGAGGAATAATCCAGAATTTTTGGAGATTTTTTTTTATGTCTGGGGAAGCATAATTAGAGAAAAGGGATACCAGAAAGGTAGGACGCTGGGGATCTCTAGAATTTTTTGAGGAAGAATTCTCCAGAATTCCTGAAGGGGTAAGTCCTCAGATTTTTTTTTTCAGAATTCATGAACATGGAAAAATCAAAAGCTTTTGGAGTATTGCTATTTTATCGAAGAATATACTTCTTCTTCTTCTTCTTATTGGCATTACATCCCCACACTGGGACAGAGCCGCCTCGCAGCTTAGTGTTAATTAAGCACTTCCACAGTTATTAACTGCGAGGTTTCTAAGCCAGGTTACCATTTTTGCATTCGTATATCATGAGGCTAGCACGATGATACTTTTATGCCCAGGGAAGTCGAGACAATTTTCCAATCCGAAAATTGCCTAGACCGGCACCGGGAATCGAACCCAGCCACCCTCAGCATGGTTTTGTTTCGTAGCCGCGCGTCGTACCGCACGGCTAAGGAGGTCCCAGAAGAATATACTACCGTGCAGATTTTCCAACGTACTTAAACAAATGCTCACACGTCCAACTGCATGGAAATGAGCTAAAACACAATCCAAAACATCGTTCTTGCACTCATTCTCACATCTCTAGAATTAATTTCTTGCAGTTGAGACGACATAAATGTATGTATGTACAACCAAACGGCGGTTGTTAGATTTTCCAACAATCCTGTATAAGAATCTACCAAAACCTGTATAAGAACTTATACAGTTCTTATACAGGTTTTGGTAGATTCTTATACAGAATTGCTAGAAAATCACCGCCGTTTGGGTGAAAATCTGGTGGGAACATATTTTGGTGGAGCGATATTTTATGAATGGAGCTCAAAGGCGGCGCACAATTGAGAATATAAGTTTCACAGAATTCATGAAGCAAGAATTTCTCAGAATTTGGTAACAGTTTTTTAAACAATAAAAAAATAAATCTGAGAATTACACTAACATTCATAGAATGGCAGTTGGTGTAATTTTCTAGTCTTTCTGGAAGCAAATCAATACTGATATATTAAGATTTGGGTTTCGAAGACGAGCCAGCCTCGGGCTGAAAGTCTCCTTAATAAAGACACAAAAAAAAAAGATTTGGATTAGTTTTCTTTGCAGATTCAGAATATCACTCAACGGAATTAAAAATAATAGAATATCTAAAAAGGGCCGTAATTCCCTAACATTCTTGGAGGAAAATTGCTCATGATTCGTGAAATAATAAATTCACAAACCACTTGGAAAGGAATTCTTCAGAATTCCTGGAGAAGAAATAACCCTAAATTCTTCATGAATTTCCCAGAGTTCCTGAAAAAGGAATTCCCGGCAGTCCTTAAAATTCAAGAAAAAAAAAGTACCATAATCCGGGAGAAAGGAAGTACCGTAATCTTCAAGAAATGAGTAAAATATTATTTCCTGTTATCACAATTACTCATTGTGAGTTAGCTATCTTAATCTTGACTAAATTTGCTGCTGAATGATATGATCTTCGGATGAATTTGCATTTATTTTTCGCCAAAATTTGAACAATAAAATCAACATTATTTTTTTAACTCACAGCAAGCTGCCAAAAAAACACTCAAAACATGTATAAGTAACAAAAAAAATAAGCTCGTACCTGTATTTATGAGCTAAGCAATCCTATTTTCTTCCATAATTTTTGTTTCGAAATTTTGATATATATTGTTGAAAAACCAGATAATTCCACTAGCGTTGATGATGTCTTTCATGAAACAATCGATGCACATCGCTTCAGCGTAAGATATTCCAACTATAGATGCCTACCGTGAGGCGTTTGCATATGCTTTCTCAATAGATAAATGATTGATCAAAGTTACCCCAAATTGAAAAATAAAAAAAAACTCGACAAAAAGCATTTTTAAAACAAGTTTAAAATTATCCAGAACAACAACCTTATACGTTCTACATGTAGCGCTACTCGTTTTAAAAATATGAAAAAGCTATGATATCACTTACGGGGGAAATATTTACAAAGCAATTTAAAAAAATGATCATTGTTCCCCCGGACTACGGTATCCAAAATATTTGAAGTGGAGAGAAGAATTTCCCATAGTTCTAGAATGAGTAATTTCCCAAAATGTTCAAAATTGTCAACATGGAGATCTTCGATGTCCCGATGTCGATAGTTGAAATATCTCCACGTCATTATTACGTCATTATAGGCACGTTCGTTACGTCATTATAGTCACACTACTGAAATTGTTCGACGTTCGTCTTTGAGCGCAGATCCTAATATTCAAATATATGTATCAACATGAAGATCTTCGATGTCTTCACTATTTTTATGAGTAGAAATAGCTCCACGGGACTTTTTTCTCTTCTTTATTAAAGAGGCTTTCAGCCCTTGGCCGATTCACCTCTACCACGGGACTTCATCAAACTATTATAAACACATTACAGAATTCGTTGAACATTCACGACACTCCAAACTCTTCATGACATAAGATCTCAACATTCAAATTGATCAACATGAAGATTTTCGATTTCCCACTATTTTTATAAAATGGAATATCTCCACGGGACTCCGTAACATCATTATAGACAAATAACAGAATTCCTGGAACATCTACCACAAACCAAACTATTCATGAGTATGGATCTCAATATTAAAATCGATCAGCAACAAAATCTACGATGATCTAGCATGATTTTACCGCCAAAAACATTGCATGGCGAAGTACATTTAGAGAAGATCCATAAAGTATTTTTGAATTAATCATCGCGCTGCTAAGACACCCCCCCCCCCCATTCCAGTAAGGATGTGACGAACTTTGTGAATGGCATAACACAAATTTTATCAAAAATAGGAACATTAAAAAAAACAGACACCAGTTTCTAATACCTATGTCTACCAAATATTTTTTCCGATAAAGAAGCTTATTATTGAGAAACTTAACAATTTATTCGAATTTGATTACACTGGATTCTGTTTTTACAAATTTACATTTTCTCAACTTTGCGCCCATCCCAAATGTTTATCGCATATTTAAAATTTTACTGAAGCGCCTTTTGTTGATAATCTCACTGAAACACACCAAATGGTTGCAGAGGAACGAAGAGATAGATTTATTTTAGCAAAATGTTACATTTTGGGATAAGTATGGTGAAAATCGTTTGAAGTGAAATTCAAGGAAATTATTCATACGTGAGTTACTTTACTCTTGCGTATGAATGTTAGTCGTAGTAACAAACACTTTCGTGCAGAAACCAATTATATTGTCGATCTCAATGCATATTTATAGAAATGATAGACATATCCTACATCGTACGACATCATATAGGACCTCAAGCTCAAAACTTGATTGCAGTGCTGTAATATGTATAAAATATATAATATGTATAATAAGTATAAAGCAAGTAAGTATGAGAGTGTCAACGTTCTGATCAATTATGGAGTAGCGATATTTCACATGTACAGCCAGTCACCAAGGGACGCCGTGGTTCCATGGACCAAGCATTATTCTATAACCCTGTAGACGATAAAAGGAACGAAAAAAATGTTTATGCGATGTTTTAAATCATAATAACACGTTTTTCGTACGCACGTGCAGTTTAATGCTGTCCATTGGAGCAATTCTAACTTACAAGGAATGCATCACTCTATTATAGAATTATAGAGCTCCGTAATTGTACTGGCAATACTGTGATTTTTATAAAATTTTATATAATGATGATATAATAAACCAATCATTCTGTTGGTGTTGTAGACCTCCAATATCTGAACTGAAGCATGGTTTGGAATACCGTAGATATGGTGGTGTGATGATGTCCCATGGTGTTTCTCCAACTAACACACAAGCCCGGGAACTTCTAAATCACTCTGTTGGTCTTGTAGACCTCGGAAATCTGAGCTCGAGAATGGTTTGGAATACCATAGATATTCTAAGAATGTTGTAATTTTATATACTGGTGTACTGATGTACTATGGGGTTTCTTCAGCTGACACAAAAGCTCAGCAGCACATAACATAAGTGGATCTTAGAAGAAAATCCCCATCAAAAAGTTGACCCCCTTTCGGTGAGCCAAAACTGTTATAACGAGCGTCGGGAACATCGTTCTGTCATTCTCAAATGTAAACAAATACCATATGATCAGAAAATTAGAACACTTTGTTTCAAAGAGTACAAAGTCAATCATTATTGATTTATTGGCATTTATCGGTGAGTACAACATCTAAAGCTCAAAGTAAGAGGGAGCGCAACAATGAAGAACAGTATGGATAGGTGTCACAAGCGAGCGACGAGTATGAAGCGAACAGAAATTGAAATTTTAGTAGAGGGCCAGTTGTGAGAACAGCATTGTTGAAATCGCTGTTATTCTGCCTAACGTCCACCCAGGAACGGCTTGGGTAGTAGCATGGTGACTACTCTTACCAAGACAGGCATTGTTGCGCTCCCTCTTACTTTGAGGTTTAGATGTTGTACTCACCGATAAATGCCAATAAATCAATAATGATTGAGTCATGTACGGTGATCAAAAAACTTTCCCAATTAAAGAGTACAAAGGTCAGGATAGACAAGCGATAGGGTAAGGGAGGTATTTTGGACCACTTTAGGAGATGGACGAACAATTTTTCTAATAAAAGTTAGATTTTGTAATAATTCTTGATCAATTCCCTACGCAACTAAAAAGTGGTGAATGCTAGGCAGGATTTGTAGGTAAAAATGTTTGTAAATCCCTACGAAAGAACCAAAATATCATAAATTCTGAAAGTATGTAAGATTTAATTTTGGACCACCTGTTTTTATTTTGGACCACCTATTTAACATATTTTGGACCACTCGAATAATTTTGAATTGCTTGCAAAGTTATGTTACTATTAGATTAAATTAGTGATCCCCAGCATTTTTTACGTTTCATCCTTAAAGTCTTTTTTAAGCAATACATTTTTATAAGCACTCAAAAGCTTAGAACAATACCAATAGCTAAGGGTATAGAAACTAATCAATTTCAATACCATTCGGTACAGCATCTTCAAAGCAAAACAAACGTGCGGTCCATGGTCGTGATGTATGCACCTGGTCACTCTTACCCTGCCATATTTTTATTTAGTTTACCGATCTGTTCCATTTGCGCCCTTGATAGTAGTGGGTTGCTGGGTTCGTCCTTGCTCCTTGCGCATTCTTTTTTCAAACAAAACATAATCGTAGAACACGGAACTCTGTTCCATTGGCAAGCAGCTCAGCTCTAGCAAAGATTGGTTTTTGTCATGGAGCTTTCTTAACTATTTTGGTATGGAAATAATGAAAACAGTTACATGTTGGTTTAATAGTCATTTTTCAAGGACTTACATCAATGAACGGTAATTTATAAATTCGGTATGAACGGTAATTTATGAATGGTTTGATACTAGAGAAATGAATGATTGGTAAAAACAAAAGTTTTATTATTATTGTTTTCATTTAGGAGGCTTTCAGCTCTTAGCTGGCTCACCTCTGGTAGCAAAAAAGCAAAAGTTTAAGAGATCTAGAACTTAAAAAGAAGATATGTTGAAAATATGTTCAGTTCAATGAAAAATGGACCTATTTTGGACATGCCTCAGAATACTGTTTTTAAACTTGGAATTTTTGCCCCAGATCGGAAACTGCTTCAATTAGGTTCTAATAGGTCAACAACATCATTCACATGTTTTAAATCTATGTACAAATAAACTTACAGCTTTTTAAAGGTGGATTCCATTTTACAATTTCGTCTTGGTTTTGGTCTAATCTAGCCGGAATGGGTAAATACGTGAAAATATTCTTAACAATGGCTATATTTTATAAGAAACAAATGTAGGAGATACCTTATGGATAGTTTCTTTTGCAATAAAATTTAAAAGTTGCATGTTTTATTTAGTTTTGTGTGAAATAAATACAAAATTCAGCTAGGTGGTCCAAAATATGAGCCTGGTCCAAAATACAGCCGTTACCCTATGTGGAGAAATTCAATTTTAGCATGCATATATTTTAAACATTATCCAGAAATTGGAGATAATATCCGAAAACAAATCTCTCCTGCGCTTCTCACAACAATGGACAAGATATAAAATCAATATCGACATTTTCTTTATCTAAAACAGTTATTTTCAGGCGATTTTATAACAATATCTTTTTTCTACCGATTACTAGTATCGCAAATGAAATGATCCTAAAACCGGTTCAATAAGTTTGTGTATGAATTGAAGAAAAAAAAAGTTTTTTCAAAAAGTGTTAATTAAGATGTCGTTTAAAACTGTTCTACATTAGAAACTAATCTGTGAATATGCAGTTTTCGGTTTTTTCAAAAGGATGGCGAGGGATACACCAATGTTGGTTTACAAGTTGCAAAAATGAGTTGCGAAATGAACTGAAAAAAAAAACTGAACAGTTTCAAAACTAAAGTTTTATTATTGACTAGATGTCATTCTTGTTAATACTTTAATTCCGTAAAGACTGCAGTGTTGAATATATGTATATCCTCTAACCTAAATCATTAACCAAGTATACGAATGCAAACTCCAGGACGGGGTCGCGAGGTGTTTTTAGCTTGGAATAATAATGAACTATATTAACGATGTTTCTGACCATTTTGAGGATGTTTCAACACTAATTTACTTAATACGCTTTAACTAAACATTAGGTTAATTTGAATAACTTGGCAAATTGCTTGATAATATTCTGGTAATAACGTTTCCAAATTTGTTTCGATAAGGGGATATATTGATTACATTTATTGTTCAAACAGAAAAACACTGATATTGTGAACCAATATTGTAATACTTTATTCAAAAGATTGGTGTTACTGTAGTACGATAAATTGAAGTTTCATGTTCAAAATATTTCATAGTTAATTACAAAGCTTCAAAAGATTAATCGTGTAATTATGTTCATAATCAATTTCATAATAATCATATAATTTTATAATGATTGTGACTGACCTTCATGAGTCGATATTGAAAGGAACAGTCGATTCATGGAAATATCGAGATGTGGAAATGAAAATCCTTGGAAAGCTCTTTGGAGGGACCATCACAGTAACCCAGAAAATATTGTTTTTATATGGCATAATTTTCTTACATGAGCCGACATCGAGTCATAGAACATTGACTCATGGAGATTTCACTGTAATCATTTTTATATTCAATGAACCAATGGTCTATGTTCTATTTGAGGCAACGAAGTTCGATTCTTTTATTTGACATTTTTCGCAAGGTTATACAGAAAGAAAGATTTTATCTCAATAATAGAGAGTTTCTTTACTATGTGCGTCTTCCTCTTCTTCCTCAGTGTCTAGTGGGCTTGCATTACTGGTTACTTTGATGATTAACGGTGACCGGTTAACGGTGACATCAAGATCAACGAATACAAAACGAGCTGTCTTTCCTCAAGATCGGTCAATTTTATCACCAACTAGTCGACCCGGCAGACGTTCTACTGCATAGTAGGCGAAAGTGCGCGTTGTGAACTACCCATGCGAAATTTTCACATGAATCTTATTGTTTTCGCATATATCATACAAGCCCGTCGGAAACGACAACGAATCTGCTGAAGGAATGAAGGAAATCCATCCAGCCGTTTTCGAGTTATGCGGATACGAATTATTTTTTATTATTTAGAGATATTATTTACATTAACATCAGCAATTTAAACCATCAATATGGAAGAATTGGGTTACAAAACAGTAAAACAATAAGCCTTTTTCGTGGAATGTCTTTACCTGTCATAAGACGGGTTTAGTACTATTCAATTTTATTCCACCATGACGTTGTAATCTAAAAAAATGTTTGACTAATTTTGGTGTGAATAATAATCAGATAAATAGTAAAAATCACGCGACCCCTTGCTAATTCAATACTGTTATACCATATCTTTTGACGTTTCGATGTTCCGTATAACACATTCAATCTGTTATAAGGGTACAACTTTTGCTACCCGAGTTACACATATGTTATGTGTCAGCAGCCTAGGAATCACTCTGTTGGTCTTGTAGATTTCCGAGGTCTGAACTCAAGAATGGTTTGGAGATGTTCTGGGAATGTTGCATTTTGCACATATTGGTGTAATAATGTCCCATGAGGTTTCTGCAAGTTACTCACAAGCTTGAAATCATCAACCGATTTTTTCGAAACAGATTGCTGCCCCATTATTTCTTATTGAAAATTGGCCGGATCAGAAGTTATGGCCAAAATACTTTTTCTCATAAAAAGTGCGTAATAAGTTAAGCTCACAGTTAAGCTCAACCGATTTCTACGCAACAGATTGCATTCGACGCAAAATTCGGTCCATTGAAAATTGGCCAGATTGGACTATGGACTCTGAATTTATATCCAAAATACTATTTTAACGCACGAGAAAGGCACCATCACTACTAGGTGAATTAGTGTGGGTTTTTTGAACTCTTTTCTATATAGTTCCCGTATTTAAGGAATTTTACTCATTTTTAATAATAGATGAATGTAGGCAATAATCTCGTTTCGCCTAAAAACACCATTTAAAGTGCGATCAAACGCGTTTTGGAAGTGCAGAACGATCTGAAGATCCGCAATATTTTGTTCTGACTAAAAGAACATAATGAGTGTGCGATCGACCATGTTTTAGAAGCGTAGAACAATCATCCGCGTTTTTTGTTCTGCCTTATAAATGCGGTCGAAATAAAATAATTAGTGCCCTATCGAACGCGTTTTAAAGGCGCAGAACGATCTTTTCGTTATATGTTTTAACCATCTCTTGAGTGTTTATTGGTTAAAATGGATTAAATATGAAAACATGTGCTCAAATTATTCATAATACAGATGCAGAAACGCTCAAGAAACAAAAATTTTTGCTCAAGAAACAAAAATGACTGTTTGAGTAAAATTCATATGATTTTCCAAAATATTCTTTAACAATTGATTTAAATCCCTTTGCAACGGCAAAAATATTACTGGCTGGGAATGTAGCCTCCATTATGATCGCATTCACGATGTTTGGGTATTCATAGTTTTTCTACCCCTTTCCGTTCATGGTAAGATTTGTCATGCAATGTTATTGAATGGGGAGTAAAAAATGCCTACCTTCCCGTCGTAACTGATTAGAAAAATTAATTCAATTTTCACAAAACTCCTATTAATACTCACATAATAATCAACGTGCTCATCCTCGTGGTGCGCATACTCGTGGTGTCCGTGACCGCCGTCTCCCAGCGAAATTCGCGCGATCTGTCCATACTGATGCTGGTCGTGTTCCACTTCCTGTTCTGCTCCACCGTAGTAGTCTTCATAACCGCCCGGATAGGCAGCGGCGAAAGCCACCAGACAGGAGGCAAACACTACATACTGCACGTTCCGATCGTATCGATCGAACCCAAGAAAAACGAAACCAAAACAAAACAACACAAAATGAACCGTGTTAGTGGGTCTGATCTGAGGAGATCTGAAAAAAAGCGGACGAAATTGTGCAATAAAACGGGTGGTGAACGGATTTGGTGGAGCGGAGCGATGGTCGATGGCTCGCGCGGATTACGAGATGTTCACGGTTCGTCGCAGTTCAATGCCGCGAGCTGCGGGGTTTAATGTTTCCGACAATTGAAAAACCCGGCATTTAATGTTGGAGGAGTGAATGGGCGTAAATTTTTGATTGTCGCGTCGTTTGATTCGCTTTCTTTTCATCGTTATAGACGATAAGATGCGATGGTTGAGTGGCTCAAGCAAGTTCACACAGGTATTATGATAATGTATTTCATAAACGAATTCATTGGGAGATGGTGAGCCATGTAATTTGAGGTTGCTGACCGTTTGAGATCACGTGCTGAAACGTAAACATATTATTATGCACATGATGTGCATTTTGCATTGATAATTTCCATCATGGTTGCTTTTAAAATATGGGTATCTTGGCGTATACGCAGCTAAGAAGAGCTCGCAATGATACTGATTGTAAAGAAATAATACGTTACTTCATAAGGTGAAACTATCACAAAAATGATATGGCCGAGAGTTTTTTTTTTCAGAAATGATAATAACTCAATTTGGCTCCAAGATCACCCAAAAATGCCGTAGGCTCTTAGAAGAGTTGATAATAATTTGACCGTTTGTAACATTTTTGGCCAAAATAAAATTTTCTCCGTCCAAAAATACGTATTATGACAAAAAATACGATTTTTTGACGTAAACTACGTCTAAGGGGAAGACTCGGATACAGGGTGACAAATGAAAATTTTCAAATTCGAGACCGTCACGAAATCATGTAAGATTTCAAACGTTAATAGCTCCTTTATCTTTCAATGGATTTTCGAGATTTTATTATCAATCGAATCGGAAACTCTCCAGCAATTTTTTAAGCCCATTGGATCTATTGATTATCAAAGTAAAAACATTGAAAATTCTAATTCTTTACCAACCCAGTAAAATTTCAGAGTTTCGTTACGACCGCCGGCTGCGGTTGGTTCTTGCGCTCTACTTTTGTGCGGTGATTCGCACAAAAAGTAGGCTACAATAGAACCAGAGCAATGACCACGGTCGGAGCAAAAAAAGTAATGTTTATGAAAAAGTGCTACAGATGCTGGACATGTTCATGTAATTATTAAAATTGATAATCAATTTTATACAAGGTTATCTTACTATTTAGGCAGCACCCCTTAAAATAACACTTCAAAAGCATTTAATCGCCATTTAATAGGCAATTGACTATGAGATGTATTAATCACTCCAAGTCGAATAACATTCGGAGAAAGGCATCATCTCCACTGCGGAATAATAAATTTGGGGTTTTTAAATGAAAATTTTAAATTGTCATATCCAACCATTTTCATATAGTGAGTTACGTCAATTTTGATCGAAACATAAATGGATTGGTGTGCGATCGAACATGATTTACGGAAAAACTACACATTACACGCGGCAAAACGTTTACCAAAACGAACCTCGCTACCTTCCGACCCCATATATCCAACATCCCATTGGTTGTAATTTGACTAAGCACGCACGCGCGGTTTGAAATTTGTATGAGAATTACTATGCAAACAGTATTTTTTTTTGAAAACCGTTTTGCAACGTTGCTCATTAATATCTAAAAATATATGAGAACGTTGACAACATAGAAAATTTAGCAAGTAAATGAATCGTCTTTGCGAAACAATTTGCTGCTTGCAAGAAAAATTATTAAGGAAATACTAAATCGTGGAAAATTTAATTGAGCACGTAAAAGAATCACATATCAATAATGAGCATTTTTCTTCTTTTTCTTCTTATTGGCATTACATCCCTACACTGGGACAGAGCCACCTCGCAGTTTAGTGTTCATTAAGCCCTTCCGCAGTTATTAACTGCGAGGTTTCTAAGCTAGGTTACCATTTTTGCATTCGTATATCATGAGGCTAGCACGATGATACTTTTATGCCCAGGGAAGTCGAGACAATTTCCAATCCGAAAATTGCCTAGACCGGCACCGGGAATCGAACCCAGCCACCCTCAGCATGGTCTTGCTTTGTAGCCATGAGCATTTTTATTTTCTTTATAACTTTGCTTACGAAAATCCGATCGGTTCGCAACAACAACCGTCTTACAGATTTAGAAATATTCTGCGATGTCTTCGGGTTGATTATATTTAGGGGGCGCTCCTCAAGTTCCGGACACATAAGCCATTTAACAACAAAAAACTCTAACTATCCGGATTATGTTTCTTTTTATACCTTACCAGCAGAACGTACCCTGCGTTGCTCGGGTTTTTACGTTTAATGTCATTTTCTGCGTTGATTGCGACGCCGTACTCTAGATAATTTTTCGAGCGATCGCATTAGGTTTTCTCCAAACTCGCCCTAATATTGTATTATGACAATTTTCCCAACTTTTCCTTTAAAATTTACTAACCTTTTACATATAGAAACACAGCTGATCCCAATACGAATCGATTAGTAAGGAAATCTCGCAAATCGGTCATCCTATTCGTGAGTTATATTGTCTCAAAAAAAAAATAGACGAGGCGATTTCTATAGTAATTTCCATACAAACTTCAAACTGCTCGTACTCAGTTAAATTATAACCAATTCAGTTGAAAATTTAGGAGGTTCATCAAAACAGCAAATGTTATCGTTCAAGCAAAGATAAGCGCAAAAGTCAAAATTTCAATCCCTCTTAGGCTCTAACCAAAATAATTATCTTATGATCTGTTTTATGTAGTTTACGTCGGGCGGTCGTATCTTGTATATAACCCTTCTGATTTTTTATTCGTAGATGTATGAAATTTGTTTCGTTTGTTTGATAAACTACATATGTACACGCTCTTTGAAGAGCATTATGAAGTTGCTTGCAGTTTTCAAACTGGAAGTTATTCAGGGTTTTGAGTTTTGCCAGAATATATTGAGCTGTATCGAAGAAATCGAAATATTAGGTTCTAATTTGTCCAAAAACTTTTTTTGTTGTTTTCTCGGAATTGTATAAAATGGATACATGAAGTTTCTCAAACAAATGATTCAGTTACAATTTTAATAGAAGTGGTCAAGATAGCTAGAAAATTTTCCAACAGCATATTGAGATGTCATGGGGTTTCGAGAAAAGTAATGGATCTGTCTTTGACAAATATTTGAAGCTAGACATTTAAGCTATCCAAGGTATATCGGTATTCATCTATAGATGTGATCCATTTTTTAGAATAAGGCCTTTTTCCGGAGTAACGCAATAATGGTGGATTTGATGTATTCTTCCGAAGAAACCACTTCCCCAGAATAAAGTAATGATTCAAGTGATCTCTTCTTTGAAAGTAGAATTTATGTTTAAAAAATTATGTGGATTGTGTGGATCTCCATTAGAAATTTATTCGATCAATCTCAAGCTTTTTTTTATTCTTTATTGCCGAGACTTTCAGCCCAAGGCTGGCTCGTCTCGAATCTCAAGCTCTAGATCTACTCATTATCTTTCGAATAAGCCATGAAGGTCAAAAATCGGCCATACGGCTAAAGAAATATGTGTAAAAACTTTGACATATTTTTTCATACGGTGAACCTAAACTAATGGTCGGGAGTCTACGATACTTGAAGGTTCAGCAATAGCTAAGCTCAATAGGGTGTTTATTGTTCTTGATGTGTCCTACCGATATAGCCAAACTCCGTTAATATTTTTTGCAAGAACTCGACATGCAGTAGTAACAGCCAAAACAAATTTTAAAATATTTTTTTGCATTTCCTGATCATAATACCTGGTTTACAGTTCGTCTCTGAGTGATAAAACGGCCTACTTTTCCATACAGTCAAACCTCCATGAGTCGATATTGAAGGGACCATCGACTGATGGAAATATTGAGATGAGGAATAGCAAATCTTTGGAAAGCCGTTTGAAGGGACCATCACAGTAACCCAGAAAATATTTTTTAATATGGCATAATTTACTTCCATGAGCCGATATCGAGTCATAGAACATCGACTCATGGAGGTTTGACTGTACCAACGAAATGGGTGCTTTAATGAATTTTATGCAACTTAAATGGGTTGCATAATAGTAGTTTGTGCAACAAGGTGCAAAAAGATGATTTTTTCAGCACGAGTTGTACGTTTATCCAACGAGGCTTGCCGAGTTGGATAAATACTACGAGTGCTGAAAAAATCGAATTTTGCAACGAGTTACACACGCTATTTTTTGCAATGACGAAAAATGGACTTTAATGTGATAAATCTGTACCAAAATTATAGTCTAATGTACTCCGAATAATCGTTTCTGCCAATAAATTATGTTGCTGCAGAGAACAATCAGATTCCATGTTTCCGTGCCACATAGCATAGTTCGATAAGCCGTAAAGCGATAGATGTACTTGACTTTGGAAATTTTGGATGTCATGTCCCTCAAACTATTTAATTTATTACGCGACGCAGAGAATACACTTTTTGAACACTTACCCAAGCTAATTCAGCAATATATAGTCATGTAACTACTGTTCTGATGTTGGTTTTTCATTATAGCACCCAAATGAGTGTTATAATGAATATTATGCAACCCATTTGAGTTGCATAATGTTCATTAAAGCATCCATTTCGTTGGTATGGAAAAGTAGGCCGTTTTATCACTCAAAGAAGAACTGTAAATCAGATATTATGATAAGGAATTGCAAAAAATTCATTATAACACTCATTTGGGTGCTATAATGAAAAACCAATATCGAAACAGTAGTTACATGAGTACATTTTGCTGAATTAGCTTGGGATAGTGTTCAAATAGTATATTCTCTGCGTGTAATAAATGAAGTAGTTTGATGGACATAACATCAGAATTTTCCGAAGACAAGTTCATCTATCGCTTCAAGGCTTGTCGAGCTATGCAATGTGGCATGATAACATAGAATCTGTTTGTTCTCTGCAGCAACATTATTTATTGGCAAGAATGATCATGTTAAGTAAATCAGACTTTAAAATTTTGGTACAGATTTATTATATTCAACCCCATTTTTCGTCATTTCATAAAATAGCGTGTGCAACTCGTTGGAAAAAGATGTTTTTTTTTTCAGCACTCATAGTATTTATCTACTCGTGATGCAAAAATCATCTTTTTGCAACTAGTTACACAAACTACAATTTTTTTATGTTTTGGCATATAGAATTCTGTAAGGTTTTTATACAAAAAAATACAGATACTGTATTATAATACAAAAACAAAATTATAAAATATCAATGCAATGGTTGTATTAAAATCTTCCGAAATTGAATGTGCCAAAATATTATACAGTTTCTATATGGTTCATATTCAGAACTGTGTTAAAATGTGACATAAAATTAGCGAAATAGAATCCACGTGTCTTGGAGGAATTCAAACTCTTAACCTCCTACTCTCTAGGTAGGCGTGATAACCCCTACACAACAAGACCACTTGAAGATCAAGCTTGCGGAAAAGCCATCAGAATCCGAGAATCAATCTCCACCTTTCCATTTAATTCTACCACATTTTTTTCTAAATGCAGTTTTTCAGCAGCTTTGCCTTAAAAATGGAAATAAGATAGGCGGATATAAAATTTTCTTACAATTCTGCATAAGAATCTGTCAAAATCTATGTAAAAACTAAACATATGCAAAATTGTTAGATTTTTTTTTACAAAAACATGTATGCTTATTATACAGATATTGTACGAAAAGCTTGCATAATTTTAGTCTTATACAATATTTGTAATAGAATCTAGCAATTTCTCATATAGCCTGTTCTTACACAGATTTTGTCAAGTTCTAATACAAAATTGTTAGAAAATCTGGTATCCGCTTTTTGGGTGCTCATATTTACCGTGTTTGAGATGGCCGTAACCAAACTAGACGGAAACAGTGTTAAAATAATAGATAGGAAAGTTGAAATTTTCCACATTTTGATGAAACATCTAACATTTCGGCGAGACAAAACGTCTTTGTGAGACTAACCTTCAATGTACTACGCGACTCCATGCACGGTTCATACTAGAATGCTGATTCGTCGACGCGCGGTCCGTTGTTCCCTAAGAGCTGCCAGCTAAAAGGTGTTTTTTATCACCACTTTTTTTAAATATAAATATAATCAATATGATTGAGATTTCTTCTAAATTTTGAGATGGCATCGGCTGTAATGTTTAATTGTTGGGTGAGGTAAAAATGAAATCGTTACAGCTAAGATATCAGAGCCCCGGGAATTTCCGGGAAATCAAATGGAATTTATAAAGGAATTTTCGGAAGAGTTAAATACTAAGCTGTCATGAATCGCAGGTCAGTCCAATCTGTATATGGCCTCCGTATAGAGAAGGGAATGACTTGCGATTCACGGCAGTAGAGGGACTTTCATAGAAATGTTCTTATTCCTTCCTGAAATTTCCATATGAATTTAGGAGGAACTTCCGAAATAATATCTGGAGGAAATTTCAAAATAATTGCAGGTAGATTTTTGAAGGATTCCCTGAAGATATTCATGAAGGAATTTCAAAGTAATCGTTGGAGGAATTTCACAAAATAATCCGGGAGAAATTCGCAGAAAATGGTTTTACAGGTAAAATTCCTGAAAGAATTTCTAAAGGAATGTCCAAATGAATTCCTGAAGAAATTTCTAAATTCCTCTGGAAATTCCTACAAGAATTTCGTTTGATTTTTTTTTTCCAGGGTTCATCAAAATAGATGGAGAATCAGTTTTTTTTAATCTTTTTGGCGTATTCATATAAAAACATTTGGGAGAATTTTCATATTTGTGGATCAACTTGTGGGCGCAACTTGAACTATAGAACCAAAGCTCTTCGCCGACTGTTCATTTTTATGTTCCATTCCTTTGAACAAACATTTCATGTGCTTTTTTTTAATTTAATCCTACTCCTTAGCCTAGCGGTAAGATGCGCGGCTATGAAGCAAGACCATGCTGAGGGTGGCTGGGTTTGATTCCCGGTGCCGGTCTAGGCAATTTTCGGTTTGGAAATTGTCTCGACTTCCCTGGGCATAAAAGTGTTATCGTGTTAACCTCATGAAATACGAATGCAAAAATGGTAACTTGGTTTAGAAACCTCGCGGTTTATAACTGTGGAAGTGCTGAATGAACACTTAGCAGCGAGGTGGCAATGTCACAGTGGGGGATGTAATGCTAATAAGAAGTAGAAAAAGAAAAACTTCTATCGAATTGTAAATATTTCTTTTTGAAAAAAGAAATGCATCCTGCACAAGGAATGTAAAAAAACAACATTGCCAAAGACAACAACATTATCCTCTCTTGTAAATGTTGGGACAAACTCAACTCGCAATAAGCGTTTGTCCCAAACTGCAACAGAATAGGACAATGATCGCCTGCCACGCATTTTGAGAAGTAGTCGGTTTCCGATGATGTTTTTGGTTAAATTAGTATCAGTTATCATAGATTAGACATAAACTTCACCATTTGTTGACATGATTTGCGTTTTACTTCTGAAATATACAAGTTAACGCAGTTTGAAAAGTTCACAACAATTACCTCTCCATGTTTGTTGCAAATAAAATGGAACGCAACAATGTCTTTATCCTCTGCAGATGGGGACAAAAAGTTATCGCTAGTCTCTTTTGTCGCTTGTTTTTTGTATTTTTTAGCGACAATTACATTCCTTGATCCTGCATCTATCTGAGGGAGTTGTTTTTGTTTACTGTAAGAAACGTCCAATGAAAATGTTTCTATGGAAACAGTATTAAACTGTTTTTTTTTTTAATGAAATGCATACTGGGTACTGACAACTTTATTAGAGTTTTTTAAAGGAAATATGTATTGTGCCTTGCAACAAAATGACAAATTTCCTGATCATTTTCCAAGGTTCTCATAGATGTGAAAAATTTCTCCGCAGTACAAATAGCACGTGCTATCCAAGCATTCACCGCCGGAATGCACCTCGTGGGTGCCAAATTTTAAAAAAAGTATCGAAGTAGCTTTTTTCTGGAGGTATGTTTTTCTCAGGCGACTATCTGGCGCGCACGGTATACAGACAACAAGGTAGGCTCGTAAGTAAAATGACACTTCAAGAGTGACGCATATTTTATCACATAAGATTGGTGTCTTAACTAAATGCGAGGAGGGCAGCATCACTACTCGTTGAATTAAAAGGGGTTTTTATGGACGATTTGAAGCTGTTTGCGGAATCTGTGGAGCACCAAATTCTGCAGCTTGTATTCAGCAACGACATCCGGATGGAGTTTGGAATCGATAAATGTCGATCCATACATCTACGCCGGGGTTACCTGGTGGATGCCGACAGTTTCCGCGTCAACGAACAGGAAGAGATTCGAAACATGGTTGAAGGCGAAACGTACAAGTTCCTAGGTTTCCTGCAACTAAAATGAATTCGCCACACGATGGTCAAGAAGGGGCTGCAGGAAAAGTTCTTGCATCGCATCGTGTCAACGGTATTTTGAAAAGCTTCTTATCGGCCGGAAACAAAGTGAAGGCGATAAACACGTTTGCCGTGCCCTTGTTGACCTACAGTTTCGGGGTGGTGAAGTGGACCAAGACTAACTTGGAGGCGTTAGAACGAGCAGCACGAGTGGCGTTCACTAAGCATCGCATGCGCCATCCAAAATCGTCCATCGCCAAGTATAGTAGGAGGAAGAGGCGTCACCGATATACAGACACTACACCCAAAACAATTCTCGCATTCAAACCGATCAGAGAATGTCATACTTGTTAATACAGCTCATTGCATTAAGTTGGTTTATTTGGTTTCGATCAATACATCCAAACGAATCTCGTTGGCTCTTCCTAGAACAAGTATATGAATCGTGTACAATTGTACACGTATAATTGTACATTGTAATGTACAAGGAAGTGCAATTCAGTAGGAAGGCGATCGAGCATATCGTGTCTGGGTGTTCAGCCTTAGCTGATTCAGCCTATCTCGGTCGCCATATCGAAATAGCCAAGATTGTGCACCAACAGCTTCTTTTACACCAAATCAAAAGTATGGCAAAGCTAAAAAAGGATTTCAATACCTGCTTCGAATATTGCACCACCCCCAAATGTTTAGCATCACTCCAAAACTCGTAAACCCCCGTAAGTAATTATAACGTCGGTGCTGTTTTTTGTGCAAAATGGTAATGTGGGAGGATTATTATTTCGATTTCTAGCGATTAAATTTGCCTAGCATAACCTAATTTTTCCGTACATGATTGTTACAGTCGAATCTCTTCATCTCGATATTCTATACCTCTATATCTCTTCCAATGGCGATGGTTTCCTCAGTCCCTTCAATCTTTATACATTGGGCTTTCTCCATCTCGATAACCACCCTAGGAAAATTGTACCAGTAAAATGAAGCAATTTTCGAGGGTTTGATTTGCTCTAACAGGAGATATATCCGTCATGCTTCTTCGCTGTTTAAACTGATCCATATTTTTTGAAAATTATGAACTTTTCAGGGTTGACCAAATAAGGCACCAAGGTGGACAAAACTGGTACGCTTACCTTATCTCGATATCTCTCTATCTCTATCTGTTCTGATCATATTTTATTAAGGATTCACTCTCCTTATGTCGAAAAATTCAATTTAGCCTCCTCAACCATCTTAGGACAAAACCAAACACATCAATAACAGTTGTTGTCGTTTTTCATCTTCTTCTTCTTAATTGGCATTACATCCCCACGCTGGGACAGAACCGTCTCGCAGCTTAGTGTTCATTAAGCGCTTCCACAGTTATTCACTGCGGGGTTTCTAAGCCAAGTTACCATTTTTGCATTCATATATCATGAGGCTAACACGAAGATACTTTAATGCCAAGGGAAGTCGAGACAATTTCCAATCCGAAAATTGTCTAGACCGGAACCGGGAGTCGAACCCAGCCACCCTCAGCATGGTCTTGCTTTGTGGCCGCGCGTCATACCGCACGGCTAAGGAGGGCTCGTTTTTCATAGCAACGATTTTTTTGCCTTTCTCGTACAACAAAGTTGTACCAGAAAGGCTTTCATTTCACTCCCAAAACGTACTTTTTATAGAGCGCTTGTAGACCCATAGTGTTATATACCATTCGATTCAGCTCGACAAACTGAGCAAATGTCTGTCTGTCCGTGTGTGTGTCCGTGTGTGTGTGTGTGCGTATGTGTGTGCACATTGAAACATTAGCCAATTTTTCTAGTACTAAACCTGAATCGATTTTGCTACAACAAGTTGCATTCGATGGGGAATGTTTTCTTCTTGTTCACTATTGAGTTTCATAATGATGGCACTTCTCAAAAATAGTAAATATTCAAAGAGTTATGAGACATCATTATTTCGTAACAAATAAGCTATCGATTTTCTAGGTTATGCTCTCCCAAGACACAATTTATTCGAAACCGGCACACTGACAGCATAGAATACACAGCTTACACGGAAGAAAAACTTCACAAAGAAACATAGAAACCCATTAATGAGTTAAAAGTACCTATTTTAAGATTTCATGTATACACTGAAAATTCTCGTTTATTTTTTCAAAATGACCTAAGAAACATATTTTCATGAATGAATTTTAATATTGCGATCAACAGACCAATATGATAGCTTTTGATTGCGGTACACAAATTAATTCATGAAAAAAGGTGACATATGTTCTTTTTAAAAGTGAAGTGTCATTTCTGCCATTTCTTTTCCCTATGGGCCGATGTGAGCAGTGAGAAGTGAAAAGTGAGACGTGAGAAGTGCGAAGTGAGGAGTGAAAAGTAAGAAGTAAGAAATGAAAAATGAGAAATGAAAAATCACCAGATGATCCGAAATGAAAACAAAAATGTTTTTCCAAATTTAATCTAGACTATCCTTTGAAAAGAGCTGAAATTTTTTTGCTAATATTTTCAAATGGATATAATAGAAAAACGACGCATCCCACAAAAAAGTGTTGTATGGGTGACCATCGCAAAATCAGTCAAAATTTCTAGTGAAAATATCGGAAACAATCCAAATTGAGCCCTACACTGAAAAAATCAGTTTAAAAATTTTAAAGTCGATTTGCGAAAAAATGCTCTTTTTTATTTAAATGAAATTTTGTCTCAAGATAGGTGATTATGTTCCCTACCAACCGTCCATACATCGCAAGCTGGGCACTCTTAAGGAAAAAAAGTTTTTCTAACAAAAACTTTTTCTTGTCGGAATTATTTTCAGTGTATTTTCATCTGAAACTAAACCAATGAAAGCCATCGTTATAGAACCCCAAGCAAATCTCGCTTAACTTTTCAAAAGGACCTAAGTAACATTTTTTTCATGAATTAATTTGAATAGCGCAATCAATAGAACAACATGAAAGCTATTGATTGCTGTATTCAAAATAATTCATGAAAAAAATGTTACTTAGGACCTTTTGAAAAGTTAAGCGAGAAATCTATTTTTATGATACATTGTCTAATTTAGTCACTAAATATAGTTTGTTTTTAAATTAAGAGTAATGTTAAAAAGGGGTTTATATCTTCAAAAAAATATTATATTCCATTATTAGCTTCTTTAGTTGCGACCAGTTACGACCAAAACATTGTACTCTGCCTGACTGTACAGGAATAATTAATATGAGTATATATGTATACATATGTTAAATCCACCCCTTAAAGACACTGAAAAAATCAATTCCGTCAAGAAAAAGTTTTTGTTAGAAAAACTTTTTTCCCTTAAAAGTGCCCGGCTTGCGATGTATGGACGGTTGGTAGGGAATATAATCACCTATCTTGAGACAAAATTTCTTCCAAATCAAATAGAGCGTTTTTTTGCAAATTGACTTTTATTTTTCTAAATTGATTTTTTTAGTGTAGGGTTCTATTTAGAGTTTTTCAAAAAGTTTTATTAGAAAGTTTGAATAATTTTGCGACAGTCACCCATACAACACTTTTTTGTAGGAAGCGTCGTTTATCGATTATATCCATTTGAAAAAATCAGTAAAAACAAGTTTGACCCTTTTCAAAAGATAGTCTGCATCAGATTTGGAAAACCTAAGTATGCACTTTTCTTTTTACAGCACCTTTTAAGTATTGACCAATAAATTGACAAAAAGTCAACTTAACAATAAGAACACTTGCAAGTTCACAAAAAGTCCTATTTGGCTTCATGCATTTCTATTACATTTCTCGCATAACTTGTCAAAAGGACCTAAGTAACATTTTTTCATGAATTCTCGCTTAACTTTTCAAAAGCACCTAAGTAACATTTTTTTCATGAATTAATTTGAATACTGCAATCAATAGTTTTCATGTTGTTCTGTTGATTGCAGTACTCAAATTAATTCATTAAAAAATGTTACTTAGGCCCTTTGAAAAGTTATGCGAGATTTATAGTACAGCAAAAGCCATCTAGTAGAAAATCTAGATGGATTATTCCATTGCTGACAAACGTTCATTTCGAACCAAACACCGCAAGTTGCTGGTTGATTTTTTGTCATATACTCTGTCTCGCTCAAACCAACAGCGAATAATCTAACGACTACTTTCACGAACACTTTATTGTCAGATTTTCTGGATATGATACACTGCGCGGCGTTTGTAATGTTCCCAAATGGGTACTTGCACAAAACTTCACGCGGCGAATGACTGTCGAAAGGTACGGCCGCGACAAACGATACACCGCAATGCTATTCATCCATAAGAATCAAGTAAACGGTGCAGAAAGCGCGGCGGTACCTTTCATGAAAGGTTCGCCGCGTGCAATTTTGAGAAAATCAGGCAATAAGGACCAGCCACTTTAACCGACCGTGTCCATTTAGCAAGTATGGTGTTGAATATAATTTGTAGATTAAAAACAGTTTAATAAAGTAAAAAAAAACACAGCAAGTAACCGCACAATATTGAGTAAAACAAATTAAGTGTGTAGCATTTCCACATTCAATGAATAAATTTCGCACCGTGTATACTGACAGCATTAAAGTTTGTGTTGCTTCTTTCGTGCTTTATTGATGATGCTAACCTCTCAAGCAAAGCTTTCCAAAGCTTCAAATGTGGAACACGAAAACTAACACACGCGCTATAGAGACCGAAGCCGATGACTTTATCCGCTCACATCAACACAGTTGTAAAAATTTCATCGTTGGAAATAAAAAACGCATTCGTACATGCTTTCTCGTGCGCTCGTTACGTTTGCTGCCATTTTTTTCCTGCTTTGGAAGGAAAGAAGAGGCGTGTCATTGAGGCTAACTGCTTATTGGGTTGGGTGGTTTGGGTGGAATGATGGTGTAGTTTGGGCATTTGGGTGACATAACGTTCGTTTTCATACACCTCATTATTTCCATATTATGCGGCTTTTTTCCATTGATATTTATGTGAATTGTGTTGTTAATTTTCACAAATGTACTTGTACAATTATTACACAAAGGCATGCAAAATCAATGTATGACATACAACTAGTTTTATTGAACTTTAATATTACATTGGTGAAAAAACACTACGTGGGAATCGGTCCTAAAACAATTGTAGACGCGCTGTGTATTTTTTAAAACGTGCCGCTGCGCTAATTATTGTACTATTTACCCACGATCGCATATTTGTAACATATGCATTTTTTCCTTTCTCGTACAACAAAGTTGTACCGAAAGGCTATATGATTGCTCCAAAAAAACTTTTGATAGAAGGCCCGGAGACCCATAGTGTTATATACCGATCTACTCAGCTCGACAACCTGAGGTGACGTCTGTTTTTTTTTGTATGTATGTGTATGTGTACAAATTTTGTAGACACACGTTTTAGAACTTAGAATTATCCGATTTACTCGCAACAAGTTGCATTCGACAGGGAATTGTTTGCTATTGAAAATGGGCCCGATCATTGCTTTTCGGAATTATTGAAAAATCATTGTTTTTTCCCACAGGCCCCCCTTGGAAAAAATCAAAAACAATTGTTTTTGAATGGTGGCAAGGCAAAAATATTAAAAATGATCGAAAAAATGTGATCTATTCACCCAAAGAGCTTTTTTGACCTTTTTAAAGTGATTTTTTCAATATATTTTATAATGCACGAGAAAGGCATCATCACTGCTAGGTGGATTAATCTGGGTTTTTTTTATCTAGAACCCTTCTCAATATTCCTTCCATTCGTCGATCTCTTCATATCTCTATGGTCCCTTCAATATCGAGATATGGAGAGGGGACTGTATTTACATGCATGTCTACCGAAAAATCACGTTTCAGTTGGAAAGAATTATAAAGCCACTCCACTTGTATGGACTGGAGCCCCATTATAGAAAAGTGGTGGCTATATAATTATTTCCATTTGAAACGTACCTTTTTGGTACACATGCATATGAATCACTATCATTAATTGAAAATTTAGGTCATTTTAGGCTGGGATGCCTAATACATCCTTTATCTAGTCACTACCCCAATAATAATTGAGTTTTATGCTGGCTTCATAGCAAATAATGCAAATATGCTGGTAGAGCAAATAATGGTTTTCTAGAGGGTTATAAAACTAAAAATGTTACTTAGGTAGATATCTAGGAATTGATCCTTAAACACGACCATTTTGAATGAAAACAGCGCTGCCGAAATTTCCATCATATTTTCTAACCTCAATGTGTCAGGAAAGTTAATGCAAGCTCCACTGAGAAACCCGCTGTGAGCACTTTGTGGCACTTCCGAACCTCAGGAGATGCGATCCATTTTTGTGATTATTCCCAGAAAGCTGTGACTACTTCTACACCAATTGTAGTAGTAGCAATAGATGAGAAAATTCTGTTGTATTGAATGTTTGTTCACCCCGAATGACCTCTAAGTGGCCCTCCACAAGCTCCGCATCATCCGGAGAAGTGTTATAAGCGACACTGACGATCATCATCTTTAATTGAGTTATAGCCAGCTCTACTATGGTGATTGAGTATAGGCTTAATCAATTTTTCAAAATGATGGTTCACAGCAGTTTTGCTTCAGAATTTAGTCCGGTCTTCTACAATCAATCACAAAATTCATAAAGTTTTTGGAACAATGGTAATCGTTTTCAAATTTGCCATGGTTTCAGACAATTCCCACTTCCTGATCAAGCCGGGAGCACGATTTGCAACATGTCAAACTTCATGATTTTTGTGTAACGAGGGCGAAATCAATTGCAGTAATATCTTCAAATAACGGACATTTTCACTGGAACTTTCGAATAGTTTTGGGTGAGTAACATTCAGTTAGACATGAGTGTACTCTCTACTTTTTTCAAATATATACAAAATCTAAGCAAATGCTGTCAAGAAGAGGGCTAACTAAATAGAGTTGCTTAGTATTACCATTACTACAGATATTTCTGTTGTATCGATGGCCGTATTAGTAACATTGTCATTTTTCTATCACAGTGGTACTCAGATATCACTGCAAACACTATCATTTCTTATTGACATTTTAAATACCTAGGTGGCTGGAATTATGAAAAATCTACAAGGGGAAATTTTTTAACATGTTACCCAGTAAGATGAAACGGATGTATAACGTTTATCAGCATTTTAAACACGAACGTTTTTCTATGTTTGAATACAGCCTCACCCTTTGGGAAGCTATAACGCTGAATTTCGGTCATCAAATATTTTATGATTCCGTAAGACCCACTCCTTTCAATATACTATAGTAAATTGTGATGTTCCATCAAATGTGGAAACATCTGCTCTTCGTTGGACTACGGCAGGCATTTCCGTTTGTATTCTTATTTTAATTTATAATTAACACGGAGCAGATTTAAACTTAGCAATAACACAAGGACGGCTCAAGGTAGATTATTGGAACGGTAGACGATCCAGTAGGACCAAAGCTTATAAAAGTTGAAACTGATACAAGCTTCGTCTTTCCTGGCGACAGAGATCATACCAATAGCAAATATTGGCCTTGGCTGTACCGGAACTTTAAGTAGCTTGATTGGATTGTATAAACGAAATTGATTTGAAAACATTGGAAAAGACACTTAGAGAATAGTTCTACTTCCAAGTTACAATTTCCATTTAACCTAGACATGATTGGATATTAACTTTGCGTTTCCAAAATGGTAACTAACGCGTTTGTTCGTATGATTAACTGGAGCTCATTTGTTCACTGCTGCAGCTGTAGCGTTTCACAAATTATCAGAAGATTCTTGAATGTTCCAACAGAATACCATTCTGATTTGCGTGGGTTTCAATGACACCTTATTGAATCATAAACGGTCGTGCTTAAATAGTGTTCCACTATCTACACAGCAACACTCATTTGTTAACTGTATGCCATTTTCACTGCAACTCACTGTCCCAATGCAATGTTTATCATATTTTCCATCGTTGTAATCCTTTCCAAAAAATGTCCTTTTGATTTTTTGTTTTTCAATTTCCACTCTCAGAACACCTTTTTATATCCTTCCACAAAAACCACCAAATCCGCCACGGTTCGATTCCGCAGAAGTTTACCTTGAAGGCCATATTGCACTTATTCCAAACACCGCACGGCTTCTGTTCCCGGTAAATACGAAAACTCGCACCAAAAATCGTTAGTTCAAACTAAATCTGCACCGCACCGAGGACTAGCACTGAATGATGTATAAACCATAAAATTTCCACGCTTTTATAAAGGTGTTTTCTGGGGGTTTCGTTGGCTGGGAACCGTGGCGTGCACGCGCGGATGGGACTTGGCCTCTCCCGCGCACCAGTAAGAGAGTCTTTGCGGCACACGAACCATCGTCGCTGGGCTGCCGGCCGCCAAGCGCGCTGTCAACCGACCCAACCATCAGCCACAACAGTCGGACGGGCAGATGGCCGGCTAGTGCTGCGCCAAGTCGAAGAAAGCGAAACTTTGTTTTCCACCTTGGAAAACAGATTTTTAAGTCCACCGCGTGGTGCACCAGTGCAGTGGACGGATGTCATTTCTCACGGTAACGGTTTGATTCGTGAATTGGATTCGGGGGATTGCAGTTTTGTTGCGCAAAAACAAAACAAAAACGAGATGCAGTGCAATCTCCGGCAGATCATGGCATCATATTCATATTTGGTCCATATGTGTTAGAACAGAAGATCAGTAAGTTGAAACCCTCGATATTTGTACCATACCTTGTTGGTGTATCCTCTCTCAATAACATTGCGTGTACTTATAAAAGTGTTTGGTCTAGTTTTTAATAAAAACCCTATACCTCAGTCATTGGTTAATTGATTAACCGCTTTCTGTTCTGGTTGATATTATATGAATTTCTATTTTACAATATATGCAACTAACAACCACTTTACTCATATAGTGGAGAGGTTGTTAGGTTGAAGAGTAAAAACAGGTTGTAAAAACAAAAAGGGGTATAAGGGCGAGACAAACATCCTGACGTAGAGACCAGTTCATATTTTGCTGACTTAGGAATGTATAAAAATGGAAAGATAGCCCAAGCCAACTGTAATTGAAGAATTTGATTTGATTTCATTGATATAATAAAAAAAAAACAAAAATTATTGAAAATTTTATTTAAAACGGCCATTTTTTTAAATTTACTTTTGTGGTCACTCTTGAAAACTTTTGAAAGTTTTTTTTGTCTTTATTAGCGAGACTTCGCTCGTTTCGCTTTTTGAAAGTTATCTATGTACATAAAAATGAATTTCTGTCTGTCTAAACCGTCTGTCTGTCCGAAACTACTGAAACTACTACTGAAGAAACTACTACTACCGAAACTACTACTGAAGAAAGAGACAATGAACATCTTTTTTGACGCCAAATCTAGCCCAATCCAAGCCAAATCCAATCCAAATCCAATCCAAATCCAATCCAAATCCAATCCATATCCAATCCAAATCCAATCCAAATCCAATCCAAATCCAATCCAAATCCAATCCAAATCCAATCCAAATCCAATCCAAATCCAATCCAAATCCAATCCAAATCCAATCCAAATCCAATCCAAACCAATCCAAACCAATCAAACCAATCCAAACCAATCAAATCCAATCCAAATCAATCCAAATCAACCAAATCCAATCAAACCAATCCAAACCAATCAAACCAATCCAAACCAATCCAAACCAATCCAAACCAATCCAAATCAATCCAAATCCAATCCAAACCAATCAAACCAATCCAAACCAATCCAAATCAATCCAAATCAATCAAATCCAATCCAAATCAATCCAAACCAATTCCAAACCAATCCAAACCAATCCAAATCAACCAAACCAATCAATCCAATCAAATCCAATCAAATCCAATCCAAATCAATCCAAATCCAATCCAAATCCAATCCAAATCAATCCAAATCCAATCCAAATCAATCAAATCCAATCCAAATCAATCCAAACCAATCCAAATCAATCCAAACCAATCCAGTCAATCGATCAATCAAATCAATCCAAATCAATCAAATCCAATCCAAATCCAGTCAAACCAATCCAAATCCAATCAAATCAATCCAACCAAATCAATCCAACCAATCAAATCAATCCAAATCCAAATCAATCAAATCCAATCCAAATCAATCAAATCCAATCCAAATCAATCAAATCCAATCAAATCAATCCAAATCAATCAAATCCAATCCAAATCAATCCAAATCAATCAAATCCAATCCAAATCCAATCCAAATCAATCCAAATCAGTCAAATCAGATCCAAATCCAATCAAATCGGTCAGGTCAGTCCAGATCCAGTCAAATCAGTCCAGATCAGTCAAGTCAGTCAAATCCAGTCCAAATCAGTCAAATCCAGTCAAGTCAGTCAAATCCAGTCCAGTCAATCCAAATCAATCCAGTCAGTCAGATCAGTCAAGTCGGTCCAAATCAGTCCAGTCGATCCAGTCGGTCAGATCAGTCAATCCAGATCCAGTCAATCCAGTCAGATCAGTCCAGGTCGATCCAGATCCAGTCCAGATCAGTCAAGTCGGTCAGATCCAGTCAAATCAGTCAAATCAGTCCAAATCAGTCCAAATCGATCCAAATCCAGTCAGATCGATCCAGTCAGTCGATCCAGTCAGTCCGGTCAAGTCCAGTCGGTCAGATCCAGTCAGATCGGTCAGATCGATCCAGATCGATCAGATCCAGTCCAGATCAGTCCAGATCCAGTCCAGATCCAGTCAGGTCAGTCCAGATCCAGTCAAATCGATCAGATCAGTCCAGATCAGTCAAGTCAGTCGATCAAGTCCAGTCCAGATCCAGTCAGGTCAGTCAGATCAGTCAGATCCAGTCAAGTCAGTCCAGATCCAGTCAAATCCAGTCCAGAGTCAGTCAGATCGGTCCAAATCAGTCCAGGTCAGTCCAGATCCAAATCCAGATCAGTCAAGTCAGTCCAGATCAGTCCAGATCCAGTCGATCGGTCAGATCAGTCCAAATCCAGTCAGATCCAGTCAAATCAATCCAGATCAGTCCAGATCCAGTCAGATCCAAATCCAGATCAGTCCAATCCAGTCCAGGTCAATCCAGTCAGGTCAGTCCAGATCGGTCAGGTCAGTCAGGAGTCAGTCAAATCAGTCAAATCCAGTCAAATCAATCAAATCCAGTCCAAATCGATCAGGTCAGTCCAGATCCAGTCCAATCCAAATCAGTCAAATCCAGTCCAAATCAGTCAGGTCAATCCAGATCCAATCAGATCCAGTCAGGTCAGTCCAGATCAATCCAAATCAATCCAAATCAATCGATCAAGTCAAATCGATCCAGATCCAGTCAGGTCAGTCCAGGTCAAATCCAGTCAGTCAGGTCAGTCAAATCCAGTCCAAATCAGTCAATCCAATCCAGTCAAATCAATCCAAATCAGTCAAATCAATCCAAATCCAGTCAAATCCAATCCAAATCAGTCAAATCCAGTCAAATCAGTCAAATCCAGTCCAAATCAATCCGGTCAGGTCAATCCAGTCAAGATCAATCCAAATCAGTCAGATCCAGTCAAATCAGTCCAAATCCAGTCCAAATCCAGTCCAAATCCAGTCCAGGTCAGTCAAATCCAGTCCAGATCCAGTCCAGATCCAGTCCGATCCAGTCAAATCAGTCCAAATCCAGTCCAGATCAGTCAGATCCAGTCCAGGTCAGTCCAATCAGTCCAAATCGATCCAGTCAGGTCGGTCAAATCCAGTCCAGGTCAGTCCAAGTCAGTCCAGATCAGTCAGATCCAGTCCAGATCGGTCAGATCAGTCCAGGTCAGGTCAGTCCAGGTCAGTCAGGTCAGTCCAGATCAATCCAAATCGGTCAAATCAGTCCAGATCCAGTCCAGATCAGTCCAGGTCGATCCAGATCCAATCCAGATCAGTCAAGTCAGTCCAAATCCAGTCAGTCAGTCCAGATCCAGTCCAGATCCAGTCCAGATCAGTCAGTCAAGATCAGTCCAGATCGGTCAGATCAGTCCAAATCGGTCAGTCAGGTCAGATCCAGTCCAGTCAGATCAGTCCAATCCGATCAAGTCAGTCAAATCCAATCCAGATCCAGTCGATCCAGTCCAGTCCAAATCCAATCCAAATCAGTCAGATCCAGTCCAGATCCAGTCCAAATCAATCCAGATCAGTCCAGATCCAGTCTCAAATCCAGTCCAGATCAATCCAAATCAGTCCAGGTCAGTCCAGATCCAGTCAGGTCGGTCAAGTCAGTCCAGATCAGTCCAAATCCAGTCAAATCAGTCCAAATCAATCAAATCCAGTCCAGGTCAGTCCAGATCCAATCGATCAGATCCAGTCAATCCAAATCAGGTCAGTCCAGATCCAGTCAAATCAATCCAAATCAGTCCAAATCCAGTCCAGATCCAGTCCAGATCCAGTCCAGATCCAATCAAGATCAATCAGATCCAATCAGGTCAGTCCAGATCCAATCCAAATCAGTCAAATCAGTCAAATCCAGTCCAAGATCAGTCCAAATCAATCAGGTCAGTCCAGATCAGTCAGATCCAGTCCAGATCCAGTCCAGATCAGTCCAGATCCAGTCAATCAGTCAGATCCAGATCCAGTCAAATCAATCAAGTCCAGTCAGGTCAGGTCGATCCAGGTCAATCAGTCCAGATCCAGTCCAGGTCGGTCCAGATCCAGTCAAATCCAGTCCAGTCAGTCAGGTCCAAATCCAATCCAAATCAAGTCAAATCCAATCCAAATCAATCCAAATCAATCCAAATCAGTCCAAATCCAATCAAATCAATCCAATCAAATCCAATCCAAACCAATCCAATCAATCAAATCAATCCAAATCCAATCAAATCAATCCAAACCAATCCAATCAATCCAAACCAATCCAAACCAATCCAAACCAATCAAACCAATCCAAACCAATCCAAACCAATCCAAATCAATCCAAATCAATCAAACCAATCCAATCCAAATCAAACCAATCAAATCAACCAAATCAATCCAAACCAACCAATCCAATCCAAATCCAATCCAAATCCAATCCAAATCCAATCCAAATCCAATCCAAATCCAATCCAAATCCAATCCAAATCCAAGCCAAATCCAAGCCAAATCCAAGCCAAATCCAAGCCAAATCCAAGCCAAATCCAATCCAAATCCAATCCAAATCCAATCCAAATCCAATCCAAATCCAATCCAAATCCAATCCAAATCCAATCCAAATCCAATCCAAATCCAATCCAATCAAATGATTCTTCTTAGTTTTTAATTGAATATGCCGATTTCGTCTATAAGATTTGTTTAATTACTTTTCCTTACACCAATAGCACATTGAGTCATGTATTTCGTCACTTACTTCCATTAAAGGTCAGGCCGAAAGAACTGCAATCATCGCTCTTGATATTGACTGAACATCAGCTAAGAGATAATGGATGCCGATGATCGCAGATGCCCAAAACCGATTTCCACCTGTTACTCGTTTCATCTTTTTCTTTTACAACATTTTCATCACCCATCTGTTTCATTAGTTCACAACGATCCGCAAGTTCTTTCGGCATGATCCGGTGGTGAGTTGCAAGCTTATGCATACCAATCTGCCGTGTCCGAACGTCAATTTTGCAAGAAGTCGCTCAGAGCTAACTGATTTGGCGCCCCCGGAGAAGCCCATCGAAACAAGAGCTTTGTCATAAGCATCGCTCTAACTATCGGCTCTTGAGCAAACTTTCCGACCAAGAAGGTGCTCACAAGAATTACGGCGTTACATAATCGATTACCATAACCCATAATAATCCCATGCTTTTATTTTCTAGATCACGTATTTATATGTGCTCTCTACTCTGTCAGCAGTCGGTGGCTGGATAGATCAAATGGTGCTCCGTTTTCTGTTTGCATGCGCGCAAGTGTTTCAGCGGTTCCATGCTAAAGCTACAAAGAAAATATGGATCGTTTTGAAGAAAAAATAATTGCACCCAATGAGCATATGCACATTGCACCGATACAGGGGAAGCTGCATCAGAATGGCGGTAGGTACGCCGAACATCTTGTGAAACAGAATCATACGAGATGAAGAAAAATGCCGGACAGCTTTAAAGTTAGAGACATGCTCTAATGGTACGGAAAATTTGAAACGCCTCCTCAACGGGACGGAGATTAGCGTCAATTGATCTATCGTCTTGTGAGTAGCGGCGTTTGGTGTGTGCGCAACCTTTTGGATTTGTAAACGGCGCATTCCGGGTGCAATGGACTAACCTCATTAGTGGTATGAAATGTCTATTGGTAGTACTTGCACCGAGTAGGGTCATCTTACACCATACAGTAGTATGGAATCTGTTTCGGGTGCCCCGGGGGAAATGACAAAAGAATGATAAACGACGGTCTATTCACAGTGTTTACTCGCATTGTAGATTACTTTTGGCTCATTAGATACATATCTCCTGTTCTAATCCTGTTTTTTCTTCATTGTAAACATTTTATTATTAAAAAAAAACGAGAAACAATTTAAAAAATTGCTGAAACTACTTTTAAAATTTGAAAAATATGCAAAACAATATAAAGCAAATTTTGAATTAGAAAACCACTCGTTCTTTTATGAAAAAAAATGCTCAAACAAATTCAACTAAATTACCCAGTAATAGCAGCAATATTAATGTTAATAAACCTTGTGATGGTGCTTACCCTTACGTTGCGATTCTTTTTCAGTACTTCCTAACGGAATTTGGATGCCTCCAAAGGTGCTACTTATGCTTCTCTAACAGGGTATTACCACCCAAACAGGCGGTTCTTAGCTTGCAAAAGGTTTTCCCTGCTTTTTAATTTGTTTGTTCAGTCACGATGCACGGTTTATTCCACATACGATTTACAAATTAGTAAACTATTGACTTTAATGGCACTATCATTTATTCATTTCACCTTAACGAATACGGAAAAGTTATCTTATTAGACTACTGGGTGCTTTCATGATTACGGTGTCTGGTCAGGAGGATTTGTTGGTTCGGTGTCAACGTCGCTGTCGTAAGTTGCGTTGCCAGAAATAACCAAAATTTACACATTATCGTGGCATAATTTTCACACAGTGCGACCAAATCAAACTTAGGACCCACCTTGATTTTAACAAAAATTAGTCACAATAACTGTTTGTTGACACGTTTCAAAATAATTCAAAATGTACGGAAGAATTCGTGAGAAACGCAGAGAAAGTTTCGGCTAGGTGACACAAACAAAACTCTCCACCAAACAGATTCTTCACTCTTCGGTTCTTTTACTATTTCCACTTTGATTAAAGTATTCCATTAATCACAAGTTCGACAATACCACACGGACCGTATTTTCGAGAAACAATTACAATATAGTACTATGGATGTCAAGTTGCTCCCGGGTTGATGCCAATCGACAAATATATATTCTTTCCAGTGGTTTTTGCGGAGACGCAGAGGTGAGCTGATTGATAAACATCAGAATACGCCTACCTTCCGTGTTTCCAACTTGTTTCCAATTGTGTTGCAAGAAGGTGGCTAACGCCGTTTTTGAACATATAAATCCCAATCAGATCTGTTCAATCACAGAGTAATCATTTAAGTCGTACTTCCAACTACGTCTACTTTTTCCTTATGAATTTTTTTAATTTTTCATAATAAAGTGGGACAACTCAAAATTTTGAATAATAGGGACACGGCAGGTATTTCCGTCCTTCGTCGTAGGGGCTAAAACCAACGAAAGCAACGTATATTTGCTAGAACTCCACTATAGTAGAACGTTTCTCCTGAGCTTACGATTTGATACGTATGAGTTTTACAAAAAAGCGTCTTTTTTATTGGTTTTCTAGACTATGACGAACAGACGAAAATACCTGCCGTGTCCCTATCATCATCTCAACAATATCTTAAATTGAGTATAATTTCTTTGAAAAAATTGAAGGCAATACAATTTCACTCAATCGCTGTCGCTGAGTAGATGAAAGTTCTTGTACAGAAACTGTCTGCTGTTGAACGGTCATTTTTCTTATAATATTAACAAATATAAAAAAAATCATACATGTTACGGATGTACCAGGGTTCTCGAACCAACTCAATATCATATTGCGTGCTCTCAACAGATCCTTATAGGCGCTTTTAATTATTATTCAGACATTCCATCCTCGTTTAGTCGTTGGGCTCGAATAATCGATGACGCAAATTGAGATGTTCGATACTCCATGAAATTAAACGCATGTAAAAACCAGTATTCTCTGTTACGTGTTATGAAAACGTAACTCTTTTTAAAGCTCTATCACATAATGCGTAAACAGCTTTGGTCACTGCAGTTAAATCGGAAAGAAAGCTGTCCGCAACGGTCCGGACCAGTTTGTGCATTTCCAGGGAGCGGAAAACCTGTACCCGTTCAGCTGGAAACTGTAAAATGACAAAATCGAACGCGAAAATTGCACCCCGTTTATCGTCGGGGGGATTACCGCACCGCAACCACGCCAACGGTGTGAACTCGTGTACGCAGTGATGATTAGAGGTCTCTGGAAAACGGTTCAAAGCCGTTTACCAGCTTGGCAGCAGAGGAGGTCGTCAGAAAGGAGAAATTGATCACGATCATCTTCTGCACTTTCTGTGGTCGATGACCATCACAGCGACGATGGGAGTGCGTTCCACAATCCGCAGTATCGACTGCCAGCAATAGGATTAAGCCGAGCATTGAACTATACTTTCTTACGAGCAGTGCGATAAGGACCTTGCCCATGCGTGATGCCTTAATTACTTACTTTTCCCTTTGCAGCTCACACCTAGGTCATTGAATCGGAAGTTATGATATGTTAAGTGTTGGGTTTTGCTGCATAGCTAATGTGCGAAATTATTCATCTTCTTCGCCAGTGAGTTAGACTGTTTTATGCAGAATACTTGTTTTTATGTGTTTTTATGAGTAATTTTACGAGTGAACGTGTTTCTTGTAAAGAACATTAAACATTTTCGAAACAATTTTAGGTGGATTATATAAGACAATTTCAGTTCATAAAATCAATATGATTTTGGCAATGGACACTAGAGGGGCGGTCAAATTCGTTATTCACTGCTGTGTCTTTGATTGCTTTTGTGACTTCTGCCAAATGTTCTTTGAACCTCGTGTCTAATGTACGTTTCGTCTGTCCTATGTACATTTTGTCACACTGAGGGCATGATATTTTATAAACTTCAGATTTTTCCAAGGCGTCAACATGGTCTTTTGTGATTCCAAGTAATGTTTTAAATTGGTTGTTCCTGCTGACAAAGCGTGACAAAGAGTAAAACCATCGCAAAGTTTAGAGTTGGTTGCCCCTTGCCTAGCTTTCTATTAGAAATGAAGATTGATGCTCTTAGATATCACACTATTTAGCTAATATCGTCCTGAATTCGATGCAAACTCCTACAAAGGAGTAATATAGGTGCACCGAAGAAAGATAGAGTCTATTGCTTGTATATTTGATAAATTTAACTTGGTTTTATGGGTCCGGAATATCTTAGCTTACTGTTACTTGGAGATTGATCAGAATCAAGCAAATTGCAAAAAGAATCAAATAGGTACATGTGCTACAATTGACATTTTTAATGGCTGAAAATCACATGAAAAAAAATTAACACTCTAGAGAAAGTGAAAATTTGTTTCTTGTCCAGTCGCGTTTCTCCAGTAAGAGAGTAGCCATCGAGCAAGCGTTGTACAGTACGTGTTTTAGTCATCGCGAAGTAGTTAAGATCTGAAGTTAAGATAACGAATCAGTTTTCGAGAAAATACGTAAGGCACGCGTTGCTTTTCCGTTTGTGTATAATAATAAATGGGCTGCAAAATGGTGGGTTAGCATCAAGTTCCTATCTCATGCTTCCACGGGTCATCCGATAACAAAAGACCGCCAGCTAAGGGTTGTATACTTAGCTGGTAGTGAGGCCTGGGCACTGTTGTCCTTCTGACATAAGCTAGAGTGAGAAGGTACGTCTCGAGCGTCTGTTCACCAGGAGGTGCGGCTCAAACAGCGTCTGCCTGGTACCCAGCGGCTGATTAACGAAATGCTGTATCGCGTCAGCTATACCTAAGGTGGCAGCCCCACCATGCGCGATGTAGGTAACGCGACCCCGGTAAAATAGCTTCCTAAAGCCTCTCAAATACCAGGAAAAATGGAGATAGAAGAAAAAGAGAACGTTATTTTTGACAACCGACCCGGCAACGAAATAAGGACTATGATTGGAAAATCGGTACCTGGAATGTCAGGACCCTAAATAAACCTGGGGTGACTTTGCGCATCTCGAATCGAATCAGTCGATTCGTACGTTTTTGCATTCGTTTCGAAAAAAGTGCGGCATTATGTATTTCGTTCGACTTCATTCAGTCGCAGTACAAGATTTCGAATGGTGCTGTACTAGCTTAATCGAGTATGTTCTGTCAAATGAAATGTAAACAGAGAGAATAAGAGATAGCTGTCTCCGTGTTCAGTATGCCGCCCGCTCGAGAGACATCCTTTAGCGCATGGCGAATGCGAGTAAACAGAGAGAATAAGAGATAATTTCATCTGCGTGTAGCATGTTGCCTGTTGAAAAGGCACCCTTCAGGACATGAATTGGCAGTTAATTTATAAACAAGCAAATTGTGCTCAATGACTATAAAAAGCAATATTATTTATTGAGCTGTTGCAAAATGGTTTGGAAATTGATGTATTGTTACGACACAAATTATAAGTTTTATGTTTATTCGAGTTTATGCCAAAGATCCAATGTTGAGTTAAATAATTTAAATCTGAAGAAGGATTCGATAATAAATTACTTTGATGTTTCAATGTGTTTTAGTTAAATGTACTTGGGTCATCTCTTGCGCGTTTTGCCTTTCTCGTATACTAAGTATACGTAAAGGCTATATGATCGCTCCAAAAACAAACTTTTTATAGAAGGTGTGTGTGTGTGTGTTTTATTTTTTTCATAGAGTTTTGACACTTCCTAGCAAAAACGCTGGAAACTTTCACCTATCCCTGCGGTAATCCGCCAATTGGGAGTTAGGCTCTGTGGATCTCAATTACCGGTTTTGATGGAGTGCGGGGGTCGGACCAGAGAAAAAAACGTGAAATAAACTCTGGGGAGTACACCATAGCCTTTTGCGTTGTAATCTTTACGTTGTTTTGTGATACTCGATTCCACTACCCACTAAACCCTTCTTTCGTCATCCGCATTATCTCCCCCTGGAACCACCGTACGATATTACTTCATTGGGGAGGCTGGTTGTGCATCTAGCACCGCTCCGTACTTTGGCCTTTTGTTCTGGTCATGTCTTACCGATGTATTGCCAAACTTTCTTATTATTATTCGTTTTCCGATCGCTGATCTTCTCTCCATTTCCGTTGCAGAGCTGACATGATCTGTGTCATTGCACGTTGAACGGCGTTCCACACATTTGCATCTGCGCACATTCTCTCGACAATGTTGTCTGGATTTGTGTCCGGACCACTGAAGGCGAACGTTTCGTTTCGAATTATCTCGAACCTTGGACACTGAAAGAATACATGTTCGGGTGTTTCCTCACTGCCTATACACTCTGGGCATAACGACGACATTGTATGGCCGAACCTATGGTGATACTTTCTGTAGCACCCATGCCCAGATAGAAACTGAGTCATGTGAAAGTTGACTTCACCATGAGTCCTATATAACCATATTGATAGATTCGGAATGAGGCGATGGATCCACCTACCGTTCTGTACATCATCCCACTGCTGTGGCCATCTACGTAGCGCTTCAGTTCTTTTCTATTTCGAACACCTCTGACGCCTCGATCTACAAAGCATTCGCTATCCTCCTCTAGTAACAGAACAATTGGAATCATACCTGCTATCACGCATGCAGCTTCCGACGATATTGTTCGATAAGCACTCGTGACCCTCATGGCCATTAGTCTGTACGTACTGCTTAATCGAAGTCTGTTCCTCTGCGTCTTCAACGCTGTTATCCAGACAGGGCTCGCGTATCGCAGGATGGACGTGGACACACTTGCAAGCAGCTGTCTCTTACTACTGGTTATAGCTGAATTGTTCGGCATGATCCTTGAGAGTAACTTGATGACATTTGATGCCTTCTCGCAAGCATATTCCACATGACTATTAAAACTAAGCCTATCGTCGATAATTACACCTAAGAGTTTCACCGATCGCTTCGAATCAATAGTGCACTCTCCGACTGTGATACAAACCTGCTTTACTGTTTTGCAGTTGCTTATTAACACCATTTCGGTTTTGCTATGGGCTATTGCCAGCTTCTTCTCAAGCATCCATCTTTCCACTGTTGCAACGGCTGCTGTTGCAAGGATTTCTATCTCATCCTGTGACTCGCCCTTTACAAGCAGCTCAATGTCGTCAGCAAACCCGACGATCCTTACTCCGCTGGGAAGAGCTAGCTTCAAAACCCCATCATACATAGCGTTCCAGAGCGTCGGACCAAGTATGGACCCCTGTGGAACACCTGATGTAACCGATTTCCACTTTTGGCCTTCACTGGTATCGTAGATAAGTGTCCGGTTTTCGAAATAACTTTTAAGCATTCTGCACAGATAGTCAGGTACCTTCAATTCGTGTAGCGATTTAGCAATTGCTACCCAACTTGCACTATTGAAAGCGTTTCTTACGTCGATTGTGACGATGGCGCAATAACGTTTTCCTCGTCTCTTCGTTGTTCTTGCTTCTTCAGCTGTGTCAACGACGACTTTAATGGCATCGACCGTCGACCTGCCTTTTCTGAATCCAAATTGCATATTCGATAGCCCTTGTTCGCACTCCGTGAAGGTGGACAGCCTGTTGAGAATAACTCGCTCCAAAAGCTTTCCGATGGTGTCCAGCAGGCAAATAGGCCTGTAAGAACTTGGATCTCCCAGGGTTTTGGAAGCAATATAAGCTTTTGTCTCTTCCACTGCGGTGGAAATATTCCATCATCCAAGCATTTCTGTAACGACGTCCTGAATATGGTGGGGTTCGCTGCTATTGCTGCTTTCAGCGCTACATTGGGAATCCCATCTGGACCACATGCTTTCTTCGTCTTCAACGTTTGGGCAACCGCCAAAAGCTCCTCGTTAGTAATCGATATCCTTACTTCATCTTCTTGGTAGTCTGGCGTTGGAGGCCAGACAGTTGGGTCGTGTTGTGGGAATAACCCTCGACGATAGCTTCCAGTTTTTGGACACATTTCGGAAGGCAGTACTGGACCTCTAACTCTTGCCATAGCGGCTTTATATGCACCTCCCATGGATCTGCATTTGCTTCTTGGCAAAGCTCCTTGAAGCACTCTTTTTGCGCAAGTATATATCTTTCTTCAAAGCGGCTTTAGCGGCTCTGAAAATTATTTTACGCTCTTCTCTAACGTCAACGTTTCTTGCTCTTTGCATTCTTCTCCTTGCCTTAAGGCATTTAGCACGGGGAGTACCAATAGTTTAGTCTACCTCTATGCTTCGGCTCCACTTTCCGTGGCATCGTGGTATCGCATGCGCGTACCATCATATCCGTTAGATCCTGTGGACTAAGAATCAAGGCCGGATTTTCCCTTTGGAGTGCTTCGACAAAGAGTTCTTTGCTGAACAATTTTGTCTGCCACTTTCGCTCTTGTGGGCCTCTTCCACATTGCCGGTTTACGATGTGTGGGCCTATAGTATACCTGACTGCTTAGTGGTCACTATAGGGGAACCCTTCACACATTCTCCAGTTCATGCCGGCTGTCAACCCTGGGCTGCAAAAAGTAACGTCAATGGCTGATTCTCGACCGTCCCTGCGAAAAGTATGTGTGTGTGTGTGTGTGTGTGTGTGTGTGTGTGTGTGTGTTTTTTTTTTTTTTTTTTTTTTTTTTATAGAGGGATGAAGGCAAATCTGCTTACAGACACCTGAAATTATCACTCAGGGAGTGGGGTTGGCGCGGTCGACAGAAGGCCGGCCCGCCGAACCCACTAAACCCACCCAAGTAACAGAAGGTTACTTGAGTTACCCTCTCTTCACATGCCCTGTTCCCCACGGGACTTACTGGATGTCAATACTTCGGAGGGGGGCTGTGCTCATGCACTTCACGTGTTCAGCCTCTAGCTAGCACAGCTAGTTCGCTACATTTTCTCATCGAAGCATTTTTATTCGGTTTGCGCGTCTCTTAATCTTTGACGCTCACTGTCTCTCTTCCTCATGCCATTCAGCACCACTGTATCTTTGAGCCATTTAGCTCTCGACGTGCTCGCATCCTACTCAGATAGTCCCCGGCGGCGAATCTATCCTACTCCGACGGGAAGTCCCCCGGCGGCGAGAGCTTCCCCGAAAACCGACGACCCGTGGAAGTTTATTGGGTGTCCAACACTAATGTCTCACCTAGATAGTCCGAGGCACTTTCTCACTTCAACGGGAAACCGGTTGGGTGCCAAAGTCGGTCCAGAGATTCTGGGTGGAGCATAACGTCCGGTTCACTGGCGCTTCGACTACCCAAAACCGATTATTCGACGCGTCACGAACTGCTCAGCATAGTCCCCGGCGGTGGATCTAGCCTACTCCGACTAGAAGCTTCCCGGTAGCGGAAACTCTCCCGAACGGAACTTTTGTTAACATTGAGCCGTTCGGCTCCCAGCATAGTTTCCTTGACTTTTTGCTGCACTTTTTCGTTGAGCCATTTAGCTCCCAGCTAAATCGCGGGCTACTCGGATGATCCCCGGCGGCAGATCTATCCTACTCCGACAGGAGTTCCCCGACGTTGGAATTTCCCTCGGAACCGACGACTCGCTTCTGTTTAAGACTTGTTTTTACCACTTTTAACATTTCTGGTGTTTTCCAGATCAGCGCAGGACGGGCCTTTCTTACTTCAGCGAGTGACCGGTCCGAGTGCCGAAGTCGATCCAGAGATTCCGGGTGGAGCATAGCGTCCGGTTCAATGGTGCTCCGACGACCCGAAACCAGTTCTACCAACGCGTCACGTTCTACTCGGCCTAGTCCCCGACGATGGATCTAGCCTACTCCGACTAGAGGCTCCCCGGCGGCGGAAACTCTTCGATATTAATCTTCTGTATTCTTGAGCCATTAAGCTCCCAACTGGATCGCGATTTACTCAGATAGTCCCCGGCGGCGGATCTATCCTACACCGACAGGAAGTTCCCCGACGACGGAAGCTTCCCCGTGACCGACCGACCGATTATGATCGCTTCCAGACACCCTCTGGTCTTCACGCCATTTTCGCTGCAGCGATTTCATGATCTGCGTTACCACTCTTCCTATTTCGTTCCACGTATTCTCATTTCTTGCACGATGTTCTCGGGGTTTATATTACTAGCGCTGCCTACTGAGAGCACACTTCGCTCTGTCCTGAATCGAGGACAGTCGAAGAACACGTGCTCCGGTGTCTCCTCGCAGTTCGGGCAGGCCGGGCAAAGGGGGGACTCTGCGTGTCCGAATCTGTGCAGATACTTCCGAAAACATCCATGGCCCGACAAGAATTGTGTCAGGAAGAAGTTCACTTCCCCGTGTTTTCTGTCCACCCACAGCGACAGGTTCGGAATGAGCCGATATGTCCACCTTCCTTTCGAACTACTGTCCCAAGCCAGCTGCCACTTCCTCATCGAATCGGCTCTCGCAATCATGCGAGCACCAACCGTTCCTCGCAGTCTGTAGCACTCACAGTCCTCCTCCAATAGGATGTTTATGGGGGTCATTCCTACTATGGCACAGACCGCATCCATCGATATGGTACGGTATGCACTTGCCACTCTCATGGCCATCAGCCTATAGGTGCTTTTGAGCCGAGTAAGGTTCCTTCTCGTGATTTCACCAGCCGCCCAGACAGGAGCTCCGTATCTGAGAATTGACGTAGATACGCTGGCCAGGAGTCTTCTCTTACTGCTACTAATCGCGGAACTGTTTGACATGATTCTGGTCAAAGCTGTGATCGCTTTAGTTGCCTTCTCGCAAGCATAATCAACGTGGCTATTGAAATTGAGCCGGTCGTCGATCATTACCCCGAGGTGCTTTACTTCTCGTTTTGAGGCGATGGTGGCTTCTCCGGCCGTAATCGTACTATGCTGTACTGCTTTTCGGTTGCTGCACATGCCTACTTTTGAAGTAGGGACTACATCCACCATTGCTTCAATCCGGGCATGCGCCTTGGGACCGGATCAAATCCACCATTGCCTTAATCCGGGCAAGCGCATAACTTTAACAACTCAAGCAATACACTTGTCGTAGACGAGTTACTTGAACCAATCAAGTCACATCAGTACCAAATTTTCAAAACGACTTATCTGCTTTTGTAAACAAAAATTCAAACGTCGATTTGACGAATCTGATAGCACTCCCACGCAAACCAACACCATGAACAGGTAGCCGAAGCCTTCACCTACGTGTTGATGGTGCGGATTTGCGTGGAAGTGATATCATATTCGTCAAATCGACGTTTCAATCTTTTTTTACAAATGCGGATAAGTCATTTTGAAAATTTGGTACTGACATATGAGTTACTGCAACCAAATCAATCTGAATTGTGCTACTCGGAGAAGAGAACACATCTACCATTGATTTGTTCTCGGCAAGCGCGTTTTTATAAAGATGGTGTCACATCCACCATTGCCATAATCCGGGCAAGGCCTACTTTTAAAGAAGGTATCACATTGCCACAATTCGGGCCACACACCTACTTTTAAAGAAGAGATTACATCCAACATTGCTTCAATCCAGGCAAGCGCCTACTTTTAAAGAACGAATCAAATCCTTCATTGTCATAATCCGTGCGAGCGCCCATTTTTAAAGAAGGGATCGCATCCACCATTGCCTCAATCCGGGCAAGCGCCTTCTTTTAAAGAAGGAATCACATCCACAATTGTTATAATCCGGGCAAGCGCCTACTTTTAAAGAAGGGATTACATCCACCATTGCTTCAATCCAGGCAAGCGCCTACTTCTAAAGAACGAATCAAATCCTTCATTGTCATAATCCGTGCGAGCGCCCATTTTTAAAGAAGGGATCGCATCCACCATTGCCTCAATCCGGGCAAGCGCCTTCTTCTTTACATCCATCATTGGCATAATCCGGGCAAGCGCCTACTTTTAAAGAAGGGATCACATCCACCATTGCCTCAATCCGGGCAAGCGCCTTTTCTAAAGAAGGAATCACATCCACAATTGTCATAATCCAGGCAAGCACCTACTTTTAAAGAAGGGATCACATCCCAAGTAACCTAAAGTTCTTTTAAGAGTTCGTTTGTCGCTTAAGCAGCTCAGTGAAGCTGATTAAGCGCAAAACGTACTCTTAAAGGAACTTTTGGTTACTTCCCTAGCAGCACACATATTGCACATAGGTTACTGCAACTCGTATGTGACCAGATTTAGTCACAATCAAGTTACTGCAACCACTTTTGTTTGACTTGTGCTGCTCGGGTTGGGATCCGTCATTGCCTCAATCCGGACAAATGCCTTTTTTTAAAGAAGAAATCACATCCACTATAGGGCACTGCACGGAAACATCTCTTTCTCTTTCGTTCCTCATAAATTTTGACGTTTACTGGCCTTGTTGTTTTCTAATTTCTTTGCAGTGAGAAAGAGACAAAGCAGTCCGTGCAGTGCCCTATTGTGATTATCCGGGAAAGCGCCTACTTTTAAATAAGGTATCATATCCTCCATTGCCATTATCCGGCCACACGCCTACTTTTAAAAAGGGATTACATCCACCATTGCTCTAATCTGGGCATGCGCATTGCATTGCAAAAGCATTCTTCCCACGAGATGATAATGTCTTTTTAATATTGTTATCGACGGGTGTTATATTTACTATTCCGGGTGTTTCCCGCACCACTTATTCACCATTTAGCGAACGCAAAGAAAAATTATGCCAAATGTCCATTATGCCAAATGACCGTTATGCCAAATGGCCTTTATGCCAAATGACCTTATGCCAAATGGCGTTATGCCAAATGACTTTATGCCAAATGGCCCGCTCCCACTTATGACATTCTTTCCTTCAAGATACAATAAGTAAACATTCATTCTCTTCCCATAGTGAAATGATAACAAATATAATGAAAAACTTTCATTAAGAAATGACCCTCGAACAACATTCGAAAGCTATAAAGGTGACGAGTGTTTTTCATTCGACTTGAGTCGTTTTTCAGTGTGCTATCGTTTTACCATAATGTCAAAACATCTCGTTATTATAGTACCTCCTCGAGCATACTCGAACGATGAGTCGTTATTATAGCCGTAATGGCAAACATGTTCGACTCGATAGAATTACGTTCGAATCGAGATGCGCAATGCCACCTCTGGACGAGTGAACATTCTGACTCGCGAACTGCAGAAGGTTGGAGTGAACGTGGCGTTGGCCGTATGCAAGAAGTCCGATGGCCCAGATCCGGAGAACGTGAATTCTGAGCCGTGCACCCCACGACCAATGCTGCATTCAAATATAACATCTATCACAGCGGCAAAAAAGCAGAGCATGGAGTTAGTTTCGTAGTGATGGGCAAGAAGATGAAGCGAGTGATGCGGTGGAAACCCATTAGCGAACGAATCTGTGTGTTGAGGATACGGGGCAAATTCTTCAATTACAGCCTAATCAACGTTTACGCACCGACAAACGATAAATCCGACGACGTGAAGGACACGTTTTATGAATGTCTTGATAAAGCCTATGGAGAGTGCCCAAAGCATGACGTGAAAATTGTTATCGGAGACGCTAACGCTCAGGTTGGTAGAGAGTACTTTTTCCGTCCCATAATCGGTAGGGAGAGCCTTCACTCCGCTACCAATGACAACGGCCTACGTCTAGTAAATTTTGCTGCTGCCAGAGGGATGGCCATCAGTAGCACCTACTTTGCACGAAAGAACATCTGGAGACACCCAAATGGTAAAACTTGCAACCAGATAGACCATATTCTGGTGGATGGGTGCCATTTCTCGGATGTTATCGATGTGCGGACATTCGGAGGTTTCGAACATTGACTCTGATCACTACCTCGTTGTCAGTAAAATTCGATCACGGTTGTCATCGAACGAAAGATCACAGCGAACGATGCGTTACAATATCCAGCGATTGTCGGCGGAAGGGGTATCGGCTGAGTACCACCAGAAGCTCGACGAACGTATAAGTGCAATCAACGTTAGCGACAACATCAACGATCTATGGGAGTCGATCCATTGAGCGGTGAGCACAATAGCACGAGAAGTGGTAGGCACTGCACAGAGGCGACCCAGGACGGGTTGGTTCGATGTGGAGTGTCAGAGAGTGACAGACGAGAAGAACGTTGCCAGAAGCCGGATGTTAGTGTCGATTACCCGATCGAATAAAGATCGGTACAAGGAAGCAAGAGCGGTTGAAAAACGAATTCACCCCAGGAAGAAGTAAGAATATGAAGAAGAAGTGATTTGCGAGGCGCAGAAAAAAATGGAGCAAAATGATATGCAGAGGTTTTATGGTCAATGGCGTGCGGAGAAAAACAGCGCCATCTCCCGTCATGTGCAACGACCAACAAAGGAATTTGCTGACAGATAAAACCGAAGTGGCTGCCAGGTGAAAGCAACACTTCAAGACTTTGTTGAATAGTGGAAGTGGCAGTGCATCGGTGAACAGAATAAATATTATCGACGGTGGACAAGCTGTGGAGTCGCCTACACTAGATGAGGTTAGAAAAGCTATTAAAGAGCTAAAAAACAATAAGGCTGTGTAAGGTGCGTTTTAGAACAAATCCAGTTTCCTATACCGAAACCGGCTTACGCGCCAATCTGGATAGACTACCAGATTGCCAGTTTGGTGTTTTGCGCCCGACTAACTACCGAGAATGAAGCTCAGGGCAGGTTCGGTGGATCACTCGAATGTCCAATCGAATACTCTCAACACTACCTCAATTTCTCTCTCTAGCGCCAACGAATCAAACCCGATTTGCTGGGTTTTTCGTTGCGGCCGTTCTCCTCCTTGCTGATACTGGGTTCTTGGTGCGGATGAATCGCTGTCGGCAATCGAAGTGAACGCCCACGTGCCAACTGGGCGGGACGAGATGACACGTGCGAAATCGGGTTGTTTAATCCTAGCACGGATAGTTGGAACGAAGGGTGCGGCTACCAAATCAGGGATCAACCGTACGTTCACCACTGCGGATTATTCTAGCATTCGGGCGATCACCGTACGTTTGGTTTCACTTCAAAGACCGGTTCTCAATATCGAGTACCAAGTGGATTAGGGTGGCCTGTGTGTCGAGATTTCCGACTTCTTCTCACTCGCAATGTTGCTTGGAGATTTCCCACCGTTTTCCTGGGAACAAAAATATTTCAAACGGAAAAGCCACGGAAAACTGACAATGTTATGATCATTTAAAGTCCGTGGGTACCCGTGTACCCTGTCGGTAACGTAAGGGTGTTTCTTTTTCGGTAACAAAAGGGTTAAGTTTGCTGGCCACCTCGATCCGTAATTCCTGACCGACGACTTTAAGACGTCTGGCGCAGAAGCTTGTGAAATTTTGGAAGGGTCACCACGACCCCTCTTACAGGTTTGACCAGTGCTCAGATATTACTTGACTTTTACCATACCTAAATTTCGACCGGTGGAGCGGCAGCATGGAACCCGGCAGACCTTGGAACGCTACATATGGAAACGGAGACAGCAGATCCACCTGTTTCAGGAGAAGCAACGCCGCCTTGAAGAAGCGGAGTGTGAACAGATGGAACAGCTGCGTCGTTAACAAGAAACACGCAAGTTCTATCAGAAGCTTAACGCATCTCGCAAAGGCTTCGAGCCGCGAGCCGAGATGTACAATGATAAGGATGGAAGCATCTTGACTGACGAACGTGTGGTAATCGAAAAGTGGAGGCAGCACTTTGAGGAATTTTTATATGGTGCTGAGAGCACATGCAGTGAATATTAAGGCACCGTGGGAGACGACTGCATCAGTTCAGCGAACGATGGAAACCAGCCACCACCTTGAAGGAAGTTAAGAATGCAATCCAAAAGCCCAAGAATAATAAAGCATGGTAAGGGTGGTAAGGATACGATTTTTAACAGATCCAATTTATTTGTCTCGCGGATGTGTCCCATCCCTGGAAGTTGAATCAGCAAGAAGTAACAGGAGTTGATATTTGAAAGAGATTTTATCAACGAAGTTGTAGCACATGACCCACAGAGCTTTTTTGATACTTTTCCGATGAGGTCATTTATGGATGCGTTGAAAGAAAATGAATTCCATTTAACTATCTTGAGCCATTTAATATTATGTCTTTATCACACTTATGCAGTGTTCGGCTAAGGGTCGTTCACTTTAGCAATTTTACTTCCAAAGTTACCTTTTTTAATACCCCTCAAATATGGAACGGTTGTTACGGCTATCCTCGTTTCTTCCTTCCACCTTTTGCGCGAATTTGTGGATTCGCCTAGTGGGAATGAGATTCAATTCTATGTTTACAGGCTACAGAGACTACAGATAACTGCACCGTGGAAACAATAAAAATGTTATTGCCAAACTTTCGGTTTCTAAATCGTTTAGTGTATGTCTACATTTCATACAAGAGAGGATGGCTAATGATACATACATTGGAGTACTTACAGCCGAGTCAAACAATCATAAATGTGTTGGATTTGGTAGTAAAATCAAGTGTTTTAATTACGAATTGTTAACATTGAAATGAGTGTTTGCGAAGGTTTACGGTCTAGCCCGTATGTAAGAGTAATTAACAAAAGGGAACTTGAAACGAACAAGCCACCGCAATGTTCAGCATGCCTCGAACAACATTATTTGGACCCCCAGCCAGTGAGTGATGTTTGTTTGTTCCTCGATGAAGCACTTAACTATTACCCAGCGAAACCGTCAAGCGTGTAAGCAGTGGTCGATTATAATTATAATTTATCATGGTTTCCCATTGCGCACGTTTTGGAATGAAAGAAACTCATCGCAACGTTTTCATCAAATCAAATCCTCTATCGATTTGGATTTAGAAATAAACTGAATGGTCACTGATTCGTATACGTTGAAGAGAGGTTGATTTTTGAAAGAGATTTTATCAACGATGTTGCAGAGCATGACCCACAGAGCTTTTTTGATACTTTTCTGATGAGGTCAAATCGATAGTTTGGATTGCTCGTCATTTATGGATGGGTTGCAAGAAAATGAATACCAATTAACTATCTTGAGCCATTTAATATTAATGAGAGTTATGTCTTTATCACACTTATGCAGTGTTCGGCTGAGGGCCGTTCACTTTGGGCGCATATGTAATCCCCATGCGTGCACCCATGGTTGGGCCCCAACGAGAAACAGGCATTGTTGGAATTGTTCAGTTAATTATTTTTGATTAGGTTCAACGGCTACCGCACTGGTGTTCAAGAGCTTTGTGTGTGAAAAAAATGAACCGGTAAAATAAAGGACGGATTGGCAGTGGCTACAGTTTTGATTGCCGGTATTGTTAGTTACTTCTAGGTTTGAACTATGACGCCCAAAGTGGATGTAACTTCATATGATGGTTATGAAATCGTGGCTATGGTTACAGGTAATGTGCTGATCAATTGAAGCACAGTTGCATGATCAAACTATCTGATGTTTATGAAACTCAGTAATAAAATATTCGCAACAGAATCAAAAATGTAAAAAGTATTTTGTATTTGAAACAGTTTGGCAAATTTAAATGATTTGCATGAAAACATACCTACCGCTTTGGGTTTGGATACAGTTTTAATTTTTCTCAAATCTATCGAAAGGTATAAAAATTCTGTCGTTATGGTATGGCCTTCATTTGGCCGTAAAAGTCGTTTGTCTGAATAAGTGATATGGCTGAAAATGTCATTTGGCCGAACGGGTCGACATTTCTACCATTCAGCAAATAAGAATTTCGGCCAAATGCACAACAAACATTAAATGTTAGAAAACGCCTATTTAGACAAATTTAATCTTGTTCAGCTTAAAAACCAGCTTATTCAGCTTAAATTGTTTGCTGGCAGGACCTTTCTACCAAATGATAACTTCGGCTTATTGCGAGGAAGCAGCCATTTCAGCCAAATGATCTGTTAGGACAGTACACTTTTCAGCCTGTAACGTTTTACGTTTATTTATTATTACGATTGAAATTCAAATAAAAATATTCGATTAGAACCGAGAAAACAAAAATAAATTTTGAATTTTGTTTTAATTTGTGATCGTCTGTCGTGTTTCGTTTGCGTTCATAAAATCTGTTCGTTCCTGTATCAATTTTAAGTTTATAGTATTTGTTATAAAAGCTCAACTCATTATGGCATGCATGTGAGCTGCAAATAGGCGGCAAACAGCCGCCATGCCTCCGAATGCCATGCTAATCGTTTGGCGCAATATTATTTGAATATGCTTTAGAGTCAAATTGAATAATAGCTCAGATTTGAATAGTTTAATAGTAGAATGATTTCAAAAGATTAAAAATTTCTTGATGCAAGTACAACTAAGACTCGCTCATTTCGTCTACGAATCGGCTGGAGAACAGAAGTGCGCGAAAAAAATACTTACGTTCAGTTCTATAGGGCCCTCCTTAGCCGTGCGGTAAGACGCGCGGCTACAAAGCAAGACCATGCTGAGGGTGGCTGGGTTCGATTCCCGGTGCCGGTCTAGACAATTTTCGGATTGGAAATTGTCTCGACTTCCTTGGGCATAAAAGTATCATCGTGTTAGCCTCATGATACACGAATACAGAAATGGTAACTTGGCTTAGAAACCTCGCAGTTAATAACTGTGGAAGTGCTAATTGAACACTAAGCTGCGAGGCGGCAATGTCCCAGTGGGGGATGTAATGCCAATGAAGAAGAGTTCAGTTCTTGAAAGTTTAAGATTTGGCTTAAGTAATTTTAGTTTGATTGGAAGGTAAAATTAGTGAGTCAGTTTTAAAAAAAATAAGTGGTGTTAAATGTTCTGTGTTTTCTTCCTAGCTTAGTGGACCGAGGTCCAATTGATTGCGTATTCTGCTCAGATATTTTTATTAAAGTGAATTAATACGAAAAAAGGTAATTAAATCTAAGTATGTTGAGCAATTTACCGGTCATCGGACTGGATAGTCTGCATACCGTATCGAAAGACAACGGCCAACGATGCATAAACTTTGCAGCCTCCCGCGGAATGGTAGTCCGAAGCACTTTCTTCCCCCGTAAGAATATCCACAAGGCCACATGGAAATCACCTAATCAAGTAACGGAAAACCAAATCGACCACGTTCTAATCGACGGTAAATTCTTCTCCGACATCACGAACGTACGCACTTACCGCAGTGCGAATATTGAATCCGACCACTACCTCGTCGCAGTATGTCTGCGCTCAAAACTCTCGACGGTGATCAACACGCGTCGGAGTCGTCCGCCGCGGCTTAACATTGGGCGGCTACAAGACGGTAGACTAGCTCAAGACTACGCGCAGCAGCTGGAAGTTGCACTCCCAACGGAAGAGCAACTAGGCGCAACATCTCTTGAAGATGGCTGGAGAGATATTCGATCCGCCATTGGAAGCACCGCAACCGCTGCACTAGGCACGGTGGCTCCGGATCAGAGAAACGACTGGTATGACGGCGAATGTGAGCAGTTAGTTGAGGAGAAGAATGCAGCATGGGCGAGATTGCTGCAACACCGCACGAGGGCGAACGAGGCACGATACAAACGGGCGCGGAACAGACAAAACTCGATTTTCCGGAGGAAAAGCGCCAGCAGGAAGATCGAGACCGTGAAGAGACGGAGGAACTGTACCGCGCTAATAACGCACGAAAGTTCTATGAGAAGTTGAACCGTTCACGTAAGGGCCACGTGCCACAGCCCGATATGTGTAAGGACATAAACGGGAACCTTCTTACGAACGAGCGTGAGGTGATCCAAAGGTGGCGGCAGCACTACGAAGAGCACCTGAATGGCGATATGGCAGACAACGGTGGCGGTATGGTAATGAACCTAGGAGCACGCGCGCAGGACATGCGACTTCCGGCTCCGAATCTCCAGGAAATCCAGGAGGAGATCGGCCGGCTAAAAACAACAAAGCCCCTGGAGTTGACCAACTACCAGGAGAGCTGTTTAAACACGGTGGTGAAGCACTGGCTAGAGCGCTGCACTGGGTGATTACCAAGGTTTGGGAGGATGAGGTTCTGCCGCAGGAGTGGATGGAAGGTGTCGTGTGTCCCATCTAAAAAAGGGCGATAAGCTGGATTGTAGCAACTACCGCGCAATCACATTGCTGAACGCCGCCTACAAGGTACTCTCCCAAATTTTATGCCGTCGACTAACACCAATTGCAAGAGAGTTCGTGGGGCAGTACCAGGCGGGATTTATGGTTGAACGCTCTACCACAGACCAGGTGTTCGCCATACGTCAGGTATTGCAGAAATGCCGCGAATACAACGTGCCCACACATCATCTATTTATCGACTTCAAAGCCGCATATGATACAATCGATCGGGACCAGCTATGGCAGCTAATGCACGAAAACGGATTTCCGGATAAACTGATACGGTTGATCAAGGCGACGATGGATCGGGTGATGTGCGTAGTTCGAGTTTCAGGGGCATTCTCGAGTCCCTTCGAAACCCGTAGAGGGTTACGGCAAGGTGATGGTCTTTCGTGTCTGCTATTCAACATCGCTTTGGAGGGAGCAATACGAAGGGCAGGGATTGACACGAGTGGTACGATTTTCACGAAGTCCGTCCAGTTATTTGGTTTCGCCGACGACATTGATATCATGGCACGTAACTTTGAGAGGATGGAGGAAGCCTACATCAGACTGAAAAGCGAAGCTAAACGGATTGGACTAGTCATCAACACGTCGAAGACGAAGTACATGATAGGAAGAGGCTCAAGAGAGGTCAATGTGAGCCACCCACCACGAGTTTGTATCGGTGGTGACGAAATCGAGGTGGTTGAAGAATTCGTGTACTTGGGCTCACTGGTGACCGCCGATAACGATACCAGCAGAGAAATTCGGAGACGCATACTGGCTACATACATACTGGCTCGCAAGACGCTCCGATCGAATAGAGTTCGCCGCCGTACCAAACTGACTATCTACAAAACGCTTATAAGACCGGTAGTTCTCTACGGACACGAGACCTGGACGATGCTCGTGGAGGACCAACGCGCACTGGGAGTTTTCGAAAGGAAAGTGTTGCGTACCATCTATGGTGGGTTGCAGATGGCAGTAGGTACGTGGAGGAGGCGAATGAACCACGAGTTGCATCAGCTGTTGGGAGAACCATCCATCGTTCACACCGCGAAAATCGGAAGACTGCGGTGGGCTGGGCACGTAGCCAGAATGTCGGACAGTAATCCGGTGAAAATGGTTCTCGACAACGATCCGACGGGAACAAGAAGGCGAGGTGCACAGCGGGCAAGGTGGATCGATCAGGTGGAGGACGACTTGCGGACCCTCCGCAGACTGCGTGGTTGGCGAAGTGCAGCCATGAACCGAGCTGAATGGAGAAGTCTTTTATGTGCAGCACAGGCCACTCCGGCCTTAGTCTGATGATAAATAAAAAATGTTGAGCAATTTCTTAAATTTAATGTGATGTCGTGTTTCGTGTGATTGATTTCTGTCACTAAGCAATGCCGCCGATCGATTCTTTTCGTGGTATTCTACCACGGCTTCGTCCGTCGACCGTCCGAGGACCGTCCGACCCGTGTGCCAGCGAAGGCCCACCTCAAGTAGGTAGCCAAACGGAGGTGATGATGTCGCAAAGTCAATCTTAGCGAATATTCCACGTCGGTGTCGTTAATTGCCGACGGAAAGGTCCATTCCGTTACATTTTTGGACCAGTGATATCGAGAGTGTAGCTTCGTTAGTGTTTAGCGTGTCATCAATTGCACGCCATGAACCTCGATCCTAACCAAAGGATAAAGGACACACCACTTCCCGCTCGGTGAACCGGATAGGTACGCGAAGCCGGGTCGCTTGGGTACGTGTGCCTCTATTTGGCGGAGCCAATCGTCCCGGGAAGAATCAGACCAAGTGCCACAACACTCTCTCCGATCGTAATCAGAAGCTTCCGTTCCAGCCGCCACTCACTCCGCACCTTTAGATCGGCCATATCGCACACGGGTCATGTCCATCGCTGCGTGCCAAATCGCAGTACGGACCCGCCGGTGACCGCCATCGCGTTACCGCCATCATCAAGGAAACCGTCGCCATCGTCAAGACATCGAAGCCTCATCTTTCCCGCCGGCATCGAGTCATCGAAAAATCCTGCGCAGGTACGTGAAGAGCTTTTTATCACATGCCCATGTTTTGCCCTTTCCCATTCCGTATTTAGTCGCGTCCAGTGTAGTGGTCGCAGTGCCGCGACTGTTCCTGGAGGATTTTGCAACGGATGGCTTACGCGCCACCTCCGAAGAGGACCACCCGTCGTGTTAGTTTGCCCGGCTATAGACTGGTTAATGAACCAGTCCGGAAATTGTTCAACACACCAGGAACACGCGTAACCGACCACCCACACTCAAATTGTCTAACCCACGATACCGACAACCAAACTCTTACAATCCTGACCAACGAAACCCAGCACACTCCCAAATCCTATCACGTGTCCACAGTATAAAGTTATCATCACTGGTAACAATCTTCCCACCCCATCTTTCCCTCTCGCTTCGAAAGACGAACAATTCGGATCAGCATACGCGGACAGACAATACTAACACGAAACGTGAAATACCCTCCAGACTCTGTCAATCACATCTGTCTAACTAGGAACTACAATTTACAGAAACAAAACAACATAGGGTAAATGATCCAATAGTGGAGGAACTAAGCGCGTTCCAACACTATTCATTTCCCCTGAAAAATAACAAATCTAATTTCACTTACCTTTGATATGCATTCGAAGGCTCTTCGCTTCTATTTCAATAAAAAAAATGCTTCCATTTGAAAAGAAATCGTCATTTTAACCTAAAATCAAAACTCCAATTATTGGTACAGTGTTCCAATAGTTGCGATATTTTTTAATCTTTGTTCCTATAGTTGCGAATCCCATTGTTTTCTTACGGGACTCGCAACTATAGGAACACTACCGCAACTATTGGTGCACATACGGAAAAATATTAAGGTATTTTGAGGATATTTACCAATTTAAAAGAGCTAACCAAGATGTTTTGGTTCGGTTCGGGTACTGACTGATTAACTAGTTGATTGACAATGTGGGTTGCTGCGTTTGATTTGTAAATTTTAAGCAGAGATGCATCCTGAACAGAACGTGAGCCAAGAGCGTGCCTTGGTGTTCTTAGTTTTGAACTCTGAACACAGTTCAGTGTGCACTGGGTTGGTACGCAAGCAAAAGGATCATGGTAACTAAGATCCCTTAGATTTGGAACTATGCAAAAATATACGAGCATGCTTAATTTCTTTCCGTTAGATGCCCACGTGCTCCATTAACAGCCGAAAAATGTGTAGCATGCCGTCGTTTGAATTTGTTTTCCTAGGATACAAGTTGCTAAGTTAGGTCAGTGCTCTTGAACAGTGTGCAGTGTTGCATCTCTGATTTTAAGTATACCATACTACCGCAACTATAGGAACACCCACGACTAAGGGAACTTTTACCCTAGTTTATTTCGGTAGGACATTTTTATAATTCGCTTTAAATCACATCTCGGGGCGGCCTACTTAGTCCCCTTCACTTCCCTAGCTTGTGCGGTCTTCTACTCTTTCTCTACTTCTAGCGCTTTTCGGTATCACTTGTCTTGCATGCGACGACTTATTCTAATTGGCCATTTCGGCCACTGCGATGGACTCCGACTGGAGTTTACGACGGTTCGCCTATTTTCGCTGACTACAGCACACTCGGAACCGCGAACGGGTCCGGAAAAAAAGGTTTGGAAACACTTACGGTTCGGGCCGACTCAATCGGCCGGGGTTTGACTGGGGGTCGCCGGTTGGAGTGCAGTTGACGGTTGCTACTCCCTTCCGCCTTCGTCAAGGCGGGAAACCTTGAGTCCAGAGCGTGGCAAGGGTTGGCGATGGCGACGAGCAATGGTGATGGCGTGCAGGCGGTGGCTTTGTCGTCTAGGCTTCAACACACAAGACAGTCGCACAGCTCACAAAAAACTCTACCGCACAATTTACAACTAGGCTAGCCAATTACACCACGGAACAAACTAAAGGATCGCGCCCTTCTTTCACCACGGTCAGGATCAAAGTGAACGAGTCGATTGCAAATAATCCTCAGATTAACGTTCTTTGGCAATGTAACCGGAAATTGAAGCGCGACGGATTACGTTGACCCTGATTGTAAGAGATAGATTGTAAACATCTCCCTCCCATTCGAAGCGGTTTGGTCTGCTACTCATATCACCGATTGCAAGTCGAACCCTTTCTCATTGCTCGGATTTTATGTAACGGTGTCACGAATGGTGATCCGCTTCAAAGGCGCTTATGCGTTTCAGGCGTAGCAACTAACCTCGTCACGCAACGTTCTATTTAAATTGCATGCAAGTTTTTGTTTTTGTCTTTATTAAAGAGACTTTCAGCCCGAGGCTGGCTCGTCTCCGATTGCATGCAAGTCTGCACCAGCTACACGGTTCGTTTTATTTGGTATTCCATGTTGTGTTGTATCGAAATTTACGAATTTAAATTAAGTCTAGAATAATTATTAACATTTAACAAAGAAGTATATATTTACAGTTTTAGATATTTATATTTACAAATTTAGAAACTTAATTTACAAAGAACTGCAAAAACAAATATTGACTACCGTTACACCAGTACGAATGAATGCCCTAAAATACAGAAAACTTTGAATGAATTTTGTTGAGTTGGATGAATTCCGCTTACGTTTAACGCCAGTTGGCAATAAAACATACTCATTAAACTCAATTACGTTTCGTTCCATTTTATTGCTCGAATGAGCGAACATTCTCTCTGAGCTCCCTATGTTTCGTACGGATAACGAGCCGAAGTAAGTGCATGCGTTACGACGTTTATTACACGCTAAAAATGAACTACTCAAAATTGAGTCGAATCCGACTCATTTTCATTAAAAACGGGACAACTCAAAATTTGAGTAAAAGATACTACTTCAATAAAATGATGATTGCACTTAAACTAGGAGTCTGTTTGTCGTAAAATGCACTAGATAGATAAACTTGATTCGCATCTGTCGTATTAAAAATTGATGGAAGGCCAAGCTTAACTTCCGCGAAATCATCATTTTATTGAAGTAGTATCTTTTACTCAAATTTTGAGTTGTCCCGTTTTTAATGAAAATGAGTCGGATTCGACTCAATTTTGAGTAGTTCATTTTTAGCGTGTACCATTGTTCCGCGAACCGTTCGAGAGTTTCCTTGAGCGAAATAGTCTCTCAAAAGTCGGGCAAATCAAACACGACCGGTGGTCTCTCTTCGAGAGTGGCGCTTAAGCCATCGAATTAGTAAAACCTCAAGAACATTCCCGAACGGTTACAAGCCAAATTACCAGTTTGGTCGTATGTCACTTCGGCCTTGCCGACTATTTTTGACCTAATATCCGTTTTTATCAAAAATTTAATTGGCGTAGATATCTTTCGGGTTATCCTGTCATTTGGCCAAGTAGCAATCGAACGAATGGCTTTCTACCAAATTACTTTCGACCAAACGATGGGAAGGCCACAACACAGACAAACAGACATAAGACTCGTCAAATTTGCATCGTTCACTGATTTACTGGTCAATTAAAATAATCATTAGTTGGCCAATCGGTCACTAGTGGCGCGCTCGAGTTTGACATTTGCTAATTACCGCCATCTGTTTTGTGATTTGTCCAACTAACTGGAAACAAAAGATGTCGTTAGTATTTGAATGACGATGAATTTGATGAGTGAATGTTCAATATGTTATGTCTGTTTGTCTGTGGCCAAAAGGTCGAATGTCATTTGGCTGTCCGTATATGTCATGTCTAGACCAACATTTGAAAAGGGCGTAACAGCTAAAATTTGTTCCTTCTGATTCTTCGTCCACATATATAGCTATATATGTAGACGAAGAATCAGAAGGAATAAATTTTGGCTGTTACGCCCTTTTCAAATGTTGGTCTAGATGTGGCTTAACAAATCATTAGACCGAAACCCTTCTGGCCAATAACGTCATTTGGCAGAACTAGTAATTCGGACGAAAAATCGTTTGCCCTAACATGGCATAATATGGGCAAAATGGTCGTTTGGCCGAATACTTCATGTGCCAGAATATGCCGTTTGGTCGGAATGATCGTTTAGAAGAAATGGCTATTTTGCCGGAAATGTCCTTTGGCGGAATTTTCATTTGTTGAACGGGTCATATGGCCAAAATTGACGACCCATTCGTTCAACTGACAATTTGCCTGAAATGGTTATACTAAGGTGCCAATGAAATGGCACAGTGGGAATAAAAGGGCCCGTAACGGTACTTATTGAGATGCCGCTATTTTAGAGGTCCGGAAAAGACCCAATATTATGTAAAAAAAATCAGAGGAATTGATTGGTGATTTTTTTTTGCTGCAGACAAACCATTAAAAAGTGCCCGTTTTGCCTGATTTTCCCCAAAATATTTCAAAAAAAGCGAATTGATTAACGAAAAATTTTATTTGTCGCTCCCGGAAAAGACTCAAATAATAAGTAGGGATAGAATATTGATGAAATGGATTGCATTAAGTTTTGTACGTGACATATCTCCAAGTTAGTCTATTTTGCCCGATTCTCCCATAAACTCATGATTTAATAAGAAAAAGTTGCTGGAAAGTAATTTCTCACGTTTAAAATGATTTTTGCAGCCACAAATCTACTCAAGATATATGCAGATAGCGAATTAAAATTGCATCGTCATTGAAGACTTATGATTTCCCCCAAAATACTGCGAAATAATCAACGGAAAATCTTATTTGCCGCTCCTGGGAGAAACTCAAATATTACTCAAGTGTTGATAGATAGTTCCTCCGGAAGTTCCTCTGGGAATTCCTTCGGAAGTTCCTCCGGGAATTCCTCCGGAAGTTCCTCCGGGAATTCCTCCGGAAGTTCCTCCGGGAATTCCTCCGGAAGTTCCTCCGGGAATTCCTCCGGAAGTTCCTCCGAAATTTCCTCCGAAAATTCCTCCGGAAGTTCCTCCGGGAATTCCTCCGGAAGTTCCTTCGGGAATTCCTCCGGAAGTTCCTCCGAAAATTCCTCCGGAAGTTCCTCCGAAAATTCTTCCGGAAGTTCCTCCGGGAATTCCTCCGAAAATTCCTCCAGAAGTTCCTCCGAAAATTCCTCCGGAAGTTCCTCCGGGAATTACTCCGGAAGTTCCTCCGGGAATTCCTCCGGAAATTCCTCCGGGAATTCCTCTAGAATTTTCTCCGAGAATTCCTCCGGAAGTTCCTCCATGAATTCCTCCGGAAGTTCCTCCGGGAATTCCTCCGGAAGTTCCTCCGGGAATTCCTCCGGAAGTTCCTCCGGGAATTCCTCCGGAAGTTCCTCCGGGAATTCCTCCGGAAGTTCCTCCGGGAATTCCTCCGGAAGTTCCTCCGGGAATTCCTCCGGAAGTTCCTCCGAAAGTTCCTCCGGAAGTTCCTCCGGGAATTCCTCCTGAAGTTCCTCCGGAAGTTCCTCCGGGAATTCCTCTGGAAGTTCCTCCGGGAATTCTTCCGGAAGTTCCTCCGGGAATTCCTCCGGAAGTTCCTCCGGGAATTCCTCCGGAAGTTCTCCCGGGAATTCCTCCGGAAGTTCCTCCGTGAATTCCTCCGTAAAATCATCCGGAAGTTCCTACGGGAATTCTTCCGGAAGTTCCTCCGGAAGTTCCTCCGGGAATTCCTCCGGGAATTCCTCCGGAAGTTCCTTCGGGAATTCCTCCGGAAGTTCCTTCGGGAATTCCTCCGGAAGTTCCTTCGGGAATTCCTCCGGAAGTTCCTTCGGGAATTCCTCCGGAAGTTCCTTCGGGAATCCCTCCGGAAGTTCCTTCGGGAATCCCTCCGGAAGTTCCTCCGGGAATTCCTCCGGAAGTTCCTCCGGGAATTCCTCCGGAAGTTCCTCCGGGAATTACTCCGGAAGTTCCTCCGGGAATTCCTCCGGAAGTTCCTCCGGGAATTCCTCCGGAAGTTCCTCCGGGAATTCCTCCGGAAGTTCCGGCGGCAACCCCTCCGGAAGTTCCTCCGGGAATTCCTCCGGAAGTTCCTCCGGGAATTCCTCCGGAAGTTCCTCCGGGAATTCCTCCGGAAGTTCCTCCGGGAATTCCTCCGGAAGTTCCTCCGGGAATTCCTCCGGAAGTTCCTCAGAGGGATTCCTCCGGAAGTTCCTCCGGGAATTCCTCCGGGAATTCCTCCGGAAGTTCCTCCGGGAATTCCTCCGGAAGTTCCTCCGGGAATTCCTCCGGAAGTTCCTCCGGGAATTCCTCCGGAAGTTCCTCCGGGAATTCCTCCGGAAGTTCCTCCGGGAATTCCTCCGGAAGTTCCTCCGGGAATTCCTCCGGAAGTTCCTCCGGGAATTCCTCCGGAAGTTCCTCCGGGAATTCCTCCGGAAGTTCCTCCGGGAATTCCTCCGGGAATTCCTTCGGAAGTTCCTCCGGGAATTCCTCCGGAAGTTCCTCCGGGAATTCCTCCGGAAGTTCCTCCGGGAATTCCTCAGGATGTTCCTCCGGGAATTATATCTCCGCAACTTCGAACAGGCATCGAACCAAGCCGCTTGGTGCATTTTGGCAGAACCCCGACCATTTACGGATCGTTTCTCATTTTTTATAGACCTTTTTTGCCTTTCTCGTATACAAAGTATACGTAAAGGCTATATGTTCGCTCCAAAAACAAACTTTTTATAGAAGGCTCGGAGACCCATAGTGTTATATACCGATCGACTCAGCTCGACGAATCGAGGTGATGTCTGTGTGTGTGTATGTGTGTGTGTATGTGTGTGCGTGTGTATGTGTGTGTGTGTGTATGTGTGTGTATGTGCGCAAAAAGTCTAGCCCACTTTTCAGGTACTTACCCTTAACCGATTTGCTCGCAACAAGTTGCATTCGACGCAGAATCCTATCCCATTGTTTCCTATTGAAAATTGGCCGGATCGGATTATGGGCTCAGAAGTTATGGTCAAAATACTTTTTTTTAGACAACAACGTCTAGCCCACTTTTCAGGTACTTACCCTTAACCGATTTGCTCGCAACAAGTTGCATTCGACGCAGAATCCTATCCCATTGTTTCCTATTGAAAATTGGCCGGATCGGATTATGGGCTCAGAAGTTATGGTCAAAACACTTTTTTTTAGACAACAACGAGTGGAAAAGTCTAGCCCAGTGTACAGGCACATACCCTTGACCGATTTGCTCGCAACAAGTTGCATTCGACGCAGAATCCTGTCCCATTGTTTCCTATTGAAAATTGGCCGGATTGGACTATGGGCTCAGAAGTTATGGTCAAAATACTTTATCTTTCGACGAAGACGAGTGAAAAAATCTAGCTCACTTTTTTGTCACTTATCCTTTACCGATTGTTTCGCAAAAGTAGCGTTCGACAGGGGATTCCGTCCTATTGCTTTCTATTGAGAACTGGGCAGACGGTATCAGAAACTATGGTCAAAATACATTTTTAAGCAAAAAAGGCTTGGAAAGTCAGGCCAACTTTTCAATCAGTTTTCATCAACCGATTTGCGCGCAACAAATTGTGTTCAACGGGGAATCCTGTCCGATTGTTTTCCAATGAAAATTGGGACTCTGGGCTCGAAAGTTTTAGCCAATATTTTTTTTGCCTTTCTCGTATACAAAGCAAAAAAAAAATAAAAAAAAAATTTTAGCCGATATATTTTTTTTACAAAAAAAAAAATTTTTAAAAGAAGCCCAAGAACTACCTATTTTTTTATTCGTAAAATGCATTTAAAAAATTCAATTAGTTTTGGGACACTTGGTATTAATTTGTTTACTCACAACAAGTTGTTTCATGTCATAAAAAATTTAGCCAGAATATTAGGTATTAAGAAGTAACGTACTTTTCGAGCACGTTCAAAGAGAGATCTGAGTAGAAAAAGCCGCGTAGTCGATAGCAGTTCCATTCTGCTGTCTGGTTTGTTTTATATGAACATTAAAAAATGTATGTGACTTCGTAGCTATTGAATTGGCATCGACAAATACAGATTAAAAATTGTCTCAAGTCACGCTTTTTTGGAACAGAAATATTCCGTAAAGAGAGGGGGAGTAACTTCAATGTTCATAGAAATGAGCGTTTTTCTATTGCGTTTATCCTGAATCATTCGATTAATACTCATAACTCATGTTCTATTTGATTTCCGTGGATATACTCAAGAACTTGAAATCCAAAAATCGCTAGCTGGTTGATGGGATTTTGAAACCCTTTGTAGGACTAATTACACATATATCGGAGTAAGCTGCTCAATTGGTTTGTGAGTTTGGAGATGGCGAATTTTGCTTCAATCAGGGAAATTCAAAGTATCAAGTCTTCTAGTTAGTTTCCGGCGTAACCCACTTCTATCTACCACAAGCATTTCATGCGCAACCGAGAATAGGATTTGAGCTAATTTTGTCCGTAGTTTGAATTATCGTTAAACAAATAAATTTCATTATTAATGAGCGTTTGTGGTTTTGAGGGAAAGTTATCAGGTAATCAATTTTTTACTCTTTTACTATTATCCGATAATGATAAGGTACGTCCTAATAATAATGTAAATAGGATGTAGTTTGTCAAAAATGCTTGCTCCATACGTTTGAACATTCTTGGTTTTCTAAAAGGTGACGGTTATAGTTTGTATAGATTACGAGATGTTACACGACAACTTTGACATCAAGAGCTTCCTCATTATAGCTTTATTCTGATAAAGCTTGTAGTCGGAATAGGCTCTCAAAATAGTTTTAGCTACATTCTCAATATTTCGAAGATACGATTTTTTTTTTCAGATCTTGGAACATGTGTAATTTGAATAGTTCTCTATTTTTGGTTTTAATTCTTTCAAAAATGGACGCATTCAGGCTTTTGATTGATTATTTGTTTACAATTTAACTTCATAAAAAAATATTTTGCAATTTCTGATCATAATACCTGGTTTACAGCATTTGAGTGATGAAACGGCCTACTTTTCCATACCAATGACATGTATGGGTGCTTTAATGAACATTATGCAACTCAAATGGGTTGCATAAAATCCATTATTTTCCATTTTAGCAAATGCTGGTTTTCCAAGTAGCACTCATTTGGGTGCTATAATGGAAAACCAGCATTAGAACAATAGTTACATGGCCACATTTGGCTCAATTGGCTTGGGTGGGTGTTCAAACAGTGTATTCTCTGTGTCACGTAATAAATAAAATAATTTGGTGAGCATGACATCAAATTCTCCAAAGGCAGGTTTATTTATCGCTCTATGGTCTGTCGAGCACCTAATGTGGCACGATAACATGGAATCTGTTTTCTGCAGCAACACGATTTTTTGGCAAGATTGATCATGTGAAGTAAATAAAATTGTACCATTTTGGTACAGATTTATCATACTCGTGCTTAAAAAATCATCTTTCTGCAACTATAGTTGCACAAACTACTATTTTCAATTCTTTGCAATGAAACTGCCATAGCATGTACAAGATACAGCGATGACTAGATTTTTAGCATGTTAAAATTTTCCTGCCCCTGATTTTGACTACAACCGATTTTATGACGGTTTTGATATGGTTTCTCCACGAGTCAAAACCATTAATTGCTTTATATTTGTTCTATTTGACCTCTCTAAAGGATTTTCTCGACACATTTTATAAAGAGCGAGAAAGGCATCATCACCGCTAGGTGGATTAATATGGGTTTTTTTCATATTTATGGTCAAAGTAAACAATGCTCAAAATTTAGTTGTCCCAAGATTTTAAGAACTTTTATAGGACAAACATGCCGCTTGGAATATTGATTAGTCTCATTCTCGTACAATAGAATTAATTCAGATAGCAACAAAATCAACCACAATTACTTCGAGTATTAACTGGCGCCAAAGCATTTTTGTTACGTTGCAACATGGTTGTATATCATCGTCACTTATTAAACTCAATGTCCAATGAGAACCCCAACAAAACGGTCGGCTCACTGTGGATCTCTTTTCTTTTCTAGTCCGTCAGTTTTGTTGCACCCAGATAAAGATCAGCTTTCATTTAATGGTCTAACACGATTGTCGGTTGTTCATCAGCCAGCGCAGTGCAGTCGTGATTGAACTGCACTAATGATGTTAAGTAATTTTAAATTACCTCTGGCCAGACGCCGCAGACTGACTGCCCTGTGGTAAGTACTGAATGGTGCACTGCCCCCACAGTGGACAACTTCAAGAATGTATGTCATCTTCCTCAAATCTATGGGGTTATAAGAAGGTACGTATACCAATAGTGCAGCGACATCAGACGGACGACGACGATGTGCAACATTTCTGATCGGGGACAGTCCACCCGCTTATTAGATCATCTCGTTGCCATTGTAAGCATGTATAGCTGTACCGATTCCGTCCCTTGATTCATCGTACTTCAAGTCGCCTCCATTATAACTACATCATGGATCAAGTCACGAATCTTCCGTCAGCCCGGCGTAAGGGATTGCATATTTGCCGTGCAAAACTAACTTCGTCAAATTCTCACGTAATCGTGGCGACTGTGTGACACTGCAACTAAAACCAGTTCACTTGTCCAGGCTTTCATCCCTTCATCGGCCTTTTGGTTTCAATTCATATGCAAACAAACAAGCCGCCGACGAGCGCAGATCGGAGCCATCGTGTCCATCGTTGTGACGAGTAAATTAAAGGCAGAGTTAGGTGAATAATTTGTTGTTATCTAAATGCACATTTGTTGGCAACACCACGTGAACACAGTGACAAAACACAAATGTATTTGGTTTTGTAAGTTAACGACCTGAACGGAGTAAAATTTATAATGAAGATCGGTTTGATCAATCTGTATTTAAACATAAGTGGTCAACGGCTATCTGAAGTTATTTTGAAGATTTCTTTTCTCTTTCATAACAATGCATTTGCACTAAGTCTAGTGGTAAAATGTGATGTAATAAAGCAAGAGCTTGTTGAGGGTGGCTAGTTTCGTTTCCCGATCCAATCCAGAAGGATTTATGGTTGGAAATTTTCTCGATATCTGGGCGTAGGAGCATCGTGTTAGCCTCATAATATACAAATGCAAAAATTGTAGCTTGGCTTTGAACTATGAAATTGCTTAATGAACACTAAGCTGTGAGGCGGCAATGTCCTATAATCGAAAAATAAGAAGCAGCTGGATAGCCATCTGCACTACAACGTCCGATTCAGCTATCCCCAGTCTTCTACGTTGGGTCCACTCCTACAAAGTTACAAAATTTATGTGAAGCCAATCTCCAGTCTCTAACAACAGTAACATATTTATTTACACAGTGGAGCTATACTCGTGCGGCGATATTTATACACATGACGTTACCTGATTGCAAATACGTTTATTGCTCGCATTCGTTTAGTAACCATGGCAGGCCCAAGGAGTGACGTCGCCACTCGCTTACCGGAAGCCTTACGCGACTACGATGACGACCGGCCTATCAATCGACTGGTATAATCGATTCACTATGGACAGGCTCATTCCTACCTGATTGCACTGTTTATATGCTATTTTCTGGTTGATCGTACCATAAAACACGGCACTCACACGCAAGTGACAATAAATCAAACACTTTAGCAGGCAGACACCCGTCCGCGGACTCCCTTTCCCGAGTCATGTGATACCAGGCGCTATTTTGCAACGAGTGACCATTACCTACGTCAAGCTACGAGTAGGTCGTTGCGGGGACACATCCACAGTAAAACTAGGTTGACTGGCCATTATATATCGAACAAGGAAGATGAAATGGTTATATCAGCAAGAGACCCACGGTGGGCTCGCTCGGGGGCACGAGCCAATCATCATCGCCAAGTGGCTCTAAGCAAAAGTTGCACCATATTATAATAATCGGCCTGACAGGTGAAGCCGTTCATTTGGGAAGCGATCTGACAGACAAATGCAAACAATTAAACCAGTTGATGATATAATTATTGACTTGTAGCAGCTAACTGCAGTGCTAACGGTCGGTGGTCTATTGGCCGTTGGAAGTCGGTCGGTAATCATGCGGTGCGTAAAGAAGTGCGCAGTGCAACCGTTAATCGATCAGGTGCTTAAGATCTGTGATTTCCAGGTCGAGCAGCAGAATTGCGTAAATGAAATCGGTGCACGTCTATATCACTTCAAAAATATTAGTAAAGGGAACAGACGTGTAATTTATACTCACTACATTGTATGGAATTAAAATCTGACAATAACGAAGCTTATACATAGTTTTTGTTCAAAAAGCTACCCGCCAATGGTGGTGTGCTATCAGTTTCAACAAAATTATGTTGAAGTATGTTTTTAAAAACAGAAAGTTCGTTTTGAAAACAGTGTCGACCCGATTTTGCCACCCCTTTTTTTTTTGAAAAATTTGGTCGTTCTTATTATTTACGTAAATAATACCGCAATCAACAATGATTTTCATGAAGAAAAGTTTCACCCCCTGTGGTTTATTAGTATATTAGTATATTAGTATATTAGGTAAATTAGTCAAATAAATTTGAAAACCCAGATTAATCCACCTAGTGATGATGGTGCATTTCTCGACCTTCGTAAAATGTGTACGTACGAAAATAGGTGAGCTAGGAGTAAAATAGAAAAAAATCTGCGCCGTTCTATGAAAATAGATATGCTAATATGAATTTCGACAAAATGTTTCCTTTTCCAATCTTTTTGACATACACCTGCTTTATTTTTACCCAGTCATACATTTTAAGGATATCATTCTTGGAGGTTTGTTAAACTGAGTAGGTCGTTCGACAGCACAAAATGTCATTTCCATCGTTCGGTAGATTAAAATAACGCATCTGAATATTGAGCGTTTACGTTTACTAGGTAGACACGGTCGATTAGAGTAGCCGCTCAATCAAGTGTTCATTCAAGTATAGGGTGTCCCAGAAAGTATAAGCACGATTTATGAATAACATTATGACTTTGTTTTTGAAGAATAATTAATTATTGTTTCGCTTTAACGTCCTTTACTATGCTTTACTGCTGTTCAGTATCACTTTTCCCATATCCTTTTGATCGTACGCTAAGTTGTGGGATTTTGATCAAATGGTACCCATTAGCTTCTTCACGAACCGTTTATCAATGATCTAGGCTACATTTTCAATCTTTTTTGCAAAGTTATGTGCCTTTGTCAAAGCACAAAAAGTTATAATAGGAATTTCCTGGGAATTATTTAGAGAATTCATCTTCTTGAGTACCAATTCAACTCTTTTTGCTTTGTACCAAAATACCGTGTTCATCTCGTAATACATTGAAATAAAAACCGTCCAAAATAGTGCCGGATTATGATGGTTCCGGATAATAGACAGTAACTGCCGCTACAAGAATTCCTAAACGTACACATCAACTGTTATTGTATCAATCAGTGCAAATGGATTTGAAAGAATTACACACCTAAAAATTGCTCTCAAAATCATTGCCGTTTTACAGAAATTCCTTAATAAACTAGCTTATCAACATCGTCAATACTTTACCAGTACGGATCATGTTGAAATAACCCCATGGAAGTATTTTAAAACCGAGCTGCACTCATGGTTCATCATCATCATGGCCTTGCATAACGATGTTCCACACAAAAGTTTATCGTATAGCTTATGGGCCCATATTCGGACACATGCAGCATGTTATTCACTTCCTTTTATCTTCTACTGATCCCTGAAAGTCCGTAGTTCATTTAGTGTCGACTTTATTTTTTGATATTCTCAGATTTTTCCAAATCTTGAACAGAAGCACCATTTTTACCGGAAGAGATTGAATTTTTTTCCGATCGAACGCCATCTTACTCAATGAATGTTAGGAATAGTGAGGTGTGCGCCGCCGCGCCACGCCGCCGCCGCCGACAACTTTGCATCGGCGCGCTGTCGTTTAAAATTTTGTCACGCCGCTTAACTATGATTTTCCACGCCGATTAAAATTCGAAGGAGTTCGCGAAATTTCCCGATAGATATCCCCAACGTTGAAACTGAATTTTTCGTGAAAATACCAATGATTTTCTTGAAAAATAATCAGAAGGGTTACAAGATACGACCGCCCGACGGAAACTACGTAAAGCAGATCATAAAATAATAATTAATTTGCTTAGAGCTTAGAGTCATTGAAATTTTGACTTTTTCGCTCCCTGCTTGAACGATAACATTTGCTGTTTTGATGAACCTCCCAAATTTTCAACTGAATTGGTTGTAATTTAACTGAGTACGAGCAGTTTGAAGTTTGTATGGAAATCGCCCCGTACACCTGTGTTCAGAATAATAGCAGCGGAAGCCGTTTTTCATACAAAATGGTCAACTTTGACAAGCTGTAACTTTGTACCCCGATGACCGATTGAGCTGAAATTTTGGCAGTGAACTACACATATATTGAAATTTATACATACAAAGTAGTATTTCTTTCGAATGACGCATTCAAAAATTACCCACTACGTCAACTTGTTCAAAATAATAGCAGTTTTTGTTTTTGATATACTGGTCAATCCAAATGTCACATTCCACAATTTGTATTTTTTAAATTATAAACTCAGTGTCTTGCAGCACCTGAATTCAAATTGATAACATTCCAATCAATAGCTTTCCTGATATTTCCAAAACAAAAACTGCTATTATTTTGAATAATTTGACCTAGTGCGTAATTTTTGAACGCGTCATATAAAAAAATGATACTTAGTATGTGTAAATTTCAACATATTTGTAGTTCACTGCCAGAATTTCAGCTCAATCGGTCATCGGGGTACAAAGTTACACCTTGTCAAAGTTGACCGTTTTGTATGAAAAACGGCTTCCACTGCTATTATTCTGAACACAGGTGTATGCGAATGATCGTTTCGTGAGGCGGCTCATTAACTATTTAGGAGGAGATCCCCCAGCGCAGGACAACTCCTAATACCGGATACTCAGTAAAACGATACTTGCAGAGCTCCCTCCTTCAGCTTACAAAGTACAAAAGGAAGCTATTTAAAAGGATTTTAACGGCATGGGATATCAGATCTTCATGTGGTAAGCCTTGTACAAAATATTAAATTGAATAAAAATGTTGAAAATTTTGATGTTTCGCGTTATTTTAGAAGCTTTGAACCAACAATGTTAAAATCAATCTAATGCATTCTGATTATGTGAAGATGGTCCATATTAGCCATATTTCAAATAATGATGATGATTTGTTAGATGTGCCATGTAATTGTGGTGTTCGGACATTGAGATTTTTTATAGCCATTTTTTACACCTGTTTTGTTACACTTACTTCAATTCAATTGTTTCTTCTTGCTGAGAAAGCCACAGAAATTAGCAGAAACAAAAATTAAAGAGGGCATTCAAAAAGGTGAGAATTTGGATTAGGATGTAAACAATTTAGCTGACGAGTCAAATAAGCTCTACTAACAATTTTTAATATTTACAGCTTGAAGCATGTGAAAAATATGATTATTCTGAATGATATCTTTACTCATGTAACAGGAACTTAGTCACATTTGAACAATATTTGAACATTTGATGAAATAGTGTCCGGTACTAGGCGACATTTTTCTGAACCGTGAATTTTTTCTCCAAAATTCATCATCGTAAAACGTGTTCAAATAATCAAATATAGCTTGTATGAATCATCAATGGCCATATTTTATGTATAAGGTATAAAAGGAAACCTAATCCGGATAGTTAGAGTTTCTTTTTGTCAAATGGCTTATGTGTCCGGCACTGGATGATCTCCCCCAAAATATAATCAACCCGAAGACTTCGAAGAATATTTCCTAATATGTAAAACGGTTGTTGTTGCGAACCGATCGAACTTTTGTAAGCAAAGTTATAAAGAAAACAAAAATACTTATTATTGATATGTTATTCTTTTACGTGCTCAATTGAATTTCCCACGATTTAGAATTTCCTTAATAATTTTTCTTGCAAGCAGCAAATTGTTTCGCAACAAAAACGATTTATTCACTCGCTAAATTTCCTATGTTGCCATATATTTTTAGATATAAATGAGCAACACTGCAAAATGGTTTTCCAAAAAAGTTACTGTTTCCATAGTAATTCTCAAGCTTCAAATCGCGCGTGCTAAGTCAAAATACAACCAAATCTGTTAAAAATTAGGGAAGTTCTATAAAGACAACTGATACTACCGTTTAAGCGAGGAGAGGAGCGAAAAAGTCAAAATTTGAACCACTCCTATGAGCATGATTGAAGCCATGGTTGTTACTCTGTTTCTGCCAGGCCAGATGTAATTACAAAGAGAACCAACAGATGATATTTAAGAATAATATAACCTTCAATGTGTACAAACGGGTGACCCAAATTTGAGTAATACCGGCGCCGGCCGTTTTCGAATGCGGGCCAATTAATGAATGGGTAGGAATATGTTGACATGATACTCATATTAATAGAGGCCGACGAGTCATCTGCACTTCCAAGAGTAACCATTGGGATGTTGGATATATGGGGTCGGGAGGTAGCGAGGTTCGTTTTGGTAAACGTTTTGCCGCGTGTAATGTGTAGTTTTTCCGCAAATCATGTTCGATCGCACACCAATTCATTTGTGTTTCGAACAAAATTAGCGTAACTCACTAGGTAACTCACTCACTAATATTTTGACATGACAATTTAAAATTTTCATTTAAAAACCCCAAATTTATTATTCCGCAGTGGTGATGATGCCTTTCCTTTCTGCGACTGTTGTGTGACTTTTGAAATGCTGTTTTAAAGGGGTGCTGCCTAAATAATAAGATAACCCTGTTTATAGTTGATAACCAATTTTAATGATCACCTCTTGCTTACATGAACATGTCCAGCATTTGTAGCACTTTTTCATAAACACCACTTTTTTGTTGCTCCGACCACGGTCATTACTCTGGTTCTATTGTTGTACTTTTTGTGCGAATCACCGCACAAAAGTAGAGCGCAAGAACCAACGGCACCAAACGGCGGTCGTAACGAAAATCTGAAATTTTACTGGGATGGTAAAGAATTGGATTTTCAATGCTTTTACGTTGATAATCAGTAGTTCCTCGTTCCTTTATATTCGGAGTGTTTGAGCGTAAGGTGCTGCGGACAATACTCGGCGGTAAACAGGAGAACGGTATCTGGCGCCGTCGCATGAATCACGAATTGTACCAGGTGTATAAAAGGCTGGATATTATTAAGCTTATACAACACGGCAGACTACGGTGGGCTGGTCACGTTGTTCGTATGCCGGAAGAACGTCAAGCGAAGATAATATTTAGTAGAGAACCCGGAAGAGGCCGCAGGCTTCGTGGAAGGCCGCGAACACGATGGCTTTTTGCAGTTGAAGAGGACCTGAGGGCGCTCAATGTTCAGGGCGACTGGAAGCGATTGGCCCAGGATCGAGTCCAGTGGAGAAGGATACTCCATTCGGCGTAGGTTCATCGAAGAGCTGTAGCCCATCAAGTATTAAGTAAGTATCAGTAGTTAAAATGGGCTTAAAAAATAGCTGGAGAGTGTCCGATTCGATTGATAATAAAATCTCGAAAAGCCATTGAAGGTTACGGAGCTATTAACGTTTGAAATCTTACATGATTTCGTGACGGTCTCGAATTTGGAAATTTTCATTTGTCACCCTGTATCCGAGTCTTCCCCTTAGACGTAGTTTACGTCAAAAACTTGAAAAAGGGAATTTTACAAAAAATAGCCACGCCGATACACGCCGCCGCCGGACAAAATGGCTTTCGGCGTGACGCCGAAAACGCCGCCGCCGCCAGCCAAAATTCTGACAAATGCCGCCGCCGACAATTTTCGGACCGGCGCACACCTCTACATAGTGCATCATTCGTGCAAAGCCCCGGGCCACCATAAATCTTATGTACCAAAACCAACCTTTTTGTACATTTTGGGGCTTCCGGCTAAATCCGGCCCTGTCTGACGTACGGCGAACACCTGGTCTGTGGTAGAGCGTTCACCCATAAATCCCGCCTGGTACTGCCCCACGAACTCTCTTGCAATTGGTGTTAGTCGGCGGCATACAATTTGGGAGAGTACCTTGTAGGCGGCGTTCAGCAATGTGATTGCGCGGTAGTTGCTACAATCCAGCTTATCGCTCTTTTGTAGATGGGACACGACACCTTCCATCCACTCATGCAGCAGAACCTCATCCTCTAAACCTTGATAATTACCCAGTGCAGCGCTCTAGCCATCTCCTCCTGGATTTCCTGGAGATTCGGAGCCGGAAGTCACATGTCTTGCGCGCGTGCTCCTTGGTTCATTACCATACTGCCACCGTTGTCTGCCACATCGCCATTCAGGTGCTCTTCGTAGTGTTGCCGCCACCTTTGTATCACCTCACGCTCGTTTGTAAGATGGTTCCCGTTTATGTCCTTACACATATCGGACTGTGACACTTGGCCCTTATGTGAACGGTAGAGCTTTCGTGCGTTATTAGCGTGGTACAGTCCGTCTCTTTACGGTCTCGATCTTCCTGCTGGTGATTTTTCCTCCGAAAAATCGAGTTTTGTCTGTTCCGCGTCCGTTTGTATCGTGTTTCGCTCGCCGTTGTATCGTGTTGCAGCAATCTCGCCCATGCTGCATTCTTCTCCTCTACTAACTGCTAAGAGTTGGGAGTGCCACTTCCAACTGCTGCGCGTGGCTTAAAAACGTCTGAGATATTTACGATCAAAGTCTATCATATTTTCGTGACATCTTACACAGATGAAGTCTATGTTAAAGAAAAACACAAACATATCAAATTGCTTTTCATTCCTAAGATGTTGATAGAATGAAAATGGGGGCCATGAGATTAAAGAGTCGGAACAGTAACACTATTTGAAGTAGGGTGCAGTATTTTATATGTGTTCAAAACTGGAAACGATACCTTGTTTGAAAATTTACGATAAAATATCTTAACCGATAGTCCTTATTTCACTGAACCTAGTTTTTTAAGTAGGAGTGACACGTAAAGGCATTCATAGGTTGTAGCCGAGTAGACTAGAGCAGATGATTTCGTGTTGGTTGCCGTTTGCACAGAAGCATGTTTGCGTGGTATACTACGCTGGAAAAGGTATTCAAAATTTTACAAAATACATAGTTCAACAATTTACAAGGTAACGTCAGTTTTGTGCTTGTAAATCGTGATTGTTCTTGACACCACCCATTGGGATAATTTGGTCGAATTTTGTGTGGGTTGTTGGTTGGTCGAGTTAAATATTTAGTAAATGCAAATTGACACAAATTTTGACCGATTGAAATTGAAAAAAGATATTTTAGTTACTAGATAAAGATTGTCGCTTCGGTTCCCTTTGTTCTGCTGTCCGAAACATGTGTGGTACATACCTGTCAAATCGTATGGATTTTACTTCTTTGACATTTAGCTCCCATATCCTCGCCAGCAAAAGATGTTCCGGACAGCGACGACAGCGACAATCTTTATCTAGTAACTAAAATATCTTTTGAATTGAAAGAAGAGAAAATGGAATTTTGAATTATGGAAAGGCAATATCTAGTAGATTTGAAAATATCGAAGTAGGCTTTATATGAACCAAAACGAAGAGCCACCAACATATTAATCAAAGCAATCGTGGCAATTCGCCGTTAGTCAAATACATGTGGTGAACCATCGCAGACAGGAGTGATAGTTTCCAGCAGACTTCCGCTAGCCTGTTTCCACAATAAGCTCCACAACACTCGGTTTTTATTTCTGCAGCTTGGTAAAATCCGCGAGAGCGCCCGGCAAAATAAAAATAAAACTGATATGCCTGAAAAAATGACGTTTGTAGCTGATATTCGACAATTTATTCTTCAGAGATTTCATCTTCAGACATTTCAACAAAAAACATGTTTGCTGGGGCTCGGCTGTACGAATCTCTATAAAAGAATATCGAATTGATGAGATCCCGGTAAAAAAAAACATGTTATAAAGTTGTAAACACTAAGGTAGCCCAAAGGACAAGTGTGACCTAAAAATACGCTAGTTTAGCATAATTTTTATCGCAAACTTGGAAAACAGGGTATTTCAGAACATTAATTTCGAGTGGAAGAAGGACTAATTCATTTTAAAAAAGCCAAAGATATACATTTTCCCATTGGTAGTATTTATATTAAATCTCATGTGTTAGATTATGGCGTGATTAGCGTGAAAAATGCTTTGCCTTTCTTGTATATTTGGTTTTTGTATTTTTGACGAAATTGCTGGGGAAGAAAAGGTGCAAAACAAAAAAAATCACTCATAATGCGTTTTCCAACTAGGACTCTTAGCTAAAAAATGTAACGTGCCTTGTTTAGATTTGTTTTACGTAAAACCTATTTTTTTTATCTTTAATTTATGTTTGTTGTTGCCTTTTCTCCCGCTTGCATGGCAGTGGCAAATAACATTCTCTGAACGGCCCGTTGTTTGCGGAGCCCCGATCAAAATTGCTTGCGCGCGCCAGAAAGCAGCTATCTCATATCTAATGAAGTAATTCCATTAACCCTGCCCCTACATTCCTGGATATCCCAGAAAGCTGCAAATATTTTTAAATTGTTTGCTGTAGCAATGTGAAATCAAAACCAATGCAAGATCCACTCATTGACCGCTGATGGCTATCTATTGGTTCTCCGGGAGTATAGCAACATCCTGTCAAGTAGTCAATGTTTAAAAACTTTTCCAGAAAACAACTGTCTGTTGTAGCAATTTTTTTTACGTAGAATATGTCCTTCGGGAAAACATAGGGGGGTCATTCTGCAGAAACAAATTTGAGACCGTCACGAAAAGTGGTCAGGAAGTATGGGCTAATAACTTAGCCGATTTTGATGATTTTTGTATCAATCGATCAACAAATTCTTTAAGATTTCGCACAACTATTAAAACAATTTAATAAAGGCGCTAAACTATTGAAACATTGAATTTCGTCAGGCACTGTTAAACACAGTTAACTGCCTTCATTTCTGCTATTTGTCATCTGGCGCATGAATTGATAAATACAGTAATATCCCGATTTTATCACCCCCTGGTGAATTTTGGGGTGATAAAACAGGGTATGTGACAAAACTGGAAAAAAAATATTTTCATTTTTTTTAATTCATTCCACAAATATGAATCATTTTATGCCTTGGAAAGCCCAAATGCGTGAACGGTACCCGTTATTTCTTGACGAAATTGCTTACAGAATATATCCCAGGTACTCAGAAGTCGTTCGTAATAAACTACAGTCGGTGAAAGTTATTTCATGAAAATCAATGTTGTTTTTGGTATTATTTACGAAAATAAAAAGAATGACAAAATTTTTTGGGGTGACAAAATCGGGTCGAAAACGTGACAAAATCGGGACGTGATAAAATCTGGTCGAAAACGTGATAAAATCGGGGGTAGACAAAATCGGGGGAAGACAAAATCGGGGAGTGACAAAATCGGGTCAACACTGTTTTAAAAAATCAAATTCGAAAAATTATTAAAGGCAAGAAACCTATAATTACTGTTCTGAGTCACTGCACGCTAATACGTAATTCTACGTATTAAACTTTTTCTTTTTTGTTGAAGCAATGCCAGAATAAAATTAACACAAATACCTTTGGTTCTCCTCGAATGATATCTAAGGGGTCCGTCTGAAGTTTTAGAATATATGAATATATGGCCGATTTTTGATGGTTGTCCAAAAAAGCTTCGACATTTTAGAACCCACCACGGATGGCCAATAAATGGTCCTCCGGGCCCTCCGTAGAAAAGAAAAAATCTTGGAATTTGTCTTAAATAGCTAAGACTGTTTATAGATTGGTTGTTTGTGCAATTTTAGCAACTCAAGCAGCTGAAAACAAATAGTAACGTCAATTGTTCGTTTTTTTATCGAAAAGTCATTCGACTACAGTGAACTATTCATCACTCGTTATTGAAGGGACTTTCCATTAAGGTTGGATAGGATCTCCATCGAGTTAGGGAGTGCATCTAGTGTAATGTAAGAATATCGCTTAGATTTAGCGAAAGATTTTGAGACATTACAGCCAGAATGAATGGTGACTTGTTGTTGCGCCCGTTAAAGATCAACAGGAAAAATATGTCTTCCTAATCAGATCAGGAAAACAAGTTGCTCTTAGCAATAATAAACTGGAACGTATAGTGAATAAGAAAAAAATACAGGTTGAGATTTAGAAGAAGCATAGAAAATAAAGTGGGGTTCTTGGTTTCATAGTGCATCCTATGTCGTTAAGCTGTTTATTAAACAATCTTGGCCATAAATGCACTTAGTTTATAGCCGTGGAAGTGTATACTATAAAAGTGAAACTTTCTCGCATGATAGCTATCTGTAGCAAACTGATTCTGCAAATTATCCCTAAGCTATTTGTGCCAGGTCCATTTTATGCTACAATATGCTGCATGCAAATATATCTACCGTCATGAATGGTACCGATTACACAATTAACCCCGTGTGTGGTAAAATACGTCGAGGCTTTATGGGTGCCTCAAATAGTAATTGTCGATCCTGGTCAAGGGAACGAATTCCATGCTCACAATTCGTTACATAAAATTTGCTTGCCCTGGCTGAGATCATGATCTGCAGCTGCCACACCGCGATGAAAAGTAGTATGGTAGATATACGTACATATGCAAAGGAAAGGAGTAATTTGAGAATCTTAGCCATACTACATGAGCCTTCGGTTGGAAAACAAACCACGCGCCTTATAGTTGAAACCTGCGCGCCGCTTAATCTCAATTAGCGATGGTGTAATGCAAAAATTTATTAGCATTTAGGCATCGCTCAAACGAAAAATAAAGTCCGCCGCATAAAAAATGACGCGAATGTTGAGAAGAGGCAAAATAATTAGCTGATTATTTTTGCTTCCATTTGCGTGCCTCCATTCCGCTCCCTGCGTGATTGACGTGACGGCGGCGAAGTAAGCGTGAAAAAGGCACTCCACATGAAGTATTGTTCCCAACCAATTTCCTTCTGAAGCATGCTTTTGGAAGGTGTCGAAACTCGCGGTGAGCATTATGCCTATACATACCGCGGGGTTGCACTTTGTGTTTGTTTTAATGAATCGAAGAGCTATTCAATGGATAAGTGTATAATATGATTATTGTTTACTTTTTGGGATGTTTCAATAGCGCATTTAGAGACAATGCAGCGGAATGATAGATCAATGTCATTGGATTCTGGCAAGTTTGTTAACATGTTGGGATTTTATGTTTCCATTCTTTTTTTGTATTCTCTTGTTACAGAAGCCTTCACTATAATAACTGCTCCGCAATCGCATGAAAGATTATCCAAATGCACATCATGAGTCAATCAACTGATATGATATTAGTCATCTTAACTTGGACAAGTTATGTGTTATATGCGTATTGACATGGAGGATGTTAATGAAGTTGATTTTATGAAGTCATCACAGAAATGAAGATTGATTTGGTTGAATATTTAAGATATTTTACTCTATTTTTTCAGCTCTTTCTCACCCTTACCTTCTTGCTTCTTACCTACCGTTTTTCAAGTTTTACGTTCCATTTTTTACTTATAACTTGAACTCATCACATTGAATTTCTCACTAATCGCCAATATATTTTAATTCTTTATATCTCACTTATCCTTCCTTTTTACTTGTTACTTATCTTTAATCACTTTCCACATATCGTTTTTCACTTCAGAAGCGAATAATTCTCACCTTCCTTCTATAAATTCTGATTTCTTATTTCTCACTTCTTGTTTTCCACTTACAATTTTATACATCTAATATCTTTGTTTTCACTTTTCAATTCTCATTTCTATTTTGTCACTTGGCACTCATAAGCTATTTTTATTATAACTAAAAATTATAATACACTGGAGTCAGTTTTTATGTGTAGGGATGTCCGATTTTTTCAATCAATCGAACAAACATGGACAAATGAAATACCATGGATTTGATGAGCCTACATGTATACTTTCAGATTACGATTGAAATTTTTGCTAATAATCACTTTTTCATTAAAAAACGCTTATAATATGCTTGAAAATAAAGCTATCAGCCATCTTATGTAACCAAAAGATGCGCCATCCAAAGACCGTGAAGCGATGCTAAAACAGTTTTTGAAAATATTCTGAATTGATGAAAGTGGACGCTAAAAATTATTTTTTTCGGGGCCACCCTATCTAAATTTAGCAATTTTGCAATTTTGCAATTTTGTCATAAAACATTACCTATATGAGATAAAATAAATATTTATTAAGCAAAAATGCTTAGAATTAAATTCTCTACAACTTTGTAGAATTATATGAACTCCTAACTCAAAAGGGTGAAAAAATACATTTTCAAAAAAAAATCACCGAAGGGCCACCCTAATGACAACCTACACCAAAAATAGATCTCTTCTTGTAGATCATTTCCTCTGAAGACGTCAAACCTCTAGCACTGATGGTTTTCGAGTTATCGATTTATGTCGTGAAATTTGACGAATCCGACCATTGTGCACTGGTTCTAAGCTTCGATGTAGAGTACACGAGCTTTGTTCGCCAGTGACAGGCGTACGAGGCCCTTGCTTTCAACAGATATGAAACATGGATTTTTTTGCTTATCTTATTTTGTTTTCACAGTCAAATCGTCGAATGTTGAAAGACCTGTTATAAAAAGTACCGCTCATAAAAAATGTACTCCGCTTATTTTTCGTCGGAACCAAAAATAAGCGCTAGATTGACGCCTTAGAAAAACAATACCTCCAATGAAAAAGCTACTTTGAAATTTTCGAAAATTTTGCCATCACGTGGTAGATGTGGCGGTAGTATACTTTGATTTATTTATTATCAGACTAAGGCCAGAATGGCCTGTGCAGTGCACAAAAGGCTTCCCCACAAGCCATTCAGCTCGGTCCATGACTGCACGTCACCAACCACGCAGTCTGAAGAGTGTCCGCAAATCGTCCTCCACTTGATCGATCCACCTTGCTCGCTGTGCATCTCGCCTTCTTATTCCCGTCGGAGCGTTGACGAGAACCATTTTCACCGGATTTCTGTCCGACATTCTGGCTACATGCCCGGCCCACCGCAGTCGTCCAATTCTCGCGGTGTGAACGATGGATGGTTCTCCCAACAGCTGATGCAACTCGTGGTTAATTCGCCTCCTCCACGTATACCGTCCGCCATCTGCACCTCACCATAGATGGTACGCTGCACTTCCCTTTCGAAAACTCCCAGTGCGCGTTGGTCCTCTACGAGCATCGTCCAGGTCTCGTGTCCGTAAAGAACTACCGGTCTAATAAGAGATATCGATCCAACTGCACACAATTAAGGTAGAAGACAATATCAGACTGACTGCGAATTGGACCACCCCATTAAAGTACCCATTAATAAGTAAATTTCTCCGTGTAGATAACCCATAGGCAACTAGGATTACGCCATAAAAACTGTACAAGACAAACGTCAAAATGATTGCCACGATTCATCCATAGCTATAATAAAAAGCTGGATACAATACATTGGTAATTTTGCATAATTTTGTGTGAAAATTTTTGTCAGAAATTAGGAAGCGGAAAATGGAAACTAAAGAAAATTCTGATATTCCCCATAAAGAAAATCAATTGAAGAGACAATGAAGTAAGAATTTTTTGTTGTAACAAATAAGAAAATTTTCTGTAAAAATAAAAAACATATGCAGATTTTTCCTTAGTAGTTTTCATTTTAATTGAGAAAAACTGTCAGTGAATTAGAGGTGAGCTAACCTAGGGCTGCAAAAAAAAACTGTCAATGGAACTTAAGCATTTTTTTCGAAAATTCAATTGATTTAAAAAAAAATCCATGTGGACGGCAAAAAGGGAGTTCGACATTATGTCACAAATGCTGCCATTTAAAACTACGACGAAACTCGTTGCTGATCCATGTTATACCGGGAACAACCGCGTAAAAACGTTTTTTTTTAATCCGCATAAAAAAGTCTTGTAAGAAACTTTACGTATGAAATTAGTCGTACAAAGTGAACGTACGGCAACTACTCTAAATAGTAAGTAATAGGCAAGTAGTAAAGTAATAGGCTAAAATCACATCACAGAAAGATAAAAACACATCGCCGTCGAGATTTGCAAAATGAAATTAAAAATTTTCTGAGAAATACCAACTTTGAGATAAATGTCTCTAAACGAGATCCCAGTTCAAAACCCCTTTTGGAGATTAACGGAAATTCTTTTTAAAAACCTCAAAAGCTAATTCCAGCGCTTAAAGAGGGAAATAAAATTTTATTAACAAATGGCGAAAAGGTCCAAAAACTTGCTCAGCAGTTTGAGAGTGCCCATAATTTTAGTCTAGGTCTCACTAGTCCAATTGAGGATCAGGTTACACGGAGTTTCGAAGACATTCTCAATCAAGAGAACTAATTTGGATGAAGTGAGATCTATTACTAGAAAATTTAAAATTATGAAAGCCCCGGGTGATGATGGTATTTTCTATATACATATCAAAAACTTCATGAGAGCTGTTTATCCTTTTTGGTTAATTTATTTTACAAATGCTTTCAATTGGCATACTTTCCAGATAAATGGAAAAACACCAAAGTTGTTCCAATTTTGAAGCCGGACAAAAACCAGCTGAGGATTCTAGCTATCGCCCAATCAGTTTGTTTTCTTCAATAAGCAAACTGTTTGAAAAGATTATTTTAAATATAATGATGGCTCATATTAATGACAATTCTATTTTTGCTGATGAGCAATTTGATTTTCGCCATGGGCATTCAACCACTCATCAGTTATTAAGAGTTACGAATTTAATTCGGCTCAACAAATCTGAAGGATACTCGACTGGAGTTGCTCTTCTTGATATAGAGAAAGCATTTAACAGTGTTTGGCATGTTGAAGGGTTGAACAAAAACGAAAGTTGCCAACATAATAACTAGAGCATCATTCAGAATAAGTTTAAGAAGATTCTCTATGCGCAATTTTATAATCAGAAACTTTGATTATCGTAATTCTTTTGAATCTTTACCATCCTTTCCATTAGCCACAGTCATCGTCACAGCCAGCAGCGAAGCACTAAAAGCATGAAAGGACCATAATTGGCGTTCAAAGATATTCATTTTTCTACCATTCAGATACGTTTGGTTTGGTTGTTCAATTTGAGTTATGCACACCATTTTTTTTTCGCTGGAAATCAGCAAAATTTCGCTGAATTTTGCCGAGCTGAAAGGTCAGCAATATTATTTCAGCAAAAAAAAAATCTACTGAAGATTTCAGCAAAGTGAACTGTCATTGCCGTTGAAAACTTTTTGCTGAATTATCAGCAAATTCAACTAGTTTGCTGAAAACTCAGAGGATTCTGCCAACAGCTGATGCAACTCGTGGTTCATTCGCCTCCTCCACGTACCGTCCGCCATCTGCACCCCACCATAGATGATTGGCAGCACTTTCCTTTCGAAAACTCCAAGTGCACGTTGGTTCTCCACGAGCATCGTCCAGGTCTCGTGTCCGTAGAGGACTACCGGTCTAATGAGCGTTTTGTAGATTGTCAGTTTGGTACGGCGGCGAACTCTATTCGTTCGGAGCGTCTTGCGGAGTCCAAAGTACGTACGATTTCCAGCCACTATGCGTCTCCGAATTTCTCTGCTGGTATCATTTTCGGCAGTCGCCAGTGAGCCCAAGTACACGAATTCTTCTACCACCTCGATTTCGTCACCACCGATGCAAACTCGCGGTGGGTGGCTTACATTGACCTCTCTTGAGCCTCTTCCTATCATGTACTTCGTCTTCGACGTGCTGATGACTAGTCCGATCCGCTTGGCTTCCCTTTTCAGTCTGATGTAGGCTTCCTCCATCTTCTCAAAGTTACGTGCCATAATATCTATGTCGTCGGCAAAGCCAAATAGCTGGACGGACTTATTGAAAATTGTACCACTCGTGTTAATCCCTGCTCTTCGTATTACCCCTTCCAAAGCGATGTTGAATAGCAGACACGAAAGACCATCACCTTGCCGTAACCCTCTGCGGGTTTCGAAGGGACTCGAGAATGCCCCTGAAACTCGAACTACCCACATCACCCGATCCATCGTCGCTTTGATCAACCGTGTCAATTTATCCGGAAAACCGTGTTCGTGCATAAGCTGCCATAGCTGGTCCCGATCGATTGTATCATATGCGGCTTTGAAGTCGATGAATAGATGATGTGTGGGCACGTTGTATTCGCGGCATTTCTGCAGTACTTGGCGAGTGGCGAACACCTGGTCCGTGGTGGAGCGTTCGCCCATAAAACCCGCCTGGTACTGCCCCACGGACTCCCTTGCAGTTGGTGCTAGTCGACGGCATAAAATTTGGGAGAGTACCTTGTAGGCGGCGTTCAGCAATGTGATTGCGCGGTAGTTGCTACAATCCAGCTTATCGCCCTTTTTGTAGATGGGACACACGACACATTCCATCCACTCCTGCGGCAAAACTTCCTCCTCCCAAATCTTGGTAATGACCCAGTGCAGCGCTCTAGCCAGTGCCTCACCTCCCAGGTCCATCACCATACCGCCATCTTCGTCTGCCACATCGCCATTCAGGTGTTCTTCGTAGTGCTGCCGCCACCTTTGGATCACCTCACGCTCGTTCGTAAGAAGGTCCCCGTTTATGTCCTTACACATATCAGGCTGTGGCACGCGGCCCTTACGTGAACGGTTTATCTTCTCATAGAACTTTCGTGTGTTATTAGCGCAGTACAGTTGCTCCGTCTCTTCACGGTCTTGATCTTCATGCTGGCGCTTTTTCCTCCGGAAAATCGAGTTTTGTCTGTTCCGCGCCTGTTTATATCGTGCCTCGTTCGCCCTCGTGCGGTGTTGCAGCAATCTCGCCCATGCTGCATTCTTCTCTTCCACTAACTGCTCAAATTCGCCGTCATACCAGTCGTTTCTCTGATCCGGGGGCACCGTGCCAAGTTCTGCGGTTGCGGTGCTACCAATGGCGGATCAAATATCTCTCCAGCCATCTTCAAGAGACGCTGCGCCCAGCTGCTCTTCTGTTGGGAGTGTCACTTCCAGCTGCTGCGCGTATTCTTGGGCTAGTCTAGCGTCTTGTAGCCGCCCAATGTTAAGCCGCGGCGTCCGACTTTGACGCGTGTTGTACACCGTCGAGAGTTTTGAGCGCAGGCATACTGCAACGAGGTAGTGGTCGGATTCAATATTCGCACTGCGGTAAGTGCGGACGTTCGTGATGTCGGAGAAGAATTTACCGTCGATTAGAACGTGGTCGATTTGGTTTTCCGTTTCTTCTTCTTATTAGGTGATCTCCACGTGGCCTTGTGGATATTTTTGCGGGGAAAGAAGGTGCTTCGGACTACCATTCCGCGGGAGGCTGCGAAGTTTATGCATCGTCATTCGATACGGTGTGCAGACTATCCGGTCCGATGACCGGTCTATACATTTCCTCCCTACCTATGCGTTCATGTCACCGATGACGATTTTGACGTCCCGCAGTGGGCATCCATCGTATGTCTGCTCCAGCTGTTCGTAGAACGCTTCTTTCTCGTCGTCGGGTCTCCCTTCGTGTGAGTAGAGCACGTTGATGATGCTATAGTTGAAGAAACGGCCTTTAATCCTCAGCTTGCACATCCTTGCGTTGATTGGCTGCCACTCAATCACGCGTTGGCGCATCTTACCCAGCACTATGAAGCCGGTTCCCAGCTTGTTGGTGGTGCCACAGCTTTGGTAGAAGGTAGCCGCTCGATGCCCGCTTTTCCACACTTTCTGTCCTGTCCAGCAAATCTCCTGCAGCGCCACGACGTCGAAGTTGCGGGGATGTAATTAATCGTAGATCATCCTGTCGCAACCTGCGAAACCTATCGACTTGCAATTCCATATTCCAAGCTTCCAATCTCGATCATGTATTCGTCGCCTAGGTCTTTGCCGATTATATAGAGTCGCATTATCTCTTATATTGTTCGTAATGATTGGTTTTCTAGGCGGCTTATTGGGCCTGCGCAAACCTCCTGTCTCGTCGGAGGGCCGTCGTGTCAGGGCTGTTTAGCGTCCCACCTAACACCAGGACTTGGGCTTGTGCGCTTTGAGCGGCACACGGTCGCTTTGGTGGGGCCTACTTGCGGATATATGCAGCTTTTTATAGAGGTTTAACAGGGCCCACTGTCAAACCCCACCACATCCTAGGCAAGCCCCACAACTCGCAGATGGCCTCGTCAAGCCCTTGGACATAGTCCCTGCTGCCCGCGGAGTATGTTTCTTTAGGCTTTTTAATTTATTTGTCCGGTAATAACATTATGAGGCATGAATCACAATACAATTGTCTAGAGCAGTGTAATAAATAATTGAATACTGCAAGTATCTTCATAGAAATAATTTTCAAATGTTCGAAAATTTAAGGTGACATTATGTGACGTCCTCTTCTATTTCTTGGTATTGGCTGAAAAATATGTTGAATTAAGCACACATGATTATTTTTCAATAATTCAAAGTTTGATATGAAATACTTACCGGTTTCATCATGGATTAAAATGATAAATATTACAAAAAAACAATAATTGTAAAAAGAATTCACCAAGCTAAAATGACTAGTTCAATCAAAGTTAATTGCCTATTTCCGGGGATTAAACCACCCTTGGACCTTGGACTTGGACGTTAATTTACAATGTTATGGAAACTCATATGTGAATATGTACGTTATGTGGAAGATATTGATTTGAAAAATGTATTGGAGGTAACCACTTTCCCTTCGATGGGACTCGAACCCATGACCCTACAGTACGCTAGACTGGTGCTTTAACCAACTAAGCTACGAAGGACCTCCGTCGGACTTCGCAACCTAGAGGCTACTGAACGAGCTCGAGATTCCCAAATTGGACGCATAGTCAAATCACTCGCAATCCATTTCTCAAGCCAATACTTCCACATGTGTATTGTACACGTCCACATTAGAGGAGCGTGAGTATTTAGAATGTCTGGCGGCTATACACATTCTTCATCAGCAACTGTACTGATCAAGTGAGGTTGTGTAAGCATTTGCCAGTCGGTCGTCAAGCTCAGACCCGACCGCATTGCGTAGGCAAGAGCACGCAACTCAGGTTCAGTTCAATCAAAGTTAATTGCCTATTTCCGGGGATTAAACCACCCGACTTGGACGTTAATTTACAATGTTATGGAAACTCATATGTGAATATGTACGTAAAATGACTAATTTTTCCTAAAGTTTGGCTGCAGTGCTCGTCGAAGAAAAACGCTGAACGATCAGTAATCTAGAAAAGTATGCTGATTTTCAGTTAAGAAAAATCGGTATACTGATTTTCAGTAAGTTTCAAAATTGCTGATAGTAAAACATTTTGCTGAAAAACTGTTTTATGATTTTGGTGTGTGTACAGGAATCTAACTAGCATTTCCGGCAGTAAATTGTTTTGTAACACTATCTTTTTTCGACAGTACACCCAAAAAACCAATCTGACAATTATTGTATAAAATCTTGGCATAAGGTACACCAGGGCAAGTTGAAACGGCTTTTAAAAGTTGAACCTTGAAGTGCAGTAAAAAAATCACCCTCTGATAAATTTTGAATCATGTAGGTTAAATTTTTGACGATTTTTTTTTTCTTTCAGAAACTAAAATTGTCTCCTGTTGCGTTGCGTTGCGTTGCGTTGTAACGGAGTATTTCGTAGATTGCATACTGATAGCTGTCATGTATATTCTTTAACTTTCTTACCCCAACCGCTTATGGATTACTATTTGGGAATTAATAGCAACCCAATTGGAGGTCCAAAATGATAAAGCATGAAAACTACCATTGCTGGCCACGCCCATCTTCTCCGTTACTAGGGAAGGGAAGGAAATGATGATATGACATCTACTTAGTGAGAGGTCAGCGACTCACCGACGCCCTCATAGATGTCAAGGAGTTGGATGGTTGGTAGGGAATTTAGTTTTGGAATATCATCATAAGCAAATGATATGATAAGTTTATTCAAACGTTGGGAGTGACCATGCTAAGAAATTTATGTCACTCCGTTTTCCTAGATGTTTAACTTCCTGGGATGGGACAAGGTATTAGACTTGCCCTGGCTAATAAGCCTAGGTTTAAGCGCCATTGCTCGCTCTCTGAAACGAGAAGAGAAGAATCATATATGGAAAACCCCTCCCCGCATGTGCTAATGTCAAATTCAAACTAAAAGTATTTATGTCAAGGATTGAGTGTACTTATTGCCCCTCTTTGAAAGAAATTATGGAACTAACCCAATGTTAATCAAAAAAACTCCTCGGATTTATTAAGGAATGTTTTGAAAATCCTCAAAATTATCCGAATTTTATTTTGTTGCCCCCTCAAAATATTATTTTTTGGCAAAAACATCCGAGGGGGGTGGGGTGGGGAGAGACAAAATAGTTTTTAAATATTTATATCGGCCTTATTTGTCAATGTTCAGTAATTAAATGTTTATATGAAGTTGACCTATGGAATTAAATATGAATAATGAAGCAAATTGGTTTGATCTCACCGGACTTCTGCATATGTGGCCTTTTGCGTTCCAGGATCTACCCGATCTAAGCGAGTGCAGCGGTACCTTGCTAGAAACGAGAACCTCTTTGACTTGAGCATCGCAGTAAAGCCGCATCACATCAAGCATTAGACTTCTCTCGAACGTTTCATAGTTTGCCCTTAGTGCTTCATAAAGCCGCTGGAGATGATTGCAATGGATGGTCTCGTGATGCAGAACTCCTTTATCCAATTCGCGATTCGAGTCCACACCTTGTCACATATATTACAAGTCTTCTTTAGAGATGCAGATTACAATTACTCCAAAAAGCGCTTGAAAAAGCGTCACAGTGCGCCGAAGAACAATCAGGCACAATATTTCTACCAATTTTGCGATTCACTTCCAATTTTTGTTCATACCACTGACCATTCACATTTGTAACCGAATTTCAGGAAAAGAAATAATCTTAGAATATAAAACTAATTAGAAACGTAAATACAAATTTGCAAAGAAATGACGGACCGAAAAAAAACACGTCTGTTCAGAACCATGGCATACTCTGATCCTCCAGAAACTAAAATTGTCTCCTGTTCAAGAAAAACTGATAAAATAGTAGGCTTTGTTCTAGAAATTTTAAAATCAAATCCCAAGGGATTTGGGGTAAGACGAGGTCTTGCAGCTTCGTGCAGTGAACTTAACCACATGGAACTGGTAAAAATCCCAGCAGAAAAACGAAAGCTTTCAGACCACGCTCCCGGCCCGGCCCGGGCGCAATGAGAATAGGCCTTAAAGCGCATTGCAAAGCTTTTTCGCTCTTCGATTACGAAAGTTTCGCTCAATTGTGCTTTTATGGCTTGAATTCAATTGTCTTTATTTGAGAGGCTTTCAGCCCTTGGCTGGCTCACCTCTCTGGTGCTTTTATAGCTCAATGGGCTTTGGATTTTGTATAAAATTAAACTTCTTCTAGTAGCTGAGTGTTTGTTCGAGCAGTTTAAAAGCTGTTTTCATAGGATAATAAGGCGTTCATATTTTATTATGTTAATAGCAAGTATGTTATTGTCATCCGAACCTAAGAGGATCATTTGCTTCTCACCGCACAAGTTCAAATTTTCAGACATTTTGATTCAAATAAGCAATAAATTAATTTTTAAGTATCAATCAATCTTTATGATAATAGTAGGGCTACAAAGTTATTGAGTATCAACCAGAATCATTTTCATGCGACAATGATGTAATTCTACATATACACTGAATTCGTATACGTACCGCCTAAAAACTCGTAAATCTCGAAAACTGCGGTTAAAAAAATCGTGTATATTCCGAATTCCGCATAAAAGAACCGAGTCAATCCCTCAACCGCGTAAAAAACGACTTCAACGAAAACCGATTTTTTGCAGTTTTCTCGAGTTTTCTAACCTTATTCGAAAACTGCGTAAAAGCGACTTTTTTTTAAATCCACGTTAATTCCGAAAACTGCGCCGCGTAAAAAACGAACCGCTTAAAAAGTGACCCCAGTGTATAATTTTCAGATATTAAAAGAAACCATCAGCAAGAACTTCTCACATTTGTTGAATCAATTGATAATAAACACAAAACTTGCATTTCACAGTGAAGCTTCTTCTTTTTCTTCTTCATTAGCATTACATCCCCCACTGGGACATTGCCGCTTCGCAGCTAAGTGTTCATTAAGCACTTCCAGTCCAGAGGCGCGGCCACGTTCCAAGACGTGGGTAGGACAAAAACTGGATTATCAAATCTATTGAATACTTTAATGGAATTTCAGTGACTTTCCGGACATCCTCATATAAGTTATAAAACTCCCCCCTCTCTGTATATACAGATTTACCCGACTTACGGTTAGCGGCAGTACAGATTTAAATAAACTCTTGGAAGCTTTCTTCTCATAGGCCTGCTACCAGACATCTGGGTGTCCTACAAGCATTATAAACTGTTTAATATTCGCATTTTTCTGCGGTTGTTCTCTCATATCCTTATCTAGATCCTTAACTTTTGAAGATAAGCTCAACAGTCTAGTGACCACCGCTTCTGCTTTATAGACAGGAGGTCTGGCTTAGACTACATAACTTTACCAAGTGAATCCTTGATATATAGGGGAACTGTTCCGTTTTCCATCTCACTGTACATATATTCATCTCATCGCAAAACAAAGAAATACAGCACCAATCTCGTCGCTTCTTTTTGCTAACACACCAGTGAGTGGTGAAAAGAATCACAAAAGTATGAAACAAACCAATTTCCTTTTCATTGCTTTGTTTTTGATGGGATGGAAATAGGAGCTATGGGATGAAGTGCCGAACCGTTCCCCTACTTCTGTTCATCTACCTTATCGAGTTAACGAAATCTCTTTTCCGTAGTATTGTGAGGAAGTGACAAGTAAAGCCAGTCTTAGCTAAGTTAAGCTAAGCTATCTATGTTTAGATATTCAACTTTGGATTGATTCACAGTTGGCCAGTCAATTCTTATAAAATATCAGAAATTCTCTGAGCCTCCTTGAACTAGCAGAAATACTTATGTACTTCCTGAAAGTTTTTATCTATTTTATGGAAGGGCAGATACTATTAGAAACTTCAAGACTTCTTGGAAAATCTCAATAAATACATCATTGAGCACTTTTTGAAATGAAAAGAATACCTCATAGACCCTGAGAAGCCTTTCGGGATAGATTGCTCCTTTATAATCCCTGGAAAGTAGAAACCTCCACATTTGTCAGTTTAACCTCTGATAAACTTCAAAACAACTGATTAACTTTGAAACGGTTTAATGATATTTTTATAGATCTAGAAATTGAAATAGTGTTTATAGTATTAGAGCTTTTAGTTATCCATATGGTATGTTCTTACCATAATCATGGGTAGGACAATGCTTTGACTGCCCTACCCAGCTATTTTCATGCGTAGAACATGTCCTACTTGTCCCACCCACTCCCGGTGCCACTGAGTTATTAACTGCTAGGTTTCTAAGCCAAGTTACCATTTCTGCATTTTACACAATGAAGCTTACCACTAACAAAAGTATGTCAACACTCTCAATAAATATCCATGTCAGTATAATTTTTGATAGCATGTGAGAAAATAGGTCTAACATGTAATGATAAATGCTTTAAATCGAAGTTCGAAGTTTCTCGCTGGTAAGTTTTTATCAACCAATATTTTAAGTCGATGCTCACTGTTCAGCAACTACTTCCGAAGCAAAAGAATGATTTCCCTATTCTTAATTATAGCAATGGGTTCTGTAGGCACAATTTTACCGAACAAATATTTGACAAGCATAATAGAACACTAAAATAAATATTGAGTGGAAGTACGAAAACTGAAGTGAGGAAGTAATGAGAAATGAATAGAAACCAATTATAGATAAAGTAAAAAATAAGAAATATTAAGAGGAATTTGAAAAGTAGAGAACGGAAATTGTACATGATGATGATGATGATGGTCCCGCCACATACCCCTACAAGGGTTTGAGCTAGACGAGTTATCTTTAAGATAATTAATTGATATGCATTTAATCGGATTTCCAAAAAGAAAAACGATCCGATTTCTTATCACAGATATAAATTTGAATATTTTACATCACTATACAGCAAAGAACATTAATAAAAACTGATCTTTCCAAAACAACAATCTTGCTAAAGCATCAATAATGATACATACAGCTCTATGAAAATGCAAAACTTGTGATACCTCTCGCACAGATTTCAAAATTTTCACCAGGAATCGCGTATCAAGTCAATTTTCGCTCAACAACTTATATGTATCTATAGTATTCATGATTCTCGACAATACAGGCACCAACACTTGTGATACCGCTCCGTCGATATCAAAAGTTTCAGTTTAACCGCGAAACAATCTACTGGATAGCTATATCGAACATTCAAAACTCTTTCAGCAGTAACCATACAAAAGTCATTCACTCCTAATCATTCAAACAGATCAAAATGTGGCACATGAAAATTAAATTTGAAATAATTTATACCTGTATTTCGCACGCGAGGCTCAAACTCTTGTAGACTACACAAAGAAAAGTTAAATTAATAATTACGTCAAGAAAGTAAAAAATCCATCATCATCATCGAGGCGATCGTTGTAGTCGTTAATGCCCCAAAAACAATAAATAAAATTAAAATAAAACACACAAAAGTATCCGTTGGGTAAAACTTCGTCAAAACTTAAATTAGTTAATGCCAAAAAATTGTCGAGTAGCTGTCTAAAATGCAGCTTTGACGTGTGTAATACATTGTCTCTTGAACTGTGCTAGTGTCGCTGCACGTTTGATGTGTGTAGGCATCGAATTGAATACGTTTACACCCTTGTAGAATAATGAATTTTGTGAAGCACTATGCAAAAAGAAAGGTGTTCTTACATCAACCGCGTTTCTCGTATTATATCTATGTATGTCACTTCCTCTTTCAATTCGATCACACAAATATCGAGGCAGCAAACCATTAATTACTTTAAAAATGAACACCATAGTCAAATAAACAATGCGTTGCTTCACTGCACTGTGCCACCAAAGTACTCTTTAATGGGTAAAATAGTACCCATTATGAACTTAAATAGTTCAACTCATTAAAAGAGTAAACAGCGTTTACTCATTAATGGGTAAACCGCTCGTACGTCAAATTACCGAGTGATTTTTACCCATTATTTCAAAAACGTTTTTCGGGAAAATGTGTAAAAATCACTCTTTATTATTTAAAAAAAGTATTCCCGAAAATATTATAACAAATTTAAATTAAGTAATAACTAAATTATTGTACAAAGACATTATTCGCATCAAAATTATGGTATTTATTTATTTGTAAACATACATGCACATTATAAATAAAAACACGAGATGAACGCATATTTTGTTAGCTCCTGAAATCTTTGTTTACGGTAGAAATGAGGCATTATGAATCGGAGACGCGTCGACTGGAGCAATATAACGTTCGGGAGCTTGTTCCGTATAGAATTCCGGGATCTGGAATCTGAACCATTCGCGCTTCTGGGCAATAAACACCAGCCTAGCGAGTTGCTCCCTGTGATGTCGGTGATCGGCAATTGTTTCTGAGTGCTGGCATTGGTTTCCGATACCATCGCGAAGGATTCAATGTCAAAGGGGATATGTTCCAAATATTGTTCCGAAGGAGGGATTCACCAGGAGCAATATACCGAAGCATCATCCTGTCTCAAAGATGGTCGTTTCGGGCTGAGGTCACTCCCGTGTCTTATATTGATTGCCGTCGGCACGAATTGTGACCGTTTTTTTTTCTCTTTGAACATGAAATATTCACGAACTTTACATCAGCTGAAATATCAAACCAATTATATTTTATTAAATCATTATAACATCAATAAAATCAAATTAATACTCACTGAAATACTTTCAGCCTCCATTGTGATTCTTCTGTGCCAACAATGTGACCAAGTCGTTTTTCACCCATTAATGGGTAAAAGCTTCGAACATTAAAATGGGGAAAAAATACACATTATCAAAAAAAATAAAGTACCCATTATTTTGACAGATTCATATATCAGCGAAAACTGGGGCTTTTTTACTCTTTAATGAGTATTGTCGGGTTTACAGTGTGACAGCCACTGCAAGGCGTCTAACAAAAAAGTTGAGGAAGTGAACCTATTGCATATCAAAATCAAGCGCATTATTTTATTTTGCAAACGCTGTAATCTCGATATTTGTGTACCGTTAGCCAAGAATAGGATGGACGGGCAGAAATCCAGATGAGGAGAGATGATTGATTTATACAACAATATTTTACTAGCAATGGTTAAATCGTGTTTTAATCGGCAAAGAATTCCATACTTCTTGGCAATTTTCTTGATAACATTGTCGATATGTTTGTCAAATATTAGCTTGTCATCAATAATCACGCCAAGATATTTAATCTCCCGTACGCGATCAATTGCCTCATCATCCATCATAATAGAGACATTTTCACTTATTCGGTTCCGCGAAATTATCATAAACTTAGTGTTACTTATGTTCAATTTCAACTGTTTATATTTCAACCATCTACTTAGAGAATGCAATTCTTCGTTTAAGTGTGCAACGGCCTCTTCTAGGTTTTTAGCTGCAATGAACAGCACGGTGTCATCATTCCTTCCCTTCCCTCGATGATCGTAAGGACGTGGCCGGCGCCGTTATTGACCCATTAAAAGTTGAGCTTCCGGAACGTGCACATTGAGGATGGAGAGCTAATCCCAAGTCCCATCTGTTGGTTCCCTGTGCAATTCCGCTAGTTCTGGTCAATCACGGAGTAGCAACTACGAATTGTACGATCATCTCATGCTCATGCTCATGCTCATGCAATGAACAGCACGGTGTCATCAGCAAAAAGATTTATATCACAAAATCGTAAGACTCGTGGCATGTCATTTATGTACATAATAAATAAAATAGGCCCTAATACACTTCCCTGTGGCACGCCGAGCGTGTTCTCCACGGGACTTGATACACAATCGTTAAAAGCAGTCCGTTGAGTTCTGTCACTCAAATAGCTTTCAAACCATTTGTAAGCAGAACCCGAAATTCCAAAGCGCTGAATTGTTTTCAACAATAAGGGCCGAGAAATTGTTTCAAAAGCGCGTTTTAGATCCAAGAACACCGCAACAATCGTATCTTTTGCTCTACTTTTCTTTCCATTTAGCCAATACCAAGTTCAATGCGGTTTCACAAGAGTGACCTTCTCGATATCCCGATTGTTCCGGTATGAGTAAGTTATTATTATTTAAATACTCTAGCAGCTGGCCTTTTATAACAAGTTCTAAAATTTTCTCTAATGTGTGCAACATGTTGATGGGACGAAACTCTTCGGATTTAATCGTTCCAGCAACTTTTTGTATAGGAATCACAAGGGATTCCTTCCAAACTTGTGGCACGTGCCCAGTTTGTATAGATTCATTAATTAGGTCCAGCAAGCTGTCTCCGATGACATCAAAGCAGTCTTGTATCACTTTTGCATTTACGTTATCTACACCAGCCGTTTTTCCCATCGAGAAGCAAATATTCCTTAATTCTTCCAATGTTATTGGGTGAAAGCCTTCAAATCTACAGTTAACATCGATCGGCTGTCGTATTTCGTCGGGTTCATCAACTAATTCAATAGATGCATTAATAGATGAAACACTGCTGACAAAATATTCGTTAAACTTATCTGCAATTAATTGTTCTGATAGTTCTAGTGTGCCATCAAAAGTTATGGACCGCGGTTTACTAGTACTAGGTTTCAAAAGTGATTTCAATATTTTCCATAACTCTTTGCTGTTGTTTTGATGTTGATCAATTTTCCTCTGAATATATTCGCATCGCGTACGTTTCAAACGTTGCGAATATTTATTACGCGCAACCTGGTACCTATTCCAACGATAATCACTGTTATGTCTACAAAATTTTCTGTACAACTTATCCCTTTTACGTTTAAGGCGCAAGAGGTCTAAATTGTACCAGCTGTTCGAATTATTTTGAGATACAAACTTTTGTTCAACTAATTGATTGGTACAGGTTTTTATGACATTCGTGAGAACAGCTGATTTGTGATCCAAAGATCCGCCATTTGTTTGAAAATCCACGTTTCTTTCGACAAGATTCGAAACTGCTTGTTTCGAATATTTCCTCCAGCACTTCAATTTATTTACATTACTATTATTACCTTTATTATCATCAACATTGATTACTATTGTTTCATGATCGGTTATTTTTAAATCGCAATTAATAACAGTATTAGCTGAATCAAAATTAGAATAAACATGATCAATTAAAGTTCTACTGTGCCGGGAAATACGCGTAGGGGAAACTGGACACACATGATCCCCACTTTTTGTTTAGGATATTTCTCGATGTAACATGCACATATTTGCACGCTTCTTGATGGACTTGATAAAGAATTTAATTAGCTATTCAAAAACGTCATTGGAAGCAATTATTTGTTCATGAAAGTTACCAAAAAATCGATTTTGCCGAAAGATAGAAAATTTGGCATTTTCAAAACTTGCGGGAGACTTGATCCCCATATAGGGGGAAATTGATCCCTTTATGAGCTGAACATGTTTAGGTTCTTCCAAGTCTAATGAAAGGTCAAATTGATCTAGCCTCAAGTCCTAACAATTCTTCATAGTCTGTCGTAATAGCAGTCGTGCGAAAATTAAATATTGTCGGTATTAAGTAAGGCAAGTATTTTGGTTCTCGAATAGAGTACCTAATAGCGACAGATAGAATGTCTGCTATAGCAACAAAATTGGCATGGTGATGATGATTTATCTGCAAACCATTCACTCCACTAAAAGACAGTGGTCATATCCCGACAAATATAATGTTCCCAAGAGGATCTCTCTTTGTGATTGATACAGTTATGGTACCAAAAATGATTGATCGATACATAAATATATCTTTGTAAGTTTGAAATCTAATTTTTCTTTTAAATCTCTGAAAATTGGCCACAGTGCAAATGCCATGGCCAATGGTAAATATCCCTGAGTACATGTGATGAGACCAATAAAAAAAGACTGTGATACATCGAGATCGCCAGACTACTACCGATGCCACAACCGTGATCATACCAGGATGGTGAATTCATACATTAATATGGTACTGCCACGCATTACGATTTGGTACTGTCACACATCATCATTTTTGTAGTGCATGTTATTATTACACAAATGCGAATTCTCTTAAACGACTGACCAAAAGTTGTTGAATGAGCCTATTATTCACAATTCTTTAAGAAGATTTCCAAATAAATGGTGATTGTAAGCAAACTTCTCCTAGTTTAAGGTGAAGGTGGGTTGAGTACCGAAACAAAGCTTTGAAAGTATTGGTACAATAAAAACGTAGTATTGGTATCGTATTCATAAAAAACATAAAATATAAGTAGGGTGGTTCAAAAAACGACCCAGCTCCAACACGCTCACTCGATTCCGTCTCATGCTCCGAGTGTCCTCCAAAAATCGAATTGAACAAAAACTGGTTGAGCACAAGCCGGTTCAAGTTTGTATGAAAACTAGTATGGGAAACAAAACCTTTCATTACACTGGCTACAGCGCCTCCCCGAACGCTGGCGAAAAGAGAACCAACATAGCAGAAAGCAACATTCTAAAGACTTCACTGAACGAAAATCGCACCGCAGGAAAGATCCATTGATTACGTAACGCAAAAAAAATATCATTTTATACCCCGCTCACCCCCATGTCACACTTTTTGTATGAAGTATCTGCTCCTGGTGCAATAGATATCACAGACAAATTTTGGCTATTTTGTTGAAGCACACATTTCTGTTGCCACACTGATGCCTTCTGAGAAGCCTAATTATCATGCTAAAGACACGCAACCTCGATTGAAATCGACTTCTAACTATTGGAACGACCATTCAATATGCATTGTCTACAGAGTTAAAGCTCTTGAATATTTTATCCATTCATATGGTCTCCCCCTCGCCAGCGCCCAATGACGGAGCGCCACAATCAGAATAATGTAAAATTCAACCTCGCCATATCAACTGTCATACAAACCTGTAACGACCTGTGCACGGTAAGCCTCTGTTCAAACCAGCCCAAACCATCGGATGACACCCAAATTATAAATCATAATCGACTGAGCGTGGCGCAGCAAAATTATTTTTTGGACCACCCTAGTTATTAGTTTGCTGCTGCCGGTGCCGTTGTTTACATTCGCTCCGCGATCAGTTTTTAATGGTTTTTTTCGGGCAAAAATAGCAGTTTATATTAAGTTTTCGGTTCAAACAAGTGACTGATTTCGAAAAGTGATGTTTAATTTGCATTCCATCAACATTTCGGGCTGCTCATGTGCGGAGAAGTGAGTTAAAACTTGATTTTTTCAGTGCCCTTTGAGAAGAAGTGAAGTGCAGTGATGAACCCACCAAATCGCGAACGGCTAATAAATCGGCACGAAATTGCTGATTTATGGTATTATTCGAGCTGAAATACATAAAACTCTTTGGATAAACATGTTCATTATCACGGGAAGTGAATAAATATGCTGTGAACAGGTTAGTAATTTGAATATTTAACTTTTGTTCGATGCGGTTCGATGCATTCGAATGTTGGTGGGAGAGGAGTGCGGGAGGTGTGGGGTTGACCCGTGGGAGGTTCGGTGCCATATTGACTGCCATCGTGGTACTCCTCCATCTATGTCCTTAAACGGAAAGAATTTAATACCTGATCGAACAATACTAATTTTAAGTCAAAGGGCTTTGTTGAGTATTGTTAAAGTTTAGTTTATACTCTTTTTCATTGAAAATAATGTTAAAATGCATTTAATAAAACTAATCAAAACTAAGTATATTCAACTACACTTTGTTCTGGTTAATAAAATAAGGCTATTGAGTAATTCAAATTTCGCGTGTATCGTCTGATTGACAAAATTAAAGAGAAATTAAATTTAATTATACTTTTTAACTAGAAAAGAATTTCAACAGATCAATTAGTTACATACAATAATATGCGACGGTATACAACAAACGCCTTAATATATGCAATATCGGGATCAAGTGTGTCCAAAATGTGGGGGATCAAGTGTGTCCATGTTGAGTATTTATCTTGTTTTGTTTTTTGTATTCAATGGAAAATAAGCAATAGTTAATTGAATGGATTTATTCAATTCTACAATAATAAAACTTTGTCCAGTAAAAATTTGGTACGTTTTGGTTGGACATATTCAAAGTTATTAAACTTTTCTCCTTTGAAGAAAAAAAGGATTGAGAATGCTTAAATAATAAAACCTCTCTAAAACCCATATACATAAAGTAACTAATATCAAATGTTACTCAGATTCAATAATCTATCTAATGGATCCGTTTGCACATATCACTGGTATAAAAATGTGATTAGTTTTCGAGAAATCAGGGGGGGATCATGTGTCCCCGGGGATCATGTGTGTCCAGTTTCCCCTATAATCAAAAACTTTCTGTTTTAAGTTGAAAAAATCTGCCAAATTTTTCAAATGCTTCGAATTATGAACGTCACACCAATTGATATTGAAATCGCCAGCGAGTACATTTAATTTGCTATGATCTAGAAACCTCTCCAACCAGTTTTCAAAAATTTCAACAAATCGCTGGTCATTAGAACTGGGAGAGTGATACAAAACACCATAGTTACCCATCTTCATGCCACGTACAACTGTAATGCCTAAGAACCAGTTTCCATCACAAACTTCGTTCAATTGAAGCTTGAACTGAACCGATTCTTTGACATAAATAGCAACACCGCCAGTGTGTCTCGAATGTGATAAACAAGCAGCCACACTGTAACCCGGAATACTATATTGATCAAAAGCATCAATGTCGATAATATGTCTTTCAGATAGAAAGACTAAAAACGGACGTGTATCTTCCACAATCTTTCGTAAGGCAACGTAGTTTGTGGATAACCCAGCAATATTGAAATACAAAATATTTAACTGATTCACATTACTACTGGAACTTGGTTGCTATTCATTGAAACGTAAGCTGCCCTTTTTCCGATCAAATAATCTTTTGTAAACTTTACATTCGGTGCTAAATGCCCCGTGGTTAACGTCCAGATTAATTTTACGTTCCTTATTCATTTTTAAACAATTGACACATTTCAATATAGTTGACGTGCAATCAGAGGTCTTGTGACGTTCACTGCACTTTGAGCACGCAATGTCATTCTTACACTCCGTACTCATGTGCCCAAATTCTCCACACTGGAAACACCTCAAAACGCTAATCTCTGGAACTACAAGGCACCGATCAAACCTTATGTTTACCTTTTTCGCGGTTAACAAACAACTATGAGTCTCTTTATCGACTTCAATTACCACGTTGTACTTGTTGTACTTAAAACGTGGATTTTCATACATCCTAACGACTTTAACATCATTTATGGCGATGTCTTCATTCTGATCTTTTAAGATCTGAATGAAGTCATCGGACGAATATTTATCATACATGCCCATCACTTTCAATCTTGGCACCGATGATGGGACAACAGCGTTATAACTCTCACCCAATTCGCTTTGAATGCCTTCTTTGACAGCGTTAACATTATACCCTGTTGCACACTCAGCAATAATAGAGCCGTCTTTCCCGTTTCTAAAGTTACTGATCTTGTGTGTTTTTGGATCTAACTTTTTGTTCAAAAACTTGCGAGTATCATCGCTACTTTGATTGGACTCTTTCGGTTTTATCACAATAACACTTTTCTTGCTTTCTTTATTATTACTACTTTTATTCCCAGTGCTTTTTTTTAACGACATCCGCGAAGCTAATATTCGCATTAAAACCATCATCAACGTTTTCTTGAACTTTACATTTTTTACCTCTGGGATTCAAATTCGATTCCGAAGACGATCTTGATGTATACCTTGTGACACATTCATTGCAGCTACTTTATTGGTCGCATCAAATTGTAAAAATGATCCTTTCATAGTTTTCAATTCATTTCCAATTAAGTTCCGAAAACCATTAACTGCATCATTTAGGGCATTTTGCACCCTTTTCCCCAATTGTTCCATCCCGTCTTTTAGCGCGATGTTTATCTGAGCAGCAATGTTATCTCGAATTCTCGAATGCCCTCGATCGAATCAGACATAGAAGAAATCTTCTTCATTTCCTCTTCGATCTTTTGGACGTTCGAAAGCAATACATTCTGCTCGCCACAACACTGGCTTGATAAACAATTATCACACTTAAACACAACATTATCATTCTCCGTGACCAGCTTTGCCAATGGTTTGGTCATGGATGTGCACTTGTAGTGGTACACTTTAGCGCAACCACAACCAGAACAACTCATTGGCAAATCACTGGGCAGGATCCCCATGCCACACTCACTGCACTCAACCATCTCGCTTATGCCCTACACAGCTAGCAAACGGTACCATGCAGACGACACAGAACACAAAGAGACAAAACAAAGCACAAAAATTTACCGGCCGCCAGCTGCTGCTGGGGCTGAAAAATCCAAAATTGAACGAGAATAACCAGCAGACACAATTTGTCTTTTGGTTATTTCGTCACTTAGCACTTTAGGGCACGCGAATAAAAGCACTTTTTCGCGGCACTGTCGCAATTTCACACGTAGAAGCGGGCTTGGTAGTCATATGGCTACTGCTTCTGCCTCATACGCAGGAGGTCGTGGGTTCAATCCCAGGTCCGTTCCATTTTCCTACTTTGTATCTATCTCTTTATTTCTCATGTTCTAGCAATCGCTAGAACTGGAAATGGACTTCCATACCGTTTCCATTACTATTCCTATACCTTCAACTTGAGTATTCTATCAGTAATCTGCTAGAATTGGAAATGAACTATAGAGCTCGTTTCCTACATCCAATTAGAAATTCCATCAGTTACCTTCTCCTATCTATCACATTGGCAGCTCGTTAACCAAGACGGACCCTCTGCCTCTCCAACCTAACCCAGAAATTCCAACAAATTCCGCATGAACTCGTGGCAAGTGCAGAGGTATATTCGGCTTGCAGTGGGCGAGTGATTGCATCATCATTTCCTCCCCCTTCCCTATATTGACTTGCATTCTGACGTGGCAGGCGCCAGTATGACCTAACAAATGAGATCACCAGTACTTGTACATTGAAGATGTGTGCTAGTCCCAAGCAAACATCTGTTGGTTCCCTGTGCAAGAACAGCTGATCTGGTCATAATGGAGTAGCAACTACGAGCAGTCATTCAAGCTCAAGCTCAAGCACTGTCGCAATTTCACACGTAATTAATCGTTTTTTTAATCACTGCACGGCAAAAACAAACCACTCCCGTCACCACTACATCACCGAATGTACATGAAAAGTAGAAAGGAACACGATACAATAATTGCGTAGTTTTTTTTCGAGCTGAGTCGATTGGTACATGAATTTTGCTCGTTCGACCGTTATATCCAAATATGTGTCTTAGAGTGAAATTATTGCGAACTTTTTTGTACGACAAAGGCAAAAAATGTCAACGGAATTCCCCACGCAACAAGTTATAAACATTCGAGTCATCCTTTTACGCGCGCAGCGCTGCGGTGCATCGCATTGGAGAGCCATGAGTAATTCCCAGTTCCAAGTAATTGACGCTTGTTTCACGTTTATTTACCTTTCATCTGATAGCCCTCAGTACTTACTACGGTTACTCGTGGACAAACTGCTTTCGAGAAACAGCAACGTCTCACGCTCTCTTTATGATCTCAAATTCTTGGCGCGCCTCGCGGAGATCACCATCGCAATCGCCGGGTTGTGGTCTGTTATTGTTGTATTGCTGCAAGAGGCTGCTGCTAAAGTTTATCTCAGGTGAGTCATCTGGTCGAGCATGAAAGCGCTTATTAAAATTCAGTTTGTTAAGCGAAAATCCAAAAATTCGTCATCAAACGCACTCCACATGTCGTCACAAACCGGTCTTGACCATTTGGTTCGCGAGAGATCAAAACAATGTTAGATTCATGCGTCGGAATTCGCAAACCAGTTATCTTTCTCTCCGAGGCAAAAAATTTTCTCGCGAGTAGATCGAATGAACTGGCGCTGTGTAATTGAAGCACGTGGTGATTCATTTATATGATGGAAGATGAAGTATGGTATCCATTCCAATCATGGTTTGAATTATTTCGCAGGAATTCGACGTATCGTCAGACCTAAGTTTAATTATAATTCATGATTGGGAATATTTTCTCCAACAGACTTTAATTAACATTAAAGCGTAGTAAAGATCTTTCTCAACATCCTAGAATCACACGCTGGATTTCATTGACAAAACGCAATAATCACGGTTTGATTTGAACTTCCCTGATCTTTAGTTAGTGGAAAAGATTCCACTATCTATTTTATGATTATGGTTTGAATTAAATTCAATCATGGTTTGAACTACTGGTAGGACCTTAATTAAACTTGTATGTATTTATTAGGGTGGCTCAAATTAGTATGGGAAAAACTTTTTAATTTTTTTTTGATATGCCGCCCTCTTATTCGGTTCTATTTGATACCCTGATGCTCTGGACAAAATTTCAGCCAAATTGGCCAACGTTTGGGCGGTGCTAAACTCGTTGGAAGTTTATATGGTAAAATGTATGCAGAAACATCCAAAAACAGTAAATTGCAGCTGGACTACACAACTTACGATGAAGAACTATGGCACTCATTCAGAACTTGTAGAATTAAATACAGAATGTTATGCTGAAAACCGCGAGAAGATTAGAGTGTGCCCGGCTAAGTTATTAGCATTTCTCTGACGTGGGGTTTGAGCAAATTTCGTTTCTTTTACCTTTGAAAAGAAATAAATTCACCCCTACAACACTCCAGTAAAATGCTAATAACTTTGCGTAATAAACTCTAATCTTCTCGCGGTTTTCAGCATAACATTCTGTATTTAATTCTACAAGAACTGAATGAGTATCATGGTTCTTGATCGTAAATTGTGCCTTCCAACTGCAAATCACTGTTTTTGGATGTTTCTGCATACATTTTTCCATAGAAACTTCCAACGAGTTTAGCACCGCCCAAACGTTGACCGATTTGGCTGAAATTTTGTCCAGAGCATCAGGGCATCAAATAGAACCGAATAAGAGGGCGGCCCATCAAAAAATTTGAAAAAGTGTTTTTTGAGCCACCCTAGTATGTATGTATATATGTAGTTAGCCACCATCCTTGCTTGAGTCTTGCTCTGCATGCGGTTCCACTTAACAGCAAGATCAAATTTCAATACCATTTTGAATTCAACATAATGCTGTATGAAGGGCCAAAAATGGGGGTGGTGGACCTGTAAGCAGAGACACTTACACGAAACCCACGGGAAACTGAGAATCTCCTTCCAGCAGAATGATCCAACAAATTGAATATTGAAATTTGAAATACTTGACAAGCTTTCCACAGAATGGTTTGTTTGAAGAAGGGCGCATCAACTGGTTAACAGCTGTTAGAGATAAAAGTAATGGACGCGAACGACTAATACTTCTCTTCCTTGACTCCGATTGGCTTCCACTTCATTGTCCAGTTGTAACTTCATTGATGCCCTGATGCACCCTCCCAACCCCATCTCATATATTTACAGTCAAATCAGTTATATTGTAAGGGAAATTAGGGCATGTGTAGAGAATACATGAAATGGAGGAGTTTCGTTTGAAGAATACCACTATCACTGGACCATTTTTTTGCCTTTCTCGTACAACAAAGTTGTACCGAAAGCCTATTTAATTTTTTTATATCTTTCAGCCCAAGGCTGGCTCGTCTCGTTCACTGGACCTCGGGCCTGTATCGAAAAAACCATCCCTGACGACATAACCTGTCGTTAATCCATTGAAAAAAATATTATAGATGAATACAATATATAATATATGCATGATAAGAAGCAATGTGATGAGTATAAAATAATAGTAATAAATTTTTAGAATATAATGTATTCAATAGATTTATGAGCAAAGACCTAAGAAAGCCATTCATCAAATTCATGAAAATATCACAATGAAGAGAAAAATATTTAGAAGTTCGTTTAAAAGATCTGTTGCTAACCTCAAATGAAGTTTTTCGTCTTGTCGGACTGTGAGACCTTGACTGTGAATTAGAACGGAGAATCGATCGTAGTGAATATGATTAGAAGGAATATGGTAAATATAATATATAATTCATATATTGAATAAAATTTCTCCAAAATTTTTGACAACCTCATCAATCAGGAGTTTATGGGTATGTTCTCGTTATAGTCCAAAATGGTCAGTTAACTGATAAAACGAATATTATGAATGCATAAACAAATATCAAATAACGATGAAAACGAAGATAAAAAGGATTAATTGTAGATGGTGGTCTCATGGCTCCGGATAGCTCTAAAATGTTCATAATAGTGAACGTGGTAAAATCGGGGGCAGATAAGCATTACATAATCTGGTCATAACTGTAAAAACTTATCGTATCGTAATCTACGAAAAAAAGATGATGCAGGTAACCCCAATCGAATACATTTATGTAGTATATTTAAAATAATTAGCACCATCCAATTAAAATGCTAATACATTCCATGTGATACAAAATATGAATATATCATTCTTCATATAGATCAAATATTATGAGTGTGAAATCAATTATTATGTTATATCGATGTATGTAATTCATGCTCCACAAAAATTCATGCTCCATGCAAAATAATACCGATTCCAGACTCAAAATCGTATATTTATACTATTCCAAATTGATTGTAAATATAATACTAGCATGAAATGCATTAGTGTCCGTTGAGATCTTGTTTGGTTATAGAGATTTTCTGCCATTGGCCTTGGTTCAAAAACTACTGATTATAGTTCGATTGAATACAAAATGCTGAACTGTATACTGCGTCGTTGCCCATGTAATGACCATGAAGTCAATTTCATTCAGTCTTTCGGAAAACTGTGATACAAAGTAGCATTTGACCAGTATACTTGTAAATTCGACGCTAGTGCATTCATGTTGAAATTTCTATCAGTAACAGTATGTAAATATGAAGCATGTTAATTATTAGGAAAGTCATTTGTTGCGTCATGATATGCCTGAAACTGGCTATGTTACCAACCCAAGCAGCATGCGCAACATCTTTCAAATAGGTGTTTGTTCCTAATAAATTGCATTGAAGACACTGGCAATACATCGAGTCACATTACAGCCACCTTCCAGTTTCAGAAAATCACAATGTTTCATTTCCGTTTAAGTGGCGTCGCAATATTTTACCCATCTGACTTCTTGGGTGGTTTAAAATTCGATGTGTTTCATATCAGAAACAAAACAGATAAGTTGCAGAATTAATAACACGTCGGTTCATTGCTGTTACGGCAATGTTTCTGATATGTTGCAAAACACTTTGAGCTCAGCTGAGCAGTATTTTATTTTTGACAGTCCCCTGCATGTTCCGTATAAGGTACAATGAAGTTACAAATGACTTTGTTGTTTATGTAGTGCACTTGTAGCAGAATCTCCAAATAGAATTGTTGGTGTTATAGTATGTTGGTTATAGTAGCAGGTTGCAAATCTCAAGGTCCATGGTTCGATTCCCGGTTGATTTTTGTGTTTTTATTTTCATTGTAGCCGCAAGATGTTGCAAATAGGCTCCACCTCTTGCGCTTTTTGTGTCACAAAGGAGTTCCAAATACGACGCGTTGTGCATAAGTCAGACCTTTAGTAAGTCACACCACAGTTGTTGTTACTCACTGAGAAACAAGAGGTGTTGCTTGGGAATATATAGACCATACTCTACTCTTAACGGGAAGGTAGCCTTTGAACCCATGTTCAATCACTGTGCTAATTCTTTAAAAAAATAAACTTTCGAATCGGCTATACTCTGCTATAACCAGCCGAAATATAAAAATAGTAGGACCTTAATTAAACTTATTCACAAATGATCTGCTAAGAAAATGGATTTAATTTTTCTGTTGTCTTTATTATCGAGACTTTTAGCCCGAGGCTGGCTCTTCTCGAGGATTTCGATTTAATTACGTGAATTTGACAGCTGCTCAAGTATGAGCCAATTGTCACTTCTCTTGCGGAATACCGTTGATATTTAAAAAAAAATAAACCTCGGGTTACTCTATGAGCATCCAGTAGACTGGAATCTGATTGCTCTCTTAGCTGTTTTGTTTTGCTGTAAAAGCCTCACCTCACCTCTTATTCTTCTTATTGGCATTACATACCCACACTGGGACAGAGCAGCCTCGCAGCTTTGTGTTCATTAAGCACTTCCACAGTTATTAACTGCGAGGTTTCTAAGACAGGTTACCATTTTTGCATTCGTATATCATGAGGCTACCAAAGGTACCAAAGTCTACCCAGACTGAGGCTCAAGTATTTGCGGGTAAGTCGGGGGTGAATGCTCCAACGGAGCAGACACAAAAACGGGGGAGACAGTCTCCAGGGGATGAGCTCCCTGGGGGCCGCCCCAAAACGCGGAGGGTTACTACCCCGAACAAGGGTAGTGGGGCTGAAAAGCTGAACCCCGGCCAGGTACCTCCAAAACCGGGGGAGGAAGGACCTGGAATGGTCCGTCCACCCAGGAAAAGACGGTGATAAGGGGTTACGGCAGGCTGAGAGCTCTCAGCCGCACCAGACCAGGGAAATAGAGGGGGATGACGCCTCCTGGAATCTGGTCACGAACAAGAGGAAACCGAAGACGTCAAGGGCCGAAAAGAAGGCCCAGGCGAATGCGGGTAGAAAGAAGTCTAGGGTAGGCGCCAATTGCTCCAGGGGCGATGCCCTAGTCATCACGGCGGACGAGGCGATGAGGAGTGACGTCAAGCTCGGTGAACTCGGCACCGACGTACGTCGAATAAGACGTACCCGGATGGGCGAGATGATCCTCGAGCTGAAGCGGGGCGTCTCGCAAAACGGCGCCGCCTTCAAGAAGCTGGCGGAGAAGGTCCTAGGCGAGACGGTCAAGGTGAGGGCACTCACGACGGAGGTGAATCTAAGGGTTAAAGACCTGGACGAGATCACCGAAGTCGAAGAGCTCCTCACGGCACTGCGGCGACAGTGTGAAGTGGAGACGCTCACCGCAGCCGTGGTCCAAGGGATCGGAGTCGGCTTCATGGGTCATACCGGTGGTCATGATCTGTGGTCGAACTCGATCCTTTTATCGAACAAGTGGCCGCGCAAAGAACAACATGGTATCGTCGCTTTCGCGGCGTCGGTCAACCGGGCGGGTTCCGAGCCCGAGGACGGAAAGGGGTCCTCGTCAAGGCTGGGGCAGGCGTAGGCACCGCGTCGGCAAGTCCCTCTGTGTGCTGGCGAATAGGCCCTATCGCAGAAAGGTCAATTTGGGGTGCACGCGGCATCATCATTCTTGATACCAGCCGTGCAGAGGGAAGCAGGCCCGATCTGCTGCTATGCGGTTGGAAAACGATGCAAATTGATTGATGTGGTTTGATGCTGTTTTACGGTAGTTTGGTTCCGCCTGCCCAAGGTACGGTACGCAACCTTCTCCGGCCAAGTGTATCCCGGGAGCCTTTGTAGCCGTTGCGTGGGCCCAAAGGCGATCGAAACGGATTGGTGTAATGTGTCGGTTGCCTTTGCCACGGGCTTTTTTGAACTCGGATCTACGCACACACAATTTACGCGGAATATTGCTAATTGAGCGTTTATCACTTATGCTCGACTTTTGAAACACACTACGGCAGAAACAAAAATGACCACTTTTGCCTTCTCCACGGAACGGAACAAAGGCAACGATTCCGGGTTGGGAAAATCCTCAGATACAACGAAATTTTAGACATTGTCTCCATAGTTCGCGAAATTCAACGAAGTTGAAATTTGCGAACCCGAGCATCAAAAGAATTTATCCACGAAAACCCCCAAAATCGTGCATCTCATTCCCACAGACGATTCAAATTAGCCAGTAAGCTTGCTCGCTAAAAATCGTGCCAAGCGTGGAATACCGGACAAGCCAAAGGTCAACGCAACTTCAAAAGACCACGCGCTACTTTTGGCGTTATGATGCGCTATATGCTGCCTAAACCCCATGTGTTTCTTTGGTAGCTGACTGCGGGGACTCGATTCTTAGCGTACATCTTTTAGACCGTTCTTGCGGTGATCCAACACAAAGATTTATTTCAAAAGACGCAACCGGACATGTAAAGCTTTATAATTTAAATAAATAACAAAGTAAATATATTTTCAGAGATAAACTAAACATAAAAATAAATAAATAAATATGGCGTATTTGCTACAAGCTAGCTGATGCCATCTTAACTACTCACTGCACTTCTCATTTCTCACTTCTCAGTTTCAATTTTACACTTCTTACTTCTTATTCTCACTGCTCACTTTTCACTATTCATTGCTCACTGCTCTCTTCTCATTTTTCATTTCTCATTTTCGCTTCTCATCACTAAGTTTTCTCTTCACACTTCTCACATTTCTCACTTTTCACTACCATCTTCACTAGGTTCTTTCCATAGTAAATTTCCATTAGAGATTACGCATTTCTCGTGCGGAATGAATGCAAACCGAATTGTTTCCCAGCGGGATTTGCATGTGTAGAGATGGGATTTTCAACCGTACACTTTTCCCGCGATTGGGTCTACATTTCGGGAGATTATTGTTTCGTGTAGACTTCTTGCCCTGTCATAGGAAACGCAAATCCCGTTCCCATTTATATACATCGAAGACCAAATCCCGGGGCACGTTCCACGTATATCATGCTTCGAACTGTAAATCAGCCTTCAAGAAATAAAAACTAAGTGTGTATTTTATTGCTTATTAAATCAACACTGATTTGAAAACAATAGAAGATATAAGATAGATAATCGTTATTGTAAATAAGTAATTTAATCATTAATCTTAATCATCAATCATCATGAAAAATGAACAAATCATTAATCATAATTTATTGTTAATTGTCGACTGGAATTAAGGTTGCTCATGGATGTGGCTTTCTCAGTCTGAGGATAATCAAAACGGCTAGATTTTGAAATTACCCGACGTTTCGGCCGAATGTATTTGGCCTTTTTCAAGGGAAATAATTGAAATAAATTAAAAAAAGTGAAATAATTGACAAAGAATTTCCCTTGAAAAAGGCCAAATACATTCGGCCGAAACGTCGGGTAATTTCAAAATCTATCCGTTTTGATTATCCTCAGACTGATTAATCATAATCTTTTATAATATAGTTAAATGATTATATCATAAATAATTCTATCATTCATAAAAAGCTTTATTCATTAACACTCTGGTTCGATGCCAGTGAAAAGAAAGATGTTTATAGGTAATTTTCAAATTAATATTTCTTCTTATTAATTTCTCATGAGACATTTTTATTTCCAGTCGTTAGATTACTTGTAGTTATTTTGACGATTATAACAAACGTTAAAATGAGGCAAAACCCTTTTTGATCTATATATTCAAATTTCCAAATATGTCCAACATTAATGAAAGGTTTCATACGAACACCATTCATTTAGCGGTAAGTAATTTTTAGATAGCCCAGATAGTGTTCATTCACTCATATTCTCACTCTTAGTATCGCACTATCAGCAGAAAGTTTCCACTCTCAAAGCACCCAACATGCGGCCACTCTCTGACTCAACTTCATGCCCCTGAACAGTTTGGAATTTCAGTTACGCCGGTATCATCGTCGCGACTAGTCGTACTTCTCGAGCGCTAAGTGGAACGCAGTGCAAATATTTGTTTTCGTTTATTATCTGTCCACTATTAGTTGTCGCTATCAGTAGATAAATTCGCGATAAGTGATTTGTGTGTGCAATTTTTGGACGGTGGTATCAAATAAGTGGCAGCAAGTACATACGCGATTACAAAAGGTGTGTAGTTGATAAGAATTTCAAAATTTTCTAATTTGGAGGTCACCTGGCAGCAGATTTGATGTGGTTGGTTACCAACACCCGGCCTAGGATTCGCAAAATCAAGCAATAACTAGTTTTTGTCTCCCAAACTTAACCAACTCTCATTAGTGATTCATGAAAATACCTTCCCCGAAGAAACGGCCGACATTGAAGTGATTTGCGTGTTTGTCCGTTTTGTGTGCGAAGGAAACGAACCCAATTTGGATGAATCATTGCGAATTGATTGCTGAAGTTGTGACCAGCAGCAGGGAGGAGAAAGTTGGGGACTCGAAGTTGCAACCATGCAATGATTGACAAGTGGCCTTCACCGGTCTCGGTGAATCTCCACATGAGTTCAATTAAACCATTGCGTAATCAATCAAAGTTGTTGGCAGTGTGGGTCAAGCACATGGTTCAAATCACCATGCATCGATTTCGTCGCCTTGTTATTGAATAAAGAATCTGGATCGGTACGGGCGATTAGAATGGAGGAAAATAAGTTGACGTCATTTTATCTACCGATTTGTGGTGAAAGATCTTTGTGAACGTCCGTATAAAACGTGTTTTGAAATTGTCACGTTTTGAATGCTTTGAACAAAGGGTTCCACATTTGAGTCAAATGCCTAGCCTTAGGTAACTACGGTGAAAGAGGATGACAGTAATTAGCACCGTTTAATGTCTACAAGAAATGTATTAATCACACATTAGCAGTTTCTTTTATTATTATTTAAGATATCAAAACAGAGGTCGAGGTGGTCATATGAATTTATCACAATTTGACAGCTGACACAATTTTTTTTCCCATAAAAACAAACTGAATTTGCCTTTAGGTGTGCATTTTAAAATTCAAAATCTACCACCATTGAAAAATCAATTCATCATTTGGATCTTTAGGATGACCAAACATCTTCGAAGACCAATAAAGTCTAGTGCAGCATTGTGATTCATCATCCGACAAGCACGCGCGCTATACTCTTCCTGCTTGTCCGTCGAAAACCTAAACCATCCAGCATTCAGCACACAATGATTGATGTGAAACTAAACGTTTTTCTCGTTTCTTCCGCAGTGTGCCTCATTCAGCTCAGCAGTAGCGACCAACCGGCAGCAATGTGAATTCTTGCATGATCGGTCCTCAGCTCAGAAGTGAACTCACTGCGCCCAAGTCCAGCCAGAAGCAACCCGCCCGTGTTACAAAGAGCCCGTAAAATGATGAAATCACCCGTGCCATTGTGATCAAAGTGTTAAAAAGTGAAATTGAAATTAACGCGGTGGCAATATATATTATTGGGCTTTAGTTTGGGCAACGTGCGTTAAATGGGATCAAGTATGAAGCAATCGATCGAAATGTCTGTGATATTAGTATTATTAGTGCTCTTGCCAGTGATCAAGGTGAATGGGTTTAATCTATCACCTCAGCCCAACTATGTGTTCCAAGAACCTGCCCTCAATATTTACATGAACAAAGTGCGTTCTTCCTTGTTTGGATTCTCACTCAACCTGCGCCCTGGAGGGTAAGTCCTGTTTACTTTCTGTCGAATAGTTGTTAGTATTGCGATTAAGGTTCGGCTTCATGTGAATCACGTAGTCTATAGAGCAATAATTGTTGCTTGGTTTTGAAACTTTGTGGACACTTGAATAAAATTGATTACTAACTGAAATTGACTGATTTCAGTAATACAGAATCAGTATATCAATAGGCACTTCACGCATTCCACCCTATATCTTCTTACATGAACGTTTATCTTGAATTTATGCAATTCCGCCTTTCCATCCGTCTTCAGTGCGTTTTGTCATATATATGGTGTTGGTAGGCATAAATGGGAATACGATAGATAAGCGGAAGGAGTGCCTTCGGGGACGGACTTGCTGCTCAATGCGCAGTGATAACCACTTGCAGAATGGGTTTCGTTTCTTATCGTTTGCCAATACGTAAGAAGAGTGTTCTTGGAACAAGTAGCACTTAGTTGGCACAAACATGGGACAGGGATATTCACCCATATGGGTGATTCGTTGACAACGGATGTCAATTACGGTGACAAACTGGTTCACCGATTGTGTGATGCACCGGTTTTCTTTGTAAATATGAGTGCATTTCCGGTAATATTTGAATGACATCAATTAGAGTATGCTTAATCACCATGACAAAGGAAGGTTTTCAAACTTTTGATTGCTCTGAGGGATATCCATTAATGTCTACAGATTGTTTGAAAAAGAAAAATAATCAGTCTACTGCTCTTGAAGATCAGGTCGTAACTGAATGAGTGTTTTTTAATGTATGGCTTGTTTGATGTGCGATCTTCAGGACACTCCTCACGGAATCGAAGTTTCAAAGTGCTCGCGTTTTCGAAGGCACACCACTCGATACGGAGGCGGCACACAACTGTCATTTTTGTTGATTTAGCTTTGCTGCGTCGCAGCATGCGTGAAATTATAAAAATGACAGTTGTGCGTTGCTTCCGTATCGAGTGGTGTGCCCTTGAAAGCGCGAGTGCTTTGAAGTATGGATTCCGTAAGGAGTGACCTTAAGGATAGAATGCGAGTGTTTAACCATGTGTTTCGTTCGATCGCACTGAGGACCTGCGTTCCCGAAATCGTGAACCAGCTAAAATACACCGTAATTTGATTCATAGATTCGGGAAAACCAGCCAGAACGTTCCAGAAAACGTGAGTGTTGTTCCCAAATCCGTGGCTGTTGTTCCCGAAAAAATACATAGTGAACTTGTTAGTTCAAGAATTCATGAACGCTTTTTTTGCGTGAAGGATCTATTTTCGTACAAATTGTTATTTCTTGTCGCGTTATACAAGAAAATGTAACAGCATTCTTCCCTAATCCATAAACCATGTTTGACTCTATGGTCGCTCACGCTTCGGTTGTGCGTGCAGCTTCAAGTGATAATGGCTCGGACAGTGGCCTGTTATAAGACCTGTGTACATCCAAAGATCTTGTTTAGAAAGATTTATAATTTTGCGAGTGACCGAAATGTTCGGAGCAGTGTTGTAAAATGTCATTTGCATTCGTTTGTATACTTTTCCCAGAACTTTTTCCAGAAGGTAGCTATCAATTCATGATGTATGACGAACTTATAGCGTTTAAATGTGCCTACAACTTTGCCTAACAAGACATTGCTGTAAATATGTAATCTGGGCCGTGGGGGGCAAAATGTCATTCAAATGACATTATGTCAAATGACACGTGACATTTTGGAGAGTTTTCACTATCCAGCCTCATATGTAATATTTAGAGCAATGTACCCTTGGACAAAAATATAGCCCTACTCAAGCGTTATGAGTACATCTAAAATTATGCAATAAATTTGGCTTCTAAAGAAAGTTATGAACAAATTAGTCAAATGACATGCAGATGACATTTTACAAGCCTGGTTCGGAGTGATAAATCGCTGTCTGCCTTGCAATAAATGTGCTACTCCGATTGGTTACAACCTTCAAAGATTCCCAAGCCTTCAATACTGCTGTAATAAAAGAGACGGATATAGCACAAAAAGGTTCTGGTCCCACAAAATTCTAGGATGATCAAAGCCTGATCAATTAATCGGCTTTTGCATTTCCATCAATTCCACAATGACAAGGATCTCAATATAGATTGACTCTATTACGACAAGACAATTTTTAGAGTTACTGAATCACAAACAGTTTTAGATATGCATATTGCCGATTTCAGAGCATTTAAAGGTGCTTGACTGTCGGAAACTATGCATTATATTTGAATGTCTATAGTTTTTGCGTACGCATATTGAGGAGCATTCTAGTATTGCTTGAATTTCTGCTTGGAATACAGTTGACTTTGACCACATAGTAATTGATACCTCTATTCCTGGACTAGTTACTCCTGCTCTAACTCGATTGTTTATTCTTGGACCATTCTTATAAAAATAATCGAGCCTGGTTGGAGGTCTGGCCCTCCTTGTCTCCACGAGTGACGAAATGGATCGAATACTTTTCATATTTTTTTCTAATACCTTTTAGAATACTCAGGTGTCCTATCGTATTATGGATCTTTTTATCCTTTTAGCACTCTTCTCCGCCTCTAATTGTATCAACATGGGACAGGGATATTCACAGGAAGTAGATAGAGTAGTGCTTCCAGTGCTTTCGTTGGTGTGGTTCTTATTGCACCAGTCATTGAAAGAGTTGCTAGCCTTTGAAGTTTGTTCAACATTCTTAGAGCCTTTCCCTCTTTCGTTTTTGGCCACCAGACGAATGAGGCATAGGTATTCCTTGGCCTCACAATCGCCAAATAAATCCAATAGATCATTTCTGGCTTGAGATCCCACTGCTTACCAAATGTTCTTTTGCATATCCATTCGAAAAGGGCGTAGCAGCCAAAATTTATTCCTTATGATTCTTCGTCTACATCTTCTTCTTCTTCTTATTGGCATTACAACCCCACACTGGGACAGAACCGCCTCGCAGCTTAGTGTTCATTAAGCACTTCCACAGTTATTAACTGCGAGGTTTCTAAGCCAGGTTACCATTTTTGCATTCGTATATCTTGAGGCTAACACGATGATACTTTTATGCCCATGGAAGTCGAGACAATTTCCAATTCGAAAACTGCCTAGACCGGCACCGGGAATCGAACCCAGCCACCCTCAGCATGGTCTAGCATTGTAGCCGCGCGTCTTATCGCACGGCAAAAGAGGGCCCCTTATAGCTACATTTATGGACAAAGAATCAGAAGAAATAAATTTTGGTTGTTACGCCCTTTTCAACTGTTGGTCAAGATTTGTTGCTGTCAAGGTATACACCAAGGTATTTGACTGTATTTGAAAGTTCTAAAACTGTGCCTTTCATTGTATGTATTTTCAGATTGTTCATTCGTGCGGCCAAGTTGCCGAATAATATGCAATTAATTGATTTTTCTAATTTTATAACCACCGCATGCACTGTCTTAATCTGAAAAAGTGACGTATACGCCATTTTACAAAAATGGTGTTAACGAGCAGTACTCATCGAGCACTTTAGCAGAAAAATAGAAAACATGCATGTTGTAATTTGGCGCATACGATTTTTAGTCCTGGTGCGCAAATTGATATTTGCTTAACCCTTGTGTGAGTGATTGGGGTACCCGATTACCCATTCTGATATTGAAATTTAAATAACTTGTTGTAGATATGTTCAGTGGCGCCGGGAGTGGGTGGGACAGGTAGGACATGTCCTACGCATGAATTTTCCTGGGTGGGACAGTCAAAGCATTGTCCTACCCATGATTCTGGTAAGAACATATGAAGTTATTGGATGGCAAGAATTTGTGTGTTAGCAGAAGATGATTTTAAAGTTCATCAGAGTCCAAACAATAATCATAGATGTTTTTGGTATCCTAAAGCAATAGACTACTGATTGATTAATGTTTCAGGCACTTTAAAATCCCTAAAGCGCTCAAAGATGTCTATGTTTTACAGAGGTGAAATAGAAGTTGCAGAAATCTGCAAATGCGATTAATTAAATATTTTAGCCGTTATGATTAAGCACGATAGAATGGATTATTCAAAGCCCACGCACCCAACCAGCGGATGGCAGATTTTAATACAGTTCTGCATAAGAACCTTGCAGAAACTGTATAATAATTGGGCATATACAAAATCTGTATTATTTCAATACAATTATTGTATTGAAATAATACAGATTTCTATTATTTTAATACAATATTTGTATAAAAAGCTTACAGAATTGTATATGCCCAGATTTTATACAATAATTGTCAGATTTGTTTTTTGGGTGCGGAAAAAGTCTTCTTCAAACCTCAAAAGGTCTATTGAAATCTGAGGAACCAGAACCATACCGAAGACCGAGGGTTCTGAGCTCCGAAAACAGATTCTTCGAGACGAGCCAGCCTCAAGCTGAAAGTTTCGGTAATCTATATCAGCGGTTCTCAACTTGGGGTACATGTACCCCTGGGGGTACCTTCGCTGGCCCCAGGGGGTACCTCGGACAAGAATGAGTAGTGGCGGCTCTACAGTCGCATCTCCACATCTCGATAATGAAGGGACCATCGATATAATGAGAGGAAGGAAAATTGAAAGAGGTACTAGATCGATAAAAGCTCTTTGGGGATCGTACACTTATTACGTAAGCAATTTTTCTGGATTTTCGGACCCCCCCTCCCCCCATGTAAGCTTTTTTTCATACAAATTATTTTTTATTTATATTGAGCGTAAGACCCCCGACCCCCCCTCCCCCCATAAGTGCTTACGTAATATGTGTACGGCCCCTTGCAATGAAAAACGATAACAAAACAAATGTCATCTCTTGTTTTTGTTGTGTTTGTTATTGTCAAAAACTGGTCTAGTAGTCTAGAAATTCGAATATATCGACATAGGAAGTGAGAATCCTGTACAAAATATGACCAGAAGATATCGAGATAAAGAAGTTAGCGAGATGTAGAAAGCCCAAATGTATGTATAGATTAAAGGGACCGATAAAACCATCGACATAGGGAGAGACATCGAGAAATAGAACATCGTGATGTAGAGAGTTGACTGTATCACAATTCCAATCAAACTTATTGATAAAATTTGATAATTGTGAATTTTTTAATTTCAAGTCTTGTACATAATATGCATGACGATTAGTAAATCAAAGCCTATTGAATCCTGCCCTCCAAAACGAGCACAGTGTATAAAGGGCGATAAAAAGATCAAAAGGACAAAACGTTGAATGAACAAATTCAAAAAAAATTCAACGCAATCAATCTATTCGCTTCTGAACTAAAATCTAGAGTCTGATGGTACGAAAGTCTCCATTGAGAGGCATGGATGCTTTTTTCGAAAAGTTCAGGTTGCGTCGTTGCAAGAGAATTAGAAGAATCGTTCTACGCTTCTCGGAAGCCTCCTTTCAAGAGACTGGGAAGCCCCCTTCAAGAGGCTCCGGAGCCTTTTTCAAGAGGCTTGGAAGCTTATCTTGAAGAGGCTAGGAACTCTTTTTCCATAACTATTTCCCAAATTGGCATTTCCTATTTGTCCCACCCACGACTCGGAACGTGGATGCGCCTCTGGATATGTTCAAATACTATGAAACTTTCTGACATCTGGTAGAATGTTGAGATGAAGCGGCGGATCAAGTTTTAGGTCTAGGTTGCGATTAGAGCGCTTATTAGCGGTAGAAAACTATTTATGAGGACAAAGGATATTCAGGATGGTCTAGTGTGGTCCCCTACAAGATCCGGAACATCTAAAAATAATATTTTGGTAAATTTCATCGTGGAGCGCTAGTTTTTTTTTAAACCAATTGTTGCCAAACCCTAAGCATGGAATTGATGCATTGACCCACAAATGGACCATTGTGCCCTTCTGCCGAAACTTGACTATATAATTTGACCCGCATGTTGGTCAAAGCATCAATTCCATACGCAGGATTCGGCAAAAAATTCGAACTGCTGACCTCTGGGGTGGAAAGCGCTTGCTGTACCACATAACCATCGGATCACACTTGGTATGAGTAAATATAAGTCGTACAGTATTCATCAAATTGGTATATGTTCATTTCTTTTCCAAGCCACAGAGTTCACTCTGCTAGGGTGACGGTACCAATATTGGAAGTATTATTGAATCAATAAAAGAAAATATGTATTTGATAATTCGAAATTGGTAGTTTTAATGCATTAACTAATAGACAAACTTTGAATTAGCTAGAAATGAAATTGGATTCATTTCGTCTTGATAATTAATCTAAATTTCTTGGAGGTAAAATGAGCTCCACTATACTGCCGTTGCAAGCATAATCGTCCAATATTGATTTTGCTTGGAAGAAAATATAGAACAGTAACGCTTACGGCGGCAGTATATAGGTAGGAAAGCCAATTTGTTGGGGAAATTATTGTTTTCAATTAGTATTCATAATGGCATAATTACAACGTGTCGTTTCAAGTAAAGCAAACGTTCAGTAAGGGCCCATTCACAAATTACATAACGCTTTAGGGGGTGGGAGGGTGTCTGTCCGAGCGTTACGGCCCATACAAATTTTAGAACCCTTCCATACAAAACACGTTACGAGGGGGTGGGTGGGGGTTGAAAATGGTCTATTTCAGCGTTATGTAATTTGTGAATGAACCCTAATGCAATGATGAACAATATTATTAAGAACCCATTGTCTCTACTGAGGGCATGATCGCCCTATAAGTGTTTATTTGGGTAACCTTTAACGAAGAGAAATCTGTTCAATAATTAATAATGTTTCTCTTTACTAAGCGTAATCAGGCTCATTTTTTCTATTATTTTGCTATCATGCGCTCGCATACCCTATATACAAGTGAACTTCTCAAGTGGTATCTTTTTTGTGGCGTGCAATAAGCGTATGGAAGCGTAGTTGGTTTGCGTGAGGACGCTATGCAAGAACATTTCGGCGGGAGCGAACGGCACTGCATTGCCGTCGGATGAATATCGCAGAAGGAAGCATCACCAACACACCGCATTGGCCCTGACGAAAGCGAGTAAACAAAGTGGGGGCCGGATGATGCTTTTTTATTTCACCCGGCAAGGGATATAGGGCGTCAATTTTAAAATGATTGGTAAAACGTTAAAACACATGTTAGCCGAAAATAGTTTAATTTTTCGGGTTCGAAATTTAATTTACTTTTAGATTAGCAACACGAAAGTCTAATTATTTCGATTAAAAACCATGTGTAGATATGTAGCCTAACATATAGGTGAAGATTTCGGCTATCTGTTGGTGGTGTTGGATTGCGTGGGAGTGCTCTCGGCTCTCAGATTTGACAAATCGATGTTTTAATCTTAAACGCAGAGAAGTCGTTTTAAAAATTTTATATTGAGTTATAGAAAATAAAAATTGTTATTGAAATATGTTTTTGGAAAAAAAGTGGACCGAACGAGCGTCGAACATAGACTCTCTGAGTGAGAGCCTAGAACGATTCTCCTCAGCTATCTTTGCTTCTTGGAAGAGTGGTGATCGAAGTAGAACAAGTTATACGCAATTTGCACTGATCATCGGCTGCTTATGCATTCGTGCGGCAACGCGCGGGTGCTGTGTTTAGGTTCCGTGGCATATTTAAATCATCTGACGTTGAAAAACATTACGATTGAGTTTACATCATGTGCTTTTGTGTCAATTCCGTCAATTCATTTAAATATGTCACCTAATATTCATAATGTTTTGGTGTGCCGGGAAGCAACTTCAGAATTAATTTCAATATTTAATTTGAAACCTCTGTAGGCATTCTTCCTAGCGTTGCAGCAAATAATCCATATTGGCAAAACATAGCTGGCATAACAATTAATTTGTTAATAAAACAATTTATTTTAGTAAATGGTTTTGATTTTTCTATAAATATTAATTTACTATATTCGTACCTTTTCGCTTGCATACCTTCTGTGTGGTTTTTGATAGTTAATCAATTCATGCTATACATAAGTCCTAAATCTTGGACTTCGCTAGACCAAATCATTGGAACATTCATGGTGACAACATATCTGTTTGAAGATTTCAAATAGCACTCGGATTATGTGGAAGAAGCTGAGTTTCGGAAGGATTCGGAGAAAATTTTTCATTCTTGCAAATCAATGGAAATGTATCCAAACTTTTCTACAATCTACGCATATTTTGGATCATGTAGTAATCTAAGTTCGATCATTTAGTTTGTCGATGACTCATTCCGGAGGTTAAATTTCAAAACGTGTTTTATGGTGGACAGTTTGTTTTTTTTTTTAATTTACCTAATAACAGAGTTAAAGCACTAGTGTGTAATAACTTATACTAAATGATAACAACATTATTTTTTTATTGGTCATTATTAGTCAGTATAAGTAAACAAAATGGGGACCGGATGATGCTTTTTTATTTCACCCGGCAAGGGATATAGGGCGTCAATTTTAAAATGATTGTTAAAACGTTAAAACACATTTTAGCCGAAAGTGATTTGATTTTTCGGGTTCGAAATTTAATTTTCTTTTAGATTGGCAACATGAAAGTCTAATTATTTCGAGTAAAAGACTTGTGTAGTGCTGATATGTAGTCTAACATATAGGTAAATTCTTCGGCTACCTTTTGGTGGTGTTGGATTGCGTGGGAGTGCTCTCGCCTGTCAGATTTGACAAATCGATGTTTTAATCTTTGTTTACAAACGCAGAGAAGTCGTTTTAAAAATTTGGCATTTAGTAAAATAAAAATTGTATAAAACTTATTTGTATTATACCAAAAAATTATGTTTAAAAAAAGAGGGTCAGGATGAGTGCCGAGTGCTCTCGGCTCTCAGATTTGACAAATCGATGTTTTAATCTTAAACGCAGAAAAGTCGTTTTAAAAATTTTATATTGAGTTATAGAAAATAAAAATTGTTTATAAATAATATGTTTTTGAACAAAAAAAAGTGGACCGAACGAGCATCGAACATAGACGCTCTGAGTGAGAGCCTAGAACGATACCCCTCAGCTATCTTTGCTTCTTGGATGAGAGGTGATCGAAGTATAACAGGTTATATGCAATTTGCACTGATCATCGGCTGCTTGTGCATTCGTGCGGCAACGTACCTGGTGCTGTGTTTAGGTTCCGTGGCATATTTAAATCATCTGACGTTGAAAAACATATACGATTGAGTTTACGTTACGAGTGCTTTTGTGTCAATTTATTCAGATATGTCACCTAATATTCATAATGTTTTGGTGTGCAGGGAAGCAACTTCAGACTCAATTTCAACATTTGATTTGAATCCACTGTAATGCATTCTTCCTGGCGTTGCAACAAATAATTCATATTGGCACAGTATATGTAAAACATGGCTGGCCTAACAATTAGTTTGTAAATCAAACAATTTATTTTAGTAAATGGTTTTGTTTTTTTATAAATATTAACTTACTATATTCGTACCTTTTCGCTTGCATACCTTCTGTGTGGTTTTTGATAGTTAATTAATTCATGCTAGACATAAGTCCTAAATCTTGTACTTCGCTAGACCAATTAATTGGAACCCCATTCATAGTGACAACATATCTGTTTGAAGATTTCAAATAGCGCTCGGATTATGTGGGAGAAGCTGAGTTTCGGAAGGATTCGGAGAAAATTTTTCTTTTTGGCAAGTCAATGGAAAATGTATCCAAACTTTTCTACAATCCAAACATGTTTTGGATCATGTAGTAATCTAAGTTTGATCATTTAGTTTGTCGATGACTCATACCAGAAGTTAAATTTTAAAACGTGTTTTATGGTGAATTTCTGGTGTGAATATTTTTCGACATTTAACCTCCGGAATGAGTTATTGACAAACTACTGAATTATCGAACCTATATTACTAGATGATCGAAAACATCCTTGCTATAATCCATAACAAATTACACTAAGGTAAACAACGATTTTTGATTCTCTGACACATTATTGGCACAAGTATGCTGATTTAGGTAACACCAGCTCTGTCACGAGTAATTTATCAAATTTTGTACAGGAGTTTACCTGTAGATCTGAGTGATCTGATAAATAAGTTTAGTTCAGTTCAGTATAATATATACAAAATCAAATTAAAATTAATCAACTTTAATCAAACCTTTGGTTAATCACTTCGAAACTTTCTCCATATGAAGGAATGCACACCTAGTATGGATTTTGGTCCGACGAAATAAAATCTGAAGAGAAGATTTTATTAAGTCGGATCAAATTCATAAAATTTTAGTTGAAAAGTGGTTAAATATCAATGACAAAAACGGAACTGCTCATCAGCAAAAAATGAATTCTTATCTATATGATGAAGAATCATACTATTCCAGAAGGTGCCAGAAGCCTAAGCTGGATTCTGACTTCAAAACGGGAAACACTCGAAAATTTGTCATTAGACCAAAATTATGGATCATATTACCGAAGTTATGGATCATAATCACGATAAAAATTGCGCAAAATTTTATTTTTTATTAAATGTAGTTTTCTATGGATAATTTTCAAAACATTTATAGATCATTTGTCATACGCTCATGGGAAAATAGCAGGCATGATATTGTTTTTCTTGATCATGTTTAAAGGTACATACTTGTTTTCCAATTATTTGATTTATTTTTTTTAACTTAGTTATGGATCTTAAAATTATTCTTTATGGATAAGCCTGAACTATTTTATGGATTTAAGGTAGCGTTTTATGGAACATTCAGATGTTATTTATGGATCGTTGTTGTGCATTTAACGGTACAAAGTAAGGGCTGCCATAAACAAATGTGAAAAATAAGCCCTATTTAGTGTTATATTAGACTTGTATAATATGTTTGTCAACCCTTTTGAACGAGCGAGAAAGGCATCATCACCGCTAGGTGGATTAATCAGGGTTTTTTGTGTCAAAACGGCCTACATTTCCATATCAACGAAATGGGAGCTTTAATGAGCATTATGAGCATTATGCAAATCCACTGTAACACTCATTTGGATGCTAAAATGAAAAACCAACATCAGAACAGTAGTAATATAACTACGATTTGCTGAATAAGCATTCAAATAGTGTATTCTCTGCCTCGCGTAAAAAAAATGAAAAAAAATATTATTTATTATTTAACAAGTCATAATCATAAATTTCGGGGGGGGGGGGGGAATCGAAATCGAAAAATAAATTAGAATGTGCATGGAAAATAAAAAAAAATTGGAAAATGTATCCAACATGAGTCTTAAAATACTACAATCTTTCCATTTCTTCCCGTAGGCTTATCGTCGGCGCTCCTCGAGCCCAGTCCAACCTTGCGTCCCAGCGCAAGATCAACGAAACCGGTGCCATATACAAGTGCCATTACGACAGCGGAGAATGTGCCCCGTACTACTTCGACCGCAACGGAAACACTAACGATGAGAACGAACCCTTCGCCTACAGTTCGGAGAAGAAAGACTATCAACTGCTCGGCGCCGCCATGGATGGTCACGGCTCCGATGGCGATCGGTTTGTGGTTTGTGCGCCCAAAATCGTCAGCGAACTGGTGAACTACTACTTGCTGCATGGCATCTGCTACCTCACCGATGGAACCGAACTGAATGAGCCCAAGTCCATTCGGCCCATCTATCCGCTGAGAGTGAAAGGTGAGTCATACGCGCGCTGGGAGGGAATTTGAGTCGTTTCACACTCTGACCGTTTTGATTTCGGCTTGTTCGCAGATAAACAACTCTATCGAGACACGTACACCGGCATTCAGTACTATAACTATATGTACGGGGAGCAAGGTCTGAGCGTTCACATCACCGATGACAGTGAGGAGATTCTAATTGGCGCACCAGGTGTGTTCAATTGGCGCGGCACGGTGATTCGATACAGACGTCAAGTGAACGAAGATATGGGGGGTCTGAGTCGACGAGATGGTCGTCTGAAGGAGCAGGAGCGACCCAAACGACAGATCATCAGCTATGTGTCCGATGTGCCTAATCCGTACTTCACTGCCCTGGAAGATGATTCATATTTTGGGTATGCCGTGAGCTCAGGTTTCTTCCAGGAGAACACTAAACTGTTGTATGTGGCCAGTGCTCCGCAGATGCGAGTACAAACTGGTGAGGTGTACATTTTCGATATCATCAATGCGGATAGTTTCCGAGAAACGCAGATCAAAATTCTGTATACCTTCCCTGGTCAGCAGCAAGGGGAGTACTTTGGATATGCACTCTTAACGGAGGATTTCAACGGAGATGGGCTTCCTGATTTGGCCATTTCAGCGCCAATGCACAGTAAAAGCTCTGAACATGATAATGGCGTAGTTTATATCTATTTGAATGAAGGTAAACTAAGTTTCAATCTGCAGACGGTTCTATCTACAAGCTACGAATTCGGTGGAAGGTTCGGAACAAGTTTAGCAAAGATTGGTGATCTGAATATGGATGGCTATAACGGTAAGTTATTCCGAGATTTTTTTGTTAGTTATTCATATTAGTTCAAGCCTAAGCTATTCTGAAATATACACAAGCTACATGATATTTTGTCCATGAGCACACACATAGAAGCAAACATCGAAGCTTTAAATTATATTTCCAATGAGTTGCCTGTTCTGAGCATGAGTATAACGACACACTAGGAGTTAACTTTCTGACATTCGTATGGCGAAATGCATCTATGGTTAGATTTCTCGAAATCAAGAATATCTTCATCGAAAACATATTTGGTGGGCTGATCTTTACTTTCGACATATCTGATTCCAATCAGTTTTTCGTCAAACTACAAAAATGTGATAGCTTTTCTGACCCATGTGAGGCAACTTGCAACAGTGATGGACAGAACCTTTTCGCACATTTTTACAGGTCTCCTGGTCTCCATAGGTCATCCAGCGATTGTTCAACCGTATTAATGGGAATTAATAACAATTCAACAACTCAGTGTGCAAACATATTTTTCGGCTATATTAGACAAGTATGCCACGAAACCCGTGCCTTGCAAAATATCTGGATCGGAAATATAAAACTATTCACATATAATTCAATAAGAAATATTTTCAAAAACTAGAAAGAATTGTGGTATCCAAATCAATTTGATAAATCTCGCGGACCCGTCCATAGTGATGCCTCTTATACGATAAAGATTGTTATTGGGAGTCTAGTACCAATCCGAAAAGCGACACTTTTTTACTTCCGACACTTTTTATAACATTGAAAAAGGTCTGTCTCTATGCTTATGACAACGTAAACATTTGCAAACAAGATTGTGAATATTTTTAACAAACAATAGACAAGTATTTTAGAGGTTTCGCCATCGGGGGTAACAATGGGTCTGGGGGGTGAGAATGGGTCATCGCTCTCACCGGCATGCGGCAGTCTGGAGATCATAGAGCAAAATCGTTCAAAAAGGTCTGTCTGTATAGGCAAAAATATTGAGATTTGCAAAATTTTCTGGAATTTCAAATAAGCATAACTTTGCATAGAATAATCCGATTTTGGTAAAATCAGGACCATCGAACGCGTACACTCTTCTAGTATTCTGTCTCCGTCCAAAACCTCAGATTGGCCCTTGGCCACCAGAGATGTTCCGAGTTTTCCCAGTGTACGATAAAATGTTTTTTTTTCTGCTTGTAATTTTATGTGACGTTTACTTTTATCATGTTCTATGCTTTCCCCATAAACTAGAACTAATATGCCGACCAATGCTGGCTGCTGATCGAAAATCTGTCAGGTATACTGAGACATAGAGCCATTTCCACCCGCTTCTTTTTTCAAAAATAATGCGTCCGCTCCGAGCTTTTCAAACCCTTTTTATACACGTTCACAGGAGGTTTGCGAAAGGATGATCTACGATGAATTACATCCCCGCAACTTCGACGTCGTGGCGCTGCAGGAGATTTGCTAAACAGGACAGGAAGTGTGGAAAAGAAAAAGCGGGCATCGAGCGGCTACCTTCTACCAAAGCTGTGGCACCACCAACGAGCTGGGAACCGGCTTCATAGTGCTGGGTAAAACGCACCATCGTGTGATTGGGTGGCAGCCAATCAACGCATGGATGTGCAACTTACTTATGGATCCTGTACACCTCCGGTGGTGCAAAGGGCCGACTTGAAAGATCTCCATCCTGAGCGTTGCCCGGCTATCGCTTTAACCTGTTGCCAGGTTAGATTTCGGTCGACTTCTTTTATTTCTTTATTGAGGCTTCGCCGCCATGAGCCTCTGGGTCTGCCTCTGCTGCGATGTCCCGCTGGGTTCCAGTCTAATGCTTGTTTACAGATTTCGTTTCCGCCCTGGCCGACCCAACCCCACTTCCGATCCCAAATTCTGTTCCTATCGGCCTCTGGTGACAACGACGATGGAGCTCGTTGTTTGAGATCCAGTTGTGAGGCCACCAGGCCCGAATTATATACCGCAGGCATCTGTTGATGAACACCTGCAGCCGTTGAGTGTTCTCCACTGATACACACCATATTTCACTAGCGTATAACAGCACAGATTTCACGTTAGAGTTGAAAATTCGTATTTTGGTGCGTTCACTTATCTGTCTGTTTTTCCAGATATTTCTTAAACTCGCAAAGGCAGCCCTTGCTTTCTTTATCCGTGCGCCTATGTCGATCATGGTACCGCCGTCTGACGCCATTTGGCTACCAAGATATTGGAAGCTTTCAACATTCTCCACTGGCTGCCCGGCTACTGTGAAACTGGAAGGAGTCACCGTGTTTACATCCAACGATTTGGTTTTGTTGACGTTGATGACTAAACCTGCCGAAGAGGAGCGCTCGGCAAGGTCGTTGAGCTTACTCTGCATATCAGGGCGCCGTTGAGGGAGGAGTGCAACATCATCCGCCAATTCGAAGTCATTTAGGTGCTCCATGGTTATAGGCTGCCATAACAGCCCGCGGTTTGGTTCACGGTCAATCGCATCTACCTGAATCTCGTCGATTACGATGAGGAACAGTAACGGTGATAGAATACATCCTTGCCTCACACCAGCTACGACCCGGATAGGGTCGGACAAGACCCCATTGTGCAGAACTCTACACGAAAAGGCCTCGTACTGTGCTTCGATGAGGAGGATGATTTTCTCAGGAACCCCCTTGCGTCTCAGGGCGCCCCACATATTCTCGTGATTGAGACGGTCGAAAGCTTTTTCGTAGTCAATGAATACCAAGTAAAGGGACTCTTGGAATTCGTTGACCTGCTCCAAAATGATGCGGAGCGTGACAATATGGTCCACACAGGATCTTCCGGCACGGAATCCGGCTAGCTGCCGCCGGAGAGTCGCATCGATCTTCTCCTGAATCCGGGCTAGGATAATTTTGCACAGAACTTTGAGAACGGTACACAGCAACATAATGCCTCGCCAGTTATCGCATACAGTCAGGTCACCCTTTTTGGGCACCTTCACTAAGATACCTTGCATCCAGTCGACCGGGAAAGTTGCGGTGTCCCAGATATTACGAAATAAACGATGCAGTAGTTGAGCGGATGTCATGGGGTCAGCTTTGAGCATCTCGGCTGGTATGCGATCGACCCCTGGGGCTTTATTCGATTTCATGCTTTGGATGGCTGTTTGAATCTCTAGCAGTGATGGAGCTTCGGTATTGACGCGTGTTATACGTCGGATCCTAGGCAGATCATGCCGAGGTGGTGATGGCCTGGTTGGCACTTGAAAAAGTTGTTCGAAGTGGTCGAACCAGCGTTTAAGTTGGTCAGTTGGGTCGGTCAATAACTGATCATTCGCGTCTTTCACATGCATCGTTGCATTCATCTTCGCCCCGCTTAAGCGTCGTGAGATATCGTAGAGGAGGCGAATGTCCCCGGTTGCGGCGGCTCTCTCTCCTTCGTCGGCCAGAGAGCCCACGCTCGCTTGTCCCGTCGACATGAGCGTTTTACTTCCTTCTCAAGAGCCGCGTATCGTTGACGGGCTAAGACTTTGGCTCCTCTGGTTTTCGATCGCTCTATCGCGGCTTTGGCTTCTCTTCGCTCCTCTATCTTTCTCCAGGTCTCATCGGTGATCCGTTGTTTTCTCTGGGTGCGTAGTTCGCCCAGATTGTTCTTGCTGGTGGCGAAGAAGGCATTCTTGATGGCGGTCCATTGGTCTTCCAAGCTGCCACCTTCCGGAATATCTGCAGCACGCGTCTCCAGTTCTTCAACGAAGGACCGTTTCACCGTGGCATCTTCCACTCGGCGTGTGTTGAATCGTCGTCCAACTCTTTCCTCCTGCCGACAAATCCGCGCAGGCGTATTTCGCCGATGAGGAGGTGATGATCAGACGCGATATCTGCACTACGTTTATTCCGTACATCAAGAAGGCTCCGTTTCCATTTACGGCTGATGCAGATGTGGTCGATTTGATTTTCTGTAAAGCCATCACGGGAGACCCACGTGACCTTGTGAACTGGTCGATGAGGGAAGAGCGATCCCCCGATCACCATGTCGTTATTACCACAAAATTCTGCGAACAGCTCTCCGTTTTCGCTCATGGTTCGAGTTGTCGGATCCGATCTTCGCGTTGAAGTCGCCCAAACAGATCTTGATATCACCCTTCGGAATTCTATCTACGATGGCATTGAGTTGACTGTAGAAGTTCTCTTTGTCTTGCAGATCGGCAGCATCGGTTGGCGCATAACATTGGATTATAGTAAGGTTTCGGACCCGTGTTCTAAATCTGGCAACGATTATCCTTTCACTTATAGGTTCCCACTTCATAAGCGCAGAGTGTGCCTGAGCGCTTATTAGGAAGCCAACTCCGCGATGCCGGGGAGCGTGTTCACCTCGTAAACCAGAGTATAGCAGAACTTGTCCCGACGGCGTTCTGTGTTCTCCAAAGTTTGGCCAACGGACTTCACTCAGTCCCAGGATCTCAAGCTTCATGCGGCGTGCCTCATTGGCAAGTTGTGCCAATTTACCCTGCTGGGCTAGGGTTAAAACGTTCCAAGTTCCTATTCGTGTCCGTTGTTTCGCGCTAAGAGTCGTCGCCGTAAAATCAGTCCGTATTCTTTCATTATCGGATTCTCGAACAAATTGATGTTTCGGGAACAATAGGTTGTTGGCCCAAGGTTCCTTATCCACCGGGATGGGGCTGCCATCTTAGATACAGCTTCCGGGGAATAGCATTTCATACTCAGCTGCTGGATGCCAGAACAGACGCTGTTGGAGCCGCACCTCCTTGATGAACAGACGCTTGATCAGTCGGGTTAAATTAGTTTCAAAGGCCCACCCAACACCAGGACTAGGCTAGTGCGCTTTGAACGGCACACGGTCGCATTGATAGGGCCTGATTGGGGACACATTCAGCTTTTTATAGAAGTTCCACAGAACCCACTGTCGAACCCCACCACATCCCAACAGGACGCACCCTCTCACTCTAGCTGATGTCAGAAGGACAACAGTGCCCAGGCTGCACTACCCAGACAACCACACATCGCATAAGAATGCACGATTAAAATCGTTTATCGATCCAAATTTCATCAAAATCACATTGTGGTGCGAAGCTCATCAGTTTATTCATAAATTTTCCCGCACAGTAGGCTATTTTACGAGTTTATTCCAGCTTCATTTGTTGACATCGCATATGCCTGCAAACAAACTCAAATGAAATCGGATTATCTGTCAAACGGAGTTTGTTATCACAAACTACATCGCAATGTATAACGAACAAACTCGCATAAAATTCGTGCACTTCGCATACACTACCGTGCAACGTCGGATAAGAAATACACATATATCGCCTCCACTTTTGTACGTAAAAAGCGTTTTCGCGACTGGTGTGCGATGAAAATTGTGCGCATAGGCATCGCATAACAGAAAAACAATTCTATTATGCATGCATTCTGGTTGTCTGGGTACCACCAGCTAAGTACGCAACCCTTAGCTGGCGGTCAATTGTCATCGGAAGACCCGTGGAAGCGTGAGTATTGGAACTTGTGAGGACCAGAGCTATGTTAGGCGCCCCTTCCCGGATGTCAACTCACCATTTCGCAGCCCCATGGATGTGCAGGCTGAGGATTAAAGGCCGTTCAACTATAGCATCATCAACGTGCACTGCCCACACGAAGGGAGACCCCACGACGAGAAAGAAGCGTTCTACGCACAGCTGGAGCAGACATACGATGGATGCCCACTGCGGGACGTCAAAATCGTCTTCGGCGACATGAACGCACAGGTAGGAAGGGAGAAAAGTATAGACCGGTCATCGGACCGGATAGTCTGAACAGTTTGATAGTATCGAATGACAACGACCAACGATGCATAAACTTCGCAGCCTAAACATGCAGCCTCAAGGCCACATGGAAATCACCTAACCAGGAAAGGAAAACCAAATCGTACAACACGCGGCGAAGTCGGACGCCGCTGGAGATGGCTGGAAAGATATTCGATCCGCCATTGGAAGCACCGCAATCGCTGCACTTGGCACGATGCCCCGGATCAGAGAATGACTGGTATGGCGGCGAATGTGAGCAGTTAGTGGAAGAGAAGAATGCAGCATGGGCGAGATTGCTGCAACGCCGCCCGAGGACGAACGAGGCACTATATAAACGGGCGCGGAACAGACAAAACTTGATGTTCCGGAGAAAAAAGCGCCAGAAGGAAGATCGAGACCTTGAATAGACGGAGCAACTGTACCGCGCTCATAACGCTCGAAAGTTCTATGGGAAGTTGAACCGTTCACGTAAGGGCCACGTGCCACAGCCTTATATGGGTAAGGACATAAACGGGAACCTTCGTACGAACGAGCGCGAGGTAATCCAAAGATGGCGGTAGCACTACGAAGAACACCTGAATGGCTATGTGGCAGACGAAGATGGTGGTATGGTGATGGACCTGGGAGAACGCGCGCAGGACATAATTCTACCGGCTCCGGATCTCCAGGAAATTCAGGAGGAGATTGGCCGGCTGAAGAACAACAAAGCCCCTGGGGTTGACCAACTACAAGGAGAGCTATTTAAACACGGTGGTGAGGCACTGGCTAGAGCGCTGCACTGGGTCATTACCAAGATTTGGGAGGAGGAAGTTATGCCGCAGGAGTGGATGGAAGGTGTCGTGTGTCCCATCTACAAAAAGGGCGATAAGCTGGATTGTAGCAACTACCGCGCAATCACATTGCTGAACGCCGCCTACAAGGTACTCTCCCAAATTTTATGCCGTCGACTAGCACCAATTGCAAGGGAGTTCGTGGGGAAGTACCAGGCGGGTTTCATGGACGAACGCTCCACCACGGACCAGGTGTTCGCCATTCGCCAAGTACTGCAGAAATGCCGCGAATACAACGTGCCCACACATCATCTATTCATCGACTACAAAGCCGCATATGATACTATCGATCGGGACCAGCTATGGCAGCTAATGCACGAACACGGTTTTCCGGATAAACTGACACGGTTGATCAAAGCGACGATGGATCGGGTGATGTGCGTAGTTCGAGTTTCAGGGGCATTCTCGAGTCCCTTCGAAACCCGCAGAGGGTTACGGCAAGGTGATGGTCTTTCGTGTTTGCTATTCAACATCGCTTTGGAAGGAGTAATACGAAGAGCAGGGATTAACACGAGTGGTACAATTTTTAATAAGTCCGTCCAGCTATTTGGTCGACGACATAGATATTATGGCACGTAACTTTGAGAAGATGGAGGAAGAGGCTCAAGAGAAGACAATGTAAGCCACCCACCGCGAGTTTGCATCGGTGGTGACGAAATCGAGGTGGTAGAAGAATTTGTGTACTTGGGCTCACTGGTGACTGCCGAAAATGACACCAGCAGAGAAATTCGAAGACGCATAGTGGCTGGAAATCGTACGTACTTTGGACTCCGCAAGACGCTCCGATCGAATAGAGTTCGCCGCCGTACCAAACTGACAATCTACAAAACGCTAATTAGACCGGTAGTCTTCTACGGACACGAGACCTGGACGATGCTCGTGGAGGACCAACGCGCACTCGGAGTTTTCGAAAGGAAAGTGCTGCGTACCAAGGTGGGCAAGGTAGATCGATCAGGTGGAAGATGACTTGCGAACCCTCCGTAGACTTCGTGGTTGTCGACGTGTAGCCACGGACCGAGCCGAATGGAGAAGACTCTTATATACCGCACAGGCCACTTCGGCCTTAGTCTGAATAAACAAATAATAAATAATAATCGCAGATTTAAAACATTTCAACCTGTAAGCACTTAGATGAGGTCTGGAACAAGCAACGTATCGATGTTGCAGCGGTCGAATTACTTTATTAAACGCGTAATAAATTAAATTCGCTGAAATTTTGAATGGTTGATACGTCAACTATGAAATCATGGGCAGTTGTGTCCCGGTGTTCCATCTTCTCCCCTATACGCATCTTATTGAGAAATAGTGTTTTTTTTTCTAAAGAAAATTCCACACTTATGAATTACGCCAATTCTTCGTCTGAACTTTGGCACTGTGATTCGGTTTATTCATTTATTTATTTATTTGTTTATTGGGAGCAGGGAAAAGCCCGCTTGAGTTGGAAAATTAGAAATTCATTAATTTTTATATTCATCAAATTCTCTCAAGCGGGCGCAAAACCTCCTCATCTTTTCTATGCATCAATAGATTACAATTAATATCCAAATGATACAATTCGGCTTAAAACTACATCCAACAATAAACTTAAATCTAGACATAGCTACTAGGTACTGATTGTCGTTTAGAAGGTGAGAAAAGTTCGTACGGAGAGTGTTACGAGATGAATGGAAATCGAACCCATTGGAGCAGTTATTGAATATACGGCACATGCTAGTAAATGGCTCATTGTGACCGTAATTGGTTCGTGCACCTTGAAGAAAGAGGAGAGAACGAGAGCGAAGATTTCTATGGCTAACATTGATATTTAGCATGAAAAGCAGTGGGGGACAGTCGATTCTCGATTGCAAGAGGTCCACAATGAATATCGCCCGAGAAGTATTGCGAGGGACTGTTAAGAGCTCTAAATATAACGCTTGCAATGGTCTTCATAATTGTGGAAATTTGAAGGATCTTTGGCGTAAAGCGAAGCGTATAAATTTGCGTTGAACGAATTCTATTCTAGCAATATTGTTCTGGTAATAAGGAGCCCACACTGCGGAACAATATTCTAAAATCGATCTGACTAAAGAACAATAGAGTGCTTTGAGGCAGTGGATATCATCGAAATGCTTTGCAATTCGGAATATAAAGCCAAGGGTGCGACATGCTTTAGAAGTTACGTACGCAATATGCTCTCTAAACGTTAGCTTAGAATCTAACATCACCCCGAGGTCTCTGACAGGAAGATTGACATCAAAGAACATTTGTCAGCATTGAGTACCATCTGATTTAAATCACACCAGTTTGCAAAAAAAAATCAGTTGTGATTGTAGGAACGACGCATCACCGAGATTTTTTATAATCCAGTACAGCTTGAAATCATCGGAAAATGAGAGCTTGAAAGACTTGAGCAACAAATTGATGTCGTTTAAATAAATGATAAAAACAAGTGGTCCAAGATGGCTACCTTGGGGCACTCCTAAAGTCATCGGAAAATAGGATGAAATGCAATCTCCAATTTTGATTGCCATTTCACGATTGCTCAGATATGACTGAAGCCGATTCAGGAGAGGCCCGGAGAATCCGAGACGCTCGAATTTGGTTACGGCGATTTTATGATTGATTTTATCAAAGGCTGCTGTAAAGTCCGTATAAATCGAATCAAATAAACGGTTTGCCACCTTTTCCCCTATACGCAAATAAAATCAGTGTGAAATTGACTTTAAAAGTTCCATTACTTTTGATTTAATTTTCGTAGCAAAGTTTTATATTTATCAACTTTCTTAGTGCTCACATTTTTGTAGAACATCACAAGTCTGAGTTTTATTTACAAAAAAAAATATGCTCAAAATATTGAATTTAGGGGAGTTTCCATAAAAAATAGCAAAAGAAACCTCTTTTTATCACGTTTGTGAAAAAAGTTATATTTTCAACCTTTTCCATAGTGGGTACTATTGAAAAATATAATCCACTCAAATATGGGCATTATTTTTGTGATTTTTTTTCTCTGAAGACACTATTTAGATCATATCAGCCGTTTGGGCACATTTAGGTTCATCAAATCACGGGCTCCGACCATTGTGAGTGGTGTAATCCCTTCAAGTCTTCATTGCAATTTCTTTTGTAGCTTTTCAAGAAATTTCGCAAGGAAATTCGATGTAAATTTCTCGAAGTTTTTATTCGGTAATGCCTTCAGGTATATTCTTGAAAACTCATAAACAAATGAGAATCCCTCCGGTTACCCCTGGAACGGCCTCATGATTTCTTACGATAATCCCATCAGAATATTTAGGAAATTGTACATTCTTCAGGATTTCCTTCGAATTTTTTGGGGACTTTTTGTGGCAATTCTATTTGAACTTCCTCCGACAGTTTCATCAAAACTATCTCCAGACATATCTCCGGGATTTTTTTTAGGAATTATCTCTGGAAGCATCCAGCGTGATTCCTGAAGAAATTTCAACTAGAGTGATGGAAGCAATTCACGAAGGAAAGAATCGAAGAGAAAATTAAAAAAAAAAAGTTCTGGGAAAAAATTGAAAAGGAATTCAGCATCCCAGTTATAAATCACACTGAAGGATCCTTTTTTTTGTGTCTTTATTAAGGAGACTTTCAGCCCGAGGCTGGCTCGTCTCCGACTGAAGGATCCTCATTAATTCCTTTAAGAATTATCAAAATTTCTGGGAGAACTTTCGGCAATCATGAAAGAGTTTCCAGCGTTTTAGAAAGTGTTCCCAAAATCTTTGTAAATTATCCGAATTCCGGGAGAAATTATATGCATTTCTGATCAAACTTCTAGCATTTCTTGCTTATCGCCGTGATAATCAGACTCAATTTTTTTTCTATGAATTATGTTGGCGTATATATTGATACATATTTATGAAAAATATTCAAATTAGTGAGTCACGTAGCCAGTTTATCGCAATTTATATCCGCTAGTGTCTGTCGACTATTTTACCTATACTAAGGCGCCTCCTTATAGGTCAATAATTGGCTCTACATGCGCACGTTTATTTGGACTTAATTATTTTCGTTAATCTTTCGTTGTACACGTTTATTTATATACAATGGCATGCCTTCTCTTCAACAGATATTGCCATCGGGGCACCATTTGAAGGTAACGGCGTGGTTTACATCTACCATGGATCTTCAAGCGGAATACAATCGAAACCAACCCAGCGGCTGCTTCCTCCTGAAAACGATTTGATGGATCCTACAACTCAGCCTATGTTCGGGCACGCCATTTCTCGCGGGTCTGATATAGATGGCAATGGATACCACGATCTTGCCATCGGATCTCCCAACTCGGAGACGGTCTACGTCTACAAAACATATCCAGTGGTACGCGTTTTCAGCGTTGTTACCTCATCGAAGCGAGAACTGTCGCCGGACGATACGGCATTCCAGATGACAGTGTGCTGGCGATATGAGTCTGCCACCAATATACAACATGACGTGGGCTTCAGCTACTCGTTGAAAGTGGATGGGCAGAATGGCCGAGCGCAGCTCAGTGATGGGCAAAATGTTATGAACGGAACGAGTAAAATTAATTACGACGACTTCTGCCAAGAGTTTGATGTTCGGGTTAAACCATCGTTTGCAGACATCTACAAACCAATCACAATTGAGTTTTCCTACAAAGTATTGAGTAACATTCCATCGAACAGCGAGTTCTGCGATACATGCGTCATGACCGATCCGAACATTGTGAATACGGTTTACGAGAAGCTGTCTTTCAAAACGGGATGTGCCGGCGAAACATGTATCGCTGAGTTGAATCTGAAGAGCTCGTGGCTAGATCTAAAGTAAGCTCAGACCTTTTGAATGAAATTTCAATACTAAAGTAAAATCTATTCTTTATTTTAGCTCACCGTACATTATAGGAAGTACCAGAACAGCTTCACTACAATACGAAGTGGTCAATTCCGGAGAAAACGCATTTTTAACTCAATTAAACGTAACGCTACCCTCAGTTTTATCTGTGGCGAAACTTCCATCTCAGTGCAAACTTACGAATCTGAATGATGGACTGAACCTGTTGTGTGACCTCAACAACGGACTACCGCTACGAACAGACGGCTCTACAAAAATTACCCTAGTTCTAGACATGACCAAAGTCGAAGGGTCTGCTTTCACCATCGAGGCTGAAGTATTCAGCACAAGCGAAGAAACCAACCACGATGACAATTCACTGTTCACCACGGTGCAACTCAGGGAATTCAGCGAGATCGAAGTCGTTGGTAAAGCATCGGTCTCGGAGGTGAATTTGGAAGTTCAAACAGGAAAAATTAATGTAACCTACCAAATACAAGTCATGAATAATGGACCGAGCAGCCTGCGGGATTTAACCTTCACTTTAAAAGTTCCTCTAAAGTACTTCAAACCAAGTTCGGCAGATATTTTGAACATCATAAATTTTAATGACGTCCTAATTAGCGGTTATTACAACTACAAAAACTTGGATTTCACTTGGACCAAAGAAAACGTGATACTCATTCCGAACGTCAAAGAGTATTCTACGCAACCCCCCGAAGTGGACAACCTCTACAAGCAGTCAATGGATTTCGATCTACTCTCAGGTTCATCCCATCAAGATGCTATGGCAGACAGCAATACTTTATCTCGCCGACGGCGTTCTATTCAGACCCAATACAATCGATACAGCAATCAGTTGGCGGAGCATTCGAGAGCTCGTCGAAGCCTTGCCACTGTCAATCCGGCCATTCTGACTGGTCTGCCGGAGAATCGTACCCTGTTTTTCCACTGCGGTCAGGAAGCGGTGCAAATCGATTGCGCAGATGTTAGCGTCCAGGTGTCCAACTTCAAACCGGGCAACGTTCCGATCGTGATCAATATGCAGTTTGAGCTGAACCTGGATCTGGTGGCGGAGAGCTTCCTGGAGCGGGAGGACATCTTTGCGCTGCAGATTTTGTCGGCACTGGAAGGAGAAGGCGGAGATGGGTTTTCCGTGGCCAGGAATAATCCTTTCACTGTGGTGTACAAATATTTGGACGCCAGCACACCGATTTGGGTGTACATCGTTTCGGTGATCGGTGGACTGCTGTTGCTGATTTTAATTTCATATGGCCTTTATAAGGCCGGATTCTTCAAGCGGGCCAAGAAGGAGGAAATCGAGAAGCTGCATCGTGAGGTAAGTCATGGCACCCGAGAAAATAAAGCAAACAATAACAAATTTGTTCATCTCTGTTTCAGAGCGTCCGAATGAATCAACCCCAGGACACCGATGACGAAAGCTAGATCCGACTACGCTTGTTCCTAGGGCAGACATGCCAAAAGTTGTAAAAAATAACCGAATGCATTACCAAATGTACGGAGATGTACAACTAGAAGTAAATTCAAACCATTACAATAAGACTTTGTTAGGTGTGTAAGGTTAGAAAAAGTTAAGAATGATTTAAATAGTAAAAAACGAAAAGTCACAATATTTTTTGATATGGTTTTCTACCTTCTAAGATAATTTATTGATCAAATGAATGATTTCTTTCAATCGTTCAAAGAATAAAACGCTTATCCATTTCTTGTTTGGAGCAATAAAAAAACAAAACTTCGATATATTTTCCTTTCATATCACTTTTCTTTCAACCTACTTAAAATCTGTACAAAAAGTCTGACTAAAACTGCGTAACAACGTTTCGTTTCCTATTAAGTTTGTGGGGACAAAATGAGCCACATTTGCGTTTCTCTACAGTTGGCATCAAGCGAATTGGTTAGATTTAACAAAAGTTGACATGTGCGTTCTGTGAAATGTTTCTAAAACCGTGTGGTTGTTTCGTTGGATGGATTTCTTCACCATACGAATGCCTACTCCTATCGTTTGGGTGGGCTGGAGGAAATAAAGTGCAAATCTTAAGTAACAAATGGCCATAGAATTTGCGAAGCAGAAATAACTACCGATGTGGGTGGTCTGGTTTGCAAGTTCGCTATCGTAATGCTTCAATAATATTGTCTTCATATTACCATCTGTCTTGGTTTCACTTTGTTTCTTATTTTTAACAAATTTTGTTCCAGTAGTTCAATGGTCAGTACAGTTATACACAAGTGATTTTGGTTTCTTTTAATTTTATTGATATTTTTCACAATTCATGTTTCTTCATAGCTACTTAGATACAATGTAAAGATAGTGATTCAAATGTTGAACGATATCTAAAATTTGAAGATATTTCTATTAACTACAGAGGATACACGTGACTTGATTTTAATATAAACAGTCGTTTTGATTCAAGTTTCAATGATTGAAGGAAGATGGTGAATAGACGAATGAATTTACTTTCTAGGGAAGTTGCACTGATTTCACTACCAAGATTAAGAAAGGCTGCAAAAGTACGAATGAAAGTACCAAATTTGGGAACGTCTTCCATGATGTAACATCGGACACAAGGGAGCATAATAATTTCCAGTTTATTAAGGGCTGGAGATATCGGTATCTGATAGTCGACAATTTGCAGTGAATTGAAATTGTTGCCTTTGAGATGTTTTGATTGAAATTGTTTATTGTTTGTACGATTACCTAAACATACCCTTCGATTCAGAACCACCACGTGTTGCCAAATTGGTTGATAACATTGTTATTTTCTCATTTTTGAATATCCAAACTGCCAATCCCTTCATTGCAGCAAAAATAGGATCTAAATTCAGTCATGTTCGTATGGTATTGGCAGTTTTTTTTACTATTCTGCATCCGCATCAAAAGATTTAATCTGTACGTTTGCGATCATTACCAAACTCTATTCAACATTATTATGATTCCTTTCATTAGCGCACACATGGCTTCTGTTGCTGTCCAGCACTGATATATGCGCATGCTAAGCATGCTTGTAAAGCTTGATATTTTTATTACTGGATGTGTCTGACTCAAATTGGATAAGTAACTGTGCAAATATGACTCTCGAAATCCTCAACACTTCAACTCAGTTAAAACTTGGAACAAACTTGATTTTTTTCCTTTTTTATCGATTAATACTATGTCCATTTAGAATCCGGAATCATTTATTGTATTGCAGCGGCACGGAAAGTGACCGCTGCAAGAATTCTTTTACAGCGGTTTGTCTACTTAGCCGCCCACTTGCTGTGGTATAAATTTCACAAAGTTTCGTGCAGCGTGTCAAAAATTATTCCAGATGGAAGCCGAAAGGAGAGAAAAAAGTCTGCACACCCACGTTGATGATCCTGTCATCGACGATGGAACCTACGTCAAAATGGATTTCGGACAGCTTCCTAGCCAAAAATTCTACATGGTGAAGGCACGAGGAGTAGTTCCTGCGAAGTTTAAGTTTACTTTTTGGACAAGCTTGCAAAAAAAAACGGATGATTTTGGCAAGGGATATGCAACTGTGGGGCAAAGACCTAAGTGTTTGTGACGAATAAGACGATGGACTCGAAGCTGTACAAGGAGGAATGTCTCAGAAACCGCGGTCGACCTTCCATAAAGCCCATAAAGATCCCATGAAGTTTTGGCCAGATTTGGCGAGTTGCCACTACAGCCGGGAAGTCATCCAGTGGTACCGCGATAATAACGAAGATTTCATCGATAAAAACATAAATCCACGCAACTGCCCACAGCTCCGGCCCATCGAGACATTTTGGGCAGTAGTGAAGCGGAAGCTTAAGAAAAGTTTAAAAAGTGGAAAAACAGCTCGGGACGCGACTCAGATGACCAAAATGTGGAACAAATTTGCCAAGAAAGTTGACTCCGGAGGTGTGCAACTTTTGATGAGAGGAATAAAGAAGAAGGTGCGAATTTTCACTAGAAACAAGAAGAAATTGTTTGTATCAATTATTTTTCCTTAAAGTACAGTGAATTACCCTTGTTTTGATATATTAATCTTATTTGTACGTCAATCCGTTACCGAGATACAGATGATTTTATTATTCCGGATTCTAAATGGACATAGCTTTATGTAGGGGAGCTCCTTCAATTGAATTCGAGAACAAAGTATTGGTGCGCAAATTGTTTTATTTCTCATTTTTGTGATTTTTTTCAGCAGTGAGCACCCCGGTTAACAACAAAACACGACACAAGTCGAGCCTAAATTGCCTATTTTGCGTTATTGATTTAGGAGCATGTTAATTATAATGGAACAGATACCCTAGATAGAAATAACGATAGTTTACTGCTTCTACATCTGTAACACAAAAGAAAATAAGGATACTGACAGAATACTGTAAATTATAGGGAAAAGAAGAGTAACACAGCTTAGTCGCTTGTTGCTTTAATTGTTAGGGTAATGTTTCCGGGTGTGGGCAACCCCTAAACAACTTTTGACACTTGATGGATACGACAAATCTGAATAATGCTGAATAAACTTGTAACTCAACAGCACATATAATCAGAGCCAATACCGAAGCTTGCACACATAGGGGAACTGTTCCATTTTCCATCTCACTGAACATATATTCATCTCATCGCAAAACAGAAAAATACAGCACCAATCTTGTTCCTTCGTCAAATTCCTTTTCATTGCTTTGTTTTTGATGGGATGGAAATGGGAGCTATGAGATGAAGTGCCGAACCGTTCCCCTATAGGGTTTCTTGCTGCGAGCAATAAAAAAAGAAAAAAATCTTCATTTCACCATTGAAACCCATCCTTTTTTTTTCCGCAAAAGGCTTTAAGCTAAATAAACTTTTTTTTCATCAATTCATAGACTAAGTAACATTTCAAGTTTTATTCCACTCTTGGAATGGTTTTCAAGATCAAATTATAAGATCTAACAATAAAACTAATTATTACACGACAGCCTTCTGATGACCATTATAAGAGTAAGATATGACCGAATGGCCCTCTATAGATAATCACTATAAACCTGTTATAAAAGTATTCGGAAACCCTTTTTGAACCAACCAAGTAAATAAGGGAATTTGGCTGCGACAGCTGTCGAAAGTGTTGCTTTCAAAAAAGGGAGAAAAATTGCGGAGAAATAATAATAACAAAATGGATTGCTGATGAAAATAATGGTGTAGATGCAAGGGGTGTCTCACTGCTAACAATCGCAGCGAATTTCAATCGAAATAAATTCGATTCAAAGCGAATGGCATTCATAGCCACTGCTTGATCAATTTTGCAACACACCTTCTGTGACACTGAACTGTATTTTTGTCCAAGCAAGCGTGGTTTTTATAAGTTACCAATGACATCAATTTGTTTATTTTTCCACCAACAAGGAAATGGACATGATTTCTGATTTGATTTTCTTTTACTTATCTAATACCTAATATATTGTTTATTATTTCAGATTGTAAGCTACTCCCTTGCCGAGATGATTCACAAGGAAGCAGCGGAAAAAAAGTTTGGGAATTTTATTACGCTCAGCAATATTAACCAAAACAAAACTATGGTGTATCCCGTTGTCTACATATGTATTATTCTATTGACCTCGAACTTTGATTTGAATAATTACAGCACAATTTTCATCTTCGTATGCCTGTAAAAGATTTTATTGATATGCTGTGGTCCTATGAAGAAATACTTGGATGTTCATGTTCTTAACTCCTATTAGATACCCGAGGATATATTGTTCATTTCCGGGCTTCTGCACTTCCGACCATAACGTCTACGTCTGACGAAATGCGTAAGAAGTGGGATGTGAAAGCTGGCCTTCACAGTTTAAACTCCAGATTGAAATTTAGATTTATTGACTAAGCTCAAGAAATTGAATATATGTTTCGTTTATTGGAATTCGTCCGAAATATATGTACATACATATGCAACATCTACTTTGGTGAAGTGAGTCTTAAGTCTTAAGTGAGTACTTAATCTCTTCGGGTGAAGCTCACTGATATGAAACGCCGTCTAAAACAACCCAGGAAGAACTAGAGTCTTATTTTCGTTAAAATGGGACTATCACTCTCACTCAGGGCTGGCATGTTTTCTTGCTACATGAGCATGTTTTCTTGCTTGCTGTAATTAATAGACGTTCTCTGATAGCTGCCTATAAATAGTTTCCTTCCATAATACTTGTTTTCTATTACTGTCATCTTTCAATTTGACAGATGGTTCATACGTTACGTTGCTAAAATCAGCAATCAGCAATCGATTGATATCGAAATAAAGTCGCTTTGGTTACTTCGTTAATTTCTGCAGATAAATTCAATTTAATCTGGGTGAGACACCCCTTGTGTAGATGTATTAAATGTATTCAGATGTTTCTTTTTTCAATATATTTACATTAAAATAATTTGCGCGTTCGATTTTGTGGTGAAAGCTAGGTAAAAAATAAGCATGAATACCAGAAATAATGTAGTTCGGCGCGATGAAAATATCGTATAATTATGAATTTAAGCGATACATCTTCAAGTCAGATACTTCCCCTTTTTCAATATGGGCATCATGAATTCCGATCAGAAAAATGATGCTCTCGTCTAACACCGTTATGAACTCGTAGGATCGCAAATATTTTTATTGGGGTTATTCTTTTGACCACATTACGACAAAAAATGTTGGCTTTGATCGTGCTTTGAAAATATGACTTATTACGCTCTTCACCACAACCGTAGTGCTGCTCATTACATCAATTGGCATTTGACGTTTGAAGCTTTTCAAGAGGATTTATGAGAGGTTTATTGATCGTAATAAGAGCGCCAATAAAACTGAGCGACTAGCCAGGCGATTGCTTCCATAAATCCGCTATATATAAGAATTAAATAAATCCAAGAAGCATGGAAATTGTTACTTGTGCTTCGATACCTAGCCACATGATGGGGCTGTCATCTTAGGAATATCTGACGTGACACTGCACTTTTTTTGTTCAGCCGCTGTTTTGGGAAACAGCAGAGACGATGGTGACAACAGCATGAAATATTATATACATAAAAATGAATTTCTGTCTGTCTGAACCTTATAGACTCCGAAACTACTGAACCGATCGGTGTGAAAATTTGTATGCAGAGGTTTTTGGGGCCTGGGAAGGTTATCAAGATGGTTTGAGACTCCTCCCCCTTTAGAAAGGGGGGCTCCCATACAAATGTGACATCGATTTCTTCATAGCTCGAGAATTATTCAGAGAATAAATCAATTTTAGGCGAAACAAAGTTCGTCGGGTCTGCTAGTATCATTAATAAAGATCGAGAATAGTAGAGGGCCCAGATTACTACCTTGAGGTACTCCCGATTTGTTTGCGAAAACTTCTAATTCTGACGTGCCAATTTTCACACGCACCGAACGATTCTGCAAATATGACCAAAACCAATAGGCAGCCGCTGATGAGATGCCGAGTAACATCAGCTTAACGAACGTTACGAATGTTTCCAGTGTGAAGGAAACTCACATTGCAGTGCCGAAAGTTGGAACATTCTCGCAAGTGGGCGGCAGAGATTTACAGCACGTTTCAAAACTGATGATGGAATCCCATCTGGCCCGATTGCGAAGGAGAGCTTCAGTTTGCGCATTGCGGTCATCACCATACCATGTCTTCAGTAATGCGGGGAATGTCAAAATGCAGCACATCACGTGGCGTCCCGTCAATAATAACACTTGCACCGGCGAGGCAGTGAAATCGTGAAACACTTGCTTGAGTTGTCGGGTGAACAGATTACATTTCTCTTTTTCGGTAGTATGTAAGATTCGCGAAAGGCTGTCCAACATCACCAGTTCTGAGCGTGAGAGAACCAAGCGGCTGAACATACAACGACTGTCGGGCGAGGGCGAGCAACTCGCTCATAAGCTCGACGAAATATTCGAAGGATACCACACTTGAGAAAATTTAAACGCATTGTGGCAACAAGTCCACAAGGCGGTCAATTCAACAACCACAGAGGTATTTGATACCACACAAGGAAACCAACGGAAAGGCTGGATTCACCAGTAAGCAGAGCGTCGAAATTTAGTTTTGCTTTGTGCGGAAAGCAAAACAATAAGCTGGTCACCGAAACATTGTTCTGCATTGTGTTAGTCAAAAAGTGAAAATTTAGTTCGCAACCAGTTGTGTAGTGCGGTCTATTATTTAAAAAAAAATATTAGCGTTCGTTCGATTGTTTTTGTTTTAAATCAAACTACACGCTATACACGGCAGACCGTTTACCAAAACCATCTTTGCATATGTGCCATCAAATATAACTCTCTTGCAATCTAAAAAGCGCAAGAGGTGGAGCCTACGGAAACATCCTTCAACAACGTGCAGTAGCAAGAGCTCACATGACTTGATTTTTGGCGCGCCGCCGATTAAAATTTGCCACGCTGCTGATCTTCAATATTCCACGCCGATTCGCATTTGAAGAAGTCAGCAGAGTTTTGCGTGGAAATTTCGAAGATTCAGTGCAACTTTTATAGAGTTCCCCGAATGATATCCCCACATCACGTTAAAAAATTAGAGAATATTCCTTTTAACTTGCCTACAGGTTCTTGTTGAAATTTCGAAAAGCTCTTCGTAAAGGCTAAGAAGAACTGTGGATAGAAATTCTGAAGGATTTCCCGTTGAAATCTAAAAAAAAACCTCGTTGAAATAGAATTTTTGTACTAAGTAAGGTCGTTTGACAGAAAGCCATTAGGTCGAAGACCACAAGTCGAGAAATTGTTTGGCCGAATATGTTATTTGATCGAACAAACCAGTCAGTCGAGGATGGGCCGAGCCTAAAGTAAATTGTCCAAAAATGTTATTTAGTCTACAGTTCCATACGGACAGAAATGTCGTTCGGCCAAACAGTTCATTTGAGAATGCAGTTCGACCGAATGTCTTATTCGGTTGTATGTAACATCCGGCCATATGACATTTACGGTCAAACAATTTCCGACCTGAAAAAGTTGTCGACAAATGTTCATTTTTTCCTAATGGAATTCGGCTAGACCTTGAGTTAACGCGAATATTTTAGAAGAACTTAGAGATTTTCTGGAGAAGTTCCTCAAATTTTTCCGGCAGAATTCAAATGATTCTCGCGTTTATGTCTTGAAAATATCCCAAAAAATGCAGATAAAATCTTCAAGAAAGAAACGTAATAAAAAGATAACCACGCCAATTCACGCCGCCACCGACTAAATTGGCTTTCGGTGTGACGACCCGATGATTTTAGGACCGATGCACATCTCTAACCGCAGAAAAGAATGGAAGCTATCGTTACCACGGTACCTCCCCAAGTTCCAAGCGAAGTAACATCATCCCTCCTCCTGAAAGCTGGATATTACGTTTTGACCATATCTACCGGAGCGACCAGTAGGATGCGACCGAAACCCACCTGACACCCGAGGTAAGTGCAACAATTCCGAATTTCAGGCTGGGGAGGCTTAAGTATATCGAAGCCGTTGGATTGGAAGCTACCACCTCCGTCGGCGTCATCACGTTCATCGTGGCTTATTGCCCCTATGCAAGCCAAAATCGGCCATGGGACATCGGATGATAAGAGGAGGGCATCGCCAAGCTAACCCGGTCAGTGATGAACTTAATTTTAAAATCAAAAAATAACTTAACTAAAGATTGAAAAAAAAAGCTGACCCGGCGAGAGAGGCAGTTCATCAATGCAAGTGACCTCAACGTGAAACAACAAGCTTGAAGTAAGTCTCGCTCCAATCAAAATTGCGTGAGCTGGTAATCGACGAACGGGAGGACTATTACGCCATCCTGAGCCCTGATTGGCACGATCCGGAAATCACGATATGCTTGACATCTTCATCACCAACATGGACGACCACATTTCCCAGCCCACCAGGAGCTCAGTTCGGACCATTATTCTACCCGGTGGCGGCTGAAGTTGAGAATTCAATCAGTCGGTGCCAGCTATCCCAGCGAAACTATCACCTGGGGTCGGTTCCTAAGGTGCGTGGACGACCTAAAGACGTCAACGAACAGCTTCATGCCATCCAAGATGCGCTTTCCCAAAATGTGGGTGGCTCGTCAGGTAAACAGCATTCCAGACATTGATACACTCACCTAAGCTTTGATCCGTCCGTGAAATGACACTCGCAGGCAGTTCTAGCGTAGTGGGCTACCTACGCTTAAGAGTCGTTGCAATAGCATGACAAAAATTATCCAGAACAGAATGATGGACCTCAGAATAATGATTTCTCGAATAAGAATCGCGCTCTCCCAGACTACAAAGGCGTTCTGGGCATTGACCAAAATCTTAAAATTCAATTCTTGAACCGTTTTATATTTGCTCCCATTAGATTACAATGGTTCTACGAATCGCTTGAATACTACTGCAGATAAAGCTGCTTAAATAGATCATCATTCCATCAGCTCGCACAATCTTGGACAGAACATTATCAGTCCCCAAGAAGCATTCGAAAGAAATCTAACTCTCAACGACTTCTCAAAGGAGCTGACGAATTAAAGGCCTAAATCAAGTCATCGAAAAACATAAAAACCCCAAACTTCGACAGCAAACAAACGTTCAATCTGACCTAAAGGAATTCGGCAAGATGACCTTCGTTTAACGAGCCATTCGGCCAAGTAGCATTTGAACAAATGGCTTTTTGCCGAATGACTTTCGGCCAAACGACGGGATAGGCCAATTCTCCGGAGGCCACAAAGTCGTTTGGCCGAATATGTCATTTGTCAGAACAAAGCTTTAAACCAAAACCCATCCGGCCAAAATGTCATTTAGTTGAAAGGGACAAACGACAGAAAATGTTGTACGGCTGAATTGATCATTTGACCGAAAAAGTTGTTAAACCAAATAGGTCATTTGACCGAAAATCTGGCCGGAAATTTAGCCATAAACTTTTGTTCATGTTCAAAAAATTACTTTATTGAAGCATAGAAAAAAACTTTGGCAAAAAAGGAGGTTGTTGAAGTTTTTTTTTGCAAAATCATAAAGCAGGATCGGTTCAAAGATTGAACGAAAAAAGGGCCACTTCCCCAAGGGAACCAGGCCTTGGAAGTACTCGGAGAGTGGCCAATTCAATCGAAAATCACCAAAATGTACTCCACTATACTTGTTTTGCAAAATCATGAAGATTGACATGCCGCAAGATGGATTTCGAAGCCGATCTGCAAGTAATCATTTCTTCCGTGAGGGAGATAACCTCAATACTCCCCGGAATACATTCGAAACCATGGCCATTCAACAAAAACTTATCTCGGCTTCCACAAGATTGCTTAAAAATCCGTTAGAAACCGGCTATGCTGCATAATTTTAAATTTTGATAAGAAAATTATTTTGAGCTTTTTAGTGGAATGTCATAAGACGAGTTTGTACAATCCCAATCCCAAGCCGAGTCAAGTACGAGACACTGAAGACGACCTTACTGTTGAGGTCGAAATACGTATCTGTCAAGGTACAATCAAGAGGTGGAATAAAATGGGATTGTACAAACGCGTCTTATGACAAATTGAATTTGGAGTTTTGTCAGAAGATAGGGGTTGGGGACAAAAGATATTTTAGTTACTAGATAAAGATTGTCGCTGTCGTCGCTGTCCGGAACATCTTTTGCTAGCGAGGATAGGGGAGCTAAATGTCAAAGAAGGAAAATCCATACGATTTGACAGTATGGTACCCAACATGTTCCGGACAGCAGAACAAAGGGAACCGAAGCGACAATTTTTATCTAGTAACTAAAATGTCTTTTCTGGGGACGTACGTGTTTGTGGTGTTCTTAAATTGAACTTTTCGTAATATAAGTCAGAACGGTACTCCCCGTGATTGAATACGGCATGACGGTCTGGGAAAGCTGCGCTAAAACCCAGCACATCAAGCTTTAAAGGACAAATTCCTGCGGATGATATTACGAAAGTAGGCATGCTGTCGAACACAGAAAAAAATGATTAAATTTCAACGACATGTAAACAGAACAAGCTGTAATAACACAGCACTTGAATTTGTTATTCGATTGAAATTTCCATCGAAGTCGATGCACATATTTAGAGCATTGAAAACGATATAAAATTACACAGCTCATTGCTCATTTTTCAATCGATATAAAGATACATAAAAATACATTTATTTTTCCATCAACAAAACTTTATTTTTACACGGTCGTGTAAATTTCAACCCATATACTTCAAAACATTAAAACAACATGGAGGCAGAACTCGTCATCTCGTCAACTCGTCGTCTATTAATTGTGAGATAAGTAAAATAGTACCTGTATTGTGTGCCGAAACCGTTTATTAGTGAACAAGTTTTACCTAGCGCAGCAACTACGGGGATGGTAAGATTAATTTTGATCAATATTATTTAATGTCTCAAAAATCATCGATTTTTATTTTGCAGCTAATTTGTTTGGCCCGGCGCGGCTCTCGATTTCTGCTTAAGAAAACTCCGCGAATGTCTACCAATCAGACATTTATGCATATGCAACAGTTTACCGGATCACTCGATACCATATTGAACGGATAGATATATTGAATAGATTTTTTTCATATTTATCTTTTGTATTGTTTGAAAAAAAAAAATGATGAACCGAAATTTTATTTAATTCAAAGTTTGATTAAATTCGGGAAATAGGGAATCAATGCTTGTCGTCTATTGATTTTTACATTCATTTAATTTTACACGTTTGTGTCATACAGAACGTGTGAAATTCAACGATCTTAATTAAATTTTAAAGTGATGTAAATTTAACAGCTAACTTAATTTTAGATGAATTCCGATGCTCCAAATATGTGCATCAAAATAAACGTAAATTTACACAGAAATTCTAAGTGTGAAGAGCAGATCATCGTTTCGGTTCAGCTTGGGCGAAACTGTGACAGGACTTGCAAAAATGAAAAAAATGTAATATCATCTGCTGCCAGTTAACTGCTGTTACAAACTGTCAAATGTAGTCACTCAGTGGCGCCGGGAGTGGGTGGAACAGGTAGGACATGTCCTACGCATGAATTTTCCTGGGTGGGAAAGTTAAAGCATTGTCCTACCCATGATTCTGGTAAGAACATATGAAGTAATTGGATGGCAAGAATTTGTGTGTTAGCAGAAGATGATTTTAAAGTTAATCAGAGTCCAAACAATAATCATAATTAATTAAATATTTTAGACGTTTTGATTAAGCACAATTGAATGGATTATTCAAAGCCCACGGAAAAAGTCTTCTTCAAACCTCAAAAGGTCTATTGAAATCTGAGGAACCAGAAACATACCGAAGACCGCTCTTAAAGGGTTCTGAGCTCCGAAAACAGATTCTTCGAGACGAGCCAGCCTCGGGCTGAAAGTCTTGGTAATCTATATCAGCGGTTCTCAACCTACATGTACCCCTGGGGGTACCTTCGCTGGCCTCAGGGGGTGCCTCGGACAAGTATGAGTAGTGGCGACTGTAGGCATTTCCACATCTCGATAATGAAGGGACCATCGATATAAGGAGAGGAAGGAAAATTGAAAGAGTTACTAGATCGATAAAAGCTCGTTGCAATGAAAAACGATAACAAAACAAATGTCATCTCTTGTTTTTGTTGTGTTTGTTATTGTCCAAAACTGGTCTAGTAGTCTAGAAATTCGAATATATCGACATAGGAAGTGAGAATCCTGAACAAAATATGACCAGAAGATATCGAGATAAAGAAGTTAGCGAGCTGTAGAAAGCCCAAATGTATGTAGATTGAAGGGACCGATAAAACCATCGACATAGGGAGAGACATCGAGAAATAGAACATCGTGATGTAGAGAGTCGACTGTATTACAATTCCAATCAAACATATTGATAAAGTTTGATAATTGTGATTTTTTTTTATTTCAAGTCTTGTACATAATATGCATGACGATTAGTAAATCAAAGCCTATTGAATCCTGCCCTCCAAAACAAGCACAGTGTATAAAGGGCGATAAAAAGATCAAAAGGACAAAACGTCGAATGAACAAATTAAAAAAAAACTTCAATGCAATCAATCTATTCGCTTCTGAGCTAAAATCTAGAGTCTGATGGTACGAAAGTCTCCATTTGAGAGGCATGGATGTTTTTTTTCTAAAAGTTCAGTTGCTTCGTTGCAAGAGAATTAGAAGAATCGTTCTACGCTTCTCGGAAGCCTCCTTTCAAGAGACTGGGAAGCCCCCTTCAAGAGGCTCCGGAGCCTTTTTCAAGAGGCTTGGAGACTACTTTCAAGAGGTTCAGTAGCTTAGAAACGTACTTTCAAGATACTTAGAAGCCTTTAAAGAGGCTCGAAATCCGCTTTCAAGAGACTCTGAAGCCCCCCTTCAAGAGGCTCGGAAGCCTTTACTCAAGAGGTTCAGAAGCCTCCTATTAAGAGGCTCTGAAGTCCCCTTTTCAGGGCTCGAAAGCCGGCTTCAAAAAGGCTCGGAGGCCTCCCTTTAACAGGCTTGGAAGCCTCCCTTTAAGAGGCTTGGAATCCTTCCTTCAAGAGGCTCGGAAGCCTCCATTCAAGAGGCTCGGAAGCTTATCTTGAAGAGGCTAGGAATTCTTTTTCCAGAACTGTTTCCCAAATTGGCATTTCCTATTTGTCCTACCCACGACTCGGAACGTGGATGCGCCTCTGTAGTCACTAGTCAGTATTCCACATGATTTTTATTTTACGAAGACTTTTCACTTCAATAGTGTTTCAAATCAGTCGGGTAGCTTATTTTTTAACAGTTATGAACATGTGTTTTGTTCCCGATATAAAAAAATTCATAAAAAACTACCATCAGCGTCGTATCGTAGAGTCATTAAGTTTTCTTCTCCTTTCTGGCATTACATCCCGCCTCACAGCTTAGTGTTCTCTAAGCACTTCCACAGTAATTTACTGCAAGGTTTCAAAGCTATGTTATCATTTCTGCATTTGTATACCATGAGGCTAACACGATGATACTTTTAGCCACCTTCAGCATTGTCTTGCTTGTAGCCGCGCATCTTACTGCATGGCTAAGGAAGGCCCCGTGGAGGTAGAGTTATTAATTATTCGTTAATTCTAAAGTTTTCCAAACATCCTTTGGGGGCATAAGTATGAAGTTAAGTGAATTGAAAAAATATAACAAATATGATATGTTTGGCAAACGAAGCAAACTGGGAGATTAAAGAAATTGGGATTAAAACGAATTTGATTATTTGGAATTAATAATAAAGTCATGAAATTTCAAAAATAAAGCTATTTTGACAAATAAGGCATTTTTTTAAATATGACGGAATGGATACATGTAGATCAAAGATTGGCCAGACTCATAATCCACATTATTTCCGTTGGTTTTCAAGTTTCACATCAAGTTTAACTGATTTGATAGGTCATAGCTCCCAAGGTCACGTGCACAGAACTCTTCAAATCGTATTTCCTCCAGAAAGTGCTTCACAATCATGCATCATCATTCCTAATCTTATCGTGTAAATAACAAACATACTTTCGAATCCTAACTCTTCCTCCTACCTAACACGGCCATGTTATGGTCAACTGCAGTTCTCTTCTCGCAATACTTGCAACCGAAACCCCCGGGTCGTTCCCCCAAGGGTTTCTTGTGATGATTATGTTCGGTTCACTCCTGATATAATGCTTTCCGCTTATAACGCTATACAACTAGATGTGCTCGGTATATGGTGGTTGGTGAAGGTGGTGTTTTCGGTTCACCCAGAACTCAGTCTCAGCGTTCCGGCTTTTCCCTCTTAAGTAACGAATGCGGGGAGGTGGGTTTGTGTGGTAGGATCAGGAATTTTCGGAGTGCTCGGGTGGGAAACGCTACACCTTACCAACTAAAGGTACAACTAAAATCAGCACATGGTTTCGTTGATGGGCAGATCCGTATCCTCATCCGTACTGCTTTTGATATTCGAGGATAGTTTGGCGATCTCGTCCTGCACGATGTTGGTGCTGATGCACGGGATCGGTTCCCTCAGCGGTCCGGTGTTGGTATCTTCTGTGCTGGTGGAACTACTTTCCTTGAGGAGGGCCATTATTGACTTAGTGCCGAGCACACTAAGATTGTCGGCGAACCGCTTCGATGGGGGTGGCTTACCAACTATGCTGGTGCCAGCAATGATTGGAGGTATTGCAGGAGCTAACCGTTCCAGCCCTTCCGGGGTTGAACCGGAAACCTTACTCCCGCTTGCGGATGGCTTTTCTACGCTGAATTGCTTTTTGAGGAAACCTGGTCGTGAGTCTGAAGGATGCGCCAACGAAGCGCTGCCAAGGGAACATGTTCGCTTGGTGAAACCTGACCGGTCTTCCGGGGCAAGATTCGCTCCGGAGAGCAATTCTATCACGGTGGAGTTGAGGCTCGTTTCGCCGTCCATCGAGAGATCGTTGGCGATTGAGGAATTATCGATGTTGAATGAACTGTTGGTTTCGTTTGAGCTTTGCTTGATGAATTTGTATGGCTGCATGGAGTACTCGGTGTCGGTACTGGAGTTCTTCTGCAAGCTTTCGCATGATTTTTTGTACAATCGATGAGATGCGTCAAAAGATGATGGGTTCAGATATGTAGACTGCAGATACTGAGAATTGCGTGGCGAGTTCTGACTGGATAAGGACACTGGGGAATTTTTGGACTCTCGAAGTGAGTTCCGATTGGAAGCAGATTGCCGCTCGTTTTTGACTGTATAGTCATCCGCCGGCGTTGTACTGTCCGCTAACGAGACAATGTTGGACTTTGACGGAGTAACCGGTAGTTCAATGGCAGTTTCCCGACGCAACATTTTCCGCGGACCATACTCTTCCGGTCCATCGTCAAACATGTCGTCACTTTCATCCACTGAGCACCGCGTTTGTAACAGCTTCTCTAGCATCATGTAATCACTGTCTTCGCATTCTTTCAAATGTTTCTTCTCTATCAGTGCTGCAAATTCAGGGTTAGTCAGTTCGCTTACATTCTTCTGGCGTTCATCTAAACCAATTTTAACATAATGTTAATAATTTAGAATAATTTTCAATTATCAATCACTCACCCATCAATGAGGATGTCGGGGATGTGATCATATGACACACACTTTCCAGCTCATCCGTAATGGAGGTATATTCATTATGGATTTGCAGGAGAAGACCTCTACCTCTAGTAACTGGTCGTTGTACCGCTAAAATAATAAAATTTTCATATACCTAATCGAACTACCTTAACCAAAATCGAAATACTTACGTTGCTCGTTACCACTGTCCGGCTCAGATTGGGTAACGCTGTGTTGCCGCTTGGCAAACCCGCTTTGATACAAACTGTTCTGAGACTTGTTGATATCGAAACCAGATGCACTCTCAGAATTTCTTCGACCACCCACGGTACTGCTTCTCCGTCGACCAACAGAGCGCTGCCTTAGCCCCTCATAGTTGGGATCGACAACATCTTCAGCGGATCCATCCCCCACCAACGTACGATCATCACAGTTCTCCAATGGGGTGAGGGTATCCTTACTTTCAGTGCTTGCCGTATCCTGTCGGACATTCAGGTAGGGCGTTTTTATCTTATTGGTTGAGCTTGCCACTCCCGCCGATTCGGCGGGAGATATCACTTTCGATTGAGGTAGGAACATTTCTGAGTATTCCGAGTGCATGGATAGCTTCCGATCGTTGGATACCTAAAATCATAAGAAATAAAGCATGTGACCCTAATTATGTGAAAAGAAATATTTACCGCTAGCGACTTATCTGGCGAACGTTCGCTTTCATTTTCTTCTGGAACTGTTCTCACTTCAAAGTGCAATCCATCGTCGAATATGTAGGCATCGGGTCTAACTTCCGTCAACGATCTGTTGATCTTCTTTCTTGGTTGCGTTGTTGGTGCGTTATTGCTATCGCTTTCGGATATTGTCCTTGCTCTTGTGTCAAACGTTATACTTCCACCTCCTGGCCCTCCCAATGCATTCATGTTGTCATTGGACCCGGCCAAAGTGTCCTGCATTTGTGTGTGCGTGGACATAAATCTGTGGATCACTGCCAGGTGTGAAAGAATTTGGTCGGCCGATTCCTCCACCTTCCTTAATCGAAACTCAATACTCTGAACTGTAGCCGATTGCATATTTTCCTTTTGATTGATATCTTCTATCTTCTGCGACATGTTTTCAACTCTCTCATCTGTATTCTTAATTCGTTCTTCAGTTGACTGTTGGAGGAGAGCATCTTGTTCCCTGAAATAACCTTCTACGCATTCCTCTTCAAAATCGTACAATCGCTCCATATCTTCCTTTTCTAAGAACAATTTCAATCCGTTGTCCCGCGACTGTTGTAACCCCTTTGCCTTTCTGATCAGGTAACGCAGGAAAGAATAAAAATGGCAGAATGCTATCAGAGGGGGTGGCAATACAGGTTTCTGTTGGTACTCCATCACAACCGTAAACCGTTGGAACATCCAAACCTTGAATCGGAACAGATCAAGAAGAAATTTGATTTTTTTTTTCTGATGAGGCATTTTGTTTTTCATCCTACCTGATGAGATACAGCATTCACCTCGATGAAGATATTGTTGAAAACCGCAATCAAAAGATTGATAAGCAAAATGTTGGCAATCAAGAGGTACATCGACATGGCAATAGGCGTTACCCAGTGACCTGCAAGAACATTCAAAGTTTGAGATTTGTATTTCATATACTACGGAATAAAGCTACTTACCTGTCACACATTGAGGTTGAGAGGGGTCTTCTCCACAAGGTGGATCAATATCGTCTGCAAACACCTCTCCATACAACATGAAATAAGGCTGATAATAGACTTCACGAATCAGTCTCCAGCTGGCATCATTATCTGGGAACAGAATAGCCTGCCGACTCACACCGAAGCTCATCAATACCACCAGCAAAAGAACGACAAAATAAATCATGTTCTTCACCATCTTGCCCATCATCGTCACCAGGGGTCCTATTTCCCATACCGGGTGGTAAAATCAATCAAACGTGTCTCATGGAATGACAACCTTATGTGAGGTGGATATACTCACCCAGATATTTGTTGACGCCAAGAATATTCAATATTCGCAGATACCAGTAGATGCTGTCCACGCAGTATATCACTCGACCGATTTCCATAGTGTACGGCCGCAATCGAAGGACCAGCCCGATAAGAAAGAAAATTATGGCCGCAGCATCGCACGGGTTCCACATGTTCCAAGCCCAAACGGAGAATTTGTGGCTGTAGAGAAAAAGATACCTCGTTGAACAGAAAAGTTTAAACTTAATTGGCGCAAATAAAAAAAAATGAGCAAGACTGGAATATACCCCAGGACAAATGTGGCAGAAGGAGGCTCGAATCCCGGACTCCCGGATTCATCTAAGAGAATTTCTCGATTGGGTGATAAAACTACATATGTATGTTTTAATGGAGTGTAGAGTGTAATATCGCGCTAAAATGGAACTCTATGCTTGCTTGCAATATGTTACAGCCACAATTGATTCTAATAACATGTAACCCTCTTTTTTAATTTGCTTCAAAGTGTGCATACTTACGAAATTGCTACCGGTTCCGATGACACTATCTCCCTTATTTTTTCGCAACCCAGTGTGGCGATGTATGCTATCGAGTACACTTCCTGCCACCTCGGTGTCGGCTCCATCCGTACCAGCACCGTGTACGTAAACAGCACCAGAAAGAACATATACGCCATCTAAAAAGGAACCAAAAACCACTGCTTAATAATTGAGTTTCGCAATCGATGGAGTGTGCACAGAACCAACCGAATCAGCCCAAAATTTCGTGATGGGAGCCGTGTAGAATTCGTAGAACTTTTTCTTCAACTTGAGCGGTCGCTGGTTCCGCAAGTCGTGATCGTACATGTAGTCTTTGTACTGCGTGTTTTCCGAGTCCGTTAGGGATACCTTTCAAAAGGGAGATAAATTGTTAGCAACCTCTGGTACATATAACAGATTTCTAGCAGGAAAATCCAAATTCAATAAATACGGATCAATCAGGAAAAAAATACCACACAAAATATCTAATTTGTGGATGTGTGATCTAATGTTGTATTACTAACGATAATGGTGCAGTAAATTGAAAATTGGTTACGAAAAACTGGAATCATAATGAATGTTTTGAATACTTATGTACTAAATTTTAAATTTCAAACCAAAGCCATGCCAATTGGTGCAAATAATCCTTATACTAAAAACTTTGAATTGTTGGACTAAGAAAATGATTGATTACGAAAGCGTTTGATGTTTTAGCGTAAATACAAAGTAGTATCTAACTAACAAAATTAAAAACCGAATGGACTATCGAGACACCCCGAAGGATATTCTATCGCAATTGAAACATCGAGAATATTGGATTGAACACGATTCGAAATAACGAAACATCATATCTCGAGCGAGACTTAATAAAGAGACTGAAACTAACTTTTGACTTCAGACATCCGGTCAGGCCTACCTACAAAAATCAACGAACAGTATTTTAACCAACGGAAATCTAAGTAAATTTTGAATCTCGAAGAATGTTGAGGAGTTTGTGTAAGATATATGAGAGAAACTGGGGTATATAGTGAGGAGCATTATTGTTAACTTTCTTCGTTTTCTGAGGGGAAATTTCAAACAACAGACAATTGTAAGGTCAGCCTTTTTAGCCTCTTTTATGCTTATGGAACCATAATTCTCCCCAATTTGTTTAAATACTTATATGTAAGTATAATCGTCGACATAATTTTCCATGTTTTGTTAACATGGTTATCAGGTCTTCTTCCTTTGTATGGCTTAAAAGGTCACTCCTGACGGAATCCAAGATTAAAAGTGCTCGCGTTTTCGGGGGCACACCACTTGATTCAGAGGCGGCGCACAACTGTCATTTTTGTTGATTTAGCTTTGCTGCGTCGCAGCATGCGTGAAATAATAAAAATGACAGTTGTCCGTTGCTTCCGCATCGAGTGGTGTGCCCCCGAAAACGCGAGCACTTTTAATCTTGGATTCCGTCAGGAGTGACCTTAAAGACCGTTCCCATAATTATAAATACACCTTGTTTATTGTATAGTTCTTTTTTAAACTAATTTACTACTTTAAGGTTTTCCAGAACGTTTCGAAAATTTGTCATGTTCTATATTTTTTCCATCGCAATATTTCGAGGATTTCGCACAACATGTTTTTCAGCTATTACTTAAAAATTTTCATTAATATTATTACTTAATGCATTCTATTTGGTTTTTATACTCATTTAATAAGCATTTTAAAGATTTTAAAAATTAAATAATAGCTATCGGACAAGAATTAGAACAATTTCAAATTAACAGCGACTAGCCTCAAAAAACATTAAAAATTATTCCGAGCTCTCGTTTTCACTAATGCAACCAGTTTTTTTTTTACTTTTTGGAGCAATGTGGTCTGTGTCATTAGTGTCCAGATCAAATCCCAAGATACACCGTACCTGAAAATCGTCTGTTTCTAGAGCCACATCCGTACTAATGATGATAATTCATTGGCCGAATTATTTTTTATGGTTTTTCGAAATTTTCATTGAAATTATTTTTCACCTAAATCACGTCGTTAATGCGACAAGACAGACATTGTTATGCGTCTGTATTGAAAGTTATATTGATTTAATGTATAGCTGACATTCTTTTCTAGATAATTTACCAAAAAACACGTTCCACAAATAACCCATACCAAACAAAATATTTGATCAAAAATCAAAGCTTCATATTTTCTTAATTTGAAGCAAAAAATTCGGAACTAATACATCACGTGAAAGAGTAGGATGTAATTTTTAGGAGGCATCGACATTTTCATTAAATATCAAACGGTATTTCAATTGGTGACTTTTTCTTAGTGTATTTATAATTATTAGATCGGTCTATATTTAATTTTGTATGACTTCTTTTGCACTGTCGCATTCGTGTATCGTATCATGTGACTTTCATATTCTACTGGCCTTATGTACCCGGATTTGCTCGGGACTCGTTAATTGTGTGTGCTCATTCAAGAGTTTACGAAGCAGTCGTTTGAAATAGAGTTCAAAGGTGAGATTGCTGCTTCACAGGGGTGTGCTAAAGTGCAATAGCTTTTCGGGAATACCTGCCGATACCCTTAGATGCAACTCAGTGTGTATACTGTGGTGATCGGTTCCGCAATAGGGTGACGGTTTTCTTTGTGTCATACTTGGTGTTAGGCCATTTGGCCGAATGTCGTTTTGCTTAATAATACAATAGGTTAAAAACGCAACTTTCCTTTCTTCTTTATTTCTATCTGCTACATCCCCTTTTATTTTTCCATCTTCTTTTTTCTTCTGTGCTTTTTTCCTTCTTTCTTTAATCTTCTATCTTTTTTCTATCTCCTTCTTTTTTCCTGATGTTTTTTCCTATTCTTCTTTCTTCTGAACGCTTCCTTTTTCCTTTTTCTTTCTTCTCCCTCTTTCTTTCTTCAGCCTTCTTCCATCTTCCTTATTCATTCTCCTTGATTCCTTCTTTCTCCTTTCACTACCTATTATAATTTCTTTTTTTATCTTCCATCTTGCTCCAGTCTTCTTCATTGCTTCAAACCGCTCCATGCGTTTAAATAAACTAAACGACTCGTTTGCTGAAAAATACTTTTCCCCCTTATCCCAATAACACGTAGAACATGCGTATCAAATTTTGTTGAAATCGCTCCAAAAGTTCAGAATCTTACACGAATATAACCCTTCCTCTCACACCCTCCCCCTTTTCTGAAAGGCTCTTTACCCATTCTATAATCATCCCCTCAGGATATAGAATGTGTGTACCAAATTTGGTTGGGATCGGTCCAGGAGATCAGAAGGTACACTAAATTGTACGTTTTCTGAACAATACCCCTCTTTCCTTGGTATGGCAAATGCTGGGTAAAGCGTACCTGAAGGAATAAAATAGACCCCATTTCGCGGTCCTTAGTCTCTTACCCAGCAATTCCTATCCCTACCTCCTCGTGGCGCGTGCCGGGATACGAGCAACTTTAGGGAAAATCGAGTAACCTACCCCCGTAGGAACTATGTTCGTATGTTGACAGGAAAGGGGGGATTTGCTCCTCTCCGGAGGTGCAAATTTGATCGAGCGTCTGTTCTCCAGGCAGCTTCGTCAACGCGATGTAAGTAGCACAACCCTGGTAAGTTAGCCTACCAAAGATTCTACAGTTACCAAGAAAAGCAAAAGTAGAGCAATGGGATGGATTCAACGGCAACAGACCCGGCAGCTAATAAAAGGCAACGATTGGAAATTCGGATCTTGGAATGTGAGAACTTTGAATGAACCCGCACGTGTTGGGCTATTGACTCGTGAGCTGCAGAAAGTCGGCGTGGGTATGGTAGCAATACAGAAACTGGAGAACGTGAATTCCGGGCGGTGGATCCCATAGCGAACACTTCATTCAAGTACCACATCTACCAAAGCGGCGTTGACAGAACAGAACGAGGAGTTGGCTTCATGGTGATCGGGAAGCAGATGAAGCGTGTTATCCGATGGAAGCCGATAAGCGACCGCATTTGCGTGTTGAGAATGAAGGGCAAAATCGGCATCTATGCCCCAACGAACGATAAGCCTGATAACGTGAAGGATGAGTTCTATGAGAACCTTGACAAGGAGAGTGCCCAACACACGATGTAAATATTGTCATCGGGGATGCAAATGCGCAGATCGGAAGAGAAAGTTTCTTTCGCCCTGTCATTGGTACGGAAAGCTTTCATTCCGCTACCAACGATAATAGTCTGCGACTTGTAATCTTTGCTGCTGCTAGAGGGATGGCAATCAGCAGTACCTACTTCACACGTAAATTCTTACAAACACACCTGGCAACATGTGAGTGGAGACACTTGCTCACAGATAGACCACATTGACTGGGATCCACTACTTTGTAGTCGCAAAAATTCGACTTTCAAGCGTCACGAATTCACGAAACAACAGAACAATGCGTTTCAATATCCAACGCTTGTCAATTGAAGGAGTTGCTGAACAGTACCACCAGAAGCTGGACGAGTGGATAGAAGATGCTAACGGATCTGGCGACGTCAACAAATTGTGGGAAAATGTCCACGAAGCTGTGACTACAACAGCGCAGGAAGTGTTATGCACTGCACAGCGACGCCAACGAAATGGTTCATTTGATGAGGAGTGCCAGCGAGTGACGGACAAGAAAAATGCTGCTAGGAGTCGAATGCTAGTGGCTCGTACTTATTACAATATAGAACGGTACAGTGTATCAAGGGCAAAAGAGAAACGAATCCACCGCAGAAAAAAAGGCAACACGAAGAGAGTGTGATAGCTGAAGCGCAGAAGAATATGGATAGAAACGATATGCGGAGGTTCTACGCAACTGTCAATGGCGCGTGGGATAAGACTGTGCCAGTGCCCGCCATGTACAATGACCGAGAGGTGAATTTACTGACAGACAAGACTATGGTGGCAGCCAGTTGGAAGGAGCTCTTCGAAGATCTGTTGAAATGTGAAAATGGAGGTGTATTAAGGAGCAGGATATACAAAGTCAGCGATGGTCAAGCTGTGGAACCACCAACGCTGGACGAAGTAAAGAAGACTCTAAACGAGCTGAAAAACAGTCAAGCTTCTCATCCACGGAAGTGGGGAGCTGCATCAATCAATCCACCACATTATCCAGAAAATAAGGGAGGATGATGAACTGCCTGTCGGCTACTTGGATGGCCTCATATGCCCAATCTATAAAAAAGGACACATACTAGAATGTGCCAATGATAGAGTGATCACCCTTTTGAACGCGGCGTATAAAATCCTGTCGTGTATCCTGTTTAACAGACTGAGACCGCTTGAGGAGTCCTTCGTCGGCGAATACCAGGCAGGTTTTCGTGAGGGTCGATCAACGATAGATCAGATGTTTAGCCTGCGGATGATCCTTGATAAATTCCGGGAGTACAACTTGCAGACTCACCATCTGTTCATTGATTTCAAAGCAGCGTACGATTCAGTGAAAAGGAATGAGCTGTGGCAGATAATGTCCGAACATGGTATTCCGGCGAAACTGATTTGACTGATACGTGCAACGCTTGATGGCTCGAAATTAAGTATTCGGATTGCAGACGAAGTGTCAACCTAGTTTGTGACCTTAGACGGATTGAAGCAGGGTGATGCACTTTCGAATTTATTGTTCAACGTTGCACTCGACTAACTGGGGCCCTCCTTAGCCGTGTGGTAAGACGCGCGGCTACAAAGCAAGACCATGTTGTGGGTGGCTGGGTTCGATTCCCGGTGCCGGTCTAGGCAATTTTCGGATTGGAAATTGGCTAGACTTCCCTGGGCATAAAAGTATCATCGTGTTAGCCTCATGATATACGAATGCAAAATGGCAATGGAAACTTGGCATAGAAACCTCGCAGCTAATGGAAACCTCGCAGCAATGGAAACTTGGCATAAAAACCTCGCAGGTAATAACTGCGGAAGTGCTTAATTGAACACTAAGCTGCGAGGCGGCTTTGTCCCAGTGTGAGGATGTAATGCCAATAAGAAGAAGAAGAAGAAGAAGAAGAAGTTGCACTCGAAGGCGCTATTAGGCGATCTGGCGTGCAGAGGAACGGCTTTATCATCACACGGTCGCATATGCTCCTGGGCTTTGCGGACGACATCGACCTTATTGGAATCGATCGCAAAGCAGTAGTGGAGGCTTTTGTCCCACTGAAGAGGGAGACGGGGAGAATAGGCTTAATCATTAACTCTATCAAAACAAAGTACATGGTGCAGGTAGAGATAGGGGAAGACCTAGTGGTGTTGGTGCAGAGGTAGTGCTTGATGGGGATGTGTTTGAAGTTGAAGAATTTGTTTACTGTGGACATCCCTACCATTACACGCATGAAAAGTTTTAATTCAGCTGTGATCACTGTTGGCAGCCGGCCCTGTCAGCAGACGATGCTGTAAAGCGAGTGATTCATTATGGACGATGAAAGTTAGGGGCAGCATGGACTATGTCCAAGGGGCTTGACGATCCCTCCCCAGGCCATCTGCGGGTTGTGGGGCTTGCCTAGGATGTGGTGGGGTTTGACAGTGGGCCCTGTTAAACTCCTATAAAAAGCTGCATGCATCCGCAAGTAGGCCCCACCAAAGCGACCGTGTGCCGCTCAAAGCGCACAAGCCCAAGTCCTGGTGTTAGGTGGGACGCTAAACAGCCCTAACACGACGGCCCTCCGACGAGACAGGAGGTTTGCGCAGGCCCAATAAGCCACCTGGAAAACCAATAATTACGAACAATATAAGAGATAATGCGACTCGATATAATCGGCAAAGACCTAGGCGACGAATACAGGATCACGATTGGAAGCTTGGAACATGGAACTGCAAGTCGCTAGGTTCCGCAGGTTGCGACAGGATGATCTACGATGAATTACATCCCCGCAACTTCGACGTCGTGGCGCTGCAGGAGATTTGCTGGACAGGACAGAAAGTGTGGAAAAGCGGGCATCGAGCGGCTACCTTCTACCAAAGCTGTGGCACCACCAACGAGCTGAGAACCGGCTTCATAGTGCTGGGTAAGATGCGCCAACGCGTGATTGGGTGGCAGCCAATCAACGCAAGGATGTGCAAGCTGAGGATTAAAGGCCGTTTCTTCAACTATAGCATCATCAACGTGCACTGCCCACATGAAGGGAGATCCGACGACGAGAAAGAAGCGTTCTACGCACAGCTGGAGCAGACATACGATGGATGCCCACTGCGGGACGTCAAAATCATCGGTGACATGAACGCACAGGTAGGAAGGGAGGAAATGTATAGACCGGTCATCGGACCGGATAGTCTGCACACCGTATCGAATGACAACGGCCAACGATGCATAAACTTCGCAGCCTCCCGCGGAATGGTAGTCCGAAGCACCTTCTATCCATAAAAAATATCCACAAGGCCACATGGAGATCACATAACCAACAAACGGAAAACCAAATCGACCACGTTCTAATCGACGGTAAATTCTTCTCCGACATCACGAACGTCCGCACTAACCGCAGTGCGAATATTGAATCCGACCACTACCTCGTTGCAGTATGCCTGCGCTCAAAACTCTCTACGGTGTACAACACGCGTCGAAGCCGGAGGCCGCGGCTTAATATTGGGCGGCTACAAGACGGTAGACTAGCCCAAGAATACGCGCAGCAGCTGGAGGTGGCACTCCCAACGGAAGAGCAGCTAGGCGCAGCGACTCTTGAAGATGGCTGGAGAGATATTCGATCCGCCATTGGTAGCACCGCAACCGCTGCACTTGGCACGGTGCCCCCGGATCAGAGAAACGACTGGTATGACGGCGAATGTGAGCAGTTAGTAGAAGAGAAGAATGCAGCATGGGCGAGATTGCTGCAACACCACACGAGGGCGAACGAGGCACGATATAAACAGGCGCGGAACAGACAAAACTCGATTTTCCGGAGGAAAAAGCGTCAGCAGGAAGATCGAGACCGTGAAGAGACGGAGCAACTGTACCGCGCTAATAACACAAGAAAGTTCTATGAGAAGTTGAACCGTTCACGTAAGGGCCACGTGCCACAGCCTGATATGTGTAAGGACATAAACGGGAACCTTCTTACGAACGAGCGTGAGGTGATCCAAAGGTGGCGGCAGCACTACGAAGAACACCTGAATGGCGATGTGGCAGACGAAGATGGCGGTATGGTGATGGACCTGGGGGAACGCGCGCAGGACATAATTCTACCGGCTCCGGATCTCCAGGAAATCCAGGAGGAGATTGGCCGGCTGGAGAACAACAAAGCCCCTGGGGTTGACCAACTACCAGGAGAGCTATTTAAACACGGTGGTGAGGCACTGGCTAGAGCGCTGCACTGGGTCAATACCAAGATTTGGGAGGAGGAAGTTTTGCCGCAGGAGTGGATGGAAGGTGTCGTGTGTCAATCTACAAAAAGGGCGATAAGCTGGATTGTAGCAACTACCGCGCAATCACATTGCTGAACGCCGCCTACAAGGTACTCCCCCAAATTTTATGCCGTCGACTAGCACCAATTGCAAGGGAGTTCGTGGGGCAGTACCAGGCGGGTTTTATGGGCGAACGCTCCACCACGGACCAGGTGTTCGCCATTCGCCAAGTACTGCAGAAATGACGCGAATACAACGTGCCCACACATCATCTATTCATCGACTTTAAAGCCGCATATGATACAATCGATCGGGACCAGCTATGGCAGCTAATGCACGAACACGGATTTCCGGATAAACTGACACGGTTGATCAAAGCGACGATGGATCGGGTGATGTGCGTAGTTCGAGTTTCAGGGGCATTCTCAAGTCCCTTCGAAACCCGCAGAGGGTTACGGCAAGGTGATGGTCTTTCGTGTCTGCTATTCAACATCGCTTTGGAAGGGGTAATACGAAGATCAGGGATTAACACAAGTGGTACAATTTTCAATAAGTCCGTCCAGCTATTTGGCTTCGCCGACGACATAGATATTATGGCACGTAACTTTGACAAGATGGAAGAAGCCTACATCAGACTGAAGAGGGAAGCTAAGCGGATCGGATTAGTCATCAACACGTCGATGACGAAGTACATTATAGGAAGAGGTTCAAGAGAAGACAATGTGAGCCATCCACCGCGAGTTTGCATCGGTGATGACGAAATCGAGGTGGTAGAAGAATTTGTGTACTTGGGCTCACTGGTGACTGCCGAAAATGATACCAGCAGAGAAATTCGGAGACGTATAGTGGCTGGAAATCGTACATACTTTGGACTCCGCAAGACGCTCCGATCGAATAGAGTTCGCTGCCGTACCAAACTGACAATCTACAAAACGCTCATTAGACCGGTAGTCCTCTACAGACACGAGACCTGGACGATGCTCGTGGAGGACCAACGCGCACTTGGAGTTTTCGAAAGGAAAGTGCTGCGTACCATCTATGGTGGGGTGCAGATGGCGGACGGTACGTGGAGGAGGCGAATGAACCACGAGTTGCATCAGCTGTTGGAAGAACCATCCATCGTTCATACCGCGAAAATCGGACGACTGCGGTGGGCCGAGCACGTAGCCAGAATGTCGGACAGTAACCCGGTGAAAATGGTTCTCGACAACGATCCGACGGGCACAAGAAAGCGAGGTGCGCAGCGGGCAAGGTGGATCGATCAGGTGGAAGATGACTTGCGGACCCTTCGTAGACTGCGTGGTTGACGACGTGTAGCCATGGACCGAGCCGAATGGAGAAGACTCTTATATACCGCACAGACCACTTCGGCCTTAGTCTGAATAAATGAAATGAAATGATGAAAGTGAAGCTCGTGTCACCTAACGAATATTTTAATTTTGTTCTAATGTATGTGTTATTCTACTGTATTTATGATTCGCGTTACACTCCATTCAGTGTCACGGCGAATCGTGAGAGTGACGATGAGGATTTTGTGTTTTTCGCGTGAAGAGACAGAGTAAACAAACAAAAGAAAACTTTCTCCACCCACGAGGAAGAGGCGCCGGTTGGACGCCAGTATGGATTCACCACCAGGGAGGAACATAGCAGCTCCAGCACTAAATGGTACACATCCGCTGCCACCGGGGCATCAACTACCTTATCCAAGAGAAAATCAGCAACATACGCCAAATCCAGTTTCTTCGCCCTCCTTTGTTGCAGCATGGAACACAACGTCAAACTCAACAACAGCAGCACATGCCATCCATACAAGCCGATCTGATCATGCAAATCCTGCAACAACAATCAGCAATCAATCATTTGTTGCACCAGCAGCAGGAAGCTTCGTAACGACAGCAGCAGGCATTTCTACAACAACAGGAGCAGCTTATTCACTCAACAATTCGAGCGTTCCATCAACCAACATCACATCCGGAGCAAATACTAGATTCTCTAGCCAGTAACATAATTGAGTTTCGTTACGAGCCGGATAATGGGGTTACGTTTGCCGCTTGGTATACGCGATATGATAGCCTATTCACAAAGGATGCAGAGCGGTTGGACGACGAGGCAAAGGTGCAGCTATTACTCGGAAAACTTGGTCCATCGGAGAACGAACGCTACGTGAGCTACATCTTACCGGAGACTCCAAGGGAAGTGGACGTTCGAAAGCACAATGGTGAAGCTAAAAGGTTTATTCGGAACAGCAGAATCTTTCATCAGTCGTCGATATCGTTGTCTCCAGGTTATCAAGCAGCCGGGTGAAGATTTTAAAACGTATGCATGCCGGCTCAATCGACTTTGTGTCGAATTCGAATTAGCCAATATGGATGAGGAGCAGTTCAAATGTTTGTTATTCGTATGCAGTCTGAGATCTGGAGGAGATAGTGAAATTCGGACGAGATTATTGACTCGCATCGAAGAAAATGCATCAGTGACGTTGGAACACATTTCCGACGAGTGTCAAAGACTACTTTCGATTAAGCATGATAGTATATACAGCCATGATCGAATCGTCAGCATCCGTCAAGGCGCTTAAGCGTAATAATCGTTTCGCGAAGCAGAGCATGCCAGCATCATTACTCCGGTGGAGTAAAGTGAGTGGGCTGCGCCAATTGTTGTGGTTCGGAAGGCGAATGATGCTATAATAATTTGTGGCGACTACTCGACTGGTCTTAATGAGGCTCTTCAACCACACAAATATGCGCTACCTCTTCCACAAGACAGCTTCGCAAAATTAGGAAATTGCAAGGTGTTTAGTCAAATTGACCTGTCAGATGCATTTCTGCAGGTCGAAGTGAGTGAGAACTCAAGGGATACTACAACCGATTGCCACCAGGAGTAAAAGCAGCACCGAGAGCATTCTAGCAACTGGTCGATACAATGCTTACTGGTCTCAAACGCACCGCTGGCTACATCGACGATGTGATAATTGGAGGGACTGATGAAGCGGATCATGAGAGGAATTTAAAAGCCGTATTGCATCGAATTCTGGAATATGGCTTAACTGTTAAGTTGGAAAAGTGCTTTTTTGGACAGAATCAAAAAAAAATATATGTGGGATATCTTATCGATCAACATGGGCTGCGCCCAGATCACGCATTACAATCCAGAATTGCCAATCATCGTGTCGACTGATGATTCTTCAGTAGGCGTTGGAGCTACAAAAAGCCACAAGATGCCTGGTGGAGCTATCAAGGTAGTACAACATGCTTCCCGTGCACTCACTCCGGCTGAAAAGCAATACGGTCAACCGGACCGCGAAAGCCTTGCCATCGTGTACGCTGTGACAAAGTTCCACCGAATGTTGTACGGTCGCCGTTTTTGCTTCTTCTAATGGATCATGCTCCTCTTCTCCGAATCCTCGGATCCAAGACTGAAATACCAGTGTATACGGCGAATAGATTACAACGGTGGCTGCACGGCCTATTACTGTACGATTTTCGTATAGAGTACGTCAGCACCGACAAATTTGGAAATGCGAATATTCTTTCACGCCTTATAGCGCACCATGCAAGACCACACGGCACGGCAAATGCTGGGTAAAGCGTACCATTGGTACTTCGCGTACCTGAAGGAATAAAATAGACCCCATCTCGCGGTCCTTAGCCTCTTACCCAGCAACTCCTATCCCTACCTCCCGCGGTGCTGGCCGGGATACGAGCAACCTTAGGGAAGATCGGGTAACCAACCCCGGTGGGAACTATGGTCGTATGCTGACAGGGAAGGGGGTTTGCTCCTCTCCGGAGGTGCAAATCTTATTGAGCGTCTGTTCTCCATGTCAGGATCGGCTCACAACAGCGTCTGTTCTCCATGTTAGGGGCGGCTGATCATCGTCCGAGTGCCAGCGAGGGACTCTAAGTGAAACTGTGCACCATGGTCCACCGGAAATAAGGAGGAATGGTCCTCCGGAAATTTAGGGGTTTGGTGTCAGGCCCTGCAAGCCAGCCTTTAAAAATCATAAGCAACGAACAATCAACAAGAGAGTACGGACCGGAACCATCGGCGAAGACCACTGCGACGAAAAGGGACTAGCGATTGGAAACTCGGTTCGTGGAACTGCAAATCTCTCAACTTCATCGGGAGCACACGCATACTCGCCGATGTGCTCAAGGACCGTGGATTCGGCATCGTAGCGCTGCAGGAGGTTTGTTGGAAGGGATCAATGGTGCGAACGTTTAGAGGTAATCATACCATCTACCAGAGCTGCGGCAACACACACGAGCTGGGAACAGCTTTCATAGTGATGGGCGATATGCAAGAAGCGTGATCGGGTGGTGGCCGATCAATGAAAGAATGTGCAGGTTGAGGATCAAAGGCCGGTTCTTCAACTTCAGCATAATCAACGTCCATAGCCCACACTCCGGAAGCACTGATGATGATAAGGACGCATTCTACGCGCAGCTGGAACGTGAGTACGACAGCTGCCCAAGCCACGACGTCAAAATCATCATAGGAGATTTGAACGCTCAGGTTGGCCAAGAGGAGGAGTTTAGACCGACTATTGGAAAGTTCAGCGCTCACCGGCTGACGAACGAAAACGGCCTACGACTAATTGATTTCGCCGCCTCCAAGAATATGGCCATTCGTAGCACCTACTTCCAACACAGCCTCCCGTATCGGTACACCTGGAGATCACCACTGCAGACAGAATCACAAATCGACCACGTTCTGATTGATGGACGGCACTTCTCCGACATTATCGACGTCAGGACATATCGTGGCGCTAACATCGACTCGGACCACTATCTGGTGATGGTTAAACTGCGCCCAAAACTATCCGTCATCAACAATGTTCGGTACCGACGACCGCCGCGGTACGACCTAGAGCGACTGAAGCAACCTGATGTCGCCACTGCATACGCGCAGCATCTCGAGGCAGCGTTGCCGGAAGAGGGTGAGCTCGATGGGGCCCCTCTTGAGGACTGCTGGAGTACAGTTAAAGCAGCCATTAACGACGCAGCGGAGAACAACGTCGGGTATATGGGTCGAAGTCGACGGAGCGATTGGTTCGACGAAGAGTGCAGACAGATTCTGGAGGAGAAGGACGCAGCGCGGGCGGTCGCGCTGCAGCAAGGTACCCGGCAGAACGTGGAACGTTATAGACGGAAGCGGAGACAGCAGACCCGCCTTTTTCAGGAGAAGAAACGCCGCCTGGAAGAAGCGGAGTGCGAGGAGATGGAACAGCTGTGCCGTTCTCAAGATACACGCAAGTTCTATCAGAAGCTCAACGCATCCCGCAAAGGCTTCGTGCCGCGAGCCAAAATGTGCCGGGATAAGGATGGGAGCATCTTGACGGACGAACGTGTGGTGATCGAAAGGTGGAAGCAGCACTACGAGGAACATCTGAATGGCGCTGAGAGTACAGGCAGTGGAAGTCAAGGCAGCGGAGGAGATGACTACGTCAGTTCAGCGGACAATGGAAGCCAACCAGCCCCCACCTTGAGGGAAGTTAAGGATGCCATTCAACAACTAAAGACGAATAAAGCAGCTGGTAAGGATGGTATCGGAGCTGAGCTCATCAAGATGGGCCCGGAAAAGCTGGCCACTTGCCTGCACAAACTGATAGTCAGAATCTGGGAAACCGAACAGCTACCGGAGGAGTGGAAGGAAGGGGTTATATGCCCCATCTACAAGAAAGGCGACAAACTGGAGTGTGAGAACTTTCGAGCGATCACCATCCTTAATGCCGCCTACAAAGTGATATCCCAGATCATCTTCCGTCGTCTGTCACCATTAGTGAACGAGTTCGTGGGAAGTTATCAAGCCGGCTTCGTTGACGGCCGCTCGACAACGGACCAGATCTTTACTGTACCGCATATACTTCAAAAATGCCGTGAATACCAGGTCCCAACGCACCATCTGTTCGTTGATTTCAAGGCGGCATACGACAGTATAGACCGCGTAGAGCTATGGAAAATTATGGACGATAACAGCTTACCAGACTGATCAAAGCAACGGTGGATGGTGTACAAAACTGTGTGAAGATTTCGGGCGAACACTCCAGTTCGTTCGAATCGCGCCGGGGACTAAGACAAGGTGATGGACTTTCGTGCCTGTTGTTCAACATTGCGCTAGAAGGTGTCATGCGGAGAGCCGGGTGTAACAGCCGGGGTACGATTTTCAACAGATCCAGTCAATTTATTTGCTTCGCGGATGACATGGACATTGTCGGCCGAACATTTGCAAAGGTGGCAGAACTGTACACCCGCCTGAAACGTGAAGCAACAAAAGTTGGACTGGTGGTGAATGCGTCAAAGTCAAAGTACATGCTTGTGGGCGGAACCGAGCGCGACAGGGCCCGCCTGGGAAGCAGTGTTACGATAGACGGGGATACCTTCGAGGTGGTCGAGGAATTCGTCTACCTCGGATCCTTGCTAACGGCTGACAACAACGTTAGTCGTGAAATACGAAGGCGCATCATCTGTGGAAGTCGGGCCTACTACGGGCTCCAGAAGAAACTGCGGTCGAAAAAGATTCGCCACCGCACCAAATGTGTCATGTACAAGACGTTAATAAGACCGGTAGTCCTCTACGGACATGAAACATGGACAATGCTCGAGGAGGACTTGCAAGCACTCGGAGTATTCGAGAGACGGGTGCTTAGGACCATCTTTGGCGGTGTGCAAGAAGACGGTGTGTGGCGGCGAAGAATGAACCATGAGCTCGCCCAACTCTACGGCGAGCCCAGTATCCAGAAGGTAGCTAAAGCCGGAAGGGTACGATGGGCAGGACATGTTGCAAGAATGCCGGACAGCAACCCTGCAAAGATGGTGTTCGCTTCCGATCCGGCAGGTACGAGACGGCGTGGAGCGCAGCGAGCGAGATGGGCAGACCAGGTGCAGAACGACTTGGCGAGCGTGGGGCGTATCCGAGGATGGAGAGATGCGGCCTCGAACCGTGCATTGTGGCGTCAAATTGTTGATTCAGTGTTATCTGTTTAGATGTTAACTAAATAAATGAATGAATGCAAGACCAGAAGAAGACTAAGTCATAGCCATTGTTATACTTTAGAAATATTTGAGATCAGTTGCCACAAATACCATCAAATCCGTTCCTCTCAGCTTTAAAGCAGTTCAACATGCGACCCAAAAAGATCTGGTACTTGGAGAAGTGCGCCGCTTCTTGCTGCATGATTGGCCCAAAACCAGGTCAACTATCGCCGATCATAAAGTCCAAAAGTTCTACGACCGACAGGATTCATTTTCGGTTGACCATGATTGCGTGATGTTCGGAGAGCGCCTCGTCATTCCGGAACAATATCGTGAACGTTGTCTTCATCAGTTACATCGACGACATTCCGGAATACATCGAATGAAGGCAGTAGCTCGCAGCTACGTATATTGGCCTTCGATTGATGCAGACATCGCTGAATTTGTGAATGCTTGCAGGGAATGTGCATCCGTTGCGAAGAGCCCCCTAAGTCGCCACCACAACCGTGGCCGAAAACAATGCAGCCGTGGCAAGACGTACACATTGATTACGCGGGACCGCTTGAAGGCGATGTATGTATGTATGTTAGGGTGGCTCAAATTAGTATGGGAAAAGCTTTTTTCAATTTTTTTGATGGGCTCTTATTCGGTTCTATTTGATGCCCTGATGCTCTTGACAAAATTTCAGCCAAATCGGTCAACGTTTGGGCGGTGCTAAACTCGTTAGAAGTTTCTATGGAAAAATGTATGCAGAAACATCCAAAAACAGTGATTTGCAGTTGGAAGGCACAATTTACGATCAAGAACCATGATACTCATTCAGTTCTTGTAGAATTAAATACAGAATGTTATGCTGAAAACCGCGAGATAAGAGTTTGCCCGGCTAAATTATTAGCAGTTCTCTGAAGTGGGGTTTGAGCAAATTTCGTTTCTTTTACCTTTGAAAAGAAATAAATTCACCCCTACAACACTCCAGTAAAATGCTAATATCTTTGCCTAATAAACTCTAATCTTCTCGCGGTTTTCAACATAACATTCTGTATTTAATTCTACAAGAACTGAATTAGTATCATGGTTCTTGATCGTAAATTGTGCCTTCCAACTGCAAATCACTGTTTTTGGATGTTTCTGCATACATTTTTCCATAGAAACTTCCAACGAGTTTAGCACCGCCCAAACGTTGACCGATTTGACTGAAATTTTGTCCAGAGCATCAGGGCATCAAATAGAACCGAATAAAAGGGCGGCCCATCAAAAAAATTGAAAAAGTGTTTTTTGAGCCACCCTAATGTATGTACTTACTGTTGATCGTCGACTCCATCTCGAAGTGGGTTGAGATTGTGCGAACCAAAACTATAACTCCTTCAGCAACGATCTCCATTTTACGAAGCATGTTCGCACGTTTTGGAATACCGAATAGGTACGTTAGTCAGCGATACTGGTGTGCAGTTCAAGAGCGCCGAGTTTGCTAGTTTTTGTCTCAACAACGCAATCGACCACATCACCACGGCGTCGTATCACCCACAATCTAACGGACAGGCCGAGCGTTTCGTCGACATGTTTAAGCGAAAAATTCGACAGGGAGGAGAGGAGGCAGCTCTCGATACCTTTCTGCTTACCTACCGAACCATCCCAAATCCCTCTACACCAAACGGTAATGCACCAGCGAAAGTTATTTTCGGAAGATCAATTCGAACATGTTTGGAACTCTTGCGCCCTCCAACTCCTCCAGTATAAGTGGCTAATAAAGATGGAAAACTACGGTCGTTTGATAAAGAGGATCTGGTGTAGTGTATGTCTAAATCCATACTAAATCTGCTGAAGTGCTAGAAAGAATTTGGAGCAGTATGTACAATGATTGGGCTGAGAACAGACGAATATTAAGGTGTCACATCAACCAGTTGCGAAGCCGTTCTATCAAAGTCGTTGATCAGCAAATTAAGTTTCATAGGGGCGTAATTGTATTGATCGATTTCTCTTAATCGATTTCATATTTTGTTAATAATTCAATTGTTTCAAAAGCTTCAACCGTGATTATTGATTCTAGTGCAAGAAACAATCATCCTTTATCACACCAAACCATTAAATAATCGACAAACTAGCGCAATTCGGTACAATAATAGAAATAGAAATTGATTTATACAGTTACGCCCCTATAAAACTAAGCGCGATCTTTGGATATCCTTTTAGCAGAATGAAATCTGCAGCTTCCTAAAACAATGACACTACCTGTGAACAACCTTCCGCCTGCTACCATCACATCAGAATCGCAAAACTGTTCAATCAGGAACAGTTCTATGATCGATGATCCACTGAGTATACACTCAGCCGTCGGTTTAAGGCAGTTTGACCCTGGAGTGGAAGTGTCGTCAACAGTTGACGATCAGCAGCTGTATTCAAATTCACCTGCCTTTATTAGTTCCACGCCTGATTGCCATTACCTTTACACGCATGAGAAGTTTTAATTCAGCTGTGCTCACTGTTGGCAGCCGGCCCTGTCAGCAGACGATGCTATAAATCGATGATTCATTATGGACGATGAAAGTGAAGCGCGTGTTACCTAACGAATATTTTAATCTTGTTTTAATAAAATTATTCTGTTGTATTTACGATTCGCGTTACTCTCCATTCAATGTCAGGGCCACCGCGTCGCGCGAATCGTAAAATTTACCTTGGAACGCTTGTGACATGTGACAATGACGTTTCACGTTAAGTGAAATGACGTATTGCTGCTACGAATAAGGTCTTTTACGGATTACGTAACCAGCTTAGGTCCCGCAACATGCAGACGGAAACGAAATTTACTCTATACAAAACTCCGATTCTACCAGTGGCCCTTTTTGGATATTTAAAGAGGCGGACCGGAGAACCTTCGGGGTTTTCGAGCGAAAAGCGCTGCGTACAATACTCGGAGGTTAACTTGAAAATATGGTGTGTGGCGCAGACGCATGAATCATGAGCTTATCAAGTATACAAAGAAAAAAATATTGTGAATCGTATTAAATAAGGCAGACTTCAGTGGGCTGGTCACTTAGTGCGAATGTCGGAAGAAAGAATAGCGAAAACAATATTCAACAGAGAACTAGATAGGGGCCGGCGAATTCGTGGAAGGCCACGAAAACGTTGGCTGCACGCGGTGGAATCGGACCTTAGGACCCTGAACGTTCGACGATTATGGAGCTCTACAATACGCCCAGGCATAGGTGTATCGACGCTGTAGCCATCCAGATATCCAGGTAGGTACTTTTTTTTAGATTTCCCTATGTTACGCTTTTTTGTATATCTAGTATATGTACTGTCACAAAATCTTAGACACCTCTTCCCCTCAAACCTGTGACATCATTTTTGAACGACCCCTTGTTTCCTTCTCAAAACTCTATGCCTTTTGAATTTTACCAAATTTCATAATTCCGACCTTTCGTCCTGTTGATATTTTGTCCCTTCGACCGATATGGAACTACAATCTGGACCCTGGATGGAGTAACGCGTTATGCATCATTCAAGGGGTCCGCGACGTTAGGCATAAGCACGTTAAGCATAACGGACGTTAGGCATAATGTACGTTAGGCATAATGGACGTTTGGCATTATTCTGCCTTCTTTATGTCATGGGCTGTTCTTTGGGTCATTTTATGCCTAACGCACATTATGCCTAACGTCCGTTATGCCTAACGATCATTATGCCTATGGTTCTTATGCCTAACGTCTTTATGCCTAACGGGGTATACCCTCATTCAAGCACCAAACATGAGTATAATCAACGAGAATCGTTTGCGAAATGTTGCGAAATAAGTTTTAATACCGGGGTTTCTGAGTTTTGAACACCCTTACTTTCTTTCTCTATTTTATAATGTATATGAGTATGTAACGTTTCGTTTATTGTTATTAAACTGGAGTCACTTTTTATGCACTTGGTTTCTGTTTATTTCTGGCCTTCAGCATGAGCAATAGCATCGTTACCACAGATATTGATTTGGGACTAATCGCTATCTCTTAGATGTAATCGAGGTTCTCTCTAACAGTAGAGATCTCTCCTGGTCACATCCTTGCGAATGCTGATGAAAGGGAAGGATAGTTAGTTGGACACCTACTCAAGAAAGATGCAGAGAAGTCTACGAATTTTTAAAAGGTGCCACGGAAGGTTTTCGCAATTGTTAGTGTGAAAGGTATAACAGAAAAGAATCGCTTTGGTAGAACGTGAAACATAGAAAGAATTAAGTTTGAGATACAAAGTAGGAAATAGGTACGACTTTGCTTATAGGCAGATGCGGCAGCCACTAGAAGACCACCCAGCTCGTATTTTGGCTTTCGGATGTGCTAAATCATTGAATTGACTTCGCGAAAAACTCCATACAAAATCAAAAACAAAAACAGAGGGCATTAGATAGGTTGAGGAAATTAGAAATTAGAATTCAATAAAATCTATCCGCGTTAAAAGCAACCTTACTGTATTCCAAAGTTTGTTTCCCTTTGGCAAAAACCATTCATTCCTATCGTTCACAACAAACGCTCGTGTATCAATTAATCTCGAATTCAAAAACACCCCGAGATAGAGGAAAATGCAATCCATTACATCCGGCATGGGGATAACAATTATTTCTGTGTGCTTTGATTGCAGTGCCACTTAGTGTAACAATTGTTCCAATGTTAAATTTTATTACCTTTAAAACATATTTTTACATACTATTTGACCAAGCCCGGCTGTTTTCAATTCAAATTGACCTCAATTCGTGGTTAGCCTGTACATAAAAACTTTGAATAGCCAGTCCGCAAATGTCAAATTAGATTCTTAGTCTGATCAAGGATGTGGGGGTGGGGAATATCCTTGACTTCCTGGGCATAGTGCATCCATTGTGCTTGCCTCACAAAATATAGCATAAAAAAGTTGAAAAGCAAGCTAAGTTTCAGTAGGAATGTAGAGTGACTGAATTGAATATGACGTCAATTCCGTTTCGATAAACATTTATAATTGATCAACAGAGTGGAAAACAAATTCAATTGCTATTAACCGTAATCTAATTTGACGCTCAACCCTTCTACAATCTGCACACGTTTTAGGTCCAAATGATTGAGTTTAATTGTTAAAAACCAAAATAATTAGTCCACAACCGGTGGTGAAAGGAGATACATATCCAGGACTAAACCCATCAACTCCAAGAGTGCAGGTAATTTCTTCCAGTCCATGGGAGAGGATGAAGCCTTAATTACATCGAAATGATACGTCGAACAGTATGGCAGCCGTACCGTGAACATCACTGCAGAGGACTAAGATTGGTTTAATCGTTCCTTTTGAGCTAAGGACCGATGACGGGCAACTCGACGAAAGTTTTGATGAGTTGGGTTAGAGTTAGAGATACATGTGTAGATATGTGTGTTTGTGCAAAGCTTACAACAGGTGAAAGCTTATGGTAGTACGGCGTGTGTGTGTTTAGCAGGGTCAGACAAGTGTGACTAAGTGGGGGGGGATGTTATCCTAGTACTGAAGTGAGAGGTGTTTGGTTTCGGTGGGAAGTGGAGTTAAGTACAGTGTGGAGCAAACAGTGACAGAAATAGCGTTGGGGGGTTATTAGATAAAAAGCTAATTTACAAAACTTACTTTTCCATTCTCCTGCACTTTGGTATCTTTCATAGAGTACGTGTCGGACAAAAGCGCCTGAAGCAGGTCGAACATGGTTGGTACAAATTGGTTTTAAATGTTTTTGAATTGTTCGATTGCTCGAACGGCAGCATCAATATGTTTTTCGTACAGAAATGCGACGCGCACATACATATAAAGAACACGTGTCGAAAAAATGTTGAAGAAAGATGAGGAAGCAGAATCGCATTTATGTCGAACAGGTCGGAAAGAAAGAAGATAAGAGAAAAAATAGTTAGAATCATTCGTGGCGGTACGAACAATCTTCATGTTGTCTTCGAAATGTAATTATATTATTGTACCAATTTTGAAGTGTGACAGCAGGACATACATCTAACATGTGGAGGAGGTGACGACCGAAAGATTCACGAAGAGTGTAAAGAAGTCGACTAAGTGACAAACTGTGAGTAACAAATTAAGGTAATCGTCGAACATCGTTACATTAGGAGTTCAAATCAAATAAGGTTTTCTAAGGTTTAATGTATCTATGTGTGACTATAATTGTGTGTGTAAATGGAGAAAGAATGCTTTTATGATGCTGCAAAATGAAAAAAAAACAAAAATTTAAAAAGAAAAATGATTTGGCTTCATGTTGAAATTCGTTGATGGCAGGATCGCTTTATAAATTTTTCCAAACTGAAGATGCGGTCCACGTAAAACAATCCGCGTATATTAAAAAAATCGCGTAAAAACCGCAAAAACCGCTTTGATGATTATGTTCTTACATCTGGGAAGATAACACATTACTACCTTGAACAATAATGCTGCCCACAACAATCCCATATTTTGGTAGATTTCGGCTGTTTTCGCCTCAACGAACAAGAGGAGACTCGAAGTATGGTTGTACGTACAAATGCCTACGTTACTTGGAACTAAAGACAATTCGTCACACAATGATCAAGAAAAATCTGCAGGAACAGTTCTTGTATCATGTCAACGGTATTTTGAAGAGCTTCTTGTCCATCGACAACAAGATGAAGGCGATGAACACGTTTATTCTGCCCCTGCGTGAAACAAGATTGACTTGGAGGCGTTAGAACGAGCAGTACAAGTGGCTTCCATCAAGCACCGCATGTGCCATCTAAAATCGTCCATTGATGGAGTCATCCCGCGCTACGTGCAGTAGGAGAAACAGGTGTTACCGATATGCACTATGGGTTTCGAAGATCCAGCAGTTGCGAAGATACTTCGTGGAGAGCTACACAGCAAAAAATATATTAATATGCTGCGACGTATTTTCGTAAAACGTACATGAAAATCCGACGTAATAACGTATTTTACGTAATATTGTGCAATATTGACGCTTTATTAAATTCCTCGTCGCAACATTCAATTGAGAAAGTTTATTTCTCAGTTACGTCGATCCAACGTTAAATTACCTGCCAAATAGGTGAAAATCGCGAAATCAGCGTAATATTACCGCTACCATCAGTGATATCGCTTCATAATGCATGCTGTAAATGTCAACAAAGCCGGCAGTCAATCAGTCCAGTTTTCACTTCATTCTGTTCGCATCGGAATACAATTATAATTCAAATAATATTAGTTTAATTGCTTTTTAAATACTAAATTAAGTCGTTATGAAGTGATTAAAATGTGATAACAGTGTTTCCGAGACCTGGAATTGTGAGAAAATCTGTTAATGGGTAAGTTTTGTATGATTTGTTTGTACCCAGCCGGTGCAATTTATCCTATCATTTTTCAGAGAGGGAAATGTCGAAAGAATGCTATGGAGCTGCATCATTCGTTTATACCCACAAGGAGCCGGCATTGGAAAATGGATTTGTGCAGGTAAGTTACTGAAAGATGATTTTTCCTATCGCCTGACGACTAATTGTGAGGATTTTAACATCAGATTCAAAATCGTCCTCGGATAATCGACCCAGTAACCGGTCTCTCTGCAACCAAACGTCAGTCTTTCCTGCAGAGCCAAGCTATCGAGATCGTGCACCCTTATAACCTTACCTCAACAAAAAACTATTTTGAACGGATGAAGCAGGAAAAATGAAACCGCACAGGTAAGTTATAATTCTTCATCAACTAAAATATAAACCTTGATCAGTACTGAACAGTTGATGAATCATTTATTAATTATTTGTTGCAGGTACGACACAAATTGCCGGGTTCATGGTCCCCCCTACTATCCCGTACAAGAGCAATCAGTGGACTGAGACAAACGGAAGTAGTTGCGAAGCAATGCAAACATCCGGTGACTTGCGGGAAGACGAACAATGCAGTCACGACCGGACCAGCATCATATGGTTGCAACATCGAAGATTAAAATGACGTATGTAACTGGATATATCGGAATCATGAAATCTTAAAATCTCGAACTCATAAAATCTTAAAATCTTAAAATCTTAAAATCTTAAAATCTTAAAATCTTAAAATCCTAAAATCTTAAAATCTTAAAATCTTAAAATCTTAAAATCTTAAAATCTTAAAATCTTAAAATCTTAAAATCTTAAAATCTTAAAATCTTAAAATCTTAAAATCTTAAAATCTTAAAATCTTAAAATCTTAAAATCTTAAAATCTTAAAATCTTAAAATCTTAAAATCTTAAAATCTTAAAATCTTAAAATCTTAAAATCTTAAAATCTTAAAATCTTAAAATCTTAAAATCTTAAAATCTTAAAATCTTAAAATCTTAAAATCTTAAAATCTTAAAATCTTAAAATCTTAAAATCTTAAAATCTTAAAATCTTAAAATCTTAAAATCTTAAAATCTTAAAATTTTAAAATCCTAAAATCCTAAAATCTTAAAATCTTAAAATCTTAAAATCTTAAAATCGTAAAATCTTAATATCTTAAAATTTTAAAATCTTGACCTTCTGGAGAACTTCAGCTATTTGATTTCTTGAAGAACTTCTAGAAAAATTTACGAAGGAACACCTCTGGAGAAATTTCCGGAGGAGTTGCTAAAAGATTTTGTGGAGAATTTCATGGGGAGTTCTTGAAGGATTTTCTAAAGAAATTTCAGGTGGAATTTTCGGAGGAAAACTTGGATGACTTTCCGAAAAAAACTCTTTGATAGATTTTCGGAAGAATTCCTGGTGAAATGTCCGAAGGAATATCTGGAGAACTTCCGGAGGAAAACCTGGTGGAATTTCTGCTGAAACTCCTACAGGAACTTTCGGAAGAACTCATGAAGGTATTTCTGGAGGAATATTTGGATGAATTCCTAGAGGAACTCTTTACGAACCTTCCCGACGAACTTATGGAGGAATTTGTGTACGATTTTTCTGGAGGATCTTTTGATGTATTCCAGAAAGAAATTGTTCAGGAATTTTCGAAGGAACGCCTGGAGAAATTTTCGGATTAACATTTGGAAGAATTTTTGAATTTTTGAAGGATCTCCTGGTGAAATTTCTGGAGTAACTCCCGGAAGAATTTCCGGATAAAATATTAGAGGAATACCTGTGGGACTTTTCTGGAGAAATTGTGGGATTTTCTGAAGAAGCTGCTGGAGGACTTTTCGGAGGTACTCCTGGAGGTATCTATGGAAGAATTTTCGAAGGTATAGGTAAATGGAATTTTCTAAGGAACTTCTGGAGGAAATTCCGTAAGAACTCCTGGAGGAAAAATTCCTGGAAGGATTCCTGGAACTACTCGCCGAAGTATTTCGTAAGAAGGTTCAGAAGTAACTTCCGGTGTAACTCTTGGAAGATTTTCAGGAGGAACTCCAATAATAATTCTTGAGGGACCTTCTGGAAGAACTCCTGGAGGATCTCTTGAAGAGTTTCCGGAAGAACTTCTGCAGGTATTTATGGAGGATTATCCAAAAGAGCTCCTGGAGGAGTTTTTGGAAAAATTCCTGATGGAATTTCCGGGGGAGTTCCTGTCTAATTTTTTGGCGAAACTCGTGGATAATTCTTGGAGAAATTTCCGAAGGAACTCTTGAAGGAATTTCCGTAGAAGCTACTGAAAGAATTTTCGAAGTAATTTTTAGAGGAATTTTTGAAGGAACTCATGGTGGGAAAAATGGTGGAAGGAAGAGGAAGAATGGTGGAAAAACTTTTTAAGGAAATTCCGAAGGAGTTTTTAAACAAATTTCTTTAGGAACTTCTGAAAAACTTTTCTGAGGAATTCTTGGAGGAATTTCGGGATAAAGTCTAGGGGGAATGGTCGAATAAACTCCTGGAGGAATTGTCTAAGGAACTCCTGGAGAAATTAATGGAAGAATTCTTGGAAGAATTTCCTAAAAAAAACGGCTGGAGGAATTTCCGAGGAAACTTCATGAGGAATTCCTGGAAGTACCTGTCGAGCTATTTCGGAAGAAGGTTCTGAAGTCACTTCCGAAGGAACTCGTTGAGGAATTTCCGAAAAAACTCTTAGAAGATTTTCAGGAGGAACGCAAGGAATAACTCTCGAAGTACCTTCAGGATGAACTAGATGAATTTCCGGAATATTCTCTTTAAGAGTTTCCGGAAGAACTTCTGCGTGTATTTTTCTCCATAAGAGCTCCTAGAGGAATTTCTGGAGGAATTCCTGACGGAATTTTCGGGGCAGTTCCTACAAAATTTTCCGGCGAAAATCGCACATAATTCTTGGAGGAATTTTTGAAGGAATTTTCGTAGAAGCTACTGAAGCAATTTTCGGAGTAGGCTACTGGAACTATTTCCGAAGGAACCCCTTCAGAAGAAGCTCCTGAAAGATTTTCAAGAGGAACTCCTAGAATAACTCTTAAAAGACCTTCTGGAGGAACTCCTGGCGGAATTTCCGGAAGAAATATTGAAGAGTTTCCGGAGGAACTTTTGCAGGTATTTCTGGAGGAATATCCAAAAGAGCTGCTGGAAGAATTTCTGGAAAAATTCCTGAAGAATCGGGGGAGTTCCTGCCGAAATTTTGCGGAGAAACTCGTGGATTATTCTTAGATGAATTTTCAAAGGAACTCCTGAAGAAATTTCCGTATATAAGAAGATTTGTCAAATGAACTCCTGGAGGAATTTTCGAAGGAACTTCTGGAGAAATGTCCAAAGAATCATCAGGAGTTCCTGGAGGTAGTTGCCGAGGTATATCGGAAAAAGTTTCTGGAGCAAATTCTGGAGAAACTCGTTTCCGAAGAAACTCCTGGAAGATTTTTAGGAGGAACTCCTGGAATAATTCTTAAAGAACCTTCTGGAGGAACTCCTGGCGGAATTTCCGGAAAAAATAAGAATTTCCGGAAGAACTTCTGCAGGTATTTCTAGAGGAATACCAGAAAGAACTGCTGGAGGAATTTCTGGAGAAATTCCAGAATGAATTTCCGGGGGAGTTCCTGCCGTTCCATCCTGGTGGATGATTCTTCGAGAAATTTCCGAAGGAACTCTTGAAGAATTTCCGTAGAAGCTACTAAAGGAATTTTCGAAGTAATTCTTAGAGGTATTTTTGAAAGAAATTCTGAAGGACCTCTTGGAGGAATTGTGAAAGAACACCTTAAGGAAATTCCAAATGAGTTTTTAAAGAAATCTCCGTAGGAACTTCTGAAGAACTTTTCGGAGGATTTTTTGGAGGAATTTCGGGATTAAGTCTAGGGGTAATTGTCGAATGAGCTCCTGGAAGAATTTTCTTAGGAACTCCTGGAGGAAATAATGGAAGAATGCTTGGAAGAATTTCCCAAGAAACTTCTGGAGGAATCCCTGGAAGTACTCGCCGAGGTATTTCGGAAGAATGTTCTGAAGTCACTTCCTGAGGAATTTCCGAAGAAACTCTTGGAAGATTTTCAGAAGGATATCCGGGAGAAACTCTTGAAGGACTTTCTGGAAGATCTCCTGCCGGAATTTCCGGAAGAAATAATGAAGAACTTCTGCATGTATTTTTGGAGGAATATCCGAAAGAACTGCTGGAGGAATTTCTGGAGAAATTCCTGAAGGAATTTCCGGGCGAGTTCCTGCTGAAATTTCCAGAGAAACTCGTGGATAATTCTTGGATGAATTTCCGAAGGAACTCCTGAAGGAATTTCCGTAGAAGCTACTAAAAGAATTTTCGCAGTAATTCTTAGAGGTATTTTTGGAGGAATTTCTAAAGGAACTCCTGGACGAATTGTGGAAGAACTCCTTAACGAAATTCCGAAGGAGTTTTTGAGAGAAATTTCCGTGGGAGCTTCTAAAGAACTTCTTGGAGGATCTCCTGGATGAATTTCAGGAGGAAGTCCAGGAGGAATTGTCAAATGAACTTCTGGAGGAATTTTCAAAAGAACATCTGGAGGAATTTCTGGAGGTACTTGATGAAGTATGTCGGAAAAAGTTTCTGAAGCAACTTCCGGAGAAACTCCTGGAAGATTTTCAGGAGGAACTCCTGTAATAATTCTTAGAGGACCTTCTGGTGGAACTCCTGGAGGAATTTCCGAAAAAAAAACTTGAAGAGAACTTCTGAAGGAATTCCCGTAGGTACGGATACGGATGAATTTTAGAAGTAGTTTCTGAAGAAACTTCCGGAAGAACTCTTTGAGGAATTTCCAAAATCCTGGTGGACTTTCCATTGGAAGTTTTTGAGAAATTTTCAAATGGAACTCCGGATTAATGAGTTAGCACGAATATCGGGAGGTATTTTCGAAGAAACTCCAACCAGATTCTTCGAAGTAACTCTTGTATAAATGAATTTCTGGATGAACTCCTGGAGGAATTTCTAAAGAAACTCCTTGAGGAATTCCTGAAGTAATTAGCGGAGGAATTTCCGAGGCAGTTTTTGGAGCACTTGCGGAGTAACTCATGGAAAAAGTTCGGAAGGAATGTTTGGAAGATCTCTGATCTATCATGCCATGGCGACAATATTTTTATCCGCACAAAGGTCCACTAAAAATCCAAAAATGTTAAAATCCTAAACCAAAACATAAAACCTGTAAAACTGAAAATCTTATAATAAAAACCTTAGAAAACAAAGCATTGCCATTTTTTCCCACTGTTTACAAAAACTCGTTGTGTCAATGTCAAAATGCTGCAAATTATAAGGAAAATCAATAATTTGTTATCACTTTGTATATTTACGTGCAAAATTATGAGAAATAAAATTTAACATTTTTTAGAATTGTATTTTAGAAGCATGAAAGAAAATTCCCGAACACCCCTAACCCAGCTGCCGAAAGCAAGGTTTCTGCTGGCTGGTTATTACGTCGTTTTTGTCATTACGTCGAACATATTACGTTTTACACAGTTTTATTTTGGCCACAAAATGCCAATTACGTCACTTATTGTTACACAAAACAGATGTAATAATACATGCGATTTACGACGGCGATGATGTGCATCAAATCTGATGTGATATTACAATTTTTTTTTTGCTGTGTAGAACCGCGACGAAATCTATCGCGTTGTGAAGCTGACCACGGATTCAGTGCCCTGCATCTAGTGTGGGAATACTATCAGCTGAATTGTGACATAAAAAATGTCGACGATATGATCGCATTGTTGAGGAAGAAGGATTAAGGGATGCAATTCCATCAGCGTCGAAGAGTTCATAGTAGCTATATAGGACCGAGTAATTGCGAAATTGCGACGAAGAGCTATCAGCAAGAAAACGTGAAGAACCGCTGCAAGAAGTGCAATTCTATAGAAGAGATGATCGAGCATACCGTGTCCTGGCTGACAGCCTATCTTAGTCGCTAAGATTGTGCACCAACAGCTTGCTTTAAAACCCTACTTGATTGATTAGTCTATCGCCTACTTCAAGTATGTACCTAGCCTGATACTGGAACATAGAATCGCAAAGCTGTACTGGAATCACGAGAAGTGAACGTTACTTCTCACTTCTCACTTTTCACAGAAAGAAGTGAGAAATGAGGAGTGAGAAAAAAGACGTCTCACTTCTCACTCCTCATTTTTCACTCCTCACTGTGATAAGTGAGTAGTGCGAAGAAAGAAGTTAGACGTCTCACTACTCACTTCTCACTTTTTACAGTAGGCACTTACTTCTCACTTCTCATATCTCATTTCTCACTGTGAAATGTGAGTAGTGCAACGTCTCACTTCTCACTTCGCAATACTCACTTTTCACAGTGAGAAGTAAAAAGTGAGGAGTAAAAAGCGAGACGCCTTACTTCTCACTCCACATTTCTCACTTCTCACTGTAAAAAGTGAATACTGCAAAGTGGGAAGAGAGACGTCTCACTACTCGCTTCCCGCTTCTCACTTTTTACAGTGAGAAGTGAGAAGTGAAAAATGAGGAGTGAGAAGTGAGATGTCTAACTTTTGCACTTTGCGCTTTGCTTTCTTCATTTCTCATTTCTCACTGTGAAAAATGAGAAGTGAGAAGTGAGAAGTCTAACTTTTCACACCTCATTTCTCACTTTCCAAATGACCTATTCGACCAAATGTTCTAATCGGCCAAATGGTCTATTCGGCCAAATGTCTTATTAGGCCAAATGACATATTCGGCCAAATGTCTTATTCGGCCAAATGACCTATTCGGCCAAATGTACTATTCAGGCCAATTGTCCTATTCAACCACATATCATATTCGGCAAAATGTCCTATTCGGCCAAATGTTTTTTTCGACCAAATGTCCTATTCGGCCAAATGTTTTTTTCGACCAAATGTCCTATTCGGTCAGATGACCTATTTGGCTAAATGTCCTATTCATCCGTATGACCTTTTCGGCCAAATTTCCTATTCTACAAAACGTCTTATTCGTTGTTCGGCCAAATAACTTTCGGCCTAGTGGCCTTCAGTCAAAATCTCATTCGGTCGAACGGTCCTCCCCATAGTGGAATTCTAGCAAATGGACGTTGCTTTCGTGGGTTCTATTGGTTCCTACGACGATTAACGCAATATAATATACGATATTTCCCCGTATCGTCCGGCCGAAATTTCTTCTGAGATCGTTGGGAGTTATTGAACTGGAAATGAACCTCAGATCCTTAGAAGAGTGACCTCCATGACGTCCATAGCATCCAAATGGCGGTGATTCTAGGAGCTAGGAGCATCATAAGAAGGTCTCTGAACCACCAAAATACGGGTCCACGACGTTAGGCATAAGTACGTTAGGCATAAGGACGCTAGGCATAAGTACGTTAGGCATAATAGATGTTAGGCATAACGGACGTTAGGCATAATGTACGTTAGGCATAATGTATGTTTGGCATAATTCTGCCTTATTTATGTCATGGGATGTTCATTTCATTTATTTAGTCTACATCTATACAGATAACACTGAATCAACAATTTGACGCCACAATACACGGTTCGAGGCCGCATCTCTCCATCCTCGAATACGCCCCACGCTCGCCAAGTCGTTCTGCACCTGGTCTGCCCATCTCGCTCGCTGCGCTCCACGTCGTCTCGTACCTGCCGGATCGGAAGCGAACACCATCTTTGCAGGGTTGCTGTCCGGCATTCTTGCAACATGCCCTGCCCATCGTACCCTTCCGGCTTTAGCTACCTTCTGGATACTGGGTTCGCCGTAGAGCTGGGCGAGCTCATGGTTCATTCTTCGCCGCCACACACCGTCTTCTTGTACACCGCCAAAGATGGTCCTAAGCACCCGTCTCTCGAATACTCCGAGTGCTTGCAAGTCCTCCTCGAGCATTGTCCATGTTTCATGTCCGTAGAGGACTACCGGTCTTATTAACGTCTTGTACATGACACATTTGGTGCGGTGGCGAATCTTTTTCGACCGCAGTTTCTTCTGGAGCCCGTAGTAGGCCCGACTTCCACAGATGATGCGCCTTCGTATTTCACGACTAACGTTGTTGTCAGCCGTTAGCAAGGATCCGAGGTAGACGAATTCCTCGACCACCTCGAAGGTATCCCCGTCTATCGTAACACTGCTTCCCAGGCGGACCCTGTCGCGCTCGGTTCCACCCACAAGCATGTACTTTGTCTTTGACGCATTCACCACCAGTCCAACTTTTGTTGCTTCACGTTTCAGGCGGGTGTACAGTTCTGCCACCTTTGCAAATGTTCGGCCGACAATGTCCATGTCATCCGCGAAGCAAATAAATTGACTGGATCTGTTGAAAATCGTACCCCGGCTGTTACACCCGGCTCTCCGCATGACACCTTCTAGCGCAATGTTGAACAACAGGCACGAAAGTCCATCACCTTGTCTTAGTCCCCGGCGCGATTCGAACGAACTGGAGTGTTCACCCGAGATCTTCACACAGTTTTGCACACCATCCACCGTTGCTTTGATCAGTCTGGTGAGCTTTCCAGGGAAGCTGTTCTCGTCCATAATTTTCCATAGCTCTACGCGGTCTATACTGTCGTATGCCGCCTTGAAATCAACGAACAGATGGTGCGTTGGGACCTGGTATTCACGGCATTTTTGAAGGATTTGCCGTACAGTAAAGATCTGGTCCGTTGTCGTGGGATGGGATGTTCTTTGGGTCATTTTATGCCTAACGTCCATTATACCTAACGTCCATTATGCCTAACGTACATTATGCCTAACGTCCGTAATGCCTAGCGTCCATTATGCCAAACGTACTTATGCCTAGCGTCCTTATTCCTAACGTACTTATACCCCAAAATACATCCTGATGTAATAGGACTTAGTCAACTGGCGAATCGGATCCACAGATCCGAGTTCTCTTTGGCACTAGGTTGCCCGAGGTAGTTGAAAACTCTTAACATTTTTCTGAGGGTGTGCCAGTAATCTTTAATTTAATAATAAGTATGTGGTAAATGATAATAACCGTTTTATTAAAAAGGAAACAAAAAAGTTGCAGCGATCCTTCCATCAACAAAAGCCTTTTTGTTCTTCTCGATCCATTTGCAAAAAAATGAACTGCCAATCAGATTTTGAAATACATAGAAAAATGTGTTTATTTTTGCAATAAAAAAGCGTGTACAGACATTGATTGGAAACGGTAAGCTAAACAGTCCGCATAAATAAAACAACAACAAGCTGCATAGTGAAAATAGTGGAAATGAATGTACATATGCAGGAAACAGTGATGAGAAGCGCATACACAAAGAAGTAACTAACAAGCAAGAAGTTCAGTAGTTAAAAGGAACAACTGGTAAACAGTGGTTCGAAAATGTTGGTGAAAACTTTATTAAATTGTTGGTTGAGAATCAATTCAATACCTGCGCGGTCGGCGTCGAGTTAAGTTCGCCAACAGGTTTTGCATTCTGAGTAGGTTTTTCGAGAGCATTCTAATGAGTGTGGGATGTAGAATTTGTATCGTCAAGATTTCATGAAACGCAGTTAATACAAACAGTATTGAGAGCAAAGATAGTGTACAGATGGTTTGGTAATGCGTTTGAGTGTGCAAGAATGTTATTCAAAAACATCAAGATCGAAAGTGGAAGTGGTGTGGTTTCGGTTTAGGTTAGTAATTTAAGTTTCGAGAACGTTGTTCCAAGAGATATACATTACGAGGATTAAAAAGAGAAGAGATTTGAATTAAGTTTTTTTTTCGTAAATCATTATTTTCTGTGAAGAGACAAATTAAATTGTCGATGTCATTTCTTACCTCTGCGTCTGGATTATGTTTGCCATTGTCTTCGAAGTCTAGACATTGATTTTCCAGATGCTCTTCTTCCGTTTGAGGCATCTGCTGCAGTTCTTCCTTCGATTTGAAGTCCAGCTTCTTGACGAAAGGGGGAACTAAGAGACCCAAAATAACCTGAGAGAAGAAATATGCTTGAAATTTAATCATTCGTAATCACAATTGCTCAGATACCTTTAGGTTAGTGTTTTTCCTCGTTCGCAATCCACCCATCCAAAGATCGGCCAGGATGATCTGACTGCACGGATGGGCAAGAATTGCTCGATGATTGGCTGCCACAGCGAGTGAAAGGCAGCTTTGACTAGACCATGACTGTAATTCGCACGTCAGCAATCGTTGTGCTCGTTCACCATCCTGACGATAGCAGAAATCCAACAACTTCAATCCTTTGACCTCGAATTCCTTTGCATAGCTTCGTAGCTCTTCGTAGATTTCCGTATCCAAATCGTCATCAGCGGCTTCATGTGCCATTGCCTTGTACAGTTTGCATGCTACCAATGATTTGGCCAAGGCTTCTTCGCCGTGTGTCCACATCAACAGTGCCATCTGCTGACGTTTGGTGAGAACAGCCCAAATTAGTAACTCGTTGAAAGGAAATTCGAATAAGGCCATATCGGAGGTCACTGGCAACAATCCCGTGACAAGGCTCATCGAGTTAATTCCTGCGGTTCTCGCAAACGTCGATGGCTTCCGGTGAGTGTTCACGTAACTGTTCATCACTTTTGCGTAGATTGGCCGAAATTTCCGTCGAGTGTAGTAAGACCGGTAGGCACCTCCCATCAGCTTATTGATCACTAATCCTATATCATGCAAAGTATAAACGTAGCCTTTCGGTATGTGCGGCCGAACGTCCCTCAGAATGTAACCCAAGGTGTTTGCCGGTCCATGCTTTGTGTTGTACAACTCCTCCAGCCTCGGAATTGTGAGGAACTTTCGCATGGAAACTCCATTTTCCAGTAATAGCTTGACGAAATCTATCCGATCGTGCTCTAATGCCTGCATCATTGCTTCGTCTAGCGCACCGTGCGGCCATTCCTGACCGTACACGAAAATCTCCGTCCGGGCGATATCCACACGGTTCCAGGTCAACGCTAGGCTCAATTGCTCCGGAGGACTCAAGTGCTGGGATTTAAAAAGTGCAGTTAATATCGTTTGGTCCAGTTCCGGAGCATTTCCCTCGGGTCGATCCTGTATCCTAAAGACTGTTATCTGAGAGATGAATGAGTTAGATTTCGGGTTATTTTTAAATCACGCTAGACCTACCAGATTCTTATTTTTAGTGCACAAAATCAATTCCTGATAAAGCTGTTCGGCCTGCTCTGGACCAACCTCGAAAGTCTTCTGTATCGTACCCAAGAGGTATTCGTGCATCGATTCTAACACAACCTGTTCACCCGTATCGGAGGCGTATCTATGGAAGCGTTGGAAGAAAGGTAAAAATCAAAAAGCTGACTTGCAGACTTGCGGAAGACTTCGATAGTTACTTATGTACAAATGCGATCAGATCGGCAGCCCTGCCGGAACCATCACAAACCACTACCGGCACCGGGGGACTATCGGTAACGTATTCTAGCACAGCTCTGATTGTGTTTGTGCCACCCTCGATTACCAAGCATACTACGGGTGTGCTCGAGTGCGTAACTAGAAAGGGAGGGGGAGAAAAAGCAATTGTAAGATTGTGACCATTACAAGCCGTTTTATCACACTATTTGCACTGACAAACAAACATAGACCATGCCACATTTGTCGACATGGAAGTATAGATCGCGTCCAGTTGGAAATAACGAGCAAACGTCAAACTACGACCGAAGCGACGAGAGCGCCAACAACGGTCGTGGACGGTTATGTCCATTTGTCTGTGTTCTTTGAATAATTTATTTAGGGGCACAATGTTTTTTTGTTCCAATAATCTCTAAGGAGACATTTTCAATTGTTCATCGCATCGCTTCCATTTTCATCGTTTTCTTATAAAATACAAAGGGATTCGAAGCAATTTATCCCCCAAATTTTTCGTATTAAATTTTTAACTCGAATTTAGTTTTTAACTGACAAAATTGGTGCATTTGTGTTGACTTAGGATGAACATGGAAGCTTGAGAAGAAAAGTGAAGCGTTTCTCCTGCTTGTTTAAAGTTAAACAACAACCAATCAAGAAGCCAGCTTGAGACAATATCTATGATAGCAATCTATTGCTACAGGAAAGGTAGGACAGTTCAGTAATGATGCCAAAACGTCATGCGTTATGTCTTGGTTTATGATAGATTGGAATAATTTGAATATTATAGAAGGATAGCACACGGGTACAACTTTCTCATCATCCAACATCAATATTAACTACTGTCTATCTACAATATTCACACAGTCATTTCCTTTCATCAACTCCACCGAACGAACAGCCACTGTTTAGAAATGGCTTACCCATGCCAAACAATCTATCAATTCGCCATTATCCTCCATCCCAAAAGTCCTTGTTAGGAAAGCAAAGTAGAGTGACAACAAACCAACCGTGAAAGCAAGCAGTTCGTTCCCACTACACGCTCGCACGCATCCAATTATCCTCTCATTTGCCGATACTGTCTTATATATACTTTGTGCTTTCTTAGCCCTGTAACCTCCATGCAAAGGCACAATGGAATGGAAAACGATACGTATTAAAGCTCAAAGGAAAGATTGCGCCTCAAGGTGGATTGTGGTCCAAGGCCGGAAGGGAAGCGGGGGACCAACTGTGGAATGTATCCTGGTTCATTATACTGTGATTTAGATTAACTGCCTACGATTTGTTACTTGTTGCTTGGCTTTTTCCGTCAAGCTAGGTCAGAATATCTCTGGGGAGTATTTTTCTTTCACGACTGCGATACCCACAAATCGCAAAGATATACAAACACTAGCCGTTAGGCTTATGCTCAAACGGTGTCACGCTTTGAAGGGGATAATGAGTTTTGTGACAACCCGAAATGAAATAGGGTCTTATACATGTTGTTATGGGCCCATATGTGCTTGTTTGTGTGTAAATGATTTGTTACATTCATTTACTTTGTGTTCAAATAGCATTGTACAGACTGATTTAAAATAAGTTAATTTTACTTATATGTAGAATTTTCCCCATACTAATGGCAAAATCTAGCGAAATGTTTTATCAAAAATCATACATTTTCTTCCCCGGCTAGAATATCCACAAGGCCACATGGATATCACTTCACCAAGAAACGGAAGACCAAATCAACCACGTTCTAATCGACGGTATATTCTTCTACAACTTGACGCAATGTAAATATTGAATCCGACCACTACCTCGTTGCAGTGTGCCTGCGTTCAAAACACTCGATGGTGTCCAACACGTGGCAAAATCGAACGCCACGGCCAAACATTCGGCGGCTACAAGTGACACTTCCATCAGAGGAGAAGCTTGAGCTTTTTTTAAGATGTCATATGCCGTCGTACCGAACTGTATACATATCTACAAAACGCTCTATACACCTCCAGTCCTTTACGGACACGAGACCAGGATGATGATCGGGAAGGACCAACACGCACTTTGTGTTTTGGAGAGGAAAGTGTTGCGTGGAGTGCAGATAGAAGACGATATATAGAGGAGGCGAATGAACCACGAGCTGCAACAGCTGTTGGGAGAATCATCCAAAGTTCACAGCGAAAATCTGAAGACTGGGGTGGGCCGAACACATAGTCAGAATGTCGGACAATAACCCTTTGGAATATTTAGGTTCTCGATAGCGATCCGACGGGAACAAGAAAGCGAGGTGCGCAGCGTGCAAAGTGAATCGATCAGGTGGAAGGCACTTTTTGGACCCACCGCAACCTGAGTGGTTGGCGACGCACAGTGGGATCAATTCAAAACAAGACAATCAAAGTTAGAAGTGAATTTGGTGAAGTAAAGTAATTTGCACTTTGATGTATGTTCAACTCAAAAAGAGCTATTTCCTCCTCTCAAAATAAAATAAAAATAAAATGAAAAATTAAAATAAAATATGTACACGCAAAATAATCTTCACATCATATCTACGTGAAAACCTACGTGGTTATTTTCCACAGCAATTTTCACGTAAGAGATAAGTGATTCAATAGTGGAGGAACTCAGTTCCACTCAATCGGGTGTCACTTGTATACCACATGAAGGCTACGTGACCTTTTTAATGGGTTTCATAAGGAACATGAATAACTAAAATTTGTTTTGTTTTTATTTTTCAATAGAAAAAAAAAACAGAAACATCTGAATCGTTTATTCATGAAATGTATATATTTATTTAATTTATAATACTTCATATAGGAATTAAGCATTAGGAAAGTACAATTTGGCCACCGGATGAGAAGGCAAAAGAAATTAAACGACATTTTGGAAACATGTGGTATTTAGGATGATTTTGTGAATATGCACAAGATGCGGGAAGGACGAGGGCAAGCATATAACAGTGTTCACACATGGCAGCCTAATTTTTGCATTTGTTGAGCTGGAGCTGCAACAAAGCTGGAACATGTCCATCCATATTACTCCGATGGTTATCTGCAACGTATTTTGAGAACGTAAATGAATATATGCTTCCGCCACATGGATAATATGGTCACTTATTTCTACAATACATACCTTAGGAACTATGAATTCCCGATAATTAGAATTATAACAATAAATTTTTATTCAGCAATGACTGACGTGTTGAATTATTTTGACAGCTAAACATCAAGCTGGGTAAGGTTCTCAGCTTATGCTCACTAATGTGAAATTCACGTAAATCATACCGTTTATTTTGGTTTAATTTAAAAAGTTTTCAGTCAAGATTCATGTGCCAATTTTTACTTTTTATAGATATCAGGTAAAATGAGTGGTGAGAGTAAAATTTAGTGCCTACGTGATTTTTCACGTACCATTAATGTGTAGATTATTTTGAGTGTAGACAAGGAATCAGAAGGAAAACATTTTGACTATTACGCCCTTTTTAAACGTTGGTTAAATGTTGAATGTAAACATAACTGTTTTTGTTCATATGAAAGCTGTAACATTTAAAAACCATCTTTCAAATGAACCATTCCACTCTCTCTCAAATGGGCGCAAACCTTCTCATCTTTTCTATAAATAGAATACAGTTTCCTAATGACAGAACTATCTGAAAAACCATGTATAAAATTAAAATTTTTGAAAGCAACAAACATACACTATCTTGATAAGAAAATTATTTTGAGCTTTTTAGTGGAATGTGTTCACTTGTCATAAGACGAGTTAATACAATCCCATTGAACTCCACCACTTAATTGTATCTTGACAGATACGTATTCCGACCTCAACAGTCAACAGAGTCAAGTCGAAGTCGAGTCAAGTACGAGACACTGAAGACGGCCTTACTGTTGAGGTCGAAATACGTATCTGTCAAGATACAATTAAGTGGTGGAATTCAATGGGATTGTATTAACTCGTCTTATGACAAGGAAACATACACTAATTAACTAATCACAATCCCGCGACAATAAAATAATTTTTAATACTAGCTTTGGTCAAATTAAAATCAAAAACACTGTAACTGGATCAACTAGGTCCGAGCTCTATATGACAGACAAAGAAAAAAAAAACACTGTAACACCAAATAATAACGCGACACGTACTATTGACAGGTGAATTAAATCCGTAGTTTGCTCTCATGATAGGTAACCGAAGGAATTTAGCATTTCTCGTAATTCGCCTTCTAATATCGATGCTAATTGCTAATCTATTCTAGTATAGCAGCAGAGTCGATTCGATGCGTTCATCGATCTTCATATCGAAGGAGATTTCCTGGATTGCTCCAATGCAAAAATCTAAGCGCAAACCTAATGAACTTTTTCTGCACAGTTTCAACTCTTTGAATGGCATTCTAGTGGAACGGAGACCACACAATCGAGCCGTGTTCAAGTATAGAGCGGACTAAGGAACAGTACAGAGCTTTCGGGTAATATACGTCACTAAATACTTTAGCCACACGGAAGATGAAACCTAATTGAGCCGATGATTTCGATGTTACGTATGAAATGTGATCCTTGAACGTTAATTTAGAATCCAACAGAATACCCAAGTCTTTAATAACGGACTCTCGCTTCAGTATTACACCTTTCAGATGATAGTCTTAAAGAACAGGTTGATGTTTGCGTGTAAAAGCCATTACCGGACGATTGAGCACCATTTTGTTTGTTTCGCTTCAGCCATCAAAAATGTTTAGTTGGTTTTGTAGGAACATTACATCGGCAGCATATAATATGGTGAAATACAATTTAAAATCATCTGCGAATGATAGCTTGCAACAGCTTAGAACACAGTTTACGTCGTTGAGGTACAGTAGAAATATGAACGACCTAAGATGACTGCCTTATGGAACCTCTGAAGTGACTTTAAATGTAGACGAGCATTGATTACAGATTTTTACCAATATACAGCGTTTGGTCAAATATGATTCAATCCATTTGAGAAAATCTCCGTTAAAACCGAGACATGCCAGCTTTGCTGCTACAATCTGGTGATTGATTTGATCAAAAGTTGCAAATAAATCAGTATAGATGGCATCCGTCTGATAACCGTTTTCCATCTCGCGAACAGGGATTGAACTTATCATTTTATTATCATTTAGTATTCAGCCAATAGCGCATTCCAGAGGTGGAATTCCGAAAAGTGTTGTATGGCGGACTTCTAGCGCTGATTCCCTTCTACAACTTTGTCTATGGGTACATTGCTCTATGTCTGATATTGACAGCGTGAGGCGCTAGGAACACTCAATATACTAAATGATAATAAGTGTTAGTATCATTTAGTATATTAAATGATACTGGCGTTCCCCGCGGTGAATATTGGACATAGAGCAATGTACCCTTCGACAAAGTTGTAGAGGGGAATCAGCCCTAGAAGTCCGCCATACAACATTTTTCGGAATTCCGCCTCTGGAATGAGTTATTGGCTGAATACTAAATGATAATGAAATGATAAGTTCAATCCCTGCTCGCGAACAATCGAGGAAGTATAATATATCAGCTTCGTATCCGTTGATCTGTTGGAAGTAAAACCGTGTTGATGCTCAGAAATGTAGCTGCTGCAATTGAATGTCATGTAATCCAGAATTAACTTCTCAAATAATTTCGACGCCACGCTTAAAGATGCGATTAAACGATAGAGAGAAACTACTCTTCTGTTCCCTTTCTTGAAGATTGGAAAAACATAGAATTCCTTCCAGATATCAGGGAAAATACCATTGCGGAGTGATAGGTTGAATATTGTTACAAGTGGTAATGAGACGGAGGTTATGTAGTACAATGGAAGAAATTCCATCGGGGCCAGGATTCGTTGAGATTTTTAGGTTTCTGCCAGTCGATTCAACCTCCTGAATTGTAACCGTTGTTAACAAATGCTGGATACTGAAAAATGCTGGAAGCGGCTTGAAAAATGTCATCACTGGATAGGCGTTCATCAGTGAAAACACTACAAAAGTGCGAGCGGAATAATTCTGCGATAGCTTCAACCGTAGAAGCATTCAAAACACTGTTGGTCATAGTTGATGGAAGTCCCTTCTCTTTTCGCTGTTCGTTCACATGCCGCCAGAAGACTTCAGCTTATTCTGGATATCTGTTTGGTACGCATAGTAAAGCCGTTTGTTTAGTCGTTTGTATCTGTTGTTGGCTACTGTATAGCGTCGTTTGTTGTTGGAATTTCTATGCTTAGAAAATACTTGCAGTGCCCGTCGTTTTCTCGATTTCTTTTCAGCTTTTCTTTTCTTTTCAGCAACGTGATCGACCATGCAGGATGTTTTGGTTCTTTTATTATTATTTTTGGAACGTACTGGTCATGCATACAGCATACAGATGTTGTAGGGTCTCCAAATTGTCTGGAAGTTGAGTTCAATTGATCTACCAGGTCAACTACGCCTGACATCAAACCGCTAGCAACCCAGCGTGTCCATTTAAGTCCTTAGAGCTCTTGTGAATGCTTCACCATTCAAATAAACCAAATGTAAATGTTCTACGGTCTCTAAATTGTTCGAGAGCTGAGTTCAATTGGTCTTCCAGGTCAACTACGCCTGGTATCAAACTGATAGCAACCTTATGGACTTATTTGAATAGTGAAGCATTCACAAGGACTCTAAGGACTCTTATGGCCACGCTGGGTTGCTATCGGTTTGATGCCAGGCGTAGTTGACCTGGTAGATCAACAGTTCTCTACTCTCGGACAATTTGGAGACCCTAGAACATCTGCGATGGACTTATTTAAATGGTGAAGCATTCACAAGGGCTCTAAGGACTTATATGGACACGCTGGGTTGCTATCGGTTTGATGCCAGGCGTAGTTGACCTGACCTCAACTTCCGAATAATTTGAAAACTCTAGAAAATCTACGATGGACTTTTTTGACTGGTGAAGCATTCACAGGGGCTCTAGGAACTGCGAGATACATGGTTTTCAAAATTAAAAGTTTGTCCTGGGATTTTACGGGTTAATACAATGAATTTCACCAAAAATTGTGTTGGGTGTAGACGAAGAATCAGAAGGAATAAATTTTGTTGTTAGGCCCTTTTCAAATGTTGGTCAGTCAAGTATTCTACAACAAGCCGTGACTCAAGAATGTAATTTGGATCACTTTGAAAAAGCGACTTTTGACCGTCTTTTTGAAGATTGGCCCTACTGTGGTGAAGATTAGTCCGACATAAGCTCCGAGCTGTATGGAGCTGACTGTTATGTACTGCACAGAACGCTCCGGCCTTAAACTGAATAAAATAATATCAATAATAACTGTTGCGGGGAAATATTCCGGAGGTCTTCTAGCAGAAAACTCGCGTGATGCTGTAGTGATCAGCTTAAAGCTATAAACATAAATTTTATTCTCATTGCAATTCAAGCTGTTTTAGCTGGTATTATCTACTTACAATTTTAGGTCTCCGTTATTGAAATTCAATACTTAGCCAACCGCAACAGAGTATAGAATTACTCTTCTGTACTGTAATCTAGTTATTAAGATCTTTTTAATATTATTTACGCTAAGTTTTAATTCATTTTACCTTTCAAATATAGTTTCCAATTTTTCCAATCAAAACAAATCAGATCTTATTTTACTTATACCTATATAATCTCCTACCATCTTCATACACATCATATCTGGCATTCGACTGTTCTAAATCGTTAGATTGACGAGGTTGGATTGCAGTGGGAATAGCTGATACGCAGGGCTGTTGCGGTGAACTTCCTCCACCCCGTGTCGTCTCGAACCTTGGTTGAACGTCACCAGATCCTAACACGTCCAGCACAGCCAGCTTCGTAGCAGATCTCTTCAAAACTCCAGTCGATGTCTGCACTTCGGCACGGCGTGTTACTCCATCTTTTCCTGCAAACGTTCGGACTACTCGACCTCTTAACCACCGATTCCTCACGTTTTCATCAACCACTAGCACCAGATCTCCTACCTTAAGCGTTGATACTTCTCTGAACCACTTTGTCCGTCTGATGATAGTTGGCAGGTATTCTACGACCCACCGGCGCCAGAAGTTGTCTAGCGTGTGTTTCACCATATTCCAACTGCTTCTTAACGCCATACCCACATCTTTTGGAAACTTCTCTGGTTCTCGAACCCCGTCCGAGCTCATCAACAAAAAATGATTTGGAGTCAAAGATTCTTGGTCAGCGGTCTCCAGAGGGATAAATGTTAATGGTCTGGAATTGACCATGCTTTCCGCTTCAGCCAATACCGTTGTGAATGATTCGTCATCAAGCTTCCGCATTATCGGGACGGACTCCAATGCAGCTTTCACGGCGCGAACCATCCTCTCCCAGCACCCTCCCATGTGTGGAGCGGAAGGGGGATTGAAGCGCCATTGGGTGTTGACGTTTGTGAATACACTCCCCAATTCGGTGTGAATCCGTTTGATTTCATCATGTAGCTCCCGGCTTGCTCCGACAAAATTTGTGCCATTGTCGGAGTATATTTCCTGTGGTGAGCCCCGTCGTGCTATAAACCATCTGATCGCTTTCTTGCACGCATCGGTGGTCAAACTGGCGACCACCTCAAGGTGTATAGCCCTTATCGTTAGACAAGTAAATAAGCATACCCATCGTTTGGCCACGCTCCTTCGCACTTTTACCAAATAGGGACCGGAAAGGTCTATGCCCACGTAGGTAAACGGGCGAACACACGGTTCCATTCTTATCGCTGGAAGAGGTCCCATTTTCGGAGTAACTGGGGCGGCCTTATATACGCGGCACCACATGCAGCGTTTCCGGATCAAACGAACCTCGACACGCAGCCGCGGCACGTGAAATTTCTGCCGTACCTCGTTGACTACGGTTTCGTCATTGGCATGGCCGTACTTCCGATGGTAATAGTCCAACAGCAGTTCCGTCACTCTATGTTTTCTGGGCATAATTATGGGGAATTTCGTGTCGTAGGCTAGAATCCGTGCTTCAGAAGCTCTACTACCTTCCCGCAACACCCCGAATTCGTCCGCGAATGGGGACTGCTTGTAAATGTTACTACATGTTCCGACTTGCTTCTGGTGTGTACTACTCCGTTTCACATTCTGCTTCAGGATCGCGACTTCATCTGGAAACGCTTCAGACTGTGCAATCGACCACAACGTTCTCTCCGCTTTCTTGATTTCCTCACTGGTTACTCCAATAGTTCCCATAGACTCACAATTCCTAGAAGTGCGCAAGCTATCCACGAAATGATGAACGTATGCCACAGAGCGTAGTAATCTTTCAAATCGTGAAAATCTGTCGGTATCTACGAATGGTTGTATGACTAGATGGCTGCATACATACGCTTCCCTCAGCTCCTCATTACTTCTGTCTGTATCTTCTTTTTGGATCATTGCACAGTTTATGTTGTTGTCATAGAGAAATTCTGGCCCCAGAAACCAACGACTATTTACGTTGCACGAAGGACCATTCCCCCATTTGGTGGCTTCATCTGCTACGTTGACCTTTGTAGAAATCCAATGCCATTCATCAATACTTGACAGGTTTAGTATTTCGTCAACTTTAAAGACGACGAACTGACGGTACCGACGACATTTTTTTCCGGTTCGTAACCTGGAAAATAGCACCGAGGAATACGAAGACCATCAATTTTTTTCAGCACCCCTATCTATGTCACCCAGCGTTCGGCGATTTCATCTGGAATTTTGTTGTCCCAATCCGTGTCAGCTCGCCACACTTCTTGGATCAGGATTTTACCGTGGACAATGAACGACGCTGCCAGTCCCAAAGGGTGGTATATGCTCATCACCGTTCGCAGCATTTCTCTTTAGGTTGGAATCGCGGAATCGTCGATGAGATGACGCGTTTTCTCACAGAGCTGTAACGAAAACATGAAAATATCTTCTTCTTGCATCCACGCCATCCCCAATACTCTTTCCAGTTCAATTTCATTCTCCGGCAGCATTGCTTTCAACTGACTTGTCTGTGTCTCGCCCAACTTCGCTAGAAAGCTTCTGTCACTTGACATCTAGTTGCGTATAAAGAAGCCTGCTCTCCTGTGCACTTCGATCACTTCCTTCGCCACTTCAAACGCTTCTTCCGCCGTATCGAAACTATCAACATAATCATCCACATAATGACGCTTCTTCACTGCCGCTGCTCCACGTGGAAGCTCCGCTTCTTGCTCTGTCGCGTTCATGTTCTTTATATACTGAGAGTGCGCTGGGGAACATGCTGCTCCGAAGATCGCCACGTCGGATACCATGATACTCATCGGTAGATCTGGGGAATCTCGGTACGGGAACAGTAGAGCACTGCGGTCTTTTTCGCGGATTGAAATTTGAAGGAACATTTCTTTAATATCCGCTGAAACTGCCACTTGGCGTTCTCGGTAAGGAAACAGTACCGACAATAATGGCGTTAGGAGATCCGGACCTTTGAGCAGCATAGAATTCAACGACACGCCGTCCACTTTCGCCACTGCGTCCCAGATAATTCTAACTTTTCCTGGCTTCTTGTCATTAATAACGACGCCAATTGGCAAGAACCACATACGCCTCAGATCAAATGATTTGATTTCTTCTTCAGATGCTACGTGTATGTAACCTTTGGACTTAAATTCGGAAATTTGCCGGCGAACGCTGTCATAAAGCTCTGGCGTCGTTCGGCCATCGGTCGACTGTTCGGGAGTTCAACGTAGTCATGTTTCCAGAGCAATCCCGTTTCGTACTTTTCTCTGTTCGTCCGGCGCGTTGTTGCCTCCAAAATATTGTAAGCACGCTGCTCGTCTACGCCTTTCACATTTGGCACAATGGCCACGCCCAAACTGTCGGCGTCGAAAAATTGGCGGACGTACTCATGAAGGTCCACAATAGCTGGTTCCGCAAGCATGTAAAACTGTTTGTGCAACGTTCCCGTTAGTGGTTTTTGGAGGCTGCCGCACACCGCCTATCCGATTCTTGTCTCCGTTGCAAAAGGCTCGTTCCATTTCCCTTCTCTCCGCTTCAAGTTAGCAAGCAAGTGAGTATTGCTCTATCCGATCAATATTTGCGGAACAGCCGACATGAATCTTTTTACGGAAAGTTTACTAAGATGGGTATATCATGATGTAAGCTCGGCGTAGTCAGTAGTCTGGCGCAGCAAACCAAGGTTTTCAACTATGTATACTTCTGATGCTTTGTACCGCTTGCTTCCTTCTGTTCCAGATATATCCATTGTTACGACTTGAGCCTCGACAAATGTCTTGTTAATCCCTCCAGTGCACTCGATTCTCAATGATTCCAGTGGTCCGCTTACTCCGAGGGCATCTGCAACTGAACACTCCACGAGCGTTACCGATGATCCGTCGTAGAAGAATGCGTAAGTATCGAGTTTGTCCCTTTGGTCCGAATAGTGTGACAGGAAGAATTCTAAATAGTGTGGATGATGATAACTGACGATGAACAGCAACCTCCGCATTCGTTGTTTTAGACGTTTCAGGTGGCTCAAAATGCAGCAAACGGTGATGAAGTTTCAGACAATCATTTATCCCGCACACCTCTCCCTTGCATGGCCACCTCGTATGTGATGTAAGGCACCGAGCACAAAGTTTATTCACTTTTACCGCTTTCCATCGGCCATCCAAATCTAGCCCCTTGAATGACGTACAATTTCCTATTTGGTGATCCTCGACACGGCAGATAGCACATGATTTGGCATTGCTCAAACCACCATCCCTTACTTTATGCATTCCGGCATGAGTTTTAGACTTCTCCGTTTCTTCCAGACGATTCTCTCTGTGTCTAGTCGACGTATGTGCATTGACGAACAATCTCTCCTTCTGTCGGTTTCGCTCTTCCTTCAGATGGATGTTAGAAAGTGGTGTAACACCGCTCGCGGCAGAAGATATTCTTGCCATATATGCACTGAACACATTCAGATCCACCACCGGAACTTGTTCCTGGTAGAGAGCCCAGCTGAACTTCACCGTGGCTGGCAGCTTTTCAACAAGCTCCTGGAGTAGGATCGGGTTTGACAGGTGTTGTTCAAGCCCAACTGCTCTTAGGTGTCCGCACAAATTTTGTACTACCAATCCAAAGCTGACTAGAGTATCCATCCGATCGGGCTTTGGAGGAGGGGTTGCCCGAACCTATGCGATCATATTGTTGACGATTTGCTCCGGGCGGCCGAACAACTGCTGTAGAGTGGACATGACTTGAGGTACTGTCGACGGATGAAGTAAAAAGCTGCTTACGGCATTCTTTGCACTCCCTTTCAAACTACGCTGCAAACGCAGAAGGTTTTCTGCGTTAGTGTATCCGCAAGCATTTGTTGAATGTTGAAAGCTGCTAATGAAAAGCGGCCAATCGATTGGATCACCCGAGAAATTTGGCAACTCCTTAATGACCACCTGTCTAGCAGCTAGTTGTTGAGGAGATGGACCAACTTGACCGTTTGCAAAATCAAAGCCTATAGCCTGTGTAGACAACTGCGGAAAACTACCTGTCATGCCTGCAGCCGAGAACGGTGGAGGAGGAGGAGGCAAGGGAAAGTTTATGTCGCAGTGATTGGAACTTCCCATGTTAGTTGAATTAGAAGATTCTAACCATGACGCCGGTGGAGGAGGTAACGGAGGGGAAGAACTGTTACCTGCGGATAGATCTTCGTACCGATTAATGATTTGTTGTACTTGTTCGTGCAACTCCCAGTATTCCTTTTCTATTTCAGTCCGCTGACGAATGACGTCATTTTCGCGCTGACGACTCGCTTCTATTTGAGACAGCTGCTGCAGCTCCACTGTCCGTAGGCCCTGAATTTCGCTTTCCAGTTCCGCTATTTGTAGCTGAAGCGCTTTGCATTCGCGGTTCCGTTGCTCTAGCTTGTTTCGCAGATCTGTTTCTGAAGTACATCTTTGTCCCTTTTCTTCAACGAGTTGCCTCGAGAGTGTCTCAACCTGTTCTTTGAAACTTCGTCGCTCCCGATCCATCTGTTCAAGTTGAGCTCGCAACACTGTTCCTGATTCACGAACCGATCTCAATTCTCCCGTGTGTTGCAGCTGCAAACACTTAATCCGGTTCACTAGATCTATCTCCCGCTTGCGTCTAGTATCGTTGTCCAACTAATGTTTCGCCAATAGATCTTGAATGGTCTCCCGCTCTGATTCAGTTCGCTTTTGCAGTTGTAAAACATTCTGCTTCCGGAGCGCACCAGTTTCCACACTCCAACGTTTGTAACAGTGGGCACCAAATCGATTTACGTTTGATCTTGCGTCCGTCGTTGGACCAAGCGACGTTAATTCTTCAACCTTTAGTAAATCTGCGTATGGCTGAAGATCCACGAGCGGTAAATCTGGCGTAATTTTCTTTTCTCCATGACCACGCACATCCCCACCGACGGCGCCGACGACGGAGTCTCGTCTGATTCATCATCGATTGTGATGCTTCCCAAGGTCCGTGGGATCGATATCACCTCTGATCCCAGCGCTATCCCTTTCTGACAGATTGGTAATGAAACCACGGATGAAATAACCTTCACTGGCGTTGAAGAAGGATGTACTGCTTCCTGCGGGATTTCTAGACATGCTCCTTCGTGGTGATTAGCATTCACAGACGTTGACACAGGCGCCTGCTCAGCGGCTCCCTGGACGGAAAACTCACAATCCGCTGATTCCGTCTGCCTTACCCAATCCTCCGTTCGTAGTGCACTTCGTTGACTGTTCCGCATACTGCGTACACTCTTTCCTTCTTTATTCTCCAGCTGATTCAGAAGATCATGTTTTCGAGCGATAAACTGCCTACCACGCTCTAGCTTCTCACGAAGTTCCCTCTCGTTCAAAGCCCTCTCTTTCTCAATCCGCTCCTTTTCCAAATCGTCTTGTAACTTTTTCTCCTCTTCTAGACGCTGCAGCTCACGATATATTCATATATTCTTGCGAGTACTAGATGTGCTTGAAACTCCACTGATTAGACTTGATGCTGGTTCTCGAGCCCCCCCGGTTTGCACAGCACCCATACAAAGCTGGAAGATCGTACCGTGGCCGTGTTGACATTAGCACAGGTAAAGTGGTGCCAACGGTTACAGCTTTGGCATTGAACCATGTTAGTGTTACCAGATCCGGTTTGACTAAAAAGAGTACATTTACAAAAAGTGAAAATAGAGTACAAAAGAGTACAACCCATGATTATTTTTTTAGTTTACAATTTAAATTTGATATTGTACTGTTTTGACTTAAATCCCGAACATGACTACTATTTCAAACAACTGTCCATTTCATCATTATTCGCGTAGTTCTTTCCACGAAAAACACATGGAATTTTGAATTCTAGAACGCTAAAAAGCCAGTGCTTGAAATATGAGTCATGTTCGGGATTTGAGTCGAAATTAATTATTTTCAACATATTTTTGTTATGAAAATTTGAATAATAATCACAGAATATTTGAAACAATTTTCTCCTAAATGAGAATGAAGGAGTAAAACGACAATTTATAGAATAAAAACTAATGAACCTATCTAATATTTTCGAATTTATTGGGCAAATTGAATCTTCATAGGAAACAGGGAGTTTGAAACCGTCTGATATCTGAGGAATAGCTTTAAAAACTTGAATGGACGCAGTCTGTGATATACGAACGAACGATTAAATAATGTTCGAAATTCCCGACCTATCTTAAATTTCGGCGTGTCCAGAAACAGTTGAATAAATTAAATGTCATGAAAATAATAAATTCGTTCAATTCAAATAGTGACATACACACTCTTAGCGTACTTTATTTGTTCAAACTAAGGAAAATTGATTCACTTTGCAATTTTAAGTTTGAAAATCAAATTGGTACTTACAATATTTAAAAAGAGTACATATATCCTTTCTATCCGAAAAAGAAGAGTACGTAATTTTTCTCCCTCAAAAAGAGTACATGTACTCTTAAAAGAGTACGTCTGGTAACACTAAACCATGTACCGTTCGGAATTGTTTGCTCGATCGCAAACAGCACAATCATGCGACTCACCTTCACCCTCATCGACTATAGAGGGGATAAAATCATCTTCCGATGATTTACTGGACATCCGATCAACATTCGTCGGAGTGAGGTTAGCATTTTCCTGCTGTACCCTCGTCCGTGATCGGGTTTGTCTTACATTCGGCATTTAATCGATAGTCAAATTGACTAAAATTCTTTAAGATCTGTTGCGGGGAAATATTCCGGAGGTCTTCTAGCAGAAAACTCGCGTGATGCTGTAGTGATCAGCTTAAAGCTATAAACATAAATTTTATTCTCATTGCAATTCAAACTGTTTTAGCTGGTATTATCTACTTACAATTTTAGGTCTCCGTTATTGAAATTCAATACTTAGCCAACCGCAACAGAGTATAGAATTACTCTTCTGTACTGTAATCTAGTTAATAAGATCTTTTTAATATTATTTACGCTAAGTTTTAATTCATTTTACCTTTCAAATATAGTTTCCAATTTTTCCAATCAAAACAAATCAGATCTATTTTTACTTATACCTATATAATCTCCTACCATCTTCATACACATCATATCTGGCATTCGACTGTTCTTAATCGTTAGATTGACGAGGTTGGATTGCAGTGGGGATAGCTGATACGCAGGGCTGTTGCGGTGAACAATAACATATGAAGGATGAAGTGGTTGTCAAAGCATCGGGCATACTGCGGCGTCTCCTACCCCACGGTACCCAAGGCCCAGTCGTGACGGCTGGTCTAAACCCACACGAATACAGTGTTACAAATGGGCCTTTATGCATACTGCTTGTGTGCATAGTTTCTATATGATAGTGCAGTGGCAAAGCCAATACAACTGCACCAAAAATATATTTAGATATACACTGGCCAGCATAATAAAGTACGCTCTTTCTTCATACAAAATGGTGAAATTTGGAGCTCTAGATCTCGGTTCCTCGTGAACCGATTTTGCTTAAAGCTCGACTAGAGTTCAGATATAACTAAAACCTCACTATACCTTCGACCATATTGATTCACAGGGTAGAAAAATATGTCTGTATAAATAAAATATTTTTTCTTGGCTAAAAATGATATTCAAATATAAGTGTTCAGAGTCACACTCTCTCAACTATGGAAAGCTCATCAAGTGCTTTCGGATTCGGCTATTCGATGATCTTGCATGATATAAACCGGTGCCGACAAAATCAAACTGTCTAAGGCTGCTAGACATACCAAGCTGACTTTTAACCGCCCATGAATTTGGAATAATTCAATAGAAGTAAACGACTAGCTTATCAAATTGATTCGCCACTTTCGTTCGAAAATACCTCTTTACTACCAAACGCCCTGAGACCTGGAGGTAAAAGAAGTCTTTGATATCTACCCCATGAGCTGTTGATGTCTCTAAAGCTCATCCCTTCCTGGGGAAGCAGTAACTCATGATGGGGTAAAAAGGTTTATGATTATCCAGTTAAAGGCGAATAACTTTGATATTCCGTTGATATTCCTTCTTTGGTGAATTTCCGGAGACTTTCCTGGAGGGTTTCGCCAATGAAATTCCGGAGAAAAATTTCGGAATTTTTGGAGAAAGTTCTTGAGGGATTTCTTGAATTCCTGAGGGATATGTTTGGAAGAATTCTTTGGATTTATTTCCGAAGAAATTCCGGAGGATCACCTTTCGTAAGAATTTCCGATTTATGGACAAATTCTTAGTGAAATTTCTGAATGAGTTTTTGGGGAAATTCATTGGAGGAACTTCTGGGGGGAATTATTGCACAATTCCTGGTGGAATTCCCGTACATGTGCATCGTGGATTTTCGAATAAATTCATGCGACAATTTCCGGTGGTGTTATTGGGGAATTTTGCCTAAGAATTCATGGAATAGTTTCTGTGGGGGTTTTAATGAGAATTCCTTTGAAACTTGAGATGAACCAGCCTCGGGCCAAAAATCTCAAAAATAAAGGATGAGAAAATTGGAAATTTACGGAGGCATTCGGAAATTTAGAAGGTTTGTATTGATTATGTATTGACAAACATTTGTTTTGATGTACAGAATAAGGCAGTCAGGATGAAGATGGCGGTTCCTTCGTAGACTGCGTTGTTGATTTGACAGCAATAATGATGTTTGCTTGCTACTAACCTACTAAACGTCACTTTAAATCAAATCCCGGTAAAACACATGTTCATTTAGAACTGTGAATCTCGGTAAAAATTACACGCATTGCTGAGATCTCGGTAGATAAAATTAAGTGGGTCGAGATGAAACTGAAAATCATCTGAAGTTTGCGTCCATAATGCTCGTGGTGAAGAAATAAAAAATGAAACGTTACTCCAGAATTCAAGATTGTTGTTTATAATGCAACGTACACACCAGTCAAGCAGTTTGTCCAACATTGACTCCACCTCTCGTTTCTTCAAACATCCATCAAGTTTTACCAACAGCGGCACGAACAATCAATTTATTCGACCAACAATATCACACACGAACGATCGAAGCGCAAACTTCGGCACCAACCATCAAAAAACATATGGGGGTTTGTGCAACTTCACTACAAATGCTCAAACATGTTCGGCGAACATCGACTCCACCCCCGACAACTCAAACCAAATCAAACCGTTTAATTTTTTTCTAACCGAGCCGCCAACTGTCAAATGGTTGTTTGAACAACTTCACAAACGTTCAAACAAAGCAGCAACCGAAACGTTTTCTTGGGGGCGAAGTCAATGTTCGTCGAACTGCTTGACTGGTGTGTACGTTGGCCATTTTCAACACCTCCTCTCCCCTATGTCACACTTTTTGTATGAAGCATCTAGGCGTTACGTAATTTATGGATGCTGCCTCGGTCCAGTTTCTCGTCCTAATAAATAGCTTTTTTGTGGACATATACTGTGATTATTACATTTTGGCTGTCACGAATGTTGATCTAGAAATATAAAACGTCGTAATCATACACACTTTTTACGCGGATGGATTTTATCAATTACTTGGTCTACAACTTTTCAAGTACCACCTGAATGTTCTTCGTTTTTTTTTGTTGATTTTTTTTCAAACAAAAAAAACAGAAAAAAGGCAAATGCAAACCTCTTTAAAAGTGACCGCCAGTGTATGCGGAGGACGATTTGCGGACCCTACGCAGACTGCGTGGTTGGCAAAGTGCAGCCATGGATCGATGGAGAAGACTTTTAAGTATTGCATAGGCCACTCCGGTCTTAATCTGGTAATAATAATAATAATCATAGTGTATGTGTATGTTCACTATTTTTCAACCGAATTTCTGTTCTGAAATGTTCTTAAAACTAGGGACACGGCAGGTATTTCCGTCCATCGTCGTAGGGGCTAAAACCAACGAAAGCAACGCACATTTGCTAGAACTCCACTATAGTAGAACGTTTCTTCTGAGCTTTTGATTTGGTACGTATGAGTTTTACAAAAAAAAAAGTCTCTTTTATTGATTTTCGAAACTATGACGAACAGACGAAAATACCTGCCGTGTCCCTATCAAACAAATGGTAGAATGGGATTTTTTACAATTTCACTGCTATGATTAAACATGTTCATTTCCGCGCAATATTTATAGCTGATCCAACAGGCATTCAAATACTTCAACGGATGGTACAGGTTCTCTGAATTACTCTTGAGTTCACATCGATGGGGCCTATTAGCTTCAGTGCATAAGTCTATTTCTCCCAATTAATGCTTCATCGAAAATATCATTTGTCTAGTAGACGAATAAGGGCTCGTTTAATTTTTCTTCACTGAATTAGTTGAATTGAATCTTCTCCCATGCTCTCACCAACAATTGCCATCTCTGTCAACCATTTTACCATGTGAATAACTATGTATCTTGTAGCATGCATGAAATGTAGTTTAGAGCAGTGGACACTATTTCCCACCTGAAAACTTCGCAAACCGAACCGGAATTCAAACTTCAGCTATCGCTGAAATACATGACAGCCATATTCAACCCCTTTTAGATAGGAATACGCATTATCCTAAACAAGCAGAACAATAATTATCATTGTTTTGTAATAAAACCAAATATTTTTTTTGGAAGCAAAATAATAGTAGAAATTCATTATTGCACCATATTTGCTTTTCAAAGTGCGTTTACGTATTTTCCACAACAATCCAAAATTCATCAGTACGACGTTTTTAAAAATTTGTACGTCATGTCTAAAAATGTCATGATTTATTTTAAGGAAATGGTTGTCTTATAATGATTGTGATAAATGAATAATATTATCAAAATACCTCGTACGACCTCAATGCAGAACAAATATTCGATTGGACGACGCGACGTTTGAATGGTGATGAATAATTGAACAAAGAATTTAAACTTGTATTGAGAGGAATTTCCGATTATTTAGAATGTATACCGCAATAAAGCTATGTAATATTTATCGCAATCAAAATTAGGATGATACAACATACTAAAATAAGTTCTTATCATGGATTCAAATAAACAAAGTGTAGGTAAACATGTGAAAAATATCTACATTAACAGTATTTAATTCAATACACAAAAGACAGACCACTAATAGATACTCTACAGGAAGGTACAACCACTAAACGTAGAGTTTTAAATGAGAAGTACAGGTCAATATCCATTACAACTCATTCAGAACGATGAGCTTATTCAAGAGAAAGTGATACTATATACACCTAATTACACAATATCCGATCATGTCACAAAGTGTAAACGCCAGGCTAGCTAGCTGATAAGCAACTCATCTGGAAAATCAAACCCAATTTTCCACAAGATTGCCACGAAACGAACATGCATAACACAGTCATGCGCAACAACTAATTAATAATTTACCTTTGTAGTGAAAATTCATTAGAACCGAAAGGGCCTTATCTGATGGTACGAAATCATCGACAAATGAGGTGAAATCCGATTGCAAAAGATTGGCATAAAACATCGACAAATATATTAGGAAGTTCAATTTATTTCAGTTCGTTCTAAATGTCTACTTTTCATTACGATAAGACTCTAAGCCAGAGTCTTTTATGTGCCACAGAAAAAAAAAACTTTGTTCGAGAGAAAACCCTTCAGAACGGCTTATCCGGAGATTGAATGAAAACAATCAAAACGAGGTTTCCTGTTGCAGCTTCCCGGGAAATCCTGCACATAAAAATATCGTTACCGTGCCCGATCAATAAGCGAGGAAAAATGGTGCTTCACAGCCTTAGTCAAATTTTGGCACTCAGCGTACGGTGAATGAAAAAAAGATAAAGAAAGCAATTCACGGCGGTAATGTGGAAATATGGTTCATATCTTGATTGGCGACAGAGCGCTCTGGAACGCCCATAAGCTGGAAACTGCCATCGGGCTTCTAATAATGGGCACGGTTCAGTGTATGCTTTCATATGTATAAACCTTCTTGTGAGATCAACCATGTGAAATATCTTCCATTTGAATGGTTGATGGCGCTTTCACACCTTTGGTACGACGTGGGGTATTTATGCTATGTCGTATCGCCCACTGACACTGGCTGGTGGTGAAAGCCTCAATGAATGCCATTACCGTCTACTGCTAATGGGAAGATGTGTGATTTATTGATAGCACGGGTTCAAGAGCCTTTGGTAACCGGCTGTTATGCATCGAAGCTTCATAATATTCCTGGTATCTGTCTACGGCATCAGTCGAAAATAGTCCTACGGTTGAGAATTACGACCTTGATTATTTTAGAAGAGTAGGATAATGAAACTCCTGTTTGCAGAAAAAGCAGCTTGAACAGCGATTGAATACGGAACATTTCACCCCAGTGGCTAAACCACATCCTGAAGATTGTTTTACTGTTTCCGAACCTTCCACAGAACAGGAAAGATAACTAACCAATATTTGGCGCTAGCTGTCGCGAATAGAAAAATAGAATGATTAAAACCTGGCCTGAATGAAAAATCCGGCGTCAAATTTGATTTATTCGTGGGAACCTGGAAAGGGTTTGAGTAAGCAAAGGTTGAGAGCAATCAAATTTATTGTAATGATGCTATTTGGATACGTAAATTCGTTCATGCTAATAAAAATGTTTCCCTCTACAGATATGTATTTGAGAAGTTCCGAGAAGTTCATCATTTCTGGGAAGATGCTATGCTACAACTCTCCAATGAATTGTTGGTTTTATCCGCGTCAGAAGTGATAGAGTGATAATACAGCTCAGCAGGCAGTGTTGTTGCTCACACTGAGCGTTGTGACGTAGTTTTTTTTTTTCAGTAGTATTATCGGTCCCTTGGTTCGGTATTCAGTGGTTACATTTCCGACTATGATGGTTACACTCCACCAGAACATATTCAAGGTGCATTTCTGCGATTTTGGAAGACGTTTAAGGATATACACTAAGAATAACCCGCACATATTTATTGGCGAAAACTCGTCATTTTTAATTTTAATATTTATATGTGCTCACATAACTATCCACTTTCCCAGGACGCACTTAAAACAAATAAGTGTAATATATATCATGAACAGCTGCACATATATTTCATTAGCACAAAACGATTTTGATTACAATTAATTGCATATTATTCGGCAACTCGGCCGTACGAAAATCTTTTTTTTTTGTTAAATATCTTGGCTGTGCATATGCACAGCACATGTTTCTAAATGGACAAATTGATTCAAAATTTGCGAAAAAGAATCCACGTATCTTGAAGGGACTCAAACCCTCAACCTCCTACTCTCTAGATAGGCGTGATAACCCCTACACAACAAATGCCGGGTGTACATATTTTTTGGTTTACCCCGATTGGAGATATTAACTTTTGAAAAAACGCAATTTTGACAGAAAAACGACTATAACTTTTGATCAGCAAAATATATTAAGCATATTTATACATCAAAAGTTGCATCGTTTTTGAGCTCTAAAAGTCACCTAAAGACGACTTTTCTGGAAAAACAAAAACAAAAAAAGTAGATAGAAAATACTGTTTTTTGTAGGGATGCCCTAATCCAAGTAGGTAAAAGTGCTCTCTAAATTAGGCCAAGCCGCCGCCGTAAAAAATGAATCGACGCGTCCCCGCATGAATATTTTTATCACGCCAATGGCTATTGAAGAGCTAGTAGTTATAAGTAGGGTAATGGGTTTCGTACATTTTACTGGTAAGTTCATCCTATCGGAATATATATTTTCAGTTAAATTCATATTGCATTTATCTACTTCCAAGTATCCAGAAATTATTGAATGGCAACTTACTGTAACTAGCATTGAGCATATTTTGCTATCATATGATTGGGCAATCATATCCATATTTTTATAAGGCTGCGTTTCATATCCCGAACCAAACTAAAATTAAATTTAAAATTGATAATTGAATAAATTCTAAATAAATTGGCTCACACAATTAAATAACTTTTGGCAGACATTGGATTTTTTTATCTATGTCTTATCGGTCTTATTAGTGTTTTTGTCTGATTTTTTTTTTAGAATTTCATTAAAAATTTCAATTACACAATTACAATTACACAAAAAGATTTTTGTTAATTTCTCATAAACTCCATTTTGAAAAGAAATTATGATAGTAATTCCTTCGAGAACATCTTCTGGAAACTCATCGGGAAATCTACCTGAAATTATTTCAAGAACTCATCTAAATTTTTTTCTAAAATTCGAGCAAGGAATTCCTTTACAAATTTCTCCAGAAACTTCGTCAACAACTCTTTCTGTTTTTTTTGGGAATTCCTCCGGGAAATTCATTGGGAAATTAATAAGAAATGAATTCATCCTATCATTTCTATAAGGATTTTAACCACGAATTTCTTCAGGAACTTTTTCAAGAAACACTTCAGGACTAGATTCAGAATATTCCCACGATTATTCCATCGTGAATTCCGTCTGGAAGAATATACCAAGAATGTTTTTGGAAAATCAATTAAGAAATTTGTAAAAGGATTCCTAAAGTAATTGCAACGGAAACTCCTGGAGGAACTCGAAGAAGATAACTCCTGCCTAGTGGAAGAATTTCTAGGAGCGAGACTAGTGAAACAAGGAAAAACTAAGAAGCTGGCGGACATTCTACGAGACTGTTCGTAATTAAATCTTAATGTATCCCCAAGTACGTTTCTGAAGGAAGTCACGGAGAAATTTCGTTATAGCTCCTTTGGAATTTCCGGACTCACAGATTTTTTTAAAGGGAATTTGGAGACAATTGCTTCAAAAAAAAATCTGGCAGGAATCTCCGAAGGAGATATCTGAAAGACTTCTGGACGAACTCCCTTAGAAACTTCCGAAGAAATTCATGGAGAAAAAAAATCGAAGAAATTATTGAAGATAGTTTAGTTTATGGATCCTGTACACCTCCGGTGGTGCAAAGGGCCGACTTGAAAGATCTCCATCCTGAGCGTTGCCCGGCTATCGCTTTAACCTGTTGCCAGGTTAGATTTCGGTCGACTTCTTTAATTTCTTTATAGAGGCTTCGCCGCCATGAGCCTCTGGGTCTGCCTCTGCTGCGATGTCCCGCTGGGTTTCAGTCTAATGCTTGTTTACAGATTTTGTTTCCGCCCCTACGTAGAGTGTGGCCGACCCAGCCCCACTTCCGATCCCGAATTTCTGTTGCTATCGGCCTCTGGTGACAACGACGATGGAGCTCGTTGTTTGAGATCCAGTTGTGAGGCCACTAGGCCCGAATTATATACCGCAGGCATCTGTTAATGAACACCTGCAGCCGTTGAGTGTTCTCCACTGATACACACCATGTTTCGCTGGCGTATAACAACACAGATTTCACGTTAGAGTTGAAAATTCGTATTTTGGTGCGTTCACTTATCTGCCTGTTTTTCCAGATATTTCTTAAACTCGCAAAGGCAGCCCTTGCTTTCTTGATCCGTGCGCCTATGTCGATCTTGGTACCGCCGTCTGACGCCATTTGGCTACCAAGATATTGGAAGCTTTCAACATTCTCCACTGGTTGCCCGGCTACTGTGAAACTGGAAGGAGTCACCGTGTTTACATCCAACGATTTGGTTTTGTTGACGTTGATGACTAAACCTGCCGAGGAGGAGCGCTCGGCAAGGTCGTTGAGCTTACTCTGCATATCAGAGCGCCGTTGCGCGAGGAGTGCAACGTCATCAGCCAATTCGAAGTCGTTTAGGTGCTCCATGGTTATAGGCTGCCATAACAGCCCGCGGTTTGGTTCACGGTTAGTGTTACCAGATCCGGTTTGACTAAAAAGAGTACATTTACAAAAAGTGAAAATAGAGTACAAAAGAGTACAACCCATGATTATTTTTTTAGTTTACAATTTAAATTTGATATTGTACTGTTTTGACTTAAATCCCGAACATGACTACTATTTCAAACAACTGTCCATTTCATCATTATTCGCGTAGTTCTTTCCACGAAAAACACATGGAATTTTGAATTCTAGAACGCTAAAAAGCCAGTGCTTGAAATATGAGTCATGTTCGGGATTTGAGTCGAAATTAATTATTTTCAACATATTTTTGTTATGAAAATTTGAATAATAATCACAGAATATTTGAAACAATTTTCTCCTAAATGAGAATGAAGGAGTAAAACGACAATTTATAGAATAAAAACTAATGAACCTATCTAATATTTTCGAATTTATTGGGCAAATTGAATCTTCATAGGAAACAGGGAGTTTGAAACCGTCTGATATCCGAGGAATAGCTTTAAAAACTTGAATGGACGCAGTCTGTGATATACGAACGAACGATTAAATAATGTTCGAAATTCCCGACCTATCTTAAATTTCGGCGTGTCCAGAAACAGTTGAATAAATTAAATGTCATGAAAATAATAAATTCGTTCAATTCAAATAGTGACAAAACACTCTTAGCGTACTTTATTTGTTCAAACTAAGGAAAATTGATTTACTTTGCAATTTTAAGTTTGAAAATCAAATTGGTACTTACAATATTTAAAAAGAGTACATATGTCCTTTCTATCCGAAAAAGAAGAGTACGTAATTTTTCTCCCTCAAAAAGAGTACATGTACTCTTAAAAGAGTACGTCTGGTAACACTATTCACGGTCAATCGCATCTACCAGAATTATATCGATTACGATGAGGAACAGTTACGGTGATAGAATACATCCTTGCCTCACACCAGCTACGACCCGGATAGGATCGGACAGGACCCCATTGTGCAGCACTCTACACGAAAAGGCCTCGTACTGTGCTTCGATGAGAACGATGATTTTCTCAGGAACCCCCTTGCGTCTCAGGGCGCCCCACATATTCTCGTGATTGAGACGGTCGAAAGCTTTTTCGTAGTCAATGAATACCAAGTAAAGGGACTCTTGGAATTCGTTGACCTGCTCAAGAATTGCGGAGCGTGACAATATGGTCCACACAGGATCTTCCGGCACGGAATCCGGCCTGCTGCCGCCGGAGAGTCGCATCGATCTTCTCCTGAATCCGGGCTAGGATAATTTTGCACAGAACTTTGAGAACGGTACACAGCAACATAATGCCTCGCCAGTTATCGCGTACAGTCAGGTCACTCTTTTTGGGCACCTTCACTAAGATACCTTGCATCCAGTCGACCGGGAAAGTTGCGGTGTCCCAGATATTACGAAATAAACGATGCAGTAGTTGAGCGGATGTCATGGGGTCAGCTTTGAGCATCTCGGCTGATATGCGGTCGACCCCTGGGGCTTTATTCGATTTCATGCTTTGGATGGCAGTTTGAATCTCTAGCAGTGATGGAGCTTCGGTATTGACGCGTGTTATACGTCGGATCCTAGGCAGATCATGCCGAGGTGGTGATGGCCTGGCTGGCACTTGAAAAAGTTGTTCGAAGTGCTCGAAGCAGCGTTTCAGCTGATCAGTTGGGTCAGTCAATAACTGATCATTCGCGTCTTTCACAGGCATCGTTGCATTCATCTTCGCCCCGCTTAAGCGTCGTGAGATATCGTAGAGGAGGCGAATGTCCCCGATGGCGGCGGCTCCCCCTCCTTCCTCGACCAGAGAGTCTGCCCACGCTCGCTTGTCCCGTCGACATGAGCGTTTTACTTCCTTCTCAAGAGCCGCGTATCGTTGACGGGCTAAGACTTTGGCTCCTCTGGTTTTGATCGCTCTATCGCGGCTTTGGCTTCTCTTCGCTCCTCTATCTTCCTCCAAGTCTCATCGGTGATCCATTGTTTTCTCTGGGTGCGCAGTTCGCCCAGATTGTTCTCGCTGGTGGCGATGAAGGCATTCTTGATGGCAGTCCATTGGTCTTCCACGCTGCCACCTTCCGGAATATCTGCAGCACGCGTCTCCAGTTCTTCAACGAAGGACCGTTTCACCGTGGCATCTTCCAGTCGGCGTGTGTTGAATCGTCTGAAAACTCTTTCCTCCTGCCGACGAATGTGCGCAATGCGCAGGCGTATTTCGCCGATGAGGAGGTGATGATCAGACGCGATATCGGCACTACGTTTATTCCGTACATCAAGAAGGCTCCGTTTCCATTTTCGGCTGATGCAGATGTGGTCGATTTGATTCTCTGTAAAGCCGTCACGGGAGTCCCACGTGACCTTGTGAACCGATCGATGAGGGAAGAGCGATACTTCATGAGGAATTCATGAAGAATTTTGATTGAGCATTTGTATGAATTCAGGAAAGAACTCTTGGAGGAACTTTCCGAGGAATTCTTGGAGAAGCTAATTTCAGGTAAAACCTGTGGAAGAATATCTTGAAAAACATTCCGAGGAATTCCTGGAGCATCTTCTAAAGGAAATCATAGAAGAACTTCAAAAGAAATCTCACGAGAAACTGCACTGGAGGATGCACTCTTAGGAATTCTTAGAGAGTTTCTTCAGGAGGAATTTTTGAAGGAGCTTCTGGAGGAATTCCTGGAGAACCTTGCGATGGAATTCCTGGAGAAACTTCCAAAGAACTTCTTGAAGAAACTTTCTAGGAATTCCTGGAGAAATTTGATGAAACTATTATCGGAATTCCTGAAAAAAAACTTCTCGAAGAATTCCTGGAGGAACTCCCGGAGGAATTCCGGGGGGAACTTCCGGAGGAATTCCTGGAGGAACTTCCGGAGGAATTCCTGGAGGAACTTCCGGAGGAATTCCTGGAGGAACTTCCGGAGGAATTCCTGGAGGATCTTCCGGAGGAATTCCTGGAGGAACTTCCGGAGGATTTCCTGGAGGAACTTCGGAAGGAATTCCTGGAGGAACTTCCGGAGGAATTCCTGGAGGAACTTCGGAAGGAATTCCTGGAGGAACTTCCGGAGGAAGGAATGGATTGCGAGTGATTTGACTATACGTCCAATTTGAGAATCTCGAGCTCATTCAGTAGCCGCTAGGTTGCAAAGGGGTCTGGGTCATTTGACATAAAGTCACTTGGCATAACGCCATTTGGCATAACGGTCATTTGCCATATTTTGAAACTGTGAAAGGAAAGGGTTATTTAATATATTGTTTCACTTAGATAAAGTAGATCGAGCAGATTTTCTGATAGATTTAGACTGATGGTCGATATTTTCAGAAGGACGCTCAAACGAAACAGCAGAAATACTTCTGAGAAAGAGATTCATACTTCTGGGAAAGGGACAATCATTTACTCATTCCAGGCAAACGCCTGCACCCAAAAAAAGAATCTTAATTCCCGTTGTTTGATGTCCGACAAACACCTACTTCTCAAGAATGGATCAAATTCAAGATTGTCTGGGCAGACGCCTACATCCAAAGGACGAATCGCATCCAACATTGCCTTATTCTGAACAAACTTCCATTTCCATAAAAATTTTATATTACATTTACTTTTAGAAGAAGAAGAGATCCACCATTGCCTTAATCCAGGCAAGTACCTACTTTTGAAGAAGGGATCACGCCCAATATTGCCTTATGCCGAGCCGCCTTCATTTCTAGAAGGGATCACATCCTAGATTACCTTAATCTGAGCAAGCGCCTACTTTTGAAGCAAAGATCACATCCTTGAATGCCTTAATTCAAGCAAGCGCCTACTTTTAAAGAAATGGTTGCATCCACCATTTTTTTTTGATCCGGGCAAGCGCCTACTTCTAAAAAAGAGGTCACGCCCACTATACTTTTGAAAAAAGGATTACATCCGCTATTACTTTAATACGGGCAAGCGCCCACTTTTAAAGAAGGGATCACACTCAATCAACACAAAATCGTATATAATACAACATAAAATGCTTAAGCAGAAGCGATATACGTACAAGTTGTATAGGGAAGTACATATATCGCCTTCACTTTAGCATCTTATGTAACATCATATACGATTTAGTGTTGACTGGGTATTTATTCTCTCCTTATGCCGGACAAACGTCTTCTTTTGAAGAAAAGATCACATCTCCGATTGAATCCACCATTTCCTTAACCTGGTCATGCGCATAATTTTAAAAAAGGGTAACATCCACCATTGCCTTATTCCTGCAAGCGCCTACTTTTAAAGCAGAGATCACACTCACCATTGCATTAACCCGGGAAAACGCATCACGCTAGATGCTTCATTATAAAGGAGAAAACACATTATTCTTAGCATTCTTTGGATAAATCATGAATCCAATGGAGAGATAACAATCACCATTGCTTCATATTCGGAAAGGATTATGCCTTTTAATAATTCTATCGAGCAGTGTTATATTCACCATTCCGGTTTTTTTCACCACTTAGTCAATAACTAATTTTATGGTCACAAAAAAAATTATGCCATATGTCCGTTATGTCAAATAACCCCAACTTTTATCGCTGTTCACAATTATGCCAATGTCCGTTATTCCAAATGACTGTTATACCAAATGGACTTTATGGTCAAATGGCGTTAGGCCAAATGACCCGCTTACAAAGGCCGACGAAGGTCCTTCGTAGCTTTGTTGGTTAAAGCTCCAGTCTAGCGTACTGAGGGTCGTGGGTTCGAGTCCCATCGAATGGAAAGTGGTTACCTCCAATACATTTTTAAAATCAATATCTTCCACATAATGTAAATATTCACGTATAAGATTTCACAACGTTTGAAATCATTTTTTTCAGAATTTCCAATTGGCGCACAGGTCTTCTCTAAATCACCTAACTTAAGTGCTACAGAAAAAGTTTTTTGGCTAAATTTATTGGAGTAAGCGGCGTTACAATTTTAAACAACATTATATGTAATACCAAATCCCAAACCAACACGTAGATGAAGGCTTCTGCTACCTGTTGATGGTATTTGTTTGCGTGAGAGAGCTTCCAGATTCGTCAAATCTACGATTGAATCTTTGTTTACAAAAGCAGATAAGTCGTTTTTAAAATTTGGTATTGATTACATGTCAGTATTTCAAAAATTAAATAAAATTATATTTGTTTTTTTTTTTGGATGATGGGCTACCCTATTCTTTGATATGGCCTTGATGATGACCTAACTATTCTGATAAGCTTTGACTACATTTTTATTTTGTAAATAATGTAGTTTTGGCGTGAAATGCATCTTTCCGCATAAAACTGTGTCCTGGACCATAGTGCAATGCAGGCATCAGGTTTGCGCGACTGTTGCGTTTCTTATAGGCCAAATTATAATCTTTTCTTACTAAAAAAGTGCAGCGCAAGTTGAAAAAATCCTTGGCTTCATCAAAGTACGAGACCGCCTCATGCAGATTGCGGGGTCTTGTCCCAGCTGAAGTGAATAAAATAACATATTCTATCACCGCTACTGTTTCTAATCGCAACCGACGACATTCTGGTTGGTGTGATTAATACCGTCACGCATACGGTTAATGTTTGCACCATTAAGCAAAGTCAAAATTTTAAAAAATCTCATAAATTTCGACTTTGTTTTTTTTTTAAATTTATTCAAAGGGGGAATGCTTCTTATAGTCTTAAATTATATTGATCATCGATTGAGTTTTCATTTGCTGCAATTAGAGCCTTCACACGCTTTCGGAACGCACGGCAAGTCATAATTATGTAGGCTGGATCCATTTTACTCCAGGTATTGGTTAATGTTTGTCTGAGGCTTGCTGTACTCGTATGACGTTTAGAACAGGCATTGTACTATATGATGCGCCATACTGAATAATCCAGCGGATTAAAATCCGTTCTGGATGGCGGCCACATTTCCTTCGTCCGGAATGGCAGACGTCCCTGCAACCACTTCTAAGTGCCACTTCTTTTGCCATCGGAAGCCATCAATCCAGAATGCTTTGTCAGGCACATATTTTTATATTCGACGGCCTCGTCTTTTGATGGGAGAGAACAAATATAGCGGTCGGTTCTAGAATTTGAAACGGGATCGATGGTAAACATGCTCTCGTCGGTGAACAGGATTACCGGATTATTCGCTTGAGGAAGTTCAAAATTTTCTGATATCGCTGAACTCGTAGCTCCCGGATACAGTTGGTGATCATGTGAGCTTTTTTTCGTGCCCTCGACATCGCCCCGCAATCTTCCTTCACGATCTTTCGCACCGTACCGTAAAGTCGTTGATTCCGTGTTCCTCGCCGCTTTCCTCATTGAATGCACTGAATTCGTCCGAATCTTTCTTTTGATGGCTGCAACAACCCACGGAGCCTGAGCTGACCTCGGACGACCTTTGGACACCTTCGCGGACAGTTGTCCTTTTTTTTCTCGGTCTAAAACTCTTTTCACGATTCACCGGGACACTCCAACGGCGATCAAAATGTCTTTTTGCGACATTTGCGCGTGGCACAAATCATGGTGTAACTGTCAAACTAAGTAAATCGTTTTCTTTTACACACACACATGCAAAGAAAACCAAGGTATTGTATGCACAGGTCAAATGGGAACCTTATTTCTGCGATGGTGCAAACATTATCACGCGTACAGTAGTAATCCGAATTGTGGGCTGTTAGCCAACTTACAACCATGGAGCCCCTAAACTTCTTCGAATTGGCTGATAACATGCACTCCTTGGCCGAATAGCGCTCTGAGTGATGATCTGAACGACCTTGCAAAACGCACCGCATCGGCAGATTTAGTCATCAACGTCAACAAAACCAAATCAATGGATGCAGGGTTGGGAAAAATCAAATTTTCAAAAAATCGAGGATGATCAAACTCACCCGCGATCTTACTTTTTAATTATCAGATGATAAAAACTCGCCAGCGATTAAGAATCGTTTGAAAATCGTATCTTGATTTGAAGCACTTACCGTTACATTTTGAACACTTTTTCCTCACTACCATGAAACCATAACGCCAAATAGAAGATATAACGGGACTGTTGACAATTAGCTGATCATAGTAAAGATTAATGTTTGAATGAAAATTCTGTGCTTATTATCGTTTGAGTACACTATTTGAGAAGTTGTCGCCGGCGACAACTCGCCTACTGTTTTCACGTGACAAGTTTTCACATGAAAATTGCAATCATCATCGCCTGATTATGATTCAGCACAACACTGACTGGATGTAAACACGGCGACCCCTTCCTGATTAAATCTAAATTTTAGTTTAGGATGTTGAAAGCATCAAATATCTTGGCCACACCAAGATCGTCATAGACAAGGGTTGCCTTTACGAGTGTACGATACATTTGGAAAAACAGGCAGTTCAGTTAAAGTACAAGTATCCAAATTAATTTCATCACGAAGTCTGTGTTGCTATACGAAAGTGAAACATTGTGTGTTTCAACAGCTACAGAAATTCATCAACAGATGCCTACGGTACATTAATGGAGCCACGTGGGCTCACATTTGGGAATGGAAGTGGGGCTGGATCGGCTACATTTTACGTATGGACAGAAACAAAATCTGCAAACAAGCGTTAGATTGAAACCTAGACGGACTTCACAACGGGTGCAGACCTAGAGGCTCGTTGCACAGTAGGGTGCCCCAAAATTGGACCAAGTCTGGGATTTTGGGGGCTCAACCTTCAAATGAAAGCTTAGGGTATAACAAAAGAAAAATTGTTCTACGACAACTCTGGGAAATGACGTTTAGGGGTGGCCCCGACGCGTGTTATGAAAAAAGTGCATTTTTCATAGGTAACATCGAAAATACCGGTATATCGGAAAGAAATTCGATGAAACCCATCCATTTTATATTTTTCACATTTAACTTAGGGTCTATACTTTATGGTAAAACTTTGATACCGCATGTTTAAGGTCTATATATTTTTCACTGATGCTTTAAATGCCCAAAAATGATGAATTTTTCTTAATATTTTTTTTCTTAATGCATCCAAAACGGGTATCCATCATAATGCTTTCGAAACTAGATATACATAGAAAGATGGGGAATTTTATAACGAATATTTTGCTAAAAAAAGCAACCTTCTATCTCTATCCGTTTAAAAGTTATTCACGATTTACTGCAGCTTGGAAAAAGACTTTTTGAGATTTCGGATCATAATACCTGGACCATGTTTAAGTAAAAAAATGCCTACTTTTCCATACCAACCAAATGGGCGCTTTAATAACCAATATAGTATTCATATGAGTTGCATAAAATTGATTTTAATACTTATTTGAGTGTTATAATGGAAACCCAACGATGGACCAGCAGTAACATGACTGACTACAAATTGTTCAGTTAGTCTGGGTGAGTACTCAAATAGATTGATGAATATGGTTTCAAAACTACCCACAGGTAGGTTTAGTTTTCGTGTCATGGTTTGTCGAGCTGTGCAATGTTTCTCGATAACATGGAAATTAGTTGTTTTGTGACCATCTTGATTTTTTGCAAGAACGATCATGTAAAGCAAATCCAACTAGATCATTTTGATATCGATTTGTCATATTTTACGCCATATTGAAGCTCATTTTACGCCATTGCAAAAATAGTGTGTGCAACTAATTGCAAAACTCGATTTTATCAGCACTCGTAGTATTTATCTCATTCGGCAAGCCTCGTTGGATAAACGTACAACCATGCTGATTAAATCATCTTTTTGCAACTAGTTACACAAATTACTATTATCATTATTATTTTATAATGCATATTGAAATATTTGGCATCTACCATCTACGGAATCTCTGGAAATAAGAACAATCTACACTAATTACGAACTATTTTGCCTACCAATACTGAATACAATGATAAATTGATTGCATCGATAAATCGGGACCAAAATGATCCAGCCGGATTAACTTCACATGATCGTGCTGGTTAAAAAATTAAGTTGGTCAGAAAACAATTATTTTCCATGTTATCGCGAAACATTGCACAGCTCACCAAACCATGAAACGATAGCTGAACCTACCTATGGGTAGTTTTGAAACCTTATTCATCAATCTATTTGAGTACTCACCCAGACTAACTGAACAATTTGTAGTCAGTCATGTTACTGCTGGTCCATCGTTGGGTTTCCATTATAACACTCAAATAAGTCTTAAAATCAATTTTATGCAACTCATATGAATACTATATTGGTTATTAAAGCGCTCATTTGGTTGGTATGTAAAAGTAGGCGTTTCTTTACTTAAACAAAACATGATCCAGCAGCCGAATTCCGGTCAAAAAATCTCTTGTAAGAAAAGAAATTCTCGAAGAGATTTTCAAAATTTTCTTATTTAGGAATTCCGACGAAAGTGTGGAAGAAATTTTTTGACAGATGAAAAAGAAAACGAGAATTTAAATTTCTTCCAAATTTTTGTGGGAGAAATTCGTAAAGAGATTTTTCTGAGATGAAATTTGACGGTATAATTGAGTCTTCACTTCCCATAATGAGTGTGAAATAATGTGAAAATGTTCTCGGTTCCCTGGGCATGCATTCATTGTAATTAATTACCACTCAAGATACATATTCATGCAATGGTCAGCATAGAAAAGCTTTCAATAAATAACTGCTAATAGAATGGATGGAATGTAGAGGCATTAAGAAAGAAGAAGAATCGTGTTTGATTGATTATTTGATTACATTTTTTCAAGGCAAACATTTCAAAACATCCGAATTATTTAAATATCATGATACATATGTGCACAATCAACTATTATAATACAAAGTACGCAGATTTCAAAAGCTAAGCTAAAGCTAGGCTAAAGCTAAAACTAAAGCTAAGCTAAGTTTGTCGATGATTTAATGGCTTGGTGTGATAAAGGATGATTGTCTCTTGCACCAACCTTTTGAAACAATAGAGTTATTGACAAAATATAAAATCGATTAGGAGAAATCGCTAAGTTACGCCCCTATGAAACTAAGCGCGAGCATTCGTTATCACAAGGGCCTGTTCAAATATTACGTAACGCGAAAAACGTTGTTTTTATGAACCCCACCCCTCGTATAATATTTTTTCTCTATGCAAATAACTTGTTATGGGTAACAATATTTCGAAGGACCCCACCCCCTATATTTTGCGTAACAAAGCGTAACAAAAATCAAACAACCCCCTATTGCGTTACGATATATTTGAACAAACCCCAACAATGTTGCTGTTACTGCATATTTCCATCACTATATTGAATACTAATCATTATCTATCCCTTCATTATTTCGGTAACAATAAGCGAAAGCAAGTTTTATTTTCGATATGAGGATGTTTTGAACAATCAGTATGCAAATAGTTGTCAAAAGACATCTAGTGGAAAATAGGAGAACTAATATTTTTCTTCGCAAGAAATTTTAGTTTTTTCTTTCTCTTCAGTCTATCGGAATGCGGTATGAAGAGAAGACATTTTTGGAAAGAGAAAGAGAATTTATGAATCTCTTTTTATAAAGAAATTTTTCAATTTTTTCTTGAACCTTCGGAATTCGGCTGCAGGTATTATGATCCGAAATTTCAAAAAGTCTTTTTCCAAGCTGCAGTAAATCGTGAATAACTTTTAAACGGATAGAGATAGGAGGTTGCTATTTTTAGCAAAATATTCGTTATAAAATTCCCCACCTTTCTATGTATATCTAGTTTCGAAAGCATTATGATGGATACCCGTTTTGGATGCATTAATAAAAAAATATTAAGAAAAATTCATCATTTTTGGGCATTTAAAGCATCAGTGAAAAATATATAGACCTGAAACATGCGGTATCAAAGTTTTACCATAAAGTATAGACCCTAAGTTAAATGTAAAAAATATAAAATGGATGGGTTTCATCGAATTTCTTTCCGATATACCGGTATTTTCGATGTTACCTATAAAAAATGCACTTTTTTCATAAAACGCGTCGGGGCCACCCCTAAACGTCATTTCCCAGAGTTGTCGTAGAACAATTTTTCTTTTGTTATACCCTAAGCTTTCATTTGAAGGTTGAGCCCCCAAAATCCCAGACTTGGTCCAATTTTGGGACACCCTATTGCACAGCCTTCACAAAGAAATAAAATAAGTGGACTATAATCTAACCTGGTAACATGTTAAGGCGATATAGTGCCATATCACATAGGATAAAGATATTTTATCACTTAAACTTTAATCAAAATTGATTATGGTTCAAAACATTCTGAATGATGATAATTGATGAGTTCTTATATGTAGTTTTTTCAATCATTGTACATACACGGATGAGAGCACTCATACGTAAATAGCCCAACACAATATGTTTCTCGCTTCATGTTTGCCATTATAATTGACTTATATATGCTGTATTATTGAGAAATGGGTTTCCTTCCAGACATTCAGTGTCATTCATCATGGTTAGACTTGTGACATTCGAGATGAAATGTATTTTTCTCTATCAATGGTATTGACTAGTTGCGTTATAGAGAATTCCTCTGCAGTGCATTATTTCCAAATGAAAAGTTCTCACGGCTACATCACATTCCGAACCGAGGTACTATTCCATCCATGATTGTGAAAGTATGCCAGAGTAATTCAAAATCATCACAAAACAAATTGCAGTTTTCCTCCAGAGACGCTAAAAGCGCTTCATATTCGCATCGACACATCGGTTAAGAACGAACACTTGGTTACGTGAGTAGTGCTCGTCTGAATCTTACAACGAATGCAACAAGTGCCACCGGAAAGGCAGCAGCAAACGTGAGCAATTTATTCGCTAAGCTTCTTTCGAGCTCGCAAAATGCTTTTCCCGCCTTTCCAAAGAGCACACCGAGAAATGCGTGCGTGCCGCCCATACCCTACTCAAACCTGTTCACAGCATCATACCTTTTGGTGAGCTAGACTCAAGCCGGAAGATACTTACAGGGTTGCAACTTTTGGTTCGATATGTATTTTTCCAGCTTCCGCCGCAGGATCAGTTCCGCACCGTAGCGCCCCTGGCTACCGTTGTCTACGAGCAGGAAATAAGCGTGACGATTGTTTAACACAGCCAATTTTGAGCTGAAAATATGGGAAAATGTTCGGGTGAGAAAAGTCATGCCAAAAAGTGATTTTGTGCTCATTGTCAGCAATCGAATAATCTACTCGTGATAAGGGATTTATCATCTTATAGTCAAATTTCTCAAGTTTGGATCACCAAAACTCAAAATGTTGCTTTTTTCCACAAGCCCCCCAGTATTGTAATACAAATTAAATTCTCTGACAAGGAAAAACATTTCGGAAACAAGTCAAGTGGAACTTACCGTGGTGAGCTTATACTGTGACAGGGAACGTCCCGGTTGTGTCCCAGCAGTTCGTGGTTTCGTTCGACGATGCCCCACGGGGCGATTCCAATGCTGACAACACGCCCGGATCGCTGCTGTCCTTCGAGCAGCAGAGCATCACCGACCTGCTTTGTGACACCTGTAAATTGGACGGACAGAAGCGTGGAGAACGTGTTTCTATTAATGTGTTTAGAACAGACGGTGCGGGCTCTGGTATTATGTAGTGAAGTGGATGGCATCTGCAGCATCGAAGACTCGGTACGACGACCAGGTGATATTGCAAAAGTTTTTAATTTGAGTTTTTTTCCGGAGACGGGTTGATACAGAGGCTTAATTGGAGGAAACTAGTGTCGACAAATCGATGATGACACTGTTGAACACTAATAGGATTGGAAAAGTTTGATAGAAGTTTTATGTTATTGAGAATTTTAGTAGCAATTGTGGCATGCAAAATTGATTATTTTCCGGATCATTGATTCAAAACTGTGCAGTACTAAACTTTAGGGTACAGAGACGGAAACGGAATGATTGCAGGTTAACAAATACTAGTATTGGCTAATCACCAGCAGCTCAGCAGATGAGGCAAACTAGTACTCTTAATTTTGCAGATCTGTAGAAATAAAAACTTAATGAGATTTAATATATGTATTTTATATAAAAAAAAACGCATTTTGTACACGATTTCTTGAGATTACGCGTTTTTTAACATTTTCTGGGAAATCGCGTTTTTTTGCACGAAGGCATCTATTGTTCAAACATGAATTGCTAAATAATTTGCAGATGTTTCCACGTACCTTTGAATTATGATATCATCATTTCCAAATGCCTCTCTGACTACTTTTCCGTGTTTCCGAGATTGCTTATAGGATTCCTTCTTCTTCTTTCTTGTTTATTCCTTTTTCCTTCTTTTTTTCTTCTTTCTATCTTTTTCCTTTTTTCTCCTTTCTTCTTCCTTTATCATTCTTCCTTTTTCCTTTTTCTCTTTCCTTTTTCTTTCTTCCTTACTCCTTGTTTGAACTTCTTTCTTCCTTCTGCCTTCTTCCTTCTTCATGTGTTCTTCTTTCTTCTTCCTTCTTCTTTCTTCCTTTGTCATTCTTCCTTCTTCTTTTTTGTTTCTTCCTTTTGTCTTCTTCCTTATTCCTTCTTCCTTCTTCCTTCTTTTTCTTCCTTCTTCCTTCTTCGTTCTTCCCTTTATCCTTCTTACTTCTTCTTTATTTATTCGTACTTCTTCCTTCTTGCTTCTACCTTTTCCTTCTTCCTTTTTCCGTTTTTCTCCTTCCATGTTTCTTCTTCCCTCTTTATTCCCTCTTTCATCTCTTCTTTCTTCATAATAAGTTTGCATTCAAATACCAAGTAATGGAAATATTTCTACCGAGGACTCCAACTGGATAAAGTGTTTGTGTAATTTTTGAATTTCTTTAGAAAATCTTTGAGATTTTCATACTAATGCGTATCACAAACTTCATCGTTCCATTTCTCCTATGACTATTTTTGTCGATTGTTACAAATATACGACCATAGGCAGCAAAGTTCAAGCCTCAATTTCTCAAAATTTTCCCACTAATCCAGTTATTCTTCAGACGACATATTTGAATAGAAATGTCAAACTTATAAATATAAACAGAAAAATACAAATTTAACATAAGCCTCCTTTGATCTCTAGCCACTAAAATATTCACTGGAGGCACTTTGAATTGTCCATGATAACATTTTTTTCTTGCAATGCGTGATAACGTCTTTTTTTTTGACTTAAATTCGTTTATTTTTCAATTTTTGTATAGTACAGTATTTTAAAAACAATTCAAGTGGTTGGCCACAAGGCCCTTCAACTTTAGTTTCTTTTTTAAGGTTATTTTCAATAAAATTTCAAAAGATTATCTAGCTTGATTTACCATATCATCCTTTAGGAGGAATTGATTATTTCAGAAATTTGATAACCTAACTACTATGTACACTAATATTTACAATAAAAATTTGATAACCTAGATTGGAACTAGCGCCCTAAGCGCTTCCCAGTCAACATTTTGATACGTATTGCAAATGATATAGGTTACCATATGCCTACAATGAATCATGTATATAATGCACAAAACCGCCATATACCAACTAAAGTGGAGGCCATATACGTACTGAACAATGACTTGCTTGAGTTTTCGTAAGCATTAATACGATCTAGTGAACAGTAAACATAAAAAAAATATAACAAACTCCGTCTCGAACATTCGACCTCTGGTTCTTAAGGCCGATACCCTACCATCGGTGCTACTAAGCAACTCTTGAAAAGCAGAATTATTTTGACAATCATAATGTAGATGAAAGTTTAGTACTGACAAGAGCTTCGATATTACAAATTACGATACATACTACATTAAAACGATTTAAGTACGTCGTTGTTGCATGTATAAACGTGACTTGAATCGCATATGAAAACTGTATGCAATTATTCCGATAATGTTCATGCATAACAACGATTACGCAGCATTCCAAATGATTCTGCGCACATATTTACGATGTTGAAACGTCAACAACAGCAAAGTTTTATTTCACCGTGTTTACATCCGAAATTGTTTTATTTAGTTGTATTTCAAGTTCTTACACGCATTTTGGCATTGAAACGAAACGGTAATCAGCAGCGCAATAGCACTTTATGGATAGATCGGCGTTTAGGCATATCGAAAGGAATGAAGTAAGTAAAATTGAATTAATTTGTCGATAAGATTCAGTGGGCTTCGGTGGCGTACAGGAGTAAGTAGCTATATACGTGAAACGCTCATCAATATACGATTTGTATAACAATGCGCGTCCGTATAAACGATATTTCCAATTCAATCCGATCGAAGCGATATTGTTTATTTTGATTTATGACTTTCTCGAAATGAATCGTAAATATTCCAAATTCAGGTATTAGATACGATAGTTATAATATTTTGGTCACCTTTATTAGTGCTTATATACGATTTTGATACTAAATAGCATCATATGCGATGAAATTTGTCTTTTCATATACGATCTGTGGTTGGCTGGGTTGTTGGTCCGAGTGCAAGCAACGGACCCTAAACTTTTCTTTACACTCACCAAAGCGTTCATGTGAGGTTTTTATTCCGGCCAGACGGTGAACCTCGGATGTTCTTGTCCTGGGAGGGGTGTTGAGGATCATCCTCAGGAATTTGTTTTGGACCCGTTGAAGTTTGAGGTGGTGGGTTTTAGCGCAGCTCTCCCAGACCGGCACATCGATCACAGGGAGGATGATTTGCTTGTAGACAGCAAGCTTATTTTTCAGGGACAATGACGACCGGCGGTTGATCAAAGGGTACAGTAGTTTCAACAAGACGTTACACTTTGTCACCGTTTTGTCAACCTGTTGTCTGAAAATAAGCTTGCTGTCAAGGGTCAAGCCAAGGTAGTCGACCTGATTGGCCCATTCCACAGTCGTGCCATTGAGGATGATTTTACAATCCCCAGGCGGAACCAGTTTAGGGGATTTGGAGTGGGGGAAAATGATGACCTGGGTCTTCGCCGCGTTGATACAGATCTTCCAGCTGGTGAGGTACTCTGTCAGGGCATCCAGGCCTCGTTGGAGTTTTGCCACTAGTGCTCTGATCACTCTACCGCTGTAGACGATGGATGTGTCATCTGCGAACAGAGACAGAATGCCGCCTTCTGGAGGTTCTGGCATGTCGGAGGTGAACAGATTGAAAAGCAGGGGCCCGAGGATACTGCCCTGGGGAACGCCTGCGACGATGTTGTGCGCATTGGAACTCGCTCCGCTGATTGAGACCCGGAATGTCCTTGCCGACAGGTAATTGTTGATGATTTTCACCAGGTGGCTGGGAAGATTGTAGCGTTGTAGTTTGTACACCAGGCCATCATGCCATACATTGTCAAATGCCTTCTCGACATCGAGTAAGGCCATGGCGGATGTTTTCGAGACAAACTTGTTCCGTCTGAGGACGTTGGTAACTCGGGTCAGTTGGTGTACAGTTGACCGACCACGTCGGAAACCAAACTGTTCCTCGAGCAAGATGTTGAGATTTTCGGCAGACTCAAGTAACCGATGATGAATAGCTTTTTCGAATAGCTTGGATAATCCTGAGAGAAGGCTGATGGGACGATAGCTTTTGGGTGAGGAAGGATCCTTCCCAGGCTTCCGGATGGGGATGACTTTCGCTGACTTCCAGGCCGATGGGAAGTAGCTGAGCCGAAGACACTGATTGAAGATCAGTGAGAGGTGCTCAAAGAACGGCGCACTCATGGGTTTGAGCTCGAGATTCAGGATGCTGTCGAAGCCTGGGGCCTTCATATTCTTAGATGATTTGATATAGGCCGTCAATTCGCCAGCTGAGATCTCCAACTCCTCCGAGAAGTCGTTGGGAATCAAATGGATGTTGTTAGCATTCTCGTTGACGGCTGCTTCGTGTGGACTGACGATGTTCTGCCCAAGATTGTGTGAGCTGACGAAGTGACGACCTATTTCAGCGACCTTCTCTGCAGGAGTTATCAAGCGATCCTTAGAGCCATTATTGTCTAGTGGGATCAAAGGTGAAATGGGCCGAGGCTTGGATTTTAGAATTTTGGTCATTTTCCAGAACGGCTTAGCATAATCTGGGAGAGTGCGGATCTTATTCGAGAATTCGTTATTTTTGAGGTCCACCATTCTGGCCTTAATAATTTTTGTGATTCGATTGCAGCGTGCCTTAAGCTCAGGCAGTCCAGTACGCTGTACCTGCCTGCGAGTGACATTCCGCAATCGAATCAAATCTGTGGTGAGTTTATCGATGTTTAAGGAGTTGCTTACCTGCCGAGCCGTCGGTATGTGTTGCTGTCGGGCCGCCGTGATCGCCTCCTCGATAGCGCACAGCTGGCGGTCGATACTATCCGGCGTCTCCGGACGCACCTCGTAGTCAACGGTGTTATCGACGCACTGCTGGAACCGCTGCCAGTTTACTCGGTGGTAGTTCCGCCGTAACTGCTGGTGCCGATTGACCGAGGAGCCCAGTTCCGCCACCACCGGATAGTGATCCGAACTGAGCTCCTGGTATACAACCGGCTGCGAGACGTGGTCACTCAGGTTTGATATGTAGAGGTCGAGCGTTGCGTGGGCACCGGACCGACTCAGCCGAAAGGGGGAATCCGGACTCAGGATCGTGTAGTGGTCTTCCTCCATGTCGTTGCTCCAGATGGTGCCGTTTCGATTGCCGCGACTGTTGCCCCAGGCTTGATGTTTGGCATTCAAGTCGCCGGCAATGATATACTGGCCTTGCCCCCGCGTCAGCTTGACGATGTCCCTCCGAAGGGCAGCCGATGATCCATCGCCGGCTTTGGCCTGCGTTGGACAGTACGCCGCGATGAGCGCGATTGTGCCGACCGAAGTGGTGATTTCGACACCGATGGCCTCGATGACACTGAGCTGGAAGCTTGGAAGCAGACGACAGTTGATGTTGTAGCGAAGAGCGATGGCCACACCACCTCGCCTGGTCGGCCGGTCGAGTCGCACGATGCGGAAGTCCGGGATGTTGATGTTCACCTCCGGTTTTAGGTGCGTTTCGGTGATGAACGCCACGTCTATTTCCTTCTCCTCAAGGAAATCCTTCAGCTCAATTATTTTGCTCTTGAGCGAGCAAGCGTTCCAGTTGACCAGGCACACCCTAGCAGCCATTTACGATGATGAACATGCCAAGAGTGAAGAGCTGGTCGAAGCGGGTTTTGCAGCCGCGCAGTCGAGTGGCGAGCTGCGCGAAGATCGGCATCAGTTGTTCCGGAGTGTACAGCGGAGCAGATTCTTCCGATGGGACGGCTTCGTTCTCCGACTGCCGACGGAACCCAGGAGGAGGGAGCGGGGGCCATTCGCTGGTGGATGGTGCCGACGATGCTGGAGCTTGGGCCGATGCCGCTGCCGCTGCCAGTCGCTTGTGCGGCTGTAGCGGTGGGAGTAACGGAATCACACGACGGGGAGCCGGGATGGCTGGAAAGTTCACCTCGTTGATTACGGGAACACGGTTCTTCTTCGGAATAGTCCTGGTGGAAGCCTTCTTCCGGATTTCCAGGAACTCGGCTCGCTTTGGGCAGCCCTTTGTGGTGGCGCGATGTTTGTCGCCACAGTTGGCGCACTTGGGATCGGCCACCTCCATTTTGTCGCACTCGTCCGTCGGATGGGGTTCGCCACACTTGTTGCAGCGCGGCTTCATGCGGCAGTTCCTGGTGCCGTGCCCGAAATTGAAGCAGTTGGTGCATTGCGTGACATCGCGGTGCACTGGCCGATATCGCTCCCAGTCAACGACGGTGTAATTTATAACGCCAACCAGCTTCAGGTCCTTCCAGGTAGTGGAGCCGTGCTCCAGATGGATCAGGTAAAGCTGGTCGCGATATCTCCTCGCCTTGTCGTGACGAGCGATCTTGTGGACGGCTACTGGCTTCAGTCCGCAACTTTCAAGCTCTGCTTGGAGCTCTTCCTCCTTCATGTCGTGAAGTCCTCGCAGCAAAGCCTTGAGCGGCTTCGTGCCGGGGTGGTCATGAGTGTAGTACTCATACTTGTGGACCTCGAGGAACTCCACGACGGATTGATGATGGTCCCTGTTGGCCGGCATCACTTTCACGCCCTCGCTGCAGAGCCGAAAAGTACATTTCAGCCCCTTAGCGATCAGCTGGCGAATTTTTGGGCGTAAATCCGGCGGATCGCCTTTCACAAACACAGGCGGGCACTTCTCCTTCCGCTCCGGTTGCACCTGGGGCAGCTGCGATTGCTGCTTCTTCCTCTTTTTCGGCGGATTGCCGGCGTCATCAAGCGGCAACGGCGAGAACACGTTGCTCTGCAAAAGCTGCTTGGAGGGGTTACCCGCGCCTCCAAGAGCAGTGCGCTTAGGCACTTTTCCAGCGACCGAATCGGCCACCGAGTCTCCCATGACGGGTCCGGGAGAAAATAACGCCAACGCGACAAACGAAAACGTAAACAGCGAAAAAACGAGAAAAAACACTTCGAAAAAATGCGCGAGCAAAAAACACGTCCGTACGTGTTGCTGTCTCGAACTGGAATGTGTACCATGAGCGTAATAACGTTAATTATCGAGCTACCAGAGGCTTCAACGAACGGTCAAACCATTTTCGATCTGATAATTATCAACCGTTCCGAACAAGCGTTCAATTCGGCAAAATTTCTGCGGACAAATGGGTTTTCGCCAAATGACTTTTTGCTAAATGACGACCAAAGTGGCCAAAGGCCATTGGACCATTAGACCAAACCCCATCTGACCCAAAATGGGATTTTGCCGAAATGAACATTCGGCCAAAAATGTCTTTCGGCTGAACTGGTCATTTACTCAAAAAAGTCCTTTGGCCATAGATCGTTTGACCGGAATGGTCGCTTGACAAATTACCATTTGAAAAAAAAAATGTCATTTGATCAAACGGGTGGACATTCTTGACCATATCGACACCAACATTTCAAAAGGGCGATACTGCTTTTGTAGACAAGAGTTTCTAACGTCACTGTTGGGTTCATTTGAGCCCACCCATGCAATCCAACACCACTGGTAGTTTATGTAGAGTTTGCGAAGTAATTTATAAAGTGTTCTCGGAGGAGTTTTATGAGGAACTTCAGAGAGAACTTCAAGAGAAAAACTATGAATTATTATTTATGAAGTTACAAGTAGCAAACATCCTGAAGCATTCATATAGGTATTTTCGGAAGAATTCCTGAACAATTTTTGAAGGAATTACCGGAAAAATTTTTGGATGCGCTTCTGAAGAAATTGTTGGAGGAACTTCCAGACGAATTGATGGAGGAGCTTCCGGAGGAATTCCTGGAGGAACTTCGGAACGAATTCCAGGTGGAACTTTCGGAGGAATTCCTGGAGGAACTTCTGAAGAAACTCTCGGAGGAATTTCTGGAGGAACTTCCGGTGGAACCTCCAAAGGAAGTCCTAGAGGGACTTTCAGTGGAGCGGCTAGACGAACTTCCGGAGGAACTGCTAGACGAATTTCCTGCGTAACTCCTGAAGGAACTCCTGGAGGAACTCCTGGAGGAACTTCCGAAGGAACTCCTTGAAGAACTTCCAGAGGAAATTCCGAAAAATTCCAGGGTTTTTTTTGGAGAAATACCAGCGAAAATCCTGGAGGAACTTCCGGGGGATTTCCTGAAGGTACTTCTGAAAAAAATCCTGGGTGAACTTCTGAAGTTATGCCTGGGGGAACTTCTGAAGGAATTCCTGGAGAAAATTTCGAAGGAATTTTTGGAGAAACTTCTGGAGGAACTCCTGGAGGAACTTCCGGTCGAACTCCTGGAAGAACTTTCGAAGGAACATCCAGTGGAGCTTCTAGAGCAGGGTTGTTAATCGATAAATTATCGTCGTTAATTAAACGCCAAGTTCGATAACGATAACACTTTTACGATAATGCTTCGTTGACGATAAAATGAGCTTTGAATTAACGTTATCGTCATCGAGTATTCGTTGATTTATCGATAATTATCGAGTTAACTGTAACATGTACTACAGTTTAAAGTGCAAATATTCACAAGTTGGATTTGCCATACCCTTTTTTTTAATATTGTATCGCCTTACAATATTCGAGAACGTCTTTGAATCCTGGAATTAAATTGGGATTCAAGGAAGTCGCCGAATTGACCAAAACATTATTTCGTTCAATCATTAAAGTTCTTACAGAGTCGCAGTCCTCCATAGTAGAGAATCTTAGAGCATTTTCAATGTCTACCTATACTTATGTTTAATCTAGCATTATTAACGAAACTTCTGTTTTGAAGATCCGTAGCAACCAGTTATATGAATGTTTTAAAACTCACAGTTCAGACTAAACTCCTTAGTCTAACCAAATCATAGATGACGAGGTTAGTCCACCAATCTGTTGAGAGAATATTCACTCGGTACTGGTGCTGCCTGAAATGCAGCACTACAGATCGCTGCAACAAATAAATTTCTAGTACTTGGATTCCAATATATTGCCGATGGGTTTCGAATCCAGGTGTATGTTCTTGCTTATACGAAAAGAATTAGCAAAGGAAAGTCATAATGCTCTCTCATTAAATGTGAACTTATATTGAAGTGTCACTATCTCAGAGAATTAAGTCCGCCTGGGTAGTGCAAATGTCCGCGATCTTCCAACGATCCACCAACATAGCACCTCACTTTCGTTTCGTAGAGTAGCAGGCATTAAGCAATAATTTTAGAGTGCCTCGCTTCAATCAAAATTAACTGTCAACCAGCTGCAAACAATTTGTTCCACTCTCGGCCTCTGTCAAAATTTTACACCAACTTTATTCGCGTAATCTAGTAACCACATTATCGCAAAATTATCGAGTTAACTTAGGTTAAATTATCGAACTACGATAATAATTCAGTTGATTCATCGTTATCGTAGCAACCGATAACGTTGATCACAATCAACTTTATCGGCGATAACGATAAATTAACGATTAACAACCCTGTTCTAGAGGAACTCCTAAACGAACTTTCTGAAGAACAACTGAAGGAATTTACGTAGGAATTCCTGAAGGAACTTCCGAAGGAACTCCTGGAAGAATTTCCGGAAATTCTCCAGAGGAATTCCGGATGAACTCCTGGAGGAACTTCCGGAGGGACTCCTAGAGGAAATTCCGGAGGAATTCCTTTAGGATCTTCCGGAGCAATTTCTTTAAGATCTTCCGGAGGAATTCCTGGAGGAACTTCCGGAGGAATTTCTGAAGGAACTTCCGGATGAGTTCCTGGAGGAACTTCCGAATGAATTTCTGGAGGAACTTCAGGAGGAATTCCTGGAGGAACTTACGGAAGAACTTCCGGAGGAATTCCTGGAGGAACTTCCGGAGGAATTCCTGGAGGATCTTCCTGAGAAATTCCTGCAGGATCTTCCGGAAGAATTCTTGAAGGAACTTTACGGAGGAATTTGTGGTAGAATTTCGGAAAATAATAAATAATGAAATAAGCTCATGCCAACTCACATCGCCGCTGATTACCAATGGCGTGATGCGGCCACGCCGCCACTGCTGGCTAAAAATGATCTATCACGTCGCCGCCGACAAATTTTAAATAGGCGCAAAGGTCTTTACGTAACGCCGAACGCGCCACCGTCGTCGATCAAAGTTCTGACAAACGCTGACGTCGCCGATTTTCCAACCGGCGCACACCTCTACTGTCGTAATCTGAAAAAGTGACGTATAGGCCATTTTACAACATACATGTTTACCATTTTTCAGTTAAAGAGTACGATGGGTACTACTCGTTAACACCATTTTTGGAAAATGGCGTATACGTCACTTTGCCAGATTACGGCAGTCTAGATAGTTGATGCTCCCAACACAATTTCCTACGCCTTTGATGTAGCACTATCATTGGACAAAGTTCAGCACAAAAGCACAAAGGATCGATCAGGATAACGAAAATTTAGCCTTAAGAATGGTTTAGTTTAAGAAAGAAAAATGTTAAAACTCAGTTTTCGCATTAGAATGAAGCATCTAACGATTTTGCAAGGCAAAGGCCCTCATCACATTCATTTATGATTTACCAAGCGCCTCCACCAGATTCATGAACTCGCACTGTTCATAACAAAACGAAACAAAATGAACGATTGTTCCACATAATTGTCAGAGGACGTTTCACTTATATAAGTTTTCCGACAATGGAAATTGGAATGTTAATATCAGTCGGCTATGTTTTTTGATTAACAACATATTCTACATTGTAACCATTGTAACACCCTCGGAAAAAATTAGGATAATTCGCCAAATGTTGAACGGATAATTTCTTCGCCTATTGTTGAACACACGTGCATTTCTTATCGGTGTTTAAAAATAGGTAAAACTTTGAGCCGTTCAACATTTGCATACAAATAACGAAAAATCAGATGTGAATATGTGCATTATGCGGAAAATTTTGATTTGAAAAATGTATTGAAGGTAACCACTTTCCCTTCGATTGGACTCGAACCCACGACCCTCAGTACGCTAGACTGGTGCTTTTAACAAACTTAGCTACGAAGAGCGATAAAACGTGAAAGGTAAAACGAAAAAATACCCATGAAAATCGTTACATCAAAGACATTATAACAGTGTTTCTTCTTCCTCTAAATAGTGCTGCTGTAATAAATTTGAGCCACGCAGATTTGTGAAAACTCCTAGTGTTTTCTTTGTTGGGCCTGACTACACCAATTGTTGAACATCTTTCAAAGTTCAGCATAATGTTCAAAGTTCAGCACATGACCTCCAAAACGATTGAAATCATTAATTATTACGCTTCTACATCATCACTGACAGACTGTCAGTGACAGTATCTGGGAAAGCTTATATATCCAATCCAACTCCCAAGTTGTTTAATCTGGCTAATTAATATGGTGAAGCTTGCACGGATTGCCCGTGAGATCCGTTTAATCAAGTGAGTGGAAGAAGTTTCTTCGATTCGCTGCGCAGCGATGAGAAGCTTTCCATATTATCTGCAATGGTATAAACACTGGCTTCGAGCATGCCACGGAGACTCCGAACGGGATCGATTTGTTTGAACAAAAATTAAACATCAGGCCTAAGTTATATTCACAGAGAAACAGACGAAGCACTTTCAACAGATTTCAATCAGAATTTGAAGCGAGAGAATGTGCAAGATTTTCCAGTAGTACGAAATTTCTGATCGTTGAGAAACCATGGTTTCGATACCTATGACGGCGTTTATGGTTCCGAACAACAATCAATCTCACCAGTGAATGAAGGATATGTTGTGACATGTATGCACAAAGATTTTTCAATTAACAACGATCGGTATGGAAGAGTTTGTTTAATCCTCCAGGCTAACAATTGATCGTTGAACGAACAACTACACGAGAATCGAAGTGCTTAATTGATATGTAGTAATGCACTCTGTCTGATAGAATCGAGTATCATTGTTACACGGAGAAGTTTCTCCATTCCGTTGTATATCTGTCATCATCGTGCCCGATTGCTGATGCCGACGATAGAAGAGGGCGGAAGTAAATTTTCATCTCACCTGTATTCGTTCCACCGGTGAAAATCCATGCACCGGTTGTTTTGGCCGCCTTGAGCAATCCCTTCCGTAGCACCTGTTGAGCGCAAGAAAGAACGTTGAAAGAAACAACATCAGCCACAGTGCACTCAGTCGTGGGTGATGATGTAATAAAGTCGTTCGGTTGGAGGGATGGGGGTGGGACTTTTACCTTTTTCAGCTTTGGCTGCAGCTCGAAGTTTGCCTTGCCTCCCTGGACGGTGATGAGTAACTTGGGTAGCTCGAGATTCCACTCGCGAGTGAACAATTGAACCAGCAGCTCTGGCCGGGTGTCGTAGGATAGGCGTACGTACTGAAAAAAGAGCAGTGGAAATATGAAATAGATAAATGAAATTAATTTAAATGAATTGAAGAAAATGTACGTAATGATTGTATCTTTCGAGGAAACATAAGAATGAAAAGAGTATGAAGCAAGTTGTCACATCATTATTTTCCAACATATTCATTACAATGTTTTGAAAACTCGATGTTCATATTTAGACTATTTTGGAAAATAAATTTCAGGTACATTTTTTTCTGCAAAGGAATTCGAACCCACGATCTTCAGTATGCTAGACTGGCGTTTCAATCAACCATGCTACGGGGGACCTCATTTCTTGGAAAGAATGGACTGTTTCAATGTATACTTTGAACTGATAAACAAACGTCACTGTCTATGATTGTCCTTGGACTATACTCGCAAATATATATACAACATTTGTTATGATCAATCACCATTATGAATGTTCCTGTGTTTCTGGTATTTGGTCTTACCTTTGTTGATTGGAAAGGTACATATAATCAATAGGCCGTCCCTGATTTTGCAAAAGTACGACATGTTATGGTTTCGTAGCTGTAAAATGTTCGAATTAATGAAAAATTAATTCCCTAAAGTTTTCATTGCTCCCTCAACGAACCTGAAGCAATAGAAGAAGAGGTCACATAGCGCCGAGCACACTGCTCCAGTGTACGCGTCATAGGTATCGATATGCTGCTCATTGGTAATGGCTTTCAGCAACCCCGATGTATCATCATACATGATTTTTTAGCATTAGCATTAGCATTTAGCAGTTCGCACAAATTCGTAGGTGGTACAAGCCAAGACTATTGTATGATACTAGTATCACTTTCATCCGTTACCACAGATATTGATTTGGGACTAATCACTAACTCTTACATGGAAGCAATGCTTTCTCCAATAGTCGAGATCTGTCCTGGCCACGTCCTTGCGAATGCTGAGGAAGGGGAAGGATGATTTGTTGGACACCTACTTAAGAAAGATGCAGAGAACTCTACGACCTCTCATAGGTGCCACGGGAGGTTTTGGGATTATGTGGAAGGTTATAACAGTAGGAATCGTTTTGGTATAACGTGAAACACAGAAAGAACTAAGATAGAAATACAAAGTAGGAAAGGGACGAGCCTGGAATTCAACCCACGACCTCCTGCTTATAAGGCAGAAGCGATAGCCACTAGACCACCGAGCTCGTCTGTATCATCATACATGATATTTTTGTTCACAAAATCTTTTGACACTACTGATGTAAACTGTAAGGTTATGTAAATACTCTTTGATTATAAACTCTCACACTCCAGCATGTTATCTTCCTCGTAGATGGGGAATCTGACCCCTTCTTTCCACTCTCCCTTAGCTATTCTGTTTCTCACATTCTGTGTATCAGTCTGTGAAAAGCAAGCATCTTTGTCAGTCGATTTATTGGTCTGTAGCTATTGCATGACATCCTCTAGCACAGTCCTCCCGGAATCCAAAACGTAATGCACTTGCGTTTTTAAGGGCACAGGAGGCTTGACCTTAACTTCCTTCTAAGTAAGGGCTGGTTGGCTTCAATCGTCCGCTAAACGAACGTAGTCATCTCCTCCACTGTCTTGACCCTCACAGTCGTACTCTCAACGCCATTTAAGTGTTCTTGAAGTGCTGCCCTTTCGATCACCTGACGTTGGTCCGCCAAGATGCTTCTATCTAAGCATATGCGGTATTTCGAAAAATTTTGTTTCAGGTGGTTCGAAACGAAATTCCGCGGAATTTCGCGGAATTTGAGCATGGCGAAATCTGATTTCTTGATTTCGTTTCGATAAATTACAAAAAATCGCTGGAAAAAACTAGCTTTTAACGAAATCTAACGGAATTCCGAAGCAAATCCTAACGTCTAGCTTGCTTTATAATAACTAAAATTTCGGCTGCGCCGCTGAACAAAATCATAAAGCTGTTTTCAAAATTTTAAATTATACAAATTTGTCTTTTAACGCCTACTACATAACCTCATTCTGAGTCGATAAATACGTATTAAGTTTTCTTCTATAAAACGACTGAAGACAGAATGAGGTTATGTAGTAGGCGTTAATAGACAAATTTGTGAATTTATTTTATAAAAATTGATTAACAGGAAATGAAAAGTATCTTTAACCTTCCGCAACTCGCAAGGAGGCACTATTGTATATGAGAGATCAGTTCTTCAATATCTCGGGATCTGTGGGATTTAGAAAGTTGTCATCTTCTACAAAGGTGTTTGGGGATTGTAAACTAATATTTTGAAAAAAATATGAAGTTTAAAATTCATCCGTAGAGTAGTGCTAGTGTATCTGAGATCACCAGTTTGGTTATATATCCCCGGATCTGTGATATTAGAGAGTGGCCATCTTCTACACAGCTGTTCAAGGATGAAAACCAATATTCTGAAAAACTGTTTAGTTTGGATTACATCCGCTGGGTGGTGATATATAAATAAACCAGCTTTGTTAGATATTTCAGGATATGTGGCATTCAAACGCGCCGTCATTTACAGTTATTTGGGATTTGATAACCAATGTGTTCTTGACAGTGTGCTTGACAGTCATATGGCTACTGTTTTTGTCTTATACGCAGGAGGCCTTGGGTTCGATCTCGGGCTCATTTCATTCGCCTACTTTGTATCTTTATCCATATTGCTCATGTTCCAGCAATCGCTAGAACATGAAATGAATTTCCGTATCGTTTCCATTTCGTTTCCAATCCTGAACCTTCACTCTTGACTAGTCTAGCAGTAACTGTTTAAATTGGAAATGCAGGAAAACCTTGTGTCTTACATTCAATTAGAATTCCGTCTTTTGCGTTTCTATCACTATACAGATGGTCTATATACAGATGCGCTCGACATGCGGCAAGCATTCAATGTTTGTTGGGGTTGGCCACTCGTTATTATTCAAAATTATTATTAATTATTCATCTATCGTATTATCGTTATTTTATCTATCGTATTATCGTTTTATCGTATTATCGTTATTCATCTAAATTATTATCAAGAAACTGATCATACTAGCCAGGATTCATATCGAGTATGTACCTCAAGTAGGTATGGTACCTCATTGAGGTATTTTCAGGAATTTAGATGGCCATTACAAACACATCATCCTTGTCGAATAACTTAACTTAGACGAGGTATTGATTTGGTATTCAATATCTCTCGAATACCTGATGTGGTTATTATCATCAATGACTACTATTTTAGTATTATTATGATAGAATTCATCATTCATTTGTTTGCGTAGTATATTCTTGGGTTATTATTATACCTATGGTGAAGGTGGTAAACTCTATACAATATTGTATGGTAAAGAGCATTGACTAACTCCCTGGTCATTATCAGAAATGGTTTAGAAGAAAAATGTTGGTCTAGGACGAACTGTACAAAACGACCATTTTCACGGACGTTCCAGATTTGCGGAAAGAAGAAACTGTGTGAAGAACTGTGCATTAGCTCAAATATCACCATCAGAAATGACTTAGAACAAATTGCGTTGCTCTAGGACGAACTTCTCAAAATGATCATTTTTTGGTGGTCCCGGATTATCCGGAAGGCCGTCTGTTGGCCACCAGCGGTCGTAGCAGAGTAAGAACTATGTTTTAACTTCAAGGTTGTTGTCAGAAATTGTATAGAGGAAAATGCGCTACTCTAAGCTAAACTTTCCAAAATGACCATTTTTACGGTCGCTTTGGATTATCCGGAAGGCGTCTGGTGGCCACCTGCGGTTATAGCTGAGTAAGAACTGTGAAATATCTCCACAATCACCGTCAGAAATGGTTTAGAAAACATTGCGCTGCTCTAGGACAAACTTCCCAAAATGACCATTTTTACGGACGTTCCGGATGCGAGTCCCGGAAGGTTAACTCAATTTTTGGGATATCCTATTTTGTACAAAAGTGATCCGACTCAAAATTTAAGAAGTCGGGCTTAGAGTGTTAATGTAATCAGATATGAAAAACTAATCAGATTCTGGAGCACATGCTCCACGATAAATTTCTTTCAAAGCGCTAAAAATGCTGGTGCATCGCCTTATCGTCAATAGCATATAAACGGAAACGTGGTGATTTATCACACTCTACTTCTTCTTTTACTAAAAATCTCTATTGGTTGCAAAACAGTTATTTGACTTCAAAAAAAAAGATATCAGAAACTTTACGTAAAACCAATTCAATAAAAATTCCGCGGAGAAAAAGAAAATTTCGTTTCGTTTCGAAAAATTTCGAATTGAATGAACCTTGATTTCGTATCGTTTCGAAGTATCGAAAGTAAATCTATTTTTCGATTCGTTTCGTTTCGAATTAACATAGACATTTTTAATTTCGTTTCGTTTCGTTAAGAAAAAGTGTGTTATCGCATACCCTTACTTCTATCCTTATCCCTGCGCATCGGATCTCGCGGAACAAAGGCTTTGCAGGATGCGTTGAGCTTCTGATAGAACTTTCGTGCTTTTTGAAAACGGTACAGCTGTTTAATCTTCTCGCACTTCGTTCCTTCTCCTGAAAGAGACAGGTCTTCTGAATCCGCTTGATTCAACCAATTTCTCCATCCCCAAAAATACAGGTCGTCTTTAGGATGCGTTCACAAATTACGTAACACTATATTCGGCAATTTTGGACCCCCACTCTCCCCCTCGTTAGACTTTTTGTATGGAGGGTTAAATTTTCTTTCTTTAATTTCACTTATCATGTTTGTGTACACTCTTGATAGGTAGCATACTGTGAGAGACGTTTTTCGGAAACTCTTACGATAATGATCTGGTTCGGAAGGCTATACCCCATGATAAATTTATTTTAAAACGCCCCAATTACGGGAGCACCGGTTCTGATGATGCATTTCAACTTGTTTTACACAGCTGTGCGAAAAAAAATGCTCCCCGACATAAAATGGGGGAAAGGTCGGGTGGCCGAAACCCATTCTGCCGAAAGCCATTTGGCCGAACAAACCGTTTGGCCTAAAAGGGTCCTTTGGTCAAAAGGGTCGCTTGACCGAAAAGGCCATTTGGCCGAAAGGGTCATTTGGCCGATAGGGTCATTTGGCTGAAAGGCTCATCTGGCCGAAAAGGTCCTTTAGCCGAATAGGACATTTGGCCGAATAGGTCATTTGAAAAGCGAAAAATTAGGAGTGAGAAGAGAGACGTCTTCTCATTCTTCATTTATTTCTTCTCACTGTAAAAAGTGAGAACTGCGACGACACTTTCGCCCAAATGACCCTTTCGGCCAAATGACCCTTTCGTCCTGATGACCCTTTCTGATAAATGACCCTTTCAGCCAAATGACCCTTTCGGCAAAACGACCATCTCGGCCAAACGACCCTTTCGGTCAAATGACTTTCGGCCTAATTGTCCTGGAGAATAGTGTTTTATCACACTCCCTTGAATATCCGAATCAGTTTTTTTTTCAACTTGTATACCTGTGCGATAGACTTGTTTTCATAGCTGGTTATGATTCAAAGTGTATATATCGTAACGTGTATATAGCGTTACGTTACGAATTAGCTGGAACAGAAATCAAGTGAATATTAACATAGCGTATAATTTTTCATGGCGTTTTATTTTCAGTATTTCGCATCGAATTCTTGAGTTCATCCTGAGAATGTTTCAGGATTTTTTTAAAATAAATTTCTTTTAATTAGTATTAATTTATACGTAAATTAACGTTAATTTTCATACACATATTTAGAGCAAGGAATTTAGCGCAAAACCGAGTAACACATTAAATTTACACGGATTGGAAAGGGTTTGATTTCCGATTTCCGTAAGTTTGCTGGCGGTTCCCGAGACTGTTCCTACTTTCAGATCTTGTATTAGCTTCACACAAAAATTAGTTATTATTACGTTTTTTTTTGTTTCAAATTGACGTACCACGGACCGTAATCCTAACTATGGGATATCACATTAATAATATTTCTCGAATATGTAAACCTACGAATGGCAGATAAGATTTTCCATATCTTCAAAACAAGCTGCACTAAACTTACACTAAATTTTGTCAGAACAAACCAAAAATACCACCACTGAGTGAGAAAAAAAAAGTTTAGCGGACTTGAGTTATCCGCCATTTGTTTTGTGTCATATAGTGCTGTATTTTTACACGTATATTGAAAAGCAAAGCAATATTGATTAAAAACTCAACGAATATCCATTTATTTTTAAAGTAGTTGTTGGAGAATACATTGTGCTATGAAGTTAAGTGTAAAGAAATGTTAAGTTATATGTTTTTCGATGCTCTAATTATGTGCATTGAAATCCACTCAATTTTCAATCGAATTTTTATTTAAGTCAATTTATTATTACAGCAGTTAAAAAATCAATTTAATTTTCAATTAATTTAGTTTTATATAATTTCCATTTCTTTTCTACACGTCGTGTAAATTAAAATATTTTCTGCTGTGTAGTTTTTCCATAATTTTCTCCGTAGCATATTTTTTCTAGAGTGCTTCACGGCCTTTTGGAGCTCCCTCGAAAAATCCACAAGAAACTTGTTGGAACTCCTCCAGGATTTCTCCACAGAATTCATGCAGGAATGCTTCTGGGAATTACATTCAAGTAATCTTCCTAAAATTTATTTAAGAACTAGAAGAACCGTCGAACTTTGTCTCGCAAACTATTAATCAATGTTTGTATTTACATTTCAAGCCTTGACGTTTGCTCTGCATGAGAGCGACGATAAAATATTTTGGAACGACGAATGTAATCGCAAAGCAAACGTAAAATTGTTTTCCGCATGTCAAATTTGTCTCTGCTTCCTTGCTTTGCTCTCCAGTTAGGCAGAAATTTGTGTTTCATTTATTTGGAAGCACCCCCCTCTTTCAACAGGGGGAAGGGTATCGAATCACCAAGAAACATTTCTTGCCTTCAAAACACTCCACATGCCAAATTAGGTTCCATTTGCTTAATCAATTCTTTTTTTTTTTTAACCATTTCATTTATTTGGTAGGCTCAGTCGATAATCAATTCTTGTGCAATGGAGAAATGTGTATTTCATTTATATGGGGGAGGGGTCTCACATCGGTGTCAAAGGAAATGTCTTTGTGATTTTTTTCGGATATTTCTTTGGTATTGTTGCCTATAGTTTTCTAGGAATTATTACTGAAGTGCTTCGGAAGGATTTTCCTCCAAGAGTTCTTTATTGACTATGTTTTGCCGTAGCGAAAGCGAAAGCGTTACGCTGGAAGGGAACATTTCGAACGTTACTAGCGCTTTTGATGGTTTTTAAGATTTATATATCGACCGACTCGGATACTCCCCAGCAATTTCAAACTTAAGATTTACTAACAACAGGCAATTTAAAAAAATTATTTTTGTCAAAGCCAATAAAAATTTCAGATGTAATCTATCCCGTTCGTGCATTCCTAACACAAACATCAGAATAGTGTAAGTTACGCATCGCCAGATCTTCTTTGTGTATGAAAGATGCAGTGCCTGCCGTGCGCGAGTCACCTTCGTTTTCCCTGTGTATAAAAAGCCCCGTATTTCACGTGCGCGCGTCGCATGAATGAGACAGCAACACGTACGGACGTGTTTTTTGCTCGCGCATTTTTTTCGAAGTGTTTTTTCTCGTTCGTTCGCTGTTTACGTTTTCGCTTGTCGCGTTGGCGTTATTTTCTCCCGGACCCGTCATGGGAGAATCGGTGGCCGATTCGGTCGCTGGAAAAGTGCCTAAGCGCACTGCTCTTGGAGGCGCGGGCAACCCCTCCAAGCAGCTTTTCCAGAGCAACGTGTTCTCGCCGTTGTCGCTTGATGTCGCAGCAATCCGCCAAAAAAGAGGAAGAAGCAGCAATCGCAGCTGCCGCAGGTGCAACCGGAGCGGAAGGAGAAGTGCCCGCCCGTGTTTGTGAAGGGCGATCCGCCGGATTTACGCCCAAAAATTCGCCAGCTGATCGCTAAGGGGCTGAAATGTACTTTTCGGCTCTGCAGCGAGGGCGTGAAAGTGATGCCGGCCAACAGGGACCATCATCAATCCGTCGTGGAGTTCCTCGAGGTCCACAAGTATGAGTACTACACTCATGACCACCCCGGCACGAAGCCGCTCAAGGCTTTGCTGCGAGGACTTCACGACATGAAGGAGGAAGAGCTCCAAGCAGAGCTTGAAAGTTGCGGACTGAAGCCAGTAGCCGTCCACAAGATCGCTCGTCACGACAAGGCGAGGAAGTATCGCGACCAGCTTTACCTGATCCATCTGGAGCACGGCTCCACTACCTGGAAGGACCTGAAGCTGGTTGGCGTTATAAATTACACCGTCGTTGACTGGGAGCGATATCGGCCAGTGCACCGCGATGTCACGCAATGCACCAACTGCTTCAATTTCGGGCACGGCACCAGGAACTGCCGCATGAAGCCGCGCTGCAACAAGTGTGGCGAACCCCATCCGACGGACGAGTGCGACAAAATAGAGGTGGCCGATCCCAAGTGCGCCAACTGTGGCGACAAACATCAGGCCACCACAAAGGGCTGCCCAAAGCGAGCCGAGTTCCTGGAAATCCGGAAGAAGGCTTCCACCAGGACCATTCCGAAGAAGAACCGTGTTCCTGTAATCAACGAGGTGAACTTTCCAGCCATCCCGGCTCCCCGTCGTGTGATTCCAATACTCCCACCGCTACAGCCGCACAAGCGACTGGCAGCGGCAGCTGCATCGGTCCAAGCTCCAGCATCGTCGGTACCATCCACCAGCGAATGGCCCCCGCTTCCTCCTCCTGGGTTCCGTCGGCAGTCGGAGAACGAAGCCGTCCCACCGGAAGAATCTGCCCCGCTGTACACTCCGGAGCAACTGATGCCGATCTTCGCGCAGCTCGCCACTCGACTGCGCGGCTGCAAAACCCGATTCGACCAGGTCTTCACACTTGGCATGTTCATCATTGAAAATGGCTGCTAGGGTGGGCCTGGTCAACTGGAACGCTTGCTCGCTAAAGAGCAAAACAATCGAGCTGAAGGATTTGCTTGAGGAGAAGGAAATAGACGTGGCGTTCATCACCGAAACGCACCTAAAACCGGAGGTGAACATCAACATCCCGGACTTCCGCATCGTGCGACTCGACCGGCCGACCAGGGGAGGTGGTGTGGCCATCGCTCTTCGCTACAACATCAACTGTCGTTTGCTTCCAAGCTTCCAGCTCAGTGTCATCGAGGCCATCGGTGTCGAAATCACCACTTCGGTCGGCACAATCGCGCTCATCGCGGCGTACTGTCCAACGCAAGCCAAAGCCGGCGATGGATCATCGGCTGCCCTTCGGAGGGACATCGTCAAGCTGACGCGGAGGCAAGGCCAGTATATCATTGCCGGCGACTTGAATGCCAAACATCAAGCCTGGGGCAACAGTCGCGGCAATCGAAACGGCACCATCTGGAGCAACGACATGGAGGAAGGCCACTACACGATCCTGAGCCCGGATTCCCCACTCGGCTGAGTCGGTCCGGTGCCCACGCAACGCTCGACCTCTACGTAACAAACCTGAGTGACCACGTCTCGCAGCCGGTTGTATACCAGGAGCTCAGTTCGGATCACTATCCGGTGGTGGCGGAACTGGGCTCCTCGGTCAATCGGCACCAGCAGTTACGGCGGAACTACCACCGAGTGAACTGGCAGCGTTTCCAGCAGAGCGTCGATAACACCGTCGACTACGAGGTGCGTCCGGAGACGCCGGAAAGTATCGACCGCCAGCTGTGCGCTATCGAGGAGGCGATCACGGCGGCCCGAGAGCAACACGTACCGACGGCTCGGCAGGTAAGCAACTCCTTAAACATCGATACACTCACCAAAGATTTGATTCGATTGCGGAATGTCACTCGCAGGCAGTTTCAACGTACTGGACTGCCTGAGCTTAAGGCACGCTGCAATCGAATCACAAAAATTATCAAGGCCAGAATGGTGGACCTCAAAAATAACGACTTCTCGAATAAGATCCGCACTCTCCCAGATTATGCTAAGCCGTTCTGGAAAATGACCAAAATTCTAAAATCCAAGCCTCGGCCCATTCCACCTTTGATCCCACTAGACAATAATGGCTCTAAGGATCGCTTGATAACTCCTGCAGAGAAGGTCACTGAAATAGGTCGTCACTTCGTCAGCTCACACAATCTTGGGCAGAACATCGTCAGTCCACACGAAGCAGCCGTCAACGAGCATGCTAACAACATCCATTTGATTCCCAACGACTTCTCGGAGGAGTTGGAGATCTCAGCTGACGAATTGACGGCCTATATCAAATCGTCGAAGAACATGAAGGCCCCAGGCTTCGACAGCATCCTGAATCTCGAGCTCAAACACATGAGTGCTCCGTTCTTTGAGCACCTCTCGCTGATCTTTAGTCATTGTCTCCGGCTTAGCTACTTCCCATCGTCCTGGAAGTCAGCGAAAGTCATCCCCATCCGGAAGCCTGGGAAGGATCCTTCCTCCCCCAAAAGTTATCGACCCATCAGCCTTCTCTCAGGGTTATCCAAGCTATTCGAAAAAGCTATTCATCATCGGTTACTTGAGTCTGCCGAAAATCTCAACATCTTGCTCGAGGAACAGTTTGGTTTCCGACGCGGTCGGTCAACTGTACACCAACTGACCCGAGTTACCAACGCCCTCAGACGGAACAAGTTTGTCTCGAAAACATCCGCCATGGCCTTACTCGATGTCGAGAAGGCATTTGACAATGTATGGCATGATGGCCTGGTGTACAAACTACAACGCTACAATCTTCCCAGCTACCTGGTGAAAATCATCAAAAATTACCTGTCGGCAAGGACATTCCGGGTCTCAATCAGCGGAGCGAGTTCCAATGCGCACAACATCGTCGCAGGCGTTCCCCAGGGCAGTATCCTCGGGCCCCTGCTTTTCAATCTGTTCACCTCCGACATGCCAGAACCTCCAGAAGGCGGCATTCTGTCTCTGTTCGCAGATGACACATCCATCGTCTACAACGGTAGAGTGATCAGAGCGCTAGTGGCAAAACTCCAACGAGGCCTGGATGCCCTGACAGAGTACCTCACCAGCTGGAAGATCTGTATCAACGCGGCGAAGACCCAGGTCATCATTTTCCCCACTCCAAATCCCTAAACTTGTTCCGCCTGGGGACTGTAAAATCATCCTCAATGGCACGACTGTGGAATGGGCCAATGAGGCCGGCTACCTTGGCTTGACCCTCGACAGCAAGCTTATTTTCAGGCAACAGGTTGACAAAACGGTGACAAAGTGTAACGTCTTGTTGAAACTACTGTACCCTTTGATCAACCGCCGGTCGTCATTGTCCCTGAAAAATAAGCTTGCTGTCTACAAGCAAATCATCCTCCCTGTGATCGAATATGGCATGCCGGTCTGGGAGAGCTGCGCTAAAACCCACCACCTCAAACTTCAACGGGTCCAAAACAAATTCCTGAGGATGATCCTCAACACCCCTCCCAGGACAAGAACATCCGAGGTCCACCGTCTGGCCGGAATAAAACCCTTACATGAACGCTTTGGTGAGTGTAAAGAAAAGTTTAGGGTCCGTTGCTTGCATTCGGATCAGGCACCAATTAGGGCGCTAGTTCCAATCTAGGTTATCAAATTTTTTTTATTGTAAATATTAGTGTACATAGTAGTTAGGTTATCAAATTTTAAAAAACACACCAGCGCCTCCTAAAGGCCGTCATGATACATTATATTTTAAAAATTAAGTAATAGCATAATAATAATAATAACAATAATTGAAATTGAAGTTGGAGGGCCAAGCCGGCCGATCACTGTACATGTATAAAAATGATTGTAGAACAAAACATGTTTTTAAATAAAGAAGAATTTTACTACTACTACTACTACGTGCGCGCGTCGCATGCTCATTCCAGTTCGAGACAGCAGCACGTACGGACGTGTTTTTTTGCTCGCGCAGTCTTTTCCAAGTGTTTTTTTCTCGTTCGCTGTTTACGTTTTAGCTTTGTCGCGTTGGCGTTACTTTCTCTCGGACCAGTCATGGGAGACTCGGTCACGGGAAAAGTTCCTAAGCGCACTGCTCTTGGAGGCGCGGGTAGCCCCTATAAGCACCTTTTGCAGAGCAACATGTTCTCGCCGTTGCCGCTTGATGACGCCGGCAATCCGCCGAAAAAGAGAAAGAAGCAGCAATCGCAGCTGCCGCAGGTGCAAACTGAGCAGATGGAAAAGTGTCCGCCTGTTTTCGTTAAGGGCGATCCACCGGATTTGCGGCCGAAAATCCGCCAGCTCATTGCAAAGGGCCTCAAGTGCACGTTCCGGCTTTGCAGTGAGGGAGTCAAGGTGATGCCTGCCAATCCAGATCACCACAAATCTATCGTGGAGTTCCTACAGGTCCACAAGTATGAGTTTTACACTCATGACCTCCCCGGCACGAAGCCGCTCAAGGCTTTGCTGCGAGGGCTCCACGATATGAAGGAGGACGAGCTTATCACAGAGCTAGAAAGCAATAGACTCAAGCCCATCGCCGTGCACAAAATCGCTCGCCCCGACAAGGCCAGAAAGTACCGAGCTTTACCTGGTCCATCTGGAGCATAGCTTCATCTCCTTCAAGGACCTGAAGCTGATCGGAGTAATAAACTACACCGTCGTCGGCTGGGAGCGATACCGGCCCGTGCATCGTGACGTGACGCAGTGCACGAAATGTTTCAACTTCGGGCATGGCACCCGAAATTGCCACATGGCCGCGCGCTGCAACAAGTGTGGCGAACTGCACCGACGGATGAGTGATGGAGGTGGCCGATCCAAAGTGCGCCAACTGTGGCGAAAAACATCGGGCCACTACGAAAGGCTGTCCGAAACGCGCGGAGTTCCTGGAAATCAGAAGGAAAGCATCAACCAAAGCCCATCCGAAGAGGAACCGTATTCCAGTGATCACGACTCCCCGACGAGCGGTATCAGTACTTCCACCGTTACAACCGCACAAGCGACTGGCCGCAGCAGCAGCATCGATTCAAGCCCCACCACCAGGTCCATCCTCCAGCGAATGGCCCCCGCTTCCTCCTTCTGAATTCCATCGGCAGCCGAAGAATCAAACTGTCCCACCGGAAGAATCTGCTCCGCTCTACACCCCGGAGCAGCTGATGCCGATCTTTGTACAGCTCGCCACTCGGCTGTGTGGTTGCAAAACCCGATTCGACCAGGTCTTCACTATTGGCATTTTCATCATTGAAAATGGCTGCTAGGATGGGCCTGGTAAACTGGAACGCTTGCTCGCTAAAGAGCAAAACAATTGAGCTGAAGGATTTCCTTGAGGAGATGGAAATAGACTTAGCGTTCATCACAGAAACGCACCTAAAACCGGAGGTAAACGTCAATATCCCAGACTTCCGCATCGTGCGACTCGACCGGCCGACCAGGGGAGGCGGTGTGGCCATCGCTTGCGGCAACATCAACTGTCGTCTGCTTCCAAGCTTCCAGCTCAGTGTCATCGAGGCCATCGGTGTCGAAATCACCACTTCTGTCGGCACAATCGCGCTCATCGCGGCGTACTATCCAACGCAAGCCAAAACCGGCCATGGATCATCGGCTGCCCTTCGGAGGGACATCGTCAAACCTACGCGGAGGCAAGGCCAGTATATCATTGCCGGCGACCTGAATGTCAAACATCAAGGCTGGGGCAACAGTCGCGGCAATCGAAACGGCACCATATGAAGCAACGACATGGAGGAAGGCCACTACACGATCTTGAGCCCGGATTCCCCCCACTCGGCTGAGTCGGTCCGGTGTCCACGCAACCCTCGACCTCTATATAACAAACATGAACGACCACGTGGTGGCGGAAGTGGGCTCCTCGGTCAATCGGCACCAGCAGTTACAGCGTAACTACCATTGAGTGAACTGGCAGCGGTTTCAGCAATGCGTCGACAACACCATCGATTACGAGGTGCGTCCAGGGAGAGATGCGTATTGTTGCAAAGATTAACAAAATAAATTTGACTCAAGACGAAATGTCTTCATATTACAAAACATTATCCCTTGGCATCTGTATGTCCAAGCGACGTTCGCCGATGTGTGGTTGGTGTAGATAGTTTCCACTGAGGTGGCGTCTTCATCGATTTTATACAAAAGCCACCATTTTACACAAAAGAAAGTATATCCGACTATCCGACATGAACTTTCTTCAAAATGCAAAACTCAATTGTAACTAGCGAATTTGATAGCGCGTCGGAGGGATATGATGTAATAAATTTGAATGGATGGATTCACGAACAGCAACCAAGCTACCACGCCAAACCAGATGCCAACGAAACAGTCCATTTTCAAATTAACTCTTTCTTTCCATAAAATGCTGGTCCTGAGAAAAACCAATTGTCTTTTCAATTAAATTGCATATTATTCGGCAACTCGACCGTACGAAAACCATTTTTTTGTTAAATATCTTGGCTGTGCATATGCACAGCACATGTTTCAAAATGGACAAATTGATATGAAATTTGCGAAAAAAACCTCCTACTCTCTAGATAGGCGTGATAACCCCTACACAACAAGACCACTTAAAGGTCACGTTTGCGGAAAAGCCATCAGAATCCGAGTACCAACCTCCACTGCGATTAGCTCTTTTTTGCAAATTGAATATCTTTCGGATGCTTGATTTGTCCAGTCGGTGTTTTCATATGAGAACAAAGAAGCGTTGACTCAACCTTGATCGAATGTTCAAAAAAAAAATGAAAATCCATCGAGAAACGACTGAGATATTAAAGTTTAAAGTCTATCATATTTTCGTGACAGTCCCTGATTTTCGCAATCGTAAAGTGTATCCCAATATAGAAAATACAGACGTAGTCCTACGTCGAAAAGATTTACTGGAGGAAATTCTGAAAAATCCAGAAGGAGCTCCTAGAGGACTATACGAGTGAAATTTTTGGAAGAACATCGAAAAGAACTCTAGGAAAAACTTCAACATGAAATCTTGTATAAACTCAAATGAGCTCCAGGACGCTTTCCTGAAACAGCTCCAAAGAAACTCTTGAAGATCGTCACCAGGAATCTTTTTTCTTCATCCGTAGACTGTTTGCTGCTGCTTGAGAGGCTCGTGCCGTGCGTCTACGCAGCATTTTCGTGAACTTTTTTTTCAACTCGTGCGTAGCGCAAACAGACCGGTATCGAGTTTAACCTTGCGGGACTCGCATGATCCTGGAATGCTCACGCAGCTCCGCCCTTATTGTGATCGACAAATTAGCTTTTTTCAAAAGTTTTGTACTTTTTACAACGGTTCGAAAATTCTGGTGCAGCTGCCGTTGTTTTATTTTCCTTTGACTATATGGAGAAATGTCAACCATTCTCCATCTTGAGCAAAACTTCTAAAGCCCTTTACCAGGAGCTCCAGGAAGAACTTAATAGGAAGTTCCTTTAGAAATTTTGGAAGAAAGTCCTTTTGGAACTCCAGAGTTTGGAGTTCCAGGTAGATATTCGGGAAGAAATCTTGGTAGAATCACTGATAAACCTTAACAAGAAAATCGTCTAGAAAAACTCCTGTGTATGAAGGAACGTGATGGAGTGTAGCAGCTGTTAATTTTGGTTATCAAGAGGTCCTCTTGATGAAGGTGCCCAGGCCCACTGTCACAGTTTTGGCTTTATCAGCTTTCTAATTGCCATCGCCGGGTGTAATTCGGTATAGCTCCGAAAATTTAGCAAGAGTCTTTTTGTTTTCTATTCTCCTTTGTAAGCATTACATCCCTTACTGAGACATGTTCATCTCTCAGCTTCATTACATGTTCATAAGGCACCTCCATAGTTGTTAACTGCGAGGTATCTAAGGTCAACTACTATTTGTGCGTACAAATATCAGGAGGCAACCACGATGACACTCTTGCACTCATTTCCGTCCCGAAAATGACTTCTGTGCTGGACCAGGAATCGAACCCGACCACCTACAGCGTGGTCTTGCTTTTTAGCTAAGGAAAAAAGGTTCCAAAAACTTATTTCAAAAAAAAAGTTATCAATCTAACAAAATATGTTTTATTATTATTGATGCTATATTTTGTTCAAATTTTATTCCAAATTAATGTTGATTGAAGTTGAAACTTCCAACCCTACAGATAAATCTCATGTTGAATTAGGTGTGCAACTCTTCATTCCGCCATTCTTTAATAGATGTGCTCCACTAGCTAAGTGTGAACGTTCGGCGGAAGCAAAATTATACACCGAGTAACTTTCGAAATTAATTCCAAAGCTCCATATCTATACTTTGCCGTGTTAATGTTCCTATGACTCTATTTTCCTCCGATAACAGCGTTCATCCATTCTCCTATTCTATAACTTCCTGATGCACAGACGACAATCACTCGCACCACAAAAGGGTCCGGATAAACAGGAACTTGGCTAATTATGGAAATCACTTATCGCCTTTTCGCTCCGTCAGAACCAATTGTTGCTCGTTTTCCGCCACTTTGCCATGGATGGCCTAACCGAAATTTATTCGCATCTCAGCAAACCAGGAGTAACCCACCATCCACTTCCCAGTTGACCACACACAACAATAGGAAATGGTTTTGGTTTTGATTCGAAAAAGTAATTTATTTCCATGGCAAAAAAACTTCGCTTACCTGCGCTTTGGTTGGGTGTGCTCCGCCTTGGAATTCGATCGTCCCGTAGGCATCGGTTGGCTGTGGTCTGGTATGCTTCTGTGGTTGCCAAATGTCGCCCAGGACGCCCGGTTCGATTCCCGGCACCAGCTGGTGGGTTCTTCTCTCCTGACCGCAGCAACATCTGTAAGCGAACAAAGAAGAAACGGAACCATGTTAGACTTTTATTGATGATGTGATAATGGCTCGATGTAGGGACGAGCTTTGATAATGGGTTCACATACATAATTGCACATCAACAACAAAACTACAAACTTGTCGATTTTCCACCAATACCTGATTTGAAATTTTCAGTGGAGCTTTAGCAACAGGCTCACAATTGTAAATAGTTTTTATCAAAATTGCTTTTGTTCAAAGATCTTCTTTTGTACTACTTTGAACTATTAGAAGCATTTCCTCAGATTTAGAGAAAAACTTGCTGCTTAGCCAGATACAAGAACAACTTAATCCAGTACTTGTGCAATTAATGCTTCACTCGATTTTTTTATTTTTTGAGCATTCATCAGAGTCAATAGAAACTTTATGGTTTACCCTGGTACTGGTCCTTGAACTTTCTCTTCAATGAGAATGCAAGAAGGAACGCAGAAAAAATGTTATTGGTGGGTTGGAACATAACTACACACATTTTTCTTTACCCGTTAGCTCACTCTTGTGTTGGGTTTTTGGAAAGCACCAACATTTGGAAAGGAAACGGCAGAAACACCAGAGCTATGTGGAATGTGAAGATCGTTCGAGTATGATTCAAATAAAGTTTTCATTAAAGCCGTATTATTATCCTTATTCAAGTTGCCTCGAGACAGGAGATATGTATATGTCGTATATGCAGATCCATAGCACAAAATGTAAACGGATAATAACGAATGTTTTATTGAAGGAAATTTGTTAACACAACAATTTGAGCTGCTTATGCAACGATAACTTTTGATGGGGGCACATTTTTGAAGCATTTTCTTTATTTTCTGAGTTTCTTCACCCACAAGGAAACAAGATACCTATGGTGTCAAACGACAGGTAATCCTAACCATTATAATAACTTTTAAGTTAACCCAAGAGAATTAGAGAAAATTCCTGCACTCGTCAGAATTCAAGCCCATCCATTTCTACCATGATCATTTTCTTTTGGCAGCACGCTCGCACAATATGACTGAGCTCAACCCCATGGAGACCATCGGAGTCAATTTATTCATTGGGCTTCATTTGAAATCTCTGGCAAATTCCCATCAACCTTTCCTGGCTCCAAATATCCGAAATATCCGCCATAATACCACTTGGAAAATCTCGTTGATTGCTTTTCTTCCAGCCAACGAGCGAAACGTTTCTTTTTATCTCGATGGCCCATAATGGTGCTGGTTTGTTGGTTTTAGATTCGAGCATGGCAATCAGTGATGTGCCCGCTTGCTTGAGTATGCGGGCCACTTTTACATTAGTTGTCGAAAATGGGCCAGCAGGTTTTTAGCAGGTTATCGTGAGATAAGTTTTACACCGAATAAAAGTTTTGCAAAGTGATAATGAATGTAAACTACGAGAGCTCGATTTGCGTAGATTAGTTGTATTTTGGGTTTTACAAAATAAAGAGACGATCAAATATATTCAAAAACTAATCACAAGATCTCGTAAAATCTCACGAAATTACAATAAGAAATTAGTAATCTAAAAATCTGAAATACCTGCAATTTATGAGTCCTTTACATGTATTTCTAACTAAGAAAACCCAAAATCAAAGCATTTTGAACTTAGTGTGACAATAGAAATTGCATACGGAAATGGCTTTGAATTCTTTATATTCCTTCACATACCACATCTGGGACATCTCCGTCTAGCAGCTAAGTATTCATTAAGCACTTACAAGTACATTTTTATTAAAAATGAAACCACGAAAGATGTCCGCGATAATCGCTGTGGTACTGTTATTCGTTATGGATTCGTGAAAATCTGTCAACATATTTAGAGATTCGTGAAAAATTTGTAAAAACAACCAACATTTTATAGTGACTTGCTTTTACATCTGAAGGTAGCATTCAAATGTTATTCCAAAAATGAATACGAAATCTTAACATTTCTGTCGTAGTTAATATTAGTTACTATTACAAATCGCGATCATTATAAAGCTTTTTCTTCAAACTTCCCAAGTAGCATTTGTTTTTTTATAACGGTCTTGAAAACCATGACTTGCTCTGCACGATTTCAATGAAACCAGCATAAAGCTTACATATTACTGGGGAAGTGAATAGGGGAAGTGGGGGTAGCACGCCCATAGGGGTTAAAACGCGCCACCCCTGAATAAGGTTAAATATCCCCATTTTGATTAATTTCAATAGTCTATACGATAAAGCAATGAAAAATATTGCCATTGGATACATATATTTCATGATTTTTCTCTAGTTATACATGAAAAACTCGAAAAAACGATTTTTGCGTGTTTTGATGCAATTCTAGCTCGGTGGAATTTAGTCTTTCTGTCGCTGTTATACATTGATAAATTAATAATTGAGCCATGAGCCATGCTGCTTACTCGTGTTCTTTATGTTCCACACGAAATCGTCGTCAAAAATGGTTTTAAAACGATTTTATGGGCCTTCAAACTTCTGAGGTCGGTGTGGGGCATTACGCCCATGCTCATTTTGTATGACCGAAACAGCTGAAACATTCGGTTAATTGCCTTAATGTAGGCAATTAAAATGAAAATCAGTACGATAAGCACATGCGCGTTTTAACCCATCCACTGGCGCATCTCACCCCGCATGGTTTCAAAATCATTTTTTTTCGGGTGCTTTTTAAAAATCAAATTTCTGTGCAATAAAATGGACAATTAGATATCTGTTGTCGGTAGTCAGTCGCAGATATGCTGTTCTTCAGTATGCGCTGATGAAAACTGGCTGAAATGGTGGTTTTCATTGATAAAAATGGCATTTTCCTTAACGTGGGCGTCCTACCCCCAGTTCCCCTAATTGAGAATAGTGAAGTCTAATGAGCACCCCATTGCGCTGTAAGAAGAAGTGAAGTGCAGTGATAAACCGACCAAATCGCTGAGGGGTGTTACACTGGAACTAAACTGCAGGCAGATTTAAGCAAAAATGTGTGCCGAAGCACATAGAATAAGTGGGGGCATATGCCTTAGCTAAGCAAATAATGGTTTGATGTCGGTAAGACGCACGGCTACAAAGCAAGACCATGCTGAGGATGGCTGGGTTCGATTCCCGGTGCCGGTCTAGGCAATTTTCGGATTGGAAATTGTCTCGACTTCCCTGGGCATAAAAGTATCATCGTGTTAGCTTCATGATATACGAATGCAAAAATGGTAACCTGGCTTAGAAACCTCGCAGTTAATAACTGTGGAAGTGCTTAATGAACACTAAGCTGCGAGGTGGCTCTGTCCCAGTGTGGGGATGTAATGCCAATAAGAAGAAGAAGAAGAAGAAGAAGAAGTCTAAGCTATAATTATTTTCACTGACATTTTTTTAAATATATGTTTATATGTTTATTTTCAGCCCTTGACAGGTTCATCTCTAAATCTGGTATTTTTGTCTAATGCAATAGTTAACCAATATAACTGATGCCATCTTGAAATTGTAAAAAATCTCAATCACATTAATAATATTAACATTTTCAAAAAGTGGTGATATTATATTGATTCAATGATATATTCATTCAACGATGCGCAGATGCTCTCGGAGCTCCGGTATGCTTGTTATACAATCTCTCGCTGGCGGAATCAGTTTTCCGGATATGTGGAAGTTGGTAGCAGTTACTCCTATACACAAAGCCGGAAACATTCGTGACGTCGAAAACTATCGTCCCATTTCCATTCTGTGTTGCCTGTGTCCACGATATGATGTACTCCGTTGCGAGACCTATAATTTCGCAATACCAACACGGATTTGTAAAAAATCGTTCGACCACAACTAACTTAATGGTGTATACTAGCACGCTCAACTCCTGCTTGGACAAACGTTGCTAGATCGACAGTGTTTACGTGGATTTCTCTAAAGCTTTTGACAAAGTGCCTCACGATTTAACTATAAGAAAGCTCGAACGGTTGGGGTTTCCAGCATGGCTTCTCAGCTGGTTGCGCTCCTATTTATTTGGAAGATCTGCTTACGTGAAACTCATGTCCACTGAGTCAAACCGCTTCGCCACACCTTCCGGTGTTCCACAAGGAAGTCACCTTGGGCCTCTGATTTTCATACTGTTTGTCAATGACCTGAGTTACTGTCTCTGCTGTCATCACCTAATGTACGCCGATGACTTGAAAATCTACCGTGTAGTCAGTACACTGATTGACTGTGCTGCTCTACAGCAAGACATCAATGCCATAGCTAATTGGTGTATTTCGAACGGGATAGAAATGAACACAATGAAGTGCAAGGTTATAAGCTTTACCAGAAGTAGAAGGCAGCTGAGTTTTGAATACGCTGTAAACGATGCAACATTGGAACGAGTATCATCCATCAAAGACCTTGGCGTAATAATGGACAGCAAGTTAAACTTCAACGAGCATATTACCACGACAATCGCAAAGGCTTTCGCTGTACTCGGCTTCATTCGTCGCAATGCATCCGAGTTTCGTGACGTGTACGCACTGAAGGTACTGTACTGTTCGCTTGTTCGAAGTATTCTAGAATATGGTGTGCAAGTCTGGGCACCATACCAAGAAACGCACATCACTAGAATTAAAAGAGTTCAACGTTGCTTCCTCCGTTTCGCTTTACGACGACTACCGTGGAACAATCCAATAAGGTTGCCCCCGTACGAAAACCGGCTCCAGCTAATACGATTGGAGTCTCTACGAAAACGACGCATATTTCTGCAAACAATGTTCGCCTTTGACATAATCAGCAACCGAATAGACTGTCCGGATCTTCTACAGCAGGTGAATATATTTGTTCCTGCTCGCCTCTCCCGCCAGCGTTTGCTGTTTTGGACTGCACGCCATCGTACAACCTTCGGACAAAACAACCCGCTTGAGAGATGTTTTGCGCTTCTGAATGGTGTTGAAGGCTTTGATTGCAATGTGAGTAGAGTTTATTTTAAATGTTTGTTATTAGGACAACTAGATATGTAAGTTTTAATCAGTCTGTACAGTCATAGCTGAAGACAAAGTGAAATAAATAAATAAATATTTTGTTGCCGAAAAACTCATGAAGCAAAAAGCCTTTGAAAAAAATATTTGATTTTGTGCCATCAAACATAATTCTCTTGCAATCTAAAAAGCCCAAAGGGTGGAGCCTTCGGAAACATCCTTCGATTGCAACATAATTGCAATATTGCAAACTATGTTCCGTTTTGTTTTGTTAACCCCTTGAAAAAGGCACAATACATGTATCCGAAAAGTCGGATGAAAACATAAAACCCCGTTTTTTGATCCCAAAAGACTGAAAGCCAAAACCTCAAACGTCGCCATCTTAGTCGAATCTATCAAGAAAACTTATTTGCAACATGTGTGCTGCTCGGGATGTGTTTTTCTTATTACATTTCACTATGCACGAGAAAAGCACCATAACTGTCTGATGGATTATTCTGCAACCAATCATACACTACAACATGATAGACAGCATATGCCAAGTTAAGCTTATTGAAGCCGAATAATTTTAAATGGGAAAATAATATTAATGGTTACAGCGCCACTAGCGTTTTAGTACTTACGCTCTACTGGGAATACATTCGGAAAATGCTTCGAATTTTTTTGAAATCCTTGCGGATTTTTTTGGGAATTCATTCGAAAATTTATTTACGAAAACTTTAGAAAACACCTTAAGGAATTGTTCTGGATATTCTTAGGAAAATTCCTTTAGAGGTTCCTTCGGAAACTCCTTTACGAATTACTTTGGAAATTTTAATAAATTCCTCCAGGAATTTCTTTGGAAATTATTTCCAGAATTCTTGGAGGAGATTATTTTCGGTACTTGTTTTGAGGAATTCCTCCAGTAACTGCTCCGGATTTTTTTTCGGTCACTTCTAGAGAGTTTCTCTTCTACAAATTCCTTTCAACATTCGGAAATTCTCTTAAAATTTCCATAGAAATTTATTTCGAAATTCCTTCGAGAATCTATTCATAAATTCATTTTGGAAATCTTCTGGGGAATTCTTTGATTTTTTTTTGAGAATTAGTTCGAGAATACCTTCAGAAATTCTTTTGAAAATACTTCTGGGAATTCCTTGGAAAATCCATTCGATATTCACAATTTCCTTTAGATTTTATTTTCTTGAAAACCTCTTCATGTTCTACCGCGGGAAATCATTGGGAAATCCTTTCAGAAATTACTCCTGAATTACCTTTAGAAATTCCTCCAGGAATTCATTCGGGGACTCATCTTGGGAATTCTCCCAGGAATAATTTAGAAAATTACGCTTATAATTCCTAGGACATGTGATTCCTTTGTAAAACCATCCGAAAATTCTTTTGAAAACTGTTCCAGAAATTTCTCCGAAAGTTCTTCCAGGAACTGCCTTGCAATCCTCAATTATTATATATTTTGTTTATACATTCATGAAGAATTTCCTAGCGAACTCTAAGAAGATTTTACAAGCAAAACCTAATTGTTTTCCAGAATAAATGCTTAGCTCTCTTTAGGTTTTACTTCGGGAATAATTCAGAAATTTCTTTGAAGCTGGATAGACGTTTTTAGTCCATAGATCGGAACAACCATCCAAGGTGTTCAATTCTTAAATTGTTTATTTTTTTCATGTTCCTTGATTGTGTCAGAAATGTTCTGATAATTCCAGCATTTTTCCAGGTTTTCCAGGTAGTAGTCACCCTGTGGAAACGGTCACGGTGAAAATTCAGAAGAAAAAAATCTCGTGCCAATTAGAATAAACTTCCTACGAAAACTCCTAACAATTTCCATTGAAATAGTATTTTTTTCTCATTTAAAAAAAATTGCTATGGAAAATTTCTGGTGAAAACTCCAGTGAGTTTCTCGTAAAAACTCCTTAGAGTCTCCCGCGGATGTTCCGAAAAATGTTCAGTGAAAATTTGACAGAATATTTTGTTGAGTATTCTGGAGCATAAAATTTAGAACAAATTCTCATGAAAAGTATGAAAAGTTTCTCATGCAATGAATTATTTTCCTCTGAAATTCCAAACAATTTTTCTTGGGAATTACAAAGAGCTGCAAAGTAGTTCCTGTGAAAAATTCGAAAATAATTTCCGATAATGAATATTGATGTCTTGAAAATATCCCGAAAAATGAAAAAAATCTTCGAGAACGTTATAAAAAAATCACCACGCCGATTCACGCCGCCGCCGCCGTTTAAAATGACTTTCGGTGTGACGCCGCCACCGACCAAAATTCTGGCAAACGCCACCGCCGTCGATTTTCAACCGGCGCACACCTCTACCTAACGGTCAGCTTTATACGCCAGTGCACTTCTTCAGCATAATAGATGAAATGATAAGTGGCTCTGGTACATATGAAGATTTCAATGTCTTTGTAGGAGAAAGTAACGGAATTTTGAACAATCATGTTTCCAGGAACGTCCTATAGAGCCACAGGAAATTCTTTCCCTATAAATACATTTTATTCGGACACAAACTCTTTTCATTCTTAAGAGCCCCGCACATAGGATACGTTTGCGTTGCGTTTGACACATTTCCCATGGGAAAACTGTCAAACGCAACGCAAACGTATGCTATGTGCGGGGCTCTTTACTGACTGGGGTTTAATCACCGTGGAAACTTATTTGTTGTTTTAATTGGCTTTTTCGGTGACAATTAAATCAAACAGCAATTTAGCGTTACGCGTTTCGGCTTACTACGCTTCAGCCATCATCAGATGCTTAAAATCACATTCATTACAATTTTCACAATCAAACAATAATTCACCTAAAATACACTTACTACTAGCTGGCAACCTCCTAGCTGTTCAGTCAGACAAACATAACTATTTTTCTTTCTTTCCTTTCTCGCTAATCTCTACCATCCAAATCACAACCCATCGATTACGTAATTTTTCTCACTCTCAGTCATTCGTCCGTTCTCTCCTCTCAGGTACTCTTCTCAATTCCGCCAATAGACCGTTGTATGTTGCAGTCTTGCAAAATGTCGTGACCATCACCAGATGATCAGATATGAAAACAAAAACCACCACGCTTTTAAACGATGTTCTTTACTGACAATCACTGCAAGCGCATCGTGACATGTAGAAGCTGACACGTGAGTACCTTCGGTAAGCGTGACACCCAGATTGACAACCACAAGCTGAGAGCCATAAAGAACATCAGGTCGGTCAGCTGTCAAAAGTGCAGGTGAGCACCGTTATTGATTGATTTTGTTGTCGTTTGATTGGACTGACGTCGTTTTTAATTGATAAATTGGATAAATCAATAGTTAAATTAAGGGTTCATTCACAAATTACATAACGCTAAAATGGACCTGGGGCTGAAAGCCCCCACCCACCCTCTCGTAACGTATTTTGTATGGGAGGGTTCTGAAATTTGTATGGGCCGTATTTGTGAATGGCTCTAACTAAGTTTTTACCAATTTGATCCAGACTATCTTTAAGGCCAATTTTTTTATTGATTTTTTCAAATGGATACAATCAAAAAACGACGCATCCTACAAAAAAATGTTATATGGGTGACTATCGCAAAATCAGTCAAAGTTTCTAATAAAGATATCGGAAACAATTCAAATTGAGCCCTACACTGAAAAAAAATCAGTTTCAACAGTTTCAAAAATAAAACTCGATTTGCGAAAAAACGCTTTTTTTGATTTGTATGAAATTGTGTCTCAAGATAGGTGATTTTGTTCCTACCAACCGTCCATACATCGCAAGCTGGGCACTTTGAAGGAAAAAAGTTTTTCTAACAAAACTTTTTCTTGTCGAAATTATTTTCAGTGTATTTTTATCCGTTGCGATTAGTTACGACCTAAATATTGTACTCTGCTTGACTGTACAGGAATATTTAAATATATGTATGTATATGTTAAATCCACTGGCACTCCTTGACACTGAGAAAAAAACCAATTCCGACAAGAAAAATTTTTGTTAGAAAACTTTTTTCCCTTAAAAGTGTCAAGCTTGCGATGTATGGACGGTTGGTAGGAACATAATCACCTATCTTGAGACACAATTTCATACAAATCAAAAAAGCGTTTTTCACAAATCGAGTTTTAATTTTTGAAACTGTTGAAACTGATTTTTTTCAGTGTAGGGCTCAATTTGAATTGTTTCCGATATCTTTATTAGAAACTTTGACTGATTTTGCGATAGTCACCCATACAACATTTTTTTGTAGGATGCGTCGTTTTTTAATTGTATCCATTTGAAAAAATCAATAAAAAAAATTTGGCCTTTTTCAAAAGATAGTCTGGATCAAATTTGGAAAAACTATGTATGTACTTTTCTTTTAATAGCACCTCTTAAAATATTGCACAAAAAGTCAATATAAAATGTTCCCAAAAATTCTATTTTGGCTTCATGCATTTTTATCACAGCAAAAATCCATTAATTCCGCTAAGTGGATTATTCCATTGCTGTCGAGCGTTGATTTCGAACCAAACACCGCATAGGTCAAGTGATCATCACGATAGTCAAGGTGACATGGATATGACAACCACAACATCAGGAAAGTTTTCCTATCATTCATGCTGGTGATCACAGGCAGAAGAAGTGAAGACATGGTGAGTGACCAAGCGCTAGTTGCTAAAATGTCACTTTCATGGTGATCGTTACACCAAGCATATGAGATCCACATTGAGCATCACAATTGAGTGCTTGACACATGACCTGGATTTTGTTATTGTCACGCTTTGCGTGACTTGTACGGTGACACTTTGCAGCACTGGTATGTTGTATCAGGGGAGTGCAGGGATGCCAGATTTGAAGACATGTCTTCAATTTGAAGACATTTGAATCTCTGTGAAGACATTTATTTCATGAAGACATTTTGAAGACTTTTCAAAATATTTGAAGACTTACCTTCATATTTTAAGATACCGTCTACGGGGGTGTCATTGGGCCTCGGTAATATTTTTTACTGATTTAAATCAGTAAAAATTAGTTTGAACCGAGTGATCAGTAAATTAAAAAAAATTCACTGATATCTGTTACAATATTTGCCGATGCCTCAGTACAATAAAATATAATGTCGAGATTCGGTACTTTTATTTACCGATCAACTCTGTATTATGCAAATCTGCCATATTTGTCAAACTGTTTACCGATCACTCAGTAAAAAATATACGAATTACCGAGTAAACCATAAGATAAATACCGAGTTCTCAGTTTTCGACTAAAATACGTGACGCTTGGTGATACGCCATATTTGTTGGTTGAATCGTTTTTTCAAGACAAGTTTTTCGTCATTTAGATTTAACAAAAAATTTTCTGACTTCTATTCGTTCGTCGGTTTTAGAATTACCATTAGCCTGCATGTAAGTATAATAAGATTACTATTCATAAAAGTTTGATTTGCTATCTGTAACCAGTTTTCGAATTTTCAGGGAAATGCATAACAACTATCAGCGTCGAGGTTGTGGCATAGCGCTAGTGCTATGCCGGAAACAGAACCGGAAACAGCGAAAATATGAGTGAAACAAGTTTTGCGGCAATTATTCCTGTACAAACATGAAGCTTAATGAAATTATTCGAAATAAATAACATAAATTTTGATCATAGTATTTATTGATTGTATTTTTTGTTTCATTATCAGTGTGAAAAATTATAAAAATGACATTCTGTTCGGTAGTGTGGAGTACTGAGGTTTGCTCTCTATATTTACAGATCCATCCGCACTTCCATACCGAGTAATCGGTAATTTTTACAGATCTGCTCGGTAATTTTTGACAATTCTCCATCATGAATGCTGAACCGAGAACTCGGTAACTGAAATTGATTACCGAGGTGACTACCGAGAGCTCAGCTGTTGAGAAATCGGTAATTCGTTTACCAGGCCCGGTGAATAAATTTAAGTGTGTTACAAAGCTCTAGTAGTTAATACTGGAATCAAGTTGTAATTAGTTAGGTACAAGCTTGAACAATAAATTTACCACTGTGTGGGGAAAAATAATAAATGAGAGAAATTCTTCAAAGTTAAATGTTGTTTAAAATTGGCCCATTCTAACCCCTCGCAGGGGGTGACATTGGGCCACATACAATAAAGTTCAGCGGTGACGATGCAACGATTCAATCGTTCGTTAAAAATAATTGCCAACATTACGGCTTTTACCAACTATGTATGGCAAATCAACCAAAGGCTTGGCCCAATCTCACCCCTTTTTAGCATGCATTGCTCGTTGCTACGAAAAAACAAGACCACCTAATAAATATTCATAAAATTCGATAAAACAACAAACAGATTATCGTCACATAATCACCAGGTCCATCGATCTAAAATTTAGTTATGTAATAGATTTGTGGGGCATTACTGACACTATTTTAATACGGGTTCATTCGATCAATAGTTTTACATTCAAATTCCAAGCATTATGGTACGAGCATAATTAATCCTTGTAATTTGTTTTGTGATTTCCTAGACGTGAATTTTAATATAATTTCGAACCGTTTGAAGTTTTCATCAAAATTCGTAACAGTTTCTGAGATATTAGAAGTTGAAACTTTTTTCGTTTTTGGCCCAATCTTACCCCCTAGGCCCAATGTCACCCCGAACGACAGTACTTGAAAACAATCAATAAGCCAGCGAATAAAAAATATAATTTGATTACTAAGTTATAAATTTTGCGACTTCTAAATGCAGATAATATAAATATTCCAAATCATTTATACATAATAGACTAATGTTTCGGGCTTAAAATTTCTAACGTAAAAACACGTTTACACTAGCCGGTTGATAAGATTGTTAATTGCAACACATTTTAGACGTCAAACGTACATTTTTTAGTTATGTGCTGGTTAAAAAATTCCCGATGGCAGCATTTGTTTAAATTTTCCTTGGTAGCATGGCGTTTTCGAAGTGTCTGGTTAAAAGGTATTTCGATCATTGTATCAGAACGCAATGACCGATCTAATTTATTTCAAACGGCAAAAAAAAAACAGAATTCTATTACGACTTTTTTGGCTAGAACCAATTTTTTAAAATTTCTTAAAATTTTATTTCCAGAATACCCGTAGAGAATGAGAATAAATTTTGAAGAATTTTCCGTGGATTTTAGAAATAATTTTCAGTGAAAATTCGTTTTCAAAAATTAATTCGTGTAAAAAAGGGAGAATTAACCATGAAAATTCTAAGGAATTTTTCATGAAAATTCAAGAGAATTGAAATTGAAAAATCTTCTAAAGTTATCTTGGAAATTTAAAACAATTTCAGTATGAGCAAATAAAGGGGTTCCCCCCAAATTGAAATGGGAAATTCATATTTATTTCCACAAACAACTTTCTAAGTTCTTGCGGGAAAATCATCTGAACTCCCACAAAGAATTCATTTTCATTTCCGCAAGAAATTTGTCTTGAATTTTCGTGGGATGTACTCCGGATTTGTATTTGAAATTTAAGGGATGTCTCTTCGGATTTTGCATGTACCACATTTTCACGGAAAGTTCTAAATTTCCACAGGAAATTATTTTCAATTTTCTCAGAATTTTTTTTTTAGTACCCATAGAAAATTCTTACGAATGTCGACAAGAAATTGGAATTGTTTTGGTTTTTAATAGATATTTCTCAGAATAGCCACGGTAAATTATTTTCAAATTGTACAGAAAAATCTTTTGAAAATCCTTGAATTCCTTTGTTATTTTTTCAAGACATATTTTCGGGCACTCTTCCAGTATTTTAACTGGAAATCCCTCTATGAATTTCTCCAGTAAATCATTCTCTGGAATTCTTTTTGAAATTCTCCTTAAAGTTCGTCCAGGGATTCGTCCTGCAATTCATTCAGAGATTTTTCAGAAAATTTATCCAGAATTTCCTTTGGAAGTACATCTAGGAGCTCCTCCAGAAATTTCTCCGTAAGATCCTTCAAGAATTCCGTCGGAAAGTCCTCCAGTCGTTTCTCTAGAAATTCCTCTAGAAGCTCCTGCAGGCATTCGTTCGGAATTTCCTCCGAGTATCCCTTCGAAAGTTTCTCAAGGAATTCCTCTTGATGATGCTCCAAGAATGATTCTCTAATAATACCTCTGGAATTATACTCTAGAATTTATCTGTTAATTCCTCCAGGAATTCTTCGGGAAATTCCTGCAGCAATACATCAGGAAGTTCCTCCAAAAAGTTATCCAGAAGATCCTTCGGAAGTTTCTTCAGAAATTTCTTCGGGAACTTCACTGCAAACTCTTTCAGTAATTGCTCAGGAAAACCCTCCAGGAATTCTTCAGGAAAATCCTTCAGAAAATCCCTCAGGAATTCCTCCTGTAATTCCTCCGGAAGTTCTATTAGCATTTCACCTGGAAGTTACTCCAGAAATTTATCTGGAAGTTCCTTCAGAAAATCTTTTGGATGTTCCAACAGCAATTCCTCCGGAAATTCCTTCAGGAGTTCCATTAGGAAGTCTCCGAAAAATTCATCAGGAATTCATCCTGAAGTTTTTCCAGAAATTTCTTCAGAAAATCTTGTAGAAGCTTCTTCAGGTGTATATAATTCCGAATCTAATTCTTTAAAATTAAATTCAGAAGAATTCTACAAAGAAATTCAGTTAGAAAAATCCGTTGGAATTATATTTAAAGACTCATTAAAAAATCCAAGGGAAAGTGGTTTTCCTTACTCATGAAGATTTAAAGAATATTCTTTTGAATTCTAACAATTTGAGTGTTCAAAAATAAACGATACATAAAACAAGGAGATGATTGAAATTATAAACCTATTGGATTTTGAAATTTTTTCACTGATAATCATAATTTTGATATTGAAGACATTTGAAGACATTTTTACTCGACTGTGAAGACATTTGAAAATATCCCCTGGCATCCCTGGGGGAGTGTGGTATATTTGATACAACCTACAACGGTCTATTGGCGGAATAGAGAAGAGTACCTGAGAGGAGAGAACGGACGAATGACTGAGAGTGAGAAAAATTACGTAATCGATGGGTTGTGCACGCTTAAAATGACTTTCATATTTTTGTGTTCCGTTCACACAAAACGGGCCTCTCCTGGAACAACTCATATTATGAGTAACTACGATGTTACTCATTTTTGTGTAACCGATGGCCGATGATTTTCGGTGAGTTCATTTTACACAGCGAGAGAGCAGTCGGAAATCGAACCTAACCTCAATTGTTAATGTTAAAGTAAGCCAACTTTTCCATACTTATTCGGAGGCTTCTCCAATCGTTTCGATCAACAAAACAAAGTGCGATGATTGTATTCGCACTTTTTTTTTGTTTCGCCATCAAAACAAAATGAAAAACCTCCGAAAAAGTGCGATTTCTTGCAGCACATTGTGCACACGTTCGCCATCATAAGGCATTTTATGAGACAGATCGAAACAGCTGTTTTTCTCATGTTTATCTACTTTGACAATTAGTGGGAGCCCGTTTGTTTGGTAATTTCGCGCTGAACATTCCGATGAGTCCCATCATCAATGCTGCCTGTGTTTTAGAACAAAGTTTTTCATATGATTCTTAAAACGGGTCGTTAGATTATTCATACCATTGCATTCTAAGCATGAAATGCTGAAGAAAACACGAATGAAAAAAATTAAAACTTTACAAACATTATTTGGTGTTCGGACCTAACGGAATGTTCACGCAGAATCATACCAAAACAAAACATTGGAAGTAAATAATCGGGCCACCGCTGAACGTCTCATAAAATGCCTTATAGCGACCCGAAGGGACTTTGACAGTTCGAGGCAAACTCACTTACACATATCATGCACATTTTAGACAGTACACAGCGACTGCTTATGTTTCACACAAAATTTTCACTCATAGTGAGAGTTGGCCAAGGCGTCGCCGTGATGTGTGAAAGCTATTCATGCGATGTGTACTTGACTTTAAGCGTGTGATTTGGGTGGTAGAGATTAGGGATCCTATAATGAGAGATATGCAAATACTTTTCCAGACGATTTAGCAACGCTGTTACTTTTGTTTGCAAACGCTTCCAGCACTTGCCGCAGCGCAAAATGTTGAAGCTTGTATATGACTTTGCATTTGATAACAATTTGGAATATGTTTGTCTGTCCACTAACAGTGTTCAAATAAGCATTATCACTAAAATAAAAGTGCAATACAAATAAGCGAAACACGATACATAAACTAGATTACTTCTACTCGCGAAAGTAAAACAAATTGTTTATTCGATGAAATTTTTCTTAAAATCTATCTCAATACCTCTCAACCTCGTCTCAATCTGCAACAATAACAACGTTCATTTGGCTCACGCTTTGACAGTTCTCAATGCTCGATTGGCTTACAATGGCCGCTTTCGCATATCTCTCATTATAGGATCCCTAGTAGAGATTAGCGAGAAAGGAAAGAAAGAAAAATAGTTATGTTTGTCTGACTGAACCGACTGAACAGCTAGGAGGTTGCCAGCTAGTAGTAAATGTATTTTGTGTGAATTATTGTTTGATTGTGAAAATTGTAATAAATGTGATTTTAGGCGACTGATGATGGGGCTGAAGCGTAGTAAGCCGAAACGCGTAACGCTAAATTGCTGTTTGATTTAATTGTCACCGAAAAAAGCCAATTAAAACACCAAAAAAATCTTTTCATTCTTCACAAGAAGTTCTTTCGAATATCCATTAAGAAATCATGTGAGTTTTCACGGAGAATTATCTTAGAATTCCCACAGCAAAATCTCCCCATTAAAGTTTTTCTTTACAATTTTCACTGAAATTTATATTTATATTTCTAGCAATTTTTGTCGAAATTCTTATGAGAAATTATTTCTATTTTCATGAAAAATTCTTTCTATTTTCATATGAAACTATTTCGTACATTCAAGGTATTTTTTAAGAATTGTCTGGGAAATCATTTCGATTTTATACGGATTATGTATTCTTTCAAATTTCCAAAAACAAATTGTTTCGATGTTTCACACAGAGTCAATTCGAATTTTATTGGTAGTATTTTTAGCTTTCCCAAGATTCTTTTTTGAGTTTTTCCATTTCAAATTCTTATTTATTATAATAGATTCTATCTCAATAATTAACAGGAAATTCTTTCTTTACCCTGAATCATTATTTTTTCCAATAACATTTTTATTACAAGTGGATTTGGACAAAAAAAATGTTCTTAATTTTAGATCAATCTTTAAAACCTACACAAAACTCCATTAGACTCGTAGTTTGGCGTCCACTGCTCTCGTACTTCTCAGTCCTGTAACCATGAATAACGCTACTCTTTGGCATTCTTCCACTACCACTGACTGACTTGTTGGTCCTGGGGGATTGCCCACTCCTTGTTCAACGTGGTGGAAGCAAGCATGACACTGCGTTGATGTATTGATTTATCCCTGTCGGTCGTCTCGCCGACGACGTCGCGGAGGCAATCAGTGGCGAAAGAAGCATCAAGACATCAACGAACGGTTTTCCAGGCAGTGTCGTGATGGCTTTCGCCATTTATAGAACTTTTAACACCGACAACAGCTGCGTTGATGGCATCATTAGTTCGAGTCATTTTTCACCAGCAGTGAATGTCGCAGAGATAAACTTTCCAAATTACGGTCGTCGTTAAATGTGATGCCAGCGTTGTTGTCGGAGCTTACGAATAAATTGTCTAAGGATCTTTTGAATAGTTTGGATAGTTTTATTCTTTGAAATGTTTAGCTCTTAAGCAAAGAACTGTATTACAGTTGTTAAAATACATCTTACAAAGGATAACGGATGGCTTCCGTAAATGGGTGTAATAAATTAATTTTGACATGTTTTATAGAGCTTTCAAAAAGTCAGTCGATAAACATTTTTTGGTAAGTTCGTGCATGCAAGATTAGTTGATTGCGTTCAACAAAACTGTATTTTTAAGCGAAGAGAGCCGAAAACAAATTGCAAGGAGATGCTAGAACTTCTTTATGCAACGATTGACTTCACTACATAACAATATTATTGTACCAATTTTCAAGATATCAAAAGGTATTGATCTGCTGCTACTCAACATAGAGAGCACACTATTCAATTGTTTAACTAGGATAATTATTTTGTTTAATTATAATGTGATCATAATTCACGTTATCATGATGTTCATTTTAACATGTGTGCAGAAGTAGAGCAATTTATCACTCAAGCAATCAAATCCAGGTGTTATGATCCAGTGTAGCAAATGTTGGTGTTGAACGTTATCTCATTTTGCACACACGTCAGAAATTTCGTTATAACATTATTGAGCACATCCACGCCGTTTAATTAATATGTATCTCTGGACGGAAATGAACAAACATTTGAAGCATTAAGCCGAATTCTACAAACGTTATTCATGGATACAAAATTCTTCTAGAACAACTATCATCTCTGTAATTTGGCGTGTTGAAGTTTGTGGAACTGAAATGCAAATTCCAAATATTTGCGAAACAAACATAGCTTCACGAGTGAGCTTCAAATAATAATGTATCTAGACATAACACTTTAGTTAGGATCCAGCCAACAAACAACCCTCATCACATTTCATCATATGTGGCAAAATTGCGGCAGATTTGGGGCAAGTCCCATGTTTCTTATTTAGATTCCAAGTGGGCGGAAGCTGAAACGGCAATAGTTAGAGAGTCACAACCATAGAAGAGACAAAACAAATAGAGCCGACTCAGAAATAATTTTCATCTGTTTTGGACTTGTTTGTAATTTCAAATCGTTTCTATTCAGTTCTACGATTTCTGACTGGCAATGTCACAGCTATTTTTTTTTCTCGATTGATTTGCATGAAGTTCTTAGTAAAACTTCAGTATACTTGTTGTCCATTGCATAAAAAAGCTAGTCTGGTGATTGAATGATGGGACGGAGTGTCTCAGAGGGTTAAAATGGTTCAAGTATCTGTTCGTTGATGAATAGTTGTAAATGCTCATCATATAAACCATTTCCAATGCCATACATGAAAATTGCGCCTTATATTCTCCACGGCTCATAGAAGTGATTAAAATTGGATTGTTCCTCTGGAACTCTGCTTGCGACATATCACACTTTATGATACTGCAAGGCAATAATGATTTCAAAATGATGGTTGTTTATGATCTCGAAACAAAAATCCTGAAATCTCGGCGCAGGGATGCTCGATACAATTTTCAGCAGCATGCATCGATTTTAGTAAAATGTATGTATTTGTTCATATAGAGTTTTTGGTGCTGGTGGAAATGTAAAAAAAACATACTCTTTTAAATCCATAGGGCATCGAAATTTCAATAAAGCAAGACTAGGCAAGTCAGTTGAAATCGATTGACTAATCAAAAAATCAACGTATTCAAACTATTTACAATTGGCGCACAAGGTGATAGATTTATAAAACTAACAGAATCATCAAAATGCATATTAAACGCAATTCGCTTGCATGAAAGCTGACTTTCTCGATTTGGTTGAACTGTCCAATCGTGGTATATTCTGGAAGCCAGTAAAAGTTTTATAAACTACAAATAAAAAAAATGTTGGCTTAAATGTATTCTAATGTACGTACATATTTCTAATCAGTGTTGTGCAAAAATTTTGCTCTTTGATTTTACTCTATCTAAACGGTTTTATAATTTTAACAGTTTGACATGACTTTTAAAAAATTTAAATATCCTTCTAATAGTTGCACTTAATTAGTTTAGATTATAAAATCTTTTAGATGGAGTAAAATCAAAGAGCAGATTTTTTTTTGCACAGAGTGTAGGACAACACTGTTTCTAATCATATGCAAACAAACGTTAAACTCGCTGCTATTTGAAATGGAAATAAATTCAAACTGCGCTAGCTTGTAAAATTTGATCTCATCTAATTGATTATTGAATATTAATTTGACTGTATTTCCAGTTGCATATCGTTAAATTTTCAACACTTTTTTTCGGTGTAGACTTTATCACTTTGTCATATATGATAATATAGCTTCTGTGTTTCATGTGCACACTTATGCTTATGCACACATTGATTTCATATCATTGAATTAATAATACCTTCATTCTGCTGTGATAGATTTTTACAGCATTCGCAAAAAAAAATCTTTTTTTCAACTGACACAGCACAAATGCTGTACCGTCGCTGAACAGTAAGAGTAAAAGAAGGGAATGATTGCTTTCCTGTGGAACACTGGATGGGACGGAAATAGCATCGGAATATGATGGATCAATCGACATTAATTCTAATAGTTCTACCAGATAAAAACGACTTCAATCAGTGGATCAAGGAGGCGAAAGACGCGATTTAAAAATCAATTTGCATTTTGGTATCCCTATAAGGTTAGTTGTGATTAATCTTATTGGAAAGCATGCCACTGGAAATATGATGCTTGCGAGTTGCGAAGAGACAGTGTGCACATTGATTACGAAAAAGGTTGTTGGTGTAATTTCGCATCCGTGGCATAGCGTAGTTTAACTATAAACTCTACTTTAAACTGGAGTCAGGCAAGTTAAATATCTTCTCTAACAGAACTGAACGACAGGAACAGTAGCTTTCCACACAAAATTATGAATTGCGAATAAAAAAAATCGGGTGAAATCATCGAGTGGATATAAATTTTTATGGAAGAATTGACCATGGCCAGAATAGAAAGAAGAACATCTATTTTTGTGTGGAAAATTACACAGAAAAAATCAACGTCGGATTTTGGCAAGTCTACAAAGTCTCCAAGTCAACTGGGTGGATTACAAACGGCGAATCTATTCAGTTGACTTCTGGAGACCTTTAAGCCATTGGCATCTCTACGGAATGGCACGTTACTTTGAGAAGATGGAGGAAGCTTACATCAGACTGAAGAGGGAAGCCAAGGGGATCGGACTAGTCATCAACACGTCGAAGACAAAGTACATGATAGAATGAGGTTCAAGAGAAGACAATGTGAGCCACCCACCGCGAGTTTGCATCGGTGGTGACAAATTCGAGGTGGTAGAAGAATTTGTGTACGTGGAGGAGGCGAATGAACCACGAGTTGCATGAGCTGCTGGGAGAACCATCCATCGTTCACACCGCGAAAATCGGACGACTGCGGTGGGCCGGGCGCGTAGCCAGAATGTCGGACAGTAACCCGGTGAAAAAAGGTTCTCGACAACGATCCGACGGGCACAAGAAGGCGAGGTGCACAGCGGGCATGGTGGATCGATCAGGTGGAAGATGACTTGCGGACCCTCCGTAGACTGCGTGGTTGGCGACGTGTAGCCATGGACCGAGCTGAATGGAGAAGACTCTTATATACCGCACAGGCCATTTCGACCTCAGTCTGAATAAATAATAATAATAATAATAATCTCTTTTTTTGGAAAAGATGTTTAATTTTGATACACATAGTTAAGTTTGCCATTTTAGGGTGTTTTATGAGATATTGCGAAAAAAATATTCTGCTGCCGGTGGGACTTGAACCCTCACTATTCCATTTAGTACACGGACGTATTACCAATTATACAACAGCTGCCCTTGCGAGAAGTTGTTCCATAACCAGCTAATAACGATGGGATATCAGTCAATTCCCCGTATCTATCGAATCTGCTTTGGCAACATTTTACACCCTGTTCTCTCTACCCAACTATGTGTATCAGAATTGAACAACAGTCGGTTGCGTTTGAATCACAAACTTGTGCTTCTATTTGTCGTATTGAGGCGGGTTTGCTTCTGCAACGACAATAGAGGCTCGCTTGCCACCGAGCGTCCGACCAGCTGCGGTGTGTGATACTGCAAATACTAGGGAAGGTTAGTCGGGCCTTGATTTCGAGTGCATGTCCCTGATTCACCAATTTTTGAAAGTTGCTGATGTTAGACTGTAACCTTAGTCTGCCCTTCATCTTGTCTGTTGTTTCCCATTACGAATGTCTTCCTCTTGTTGTCCATTTCAATGTCTGTCGTTAATCCCTTCCGTAAGTCTTCCTCTCGTTGTTGTCTCCCAAAACAAATAGTTTTTTTTATCCCGTTACAGATGTAAAACATCGCGAAGAATGTCAACTTTGTGAGCATCAGCATCATAATTACTTAAGTACCCTAAAATCCTTTCCCTAACCTCGACCAAACCGCGAGTCTTTCGGTTTCCCAAAACTAACACTATGTATAAGAATCAAGAAATGTATTGTAAAACTTGATTGCGGCTCCGTAACGCTTCACGGCAAATGAGCCTTCCAAATGAACGAAAGGTAAAAAAATCATTTTCCCCTGCACTTCTCTATTCTTACATTTAACTCTCTTTTTTCACATCTCATTTCTCACTACACACTACTCACTTCCCATTTCACAATTTTCACTACTCACTTCTCATTTCTCACTCTTCACTACTCGTAATCTGAGGTATTTGTTTAACTATTCGGCCAAACGGCATTCATCAAAACGACCCGTTCGGCCAAACGGAATTTGGCCAAATGACCGTCGAAAACGGCGTTACTTGAAATATCCGATCGAGACTCGTCGAATAGGTATGAGTTGCTGGAGGCTCACACCGTGCACAGACTGGATCTCCCAGTTTGGATGATTTCAGTTCAAGAGTTTGTATGCCTCGAGCACATCGATTTTTTCGAGGAAGCTGCTCCGAAGATCTTGTTGGGAATTGATAATATGGGCTGCCGAGTAGGAAAAGCTCTCCAATCGCTGTCCTCAGTACAAACATCGTAGGCAACGTACAAGAGTGGGATTTGCCACTGAGTATCACTAAACGATAAGTTGCTGGAAGGACCGGGCATGGTAGCAGCACTATCGACCGTGAGCAACAGTTTTCACGAAAATAATCGCTTTCGGAGGTGACATAAGAGACATGTTTCCGTCCGGAGGATTGCTTTTCCCAGATCCGAATGAAGAGGTGAAAATCTTCTTGATGGACATCGTGATTTTTGATTCGAACCGCTCACCTTACTTTACACAGTTTGTGAAGAGTTTGAACACCCAAGAACACACTGAGGAGTTTCCTTAACTTTCCGGGACTCGCACTGTTGTGTACAACACATTGAGTAAAAGTGAGATATCTTTCCAGTCAGTTGACCAATTTGCACCAAACCACATGTATTCCTAACCAAATTAGTTCTTTATCAGAAAAGATATCAAAAGTGTTTCGATAGAATGCTCGGGTTAATATAACAAACTCAGACTCAGACTTTAGACTCAGGTGCATGGGGAAAAGTGACCAAGAATATTTTTTTCCATTTTTTAACAATTCATCCTAAGGTAGCGCGTTTTTTCTACACCATTGCTGTTGATCAAAGCGGTGTACGTACGTTTTTATTTGCGCTCCGTCGTTTGGCTGAAATGGTTGTTTGACAAACGCAAATGTCATTCCACTGAAATGGCCGTCGGCATAAAAGGTCAATTGACCGAACGATCATACTTTTGGCTATATTTTGCGTGTTTTATACCTAGCTTTCTTCTAGTAATTAGGAATCATATGTCTCTTTAAACTCTTTCATAATCACATTTCTTACCATATTTACATAACCAATAAGATAAGATACAGCCAAAAGTCCAAAATATATTCAGATGTCCAAAATACCATCGTTACCCTATTTAAGTGATTTTTTCTATACAAAATGTCGACCCAATCGGCCTAATGATATTTTCGGCCAAATGGCCGTTTCTGCCAATTTTCTGCCAAATTCCAATTGCCAACCATTCCAGTCAAACAACATGTACGACCTGATTATCTGTTCGGCCAAGCGATCCATTAGGTATGAGTACGTTAGGCCTAATGGACGTTAGGCATCAAATGCTCCAAAAATAGTCCATGACTTATAGAAGGCTGAATTATGCCTAACGTTGCGGGCCCATCTAGCCAAATTTCATTAAATCGAATTGAATGCTCTGCCGAACGGTTATTGGGTTATATATTGTTTGGCAAAAATGTCATTTGGCCGAAAGCGACATATTGTCAAAAAGGGACCTACGGCCGAACTGGCAGTTTGACCAAATAGTCATTTGGCCTATCAGGTCATTTGGCCGAAAATGCGTTTGGTTGTCGTTGGGCCGAACAAGTCATTTGTCCGAATAGGTGATGGGTCCGAAAGATTTCGGAGCTGAAGTACCTTGAGCTGAAAAGTAGATCAAATTTCGTGACAGTTATTGGCATGCAATGTAAAGTAAATAGAACTGTCTGTTTTATTTGCCGACATATTTTTTCCATACTTGAGCAGCTGTCATTGAACATGGGAATACGATTTTCCTCTTCGCAAATAATCGCAGTACGACCCTCCAAGACAGGAAGTTGATTGCAGCAGAATTTATATTTATTGTTCATAAAGCACTTCCACAGGTATTATCTGCGAGGCTTCTAAGCCAAGTTACCATTTTTGCATTCGTTGTATATCATGAGTCTAACTCGATGATACCCAAGGAAGTCGAGGAAATTTCCAACTCAAACATTTCCTAGACTGGACCGGGAATTGAACCCAGCCAGCTTCAGCATGGTCTTGCTTTGAAGCCGCGCATCTTACAGCACGGCCAAGGAAAGCCCCTGATGCACATCGATAGTGACTTGCTAAAACGATTTTAATGTTATATTGGAAAACAGTTTACTGTTCGACATTCTTATTCGTATTTAACACAACGTACTAACATAATAAATTAAGTTACCCTAATACCACTTTAAAGAACCCAATTCTGTTCACCATAAGCGGTCGCTTCTATTGTGATCAATTTTCCTTCGCACACCAGAAGTGATTTCACTTGGAAAAGTTCATGGGCCATGTGCTACAAAATAATCCTGTATATGTGTCCCCACTTGACAAACTTTCAGTCCCGCACCGGAGAAAAGCGTAGAAATATATGTTTGTGTTTCTATACACTCTTCGGTCTTTTTCTTCTCTTTTGTCGCCCGTGGAGTTTCCGCTGGAAGGTTTCTAACCTGACCCTCATCCTTGCTCTTATCTGGCAGTCCATCCGTTCGTACCCGTCTGTGTTTACTTTTCCTTCTCTTGGATGGGTCAGCTTTCAAGTACAACAATCTCAACCATCTTTAATCCCGTCTTTTGAAGGAATGCTTTCACAATGCTTATTTGAAGACGGGAGCAGCACAAACAGTAGAAGAGTTGGTTTTGACGAAGCTTGTCAGTGCTTTTCGGTTCTGCAGCAAAGGCAATAAAATGGGTAGTTAAGACATAAAACGCTATTCATCTTAATGAAATTCTTCATGCAAAGACGATTGCATATTAAATCGAATGGAGATAGGATTGAAAATTCTACTTGAGTTAGAATTGAAGTAGGATTAAGAGCTTTGTATTTAAATAAACGGATTTGGTGTTTTGCAATTGTAAGATTGAATTTGTAATCATTGTTTTTTTTCTCAAAAATCTCGAGAAGCAATATTTTAATCAATTTCGATTTAAGATGACTAATTGTATTTTGCTTTTACTTTCATGCTTCAAATATATGCATGAAAATGAAATTAACATCACAAATTCTTGAGCTGTTTAGCAGTTCCTTTACAGCCCACATTTGTATTGCAATGTAACTTCTCCTGCCGCCAAAGCTGCCAACAGCTGGAACAGAGTTCATGTTGGCATTCGTTAAGTACCACGCCTCCAGTCTGAAACAGTAAGTCTTTTCCGGCTCAAGCTGTCTTCCAGAATTTCCTTTCCAGATTTTCTTTCACAAAGCTCAAAAGAGTTATGCTTCCTCGGGCTTGAGGGCAACCATTTTTCTCTTGTAGCATACTTCTGTTCCTAATACCTCTTTATTGCCATATGACAGATAGTCAACTGTAACTAGATTTTAATTGTTATATAAACTGAAGGGAACATTGTCTGAAATGCAGCACAGGATTAATTTAGTCCTGTCCTAGGATTGTAGACTAAACTACCACTTGCTTTTCCCACTAACTTTAAAACATCTAAATGTATGTACATGAAAAATTGAGCTCTCTAACAGAAAAGTGAATTTAACGAGACAGAACGAAACGTAGCACCCAAAAGTAATAATCAACCCAAGCACATTTTACGCTGAGGACCTTTTACCTTCCACTAAGTATTGAAGGGTTTTTTTTCTCCGGGAGGGTCGTTCAAATTGGAGACATAAAAACACAGTCACTTCTTTTTTTTATGTCCGTACTTATTACCAATTTGGCTCCTCTCTACCCCCTCCAGTGGGGTAACGAGAGAAAGCTGATTGTGCGACAACTGCCTCGTTTGATAAGCGACGGCAAAAGTAGGATTGAGCGTCTGACAGCAACCAGCGTCTGCTTTGACGCCAGAACCGGCAGCTATAGCGGTGGGATTCTTTCCCGTGAATGCTGTTGCTTGGTGACTGGACCGGATGCTCAGTGCGAATTCCGTATTTTCCCGTTTGTGAGGTGCGGAAAGTGGTAAAAATAACTTTGTTTCACCGTCATCATCCTGTGGGGCTGTCATAGTCAGTGTATTTGATTGCTTACTGCTGGGTCGCAGGGGACGGATTTAAAGCTTTTATGAATTGGAGGCCTGGAAAACGTTTGGGTGGCAGCTTTGGCGTTCGACTTATAAGTCGATTGTAACCCAAAATTAACGATGTGGAAAATTGGGAAAAGTTGCCCCTTGTCATCAGGGTGTAAGTTCTTAATATATCGTCACCTCGAGGCGGAAAATGCGGAGAGAAAGGCGATAAAAAAGCATTGCCATTTACAGACAAATTAATGTTTGAGAAAATTAGTAATAATTGGTGCAAATGCAATTACTTGGAAGGGATCAAGGTTTGGGATCAAGTTCAATGCAAATTCATTCATATAGCTCAGCAAAGTCTGCCGTGGCGTGATGCACCCATTCTCCCTACATATGAACACCGATCCAACCTGCTCGAAATCGACACATTGGAGGACACAAGTTGCCTTTGTCGCGATAATACTAACCAGCGGAATCTACGTCACTTAGGAACGACCTGTACGAACGACGAATAAATTTTCCTGAAACTCGTACCTCGTTACAGTCGTTATGGTCGGCAAAATCTGATAAGCTTCATGGCTTCGCGTTTTAACGATGCTTTTAACTTTTTCAAATTTGGTGAGAGTGCTTGCAGAGTTGCTGATCAATTAAAACTGAAAACGCAAGGTCGGTAGCGAAATAGTAATTTTCTTAGAATGTAGAATGTATTGTTTGATTGTTTTTGAAAAGCTTCAAAACTTCCGTAACTATTTTGTAAACGCGTGCCAATTATTAAATGCATTTTGCGGATAAAAAAATAATAGGGAACGAGACTTCCTTCGGATAAAGAAAGTTGTTCCCAATGTGAAAAAATCTATGTATGCCAAACAAAAAGATCATTAGATGTAAGGCACAAAGGAACATATGGCGGAAGTAAGTAAGGTGAAAAGAGAAAATGATAAAGGATCGCATTACGAATTTAGATCTACACGGTTAGAAAAAAGTAGCTAATATTAGGTACTTTTCATTCAAATTGGGGGTTCAGTGTAGGAACCCAAAATTAAGTATTTTTTTCTTGAAATTAAGTAAAATTCACTCAATAATAAGTAAAATATACTTAATTTTAATTAGAAACTAAAGCCCTAAACGCAATACAACGGAACGGCGACGGAAACGGAAAATTTGACAGTTAGTCCATATATTTTCTGTCAAATTTGCCGTTTCCGTCGCCGTTCCGTTGTATTGCGTTTGGGGCTTAACTTAAAGTTAGATAAATTTCACTCAACTTTTGTAAACCTGAGATTCCTCAACGTTGGGTTCCCACACTTTAATGCCCTTGATGAGTGGTTTTGCTCTTCATTTTATGACAACAAAAGGAAGAGGGAGGGAGATGCAAGAGAAAAAAAGTACCTAAAATTAGGTACTTTTTTCTAACCGTGTAAGGTAACAGAACATGCACACCTAAAATAAATCGCCGAATTCAGTAAAATTTTACCGAAATCTCAACAGCAGAACTGTTCGGTAAATAATTTTACTGATTTTCGGTTATTTTGACAATTGGACAATGGAAAAAATTACAAAAAATCTGTAAAATAATTAACGAACAGTTCTGCAGTTGAGATTTCGGTAAAATTTACCGAATACTGTGAAATGAGTTAAGTGTGTGTGAATAAGGAAAATAACCTAATTACGGCATCAAATATTAGAATCTTAAGAAATGTCTCTTCCCCATGAAAACTTGATGTAGCAGGCAATCTACCGACAGGTACAAACAGCGCTGTTGAATAATGATTATAAGGATTAACCGCAAGTACGTAGGGGGAAAGACGGCTTTGGCAGGTTTTGTTCTATTATTGGCAGGTTTTGTTCTATTATTGGCAGGGGGGTTTTTGTCGACCGAATTTTATGAAATTCGGCCACAATATTCTTTGATATGCAAAGAATGTTTAGGCAAAATTTGAGCCTAGTCAGTCATAAAAAAACCCCCTGCCAATAATAGAACAAAACCTGCCAAAGCCGTCATTCCCCCTACTAAAACTACTATATAACAATCAAGTTCCAAGCCTAGTTCATACCAGCGTGGAGTATCGATAAAAGAATGTAGCGTTAATTGAATTTGATTGGATTTTCTAGGTGACTTTTGAATATTTTTTTTTCGCGTTTCGCGTTCCGGATAACTTTTCTACAGCCATCATCAGACGTAATTCGCTAATGCGACTATTTCCAAAAGTTTAATTTGAATGAGGTTTCAATTGCGAATTAAGTCTGAAGATGGCTAAAGAAAGTACGCCGAAATGCCGTGGAACGCAAAAAAAAAGTTTTTTTTTATTTAAAAATCATCGAGGAAAGCCAATCAAATTCAATTAATGACTCTGTGGTGATTAGCTATACAGGATTGCTTATTTCCGATAGGGGCCGTACACATATTACGTAAGCACTTATAGAGGGAGGAGGGAATCATCGTTTTCTTACGCACTGTATAAATAAAAAATCATTTGTATGAAAAAAATCTTACATGGGGGTACGGGGTCAAAAATCCAGAAAAATTGCTTACGTAATATGTGGTAACCCCATAATGGTTGGTGTTAATTGCTGGTGTTGAACGTATAAATTTAGTTCTTCAGATAGGACGGGAATTGTTCTCCAAGAATTTGAGAATTGCTCGGGTGATCTTCTTTGTTCAGCATATCTTTTGGTCAGTTTAGCTTTTTCTTTTCGTCAGTTGTAGCATTTCTTTTGTATTGGTTTGAAAACTCCTCCGAAAATGTATTCATAAATTTCCCAATTATTTTAAGAACCCTCTCGTGAACTACTCCAGGAATGCCAACAATTATTCCTCAAAAAATTCTCCCAAGGACTCGAAAAACTACCCATCAGGCATTTATGGAGGAATTTCTCCACGAATATGGGTGAGTACTCCTTCGCGTATTTCCACAAAGATCCCTTTCTGAAATCATTTGTGATATCCGATTCTCATATCCGGGAGAATTTCTAGAGGAACAGCCGCAAACAATGTTGGACAAATTCTAAGAAACTTGTGGGGTACTTTTCATAGAAATTTCATCACTTATTTGTAAACAAACATCATAGGAAGCCAGCAGGAATCACCGGAGAAATTCCTGACAGATCTTTCGGAGGAATTTATTGGGAAACATCTGTAGGGATTCTTAGGCGTGTTTCTAGGTAAACTCCTAGGAAACATACGGAGTAATTTCTGAGGATTTTTTTTTGATAAATTTTATCGAGGGAATCCCCGATCAGCAATGCATAACAACATTATAACTCAATTCTATCAATAGTTGTTACTTAAAACAACGTGTGTTATAATTAGATAATTTGATAAAAAAGTGTCTTCGGCCAGTTTTATTTCATATCAAAATTATAACAACATTAGTTATGTATATTTACACAAAATAATTGCCTACATTTTTTGTAGATATTGGAAAAAAGCGGAGGTAATCATCTCCAGTATGACTTGAATCTATGTTCGGCATTAATAGCTAATACAAAGTTAATAAGGGACCGACTGTTTACTTCGATGGCATTTACTTCCAGGGTGCAGCAGCCGTAAAAAGTGTAGACAACAACCTTCCGTGCACCATGTTTACGGTACCCGTCACTGAGTGGCGATACCGGCGTTTCTATCTGTGTTGTTAAGCCTGCTACTCTATGTTCTGAGATTTTCACAATTTTCACCATGAGCTCATGGAAGAATGGTAGTTGGAAATCGATAAAATGTATGGGCAAATCAAGTATTTTGCAAATTTATGGAAAATGGTGGTGTTTTAGACGAAAGTAGTGAAAAGGAATGAAGTATGAGGTGAAAACATTATCTCCTGCACTTAGTTTGCACTGATTAGTAGTCTCATAGTGATAAAATTTCGATTTTACTACCATTGAAAAAACGCCATCTCTTGCAATAATCGTTTTGACTGGTACCTTATTGCCTACCCAGATTTTTATACGTTATGTAGGAAGTTACCTTGAAAGTAGATTTTGTACAGGACAATTATATCAACGTTTGTTATAATGTTGATATGAAGGTATCAACCTCTGATTTAGTTGTGTTACGGCTAGAGGGATTTTTGATATAATTTTTGTTATTTTAACAACTAACCAGCCAAATGTGTAACACATTTTGTTACAATATTTTTCTGATATTAATAACTTCCCTTGTTATAATTTTGTTGTGCATTATTGATCGGGTCTCCGGAGGAATTCACCAAAGGGTCTTCAGTGGGTATCTCTAGATAATTTTCCGGAGATCTCCTAGACGGCTGAAAGATTTTCTCTCGGGTGCTTGCGCAGGTACGCGGCGACATTCGAAACCAATCCTTTGCGCGTTATTGAAAAACCTCTCCTCTCCATATAGTGGAGCCACGTCCTGTGTCCTAAAATGAAGAATCGATATTCGATTTTCTTTCAGGGAACGATGAAGTTTATCATCCTGAAGACGTCAGATTTTCTTCGAAAGGAACATTGTTTAATTTGAAATTATAAAAATAGATGGAAAATGCTTCCTCGACACTTAGACTATTATCAGAACTTATATAACATCGGTGCAGGTATTCTTTGCCGATGCGCTATCGTTTGCATTCATAAACGATGTAGGGCTTTAGGATCTTATTATCGTTTCCTCGCTAGTGGATTATAAGGTCCTGTCAGGTCATGTACACCCTTTTTTTGTCGATACTGCAACGTTTCTCGTGGTATTGCGAGTTTCCGATAGCGGGTAGAGCAGAACTACCGAAGCGAACACAAAGCAAACAAAACTGGAGGGCTAAAGCACCAACAAATCAAATAATCCAAAAATCTAAATAAAATATTCATGTATTTCGGGTGATGCACCCATTTTCCTCTGTTTTCCCTATCTCCTAGTCATCGAGGCTTCTCTCACTTTCTCTTCTGTCTTCTCTACATCTTCTTCTTTACTCACGGTTCCTTCTTCGTCCTCACAGTCCTCTTTCTTGTAGTCGGGGCGTCCCCCTGCACTACCTTCTCGTCGCAAACGGCCGTCTGCTGTCGCACCACGCACATATTTTTCCAATAGCTTGCCGCACCGTTTCTCTCCACGCGACCCACAAGGTTGTTGCCTCCACTGGAGACCCCTTTGGCCGTCCAGCGTGACCGGGAAGCTAGAGAAGCAAGATAGGGTCCCTCCGAGGCCCTTGTCCACCGATGACGAGATTTCCATCCAAACCCGTTCAACAGTGTTGGCACTCCAGAAACATCTTAAGAACGACAATGGTCAAACGACTGCTCGCTAATTTCTGCCGTTGACTTACCCAACGGATGGGGTGCTTTCATCCTGCCTGAATCCCAACTTTGCCTATCGTGATCGTGGTGCCCTTCCACGCGACTTTCGTCTGATCTGCGAAACATTTGAGGTTAGATCCGTGTCATGGCGATGAGAGAGGCCTACGTTTTGTTAGCTGATTGCTGGCGCATTCGGCCGAAAGCGAGCTCTGGTGATCTGTCTGCTTATCCCCTTATTTCGTACCCTGCCAAGTGCCGAGTTCCGAACCGCTCGTGCGAGTTTTATTTTGCGTTTGCACCTGATTTGTCAAACATTTGATTAGCTTCAGTTTAACCATACCGTCGTCTGTTTCCTTACATCAAATCTGATAAGGGGGATCCCTTCTGCTCGGGTTCTTGCTATGCCGCGATTTGTTCCCTGGCCGTTCCTCTGAAAATGCTTCGAAGGCCCCGGTTCTCGTCGTAGCAAGACAATCTATCAATTTTTCCGAGGCGGCTTTTAGCAAATCGTGATTTGTGTTAAATCGATGAGTCACTCGCGAAGCTAATGACTAACTACTGAAACTTCCTAATCGAGCACAATAATTCCCATTTACGCCGACGGGATTTCATTTTTTTGTTTTTTTTTTCGCCTCGTGGTGCGACGGCCATGCACTCGCACGGAGGTACCGGAAAGAAAGTGCCGTTTCTTTTGCTGCCGTTTCGTTGCTTACGTCCTTACGATTTGGTGGTTTGTGGTAGGGGAAGGGGGGGGGCAATATGCCCTAGCTGAGCAAACACTGCTCTATTGTCTTATTTGTAACGCTATTCATGAGTATTTTTACATTATGCATCAGTTAAACAAGATAGCTAGTTGATGCCATTCAAAAATTGTCAAAAATCTCAATCATATTAATAATATTCACATTTCAAAAAAGTGGTGATATTTTGTTGCCGGAAAACTCATGAGGCAAAACGCCTTTCAGCTGACGGCTCCTAGGGAACAAAGTACCACGCGTCGGCGAATCAGCATTCTAGTATTGATAGTCCGTGGAGACGCAAGTACTTTGTAGGTTATTGCCACTAGGGCGTTTTGCCTCGCCAAAATGTTAGATGTTTCTACAAAATGTGGAAATTTTCGGTTTTTCCGACCTTCCCATGCACTATTTTGGAACTTTCTTCGCCTATCCTACATAATTTTAGAGCTAGTTTTGTTACGGACATATTTTCTTTTTTTTTTTTAACTAATTTTATTTGCTAATTATCAAATACATGCATTCATCTCTTAGACTAGGTGTTCCGTGTTTTCTTAACACTATCATCCTTATTTGCTATGTTACGCTTTTAGTTATTATTAATACATTTCAATTGCCTCTGGCAGTTAGAATTTTTTCCTCTGGTTGAATTGAACCATGTAGGAATTACAATGTTTTCAACTTAAACTAAACTTAACCTATTTTATACTAAGGGTACAGGAGTTAATCGTTGCAATAGAAGATTGCAACGATTTTTGTCTAAAATTGAAATTATTTTATTGGACATTTGTTGCAATGTCTCAATATTAGAAATTCTATGAAGTTCATTGGTACTATACCACGGAGGCAACTTCAGAATCATTTTCAAAATTTTATTTTGAATTCTCTGGAGTGCCTTCTTTCTGGTATTGCAGCAACTAGCCCATATTGGCACAGCATACAACATGGCAGGTCTAAAATTTGTTTGTAAATCAAATGTTTGTTCTTAAGACAAAGTTTTGATTTTCTGTTTATAAGTGAATACAGACACTTAATATACATTTATTACATTTGGCTTGAATGCCAATGTGATTTTAAAAGATAATTTTTGATCTAGCAGAGGTCCTAAATATTTAGCTCCGCTAGAACAAATAATTGGAACCCCATTCAGTGACAATATGTCTGCGTCTGCTAAAAGGTTTCAAATAAGAAGCTCTCGGCTTATGTGGAAAATTATAAGCTCAGTTTTGAAAGCATCCGGACAAATTTTCTATTTTTGCAAGTAAGTGGAAAAAAAATTCAATTTCAATCTACTACAAATGACACGAAGGCTTTGCTCTTTGGCAGAAAGGCCCGTGTCATCTACAAACAAAGATTTTTGACACCCTGGTGATAAATCAGGTAAGTCAGAAGTAAAAATGTTATACAATATGGGCCCCAGTATGCTGCCTTGGGGGACACCAGCCCTTATAGGTAATCTATCAGATTTAGTATTCTGATAGTTTACCTGCAGCGAGCGATCTGATAAATAATTTTGGATCAGTTTAATGATGTACAGAGGAAAATTAAAATTCATCAATTTTACAATCAAACCTTCATGCCAAACACTGTCAAATGCTTTCACTATATCAAGAAGAGCAACTCCAGTCGAATATCCTTCAGATTTGTTGAGCCGAATTAAGTTCGTAACTCTTAATAACTGATGAGTGGTTGAATGCCCATGGCGAAAACCAAATTGCTCATCAGCAAAATAGAATTGTCATTAATATGAACCATCATTCTATTTAAAATAATCTTTTCAAACAGTTTGCTTATTGAAGAAAGCAAACTGATTGGGCGATAACTAGAAGCCTCAGCTGGATTTTTGTCCGGCTTCAAAATTGGAACAACTTTGGCGTTTTTCCATTTATCTGGGAAGTATGCCAATTGAAAACATTTGTTAAATAAATTAACCAAAAAGGATAAAGAGCTCTCAGGAAGTTTTTTGATAAGTATGTAGAAAATACCATCATCACCCGGGGCTTTCATATTTTTAAATTTTCTAGTAATAGATCTCACTTCATCCAAATTGGTTCCCAACGAAGGGTCAAAACATTCTCTTGATTGAGAATGTCTTCGAAGCTCCGTGTAACCTGATCCTCAATTGGACTAGTGAGACCTAGACTAAAATTATGGGCACTCTCGAACTGCTGAGCAAGTTTTTGAGCCTTTTCGCCATTTGTTAATAAAATTTTATTTCCCTCTTTAAGCGCTGGAATTGGCTTTTGAGGTTTTTAAGAATTTTGTTAATTTCCAAAAGGGTTTCGAACTGGGATCCAACTTCGAGACATTATTCTCAAAGTTGGTATTTCTCAGAATAGCGAAACGTTTTTTAATTTCATTTTGCAAATCTCGCCAATAACTTTCAACGCGGGATCGCGAGTTCTTTAGTATTGCCTTCTTCTCACATTTTTAAGACGGATCAGTAGCTGAAGATCGTCGTCAATAATAATGGAGTTGAATTTAACTTCACATTTAGGAATTGCAATGCCTCTGGCTTCGACAATTAAATTTGTCAAAGATACGAGAGCATTATCAATATCACTTTTGGTATCGAGAGGAATATCAACATCAAAATTCCTATCAATATACGTTTTATATAAATCCCAATCAGCTCTATGATAGAGCTGATTGGATTATAAATGGCTTCTTGTGAGATTTCAAATGTCACAGGAAGGTGATCAGAGTCAAAGTCAGCATGAGTTACCAATTGGCCACACAGCTGACTTGAATCCGTTAAAACCAAATCAATTGTCGAAGGATTTCGAGTGGATGAAAAACAAGTTGGGCCATTGGGATATTGAATAGTATAATGTCCCGCAGAACAATCTTCAAATAAAATTTTGCCGTTGGAATTGCTTTGAGCATTATTCCATGAACGGTGTTTGGCATTGAAGTCACCAATTACGAAGAATTTTGATTTGTTGCGAGTCAGAATTTGAAGATCAGCTTTCAACAAATTCTTTTGCTGCCCATTGCATTGAAAAGGCAAGTAGGCTGCAATGAAGGAAAATTGTCCAAAATTTGTTTCAACAGAAACTCCCAAGGTTTCAAAAACTTTGGTTTCAAACGAAGAAAATAATTTATGTTTGATACGTCTATTAATGACAATGGCGACCGCACCACAGACGCTGTCAAGACGATCATTTCTGTAGATAAAATAGTTTGGATCTCTTTTAATGGAGAGTCCTGGTTTTAAATACGTTTCAGTTATAATGGCAATATGCACATTATGAACTGAAAGGAAGTTGAATAATTCATCTTCCTTACCCTTTAGAGAGCGGGCATTCCAATTTAGAACTTTCACACAATTATTTGGATCCATTGAAACGGAGTCCGATAAGAATTTCTTGTGTGTACTTTATACCAACCTGAACAGCTTCTGGTATGGTATTTGCTTTGAACATTGCATCAATCATGTGATGCAATTGTTCAGTTAAAAAATCAAAATCGGAAGCAGTCATGCTACCTGAATCGGCAACATGACCGTTATTTTCCGTTGGGACATGGGTATAAACCTCATTTTGAGAAGAGAAATTTGGTCTACCAGCAGCTATGTTTGCATACGTAGGTACATTGGAAAAATTGGAATTTACTGAAGTGCTTGCTACCCGTTGACGAGCGGCAAAATTTGTTTGTGAATTGTGGTGGGTATGAATTGCTCGACCGATAACCGGTTTCGAAATTTGAGCGTTTGAAAAATTTCTACCCGTCGAATCTGGGATCCGATTGGAATTTCCCGTCATCAATTTTGCACGGAATTCAAAACTTTTGCGTGAAGGGCATTCCCAGAAATTGGATTTATGATTGCCCCACAGTTTGCGCACTTAAATTTATTGGAATCTTCTCTCACAGGACATGCGTCCTTGGCGTGAGAGGTTCCACCACAAATCATGCATTTAGCATCCATGTGACAATGTTTGGTTCCATGACCCCACTTTTGGCACTTACGGCACTGGGTAGGGTTTGAAATTTCCCCCAGGCCTGCGGAAATGTTCCCATGTAACACGGACATGAGACATAATACAGGCCTTTTCCAAACTTTTCATATTATTTAGTTCACTTTTGTTAAAATGAACTAAATAAAATTCTTGAGAAATGCCTCTCTGGGAAGTACCAGAATGGGATTTCTTTTTCATCTTAATTACTTGGACTGGTGAAAATCCAAGTAATTGAGAAATTTCAATTTTAATCTCATCCAGTGATTTGTCATCACTGGGGAGACCTTTCAAGACGACTTTGAACAATCGCTCAGTTTTGTCGTCGTATGTGAAGAATTTATGGCGCTTCTCAGTTAAATAGTGAAGAAGACGTTTGCGATCGTCAAAGGATCCCGGCAAAACGCGGCAGTCACCCTTCATAGCAATCTGAAATGAAACCATGATCCCCAGAAGGTTACTCAAAATCTCATTCCGGAAGCCAGAAAACTCGGCAACAGATACCACAATTGGCGGAATCCTTTGCTTTTTCGCATGAATCGAATCACCTGGGCTAGAGATAGATTCGATTTGCTCAATTTCATCATTAATCAAATCGAACTGATTGCTCAGTTCGATTGGAGAAGAATTATTTCCGATATTAGAGTTAGAAGGAATATCTGAATTCTCCAGCTTCCTTCTATTTTTTCCGCGCTTGGGCAGGACGGTCTTGAAACCTTGTTTCTTTGAAGGAAGTGGAGAATTCAGAGACTCCCCCTTCCTCTTGTTTTTGTTAATACTCATTGCTGAGCGTGGAGACGTGACCTTCTAAGAGGTTTTTCCCAGAACGGTGTCCCTGCAGGATTACCACCGCTTGTCGGAATTTTACTTCCGCAAACGGGTCCAACGTAAAACGAAGGCACGGGTCCTTGCAAAGATCGTAACGGGATCAGTGGGTACAAATAGCGCTAAGAAGCACCGTTGAAATTAAAATAGCTTCGGGTAGTATTAAAAACTTCCTTCCGCAAAGAGAGAAAGAACCGCACAGCACGAAAGCACGATGCGGTCTGTTACGGACATATTAATGACGGTAAATATGAGGGAAACCACAAAAGGCGTTTTGCATCGGGGAAGGGGGTGTTTTGGGGCCTCTTCCCCTATATGAGTGAATCGACTCATCTGTCAATTCACCGCGGCGGCGCCTCGCGAATAGGTTTTTTCACAATGTTGTGAAAACTCATATGTGAATATGTAGGTATCGCTAGTCAAGTTGAAAACCGAAATGGGCCCTAATGGGCCCTAAAAAAAAAAGTTAGGTTTAACGTACGTATTGCGAGAAAAATCCAACTTCGCTAGTCCCGTATTCCGGTTTTCAACTTAATTGAGTATACATTACGTGGAAGACATTGATTTGAAAAATGTATTGGAGGTAACATTTTTCAAATCAATATCTTCCATATAACGTACATATTCACATATGAGTTTTCACAACATTGTAAATTAATGTCCAAGTCGGGTGGTTTAATCCCCGGAAATAGGCAATTAACTTTGATTGAACTGCTTTTTTTTTGTTTTCAGCAAAGGTGATTTCTTTTAACTCCCGTTCAAAGTGGAGGTTGATACTCGCACGTGCGGTGACAATTGCGTTTGTTTTGTTGTGTATTTTGAATCATTATAACTTTTATCTAGTAACAATAAACTCACTGTCTTAAACGTAACAATGGTACTTCGTTATTGTACCATCTCGTACTTTGCTCAAAATGCTCTTCAAGAATTCCTCGGAGTACGTTTTTGTCCGTTTGCGAGAATCTTTGAATTTTCAAATATTTCCGGCGGGAGGTTGTATGACATCCGGCTCAAATGCTTCATACAGTGCCTGAAGCACGGATCCGTTCGACCAATGATGTTCTTGGATAAATGAATTTTCCAGCTCCATGTTCCAGAGATCTGTTGTTTTGCTAATAGCAATATTATCTAAAACGCGTAGAAGTTGTTGAAATATAAAGCATAAAATCTACACAATTTCTTACCTGGTTGTTTTTCGGTGTCCATGGTTTACACAATTCTTAATTTCTAGAGTAGCACGATTTTTTTAAATTAAATCCTTGTTCTTTCAACAAAATCCCCGATCATTTTTTTTCCGACACTATTTACCTTTTTTTCAGGTCGCACAACATTTGATAACGTTCGGAATGTTAAAAGCAAACTAAAACTATAAAAGTATCCAAAAATTATTGTTATTTTGTTTTTATACATTCAATAATGTCATATGTAGTTCGTCAGGTAATTAAAGTTTTATTTTATGATTTAGCAATCATGCTGCAAATATTTTTATTAGGGGTCGTACACTTATTACGTAAGCATTTTTTCTGGGTTTTTCGACCCCCCTCCCCCCATGTAAGAATTTTTTCATGCAAAAGAATTTTTATTTATATGGAGCGTAAGATATTGGCAGAAAACAAAACCAGTGACAACCTTAGCCAACCAGACACAGCATTTGATGAAAAAAATCACAGACAACAGACGTTGAAAATTTTGATTTTTTTTAATGCATGAATTAATGAACCGTTTCTTTTGGGAAAAACCCAACTTAATTCACCGAGTGGTGATACCACCTTTCTCGCATTTAGCCAAGACACCAACCTTATATGGCGCGTATATAGTTCGATTCCATTTTCCTAATAACTTTTAAACGCAATGGTCGATCGTTATAAAATTCAATAGTGATCAACAAGGCTTTGTCCCCTGTCGAATGCAACATGTTGCGAGAAAATCGGTTAAGAATTACTATATGAAAAAGTGGCTAATGTTTTTCGGTTTTCGTGTGCACACACACACATACACACGGACAGACAGACATGTGCGCAGTTCGTCGAGCTGAGTCGATTGGTATATAACACTATGGGTCTCAGAGGCTTCTATAAAAAGTGCGTTTTCGGAGTGAAATGATAGCCTTTCAGTACAACTTTGTTGTACGAGAAAGGCAAAAACCATAATATGCTTTAAACAATGCTAAGCACCGAATTGCCCAACAGTAGGCAATTAAATGTAGAAAAGTCTGCTAGCCATAGATATCACAACGCTGATATAATTTGAAAAGGTTCCTAATTTGTAATTTTCTTGTTCAGACAAAAACAAAAACTGCTGATTATTGATTGAGACCTGTGACGACCAGTAAAAATTTCAAACTGCACAGTAAACAATATATTTTGTATCTGATTCTGTTATAAATTTCTAACAAAATATATTATTTTTAAGACAAAATTGTTACCAAATTTGACAGTTTTATGTTTCCAGTAGTGTAATTTTTGATAGAAATTTAGATGCGATCACTATTTTCACTATGAAATAATTTGCTTCCATGATTCGATATCGAGTCACAGAACATCGACTCATGGACTGTATAATGAAAATAATCCCAGCCAAATTTTTCCGGAACGGGGCCCATTATGTTGCGCTCCATACCGGATAAGCGCAAAAAAAATGTTTTCACTACATACATTATAAAATTGATATTTTGGCCATTACTTCCGATCCCGTAGTTCAATCCAGCCAATTTTCAATATGAAACAATGAGACAGGATTCCCGTCGAAAGCAATTCGTTGCAAATCGGTTAATGGTAAGTGCCTTAAACGGGGGTGAGACTTTTTGCGCAAACGCATACATACAGACATACACACATATACACACACAGACATCACCTTTGATTTGTTCCAGCAAAGCTGTGAACAGCAAGCACCCCATGGAGGGTTCGATGTGCCCGGCGTTTAAGCGTGCTGCAAAATCACAGTGCAGGTAACGCAGCTGGCTTGCTCGGCCTCGCCCGAGTGTTTGGTGTGCGCAGGTTTAGAGGAAACGGCGGAACACGTGTTTCGCTCACATTTTCGCGCAATGCGTGACCACATGCTTGCCACATGTGGTCTGGACACTACCCCGGGCAACCTAGTTCGGAGGATGTGTAAAGATGAAGTTGGCTGGAACGCCGTTTTATCGGCTATCTCCCAATTCGTCTCGGAGCTACACAGGAGGTGGGGCGTGGACTCAAGGATGGCTAGTTCAGGCGCAAATAAGAGGTGGTCCAAGGGATCGGAGTCGGCTCATGGGTCATACCGGTGGTCATGCTCTATGGTCGAACTCGATCCTTTTATCGAACAAGTGGCTGCGCGAAGAACAACATGGTATCGTCGCTTTTGCGGCGTCGGTCAACCGGGAGGGTTCCGAGCCCGAGGACGGAAAGGGGTCCTCGTCAAGGCTGGGGTAGGCGTAGGCACCGCGTCGGCAAGTCCCTCTGTGTATTGGCGAATAGACCCTGTCGCAGAGAGGTCAATTTGGGGTGCACGCGGCATCATCATTCTTGATACCAGTCGTGCAGAGGGAAGCAGGCGCGAAGTCGACCCTTCCCACCTTCCGAGGACCTGGAAAGCCGGCAATGCGCTGGCACGATACCATGGTGTTCTTCTAAAAAAGCGAGTCACGATGTTCGGTGCTGCAAGGACACGCAGCTAACCTCGAGGGTGCGTTGTGCACTGGCCCCCCTTTGAAGCATTACTTTCTGGTTGTACCGAACTATGGGCTACGGGCTTCGCTATGGACTATGGGCTTGGCGGCAATTGAAACGGTTTAGCGGGTCGTGGATGTAGTCCTGCCTCCCTCGTTTGCTGTTGGAAGTAGTCCCTAACCCCGCACTTCCTGGACAACCCAGGATGTCTGTTGAGCAGATTCCCCCTCCATTGCTTAGGAAGAAAAAAAAGACGTCACCTCAATTCGTCGAAATGAGTCGATTGGTATATAACACTATGAATCTCCTGGGCTCCTTCTTATAGAAAGATTGTCTTTGGGGCGAACATATAGCCTTTGCGTATAATTACCATACGCGAAAGGCACAAAATTAAGCGCCAACAGCCAACGTCGTCATTTGGCCTTTAAATGTCAATAAAAATAGAAGACCTTATCATGTGGATAACCAAGAACAATTAAAAAACAATCCTAACAACCAATCAACCTCCATTCGTATCGTTTGATTATTCAACGGGAGCTGGCCTTTCACTTTCGCACCCGATACGGTCCTTCTGAGTTCATTATTCAGAAGGGGTTGTTACCGTCGTCGTTCGTCGTGATTCGCTTTTTATGCATTCAATGAGGTGTGAAAACTGCGGAAGGGGTTTGCGTAAGGCAAAAATGATTCCTTGGTATTTCATATTTGTGTGGGTTGGGGCTCGAAAATGAAGAGGATAGACCACGAAAATGAGCGACAGCTTGTTTGGGTCTGCTTCAGGATTCCGACAGATGACTGGCGCAAATTCTATTGGTTAAATAGAGGCAAATCATGTCTGTTGGGCTTCAACGAGGTGGAAGCTTGTCCTGCATAAATTTGAATCGGAAATCCCAAACCCATGCCGGTGTTTAGCATTTTTCAAAGCCATAATAGGTCATCCCTTTGGAGCGGTTAACTAAAGGCAGCATCAGTGTAGGTAGGTCCTTGGCGAGAGACTTGTTGAAACTCGAACGAGCGGTAAATAGCATTAGGGTGAGCAGAACGGCACGTAGAGCCGGAACTTTATTGTGCCAGTGGCTGTCGAAAGAGCAATAAATCTAATGAGAAAACTTTCCCTTGGGGAAATAAAAATGTGTTAAGAAAGGAAACGGAAACGAAATAAAACGTTAAACTTTAATTATAGCTTTCTTCTTTTGTGAGGATTGTATAAAGCAATTATTTAATTGGAAACGTAGATTCGAATTTGCGTTCCATACCTATCTGAATTTCGAAAATGCATTAAATTGTTTATATTCCATTTATTTGGCTAACATTAAACAGATAACACTGAACCAACAATTTGATGCCACAATGCCCAGTTCGAGTCCGCATCTCTCCAACATCGATTCCGCCAAGTCGTTCTGTACCTGGTCAAGCCTGGTGACCATTTTTGCATTCGTATATCGTGAGGCTAGCACGATGATACTTTTATGCCCAGGGAAGTCGAGACAATTTCCAATCCGAAAATTGCCTAGACCGGCACCGGGAATCGAACCCAGCCACCCTCAACATGGTCTTGCTTTGTAGCCGCGCGTCTTACCGCACGGCTAAGGAGGGCCCCAAAAATCTAATCTACTCTACCACAAAACATAAACAATAGAGAATACTACAACGGTAACTCAAATAAACGGATAATGAAACTAAGGGTATTTTTTTAAATGCTGTTAACCTTATTAATAAGCACATATTTGAAAACATGTGGTAATCAATTCAAACGATATTTCCCTGCAATCCAATTGAAACTACTCCATAAGCCCCCATTAGAGGCAAATTCTGAACAGGTTATCCTTACAAATTCGCATAACAATCATAACAACAACGAGCTTCTGCAAATAGCATTTACCTTCGCATAGCAGCCCTCCTGTCATATTCACAATGCATGGTTTTCCCCAAATCATGCATTCATATATGGAGATATTTTTTTATTGTCGAAAACCAATTTCCAAGCAAAAACCAATTATCTGTGAAACCACATGCAACAATGAACACGGCATATCTAACTGGAAGCAGCAAACGAAGAAAACAGTCGTACAAACGTAACATGAGTAGGGGAGAATGGGGTTCGACTTATCATGTGCCCCCCTTGAAGGAAAATATCTTCAATTCCAATGCTCTGCTGAACGAGCGACTGTTTTACCATCGGATTTCATAATTTCTGGTTAAAATCTTAGTAAAAACATATCCCTGTGATACAATGGCATTTTAATGTGCTTGTATTTATTTTATAAAATTTTGCGTTAACGTCACTTGTATAGAAATAATTCGCTTTCAACAAACAACTCCGTTTTGCCCCATCGCGTTCCACCATCCATTTCGTCCCATTTACAGTCTGTAGCTTCAATCCTACTAGATATTCATAACAGTTAATATAAAAGCCCTGCTTACGTTCCATCTGTTATTATGCATTCGATTGAAAATGCAACAGGAAATAGAACTTTCACCCGGAGCTCTATTTCTGTTGCTCCAAGGTCGAACAAAATGCCACAAACAGGTTGAAAAACGCGAAGCACCGGAATGGGGCAACCTGCGGGTTGGGAAATCAATTCCATAAGCAACTGCCATGGCGGTCCTTCTTGTGCACTACCCATGCCTCTGTAGATGCGATTCTATTTTGTCAGGCCCCTACCTCTCGGCAGGGTCATGGGATGTAGAGTTAGACCCGGACCGGATACTTGAATCCTTGAAACATTAACAGGTGTCTAGGACTGTTCTGCAAATAAGAAAGACTATTGATCTCATTTTTCGATTAACTGTAAACTGTCGCGGTTGAGATATGAGCCATTTACCCTACACTGTACGGAAGAAGAAATGTTAACATGCGAGGTGCAAAAATTGGTCTCAATATCATTTGCGGCAAAGTGGTAGCCGGAATTGGAGTTGGTCGGTGATGCACTGGCGTTTAATATGCCAGCTAGTAGTAGTTGAGAGACCCCACATTTGCACTTTGGCCTACTTTCTACCAAACGGCATTGGCAACGAAAAACGAGTTGCATTCGCATTCGATTCCTACATACACGGCGAGTAAGGTAAAACCAACAATCTCCAATTTCAGGATCCAAGCTCGATTGTGCCGGCTTCCATTTTTCTAGGAAGATGATACCAGAGATAACAAACTCAGTCGATTGGAATCCATCCGATAAAAAAGAAATTGCTCAAAGATTAAAAGAAATCGAAGCAAAATCTGAAGATGCTGAATAAATTGCCAGTGAATGATTCGTCTTTACCAATCCGAGTTAAATTTCAATTAACCATAGGGAAAACAAAAATGAATGCAATATAAAAGTTATTTAATTATCATTAAAGTTTGCGAGTTCTTCCATTCTTCCATCAGTCAAAACTTTGCAATGTAAAATGTTCTAAATCAATTTCATGGATGGATCATGGAAGACTGGTCGCCAACAAATGTGAAACTTACTAAACCTAAATTCCCCCATTTTTTGATTAGCTTCAATGTAAGTTCAGTGTTGAGAAGTTTCTTTTCTTGTCCCTTATTGTGCGCCAATTTGAAGAGGGCGAATGTATACGACAGTGATGGGTGGCACAACAAACTCCCATCAGTATAGACGAACCGCCTGTTGAGGACTCAAATGATGTTCGCTCACGTTTGGTGGGTTAACAGATATTTCATTAAATTAATCGCTCCCCCTTGGGTGGTAAGCTCTAGTCAAACCGCCCCGTTTCTTCCCTCAACAGCTCACACTGTACGGATGGTGCGTAGCTTGATTTATTTGGAGTGAGAAAAAAAAAAAAAAGAAGCAACCATGATCCCGCTGAGTGGTGGCGGTGTTTTTCTGGGGTTCAGTGAATCTGGAGATTATTTTATGTCTATTGTTCATTTAGGCAGAACAAGCAAAAACAAATTAGCAACGACAGATTAATGTTCTTTTTGTTGTGGGTTGAACCGTAGGATTTGTTGTTGTTTAATTGGGTTACTTTTATGATATTATAATAGGATAATTAGGCTGAGCATCTACATGTTCTTATTCCGCCTCCAGGACCTTTTTCAATTTTTCATCAGAGCGGATAGACTTTTACTACCATACCATCGCTTAAATCGAGTAGCGATTATTGAAACTTATACATCCTTCAACGTATTTCATATATTTCCACCTCGATGAAAAAACAATGTGGCCGTATACCAAACTTAACTACTCTAGCTAGCGAAGATGGATGATGTTAGTGAAATTCCTCTTTATTGCACTCAAAGTTTAAAAGTTAAAACGCCAGAAAACATATAGTCTAACAGAATAAGTTATTACATCCATACTTTTTATGGAGTTCTAATCAGATAGCTATCAAAAATCGATTATATTCACGGTATACAGTCCAAACAATAGAAGAGCCTGGAATTCGATATTTTGTATGATGATAGGAATTCAATGCTCAATATATTTTATATTCAACGCCTTTCAATCGAATCGAGAGATACACATATACCCACTTTAAGAAACAGAACTTCAGAAAACACTGAAACCGAATGCAATCCATGATTGTGACTGGTCTGTGTTTCTCGGATACGATAATTAGACAATGTATCGACAGATAATGGATCAACTCAATCCGAATGTCAATATTGATAGGAGGTAACTTCTTTGTCAATTAGTCTATGGGAATAGGAAAAATCTCTCTATGCGTACCGAGTATGAAGCACGCCAGGCCTGACTTACTCAAAATAGCTTTGAATACGACTCATTTTCGTTGGGACAACCCAAAAATTAAGTAAAAACACAGATTAATCCACCTAGCGGTGATGGAGCCTTTCTCGAGTGTTATAAAAATAGTATTTTGGTCATAACGTTTGAGCCCATAGTTCGATAAGCCCAATTTACAATTGGAAACAATGAGAAAGGACTCCACGTCAAATGCAATCTTTCGCGAGCAAATCGGTTGAGGATTAATGTAAAAAAATGAGAGAGAATTTTTCACGCAGTATGAAAAAATGTATTTTGGCCAAAACTTCTAAGCCCATAGTCCGATCTGGCCTATTTTCCAAAAGGGAACAACGGGACAGGATTCTGCGTCGGATGCAACTTGCGAGTAAATCGGTTAAAGATAAGTGCCTAAAAAATGAGTGAGTTTTTTTGGCGGGTTTGACGCACAAACACACACACACACACACACACATAGACATCATCTCAATTCTTCGAACTTAGTTGATCGGTATATAATACTAAAAAGTTTGTTTTGGGAGCAATCATATAGCCTTTACGTATACTTGGATACGAGAAAGGCAAAATACTAGTCAAAACCTTTTTTTCCTTTTTTTTTTAACTAATTTTATTTGCTAATTATCTAATACATGCATTCATCTCTTAGACTAGGTGCTCCGTGTTTTCTTAACACTATCATCCTTATTTGCTATTTTACGCTTTTAGTTATTATTAATACATTTCAATTGCCTCTGGTTGAATTGAACCATGTAGGAATTGCAATGTTTTCAACTTAAACTAAACTTAACCTATTTTATACTAAGGGTACAAGGAGTTAATCGTTGCAATAGAAGATTGCAACGATTTTTGTCTAAAATTGGAAATTATTTTGTTGGACATTTGTTGCAATGTCTCAATATTAGAAATTCTATGAAGTTCATTGGTACTATACCACGGAGGCAACTTCAGAATCATTTTCAGAATTTTATTTTGAATCCTCTGGAGTGCCTTCTTTCTGGTATTGCAGCAACTAGCCCATATTGGCACAGCATACAACATGGCAGGTCTAAAATTTTGTTTGTAAATCAAAAGTTTGTTCTTAAGACAAAGTTTTGATTTTCTGTTTATAAGTGGATATAGGCACTTAATATATTTGTTACATTTGGCTTGAAGGCCTTCAATGTGATTTTTAAAAGTTAATTTTTGATCAAGCAGAAGTCCTAAATATTTAGCTTCGCTAGACCAATTAATTGGAACCCCATTCATAGTGACAATATGTCTGCTAGAAGGTTTCAAATAAGAAGCTCTCGGCTTATGTGGGAAAATTATAAGCTGAGTTTTTGAAGCATTCGGGAAATTTTCCATTTTGCAAGTAAGTGGAGAAAATATCCAAACTTTTTGCAATCTACTACAAATGACACGAAGGCTTCTGCCTTTGGCTGAAAGGCCCGTGCCATCTGCAAACAACGATTTTTGGCACAGTGATAGTAAGTCAGGTATGTCGGAAGTGAAAGTATTATACAATATGAGCCACAGTATGCTGCCTAGGAGAACACCAGCCCTTAGAGGTAACCTATCAGATTCCAAATTCTGATATTTTACCTGCAGTGAGCGATCTGATAAATAATTTTTGATCAGTTTAATGATTATTAAAATTCTTCAATTTCACAATCAAACCTTCATGTCAAACACTGTCAAATGCTTTCTCTACATAAAGAAGAGCAAAAGCAGTCGAATATCATTCAGATTTGTTGAGCCGAATTAAGTTCGTAACTCTTAATAACTGATGAGTGGTTGAATGCCCATGGCGAAAACCAAATTGCTCATCAGCAAAAATAGAATTGTTGTTAATATGAACCATCATTCTATTTAAAATAATCTTTTCAAACAGTTTGCTTATTGAAGAAAGCAAACTGATTGGGCGATAACTAGAAGCCTCAGCTGGATTTTTGTCCGGCTTCAAAATTGGAACAACTTTGGCGTTTTTCCATTTATCTGGGAAGTATGCCAATTGAAAACATTTGTTAAATAAATTAACCAAAAGGAATAAAGAGCTCTCAGGAAGTTTTTTGATAAGTATGTAGAAAATACCATCATCACCCGGGGCTTTCATATTTTTAAATTTTCTAGTAATAGATCTCACTTCATCCAAATTAGTTCCCAACGAAGGGTCAAAACATTATCTTGGTTGAGAATGTCTTCGAAGCTCCGTGTAACCTGATCCTCAATTGGACTAGTGAGACCTAGACTAAAATTATGGGCACTCTCGAACTGCTGAGCAAGTTTTTGAGCCTTTTCGCCATTTGTTAATAAAATTTTATTTCCCTCTTTAAGCACTGAAATTGGCTTTTGAGGTTTTTAAGAATTTTGTTAATTTCCAAAAGGGTTTCGAACTGGGTTCCAACTTTGAGACATTATTTTCAAAGTTGGCATTTCAGCGAAACGTTTTTGAATTTTATTTTGCAAATCTTGCCAAACAATTTTCAACGCGGGATCGCGAGTTCTTTGGTATTGCCTTCTTCTCACATTTTTAAGACGGATCAGTAGCTGAAGATCGTCGTCAATAATAATGGAGTTGAATTTAACTTCACATTTCGGAATTGCAATGCCTCTGGCTTCGACAATTAAATTTGTCAAAGATACGAGCGCATTGTCAATATCACTTTTGGTATCCAAAGGAATATTAACATCAAAATTCCTATCGATATATGTTTTATATAAATCCCAATCAGCTCTATGATAATTAAAAGTAGAGCTGATTGGATTATAAATAACTTCTTGTGAGATTTCAAATGTCACAGGAAGGTGATCAGAGTCAAAGTCAGCATGAGTTACCAATTGGCCACACAGCTGACTTGAATCCGTTAAAACTAAATCAATTGTAGAAGGATTTCGACTGGAAGAAAAACAAGTTGGTCCATTGGGATATTGAATAGTATAATATCCCGCAGAACAATCTTCAAATAAAATTTTACCATTGGAATTGCTTTGAGCATTATTCCATGAACGGTGTTTGGCATTGAAGTCACCAATTACGAAGAATTTTGATTTGTTGCGAGTCAGAATTTGAAGATCAGCTTTCAACAAATTCTTTTGCTGCCCATTGCATTGAAAAGGCAAGTAGGCTGCAATGAAGGAAAATTGTCCAAAAACAGAAACTCCCAAGGTTTCAAAAACTTTGGTTTCAAACGAAGAAAATAATTTATGTTTGATACGTCTATTGATGACAATGGCGACCCCACCACAGGCGCTGTCAAGACGATCATTTCTGTAGATAAAATAGTTTGGATCTCTTTTAATGGAGAGTCCTGGTTTTAAATACGTTTCAGTTATAATGGCAATATGCACATTATGAACTGAAAGGAAGTTGAATAATTCATCTTCCTTACCCTTTAGAGAGCGGGCATTCCAATTTAGAACTTTCACACAATTATTTGGATCCATTGAAACGGAGTCCGATAACAATTTTTGTGTGTACTTTATACCAACCTGAACAGCTTCAGGAATGGTATTTGCTTTGAACATTGCATCAATCATGTGATGCAATTGTTCAGTCAAAAAATCAAAATCGGAAGCAGTCATGCTACCTGAATCCGCAACATGACCGTTATTTTCCGTTGGGACATGGGTATAAACTTCATTTTGAGAAGAGAAATTTTGTCTACCAGCAGCGATGTTTGCATACGTAGGTATATTCGAAAATTGGAATTTACTGAAGTGCTTGCTACCCGTTGACGAGCGGCAAAATTTGTTTGTGAATTGTGGTGGGTATGAATTGCTCGACCGGTAACCGGTTTCGAAATTTGAGCGTTTGAACAATTTCTACCCGTCGAATCTGGGATCTGATTGGAATTTCCGTCATCAATTTTGCACGGGAATTCAAAACTTTTGCGTGAAGGGCATTCCCAGAAATTGGATTTATGATTGCCCCCACAGTTTGCGCACTTAAATTTATTGGAATCTTCTCTCACAGGACATGCGTCCTTGGCGTGAGAGGTTCCACCACAAATCATGCATTTAGCATCCATGTGACAATGTTTGGTTCCATGACCCCACTTTTGGCACTTACGGCACTGGGTAGGGTTTTGAAATTTCCCCAGGCCTGCGGAAATGTTCCCATGTAACACGGACATGAGACATAATACAGGCCTTTCCCAACTTTTCATATTATTTAGTTCACTTTTGTTAAAATGAACTAAATAAAATTCTTGAGAAATGCCCCTCTGGGAAGTACCAGAATGGGATTTCTTTTTCATCTTAATTACTTGGACTGGTGAAAATCCAAGTAATTGAGAAATTTCAATTTTAATCTCATCCAGTGATTTGTCATCAATGGGGAGACCTTTCAAGACGACTTTGAACAATCGCTCAGTTTTGTCGTCGTATGTGAAGAATTTATGGCGCTTCTCAGTTAAATAGTGAAGAAGACGTTTGCGATCGTCAAAGGATCCCGGCAAAACGCGGCAGTCACCCTTCCTAGCAATCTGAAATGAAACCTTGATCCCCTGAAGGTTACTCAAGATTTCATTCCGAAAGCCAGAAAACTCGGCAACAGATACCACAATTGGCGGAATCCTTTGTTTCTTCGCATGAATCGAATCACCTGGGCTAAAGGTAGATTCAATTTGCTCAATTTCATCATTAATCAAATCGAACTGATTGCTCAGTTCGATAGGAGAAGAAACAATGTCAACATTAGATTTAAAAGGAATATCTGAAGTCTCCAGCTTCCTTCTATTTTTTCCGCGCTTGGGCAGGACGGTCTTGAAACCTAGTTTATTTGAAGGAAGTGGAGAATTCAGAGACTCCCCTTCCCCTTGTTTTTGTTAATACTCATTGCTGAGCGTGGAGACGTGACCTTCTAAGAGGTTTTTTCCCAGAACGGTGTCCCTGCAGGATTACCACCGCTTGCCGGAATTTTACTTCCGCAAACGGGTCCAACGTAAAACGAAGGCACGGGTCCTTGCAAAGATCGTAACGGGATCAGTGGGTATAAATAGCGCTAAGAAGCACCGTTGAAATTAAAATAGCTTCGGGTAGTATTAAAAACTTCCTTCCGCAAAGAGAGAAAGAACCGTACAGCACGAAAGCACGATGCGGTCTGATAAAAGTTATTTAATTATCATTAAAGTTCTGTGAGTTCTTCCATTCTTCCATCAGTCAAAACTTTGCAATGTAAAATGTTCTAAATCAATTTCATGGATGAATCATGGAAGACTGGTCGCCAACAAATGTGAAACTTACTAAACCTAAATTCCCCATTTTTTGATTAGCTTCAATGTAAGTTCAGTGTTGAGAAGTTTCTTTTCTTGTCCCTTATTGTGCGCCAATTTGAAGAGGGCGAATGTATACGACAGTGATGGGTGGCACAACAAACTCCCATCAGTATAGACGAACCGCCTGTTGAGGACTCAAATGATGTTCGCTCACGTTTGGTGGGTTAACAGATATTTCATTAAATTAATCGCTCCCCTTGGGTGCTAAGCTCTAGTCAAACCGCCCCGTTTCTTCCCTCAACAGCTCACACTGTACGGATGGTGCGTAGCTTGATTTATTTGGAGTGAGAAAAAGAAGCAACCATGATCCCGCTGAGTGGTGGCGGTGTTTTTCTGGGGTTCGGTGAATCTGGAGATTATTTTATGTCTATTGTTCATTTAGGGAGAACAAGCAAAAACAAATTAGCAACGACAGATTAATGTTCTTTTTGTTGTGGGTTGAACCGTAGGATTTGTTGTTGTTTAATTGGGTTACTTTTATGATATTATAATAAGATAATTAGGCTGAGCATCTACATGTTCTTATTCCGCCTCCAGGACCTTTTTTCAATTTTTCATCAGAGCGGATAGACTTTTACTACCATACCATCGCTTAAATCGAGTAGCGATTATTGAAACTTATACATCCTTCAACGTACGTATTTCATATATTTCCACATCGAAGAAAAAACACTGTGGCCGTATACCAAACTTAACTACTCTAGCTAGCGAAGAGGGATGATGTTAGTGAAATTCCTCTTTATTGCACTCAAAGTTTAAAAGTTAAAACGCCAGAAAACATATAGTCTAACAGAATAAGATATTACATCCATACTTTTTATGGAGTTCTAATAAGATAGCTATCAAAAATCGATTATATTCACGGTATACAATAGAAGAGCCTGGAATTCGATATTTTGTATGATGATAGGAATTCAATGCTCAATATATTTTATATTCAACGCCTTTCAATCGAATCGAGAGATACACATATACCCACTTTAAGAAACAGAACTTCAGGAAACACTGAAATCGAATCCAATCCATGATTGTGACTCGTCTGTGTTTCTCGGATACGATAATTAGACAATGTATCGACAGATAATGGATCAACTCAATCCGAATGTCAATGTTGATAGGAGGTAACTTCTATGTCAATTAGTCCTTGGGAATAGGAAAAATCTCTCTATGCGTACCGAGTATGAAGCACGCCAGGCCTGACTTACTCAAAATAGCTTTGAATACGACTCATTTTCGGTCATAACGTTTGAGCCCATAGTTCGATATGCCCAATTTACAATTGGAAACAATGAGAAAGGACTCCACGTCAAATGCAATCTTTCGCGAGCAAATCGGATTAATGTAAAAAAAATGAGTGAGAATTTTTCACGCGGTATGAAAAAATGTATTTTGGCCAAAACTTCTAAGCCCATAGTCCGATCTGGCCAATTTTCCAATAGGAAACAACGGGACAGGATTCTGCGTCGGATGCAACTTGCGAGTAAATCGGTTAAAGATAAGTGCCTAAAAAATGAGTGAGTTTTTTTTGGCGGGTTTGACGCACAGACATACACACACAGACATCATCTCAATTCATCGAACTCAGTTGATCGGTATATAATACTAAAAAGTTTGTTTTCGGAGCAATCATATAGCCTTTACGTATACTTGGATACGAGAAAGGCAAAATACTAGTCAAAACCCTTGATTAATCCACCTAACGCTGTAGGTGCTATTCTCGTACATTAGATGATTTAAAAAAATGAGTGAGTTTGGTTTAGCGTGTTATGGGTATAAAAATAGTATTACATAGTCAATAATAGGACATGATTCTCCGTGTTGAATGGACGCAACAGGTAGTAAACCGGTCAATGTTACGTTTGAAAAGAATTGACTAACAAATTTTGTACGCATACATGCAAACACACACGTCTAGTCGATTGGAATCTATACCATTTCGTCGAATGACATTTAGTTGAATGACATTTGGTCGAAAGGACATCACGTGGAATGAACATTTGGTCGAAGGGACATTTAGTCGAAAATGAATTTTTAATCCACTAGAGACGTAGGACATTTGGTCGAATGACGTTTGGTCGAATGACGTTTGGTCGAAAGGACATTACGTCGAATGGACCTTTGGTCGAATCGACATTTAGTCGAAATCAGATTTTAGAAAGAAGAATCTTCGTACATTTGGTCTTATGACGTTTGGTCGGAAGTGGCTTTTTGAAATATTAATCTTGGTACACTTAGTCTAATGACGTTCTTTCGAATGGATATTTGAAAGAAAATAACTTATGTAAAAAAAAAAGATTTATAGCGGTGTTCCTAAAAGTCATATAATTATTATTCCAATATTGTTCAAAGAATGATGGGTTCATAAAAAGAATAAATAATATGAAAACGGTGAAGATTCCGAGGTTATTCCCGACTGGATATTGACTTCCACGAACCGCTCTAACCGACTACATTAAATCTATACCTACTGGTCAAAAGAAATGTAGTCGAAAGATGTTTCGCCATTAGACATGACGGTGAATAGTCATTACTACCGTTACACGCATAACTGTCCCATGTACATCGGAAATTCCAGCAAACATGGGACGAATATGCGTATGATGGCAGATTAGGTCATATGATCATTTGGTCGAAATTAAATTTTCGGCCAATAACTAACGAATTATGGTTGAAAGACCATTTTATACTGAACTAATTATTGTATAAATATAGAGTGAAAGAAAGAGTATCAATGAAAAGAATAAGAAAACCATTTCCATTCAACCAAATGTCAATCAACAAAATGTTCTAAAGCCGACTGCGATGAAGTATTGGCAAAATAACATTGATATCATTGGTTATTGACCATGTGCCGAAAAATAGAATAGAGGGTATTTTACTATCAGTACCTAATATTTTGCTATTTCTGTAGCTTTTCAATATTTCTATTATCCACCACGGTCTCCCGAAATTTCTGTTATCTCAGGTGAAAAATCCTTATTGCCTTCCGTATTCGTTTCTTCTGCTGCTGATTGAACTTCCTCATGTCCACTGAATTCCTCTAACCAGTTTATTCATGTATCTTGTGGATTATTTATTAAAATTTAACCAAAAATGTCTAAATGTCCATTCGACCAAATGTCCATTCGACTAAATGTCCATTTGACTAAATTTCCATTCGACTAAATGTCCATTCGACTAAATGTCCCTTCGACGAAATGTCCTTTCGACTAAATGTCATTCGACTAAACGTCATTCGACGACATGTCATTCGACGAACTGTCCCAAAGCCAGTCGATTGATATATACACACCAAAAAATTATGAATATTACAGGTGACGTATGTGAATAAAATGACACAAAACCACATGACATAAACTGTATCGTATATTTGTCAATGTTAGATGATTTAATGCAAATCGTGGAGCCTGCTTCACTTCGATCACCCCTCTTTCAAGAGACGAAGATAGCTGAGTAGTAAAGTGTTGGGCTCACACACAATGTGCTTATGTTCGACTCTCGTTCTAATCCTTTAATTTTTTTGTCAATAAAGTTGTGATGTAAAATTAAAGTATCACCTAATCTTACGTCAAAAGTGTTTAGGTGTGTACTCTATGAGTTACCAAGCCATTGACAAAAAGTTCGGTTTTTATCCTGTTATAACGTATATAAGAATGACAACAAAATTATGATTTCGTGGAAGCAAAAAAGTATTGTTCGTATTTTACACTTTTCAAAACTGGTGAGAAACAAGTTTAATCTGCATACAAAATCTGGCCTAACATTCGCTCAAATTCAAGCCAACATCCTATTTTGAAATGGCTTTGAATTAAGGTTCGAAATAGGTTTCCATATGGATTCGGAATAGCATTGAATTTGCAATGTGTTCGGATTCGGATTCGAAATGGGTTTGGGTTTTAATTCGAAATCGTTTTATACGTTTGACTCGCTATGGGTTTAAATGTAGATTTGACTCAAAATGCGTTTAGAAATTAGATTCGAAAGGGGTTTTCCTTGAGTTTGAAGTGGGTTAGGATTTGAATTCGAAATGGGTTTGGATTTTGTTTCGAAATGAGTTTGGATTCGGAGCTGAAATTGGTTTGGATTTGGATTAGAAATGGGATCGGATTAGGATTCAAAATGGGGTTGAGTTCTGAATCGAAATGGGTCTAGATTTGAATTCGTAATCGATTTGAATTTAGATTCGAAAGGGGATTGGCTTGGGTTAGAAATCGGTTTGAATTAGGATTCGAAATGGGTTTGGATTTAGATTCAAAATGGACTTATGTAGATTTGAATTTGAAATGGGTTTGAATTTGGATTTTAAATGGAATTGAATTAGGATTCGAAACAGGTTTAGATTTGGATTCGTGAGGGGCTTGAATTTAGGTTCTGAAGGGGTTTGACTTGGATTCGAAATGGGTTTGGATTTTGGTTCGAAATGAGTTTGGATTTGGTTTTGAAATGGGTTTGGATTTGGATTCAAAATTAGCTTGGATCTGGATTCGAAGTAAGTTTGGATTTGAATTAGACATGTGTTTGGAATCTTCTTCTTCGTTGGCATTACATCCCCCACTGGGACATTGCCGCCTCGCAGCTTAGTGTTCATTAAACACTTCCACAGTTATTAACAGCGAGGTTTCTAAGCCAAGTTACCATTTCTGCATTCGTATATCATGAGGCTAGCACGATGATACTTGTATGCCCTGGGAAGTCGAGACAATTTCCAAGCCGAAAATTATCAAGACCGGCACCGGGAATCGAACCCAGCCACCCTCAGTATGGTCTTGCTAAATAAATTTAGATAATTTAGATAATTTAGCTAAATAAATTTAGATTTCGATTCGTAATGGGCTTGAGTTAAGATTCGAAATGGGTTTGACTTTGAATTTTAGATCCATACCCATGGATTTTGTTTCGAAATGAGTTTGGATTCGGAGCTGAAATTGGTTTGGAATTGGATAAGAAATGCGATCAGATTAGGATTCGAAATGGGGTTGAGTTCTGAATCGAAATGGGTTTAGATTTGGATTCGTAATGGGTTTGAATTTAGATTCGAAAGGGGTTTGACTAGGATTCAAAATGGATTTAAATTTTAATTCAATATGGGTTTAGATTTTGTTGTGAAATGAGTATGGATTCAGATTTGAAATTGGTTTGGATTTAGATTAGGAATGGGTTTGAATTAGGATTAGAAATGGATTTGAATTCGAAATTGGTTTGGATTTAGTTTCGAAATGAGTTTGAACTCGGAGCTGAAATTGGGTTAGAAATGGGTTTGAATTAGGATTCGAAATGGGTTTGGATATAGATTCGAAATGGACTTATGTAGATTTGAATTTGAAATGGGTTTGAATTTGGATTTTAAATGGAATTGAATTAGGATTCGAAACGGGTTTAGATTGGGATTCGTAAGGGGCTTGAATTTAGATTCTGAAGGGGTTTGACGGATTCGAAATGGGTTTGGATTTGAATTCGAAATGGGTTTGGATTTTGGTTCGAAATGAGTTTGGATTCGGAAATGAAATTGGTTTGGAAATTAATTAGAAATAGGTTTGGATTTGGCTTTGAAATGGGTTTCGATTTGGATTCAAAATTAGCTTGGATCTGGATTCGAAGTAGGTTTGGATTTGGATTTGAAATTGATTTGAATTTGGATTGGGTTTGTGTTTTGGACTCGAAATAAGTTTGGATTTGAATTAGACATGGGTTTGGATTTGGATTCGGAATTATTTTGGATTTGGAATGTGTTATTTGGATTTCCAATGGGTTCGAATTAGGACTCGAAATGGGTTTGTATTTCGATTCGAAATGGGCTTAGATTTCAATTTTGAAATGGGTTTGAATTTGGATTAGGAATAAGTTTGGTTTTAGACTCGAAAAAAGATTGTATTAGGATTCAAAATGTGTTTTGGCTTGAATTAGGATTCGAAGCGGGGTTGGGTTCTGATTCGAAATAAATTTAGATTTCGATTCGTAATGGGCTTGAGTTAAGATTCGAAATGGGTTTGACTTTCGATTTTAAATCCATACCCATGGATTTTGTTTCGAAATGAGTTTGGATTCGAAGCTGAAATTGGGTTGGAATTGGATAAGAAATGCGATCAGATTAGGATTCGAAATGGGGTTGAGTTCTGAATTGAAATGGGTTTAGATTCAGGTTCGTAATGGGTTATAATTTAGATTCGGAAAGGGTTTGACTTGGATTCTAAATGGTTTGGATTTGAAATCGATATGGGTTTAGTTTTTGTTTTGAAATCAGTTTGGATTCGGGTTTGAAATTGGTTTGGATTTGGATAATAAATGGGTTTGAATTAGGATTCGAAATAGGTTCCGGTTCTTGTCCCAAAATGGGTTTAGATTTGGAACCGTAATGGGCTTGAATTTAGATTCGAAAGGGGTTTGCCTTGAACTCGAAATGGGTTAGGATTTGAATTCGAAATGGGTTTGGATTTTGTTTCGAAATAAGTTTGGATTCGGAGCTGAAATTAGTTTGGAATTGGATTAGAAATGGGATCGGATTAGGATTCAAAATTGAGCTGAGTTCTGATTTGAGATGGGGTTGAGTTCTGATTCGAAATGGGTTTAGATTTGAATCCGTAATGAGTTTGAATTTAGATTCGAAAGGAGTTTGACTTGGAATCGAAATGGATTCGGATTTGGATTTAGTTTCGAAATGAGTGAGTTTCGACTCGGGGCTGAAATTGGTTCGGATTTGGATTCGAAATGGGTTTGGATTTAGATTCAAAATGGAGTTATGTAGATTTGGATTTTAATTGGATTTGGATTGGATTTGGATTGGATTTGGATTGGATTTGGATTGGATTTGGATTGGATTTGGATTGGATTTGGATTGGATTTGGATTGGATTTGGATTGGATTTGGATTGGATTGGATTGGTTTGGATTGGTTTGGATTGGTTTGGATTGGTTTGGATTGGTTTGGATTGGTTTGGATTGGTTTGGTTGGTTTGGATTGGTTTGGATTGGTTTGGATTGGTTTGGATTGGTTTGGATTGGTTGGTTTGGATTGGTTTGGATTGGTTTGGATTGGTTTGGATTGGTTTGGATTGGTTTGGATTGGTTTGGATTGGTTTGGATTGGTTTGGATTGGATTTGGATTGGTTTGGATTGGTTTGGATTGGTTTGGTTGGTTTGGATTGGTTTGGATTGGTTTGGATTGGTTTGGATTGGTTTGGATTGGTTTGGATTGGTTTGGATTGGTTTGGATTGGTTTGGATTGGTTTGGATTGGTTTGGTTGGTTTGGTTGGGTTGGATTGGTTTGGATTGGATTTGGTTGGTTTGGATTGGTTTGGATTGGTTTGGTTGGTTTGGTTGGTTTGGTTGGTTTGGATTGGTTTGGTTGGTTTGGATTGGTTTGGATTTGGTTTGGATTGGTTGGTTTGGATTGGTTTGGATTGGTTTGGATTGGTTTGGATTGGTTTGGATTGGTTTGGATTGGTTTGGATTGGTTTGGTTGGTTTGGATTGGTTTGGTTGGTTTGGATTGGTTTGGATTGGTTTGGATTGGTTTGGATTGGTTTGGTTGGTTTGGATTGGTTTGGATTGGTTTGGATTGGTTTGGATTGGTTTGGATTGGTTTGGTTGGTTTGGATTGGTTTGGATTGGTTTGGTTGGTTTGGATTGGTTTGGATTGGTTTGGATTGGTTTGGATTGGTTTGGATTGGTTTGGATTGGTTTGGATTGGTTTGGGATTGGTTTGGATTGGTTTGGATTGGTTTGGTTTGGATTGGTTTGGATTGGTTTGGATTGGTTTGGATTGGTTTGGATTGGTTTGGTTGGTTTGGATTGGTTTGGTTGGTTTGGATTGGTTTGGATTGGTTTGGATTGGTTGGATTGGTTTGGATTGGTTTGGATTGGTTTGGATTGGTTTGGATTGGTTTGGTTGGTTTGGATTGGTTTGGATTGGTTTGGTTGGTTTGGATTGGTTTGGATTGGTTTGGATTGGTTTGGATTGGTTTGGTTGGTTGGTTGGTTTGGATTGGTTTGGATTGGTTTGGATTGGTTTGGATTGGTTTGGATTGGTTTGGATTGGTTTGGATTGGTTTGGATTGGTTTGGTTGGTTTGGATTGGTTTGGTTGGTTTGGATTGGTTTGGATTGGTTTGGATTGGTTTGGATTGGTTTGGATTGGTTTGGATTGGTTTGGTTGGTTTGGATTGGTTTGGATTGGTTTGGATTGGTTTGGATTGGTTTGGATTGGTTTGGATTGGTTTGGTTGGTTTGGTTGGTTTGGATTGGATTTGGATTGGTTTGGATTGGTTTGGTTGGTTTTGATTGGTTTGGATTGGTTTGGATTGGTTTGGATTGGTTTGGATTGGTTGGATTGGTTTGGATTGGTTTGGATTGGATTTGGATTGGTTTGGATTGGTTTGGATTGGATTTGGATTGGATTTGGATTGGATTTGGATTGGATTTCGATTGGATTTCGATTGGATTTTAATTGGATTTGGATTGGATTTGGATTGGATTTGGATTGGATTTGGATCGGATTTGGATCGGATTTGGATTAGATTTGGATTGGATTTGGATTGGATTTGGATTGGATTTGGATTGGATTTGGATTGGATTTGGATTGCATTTGGATTGGATTTGGATTGGATTTGGATTGCATTTGGATTGGATTTGTTTTGGATTTGAAATTGATTTGGATTGGATTTGGATTGGAGTTGGATTTGGAATGGATTTGGATTTGTTGAGGTTTGATTTTTTTTTTTGTTTTTCTGCTGATCTTCGACCTGATTTTTTCGAATAATAGTGATTTTAAAAAATCAGAAGTAAATAATAAGAGTAATCGAGAAATAAGACGAATAAAAATATTAAGTGAGTAGTGAAACGTCCCGCTTCTCACTTCTCATCTCTTACTTCTTACTGTATGAAAGGAGATGTTCAACTTCTCATTTCGTACTTCTTTTCTATCTATTATTATCATCCAATATATAACAGGTTCGGCCGTATGGCAGTAACAATGACATTGTCGGAAATTCCTGCCAACTGACATTTGACTTTGACCAAATGACTTTCGGTCGGATAGTTTTAATTTCTCCGTACAAATGGCATATTCGTCCAAACAGCTTTTGGCGCATTTGCATTAATATTCGGCCAAACTGCTTTTTTTCTAAGTTTCTTTGAATTTGGATTTAATTTCGATCGATTCCGTAATTAATGATTTTGTCTTAAATTCGATTAGATTTTTTGCTAGGAACGATCTTCTATTATTTTTAACGAAATTATAACGACATTATAACATTATAACAGTTACTGTTCAATGGTACAAATTGTGCTTTGAAATTTGTCTAACCAGCCCATCTTTTTACCACTTGTCTTGACTCGTGCATAAGTTTTGAGACCTCAAATCATCCTCATTACTGCAATTGTAAATATTTTAATCTGCAGCCCGGTTAATTTTTTTTTTTTTAAGTTGAGATAACGTTAGCTTTGTCATAACCATTATAAAAAATTTTCGGCTCAAAAATAGCGTTGATTTTTGGCATTATTGGTACAGCAATAAAGGTATGGTGTGAGTACTTACACTTCTTCATTCTTCAAGCTCGGGATGAATTTAATGCATTCGCGCTTTTGGAAATTCGCCTCTATCCAACTTCGTGCGGTGCGCTGAAAGAAACCAAGAGAGAGAGACAAGAGTTCCTCATTAGATTGAACGTTGCGCCAGTCAGTAGTGGTTACATGCGGAAATCGTCTACAATTTAGCGGAAGCGATACTGTTTCGATGATAATTGAATAAAACAGAGATGTACGTGCTCAATTTGCGATTGCACATGTCGGCATGCAACGGAACCCAGAACCCGGGCTTGGTTAGATGCAATTGCGCGATGGAGCATCCATGCATGCTGCGGAGAACCTTATGGGGGGAGATTTTATCACTTTTGAAAGGAGTCTGCATACGTCCTGCTTCGAATGGGAAGATGAATGGTTGCATGCTCTTGTGAAACGTTTTATAGTTGAATTGGATGGTTGGCGCAATTTCGATATGATTTACCGTTTACTGCCGGGTTTTGCAGATACTCTCAGCGTGACATTTGAAAGATGACCATAGAGGCAAGTGGAAGTTTGAAACGAAGGAAATCTTTGTTAAATGTTTGTGATAAATTGGCAGATTTGGCCAAAGGCCACACAAATAAGTAAAAAAATATTTAAAACTGGTTACAATAGAAAGGGATTTTGGCAGGGTGGATAAGTTTGATAAAAAAGGTTCTACAAATAATAGCAAAATTTAAGGAGGGATAGGTATGTTAAAAACGACTCTAACTAGTTCGGTGGCTAAACCATTACTTTGTTAAGTTTTTGTCGAAAAAAAAATCTCGACGGTCTCAATGAACATTTGTTTAACCATCATTGTGAAAAGAATTAAAATTGAAATAAGATGCATTAGTTATACATACCACGGGTAAGATTATTAATAGATGAACAACAAAAATCAAATCAAAACGAAAGAATAAACATCGTGGTCAACTATATAATCGTGGTCGACAATATAATATTAACATGACGGACTTGCTATGAATTTGTAAACTTGCATGTTTTATTCTTTCTGATTGTACATAAAATTTTCAATCACATGATCTCCCCCAGCTGCTTCACTCCATTTTTTCCAATCCCATCAAGAAAACGCACTGCTTATCATCTCTTTCGTAACTTTGTCATCATCTGACTGGAAGTTTCTTGTAATGACAATCCCATCAAATCCATTTGCGGCCATCCTAGGGGAGACAATTGCATTCATCGGACATCAGCCAGCTACTTCAACATTCATTTCCGTCATCGCTCCGATAATGGCAACTTAATTATCCTTCAGCGAGAACTAAAAAGCGACGACTGAACCGAAAGCTTGTTTCTTCAGTCGCTATTTGCGTTAAATTGCGCTAATGCGCTATCCGAGCTGGGAACGACAGCACGATTTTTGCTCTCTAAAAAGTTTTTCACGGATCGTGTCCTGAGTTAAGCAGAACAGAGCAAACAACATTAGTTCCAATCAGTTGGTGCATAAATGAAGCGATGAGACGAATGGGGAAAAGTTTTCCCAATCAGGAATTGCTCATTGTCGTAATGTTTGTTAAGAAGTCTGTGATATTGTAGAAGAATTTTCGGATGCGTCTGAATTTTATCAATTAGTGATTGGATTGACGAAATCCATTAATTTTTCATTTTAGGAACTGACGTAATATACTTCGACTAGTGTGTGTCTAACTCATTAGCATAACGATTTTTTGGAATTGAATTAGTTTTTATCGGCATATCAATCTCGATGTTACTTTAATTAGGAGAACGCGGGATCACAGTCGTCAAGCTTCCGGTTTAGTTAGAAATTATTTGAGTGATTCCGATACACTGCACGAACTATTCCAAAAGGACGTACGGTGAAGGCGGATCCTTCGATAGCTGTTATTATCAATACCGTTTCAAATAATTTAACACTCGTTAGTGACGAGTCGTCACAACCTAGTGACAACTTTGAAATTCTGCTTTCACATACACGATAACGCGATGATTTGCATAGCATCAAGACCGATATGCCAATATACAGTAATTTATAATGATGAATCTATATACATAAAAATGTATTTTTGTCTGTCTGACCCTTATAGACTCAGAAACTACTGAACCAATCAGCGTAAAAATTGATATGCAGAGGTTTTTAGGTTTTAGGGGGAAGGTTCTTAAGATGGTTTGAGACCCCTCGTCCTTTGTAAAGGGTGGCTCCCATACAAATGAAACAGAAACTTGTGCATAACTCAAGAACTAATCAGAGAATAAATCAATATTAGGCGAAACGAAGTTTGTCGGATCCTAGTAATTAAGTAATTAATAAATATTACGGATTTAGATATAGAAGAGAGTATTTGTCAGAAGCTGGTTAGGTGTGGAAAAATTTTGCAATTGTTTAATGCTAACATTGATTTATTTAAGGAAATATTGTATTTTGTCCGTGGAACATTTTGATTTCTTTATGGATAATTCTTCATTTATAATTGCAATTTTTGCTTTTAAAATGGCTATAAACACATACTAATTATTGGGACGATTAATCAACATGCGGTTTTCGTTGGGTGAAAGCTGTTGAGTATCCCTTTTAGCTATGTAGGTTTTCTTTTAACCTGCGCTTAATGGGGAAACGCCATTAACAGTATAATGAAAAAATAAATTTCCCCATACTAATTTGCATACAAACTTGAAACGGCTTGTGCTAAATCAGTTTTAATCCAAATGAGCTCAAATTTTCAGAGGACACTCAGAACATGGTAAAGATAAGCACTGTGGAGCAAAATCGATTTTTTGAACCACCCTAGTGTTTATGGACGTTTTGCTTTATTTGTGGAAATTTTATATTTATTCATTGCTCATACACTGATTTCTTTATTGGCAAATTTTCTTTTTTTGTATGAAAAATTTCTATTTATTGGGAGGAATATTTATTTTAGTTGTTGCTAAATGTCAACGAAGGAAAAGTTAGTACGTGTGTACCAACATGTTTGAGAACGAGAACAAAGAGAACCGCATCAACAATCTTCCTCTATGGTTTATTACCTCTATTTTTACAACCCTTATGATGGCCCTGGCTGAACTGAAAAATATTTGTGAAGTAATTTCGCCAAAAATTCGCAATTTAATTTCTATTCATTTCTAGGTAAAAAATGCATGTGACATGAGAAGTCAGTAGATAATATGTCCAAATAAATGTTTTTCGCTCTCTGTTTGCACCGTAAAACATTCCAATCCTTCCTATTCCGGTGCTTATATGTACGAAAAACTCTTGACTGACGACAGATCAACAAACCGAGCCACAAATTCCATTTATCATTCTTCCTGTTTTGCAGCACAACCCAAGGCAGATGTGCACCACTGGTGAAAGTATTGGGCTGTGTTATGGCACTCGATTCCAAACATAACAGCGCCATCCCTTCTGTTCCCCGAATACGGCTTCCGGTGGGTTTGAGTCGTTCACAGCAACTTCCAACATGGGAAACATAGGTATAGGTAGAATGCATCAAACTCTACGCCGCCGAAAGTGGTTCCTTCAACCACAAGATGCGAAGCTTGCTCGGTGAAGCATAAACATCAAGTGTTGTACAAGGGCTCGTACCTATGCTAAATATTTGATACAGTGCTTTTCAGCGGAATGGCCACCATAAAAATCAGGTGAACTGAATTCAAACATTTACACATATTACCATTCTGCTTGTCTGCGCGTTTTTTTTTTTTGAGTTGCAGTCTTCCTCGAATATTTATTATTCTCTTTGTATTTTAATATTGCGGGTGTGCTGTTTACGTTCGGTAAAAAGAAACTAACCCAGGATAAAGTTTTCCGAGCAAACTGAGAGATTGCTTGAAAATAGAAATTGAAAAAATCTGTAAAATCACAGAAGAGATCTACTATCCATGATTCCATAGTTGTTAATATTTGTCCATAGTGTCAACCATTCACAATTTCAGCTAATTCAATTTATTACTCAATCAGGTCCAATAAGCCGAGGTAACTTAATTCCCATGAAAGTGAGACGACCAAAGTTCTTTAAAGGATAAGATCAAGTTCGTTCTCTGAGGCCCAGAACGCTTTGAACAACCTGTCGGCGTTAAAATCAAAAGAATTTTTTGACGTAGGACTGCGTCTGTCTTTTCTATATTGGGGTACACTTTACGATTGCGAAAATCAGGGACTGTCACGAAAATATGATAGACTTTAAACTTTAATATCTCAGCAGCCGTTTCTCGATGCTTTTATTACATTATTGGGAAAGCGCATTGGGGAAAGAAAATTGGTTCTTTTCAGGCCTAGCATTTTCTGAACAGAAAGGTTTAATTGCGAAAATGGTGTTTCGGTGGACAAGAAAGGGGCCGTCCAGAAACCACGTGGTCATATATGGGGGGAGGGGGGGGTTTGGAAAATGACCACGATAAGCCACATGGGGGGAGGGGGGTGTTGCTCTCGAACCACGTGGTTTTTTTACACGAAAAACTTTTGGTGAATAACAATAGCGGTGTAAAAAATACAAATCATTAAAATTCAATTATTTAATCATTAAACGCAAAGCGCATCTAAGGGCCGATGCCCACGTAGCGTCTTTTCAACTCAGCGTTAAAAAGACGTAGGTGTGCATCGAGAAAAATCGATAACGCAGCGTCGGTCGCAACGCCGATGCATATCTGCATTATTTGACCATCTTAGCCTAAGATCTTATATCCATACATAAATAAACGAAAAAACAGGTTGCGATTCAGTCTCAATTTCCACAAAATAATTCGGATAGGAAAAATGGAAAAATATTAAAAAAAAAACTCCGCCGTAGATGGCTTTTGGCATCACGCCACGACACTTTTTCATCAGCGGACTGCAGCTACAATTTTGAAAAATGTTCATGTTTTTACAATAATCCAAAATACAATAATACAACATAATACAAAAAATCTTAAGAAGAAAAATTCACAAGAATTTCTTGTGGATATTCAGGAAAAATCAATAAAGAAATTTCCTGTAAAATCTTTGACATTACTTCATACAATCCTGATAAAGTGCTGGCATTCAAAAATTTTTTTGAACAATTCTCTCTGAAAAATTTTTCTTGGGAATTTTGCTACAAATTGATAATGAAAGAAAAAAAACAAAACATCTCCAGTGTTAATTCCGAAATTTTTTCCTTAAAACTCCGAAAAAAAATCCATGTGAATTCTGTCTGAAAATTAAAAACAGTCCCGTGGGAATCTTCCGAAATTCTTCTTGATTTACAAAAGAAGTTTTTCGAACATTTTAGGGAGTGCACTTCGAAATGTTCAGTCTCCAATTAGCCAGTTCGACTCTCATTCCTGTCTAGGGTGTTTTCGGGTGGGAAACATTCTCGACACTCTAGGTACAGTGTATCCATCGTACTTGCTACACAAGATATATAATCGTGCAATGGCTAGTATATAAAAGCTTTCAATTTATAACAGAGAAAATGCTAATAGAATATACTAAGTTGAAAAGCAGACCAACTTCCAGTTGGAATATGGAGCCAATGCCAAATGAAACACTTTGATATTTCCGTTGATTCTTTTTTTTTTCAATTTTGGAATTCTGAAATGAAAAAATTTCGCAATTCTTTTTTACGCTCTTTATGAGTTCTATCACATTTTTTTTTTAAATTTTCTTATTCAAGGCATTATCATATCAAGGATTATCTACAATTTTTTTTTGGATTTTCAAAGAATAAATCTTTAGAATTTTCAAGGTTCGTGTTTTTTGAATTTGAACCCGAAATCATTTCAAAATTTCATCGGGAATTCATTCTTCTTCGGTTTGTCACTTTGATTTCTTTGTAGGTTCAGCTAAACATTGCTTTAAATCCTTACCATGCAAAAATGCACAAGAAATGATTTAGAAAGTTTAAGGAATTTTCACATCAGAAAATCTTCAAAATTTTGATTTAATTTTAAAGGAATTCCTACTGGAAATGCTTCAAAAGTACCACCTTTACAAGTACTACAAAAGTACAATTTTTTCGTTTTTTCCACTTGTAATATCATCGGAATTTCCTCGGGAAATTCATTATTTGTGATTCAGATGAACTTTTTTTCGATTTTCAACTGGAAAATCTTAGGAATTTCCATCGGAAATATTTTGGCATATTCCGAACAATTTCTTTTGGAAATTAAAAAAAAACTGCTGAAAATTTCTAAGAATTTCTTTTGGAAAAAAAAATTCCATTGGAAATTTAGAAGAATTTCCTTTGAAGATTAATTAAAGTTGCCCAGGATTTTGAAAAAAATCTTTAGAGATTCTGTAAAAAAGTAAGCTGGATTTTTTTTTCTATTTTATACTTGAAATTCTTCGGAATTTGATGTTTATTGGAATTTTCATCGTAAATATGCATTTCGGATCTTTCTACGGATTCTTCTAGTTCTTCAAAATTTCTACCGAACATTTTTCGGAACTCTTCCACAGAATTTCGGAAAAAAATGTCGTTGAAATTGTAAAGATTTTCCGGGGAGACTCCGAAAAATTTCTTATCAATATTCCGAAGGGTTTTCCTTGCAACTCCAGAATAATTATTCTTGAAAATTAGGAAGATCTTGGAATTTAAAATTAATCCAAGCAATAAATGTAGGCAATAATTTAGGCTTAAGAAGCCTAGTTTTTATGATATTGAATAATTATCATAATTGATCGAAAAAATTAATAATGCACCTAAATTAGAACATGCACAAAATTCTAGTAGTGCGCATGAAAAAGGTTATGACATAGAGAAGCTTGCATTTAAAAAATCAACATGAAATTCTAAATAAAATGCTTTTAAATTCATAAAAGGGTCTTAGAACTAAGGAGATTCCTGCGATATGAAAAAAGTGGCAGTGTTCCAGAAAAAACTCTCCAATTCCTAAAACAAAATGGTGTTATAATAACGATTGAAATTGAATTCCAAAACAAATCTCAACCCTTTCAGAAATGATGGGTCATATATGCCCAGCGTTTTAGATTGTCTATAACATCACAAAAGAGAGCTAGGCCACCATTTTCTTCAGTAAAATTGTTCATCTAGATATTGGCTTTACCCAAAAAATATGGGAGCTCAAATTTGACTGACCATGAAAACTCAGATATCCGAAACCTTGGGAAGATTTCGATTCTAAGAGCGTGTAAATAAAGTTTAAATGTTTGAATCATTCTAAACAGATGGGTGGTCAGATAAGATGGGTCATCCTGAACGTTAAGCCAGTGATTAATATTCAGGAATACGAGATGCTCAAGGTACTTCAAAATTCTCTCAAGCTCAACCCACGAATCTACCAGATCAATCAAGACATTTGCAATGTTCTCATCATCGGTATGTACTCAATCCGATGAAATAAGCATATGATCCTAATTTCCATTAACATGAGATCCAAGAGACGAGGTACCCAAAATTATCTTGAGTCAAAATCAAGTTGCACAATGACTATGAGGTTTGTTCGCAAACTGTTTTTGTAGGGCCTTAGAAGCACTGGGTTCACGGACTTGAGTAGTTCAAACATTACGACTTCCAGGACGTTTTGTAAAACCTAAAAAGTCTGTAGTAGCTTGTATAAATAATAGTTGAAGTCATATCAACTGAATGGACCTACTGGGATATTATATCATACATCATTCATAAGTTGGTTAATTGGATAAATCGAATGATCCGAACTCAAAAATAATAATTGGTCTATAATACATCCATTCCTCTATGAGTCGCTTATGAAAGAACCATTGACTGAAGCATATTCGAGATGTGGAATAGAAGTTCCTTGGAAAATTATTCCAAAGAACCATCTGAGTGACCGAGAAAATATTTTTAGTATGGCATCATTGGCTTCCATGAGTCGATATCAAAATGAAATTTCAATGAAGAATTAGAAATTTTGAGAGACGAGCCAGCTCCGGATTGAAAATCTCTTTAGTAGAGAAAATAATTGAAATTTTCCATAATAAAATAGGAAATTGCCAATAAAGAACAATAATACACACAACAATAATAAATTAGCACTTGTAAAATTAAAAATTGCAATTATGAAATAATAATGTTCCATAAAGAAATTAAAGTGTTCAACGAAAAGATACAAAATTTTCAAGAATAAATCAAGAATAAATCAATGAACAATCAAAAAAAAAATTATAATTATTTATTTCTAATATTGATGACTCTGAAAACAATACTGAAATTTCTACAGGAATGCTACTCAAAAGAAACAACAGTAGGAGGTTTTATTTGCATCTCTAAGATTGCATATTAACTTTGTGATTCTCTGATAAACCTTTCGTTGTAGGTGTTCAGTTCAGATGCTTCGCTGAGGTTAATATTTTAAGAATTTCCAGTAGCTCCAGAGCTATGGAAGGTCCCAAATACTCTAAGGAATATATAGGGATACTCAGTGATGAACTTTATAGTTATATAAAAAAAACACTAATAAAAAAATTAAAAACATAGGGATATTTTGGAAAATTTCTAAACCATTATGAATTTTTCTCGAAATCTTTATAAGATATTCGCGAGTCCACATTTTTTGTATCCTCCTGATGCATTGAAGGTGTGCGAGTTCTAGATATCCTAATACCTGATACACATTACAGCATAATAACATAATCAAAATTTTCGACTTCATGAAAATTTATAATTTCCATGCTGGGTTTAGTTTAATTTTGAATCAATTGAAATTGTCCATCTTCAAAATTGATCGGATTAACCATATGTTTTAGTTACATAAGGTTTTTTTTTTAATTTTTATACTTAAAAAAAACCACGTGGTCATAGGGGGGGGGGACGGGGGGGTCTGCCAAATGACCACGATAAGCCACATGGGGGGAGGGGGGGTTGAAAATCTTCAAAAATATGACCACGTGGTTTCTGGATGGCCCCAAAGCTGCTTTTCAGTGCGCGACCCATTTTGATCGGGATTCCGCAAAGAGCGGTTTAACCATTTACAGTAGCCGTTCGATAACTGCAAAATGTTTACTTTTCAGTTAACGAATGCCGTTCGATAACTGCAACGCATTCTAGACTTCAAACGGTTGTCAATCGACGTCAGATGCAGTAAAAGTGCATCTAAATGTGCAGCGAAATGCAGCTGTCATTGCGTTTGACATCAGTTTGAAATTTAGCGGTCCGATAACTGCAAAACTGTTGCAACTATCGAATTGCAGTTAAATGACGAACGTCTACTGTATAAGGCAGTGGCAGTTATATTGCCACCAACAAATTATATGTTTTTCTGTTTATTAACAAGAGCTCTACTTATTATTTCCCATGTAGTGACTATATTTACTACCTAGTAATCCCCCAGATGAATTTGAGCCATAAAAATTGAAATGTCAATTTGAGAACGGTTTTTTACGAACAGATAGTAAGTTTCGAGTGGAAGATGGATTTTCAGTTATAATTCGTTGGAAAATGACGCCAAAGATATACTTTTTCCCATTGGTAATCATTATTTTGAATCTCATGTGTTTATCAGATTATGGAGTGATTAGCGAGAAAAATACTTTGCCTTTCTTGTATATTTGGTTTTTGGATTTTTGACAAAATTGCTTGGGAAAAAAAAGTGCAAAACAAAAAAATTTTCATTTATGATGCGTTTTCCAACTAGGACTCTTCGCTAAAAAATGTAACGTGCCTTGTTTTGATTTGTTTTACGTAAAACCTATTTTTTAAAAATCTCTTATTTATTTTTGTTGCATTTTTTCCCGCTTGCAAGGCAGTGGCAAATAACATTCTCCGACATTGTCTGCGGAATCCCCATCAAAATGGCTCGCGCGCGCCGGAAAGCAGCTTTCTTATATCTAATGAAGTAATTCCATTAGCCCCGCCCCTTCATTAATCGTTATGAGTGCACATTTTATTTACACCCATATCAGATCACAAAGAGGCGGGGCTAACGGGCTTAATTGATTAAATACAAGAAAGCTGTTGTTCTGCGCGCACGAGCCATTTTGATCGGGATTCCACAAAGAGCGGTTTGACATTTGATGCAGCTGAACGGACACAGCAGCACGAAGGCGTGGGTGGCAGTGGCAATGCGGAAAATTTATTCCAAATTTTGGAGGCTTAGCGAAAAATCATAAAGTGGCGGTCGGAGAGTTTCATCGCAGGGCGCCGGCAAGCGTTTGGATGAAGTTAGTTATTGGAAAGTCGCATTGGCAAATGAAAAATTGTTCTTCTCAGGACCAGCATTTTATGGAAAGAAAGAGTTAATTGCGAAAATGGATTGTTTCGGTGGCTTCGGGTTTGGCGTGGTAGCTTGGTGGCTATTAGTGATTCCATCCATTCAAATTTACTGCATCTTCTCCCTCCGAGGCGCTAACAAATTCGCTATTTACGATTGAGTTTTGTACTTTGAAGAAAGATTATTTCGGATAGTCGGATCAACCTTTTTTGTATAAAATGGTGGCTTTTGTAGGAGGGATCGACTATGATGGTGATATTTGAGGTTATGACTTTCAGTCTTCTTATGCTCAAAAACGGGTTTTACGTTTTTATCCGACGTTTCGGTTACATATATTGTACCTTTATCAAGGAGTTAACTAAGTCCCGTTTTATTGTTACATTGTCTTAGCATAGAACGTTTTGTCTCAACTTTATGTTAAATCGCCCCCTCTATTTTTCGGTAGGGGCTGCGAAATTTGAATTTATCCGGGCACCAGGAACTATCGTGTAGTACTTTTTTTATAGAAGTGGCGCTAAAAAAGTACTACACGATAGTTCCTGGTGCCCGGATAAATTCAAATTTCGCAGCCCCTACCGAAAAATAGAGGGGGCGATTTAACATAAAGTTGAGACAAAACGTTCTATGCTAAGACAATGTAACAATAAAACGGGACTTAGTTAACTCCTTGATAAAGGTACAATATATGTAGCCGAAACGTCGGATAAAAACGTAAAACCCGTTTTTGAGCATAAGAAGACTGAAAGCCATAACCTCAAATATGGTGGCTTTTGAATAAAATCAATGAAGACGCCACCTCAGTGGAAACTATCTACAGCAACCACCCATCGGTGAACGTCACTCGGACAGACATATGCCAAGAAATAATGTTTTGTAATATGAAGAAACTTCGTCTTGTGTCAAATTTCTGTTGTTATTCCTCGCAACAATACGCATATTAGATAACCAACATATCATAACCAAATTCAGAATCTTGCGAGAAAATTTCATTGGGTTCTTAAAATTTGTCATTCTTCGAGTTGTCTGCTGCGGAATCCCGATCAAAATGGCTCGCGCGCGCCGAAAAGCAGCTTTCTTATATTTAATGAAGAAATTACATTAGCCCCGCCTCTTCATTAATCGTTATGAGTGCATATTATATCTACACCCATACAAATCACAAAGGGGCGGGGCTAACGTGCTTAATTTATTGAATACAAGAAAGCTGCTTTCCGGCGCGCGCGAGCCATTTTGATCGGGATTCCGCGGAATGAGCGGGTTGACAAAATTGGATGCAGCGGAGCGGACACAGCAGTCCGAATGCGTGGGTAGCAGTGGCAATGCTGAAAATTTATTCCAAATGGTGGAGGCTTAGCGAAAAATCATAAAGTGGCGGTCGGACAATTTCAACGCAGGGTGCTGACAAACGTTTGGATGCAGTTAGTTATTGGAAAGACGCATTGGGAAAAGAAAATTGGTTCTTCTCAGGACCAGCATTTTATGGAAAGAAAGAGTTAATTGCGAAAATGGATTGTTTCGGCGGCATCGGGTTAAGCGTGGTAGCTTGGTTGCTGTTAATGATTCCATCCGTTCAAATTAATTGCATCATCTCCCTCCGCCGCGCTATCAAATTTGCTAGTTACGATTGAGTTTTGCATTTTGAAGAAAGTTCATATCGGCTTGTCGGATCAACCTTCTTTTGTATAAATACCTTTTTGACACCATCCTCAAAAATGGCTGAAACAAAAGAGAAATAAGCAGAATCAGAAGTGGCGTGAAACCAAACGCAAATATATTTATTTGCATCGTTTGGTTTTCGCCCGCGATGTAAGCGTACGTGGCAAAGTAAGGATTGTGATGTCCCCGACTGAAAGCCAGTCGAGTGGCTTCATCGGCCGATGAGTCATGTTAATTCCACGGTTAGAGACTCAAAGTACATCCAACTGGGAACAACTATTCGACTTCTTGATTCAGGTGGCCTCCGAGCAGTTTGCTCAATGTTAATAAAACGACACAAATTATTATGGCAAATACCATCAATTTCGAATAGCTACGTAGTCCTACGTCACCTTTGCGTACAACCCGATTGGGCTGCACCTTTGAGTTTTTTAAATATACCCCTATCTTCGTTTTCTTAAGAAAAAGAATGTGTATTCCAAATTTGGTAGAAATCGGCCAAGGGGTTCAGAAGTCATACATACAAACATACAAACATTGAGTTATTTATATCAGAGCATTAGTGATTAATCATAGATTTAATCATGATAATAGTTTATTTAATCATTATTTATTAATCATAATCATAGAATTTTACATTTAATTATTAATCACTAATAATACTTACAATTGTTTTGAGTTTATTTATTAATCATCAATTTTAGTCATTGCATACCTCGCTTTTATTCATTAATCTTTAATCATAATCATATTATTTTTATACCTTTTAAGAATCCAATTTGGAATAATGTTACTTGATCACTATGCAAATCATTCAATTTGATCATTCATAATCATTAATCATTAGTCATATCAATCGTTAATCATTAATCATACACATAGTGTGTTAACATTTAATCACGATCGGTAATCGTTGATCATACTCCAACGGTTTTTTTGTCCATAATCGTGAATCATTGTCAAAAATAAATTTAATCGTTCATCATTATCAGTCATCATTGTCAAAAATGGATAAATCATTGATCATAATCTTTAATCATAGAGTTGAATGATTTAATCATTCGTTGGAAGCTTTATTCATGAACGCTCTGATATATAGATTTCTATGGCCCTTCTACCTTTTCAATAAACATCTTTCAAAAATAGAGAATATGTGTGAAATAAATCCGGTTGGAATTGGTCCTGGGGGTTGGGAGTTAAACTGAATTGCTTGTTTTCTAATAACAACACCTTCCCCCTTACCCTCCCTCTTTTCCCAATGACCATTCCACCTCCTTTGTTATCTTCTCCTTAGGATAGAGAATGTTTGGTACACACATTTTGGTTGAAATCGGTGCAGGGGTTCAGAAGTTGCACTGAATTGCCCGTTTCGTTTTCCAAGGACAACCCCTCCTCCTTTTCCAAATGACCATCCCACCCCTTTTGTGAACTTCCCCTGACGATAGAGAATATGAGTACCAAATTTGGTTTAAATCGGTCCAGGGGTTCATAATTTACTCGGAATTGCCCGTTTTTTGATGGATATTTTTATAATTGTTTTTGTTAAGGCCGTTACAAATATTTAATTAACATTTTGTCCTACTGGTTTCCGATGGTAAAAAAAAAATTTTAAATGAAAAAAATCAAAAAACTCCTCGGATTTGTTAGAGAATGTTTTGAAAATCCTCAATATTATCCGAATTTTATTTTGTTGCCCCCTCAAAATATTATGTTGTAGTAAAAAAATCCGAGGGGGGGAGACAAAATTGTTTTTAAATATTTGTATCAGCCTAATATTTATTTGTTTATGGAAATTTTGTATTTTTTTGTGGATCATTTTGATTTCTTTACGGAAAAATCTTCTTTTATAATTGCATTTTTTGCTTTAAAAGTGCTAATTTATTTTTATTTCGTGGAAAATTTTCAATTGTTTTAGGAAATTTTGCATTTTTTGTAGAAATTTTAGATTTATTTATTACTCATCCCCTGATTTCTTTATTGACAATTTCCTGTATGTATTTTTGTATGAAAAATTTCTAATTCTTCATGGAAATTTTATTTTGCTGCCTTTTGAATACTAGACATATTTGCAATCAATTGAAAACAAAATCACGAAAAATTAGCCCGGTTTTGAACCAAAGTCACACGTGCATTACTTTTTCAATTACTATTTTTAATTTTAAAACTAGTTAGAGGCTGCAAGAATATTCGTTGGAAAAGTTGACCTTAAATAAGTCAAAGAACTAACTGCGACTTCAAAATGAGATAACATTTTTGACGGTGAAGGCCAATTGAAGCCGAATGGAAACCTTATTTCAATCTTTTCTGTGATCTGTCGGATGCAATTTTTGGGCTTCCATTTTTCCCGGGAATCGAGAAATGAAATATGACTTTCCGGGATCCCGGGAAATAAAACAATTATACAAAACAAATCAGAAATCGTAACTTAATTTTGTCGTGAAATATGACTAAAGCAATAACATCACACTTGACCTCAACCTCGACCTGAGAAAGTTTTCTGTTCAGTACGAAAAGCGAAAGATATTTTTCTACGATACACAGATAAAAACGGTTTTGGAAGGTCTTATTCTATTATTCAAGGTGGTTTCTAACATCAATTATTCTGAAACTCAACTCTAAATTCTGAAACTTTAAAGAAACAATCTTCTGGTCAAGTTTGAGCGAAATGTCGTTTTTATTTCGAACACTCGAGCATATGTTTAAGTTTGAAGGTTTTAAAAGCAGGCATTGCAATATCATCTGAGCATTGCTTGTGCAAAGATATTATCCCTAATCAAAGAGCACTCTGGAAAGATATTATCATTTGAGCGTTTGATGATGATCCGGATAGCCAACGCAATTCGGGATTTATTCGCGTTGCGAGGGTGTTGCTACAACAAGAGCTGTGAAAAATTGTTTCTCCATGACGAACATTGCACTTTGTTTACTGAGCTGATAGATAACTAAGATTGATATCCCATCATTTCATCAGTATCTTTGCTCAAAAGATCGAATGATGGGATGGTTTGCAATGCCTGTTTAAAACTAGATACATTAAAATACTTTGAAAAATAAATTGTTCTATTCGAAAGCGAAAAAAGAACTTTCAGTCGAGCACAGCATTAAAAATGGATTCCGTGAGGATTGTCCTTAAATAAACTATCTGACAATAATAGGACAAACCCACCACTACCCTTGCTTAAATATCTGCGATCTAGCGAAAATTGGTAGCTCTGCACAAACCAATAACTTTGTTCTGTTGGGAAATTTTTGTCACAGACGCTTAGAAATTTGATTTCCTGGGAAATCGATTCCGGGTTGGGAGCCCTAATTTTAACGTATCTATATATAGGTGTGAAACTGAAGCGTGTTTTTAGTAGAGTCTGATTTCCCAGGGAAAATACCAAGAGTAGCACAAGCAATGCCAACACCTTGAAAGGTACCACTCGATAAAAATATTAAAAACTGCTAATGTAGATTGATGTCAGATATTTTCGGAAAAATTGAATCCATCCTAACTACTCCCAAGGAAAAAAATCGCAATTACCGTTACCTTCTTCCGAGCTAACTTATAAGAAAGGATCGCATTCACTATTGCCTTATTCCCGGCAAACACTCATTTTTGCCTTTCTCGTATACTAAGTATACGGTAAAGGCTATATGATCGCTCCAAAAACAAACTTTTTATAGAAGGCCCGGAGACCCATAGTGTTATATACCAATCGACTCAGTTCGACGAATTGAGGTGATGTCTGGTTGTGTGTGTGTGTGTGTGTGTGTGTGTGTGTGTGTGTGTGTGTGTGTGTGTGTGTGTGTGTGTGTGTGTGTGTGCGCAAAACTACTCAACAAAATGTCACTCATTTTTCGGGCACTTATCCTCAACCGATTTGCTCGCAACAAGTTGCATTCGACGCAGAATCCTGTCCCATTGTTTCCTATTTGAAATTGGCCAGATCGAACTATGGGATCGAGAGTTATGGCCAAAATACAAATACATACGAAAAAATCGCGTAAAAAATGTCACTCATTTTTCGGACACTTATCCTCAACCGATTTGCTCGCAACAAGTTGCATTCGACGCAAAATCCTGTCCCATTGTTTCCTATTTGAAATTGGCCAGATCGAACTATGGGATCGAAAGTTATGGCCAAAATACAAAATCCTACGAAAAAATCGCGTAAAAAATGTCACTCATTTTTCGGGCACTTATCCTCAACCGATTTGCTCGCAACAAGTTGCATTCGACGCAGAATCCTGTCCCATTGTTTCCTATTTGAAATTGGCCAGGTCGGACTATGGGATCAAAAGTTATGGCCAAAACACAAAATCATGCGAAAAAATCATGTAAAAAATGTCACTCATTTTTCGGACACTTATCCTCAACCGATTTGCTTGCAACAAGTTGCATTCGACGCAGAATCCTGTCCCATTGATTCCTATTTGAAATTGGCCAGATCGAACTATTGGATCGAAAGTTATGGCCAAAATACAAAATCATACGAAAAAATCGCGTAAAAAATGTCACTCATTTTTCGGGCACTTATTCTCAACCGATTTGCTCGCAACAAATTGCATTCTACGCAGAATCCTGTCCCATTGTTTCCTATTTGAAATTGGCCAGATCGAACTATGGGATCGAAAGTTATGGCCAAAATACAAAATCCTACGAAAAAATCGCGTAAAAATGTCACTCATTTTTCGGGCACTTATCCTCAACCGATTTGCTCGCAACAAGTTGCATTCGACGCAGAATCCTGTCCCATTGTTTCCTATTTGAAATTGGCCAGATCGGACTATGGGATCAAAAGTTATGGCCAAAACACAAAATCATACGAAAAAATCATGTAAAAAATATCACTCATTTTCGGGCACTTACCCTCAACCGATTTGCTCGGAATAAGTTGCATTCGACGCAGAATCCTGTCCCACTGTCTCCTTTTTTAAATTGGCCAGATCGAACTATGGGATCGAAAGTTATGGCCAAAATACAAAATCCTACGAAAAAATCGCGTGAAAAATGTCACTCATTTTTCGGGCACTTATCCTCAACCGATTTGCTCGCAACAAATTGCATTCGACGCAGAATCCTGTCCCATTGTTTCCTATTTGAAATTGGCCACATCGGACTATGGGATCGAAAGTTATGGCCAAAATACAAAATCCTACGAAAAAATCACGTAAAAAATGTCACTCATTTTTCGGGCACTTATCCTCAACCGATTTGCTCACAACAAATTGCATTCGACGCAGAATCCTGTCCCATTGTTTTCTATTAGAAATTGGCCAGGTCGGACTATGGGCTCGGAAGTTATGGTCAAAATACAAATTTATACGTAAAAATCGCGTAAAAATGTCACTCATTTTCAGGCACTTATCCTCAACTGATTTGCTCGCAACAAATTGCATTCGACGTAGAATCCTGTCCCGTTGTTTCCTATTGAAAATTGGCCATATCGGACTATGGGATCGAAAATTATACCATTTTTTTATGGAAAAATAGCTAAAAAAAATGTCACTCATTTCGGGCACTTATTCTCAACCGATTTACTCGCATTAAATTGCATTCAACGCAGAATGTCTCATATTTTCTTATTGAAAATTGGCCAGATCGGACTATGGGCTTAGATATTATGGTCAAATTACTATTTATTGTGAAAAAGAGTTCAAAAAAGTCTAGCTCATTTTTTCAGCACTTAGACTTCATCTATTCCCCCCCAAGCAACACAAGTTCAACAAATCTGGTTGCAGTAACCATATAGTGACTGAATCCGGTCATATATAAGTTACTGTGATTGATGCGCAAGATGTGCTTCTCAGGTTGCAACAGATTGCATTCTACGCAGAATCTTGTCCCATTGTTTCCTATAGAAACTTGGCCGGATCGTACAATTGGGTCAAAAGTTATGGCAAAAATACTAATTTTAAAACTACAAAATAAAATGCCATTTTTTGCTCTTAAGGTGCCGTCAGACGTTGCAAGCAAATCACTCGCAACGAGCATTTTGCCCGCAGAAAGCGACAACTGTCAAAAATTTTCCTGTCTGACTACACTGAAAGTGATTGCATGCAAACAAATGACAACTCGTAAGCAAACGCTCGCTTACAATGTGTGACTGCTAAGCGTTAAAAATTTTCAACTCGCAGAAACGAAATTGCGCTTGCTAGTGCAGCACTAGCAAATTTTTCGCTCGCAAAATTGAAAACGTTTTCAGGTGGCAGTGTTGCACTGCAAAAATAGGAATGAAATTAGATTTTGTGGCCGAAAAACAAGTTTTTGGTTTTTGTTTATATTTGCATGAGAGTAAATCTGTCATTTGCTTACAGTAAAAAATTGCTACGTGTGACTGCAATTGCGAGTGCTCTCAGAAATCATTCGCTCGCACGAGTGATTTGCTTGCAACGTCTGACGGAGCCTTTATGCTCATCCGATTTGTTTGCAACAAATTGCGTTTGGCGAGAATTTTTTTTATGCATATAAAAAAATATGAAAAATAAGACCAATCCACATATTGGTGTTATTTGAGATTTTTCCAAACCTTTTGAACGAACGAGAAAGGCACTATCACCGCTAGGTGGATTAATCTGGGTTTTATTAAGGAGCCATACCACACCCACCATTGTCTTTATCCGATCAAACTATATAATAGTGCCTTTCTCGTGCATTACACAAATAGTATTTTGGCCATAGCTTTTAAGCCCTTAGTCCAATCCAGCCAATATAAGGGCTTGAAAAGAGAGCAAAACTTTTCTACGATTTATTGATCTAAAAGAGCCGTATTTTGACCATAACTTCTGAGTCTATAGTCCGATCCGGATTGGAGCTCCAATGCCTTTCTTCGCAAGGTTAATTAGAGACCCGTAGCGGTGGAACATATCTACATACAATTTTTCAATTTATCTTCTTAAATGACTATTCAGACTAAACTATTGTACGCCAAGTTTGTCGTAAAATTTGAAATTATTCGTTTCTTGACGGTCGTATCATTACGAAAGGCACTGTATGTAAAAAGCAATTCACCGCTCGTAACAAACAGCAATGTTAGACCGTGGTTTCCGCATCTTTCCACATCTTACTTACGTAGCGAGTTCAACTGCAGCGGGTATGCAGCCAAAGGCTCTAGGTGAAATGAAGCGAGACCCTCGTGCAAGGGGGGAACCTAATTGCTTGTACGTGATGGAAATTGAGTTTTGGCTAATCCATCGTTGCGGTTTTGGCAACAACGGGGAAAGCTCCGACTCAGCTGACAACGGCAAGGGAATTTTATTCGCATGTGTTTAGCTTCCGGATTTGGAAAATCCTCTCCTTGGAATGAAATGAATGGAACCAGATAAATTCACTTGGTGACGATAAGCGTATTATGTGGCGTATCTTAGATAAATTAGATGCAGATCGTGTCGAGGTTTTTAGTAACGAATACGCATCTGCATAAAAACTATGTTTGAAAGCTTAAAGGGACGTGCGGATAAAAGATATAAAAAATTCATTGGCATGAATCTGGAATCTGGCCAACTAGAATTAATCCTAGAATTTTCAAATTTGTTTTGGATTCTTGTGTGCTAACTATGTTTTATGTTTCAGTTTGAATAACTTACTGCCGCTAACCGCAAGTCGAGCACATCTGTATAATTGAACAATTACATATTATTATCGTAATTGAACAACAGGATATATCGGAAAAATTATTGTCACAATTTTGATTCTGCACTCCTCACACAATTAAAACACAAACTACGTTACTCGAGAGTAGATACGAATTCAGTATCAAGCAGGACTTCAGCGGCTCAATATAAGCTCCTCCTATCAGCATCCCATGTTAGCTCAGGCTCCAAATCATCACACTGCAATCTACTAATTTGCCTAATAATCCAATCAAATCTTCCTCAATCTTCAACCCAGATTCCACCGAAGCCGAGCCGAAGCTCTCCTAAGCCCGCACTTCGTCGGAAGAAAATTATTCCAATTAGGCCCACTTCACCCATGACGCCTAAATATAGTCATCATAATCGACGTCGCAGCACAGTGGCCCCTCCACTGTGACACAAGGGCCCGTACCTTTTCCCTAATCTCCTCTGGCTTCTGCGACCGTAGAGAGATTAGACCACTGACAGGCAGGGGAGATATAGAACAGAACGCACCAAAGGGATTTTGTTGCCGTTCATCCCCAATCTTCAATTTTTATACGTTTCATGCGACAACTTTGCATTAACACGCCGAATACCGTGATCTGAAAATCATAGGAACTAAGTTTTTAATCAACTGTTTCTCAGCATCTTTCAACCGATTTTCACAATTCTTTTACGGATTGTTTACACATATCATCTGGTATATTATAATATTATGATACTGGTAAGGCTTCTAGGGATGCTCACTTTTATCCTTTTTTTTCAATACTTTGTGTGACAATATGTTTCTTCCAAGTAGCTTCTATACCGATGGAAGATAATACGCAAATTTGAGGAAGAAAACTACAGAAACCCGTGCCAATGGAAACCCATGCTAGTCCCTACAGCTCATGCGTATGATTTGCAACACGGGTATACCCATATCAAACGTTTTAGGTTCCCCATACAGTTTTGGAGTTTGGATCAATTAGTCTACCAGGTCAACTGGGCTCGATAGAAATCTGACAGCGAGCAGTCATGTCCATACAACTCCCTAGAGCTCATGCGCATAAAACTCAACTCAGACATACCTCATCCAGTAGTTCTAGGTTCCTCAAAATGTTCTGGAGTTTGGATCAATTGGTCTACCAGGTAACCTGGAATCGATACAAAGCTGACAGCAACTAGTCATGTCCATACAACTTCCTAGGACCCCCGCACATTTTTTTTGCTGTTTTCATATTCATATAATTTTCTCAAAGCCCGATACAACAACGACAGCTCATAATTTTTTTTGCTACTTCTTAGAGTCCATATTAATGATTTTTTCTCAGTTTTACCTTAACCAGAGATCTAGGTTCTAATTATTCACTAGTTAAAAGACGAGTTAGTACTATGACTATCCCACTTAATTCCACCCTGGATTATTTTTTTACACATACGTATTTCTGTTTCTTAAAGCGACTGTTGTTGTAATTTTGGGTAGGTTTAATAGACCCATCAGTCTTTGCCATTTAAACAACGATGATTAAATTTATATCCGTGTCCGTATACGAAACGAAACGTTGGAAGTAAATTTAATCGTCGTTGTTAAAATGGCAAAGACTGATAAGCCAATCAAACCTAACCAAAATTATACGCATTTCGTCACCTACATTAAGGCCGTGTCCGAAGCAGATCCAACTGAGAAGCTTTTAGAAAAAGAATCACTCACCTAGAAGAATGCCTTTGCAAAGCGGATGGAGGCGCAGAAATAGCAACACTCTAGGCACTCTAGGCAGAAACCAGAAATAAAGGAGTGGCAGTTAGCGCACGAGTAGAAGAGGCTTGATGATCAACTCCTAGCGGAGGAGTAGTTCATCAAAAATTGGGAAACAATTCGGAGTCACTTCGAGAGAAGCGTCAGAAAGACCATGACTGTGCTGTTGGCGGTATGAAGTAAGAACGTCGCAAGCAGAAAGTGTAGTAGTGGTAGAACAGTGACACTAAGAAGGTGGTCGAGCAACCGTCGGTCACTGATTGTCGGGGATCGTTTGTGGAAGAAACGGACCAAACGCAGCATGCGGAACAGTCTAGTCCCTGACGGGCCGTGGCAGGAAAGCGGTGTTCCAACATCTTTCAAAGTTTCGCGGAGAGTCGGAAGTTTGGCTGGTATTTATCAGCAGACTCGGGCACACGACAACAGCATGTGACGAGAGAGACGTCTTACTTCTCATTTCGTACTATTAATTGTTCACAGTGAGAAGTGATAAATGATAGGTGAGAAGTGACAAGCGCGAAGTGATTAGTGTGAAGTTTAGTGACTCACTTCGCACTACTCACTTTTTACATCGAGAAGTGAGAAATGAGGAGTGAGACGTCTCACTACACATTTCTCATTTCTTACTGTTCACTGTAAAAAGTGAGAAGTAAGAAGGGAGTAGTGAGACGTCTCACTCCTTTTTCGCACTACTCACTTTTTACAGTGAGAAAAGGGAAATAAGTAGTGCGAAGTATGACGTCTCACTTTTTACATCTCATTTCTCACTTTTCAAATGACCTATTCGGACAAATGACATGTTTGGTCAAATGACCTATTAGGCCAACACCATTTCGCTTATTCGGCCAAATGTCACATTCGGCCAAAAGATCTATTCGACCAAATGACTTCCGGTCTAATGGATAAGCTGCTGTTAAAACATCATGAAGCTAGAAACAAATTGTCTTTCATTCCTTTGATTTTTTTAAGGATCAATATGGGAGCTATAAAAACCGGATCAGTAGCTCTACGCAAAACAAAATACACTGGCATTGTTTTTTACGCGTATAGATTTTATCAGTTTCTCGGTCTACTTTAATTCCCATAACTTTTTAAATGCCACCTGATTTTTCTTCGTTCTTTTTTGTGGATTATTGTGTGTGGTTTGTCCAATGTTTTAATAAATTCAAATGCCACTTTCACTCAACAACAAACCGCGTAAATAGCACCCCCAGTGTAAGCATGTTTGCCTCATCAAGTTAATGAACACAACACCTGTTGAAGCATTTCACACCATTCTTCCTCTTTTTTAAACTATGCCAGGTGGCCTGTCATCACATCATCCGGTCGGTTCGTGCCGTGTATACTCCTTGTTTACCTTGCAGATTTGATAGAGCAGTTGAACGACGTTCAGATCCAGCGGCTCGGCCACCGACGACGTCGATGACACGGACGAGTTGTTATCGAAGTACAGCGACGGGGGCGGTGGGGACGGCGCCCGCGGAGGTGTCGCCGAGAGATCGAAATTTTCCATCCGTCGCAACTTTTGGGCCAGCATCATCGGGAACGGTCGCTCGGCGGCCCCGTTGGTGGTGGCGGTGGCATTGCTCCGGACGCTACCAGCATAGTAACTGGCCGGGGCGGTGAAGGTTCGGATGAACGTCTGTTCGTTATCGTAGGGATCCATGAAGTCGGCGAAACGCACGTCAGACACTGGCAGTGGCTTCGCGTGAAACTTTTTTGGGGGTGGTTAATCGGTGCGTAATTAAATTTGCATCAGATTTCTGCACGGAACCAATCAAATAAGTCCACTCCGCCGGTGTTGAGCTGAATGACGGTGGCGATGGTTTGGAAAGCAGAGCAGGGAGAACTTTTCACGACTCCTGAAGTTTTTTTTGTTTTCGCTGGTCCTAATGACCGTTTTGTGAGGTGTAACAGGAACGGATGGAACAAATTCAATTTGAATGATATTGCCATCAGTAGACTTTAATGGCTCCTGCCAGAGACACAATTTCAGCATGGCCGGATCATAAATAATCGTTCGAGGAATTAAATGAAAACTCAGAATAGAATTTTTTTAACTAACCAAGCTTTATATTTAAAATTGTACCATTGGAACTTGATTGTAATTAATTGAAAAACTTGCTAACATAAGCTCTTGGCTTATGTGAGAAAATTATAAGCTGAGTTTTGAAACTTTTCCACAATCTACTGCGAAAGACAAAAAGGTTCCGCTCGTGTCATCTGCAAACCCGAAGCGGCCCATGTCACTTGCAAATAACGATTTCTGACTTCCCGGCGACGACAAGTTAGAAGTAAAAATGTTATATAAATATAGACCCCAGGTATCTTGCCTTCGGTGACAAGAGCTTTTATCAAAGTTTATCATATTTTAGGCTTTAGTAGTTTAAATTCAGTGTGCCATTAGATTTATGAATATGGATCAATTTGGAAAGGGGAAAATTGAATTATTTTTTTAAATACTATACTTGACTAGGTACTACCTAGGATACTACATAGTACTACTACTTGACCCAGAAGACGCTGTCTTGCATAGTAGACCAAAATGCGTGTTGTGAGCTGCTCAAGCAAAAATTTCAAACGAATATTAATTTTAGTTTTTCACGGTTTAATCAACTTTACTCTTAATTTTAGCATGAGGAAATATCATATGAACCCGTCGGAAACTATAACAAACATATCGGAGAATCTATCCAGCTGTTTTTGCGTTATGCTGATACGAATGCAGGCCAATTTATTTTATGTACAATCAGATTTCAGCCCAAACACTGTAAAATACTTTATCTAAAGGTGTGATTCAAATTGTCGTCAACTACTGGACATAGTATTTCTTAGAAAAATATTCTCTGATATTTTTGAAAAAAAAATTACGGAATTTCTGAGGGAAGTTCTCTTAATTTTCTTATGAAATTCTTTTAATTTTTTTTTTTTGATTTCCCTTTGATAATTCTACGGAAATACGTCGAGAAATTCTCTAGCATCTGTTCGAACATTCATTGCAATTAACTCGAAAAACTATTTGGAAACCCCAAAGATTTTTTTTTCAAAATTCCTCAAAAATTCTACGGAATTTCCTCCGAAAGTTGCTCGGAACTTCTCTGTAAATTCTACGAAGTTTGTATTAGTATAGGGGAACTACTTCTTGTATTTCTACCATGTTCCCAAATTAATACCATTAGAAAACAAAGAATCGGTGCGCATATTGTTTTATTTCTCATTTTTGTGATTTTTTCAGCAGTGAGCACATTGGATAACAACAAAACACCACACAAATTAAGCCTAAATTGCCTGTTTTGCGAATGTTATTGATATAGGAGCATGTTATTGATAATGGAACAGATACCTTCTATACATTGAGATTTTATCAGTAACTAGTCGACCCGGCAGACGTTGTCCTGCAAAGTAGGCGAAAATGCGCTCTCTGAACTGCCCATGCAAAATTTCCATACAAATCCTAATTTTAGTTTTTCACGATTTACCCAATTTTAATAATGAGTCTCGCATGAGAAAATATCACATAAACCCGTCGGAAACAATATCGAACGTAACAGCTGAAGAAATGAAAAAAATCCATGCAGCCATTTTCGAGTTATGCGGATACGAACACAGACCATTTCCTTTTTATTAATATATAGGGTAATTGATCCGATAGTCATGGGTGTTCCTATAGTAGCGGTAGTGTAGTTTTTATCAAATATACGCAAATAACGCAGCAACCCACATTGTTTATCAATTAGTTGACCTGTCACTAAGTGAAAGAGTTGAAAACTGTTTTGGATTTACTAAAAAATCGGTAAACTATCACTGAAATAGTGTAATTTATTCTCTGCCTTGTACCAATAGTTGCGGTAGTGTTCCCATAGTTGCGAGTCCCGTATGAAAACAATGGGATTCGCAACTATAGGAACACGAATTAGAAAATATCGCAACTATTGGAACATTGCACCAATAATTGGAGGATTCATTTTAGGTAATAATGACAGGAACTGCTGCCATCGGAATACTTTCTACTAAAAATATAAAAGAGGAGCTTTCGAATGCACAATTTAGGTAAGCGAAATAAATTATAGCTTCTGTGCATGCGAACAAACAGTGGTGGAACGTGCTTAGTTCCTCCACTATTGGGTCATTTACCCTAATATAGAAGATAGACAAGAAGAGTCATGTAAACAAATTTCTCCAATTTATGCTTTAGCTTACTTTGATCCAATTATAAAAATTATTGTGTCCAACATATAAATGTCAAAAGAAGTAATTCAAATTTTATGGCATGATCTACTTAAAAAGCTGGATAGAAATAATTTTCAAACTCATTTATTGAAATGCCTTCAGCTTTCTTACAACAAGTTAGTACTTTCAATTCATAGATTGAACACTAGTGATACTCATGTTTTACTTTTGACATCAATGCTGGCACGGCAAATGCTGGGTAAAGCGTACCATTGGTACTTCGCGTACCTGAAGGAATAAAATAGACCCCATCTCGCGGTCCTTAGCCTCTTAGTCAGCAACTCCTATCCCTACCTCCTCGTGGTGCTGACCGGGATACGAGCAACCTTAGGGAAGATCGGATAACCAACCCTGGTAGGAACTATGGTCGTATGCTGATAGGGAAGGGGAGGTTTGCTCCTCTCCGGAAGTGCAAATCTTACTGAGCATCTGTACTCCATGTTAGGAACGGCTTACAACAGCGTCTGCTCTCCATGTTAGAAGCGGCTGATCACCGTCTAAGTGCCAGCGAGGGACTCTAAGTAAAACTGTGAACCATGGTCTACCGGAAATAAGGAGGAATGGTCCTCCGGAAACATAGGGGTTTGGTGTCAGGTCCTGCAAGCCATAAAAAAAACTTACGCAACGAATAATCAACAAGCGAGTACGGACCGGAACCATCGGCGAAGACCATTGTGACGAAAAGGGACTAGCGAATGGAAACTCGGTTCGTGGAACTGCAAATCTCTCAACTTCATCGGGAGCACACGCATACTCGCCGATGTGCTCAAGGACCGTGGATTCGGCATCGTAGCGCTGCAAGAGATTTGTTAGAAGGGATCAATGATGCGAACGTTTAGAGGTAATCATACCATCTACCAGAGCTGCAGCACAGAGCTGCTGAGCTGCAACACACACGAGTTGGGAACAGCTTTCATAGTGAATGGGCGATATGCAAAGGCGCATGATCGGGTGGTGGCCGGAATGTGCAGGTTGAGGATCAAAGGCCTGTTCTTCAACTTCAGCATAATCAACATCCATAGCAGCACCTACTTCCAACACAGCCTTCCGCATCGGTACACCTGGAGATCATCACTGCAGACAGAATCACAAATCGACCACGTTCTGATTGATGGACGGCCCTCTCCATTATCGACATTATCGACGTCAGGACATATCGTGGCGCTAACATCGACTTTGACCACTATCTGGTGAGGGTTAAACTGCGCCCAAAACTATCCGTTATCAACAATGTTCGATACCGATGACCGCCACGAAGCAACCTGATGTCGCCACTGCATACGCGCAGCATCTCGAGGCAGCGTTGCCGAAAGAGGGTGTGCTCGATGGGTATGTGGGACGAAGTCGACAAAACGATTGGTTCGACGAAGAGTACAGACAGATTCTGAAGGAGAAGGACGCAGCGCGGGCGGTCGCACTGCAGCAAGGTACCCGGCAGAACGTGGAACGTTATAGACGGAAGCGGAGACAGCAGACCCGTCTTTTTCAAGAGAAGAAACGCCGCCTGGAAGAAGCGGAGTGCGAGGAGATGGATCAGCTGTGCCGTTCTCAAGAAACACGCAAGTTCTATCAGAACTCAACGCATCCCGCCAAGGCTTCGTGCCGCGAGCCGAAATGTGCAGGGTTAACAATGGGAGCATCTTGACGGACGAACGTGTGGTGATCGAAAGCTGGAAGCAGCGCTACGAAGAACATTTGAATGGCGCTAAGAGTACAGACAGTGAATGTCAAGGCAGCGGAGGAGATGACTACGTCATTTCAGCGGACAATGGAAGCAAACCAGCCCCCACCTTAAGAGAAGTTAAGGCAGCGATCCAACAGCTAAATACCAAAAAAGGTAAGGATCGTATCGGAGCTGAGCTCATCAAGATGGGCCCGGAAAAGCTAGCATAGTCAGAATCTGGGAAACAGAACAGGAGGAGTGGAAGGCAAGGGTTATATGCCCCATTTACAAGAAAGGCGACAAACTGAAGTGTGGAACTTTCGAGCGATCGCCTATCGCCGAACGAATTTCGCCCATAAAGCGATATCTCAGATCATCTTCCGACGTCTGTCACCATTAGTGAATGAGTTCGTGGGAAGTTATCAAGCCGGCTTCGTTGACGGCCGCTCGACAACGGACCAAATCTTTACTGTACGGCAAATCCTTCAAAAAGGCCTATATACTAGATCCCAACGGGTCCGCGACGTTTGGCATAAGTAGGTTAGGCATAATGACGTTAGGCATAAGTACGTTAGGCATAATGGACGCTAGGCACAAGGACGATAGGCATAATGTACGTTAGGCATAATGGACGTTTGGCATAATTCTGCCTTCTTTATGTCTTAGGCTGTTCTTTGGGTCATTTTATGCCTAACGTCCATTATGCCTAACGTACATTATGCCTATCGTCCGTTATGCCTAACGTCCATTATGCCTAGCGTACTTATGCCTAACGGGGTATACCCGGTCCCAACGCACTATCTGTTCATTGATTTCAAGGCGGCATACGACATTATAGACCGCGTAGAGCTATGGAAAATTATGGACGAGAACAGCTTCCCTGGGAAGCTTATCATACTGATCAAAGCAACGGTGGATGGTGTGCCAAGCTGTGTGAAGACTTCGGGCGAAAACTCCAGTTCGTTCGAATCGCGCCAGGGACTAAGACAAGGTGATGGACTTTCGTGCCTGTTGTTCAACATTACGCTAGAAGGTGTCATACGGAGAGCCGGGTGTAACAGCCGAGGTTCGATTTTCAACAGGTCCAGTCAATTTATTTGTTTCACGGATGTAATGGACATTGTCGGCCGAAAATTTGCAAAGATGGCAGAACTGTACACCTGACTGAAACGTGAAGCAACAAAAGTTGGACTGGAGGTGAATGTTTATTTTTATTTCGTCAACCAACGTAGACTAGTACATATACATATACATGTTTGTTTTTGTAATGCTATAGTATAATTAAATAATAGGTTTTTTTAGTAAAGTGATGTATAATTTTGATTTTGAATTTATATTGCTGAATTTGTAATGTTTGTTCTTTGGAAATACTGTCTAATGTTATGCCGAGACATTGTTAAGTCAATAGTTTCGCAGTGTTGATTGTAAACGGCCATCATTCGGTTGAGAGGCCCAAATTTGGCGTAATTTGTTCGGCAGTGGTTGGTTAAAAATAATGTTCTATGTCGAAGTAGCCGAGAAGGTATGTAAAAGTTAAATTTCGATAAAATTTCAGTTGAATCAACACGTTGAGAAACTATATCGTTAACAAATGAAACCGTTGCACATTCTCGACGCTCTTTCAAAGTTTGTATATTTATAAGCATGCAACGTGCTTCATAAGATGGAAGAGGAAATGACGTCCAACCTAATTTACGAAGAGCGTATAATAGAAATTGTTTTTGTACTGACTCTATTCTTTCTTCATGTGTGGTTGTATAAGGCGACCATACAATGCTACAATATTCAAGTATAGATCGTACATATGAAATATATAGTGTTTTGATTGTGTAGGGATCCTGAAAGTTGAAGCAAAAACGCTTGATAAAGCCTAGCATATTATTAGCTTTGTGGATGATTGTGTTATAGTGATCAACAAAAGTTAGTTTCGAATCTAAAATCACTCCTAAATCCCTAACTCTTTCGTGTCTTTCTACAGTATTGTTCCCTAATACAATTTGTGTATTTGGTGTAATTCTTTTTCTGCTGAATGATATTATGTTGCATTTCTTAACATTCAGTTGCAATAGGCTTTTTCTGCACCATGTATAGAACATGTGTATTTCATTCTGGAATATGATTATGTCGTCTTCATTTTTATTTCCATAAATAGCTTTATGTCATCGGCATAAATTAAAATCTTTATATTTTTGAGAATGAAGGTAATGTCATTTACATATAATATAAATAAAAGAGGGCCAAGATGAGAGCCTTGTGGAACTCCTGAAGTGACTTGAATGGGATTGGATTTCTTTCCGTTAAATTTTATTATTTGTTGCCGGTCTGTGAGATAAGATTCAAGCCATCTAAGGAGTCCTGGCTCAATTCCAATTTTTGCAATTTGAAGAGTAACATTGGAATGTCAATACGATCAAACGCCTTGCTAAAGTCAGTGTATAGAGCTTCCACGTAGTTACCATTATCCATTGCATTAAGAGAATAGTCAATGAATTCTATTAAATTTGTAGCGGTAGAGCGACCTTTGAAAAATCCATGCTGCTTATTCGTAATTCTGTTTTTAAGTTGTGAAAATAATTTTTCATTGATAATGGATTCAAAAGTTTGGGAATGCAAGAGATAATGGCTATTCCACGGTAATTACGAATGTCAGATTTTTTGCCTGATTTGAAGATAGGCACAAGATAGGAGCTTTTCCATACCCTGGGAAAATTTCCGGATTCCAATGACAATCTGAAGAGCCAAAACAAAGGTGCAGTCAGCTCTTTAGCCAGACTCTTCATAAATATCGGTGAAACACCGTCAGGACCAGGGCCTTTAGATGCATCTAAGTTTTTTAAAGCGTTTAGAATATCGTTCACCATGATCTGATTAACACCGATATCCCTAGCGAATTCTGGGATAGGCGCAAAAAAATCTAGGTCGCGATCTTGTTCCGAAAAGGTGGTGTATATTTCTTGGAAGAAATCTCCAAAAAGATTGCAGATATCTTCCGAGCAATTACCGACGCGTTCGTCTAAATACATGGTTGACGGAAAATTGTCTGATTTTAATTTAGATTTTACGTAATTGAAGAAGTTCTTTGGACATGACTTTATTTCGTTTTCTGTTTTCGTGTTGTGTTCTTCAAATGCTACATCAATTGCTAATTTTAATTGATCGCAGATGTTCAAATATTTTTCCAAATTTTCATTCGTCTTGTCTAGCTTGTAAGTTTTAAGTAATTTTTGTTTGCGATTCTTTAAATTCTTTATTTGCCTATTGTACCAAATTGGATATTTTGAATTTCCGCTCCGTCGTTTTCTTCTTTTGGGACCTCGTCAATAATAATATCAAAAATAATGTTATAAAAGACATCAACGGAAGATTCAATATTACCTTCATTCTCTAAAATTTGCTTCCAGTTAAATCTACTTAGCTTATGTCTTATGTTGTCATAGTTTGCTTTGTTGTATTCAAGGACTTCTTCAAAGTCACAGTCGCTGGGTTTTTTATATTCATGAACGAACACAGAGTATTCGATTGCCGTGTGGAATGTTTCGTTTTTCCATAAGGGATTCAATGATTTAGTCACACAGAAATCTTCTTGAATATTGGTTAGTAGGAGATCAAGGTAACAGTTCTGTTGATTTTTAATGTGATTGATTTGGTTAAATCGTCCCTGAATACGTTAAATCGAAGACAAAGTACATGCTTGTGGGCGGAACCGAGCGCGACAGGGCTCGCCTTGGAAGCAGTGTTACGATAGACGGGGATACCTTCGAGGTGTTCGAGGAATTCGTCTTCCTTGGATCCTTGCTAACGGCTAATAACAATGTTAGTCGAGAAAAACGAAGGCGCATCATCTGTGGAAGTCGGTCCTACTACGGGCTCCAGAAGAAACTGCGGTCAAAAAAGATTCGCCGGTAAGACGGTGTTTGGCTGCAAAGAATGAATCACGAGCTCGCCCAGCTCTACGACGAACCCAGTAGGTAGTTAAAGCCGGAAGGGTACGATGGGCAGGACATGTTGCAAGAATGCCGGACAGCAGCTCTGCAAAGATGGTGTTTGCTTCCGATCCGCCGATCCGGCTGGTACGTGACGGCGTGAAGCACAGCGAGCAAGGTGAGTAGACCAGGTGCAAAACGACTTGGCGAGCTTGGGGCTTATTCGAGGATGGACAGATGCTGCCTCGAACCGTGTGTTATGGCTTCAAATTGTTGATTCAGTATTATCTGTTTAGATGTAAACTAAATAAATGAAATGAGTCCATATCCATGCTATCAGAAATCAAGAAAGGAAGGGGTACTTGATTCCAGTTTACGATAAAATTAACAAAAGCATGAGTATTACTGCTCCTGGCCACGCCCATCTTCACCGTAACTATGGAAAGGAAGGAAATGTTGGTGAGGTACTTGAAGCTAGCAATGTGATTATGTACTATCACAAATTCTAATGCGTTTTTCACATGTGTTCCAAAGAAGGGAAACCTTCCGCTTGAAATATCAACACCATCCATATGCCTTTTATTTACTATATTTAAAAAATAGTTGTGCTTAACTATGGCGACGATTGGTACACCCACCCAAGATTACCTAAGAAAATTTTGCAGGAATTCCTTCGCAAGTTCTTCAAAAAATTGCTTCAGCTATTCAATCAAAAATCCTTTAGAAATCTTATCGGAAATCATTCCAGGCACTCCTTTAAATACTACTTTTGAAAATTCATTTCGGATTCCTTTAGAAAATCCTTCGGAAATGATTTTAAAAGTTCCTTCAAAGAGGAAATTTTAAGAATTGTTTCATAATTTCCCCCAGAAACTCCTTCGGGACTTCCTCCAGTATTTCATTAGGAATTTTCCTTTCAAAAACTTTAGAAACACCTGAAGGAATTGTTCCGGAAATTCTTTAAGAAATTCCTTTAGAGATGCCTTTGGCGATTCCTTTCCGATTTTTTTTAGAAATTCCATTAGGAGCTTTATTGAAAATTTCTTAAGAAAATACATTGGAGATTCATTCAGATATAATTCTGAAATTTATTTATAAATTTCTTTGGATTTTTTTAAAGTTGAATTTTTTCGTAAATTTGTTTGAGAATTTATTTGAATTTCCATTCGGTAATTTCTTAAGAAAAACTTTAGAAAACATCCTGAGGTATTGTTCCGTAAATATGTTTGAGAATTTCTTCGGGAATTCCTTCAGAACTTCTTGTAAACATTCCATCAGAAAATCATTTGAGAATCCTTCGTAAATTACTTTACGGGTTGCTTTAGAAATCCCTTTAGCAATTTCCTCAGAAATGCTTTACGATATTCCTTTAGAAACTCCTTCAGGAGTTCCACTGAAAATGCGAAAGTATGAGATTGTTGGGTCCACGACGTTATGCATGAGTGCATTAGACATAAGGACGTTAGGCATAAGTGCGTTAACGGGTATAACGAGATTGTAATTGTCGCTCCCGTTCGCGTGATCAACATATAGTTTGCTTAGACATAGCAGCCAAGTGTCAAACCGATGTGGGTGACAACAACATGATTGTCAACAAACGGCCAGGTTACGCTTATTGAAGCGCCACAGCACCACTAGCGTTCTAGTTTTTGTGCCTTTACTGGAAATACCTTCGGAAAATGCTTCGGATATTCTTTTGAAATTCTTTGGGATTTTTTAGGAACTCAATCAGAAGTCTCTTTAGGAAAACTTTTGAAAACACCTTGAGGAGCTGTTCCGGATATTCCTACGAAAATTCTTCTAGAGATTCCTTCGAAAATTCCTTCACGAATTTCTTCGGAAATTTAAAAATAAATTTCCTTGGAAATCATTTCTGGAATTCGTGATGAAAATTGTTCCAAGTATTTCTTTGGAAATTTCTCCAGTAACTTCTTTAAAAACTTCCAGAATTTATTCAAAAAATCTTTCCTTTGAGGAATTCTCATTTAGAGATGCGTTCGAGCAAACCTTTAGAAATTCCTTTGGGAATTCTTTCGAAAACTTCTTTAGCAAAAATCTTTTACAAATCCCTTTTTTTGAAAATCCTTTCAGCTTCCCTTTCGGGAATACCTTAAAAAAATCCATACAGAAATTCGTCCGGAAATTACTTTAGAAATTCCTGCGGGAATTCTCTCGGGTACTCATCTTGGAAATTTCTGCAGAAATATTTTAGCGAATTCTTTGAAAAATCTACCGGAAATTCTTTGAAAATTGATCCAGAAATTCCTTCGGAGGTCCCTATAGAAGTGGCTTAGAAATTATGTTTTTCAATAATATAATCCTTAACCGACTTTCTCGCATTTGCGTTCATTGTGGTACAAACGAAAGTGGTTGATGTCTTGGCCAAATGTAAAAAAGGCAATATCACTAACAAATACATTATTTTGGTTTTTGTCTTGAAAGTTTTCAACAAGTATAGATTTATTTTTGTATTGCATTGCATCCTAAGTCACTAGTTGTATCGTTGTATTTTCGAGAAGTTTCAAATGAAATTAAAATAAGAATTCTCCCAATATTTTGACCCTCATGATTACTGTGGAAAGAACCTTCAGAGTAGCTTTCAGACATCACAAACAAATCTTTCTTCTTACTGTTCAGTAAAAAACATTTGTAAAAAGTATACCCGGCTCTCGCACTCAGAATGTGGCGATTTGCAAATATATCAGCGAATATTGTTCTCTCGATCGGTTATTTTATTATTTGAATAATCGCAGTAGAACGATGATATAAGAGGGTATTTCTCAACAAAACTTTCTTCAGTGCTTAAAATTATTTATAGAATCTCTTTCTGGTATCAACAGCTTCGTAAACATGAATGGTTTGTTGCTTGATTGACGCTTGTCTGTCCCTACCCGTTACAATCTGTCGAACTTATCACTTCGGTATTGCTATCAGCAACCTGCATACCCCTTTTCATTTTATTATTTGACAAAAATGAAAAAGACACCGCCTCACTTGCCGTTTTGGATGAGGAAGCCGCCCTCAACTTCAAAGTGTTGACAAGGCAGTTAAATAGAACGTTTAAAATTTGTAGTGGCAACAGGTCAGAACCGTTAAAAAATGATCGCCGCTAATAAAACGTTGCCTGGTAAGCTTATAATGGATTTTTATGGTTCCACAATTTACAGAGTCACTCATATGTGAAGTCGGATTTGAGATCGTTTAGAATACAGTAGATTGTGGATTTTTACTTAGCTCGTTACTGATTTAATCTTGCAAAGTTGGTTATTATCTCACGTTTCCTAATTCATCCAATCCAATTTATTACTGAATGTACCAGCTGATGACATGTTCGGATCATGCCGTCGCGTCGTTTTATCTCTGCTTTCCAAACCATCACGATACACCGCAGCACCAACCCAGCTTAAGATTTTAAAAATCAGACCTTGCGCATACTATTTCAAACCGTTATCATTTCATTAAGCTTATAAAATTTAGATTCAATTGAGCTTTTTGGTGATTTATCTTCATTAAAATAATGATTTCTTCGATTCACAATAGCACTTCCACATTTCTTGATTGGGAGCTTTCTATGCCAACGAATGCACAAATGTGTATAACTATTGTGTGTCAAGCACACCTGCGACTGTGCGTTTACCGATTAGGCTATTAGAAGTCACTTTAGTCAAATTTAACTAAATTGATTATTTTTCGCAGAATCAATTCCTGTCTGCTCAACTCAGTGCGATAATTGTTTCATCAACTTTGAGCAGGTCTAATCCACACGATAAACATCGGCACAGACACAAGCAGCAAGCCAACGCGTCACTCTGTGGCCTCATGCTCCATCGGCGCCGTCAACTGATTACGTCCAGTCTTCTGCAGCGACTTTGGTTATTGCAATTCATTTAGCACCAGAGCACTCACTACGTCACTGTTATTGGCCCAACCAAAGGGGACCATTTGATTTTTTACGATTATTACGAAAATCGTCTTCGATCGAACAAAAATATTCTACGTTCGAACCGCCACGATAACACATTCGCTCGCAACTCGGGAGCGCGATGACCCGCCAGATGACGGGATCGATTTCTGCGCCGCGGAATTCGGTGAATGCTAAAAGACTCGCGTCGGAACGATTGCGCTCGAGCGTCCAAATTTCAAGTTTGTTACCACTCGACTGACTTCGGTGACCGCGTTGGCGATCTGGCGGCGGTGGCGCGCGGTTCTGATCAAGTGGTTCGCTCGTTATGATGGAGCATGACCCGCTTCTTGATGGGAGACGGGGCAGCGGGATATGAACCACAGTCAGTGGCTTTGAATGATTGTTTGTATACAGATAGGAGCGCATGGCAAGAGGGTTCATATTTTTTAAAGGTTTATCTTTGCGCATGTAAGCATTGTTTTGATTTACGACTGTATGAGTATTAGTTGTAACATCTGGTCCACAGTAGTAGGGCAGTTTTAAAACTATTTGATGTGAGCTGAGCTGCACTAATATGCCGTTCCATTTCTTAGCTTCCAATGTTAATTGATTCGTCATGACACTGTGGGCCATAAAACATAATTTAATATTGAAAAATGGAAAGTATAAGTTCTATCGGCAGATTTTTAATTTCTTCAATAAATACTGGGATAATTATTCAAAGCAAAATATATTTTTTAAATCTTAATTTATTTTGATGCACATATCTGCAGTATAAAATTATGTAGAGATTTTTGGGCCCGTGTTGGGGCTTTGTTACAAATGAAACACCAATTTCTTCACAACTCGAGTATTAATTAAGCTAATGGAACCAAATCTAGCATGATGAGGTTTTGGAATGGAAGATATGTTTCTGTGGTGGTTCGACATCCCTCCCCCTTTTGGGAAAGGGGGGCCCCATTTAAATGAAGCATAAATTTCTGCATAACTCGAGAACTAATCAAAGAATAAATCAATTTTAAGCGAAACGAAGTTCGTCGGCTAGTAGTAGATCTAATTTTATAGAATTGTTGAAAATAACATCAAACTAGTTTATGTTCATTTTAGTTACTACTTTACAAGTCCTTTAATTTTTTTTGTGTCTGCCACATTCGGGATCTTTCATTCATAGCCAAAAAAGGAAACCCAAGTAATGTAAACGAGAGCACATTTGATTCTACAACAATGTATTGCGTAATTATTCTTTTTTTTTGTATCTTTATTAATGAGACTTTTAGCAATAGGCTGGCTCTTATCCATTGCGTAATTTAATTTTACAAAAACACAATCATGCACATGATAAGATCGCGTACGCATGTGTAAAGTTACATTTTTTTTTTCAATTAATTACAAGTACATTTGGTCGAGGTTCAGCCAAATCACAACAAGTGCCAATGAAAAATGTCCAATTTTTTGCCAAACTTTTCGTGTAACAGATTCACTTAATCATAAATCGCATCGGACATCACTCAACGCCATAACTGAGGATCTCCTACGACAAATGTACGCATGAAGTGACATGAAATACGTTCCGGTGTCCATTTGCGAACAAAATATCACAAGTCAGTCAAAAAGCCGCTTGGTGCGGTTTGGCTGAACCCCGACCATTTGTGAAAAAAAAAACATTTATTTTCACATGATTTCGCATTGATTCGAACCTAGGCTTGTCTCAAGCAACACATAGTGCATCCGTGCACTAACCGCCGAGTCCAATTTGATAAATTATGGGAGTGATGCTTGATTGCCAACGAAACAGACAGGGGAAATTCCAATGAGTTTATTTCTTCACATAATCACAGCAGTAGGGGAACTAGGTTTAAAATGCGCCAGTCAGCTAATGCGAGCCATTACATTTTCTGGGTTAATAGGCTAAATTAAGTTATAAGGGCAGCTGACGCCTTTACATGTGTTTAGATCAACAAATTAAAAATTAAGTCATCTATAATAAAGTTTTGAAAATAAATTTGTTTTTTCCGCTTTCTGATAAAATTTAAGCTTCCGTTCCCTTAAGAATTTTCCACTAGATAAAAACATTTTTTCAATAATCTTTGCATATGTCTGGAAAAACAAATTAGTAAAGATTGAGTCAAGTTACTAAAAAGTTAACTTTACTACATTTTTCATAGAAAAACACACATTTTATTAAAACCTCTGCATGCAGGATAAAACGCGCCCATCTGATGTGCTTGACTATGGATGTCATAGTTTGATAAGGGCGTGTGCCAATAATAATTTATTTTTAAATATTTATCAATTGAAAAGTAAAAAAGTGAGAATTGAAAAGTGATAAAATAAAAGTGAAAAGTGATGAGTGAGAAGTTATGAGTGATGAGAAGTGAGAAGTGAGAAACAACAAGTGAGAAGTAGGAATTGAGAATTCCACTCGATAGTTTTATAATCAATCGTGAATTGTAATTGGGATATGAGAACTGAGGAGTGAGATGGGTGAAGCGAGAAAAAAGAAGGAGAATTGAGAAGCGATAGGCAAGCAGTAAGAAGTGCGAAATAAGATGTGATCAGTGAAAAGCGAGAAGCAAGTAGTAGAAGGTGAGAAGTAATAAGCGAGATACTTTGTGTGAGAAATGAGCTTGAAGAGGAATATGACAATTGATAAATGGGATGTGAGAAGTAAGAAACGAGAAGTGAGAGGTGCAAGGTACAAGGAGTTAAATTGCAGAATAGAGAAAAAAGCGAGAAGAGAGGCGAAGGGAGAGAAGTAAATAGTGTGGAGACTGCTCACAATAGAGTTTTTATTCAGCATAGATTTTTGGGCATCCAAGACATCGCTGGAGTACGGGCCAAAGATCTGCAAGCGTAGCTAAAGATCAATCGGACTGTTTCAATTATGGCACATGTCGTTCTGGATGTGTAGAATAGAATGAGCCATCGTAAGAGATTCTGGGTCATTCAAGAAACCCCTGGAGTTAGGCCTTAAGATCTACACGCGTCACTTTAAGATTTATCGGTTTATTTTACATGTGGTATATGCCTTTCTGGATATGTAGAATAGAATAAGTCAGCGACAGAGGTTCTTGATCATCCAAGAAATCCCTTGAGATTGGCACACAGGTCTGCGCGAGTAACCGAAGATAAATCGATCGATTTTAAATGTGGTACAACCTAGAGCAAGGCCTTAAGATCTACTTCAAAGCAAAAGAGAATCGCCTTTTATGGTGCATATGCACAGGGCATGTATCATATTTGAAATAATTCAATTGCTCTATGGTTACTTATGTAGATCTTAAGGCCTTATTCCAGGGATTTTTTGGCAACCAAGAATTCATACCTTGGACACATTATATTCTATGCATCACAAAGGCCATGTTACATATTTGAAACAATCCAAGTAACATTTGAGTACGCATGTAGACTTAAGGCCTTATTTCAGGAATTTCTTGGTTGATCAAAAACCTATGCTGGGAACGTGTTATATTCTATGTATCATAAAGGGCATGTACCACAATTGAATCAATCCAATTGATCTATGATTACACATGTAGATCGAAAGGTCTGATTCTAGGGATTTCTTGGACGGCCAAGAACCCGTAATGTGAGCACATTATATTCTATGCATCACAAAGGGCAGGTGCCATATTCGAAACAACTCAAGTATCCTTTGGTTATGCATGTAGACCTAAGGGATTATTCCAGAAAATCAAGAACCTATGCTTGGAACGCGTTCTATTCTATGCATCATAAAGAGCATGTACCATATTTGAATCAATCCAATTGATCTATGGTTACGCATGTAGATCTAAAGGCCTTATTTCAGGGATTTCTTGGACAACCAAGAACATATTATGTGAACACATTCTGTCCTATGCATCACAAAGGGCATGCTCCATATTTAAAACAATTCGAGTAACCTTTGATTACGCATGCAAACTTAAGGCCTTATTCCAGGGATTTCTTGGTCGACCAAAAACCAATGGTTGGAATGCGTCGGAAGGCCTTATCCCATAGATTTCTTGGACGGCCAAGAACCCATACTGTGCACACATTCCATTCTATGCATCTATGCAAGAAATATTAAGGTGATTAAGGTGGATATTTATGTTTTTTTCAGTGATATTTTTTATAATGTTTGATACTTTGTTGTTTTCATTTTTCCTATTTCATTTTCTTGCCCTGGTGTGATTTGGCTCTGATAAATTAAATAATATTAAACAGAATGTTATCATTAATTGGTACTGCCAAGTTTTTCACAGTGATTTGCGATTAGCGTGAACTAGTGACGACCACAAAAACAAACCAGATCATACCAACAAAGTGCTGTAAAGTTACAACGCAAAGTAAACTAACAAAGCACAATTCAGTGTCGTTACAGCAGTCCATAAAAATCCATGAACTTTCAACATCCAACTTGACACCTGACAGTTGACGACCAAGCGGAATGATCCATGAATAATTAATGGTTCGCCCCCAAAACCGAAGTGAAAATGATACGCTACTACCCTGTGCGGGTAGTATTCCTGAATACAAACAGAAGTACCACGTACACCTCGTCAACCAACCCTCCCATGGGAAAACCGGCCTCATGGAAATAGCAAAAATCGACTAAAATGAATGAAAAACAATTTCCGCGTGTACACCATACAGTCAGTGCTGCGATGATGCTTCTGATTCCGGCTGGATGGTGGAGCTTCCGAATGGGAGCAGTTAAATTAAATAGAAATTCGGGATGAACCCACTTATTTGGCGATCTAGCCTCTTTCATTGTTTCACTGATCTGATTACAAATAAAAGTAATCAGTCATCACCACCATTTCATGTGACATTGGATAAAGCGTGAGAGGATGGATCATCACTGAGGGTAATCGCTTTCAGTAGAAAACTAGACAAATATTAGGCTCTTTTAGTGAAAAATCTTCACAGCTGTCTTAAGACGAGTTGGTACTATTTCATTCCATTTATAACAAGAGAAGCCTGGAATGATGACTGTCGAATTTCTTTACAATCAGTTGTTTTGCTCAAAAGTTTTAAAGTTGAGGTAGAACAAAGAATCTAATTACGAGAAATCAAATGTATCTATGTGATCAGGAATCTCATGCATATAATAGAATCAGTGGCGTAGCCAGAAAATTGGTCTGGGGGGGGGGTGGTGGCTTCTGAACATTTTTTTAATTAGAGAAAGTTCGGAAAAAAAAATTCTTATAAAAAAAATTATCTCTAGGGGGGGGTTTATGTCCAAAAACACCCCCGTGGCTACGCCACTGAGTAGAATTAAAACTTAAGAATTATTTCAACAGTCGATAACCTAAATAAAAACCTAACGAATGCATAGTAAACTTAGGTCGGAACAAATATAATTTTCTTCTTCTGACTCCACTCCATCGATTTTTTGTGGTTGTATTTTATTGGAAAATAATCAAATATTGAACCAGAAAATGCTTAAAAACTGACAAGTTTTACGATTTTATCAATTTATTCATTTATTTTTTATTGCCCACCGCCTTTGTTATTCAAAGACTAACAGAACGAAAGAAGGAATTTATATTTGTTCCGGCCAACAGTGAAAAAGTTTATCATTTTTTAACTTTCAAGATCCTTTGAAAATCCCTTATTTGTTACGTTTTCTATATATGATCCATTTTATTATATATAACAGTGTGACAGACATCAATTCAATTCGTAATACTGATTTTCAAAACAATGCGTATGTGAAACTCGACCCTTGAATACTGCTACGAAAAAAGGTTCCAGCAGTGTAAAAGTATAGCCTATCAGTATGAATTTTATTGCACGCGACAGGCAAAAACAATTGACCTTTATTTCGCGAGGGTACAATTTGCCACACAGTAGAATTTCTATGATAGATAAAAGAAGCCCTCGGCATTGTGTATGCATGGAAAAACATCGCTTCAAATCAGCAAATAGCGGATCCTTCGCACACGTACCAATGGGATCAAAATACCCCAAGAGGAATGTTTATATTCGTTTAGGTCGGATGTTGATGAGGAGAATACGGTGGTTACTCTGGTTTCAGGAAATTTGTATAATGGTGTTTGGCTGTTATGTTGATGAAACATATTTTTATTACAATGTCCGAATGTAATGTATGTTGAATGTGAATGCCGAAAACAAGAAATTTTGTAACTCTCATTGTAAAAATGCTTTGAAAATGTTCATTTTTTCTTCATTTCGGAAATAGTATTTAGATTTTTCGGAAAATATTTATGTTTAAATCGCTTCAATGAAATTTTAAATCAATTTATCATGTCCTGTATCAGCATCTCAGCTGGATAATAGTTCTTCGTGCTATGACACTGCCGAAGATGCCTCCGGAAGGTGGAGTAAGATTTGAAAACAATCGGACAATTCTCCATGGGACACTTGAAATTAGCAACATTTCGAAGGATGCGAATATGCTTCAAAAAATTAACATCGTTTTCACTTAGGCTTCACCACGTGCACTCAAGTTTATTCGACACTAGCAGACTCAACGAACTTCGTTTCACCTGAAATTAATTTATTCTCCGATAAGTTCTCGAGTTTTTTCTGGAAATTTCTGGTTCATTTGTATGGGAGTCCCGCTGTCCAGAAGGAGGAAACATACACAGAAAAAATAAAGAACCTAAAAAAAAAGTTTAAAGAACTCAACTTTGAGTACGAAGTTAAAATTTTAAACTCAAAGTTAGGTAGTTTTCTCACTCTTTCTCATGAATGATATTATAAACAAAGAGAGCTGCATTGACCCAACGTGTGCTGTTCCGTGGAAGAAGCCAAATTTGAGTTGTTTTCACCATAGTCTCGGGTGAGTAAAAATAACATAAATTTGAGTTGGTGAAACTTCAGAAGATTTCTTACTATTTCTATTACCTCGTTTCAAAAACACGTACACTGCGGAATGGCTGCCGACACTTATGAAATCAATCATCAAGCGTCAGAGCAATAACAAAAAAATACCTGTAAAAGTCAGAATCTGTGTCAAAGGTCGAAAGGACAAAAGGTTGAAAAGACAGCAGGTCGAAAGGACAAAATGCCGAAAGGACAAGAGGTCGAAAGGATAAAAGGTCGAAAGGACAAAAAGTCGAAAGGATAAAATGTCGAAAGGATAAAATATCGAAAGGACAGAAGGTCGAAGGTCAAAAGGTCGAAAGTCAAAAGTTTGAAAGGATAAAAGGTCGAAATGACAAAAGGTTGAAAAAAACAGGGTCGAAAAAATGACAGAAGGTTGAACGAAAAACAGGTTGGAGGTTTCATTTTATTAATCATAGACTGTTCTAACGAGGTATGCCTTATATTTTAAACAGGCACTATTCTTTAGTGTTTACCTAATCCTTTAATTTCAAATTTTCCTTTTTGCTCATAATCGCTATTATGCTTTTTTTTATTCAAATTTCATCACCTTTTTAAAATTTGGTTTTTCTAGTTTAGAACTAATATTTAGCCAGATTTGAACAAGCATTGAAGTTTATATTATTGATCGACATCAAACATTTTTTTGAAATCTGAACAATTAAAAATTACAAAAAACAAATCAAAGTCTAAAGGCGGTCTTGGGCGTAAAAGGGTTACTAGTTGACTTCAAAATGAAACACAAACGTTCACAAATCACGTAACGCAAATTTGGGCAATTCCATACCCCTCCCTACTTTACAGCGTATCGTAACGGTTTCTAATAATAAAAATAAATTTATTATATTCATTTATCTCTATAAATAAAAATGAGTTCAATTTCCCCTCCTGACGATTTAACTCAAGAAATTACCTCCCTAATTAATTCGTCTTGGGATACGTATGGTTTGTAAATACAGAAAGCTGGTGAAGAAAAATATTCGGCCGAATACAACTTTAGGTCCGTGGTTAAGGTAAAAGAATCAATAGCACGGAAGTTGATCTAGAGTGCGGTGCTGCAAAAAGTTCAGTACTTATATGCAGGGTTTCGACTTTTCGTTTCAATGAGACCAAAGCAAGCGTTTTTCGGGCCAAGGGAAAATCTTGTTTCGTTGTTTATGTTGAGGATCATCTTTCACCCATCAATCTTTTCTCTAGAATTAGCATTGGAAGATGAACGAATATCTTTCCTATTAGATGAAAATCCTTTTTCGTTTCATTACTTTCACCTCTTACTCACTTTTCGCGAGAATTATCGCAGAACAATTACAAAATTGTTGGGATTCGAACCCAGAATAGTAACAATAATAGCTGTGGGGATGCGCTTACTTTAGCCACACCTCAACGCTATCTGTACGAAAGCGTTAAGTTATTTGTTCCACATAAGCTACTACCATTAGCATTGATGATGCCACGAAAAGACTCGAATATGAAAGAAAAAGAGCAAACCAACGTTTAGCGGCCATCAAAGTGAGCGAAAAATTGTTATCACTCTCCAGGCTGTTTTTCTTTCCCGAAAAGCGATTTCTCGCCGAAAACTTTCATGAGGGAAAATCATGTGCTCCTGAGATTAAGTGAGCATTATGAACCCTGCTTATATGACATTTGCAACACAAACACCCGGGCAAGTTGGGTTTTTTTTCGGTAGTAGTTACTTAAAAAAAATTGTAAACAAAAATGTATCATCTTTTGAGTACATAAAAATAAAATTACTGTCATTGGAAGATGATATGTTAAGCCAAAATGATAATGATAATTTTGATGAAAATTAGTGAAGAACTATTTTCAGGAATTACAGTTTAAGTTAATAAAGCCTAGCAACACTTTGATAAAAATATTGATTTGACAATAATCCTCTGAAGAATATCCTATGTTTAAACAAAAAGAAAATTCACGAATGAAATGTTAACAGGTGTTAATGGTATTTCATATGCGGTATAAAAATGTAAAACTCAAAAAAAGGTTCTGAATAATAGAAGGAAAAAAATAAACAATGAAAATAACATAAATAACAACAATGAAAATACATAAATGTGCAAAAGAATGGTTGATTAAAACTCGACGTTTTGCCTAATTCTTTCGATCTTCGAGTTTTTGACCCTGGACCTTTTGTCCTACAATTGTAATTCCCATCTTTTGTTTTTTGGACCTTTTATCCTTTGACCTTTTTACTTTGGACCTATTGTCTTTCGACGTTTTTATTTTCTACCTTTTACTCAGATTGTTTGTCCTTTCGATTTTTGACCATCGACCTTTTGATCTTCGACTTTTTGTCCTTCGACCTTTTGACTCAGATTTTTTGTTTCGACCTTTTGTTCCATCGACCTTTTGACCCTTCAACCTTTTGACCTTCGACCGTTTGTCCTTCGACCTTTTGTCCTACAACTAAAATACAAATGAATATAATGGAAAATAGAAATGGAAGCCTAAAATTAAGTCATTTGTGATTGATTGAAAATTCAACTGTATCAAATGTAAACATATTTTATTTTGGTCTTCTTCTTCTTATTGGCATTACATCCCCCACTGGGAAAGGAAAATCTGGACAATTTCAGATCCTAAAATTTCCTTGACCGGCACCGGAAATCGAACCCAGACACCATCAGTATAGTCTTGTTTTGTAGCCGCGCGTCTTACCGCTAGGCTAAAGAGGGCCGCAAGTATTTGGTTACAGGATACTAATTTGAATCTGTGTCTAAAGGTCGAAGGTCAAAAGGTCAAAAGAACAAAAGGTCGAAAGGACAAAAGGTCGAAAGGACAAAAGGTCGAAAGAACAAAAGGTCGAGAGGAGGAAAGGTCGAAAATCAAAAAGTTGAAGGATACAAAGCCGAAAGGACAAAAGGTCGAAGGAAAAGAAGGTCGAAAAAATGATAGAAGATTGAAGGAAAAGAAGGACCACGATAAAAGGTCAACAGAATAGGCTGTTCTTACGAGCTATGCCTTATGTTTTAAACAGACGCTATACTCCATTGCGCAGTTACGTCACGCACGATTTTTGACAGGTACTGATACTGTTATTTACATACGATTACATTTTAATTCTTCTATCATTATTTGGATTATCTGATCGATCATTACTTAAACTTATCGATAACTATATGTATTTGAATGCGGAATGTACGGAACGTCTTCAACGTTGTGAAATATGCAGATTTAATTTGGATCAAAAAAGTCCTAAACGTAAACAACAGCACCAGTACCTGTCAAAATTGTGAAGTTAGGTTTGCCACACGCAATGACTTATTCTTTAGAATTTACTTAGCCCTCATCTATTCGGAAAAATGACCCATTCGTCAAAACGACCTTTTCGGCCAAACGACCCTTTCGGCCAAACAATGCTTCCGGCCAAACAACCCTTTCGGCCAAATGACACTTTCGGCAAAATGTTCCTTTCGGCCAAATGACCCATTCGGCCAAATGACATTTTCGGCCAAACGACCCTTTCGGCCAACAACCCTTTCGGCCAAACGACCCTTTCGACCAAACAACCCTTTTGCCCATACGACCCTTTCGGCCAAATGACCCTTTCGGCCAAACGACCTTTTCGGCCAAACGACCCTTTCAGCCAAATGTCCCAATCGGCCAAATGACTTTCGGCCGAATGGTATATTCGACCAAACAACTTTCGGTCTAGTGGCATTCGGCCAAATGGCATTCGGCTGAATGGGTTTCGGCCAAATGACCCTTCTCCAAATATGATTAAAATTAGGATAAAATCTACAATGAAATATTATTAGATGAAACACAAATAAACAAAAATGTGAAAAAAATGGTTGATTAATGATCGACGTTTTGCCTCATCTTTTGTTTATTCTACCTTTTATTCCATCTTACCATCTTGCTTTTGACTCAGAATTCTTGTTTCGATCTCCTGTCCCTTTGACCTTTGGACCATTCAAACTTTTGTCCTTTCCACCTTCGACCTTTTGTTCTTCAACCTTTTGACTTTCGACCTTTTGTCCTTCGACCTTTTGACCTTCGACCTTTTGTCATACAACCATTATTTCCTGTTTTTGTTCTTACGACCTTTTGTTCTTTGACCTTTTGACAAAAACTTTTCGTTCCGACTTTTCGACCTCTCTTCGACCTTTCGATTTTTTGTTTCAACCTTTTGATCTTCGACCTTTTGACTCAGATTTTTTGTTTCGACTTTTTTTCCCTTCGACCTTTTGACCCTTCGACTTTTTGGTCCTTTCGATCTTTTGACCTTCAACCTTTTGTCCTTTGACCTTTTGAACTTCGACCTTTTGTCCTTCAACCTAGGAATTCAGTTAGATTGAATGGAAAAATACGTCACGTTTCAAATTGTGTTATATTTTTTTCGATTATGTTATAAATTACGTTACTTGTAACTTAAAATTATTTTTCCAGTGTGGTAGCATAACCAAGCAGGGCTTATTGTTAGTTTGTTAGTGATAGTGACCTTGGAAAGGTCATGAAATACCAGAAAGGAAGTCAAGTAATGCTTGCAACGGCAGTATGCCACCTGGTCAAAAAAAATTACCGAATGATGTCATATGACACCTGGTCTAAAAGACATTACGTCGAATATAAATCAGGTCGTATGGCTATTTCGGTAAACCATTATCGAATTATAATTGAAAGGGAATTTTATACTGAACCAATTATTGAATTACATTCAACTTTCTACATCTCGGGCATTCTTGGGCATTGGGCATTCTTCATCTAGATAGCCTCCCTATCTCGATATTTCTCTTACTCGAAGTGTTGTGATCATATTTTGTTCTAGATTCACTCTTCTTATGTCGATATATTTAAAGTTTTAGGCTACTAGACCATCTTTGGACAACACACACACAGATCAACAACAAGACATGACATTTGTATTGTTTTCGTTTTTCATAGCAAAGGGATTTTTTAGATCTAGATTGCGCTTTTTGCACTTTATAAGAGTTTTGCGAGATTTTTTTCACAGTCATCTTTTTCTCACACTCAATACACTCAAAAAAGTTTGATTTTCCGTGTATAATATTTGTGTGTGAGTGCTCAATCTGAAAACAAATAGACGTCAAATCATGGCGGGAATCGGTTTAGTGTACACGCTTACATGTGACTAACGAGTAATGGGATCTAATTGGGTAAATTTCAATAACAAAAATCGATCAACCCGAAATGAGAGTGAGTGTGAGAAAAAGAAGCGGGCAAATCACAATCTACACATAACTCTTCAAATTGGTGAAATCGGCAATACCTATTTCAATTTTCCTTCCATTCCTCGATCTCTCCCTATCTCGATGGTCCCTTCAATATCAAGATGTAAAGAAGCGACTGTAATTTCAAGAGACAGAAAGAGTATCCAGAATATGAAAACCTACAAACTTAATCAGCATTTCAATCTTCGGTATTTTGTTTGCCGAGTTTCAACTGCAAAACTTTGTTTTTACCGAAATATTAGTATTTTAGTTGAACACAAATGATTGTCAGTAATAAATTCCCGAGTTTCGGTAAAAAATTGTGTTTATTATTCTGACGTTTACTTATTTTTGCTGAACAAATAATTGAATCCCTTAATTACTGAACAGCAGCAGTCGGTACAAAACTATACTAAATTAACCAACTAGTCATTAAAAAATGCTCGATGTTGTTTTCTTGATTCTTTTTCTCCGGTTGAGCTACCATTTTGTAAATTATGTTCTTCGTGCTGGTTGACGCGTTTCCAAAAATGAAGCTGTGTAGAACAAGTGAAATGCATCATGAGAACCGGTGCCTCCTACCTCTGGGAACTTTTTTTAAAAGAATTTATCATGGAGAATTATCGTAACCAGCTTGCGAAAAACTTTTTTCACGGTATGCTTAGCCTGGACGTTGTGACAGTGCTAAGGTCGGTGTGCTAAGGATGATGTCGTTGTGTTGTGGTTTGTCGGTGTGCTAAGGATGATGTAAATAAAAGACAGATTTTCTCTTTTATAGCCTAGGATTCAATCCATATCCGACAATAATAAATTAAAACCGGCCACAGTCTTCATTTCTTCATACTTAAAGCCTATTCAGATTAAGATAATTTAGGAGGTATTTCACGTGAAAATGACAAGAGGAAGTTAAATGAAAATACGATGAGTGAACATTGACATCAAAAAACTCTTTATAATGTCAAATGCCGCGTAAATCATCGTAATATAAATAGGCTTCTATATTTCATGCAAAGGTATTGATTAGATATACATATATACTGTTCAGTCGGTAAAATATTTTCCAAAAAATATTTTTTTACTGACTAACTCAGTTATGTTCATATAAACAAACAACCTTCATTACCGATTTTAATGTTTATTTGACATTTCTCGTTCATGCTGAAAACTCGTTAATGTAAAATACTGCTGTTGAAATTACTGGGTGATCCGTAGTCCAAAAACTCAGTACAATTTTACCGACTCCGGTAAAATAAAGTAGCTGTGTATGCTGCACTTTGCTTTCAGTTAAATATTATTTCGCCCAAATGTCCCTTCGGCTAAACATCCTTTTGACTAAATGTCAATTGACCAAACGTCATTCGACTAAATGTCAATCAACGAAACATCCCAAAGCCGACTACGATGAAGTTATGGCAAATAACATTGTTATCATCTTTGGTTTTTGACTTTGTGCAAAAAAAAAAATAGAATGGAGGGTATCGGTATTTTGCTATTTTTTTGCTGGTAAGAAACGTATAACAATCCCATGTTTACTTGATTTCCTAACTACATAGGATAGTTATGCATTTATGCGCATTGTAGTTTTCCAATTTTTCTATCATCCCCAAGTTGCCCATGATTTCATAGTTGACGTATCAACCATTCAAAAATTCAGCGAGTTTAGCTTATTACGTCTTTACTAGCTTAATTAAAACGCTGCAACACTTGCTGCAACATCGATACGTTGCATGTTTAAAACCTCATTTAGGTGCTTACGGGTTGAAGTGTTTTAAATTTGTGATGTTTGTCCTTAAATTATTTGAAATACACGCGCATGTGCAATGGTTGTTACGTCAACTATGAAATCATGGGCAGCAAGTGTCTGTATGAGATTTCGCTTGCTCAATCGAAAAATCCCCATTACTTTTTGTATTCGTTTCTTCAGCTGCTGATTGGACTTCCTCATGTTCACTGAATTTCTCCAATCAGTTCATTTACGTATCTCAAGGATTATTCAATCAAAAATTGATATCCATTCGATTAAATGTACATTCGACAAAATGTCCATTCGATTAAATGTCCTTTCTACTAAACCTCATTTGATGAAATGCCTTTCGCCGATCTGCCCCAAAGCCATATTGGCCAGATATCAAAAACCGCGAAGAACTGCACTGTTGCACATTCCATAATGACTCTCAGCTGATCCCAACTCGTTTCCAACCGAAAACACAAAGCTCCATTCCGTGATTATTCCAGCTCAACTCATGAATATTGACGAATGTTGCACCGAACCGCCAGAGCAAACTGCAAAATTATGTTTGGAAACCAAAATTTCCCAACTAGGGCGGGCGAGCAACTGTTGCAATTTCGCTTTTGGATCACATTTTCCGAAACCACTATGTCAGCAGTTGTAGGGAAAATCGAATCGCCAAAAAGAAGAGATGATTGTCATTGCATAAGTGATGAAATCGAGTAAACTAAAAAGGAATCGAAAGCACATGCTTGCTCTACCACTGTGTTGACGACGGATTCTAAATACAAAACCGACCCCGTCGTCGTGCTCCGTCGCAATCATGGGGAATATGAAGCGCTGGCATAACTCGGTGCGAATGTGCAGCTTTCAGAAACATCGAATACAAAGTATTCGAATTCACGAAACACCATTGAAAGCATAAACTAATTACAATTGAGAACTGTGAAAATGTGTCATTTACATTGTTCATTGATATGTCATTATTGGTCACACATTTTTCACTCTCAATAAACTGTCTACTTTTGGCAATGTATTTTGTTTAACATCTGTTATTACGCCTAGTTGTAATGTATCCAGGAAGTTATGTGCCATACTACTGCAATTATTTTATCATAAGTTAGTGGAGTCAGCTTGCCACATTACATTGCAATCAATTTCGTATTAACTAAATTAGCTTACCTGATTGATACATTTAGTTAGTCATTGTTGTTTAGCGATTAAGCGTTTAGTTCCTTATCAAGCAGAGTATAAAACTCTCTCCATGTCATATTGATGCTATCATCTGGAACCAGTGTTTCTACCCGTGAACATCCAGTTATCGCAACAACATGAAATTTTCGCTGATCTCCCTAGCCTCGATGGCAGTGGTTATCATGGCCCTGTGCATTCTAGACGGTGCATCCGCCCAGCGTGGCGGACGAAACGAACCATCTACGTCCGAGGGTGGACGTGGAGGACCCAGGGGAGGACGTTTTGGTGCCCCGGCGGACAAACGAGGAGGTCCGGGCACAGAAGGCTCTGAAGAAGGCCCAAGTGCTGGTTTTGGCGGTATAATGGGACGTGTAGGACCAGGTGGACTGCGTGGATCTGGTGGTCCCATTGAACAGGAAGCCGAGAACGGTGGTCGCACAAGCCCTGCTGCATGGGGTTTAAAAGGTGCCAAGGGAGGTGAAGGCAAACGCGGAGGACGTGGCGATCAGTAATATCTCGGAGCGAAAATTAGAATAAGCAACTCGTGCTGTTTTCTGACCTGCTCAGCAAAATGAATAAATCGTGTTTGTTTGGAAAAAAAAACATTTCCTACAATGAGATGCAATTTTGAATGTCCGATTTGTCTTTTTTAGTTTATAATTGAACTAGTGTGACTTCGAAGCCCACCAGGTTTTTGAAAAATGTCAAACAATAGAAATGCTCAGCTCTTGAAGGCATTCCTAAAAATCATCAGAAATAAATAATAACATAGTTTGAAAAGGCAAAGCAAAAATGCACACGAAAACAAACGACATTACAATCAGGTAAGTTAACATTTGATTTTCTGTCGCAAGGAAGCCATTTTAAAAGTGCTTCAAACAACATCTTTAGGATTTTAGGATTAGGATTTAAGATTAGGGTTTGCAGAAATCGCATAAATAACAAACAACGGTAAAATTGTTTCGAATTATTACAAGCCATGAAAGCAAGTTCGTATACAATTATGAAAAGAACGGAATCGGTTAGGCGGCCCCCACCAAGAATTGATGATAAAACGCCTTGTTCTTGTACATTTCGTGCTGGGGACCATATTTTTTCGCACAGCTGTGTAAAATAAGTTGAAATTCCTGATGACCAGTGCCCCTACGTTTTGAGCTTTCTAAAACAAAGTTATCATGGGGTAGAGTCCCCCGAATCAGTTCTTTATCATGACAGCTTGCGGAAAAAGGCTTCCACCACAAACTTTCACGGTATGCTATTTACATATCGAAAATGTATTCAGAGCTGATAAGTGAGAGATTTTTTCATTCACTTTTGGATTCCCTGTCTGGGATTTTCGAAACTCTTAGAAAATTGAACATTGGATTGGGATTCCAATAAGGTTTCAACCAATTATAGGTACAATAACAAACTTGTAGTTAGATTTAAATTGTAGTTAGGACCTTCCTTAGCTTTGCGGTAAGATGTTGAATCATGATCTGGTCTAGAAAGTTTTCGGGTAGTAATTTACTTGTAAATTGTACAACTTGTAAATTATCTAAAGTATCATCGTGTTAGCCTAATGTTATGCGAATGCAAAATGGTAACTTGGCCTTGCAATTAATTATTAATAACTGGGGAAGAGCGGAATGAATACTTTTAAAAGAATGAATACTAAAATGCGAGGCGACAATATCTCAATGGGGGATGTAATGCAAATAAGAGCAGAAGATCAGTAGTGAATGACATTGGCGTAAATAAGGGGGGGCCGGGGGGGGCCTGCCCCCCTCCAGACCTACTTGTGGCCCCCCAAAAAAAATTTGAAAAGTAATTTCAACTTAGTCAGTTTTTATTTCATTTACATATTTCCTACATATTTCTTAATTTTGATTATGAATTCTATAAACATATTTTTTGTTGCGTTCTCACATCTATGACCATTTGTTCAGCAAAGCATCGAAATATTTAAGTTGGACCCCCGGGAACATTTTCTTCATTTTTAAGCTAAAATCAATGCCGCTTCTAATTCAGTTGCAATAAATTTGTTCTGCATTTGTTTGACTAGTATCCTGGTCGCAGAAACATAAAAACATAATTGTATTAAGATATAAATATTTCTGTTCTATTAAACTACCATCCGCTTCAAAAAGACTGAAGCAACTACATCATAATGAGCACATGTACACAAATCCGGTCAATGAAATTTGGAACGATCATTCTTTCGAAAATCTTCGAGTTAATCGCAAGGTATTCCGCAAAACAGTTGATCAAATTTTTATGGAGCTTTTTGCTCTCGCTATATAATTCTGGCACAGAAAGATATAAAATTATAAAACTTAAGAATCTTTGTTACAATGACAGAAAAATCAACAACTCATTCCATTGGAAGTACAAGACAAAACTTAGGCAACCTTCGCAGTCACAACAGAGATTGCATTAAAGAAATATTTTTATAATCCTCAAAAGATCTTGTTCCATTTAATTTTTTGGCGATTTCATAAGGATCATCGGAAAACTCTTTTGTGCCTGCTTTAATTAGAATATGTTTTTCAGGATTAAAAAAAAAATTAGATTCAGAAACCAGTTCGTATCAGAAAACATTTCTTTTGCAGCACAATTCTCTCTTCTTGTTGCTTTCTCCAACAGCAGCTTGAATTGTTCGCTGATTGGTGCAGACTCAACCGTATGATGGTACACCCGAAGAAATGTTCAGTAATTTCCTTTTCGCGGAAAAAAATCCGATTCACTTCAGCTACCGTTTGTTGAACGCAGATATCGTACGCGTGGACAATATTAAGGATCTGGGAGTTATCTTGGATTCCCAACTCACATTTAAACAGCATGTATCGTATGTTGTAGCTAAAGCTTCTTGATCTCTCGGATGCATCTTCAGAATCGCCAAAACTTCAGCGACATCTACTGCCTGAAAGCGTTATACTGCTCTTTATCGCGCTCCATCTTAGAATACTGTTCTGAAGTCTGGATCCCAAACTACAACAATGGCGTTGAGAGAATCGAGACGGTACAACGCAGGCTTTTGCGCTACGCACTACGCAAATTACCATGGAGAAACACTGTTCATCTGCCGAGTTACCACGATCGTTGCCAACTAATACATCTGGAGCCCCTGTACGTGCGTAGGAATACGGCGAGGGCTTTGTTCATCGCCGACGCTCTTCAAAGTCGCTTAGACTGTCCAACGATTCTTGGGCATGTGAACATTAACGTTGCCCCTCGGTCTTTGAGAAATAACCTCATGCTCCGTTTACCTTTCCACAGCATGCACGGTGCGATTACTGGATTGCAAAGGATCTTCAACAGAGTGGCTTCAGTGTTCGACTTTAGTGTTAGTCGTTCTAATCTTAGACGAAGGTTTTCCAATTTGTTTGCTCTTCGTACATAGTTCTACTTTTCGTTTATTTTGTAACTTGTTGAACCATTAAAAGCCTGTACGCTTTAGTATTAGTTTGAATAGCATTATATAAAATCATTTGGGCTGTAAGATGCCTGTTGATAAACACATTAAATAAATAAATTCAGATCGATTTGGTTGCTTCTCAAGTCTCTTTGATTTTTGCAGAGAAATCTCTCACCTATTCAGAAAACCATAATAAAGCCTCTTCCTAACATCAGTAACTACAAAAACCCTATGTTATTCTGGAATTTGATTTATGACTCATAATTTTATGACTCATGGAATTTATGACTCATATAAAACACTTTAGGATTCCAAATTTGTGTTCATCGGTACTTAACTATTCCAGCACATAGCATACATTTTGGAATTGCATGAATACTTCTATTGATTATGACAAAATTTCGTGGAATTTATTCCACGTCATATCGAATTTCATTTATAGATAATTCGAAGAAGATTCTTGAATCTTAGATTACACACTTATCCACATTTAGTAACATGGAGAAGACAAATTGACACAGACACAGCGTTTTGAAGCAATCACAGCATCATTGGAAATCAATTGTATTATTCGCGATTTTTTTTATGTTAGTTCTAGGACGAATGAGCGATAAACTTAGTCAAACAATTTCTATTGCAATCCATGCGCACAGTGGTTTAAATCGCCTTTGAAAATTACATCCCACCAGCTGGTGCCATGGCCCCCCTAGACCTAGACTCTAGTTACGCCTATGGTGAATGATCGTTACATTATTATCCATTGGAATGGTACATCATTAATACTATTCGAGTCCACAAAATACCTATAAAAAATAATAAAACTAGCTGTTTTCAATTCGAGGTAACTGCATTCGGAGAACCGGCGCGCCATTGGAATGCGCAAAACCTATGCATATTAGATGCACCACTGCTAGCAAAAGTTGCTCATCGCGGTGACTCTTGGGGCTCGTCGCTGTCGTTGTCGTTAGTCATATATAGAACAAAAAGCGCCAGCTGGTACCGTCGGTTGCATCCACTGCCTGCGGTGATGGCGGCGAGTTAGAGGGCGGTTAGTCTCATTAAGCTCTGGGAGGTTGGGTTTGGGGCAACGGAATAAGATAAGAAGATTGGGGTGGGGAGAAAAAAAAGACAGATAAACTGGAATGTTTTTGTTAAAATATTTCTGTTCCTCGAGTTCTATGCTATAATATCGTATGTGGCGTACAGATGAAAGAGATTTTAAATTATGACAGTTTATTAATGATTTGGTGACACACGACGCCACAGTATCTATTGATAAATAGAGTGAACTTTCTTCCCTTACTCGATATTCTGCCACTCAGGTCGTTTTATTACTCGCTATAAATTATTGTTACTCATTCAATCGATTTAATTTTACCAATGGAAGATTAAATCCATCATCTGTTAAAAAAGACGATTTTCTTATTAATTAGACGGAGAATGTAAATCTCAGAGCAATGGGAAAGGCACCTTTGAAACGAGTGTTGAGAGAATAACACTCATGGGTCAAACACAATGGGAAAACTGTCAAAACGCACGCAAACGTATCCATTGTGTATGGCTCATTACAATGGAATTATTGTGAACCAAGTTTATGGTAGCTGGTTTAGAACGAGGCAGCCGAAATGGTTGTGTAGTGTTTCAAATCTATACTATGTAAGGATTGAGCCGGGTATGATAAAATATATATAAACTGGATAAGAGGGCATATACATTGGTCATGAGTGCCAAATGTGAGGGTGACTAATGAACGGAGTTAGCCCTCAGTTTTGTGATGTATTTCGCGGAAAGTAGTAATGCTGCAGATCGAGCAGCACAGCAGCTGGAGATGGCTGATTCGCATGCAGTCGGCTCCCCCTGACACGATAATGGCCAGGTCGGTACGTTGTGATCAGTTACGCTCCCGATATTACAAGCTCGGTCGAGAAAAAGTGTGGAGAAACAAAAAAATCGGGATCGCGGGTGCTTGTCTCGTTTGAAAAAAATAAAAATACAACACGGAAAAAGCGAAATTGTGAAAGTTTCGTTTGTGACATTTGTGACACTGGAAAAACAATTTTTTGCAAAAATAGGGTAAAATGCCCAATAGTGGACCCCCTAGTAGCGAAATTTTGCTCTTCCGGGCATAATGAGTGGAAATTTTCAAAATATTAATTTTGCGTGATATCTAATATCAAGCTCTGCATCTCCTCTTCACGATACATACATAAAACACTCAAATACTCGACGTTATTCTTCGAAATCAACATTTTAAAGTCGGACTGAATTCGCCCTATTGTAGACCCCCTGGGGGTCCATAATAGGAAATTGCTTCCCTATAGTCGACACTTCATTTGATTTTCATGTTTCGTTTCGGGACGTTCTTCTTCCCTATTATGAACCCCCCAAAATATTCCTATTATGGACACTCTCGTGTTTATTTTTTATAGAGTTGTAAAAAATCATCTAATTTTACTTTCCATAACATTTCCAATGCATGTAATCAAATTATAGGACTGTAAGTTAGGTTCTCCCGATGGAATTACATAGCAAAATGTTTCCATTGTGCTGTAATAATGAAAAAATGGCTGGAGGGTCCACTATTGGTTGAGGGTCCACTATTGGACACTTTACCCTATAATGTGACATATTTTCAAGAAAACATATTTCTTTTCGAGACAAACAGAAAATTTATTTGAATATAGATATTATTTGTGTATCGCATGGAGAATATTTATGAGTGCGCTGATAAACTTAGTTGATTGCATTAATAGATTTTACGTATAACAAAGTGTGGATTATTGGTAGTGTGAACTAGACAATAATTTTCCGAAAGGTAATCCCTGATAGCGTTAACAATCATTCCACAGAGAGGGTATCCCTGATAGGGTAAACAAGATTAAGAGTAAGTGAGCAAAGATTTGCGTAGAATGTTGTTAAAGTTTTTTCTTCTGATTTTGATGCAAGATTGATGTTCTAGAGCCTGGTAAGTTCTATCCATGACTGCATTCTAAGATCAGTGTTTGACTTGAGTTTAGTGTTAGAAAATGTGAACAAAGAGTAAGAAAAAGTAAGCAAAGTGTTGCGTAGAATTTTGTAAATGATTTTTTTTTTAATTTTGATAAGAGGACGATGTTCTAGAGCCTGGTAAGGTCTATCCATGACTACATTCCGAGATCAGTGTTTGACTTGAGTTCAATGTTGGAAAATTTTAACAAAGAGTAAAAAAAGGAAGCAGAAAGTTGCGTAGAATATTGTGCACGATTTTTTTTCTGATTTTAATGCAAGATTGATGTTCTAGAGCCTGGTAAGCTCTATCCATGACTACATTCTAGGATCAGTGTTTGACTTGAGTTCAATGTTAGAAATTGTAAACAAAGAGTAAGATATGATAATAAATGCGAACGCATTTCAGGAAACTAAATATGTTGATTATTGCAACGTATAGCAGTACATGTTTTAAAAATATTTGTTTCGATTTAAAATGTAAACACACATTGTTATCGCATGTTTTGGCTTAAAAGTGATCACCTTCCCCCCAGAAGTCGGTACTAATAAAATTGTTAGAGCGTATAACAGGAGGAAGATGTAGGTATTGAGACGGGTATGGTGAAATATAGACGAATCCAAGTAAAAATAAGAAGAAGACACACGACGGTGTTAACTTTGACACATCCTACAGCACAGCATAGGGAGATCATTTTAAAATGCTGATAATAAATTCTAGACAAAATGTTATTAAAATCTGATTGATGTACGGTACGGAAAAAGTTCTAAATTACATATCAGGAAGCTTATCTCAATTTTTTGAATATTTTCCAAAAATGTATCTATCATACAGTTCGGAACTTTTTCCGTATTACGATTTTGCATTTTTTTATTCTGCCATTTGTCTTACCTTAAAGGTAAAGTAACCAAACGAGACTCCGAAAGCTTATGAAGCTATAAAGAAATATTCGCCACCATCTTTTCTTAGTTTACTAAATTTTATCTTAAAATCGAATGCGGCTGATTAAAAATTTGTAAGCTGTCACATGAAAAAAACAAAACACCAACCTTTTCGGTTTGGTTCAATCGTTATCAAATTTAATAGAGATCAACAATCAACTTTACCACCTTTATCTTTACCTCCCCAATTTGTCTAATTTTTATGTCGTATAAAATTATACACCCTACATAAAAGAATTGGAATTTTGATAGTGTCTTCAACGGTTGTACACTATTTCGCCGAAAACCATTTCGCGGAAGTTTTTATCGCGGTACGACATTTCGTGGAATGTATCAACTCTCCGAAACACATTTCGCGGAATGCACCTTTTTTCCGAAAAATATTTCGCGGCATGTACCTTTTCACCGAAAGTCATTTCGCGGAATGCCATTTGGCGGAATTCAGTTAGAATAATTATCATTGAAATATTTACAGATTTCTGCTTAATTACATGCAATTCTTTTGAATTGTGATTTAAATAATGAAAGATGATAATTCTTTCTTTGAATGACCGCATCCGGTCGATATAACACAAAGTGAGAAAACAATGCCTTCTTGAAATGGACACGTTTGCTCGGTATAAAGAAACGAAATAAGGTAGTCCCTTTTATGGATTAACGCATCTGTCCAGTATAAAGCAAAGGGAAAGGTTATGCCTACTTTGAATAGATGCGTCTGCCCTAGAGATAGTCGGGTTTCACATTTTGCAAACCCGAACCCGATTTGTAAATATCCTTCAAACCCGGACCCGACCCGAACCCGGAATAGTTTTCACTCGAGTACCCGAGAATTTTGGTATTCGTAAACTTGTACTTAACCCGAACCCGACATAATTTAATTATTTAAGCCCGCACTAAAGTTTTGCCCGGAAAATTCAAACTAGATATTTACTGGTTCTTTTTAAATCGAAAAAAAATGTAAGCCCAAACAACGAACAAGCTTAACAATTAACAAAACTGAATAAAATAATATTCAGTATTTTATTTCTTAAACCCGTACCCGACCCGAACCCGATATTGTACTAAATTTAAAACTTGAATCCGACTCAAACTTGTCGGGTACGGGTTCGATTCGAGTTTCGGGTTTCAAAACCCGACCATCTCTAGTCTGCCCGGTATAAGGCCAAAGGAGTTGATAATGTCTTCTTTAAAAGAACGCGTCTGCCCGGTATAAGGCGAAGGGAAGAGTAACGGCTACTTTAAATGAATGCATCTGCTTGGTATAAGGCGAAAAGAGTTGATAATGCCTTCTAAAAAAGAACGCGTCTGTCCAGTGTCAGGCGACGGTAAGAGTAACGTCTACTTTAAATGAACGCATCTGCTTGGTATAAGGCGAAGGGAGGGACAATGCTTTCTTTAAGTGGATGCATCTGCCCGGTATAAGGCGAAAGGAGGAGTAACGCCTTCTTTAAATGGATGCATATGCCCGGTATAAGGGGAAAATAGTTTATAATGCTTTTTTCAAAAGAATGCGTCTACCTGGTATAAGGAGAAGGGAGGGGTAATGCCTTCTTTAAAAGAACGCGTCTGAAAAGAGTTGATAATACTTTCTTTGAATAGATGCGTCTGCCCAATATAAGGCGAAAGGAGTTGATAATGCTTTCTTCAAAAGAACGCGTCTGCCGGTATAATGCAAAGGGAGGGGTAACGCCTTCTTTAAATGGGTGAATCTGCTCAGTATAAGGCGAAAGGAGTTGAAAAAACCTTCTTTAAAAGAACAAATGTACCCGGTATAAGGGGAAGGAATAAGTAATGCCTTCTTTAAATGGTAGCGTCTGCCCAGTTCAAAGCTGGCAGACGCTACCATTTTTCGGTATTAAGTGAAAGGAAGAAATAAATGAATATTCATAAAAATGTCTATCCGTAACAAAGTAAAGAGAGGAGATAATCCCTTCATTATATCTGGCCCGTCTACCAGATGTAATAAAGGATTTGTAAGAGGCAATTGAAATTTCGAAAACTACTTCTTCATATTCTGGGAGGACTTCCGTATGCATGTAACTCGGCTTAGCAGGTAAGCAGGTAATAATTGTGGACGTACTGAATGAACACTAAGCTATTGTTATTAATATTCCGCGAAATAGTACAATCCACGAAATGGTACGCTCCGCCAAAAGTCATTCAGCGAAATGTTACAATCCGCCAAATGTCGTACCGCGAAAATTTGCATACCGCCAAATGTTATTCCGCGGAATGTTCAACCGCGAAAATGAATTCCACGAAATGGCTTTTGGTCAAATGTTATACAATCGTCTCTAACCAATGTGGTCGCAGTGGCACACTTGACTAGTAAAAAACAAAACAACAGACAACACCCGGTAGACCAGCACAGAATGTTTCGCTTATTGAAGAGTTTCCACCAAGATAAATACACTACTAGGTGTACCAATCTGCCAAATTTATGGAAGAGAGGAAGGTGGGGGTGAAAAATTCATTTTCAGTGCAAAACGTAAACAAACTCGCTGGCTCTCTCATACTGAAATTCAAGATGGCTGAATCGTGAATTTGGCCGATTTGAACACCTAGTGGTGTATTCATCTTGATTTCCACCAGTCTCGAAAATATTCATTGTCTTGAAACTTATGTGTATCCATTCTCAGGCTACTTCGAATGGAAATTCCTTGTTTTGTCGATGAAAACAAATTGGTAATACAAAACAACCGATGAATATTGGAGACGAGCCAGCCTAGGGCTGAAAGTCTCCTTAATAAAGACACAAAAAAAAACCGATGAATACCAAATAGTAAGCTGTTGCTTATCAAAGCCGTTTGACGTTAATTTGTTATTACGAAGTCATATTCATTTCTATTTTGAAAATAAATGAAAAATTAATAGGATGTTTATGGAATGAATACGTTTAATTGTGATCATCTTATATCTAGTTATACTATATATGCCATCGCTGCAAGCATAAATGTCCCATATTGATTTAAAATCCACACCAATATGGGACAGATATGTCTATGAGGACTGTATGTTTACTTTGGTTAAAACTTTACACTTATTATTTTTAAGAATTGGTTATATCAATTAGGAAAATTAGGAATTCATTTGGCTTGTTTGTAGATTTGACAGGCAGTGTTTTAAATAGTATAGCATGGCATGGAAAATTATGATCTTATGATCAAGCGTCTTGGTTAAGATTTAAAAGTTAAAATTTCCGATCGGCCGAAATATTGTGTTCTGCATTGCGTGGCTGGTAATAAAGTTAATCAGTTCAGTGCGTGATTTCTCGTGTTTCAGATTCTCCAGTATGCAGAGCGATCGGCCGGTCGTTGAAATTTATTTTTGCTTTGTGCGGAAAGCAAAACGATCGGTCGGTCACCGAAATTTTGTTCTACTTTGTGCGGCGTTTTTCGACTGTTTTTGTTTTAAATCGATCAGACCGTTTACCAAAACGAACCCTGCCACACTCCCTACCCCATATATCCAACATCCCAGTGATTTTTCGTGGAAGTTCAGATGACTCGTCGGCTTATATCAAAGCGAGTATCACGTCAACAATCTCCTACCTATTCCTTAATTGGCCTGCATTCGGACACGGCCGGCGCTGGTATTGCTTATTTTTGGGTCACCAGTTTTTACACATTGAAGATGATGTTAGTCCCTAACTTCATCTATTGATTCTCTATGTAATTACAGCTGGCCTGGCAATAACGGAGTAGCAACCGTGGGCGGTCAATCATGCTCATTCTCATGTATGCTTTCTCCGTCGAAACTTGATTTGACAACGTGGCTACGACGACTGCGTTTCATTCAATGCTTAAAAGCGTTTAACGTACGATTCTGCTTCTTTTATCTTCAGCTGCCGCACACACGATAAATAAGCACATCTGCTTCCAGTTTTAGACATAGAACCACCAGGAAACTTAATTAACAACTCATTAAACTGAATACTACAGCTCACGTCATTTCCTGCAGGTTATCAAAAAACCTATCGATAGTATCAGCTTTCAATTTCAAGCATCATTGGTGCAGTTCAAAATATTTAACTACAAACACAAAGGTGAGCAACAATGCGTCTCCATTCTCGTGTTCCGAAATTGGTATTTACGCTTGCCTTAAACTGAACAACTGAACTGAAAAAGGAATCATATCCTCTCTATCAAGCTATTCACAATTCAGATAAATTACCATTATGACCATACGACATTATGCCAACGATCTTTGCGTCAAACGGCATGCTGCCAAACGGTGTTATGCCAAATGACCTACCACCGAAATATGATAGTATATAGGAACATTTTACAATGATCAAACATTTTGGCATCATACAAGAGGGTACCGTCATACTAGCCAAACTCCAAATGAAAAAAATCCTTTGTCGCTTCATCGGTTTCTGCCAGGTGAACATCGTGACAAATTTCCGGTCCGACCCCCGGAAAGGGTGCGGAAACATTGACGAAAATCAAGTGCCTCGAGGGAACTCCATCCCGTATACGGTGACATTAAACGGACAGATCTGTCCGCCTAACAGGCAAAACATCAGGGTGCACCCGAAGAAGACGGTAAGAAGAACAATGTGTACCGCAAATCTGTTATATTCATTAGAGGAAGATAGATAAATTTAGAAAAATGTTTCAGATCTTTAAATTGATTTTAAAAGTTCTATTGAACCCAGATTGACAGGGAAGGCATTTGATATAACAACGAACAATTCCACAGAGTATTATATGATGATTAAATTTCGGGTGTTTTGTTGTGTTTATTTTGTACCAATTTTGGAATTTATGAATTATATTTCCATTGAGTAGCATCGTTATGTATTCAGAGGTCAGGGCAATGTGTGTTGTATTCGAACAGATTATTGGACAGTTGCATTGGATTGTTTTATTATTACATACTTCATTTTCATGAATGACCTCGAAGATTCCACAAACAATGTCTGATCTTTGCTGTATGCTTTTCCATCCAACTTCCAGTAGTTCAACGGATGTTCCCCGAAATGTATGTTTGAAATTCATTCACATTTTATGAATGCACGAGTGACATCATATTACTACATATAGTAGTTACCGGTTTAACTACATATAAACGACCATATGTAATCCACCTTAAATGATTGAGAACTTTCAAGACTTGAATGCAGCTGACTAAAAAGATCTTCCCAGTTGACAATATTGACTTACATTGTCGAAGTGCTTGATTTTTCATTCCAACAGAGCGCACAATTTAAACGACATCCTTTCCTCGGAAAATCGCACCATCCTGTACAATACACCCACTTATCGTGCATTGATTGATTTATTATTACCCATTCAATCCAATCAAGTGGCAACCTCGCACGCTTTTCCAGTTGTATCAAATGTTTACCGGTGAAGGGGTGACATACGCCATCCACCGACTGTCGTTGGTGCTCCCATAAAGCAACCGGAAAATGCTATTAGCCGTCTCCGTTTTCGCATTCAAACCCCACCTCCCGAGCTGAACGACATGAAAACGTGTTTGCCAACGACGCCTGACTGAAAAAAAAACGGGTGGCTACCTATATTGAACATATCATGTCTCACCATGATGTGCGCCATTCCGAGTACCATTCGAGAAGACTCGTTTGCAGTAATAATATTTTATGAGACAACAATCAACGCACCAGCCAGCAGAAGCAACAGCAGCAGATTGTTGCCACCTCGTTTCGACCCCGTTCGGTGGGAGTGACCTTGTTGACTTCTTGTTGAGTTCAAATACTTACGGGCTGGAGGGCAGGGCGTGTTCTAGGTTCATATTTTGGAGATTTTTTCATCCCTTGGGAATACTGAACAAGTGTGCTGTCGAAGCCATTTGAAAATGATCCAGCTGTCGTTTTTGTATGGATGATGGGGAAGTTAGGTGAACATATATGTTATGTGCAAGTGTTTTGTTTTAAAGCAATGATCCTCAGCATGCCGCACAGAAGTTTTGAGCTGTTGAAGCGGGCCGCAGTATATTTACAAGATTTGTTTTTCAAGTTAAATTAGATATCACAGAATATTGTATATTTGAACAAAATATTTTATTCCTGTGAATCTTTTTCAAATAAAATATGTACTTGTAAGGACATTTCATTCTACAGATTTTATCGCCGTAGCTGACTTTTAGTCTATAGTACCGTTTTTGCAGTAGCGGACTTGACATGAGAAATTGTTTTTTCACCATAGCATCTTTTCGGCTTAGTTGACAGAAAATATTCTACGCTGTTTTCCCAAATGATCATGTGGCAACCGATTCTGTAATTTTGATCTTATGTTTTTCATGCTCGAGGTTTATTGCCGTAGCAAAAAACGAAGTTCTGAAAAAAAAACTCTATTGGGATTCTAAGCAGAATCCGCTCCTGATTCTGAACATATTCGTTCGAGATTCTTAACAGAATCCGCCAGGAACTATGAACTGATTCCGTTTAGGATTCTAAACAGAATCCGATCAGAATTTTAAACTGAATCCATTTGAAATTAGAGAGAGAATCTATTCGTGATTCTGAACAGAATTCCGGTCGAGATTCGGAGCAGAATCCTTTCGGAATTTGTTTGAAATGTTCGAATGGTATCCTGAATAGAATCCATGGTTGACAGTTAACGTATTTTCTGGAGGTGATAATCCACCAAATTTCAGTTCGATTTTGCCAAAACCTAACTTATGTTGAAAAATGAAAGCATTCTTAATACAGAACAGTGTACGATAACATTATTGTTACCTGTAGTTCAACCTTGAGTTACCGCGATATTGGGAATGGTAAAAAGCTTTTCCTATCATATAATGCTTATTAATGGGCCATATGTGGTGTATTTACAGAAAATCTTCGCGGGCCGCAGGAAAAGGCTTGGAGGGTCGCTTGCGGCCCACTGCACTAAGGTCCAGGATACAGATTTACGCGGCTAGATGCAATTTACGCGTAAACTATATTTTTTAGAAAAAAAAGTTGTTCTACAAAATTGTTCGAAATAGTAAGTCCAAAATTATGGTGCTACCAAATAAAAGGGTGGCCCATCATATAAAAAAAAATAGAAAACATTTTTTTTTAATTCTCGGAATACTGACATGTTATGTTCTGCAAAGTTGTAGCGCAGCTTATTCCAACAAATTTAGCCAAAAAAGCTATTTCTATAGCTCTTACGTTGGCTGATTTAGTGCAATTTTACCTAATTGGATTAGGGTGTACCTGAAAAAACAGAACTTTTTATACACTTTTTTGTTTTAGATTTCTCGAAAAAGTCGTCTTCGGGTGAATTTTAGAGCTAAAAAAATGCAACTTTTGATGGGTAAATATGCCCAATACCTTTTTTCGATCCGATGTTTAAACGGTATTTAAAAGATAAATTCATATTCTTTATTATTACAAAAAATGGAGTTATGTTATTTTTTTATCTCAAGCTTTACCAATTTTACTAAAATCATGTTTTTTCAAGTAAATTGATATAAGTCGACAATTGAAAAAGATACAGATGATATTCTTATAGCAAAACACGCGATTTGAAGTGCCCCAAAAGTCAGAAGGTGACATTCGTGAAAAATAAAAAATCTACAGCTTTAACACTTTTAATAATTTTTATCATTATCACCGTATTGCAAGATTAACGAGAAAATGTGCATTTTCGGCCAAAGTATACTTTTAAGCAAACAATGTTTTTTATTTGTTCTGGATACTTGAGCCCTTATTATAGAGTTATCGAAAAATAGGGTGGGCCATTTTATAAAAATGTGACTTTTTTTTTATTTTGCGGAATAGTGACATAAAATGTTCTACAAAATTGTAGCGCAGTATTTCCAATCATCTTTGCTATATAAATTTTTTATGTAGCTCTTAAGCTCACTTGCTTATAGCAATTTTATTTAACAGTATTAGGGTGTCCCTCAAAAAACAATATTTACGCTCTGCTCATTTCATTTTTTATTTTTCACGAAAGTCACCTTCTGAACACTTGAGTGGCTTTTCAAAACGCGTGTTTTGCTAAAATAACATCGTCTGTATCTTCTTCCGCTGTTGAGTTTTATCAATTTATTTGAAAAAACGTGACTTCAGTAAAGTTGGTAAAACTTCAGATAAAAAATAACATATCTCCAATTTTACGACATAATGAAGAATATAAATTGCTCTTTCAAATGCCGTGTAAACATGGTCTGCCCAAACCGGAGATATCAACTTATGAGAAAATTTTTATTTTGACATAAAAACGATTATAACTTTTGATCGGAAAAAGATATTGAGCATATTTACCAATCAAAAGTTGCATTTTTTACCAATAAAAGTCCCTCCGACTTTTTCGAGAAATCTAAAACAAAAAAATTAGATCAAAAATACTGTTTTTAAGGTACACCCTAATCAAATTAGGTAAAATAGCTCTAAATCAGCCAACTTAAGAGCTACAGAAAAAGCTTTTGTAGCAACATTTATTTGAATAAGCTGCGCTACAACTTTGTAGAACATAACATGTCAAAGCTATGAAAAATAAAAAAAATATTTGCTATTTTTTTTATTATTGTCAGCCCTATTTTTTTATAGCACCATAATGATGGCCTTACCACAGACAAACAGACATAACACTCGTGAAATTCTCATCGTTCACTGATTTACTAGTCAATTTAAATAATCATTAGTTGGCCAATCGATCACTCGTGGCGCATGCATCGGATTTGCTCGAGTTTGACGTTTGCTCACTACCGCCATCTGGTGCGTGATTTGTCCAACTTAGTGGAAAGTGCAGATGTCGTTAGTGTGACGATGAATTTGATGAGTGAATGTTCAATGTGTTATGTCTGTTTGTATTATTTATTTATTCAGACTAAGGCCAAAGTGTCCTGTGCGGTATATAAGAATCTTCTCCATTCGGCTCGGTCCATGGCTACACATCGCCAACCACGCAGTCTACGGAGGGTCCGCAAGTCATCTTCCACCTGATCGATCCACCTTGCCCGCTGCGCACCTCGCCTTCTTGTGCCAGTCGAATCGTTGTCGAGAACAATTTTCACCGGATTACTGTCCGACATTCTGGCTACGTGCCCGGCCCACCGCAGTCGTCCGATTTTCGCGGTGTGGTTCATTCGCCTTCTCCACGTACCGTCCGCCATCTGCACCCCACCATAGATGGTACGCAGCACTTTCCTTTCGAAAACTCCCAGTGCGCGTTGGTCCTCCACGAGCATCGTCCATGTCGTGGGCACGTTGCACGTTGTGTGGGCACGTTGTATTCGCTACATTTCTGCAGTACTTGGCGAATGGCGAACACCTGGTCTGTTGTGGAACGTTCGCCCATAAAACCCGCCTGGTACTGCCTCACGAACTCCCTTGCAATTGGTGCTAGTCGATGGCATAAAATTTGGGATAGTACCTTGTAAGCGGCATTCAGCAATGTGATTGCGCGGTAGTTGCTACAATCCAGCTTATCGCCTTTTTTGAAGATGGGACACACGACACCTTCCATCCACTCCTGCGGGAAAACTTCCTCTTCCCAAATCTTGGTAATGACCCAGTGCAGTGCTCTAGCCAGTGCCTCACCACCGTGTTTAATTAGCTCTCCTGGTAGTTGGTCAACCCCAGAGGCTTTGTTGTTTTTCAGCCGGCCAATCTCCTCCTGGATTTCCTGGAGATTTGGAGCCGGTAGAATGTCCTGCGCACGATCCCCCAGGTCCATCACCATACCGCCATCTTCGTCTGCTACATCGCCATTCAGGTGTTCTTCGTAGTGCTGCCGCCACCTTTGGATCACCTCACGCTCGTTCGTAAGAAGGTTCCCGTTTGTGTCCTTACACATATCAGGCTGTGGCACGTGGCCCTTACGTGAACGGTTTAACTTCTCATAGAACTTTCGTGTGTTATTAGCGCGGTACAGTTGCTCCGTCTCTTCACGGTTTCGATCTTCCTGCTGGCGCTTTTTCCTCCGGAAAATCGAGTTTTGTCTGTTCCGCGCCCGTTTATATCGTGCCTCGTTCGCCCTCGTGCGGTGTTGCAGCAATCTCGCCCATGCTGCATTCTTCTCTTCTACTATCTGCTCACATTCGCCGTCATACCAGTCGTTTCTCTGATCCGGGGGCACTGTGCCAAGTGCAGCGGTTGCGGTGCTTCCAATGGCGGATTGAATATCTCTCCATCCATCTTCAAGAGAAGCGTCTAGCTGCTCTTCCGTTGGGAGTGCCACTTCCAGCTGCTGCGCGTATCCTTGGGCTAGTCTACCGTCCTGTAGCCGCCCAATGTTAAGCCGCGGCGTCCGACTTCGACGCGTGTTGTACACCGTCGAGAGTTTTGAGCGTAGGCATACTGCAACGAGGTAGTGGTCGGATTCAATATTCGCACTGCGGTAAGTGTGGACGTTCGTGATGTCGGAGAAGAATTTACCGTCGATTAGAACGTGGTCGATTTGGTTTTCCGTTTCTTGGTTAGGTTTCTAACAATTTTGTTGAACAACATTTTTTTCTAAATAATATAGTTTTGGCGTAAAATGCATCTTTCCGCGTAAAGCTGTATCCTGGACCATAGTGCACTGCGTTATATGAATTGATGGATGAAATTGAAATGTTGTTGAAAAGTCAGGGTGAGAATGATTTGCTTGCCAACCGGAATAAAGAAGGATGGCAGGAATGTCTCGCTTGCCTTTCAGACATTTTTGACCAACTAAACTCGCTGAGCTTGAAGTTACAGAGCAAGCAAACCAATATGATTCAATCAAGATACAATTTAAAAGCCTTTTTGACAACTGTGAAAAACTGTGTTAAACTGTGCAGTTTAATTGAAGAAGGTTCTACGAAATTAAAAGCAAATTGGAATTTATTGCCCATCTTGACTTACTGGAGCAACAGATCGATATTTTCCTTAACTGGCTCGAGAAGATGCTTCAATTATTTGCAATCCATTTTCGTTTAATTGCACAAGGCTAGTCTTCCGGATGAAATTCGTATCGAATATTTTTAGATTCGGAATGGTTTAATATCCCGTAAACTATTTGGTAATGAAAATTTGGTTCAGTGTGCATTATACGAAGATATTTGATAAGATAAAGTTACGTTCCAAGCTTTGAAGATTCTAGAATACCGTTTACTTTTACATACAACTATGCGAGAGTTGATTTTCAACACATCTCCAGATAAAGACCAAAGCAAGAAACATTGATTTGAGTGGTATCACAAATATAAGTGCAAAATCGCATTGAATGAATTACTACTGAAGAATGTAACATAAGAATGATAAAAGATATTGAAATAGAATGACTTAGGAAAATGTTTTTGTTTTCGTTTATGCATGGCATAATCAGAGGGCCGTGGACCATTTGGCTAATCTTAACGGGGGTCGCGATACCGAAAAGGTTGGAAGACACCGAACTACTGACAGTAGCTCCAAAATATAATATGTACTATTTTCGGCATGAAATACTGAGAAAACCCATAGATACGCAAATTTGATTACATATTCAGTGGATTGGTAACACGAAACGTATGCAAATTGTCTAGATTCTGGATATGAAACTAGCTAACTTTTCCATGAAAACAATACGTTACAGCCAGGCGCATGCAGCGCTCCTAACTGGTAGTAATGAAACTTGGATGCATTTACAGGTTAAAATTACGGTACATTTTAATTCAAAACGTGATCAGTTTCAACCTTCACAAATTTAAGCCATTTAAATTGTTTGTAGATTGTACGATGATGTCAATCGATTCTAGATAAAAAAATGGGTTTCTTTTGTTATGCTGATCCCACTTCTAGGCCATGAAATGCGTCCTTAATGAGCTTTTTTAAAATTGTGCCACTGCCTTGGGGAAAAACCTGTTGCAAATTCAGGACGTTTCGCTTAATTTTACTACTTAAGCAATATAATTGAATATTTTTTTTTTTATTATTATTTCATCAATTTACAAACTTAACCTAGAGTTGCATACATTTTTGTATTCTAAATACAATTATGATGTTCGTTAAGTTTCATTAAATCCATCTTTTCGGGCATTCTTAACATATATTAAGAAATCTATAAAAGTGTTTGTCGAATAAACTTCTGTTATTCCATCTACATGTCCTAATACGTTTCTTGAAACAAAACAAATTGCTGTTTTTAAAGTTGGTCATGTTATATGCTATTATTTCTGCTGTAATCCACAATGCGCTTTTCGCTCTTAAGTTTTTATCATTGATTGTTTTATACAAGATTTCTTCTACAGATTCGAATCTCTGACAAAGTTTGGATTTGACAATATTTGTAACCCAGCCCCATACAATTTTGGAATTTTTACATTCTTTTATTCTGTGTATATTTGTATCTTCTTCCCCACACACGTCGCACTTCAAATGTTCAATTCGTGTAAAATTGTGATTATACATTTTCACTTTATTTGAATATAAATCATTAAAAACCTCGAACAAAATTGATCTAGCTTGAGTGGTTAGAAACGGTTTTGCTATATTTTCCCATGGCAAATTTGGATGCTTTTGAATTATTTTAACTTCCTTGGTCTTCTTTGAAAGTAGAAAATCGTAGACTTGTCTATTACTTATCAAGTGATCTAATGAGTTTACGGATTGTGCGAGACTCAGCATCTTCCTTGTATTAATAGTAAGGTTCTTTAAATTGTATTGCGTATTACTAACGGATTAATAACTTTAATCGTATTTTTATACAGAAGATTCCTAATGGATAGCGAATGACATTGTGTTTCTGGATCCATGAGTTTCAAACCTCCTTGACTATTATCTAAATACAACTGATCCCTTTGCACTCTAATCATATTATGGTGGCTCCACAAAAACTGTCCAGTAATCATTTTTATTTCAGCAATGTGTTTACTATCTGGAGGAATGATTTGTGCTATGTACCAAAAGTTTTGATAACATAAAAGTATTTAAAACAATTATTTTCTCTATCAAATTCAATCTTCTCGCAGAGAATTGATGAGAGGAAAATTTCAAACTAGCTATCAGATTTTTGAAATTTTTGTCCGCCATTACTTTCCAACTAGTTGATACCATTAAACCTAATATTTTAATTTCTTCTTTTTCCACAATCATTTGAGGACCGATTTTGCAACTATTAAATCTTATGAATCCTGACTTTTTATAATTTAAATTGATTCCTGCCTCTAATGAAAAATCAGTTAGTATTTTTAGAACAATATCAAACTCTTGATCGTTTCTTATAATAATTGTAATATCATCGGCAAAGGCTTTTATTTTAATGAATCTTTCATCTATTAAAATACCTCTCAATTCAGCATATATTTGCCTAATCAGTGGCTCGATATATATCACAAAAAGTGTCATTGAAAGCGGGCATCCTTGTCTCACTGACCTGTCTATTTTGATCTCACTAGTAAGGGTACCATTAACTAATACTTTGGAGGTGGCATCTGAGTATAAGCGTTGTATCACTGTTATTAGATTTCGAGGTAGGGACATTTTTTCCAAAGATACCCATAATTGTCCGTGATCCACTACATCGAAGGCTTTTTCCAAATCTAGGCTTAGCAATGCAAATTTATTGGTTTTAGATTGTTGCGCTTTAATAATAAGCGTTCGCAAGACATCCAAGTTGTCGACACACGATTTTCCTGGTACCACCGCAGTTTGTCCTTCACCAATTATCTCGCTTATGCATCCAGATATTCGATTAGCAATTATTTTCGTGAAAAGCTTGTAATCCGTATTCAACATACTTATAGGTCGGAGGTCTGTCAAATCTTTCGATTTTCCCTTTTTCGGAATGAGCTTTATAACACCATCAGAAAAATTTTCCATAGGTACAATTGTATTATCTAACAAACCGTTAAAAAACTTGAGAAGATCCACTTTCAATAATTCGAAATGAATAGAATAAAATTCATACGTGATGCCGTCAGGACCGGGAGATTTTTTGATCTTAGCACTACTAATGGTGTTAAATAGTTCTACTTCACAGATTGGAGCGATTAACTTTTCCTTCGACATATCACTGAATGCTTTGTTTAGAAATTCTAACGACGTAAGACCCGCACGATTCGTAGAACTTTTTTTGAAAATAGTCTTGTAATGTTCACTCACCATCGATTTGACCTCGTCGTGATTTGTTATCATTTTGTTTTCTTTTCTTAGAGCCAGCGTAGATCCATTCAATTTCCTTTTGATCATTTTTGAAACATGATAAATCCCGATTTTTTCGCTTTCGAGCAAGGATAATGGCTGAAACCGGCTGGCGTAGCTAGTCATCCTATTCACTTCAATTTCCAGTATCTTCGATTTAGCAACACTGATTTCGTCAGACACCTGTTCACCTTTCTTCTGTTTTTCCCACAACTCCCTTAGCTTTCTTTCCCATACATCTTTTCTCCGTCTATTCGTATCATTGAGCTCGAAGGACTTACGTTTAAAATACTGCCTAATCTTACGCTTAACATCATAGGACCACCATTCACTAAAACTTTCAGAATACTTTCTTCTCTTCTTCAGTTCTCTTTTAAACCCTTCTTGGATGTTTGAATCGTGGATCAGGTAATCATTGATCTTCCAGTAGCCTCTACCGTGCACGCAAACACGTTGATCAACTGAGATTGTGTAATCAACAACTACCGCATGATGATCAGAGAACACTACGGGAATTGTAACACATCGATTCACTTTAGTACTGAAATTTTTAGATACGTATACCCGGTCTAACCTAGAAGCAGACTCTCCACGGAAGAACGTAAAATCCCTCTTCGCACTTTTCAACGTCACCGCTACATCTTGAAGATCAAGAAGTTCAAAAGCTGATTTTAAGCCGCTTGAATAGTTGTACATTTTACCTTTGCAGTCCTTGGCGTCTAACACGCAGTTAAAATCTCCTGCGAGAACACTACCAACTGTTTCAGGCTTATTGAAGTGTACTGCGATAGTATCGGAAAACAGCACATCTCTCTCCACTTTATATTGCGCACCGGAATGACCATACACGTTAATAAAATTCACACCGTCCACCGGGGGCAGCAGGGACTATGTCCAAGGGCTTGACGATCCCTCCCCAGGCCATCTGCGAGTTGTGGCGCCTGCCTAGGATGTGGTGGGGTTTGACAGTGGGCCCTGTTAAACCTCTATAAAAAGCTGCATGTATCCACAAGTAGGCTCCGCCAAAGCGACCGTGTGCCGCTCAAAGCGCACAAGCCCAAGTCCTGGTGTTAGGTGGGACGCTAAACAGCCCTGACACGACGGCCCTCCGACGAGACAGGAGGTTTGCGCAGGCCCAATAAGCCGCCTTTAAAAACAACTATTACGAACGACATAGAAGATAATACGACTCGATACAATCGGGCGACGAATAAAGGATCACGATTGGAAGCTTGTTACATGGAACTGTAAGTCGCTAGGCTTCGCAGGTTGTGACAGGATAATCTACGATGAATTACATTCCCGCAACTTCGATGTCGTAGCGCTGCAGGAAATCTGCTGGACAGGACAGAAAGTGTGGAAAAGCGGGCATCGAGCGGCTACCTTCTACCAAAGCTGTGGCACCACCAACGAGCTGGGAACCGGCTTCATAGTGCTGGGAAAGATGCGCCAACGCGTGATTGGGTGGCAGCCAATCAACGCAAGGATGTGCAAGCTGAGGATAAAAGGCCGTTTCTTCAACTATAGCATCATCAACGTGCACTGCCCACACGAAGGGAGATCCGACGACGAGAAAGAAGCGTTCTATGCGCAGCTGGAGCAGACATACGATGGATGCCCACTGCGGGACGTCAAAATCGTCATCGGTGACATGAACGCTCAGGTTAGAAAGGAGGAAATGTATAGACCGGTCATCGGACCGGATAGTCTGCATACCGTATCGAACGACAACGGCCAACGATGCATAAACTTTGCAGCCTCCCGCGGAATGGTAGTCCGAAGCACTTTCTTCCCCCGCAAGAATATCCACAAGGCCACATGGAAATCACCTAATCAAGTAACGGAAAACCAAATCGACCACGTTCTAATCGACGGTAAATTCTTCTCCGACATCACGAACGTTCGCACTTACCGCAATGCGAATATTGAATCCGACCACTACCTCGTCGCAGTATGTCTGCGCTCAAAACTCTCGACGGTGATCAACACGCGTCGGAGTCGTCCGCCGCGGCTTAACATTGGGCGGCTACAGGACGGTAGACTAGCCCAAGACTACGCGCAGCAGCTGGAAGTGGCACTCCCAACGGAAGAGCAGCTAGGCGCAGCATCTCTTGAAGATGGCTGGAGAGATATTCGATCCGCCATTGGAAGCACCGCAACCGCTGCACTAGGCACGGTGGCTCCGGATCAGAGAAACGACTGGTATGACGGCGAATGTGAGCAGTTAGTTGAGGAGAAGAATGCAGCATGGGCGAGATTGCTGCAACACCGCACGAGGGCGAACGAGGCACGATACAAACGGGCGCGGAACAGACAAAACTCGATTTTCCGGAGGAAAAAGCGCCAGCAGGAAGATCGAGACCGTGAAGAGACGGAGGAACTGTACCGCGCTAATAACGCACGAAAGTTCTATGAGAAATTGAACCGTTCACGTAAGGGCCACGTGCCACGAAAGGACATAAACAGGAACCTTCTTACGAACGAGAATCACGTGAGGTGATCCAAAGGTGGCGGCAGCACTACGAAGAGCACCTGAATGGCGATGTGGCAGACAACGGTGGCGGTATGGTAATGAACCTAGGAGCACGCGCGCAGGACATGCGACTTCCGGCTCCGAATCTCCAGGAAATCCAGGAGGAGATCGGCCGGCTGAAAACAACAAAGCCCCTGGAGTTGACCAACTACCAGGAGAGCTGTTTAAACACGGTGGTGAAGCACTGGCTAGAGCGCTGCACTGGGTCATTACCAAGGTTTGGGAGGATGAGGTTCTGCCGCAGGAGTGGATGGAAGGTGTCGTGTGTCCCATCTACAAAAAGGGCGATAAGCTGGATTGTAGCAACTACCGCGCAATCACATTGCTGAACGCCGCCTACAAGGTACTCTCCCAAATTTTATGCCGTCGACTAACACCAATTGCAAGAGAGTTCGTGGGGCAGTACCAGGCGGGATTTATGGGTGAACGCTCTACCACAGACCAGGTGTTCGCCATACGTCAGGTATTGCAGAAATGCCGCGAATACAACGTGCCCACACATCATCTATTTATCGACTTCAAAGCCGCATATGATACAATCGATCGGGACCAGCTATGGCAGCTAATGCACGAAAACGGATTTCCGGATAAACTGATACGGTTGATCAAGGCGACGATGGATCGGGTGATGTGCGTAGTTCGAGTTTCAGGGGCATTCTCGAGTCCCTTCGAAACCCGTAGAGGGTTACGGCAAGGTGATGGTCTTTCGTGTCTGCTATTCAACATCGCTTTGGAGGGAGTAATACGAAGGGCAGGGATTGACACGAGTGGTACGATTTTCACGAAGTCCGTCCAGTTATTTGGTTTCGCCGACGACACTGATATCATGGCACGTAACTTTGAGAGGATGGAGGAAGCCTACATCAGACTGAAAAGCGAAGCTAAACGGATTGGACTAGTCATCAACACGTCGAAAACGAAGTACATGATAGGAAGAGGCTCAAGAGAGGTCAATGTAAGCCACCCACCACGAGTTTCTATCGGTGGTGACGAAATCGAGGTGGTTGAAGAATTCGTGTACTTGGGCTCACTGGTGACCGCCGATAACGATACCAGCAGAGAAATTCGGAGACGCATAGTGGCTGGAAATCGTACGTACTTTGGACTCCGCAAGACGCTCCGATCGAATAGAGTTCGCCGCCGTACCAAACTGACTATCTACAAAACGCTTATAAGACCGGTAGTTCTCTACGGACACGAGACCTGGACGATGCTCGTGGAGGACCAACGCGCACTGGGAGTTTTCGAAAGGAAAGTGCTGCGTACCATCTATGGTGGGGTGCAGATGGCGGACGGTACGTGGAGGAGGCGAATGAACCACGAGTTGCATCAGCTGTTGGGAGAACCATCCATCGTTCACACCGCGAAAATCGGAAGACTGCGGTGGGCCGGGCACGTAGCCAGAATGTCGGACAGTAATCCGGTGAAAATGGTTCTCGACAACGATCCGACGGGAACAAGAAGGCGAGGTGCACAGCGGGCAAGGTGGATCGATCAGGTGGAGGACGACTTGCGGACCCTCCACAGACTGCGTGGTTGGCGAAGTGCAGCCATGGACCGAGCTGAATGGAGAAGTCTTTTATGTGCAGCACAGGCCACTCCGGCCTTAGTCTGATGATAAATAAATAAAACCGTCCACCGAAACCGAAATAATTCTTCCTCCCGGATCCAGTAGTAACTGCGAGTATTCCAGTGACTTACGGATTAAGATGGCCGTTCCCTTATTTGTCTCACCGATGTTCACCAACGCTACATGACTTTGTACGAATGAAAAGTCGTCAAACTGAACTTCTTGCAGAAAGGCTATATCTATATCATTTTTTTCCCAGAAACTGTTTCAGTAACATCTTTTTGCCTAGCACTTCAATTGCGTTGATATTAATCGTCGCTAATCTTCTAATGTACACCATCACTTATAGTAATCAACGAATATAGATGCACCAACACTGCTTTACACTCGTGAGATTTCACTTATTTGCTGGAACTACGCCGATTACCCGACTGTAGCGATTCTTTAGAAATAGTTTCGAGGGGTGTCATCACTTTCTTCACCCCCGATCGTGTGGATCTGCGGTTCCCAACTACCTTTGTAAAATCAGGTAGCAATTCATCGTCGGTATCAAATGACTCTTCGGTTGAGTATTGTCGTTTCACCGCATGTTTGTCCTTGCTGTCTGCCTCAGATTCCATCAAATCAATAGAATGATCTGAATCTGTGGTTGCACTTTTGTTACGTGATGATACCAACGTGGTCATTTTTGGCACTCTCATTGTGTCATCTTTTTCCTGGTGTTTGCCACTCAACACAAATGAATAGCTTGGTTGTTCTGCAACAAGGGACTGTTACGTTTGTAGGATGGTCTCTTCTCCGTCATCCGCAGCTGTTGTATTTGGACCATTGTTCTTCAGTCCACCCGTCACGTTGCTTCTCTCCACCGGTATCGCGTTAGTAGAGGATTTGACACCGCTTTTTTGTGGACAGTCCACTTTCAAATGACCTTCCTCCTTGCACATGTAGCACCTCTGCTTGAGCCCTTCGTAGAAAATACGGCCTTTCCGATTAAGAAAGTATAGCGAAGCCGGGACTACTTTCTTTAAATCCAGGTATACACCTCGTATACCGGTGAATAAGTTCAGCCCAAGATCTGCAGGGAACTTTTCTCTGACTGTTCTTTTCACGATTCCGTACCTGCCCAGCACAGCTGAGATTTCTGAAAGTCAAAGATTCGCACATATTTGGTACAGCAGCCTGCTATTGCCATTTTGACTTCCACTTTTTCTCCATTGGAATAACGGAACACGCAAATTTCTGGGATTTGCGTTTGCGCTTCCTTCATCGCCTGTAATGATTTGAATTTCACACAAACACATTTTTTTTCTGACAGCTTATAACTTGTTTCCATAGAATCAAGATCGGCATCGAGGTTCTTCACAAACCGCGCCATTTCCACCAACGACGGTGCTGACGCCCCCTGAGGGAACTGAAACGCCAGTGTATTTTTCACTAGTCCGTCATCCATGTTGCACTCAACCCGGAGCGAAAAAAATATCTCAACAGCCACGTGGCTGATCACAAATAATTGAGGTTATAGACAATGCGATTAGAGAGTATATATACGTCCTCGCACCACGAAGTCTGATTGTCAACTGTATATTTAGTATACTTAAATATGCCAATCATCCTACAAAGAGATGTTAATTACGAATGATTTCAAAATGGTTCAAACTATGATACGCTTTTGCACTCGTTTAAACCATGATTGGGTACCCTATCTACTATTAACGGTTGAACAGAATCACAAATTGCAATTATTCCAAGTAATGGACGGTCGCAGTAATTACAATGTAAATATGCATTAAATCCAAATATTAATACAAAGAATTAAATTACCACATTGTTCGAGTTCAAATACCGTGCAATGAAGTAATTACTTAAAATTGAAGTGCCTTGCTCTAGAATAAACATTTATCCTATGTCCAGAATGAATATAAATGTTCCCTCTACAACTTTGTAGGTTTGCGTAGCGAGATGGGCAAAAACTCACAGATGATGATGGGCAGAAAGCTAACCCAGGTGTGTAAGCTTGCCAGACTGCATGGCACCTTCCAGGCAGGCCCAGTCAGTCAGTGGGAAGTTGGACAGTCGAAAGAGTAACATGCTAATTTATTTATCGTATGTGCAATGATAGTCTCCAGAAATGGCTTCGGCAAACAGTAGTGCCCTACGGGTGGTGTAGGTTAGCTAACGTGCACATTGCTGGTTCAGTCGCTGCCCCGGTGAACGACAGTGCGTTGTTGTCTCGTGAATGGTTTCGCGTGAGGTAGGCACTGGCGTAAGGAATGTCGACAAGAAGCAGAGTTAAGTACCGCACCGTACCCTGCGGTCGAGCGTATCTGGCCGGTATGGGACACTTTTGTCACCGCACCGTCTTTTACCGTGTTGGTGGCATTTGCAGCGCATGGATACCATTTTTCAGCGTTATGAAGATCCAAGCTTCAATTACACGGAAAATGCTCTTCTAATAAAACGAGTGAAATTGCTGTATACAACTGAAGCATAATAATTGGTGCCGACAGGAAGACATCCTTTGGATCGGAAACCATGTTTGAAAACAAGTTATTTAAGCATGATCAGTAATTTAATCACTGGAGGAAAATTTGAAAAAATGTTCGGTTTTGCTAAACGATTTGAAAAATTGGAAAGCAGACGCATGGTGCATTGCTCGTTGTCAAGAAATGCCATATAATATGTCTGCTTCATGAGTTTTACAACAAATGGAACATAACCACTATCTTAACATGTGAAATTTATCATTATTTTCATGTTAACCATGTTTAAATGGGGCCTTCCTTAGACGTGCGGTAAGATGTGCGGCTACAAAGCAAGACTATGCTGAAGGTGGCTGAGTGCGATTCCCGGTCCGGTCTAGGAAATTTTAGAGTTGGAAATTTTCTCGACATACTGATGATGATGATGATGTAGCGAAGCACCTGTTTATAGCACTGGTTATATCTGACAAACGATTTGATCATGTTTATATTATTGTTAGTATTTCATCAATCACAATTGTTATCCACCCACGATGTTTACAAACAAGATTCATAGTTGAGAATACTAAGATACAAGGTGATATGAAAATTATTTTAAGCTTTTGGTGGAATGTATTTACATGTCATTTAATTTCACTTTATTGTACCTTTGATAGATACGTATTTCGACTACAACAGTAAGGCCGTCTTCAGTGTCTCGTGCTTGACTCGACTCGACTTCGTGAAAGGAAGAAGGCAGTTCAAAAATTATGAAACGTTAAAGTTCCCCTAATAGTGTTATATAATGAGGAATGTTTGAACTGACTTCTTTCTCCTCTAACAGCTTTATGTAAATTGTGAATGATTAGATTTATTACGGACTTTCAATTTGTCAATATCCAAAGCTAAATATGAGTGCAAAAAATGAAACGTTCAATCATGTTTTGTATAAACAGAAAAGTCAATCTTAATATTGAGTATTTAGGTTTGGAAAAATCAAATCAAGAATAATTCGAATATTATAAAATTGTTGATACATCTGTGGATTTGGAATAAAATATTTTGATTGTTTTATAGAATCTTTGTCTGCATTCTTAAGATAGTCCGAGGCCCCTTTCCGCTTTAGAAGGGGGGAGGGGCTCCTATACAAATGAAACAAAAATTTCTGCATAACTCGGGAACTAATGAAACAATATCCTATACAAATAAAACACTAATTACTGTAAAATTGAGAATTTATCAAGCAAATGGAATCCATATTGGGCATATAAAAAAAGATATTTGGACGTTTGCTCTACCAAATGAAATCGAACGTTGAAACTTCAATTATTACACAATATAAATGTTTGTAGTAGTTAATTAATTTTGAGCGACACGAAGTTCGACGGGTCAGCTAGTGTACTTTGAGCAGAATTGCTATCTTTAGCGATGAACAAATGTCTTTAAAAATATCCTTAAAAGAAACATTAGGGGAGAAGGTTCGGTTGTGGGCACCGTTCGGTTATGGGCACCCCTATGTATCTTTTGACAGATAATTCTGACAACCGTCATTTGTTTGCTATAATAGCTTGATGTTTTGTGCTCAATATCAAACCGGATGGGCATCTCTACTTTGAACTAGAAACAAATAAATTTTTCGTACAAGAAAAACAACACGAAAGTTTTTTTTGGCCTTTTTCAAAGTGTCATAAATTAAAGGATTTAATTCAAAAAGTGAGTTCTAATGCGTATTTACACAGTAAATTTAATCTATTTTGAGGCCCAATGCCGATTGCCATCAAAATTTTAGCGCGAATTTTTTTTCTTCTCGTTCCAAAAAGGCTGCGAAATTCGGTTATGGGCACCTTTATTGGTTCGGTTATGGGCACCCTTATTTTATTGATAAATCATTCAATATCGTTTTACTTGTCCCTTAACTTATTTTTAATAACGTTTTAAGGCAGTTTTTATAATTAGTTTGACATAATTGTTCGAAATAATGAGTTTATTTAATATTTTTGTTCTTTGGGCATGTCTAGTCATTATATACACACTTTTTGGAACAAAGCGTTGACCGATTTGCTTGCAACAAGTTGCATTCGACGGGGAATGCTTTCCCATTGTTTCCTATTGAAAATTGGTCAGATCGGACTATGGGATCAAAATTTTTGGCCAAAATATTATTTTTTGAAATGAACGAGAAAGGCACTATTGCCGCTAGGGTGATTCATCAGGATTTTTTTGACTGTGATGCATACCAATAAAACGTAAATCAATGAAAAATTAAAACCCATTTACCTAAAGTGCTATTTAGACCTTTCTTATGTGATTTTTTTCAACATCCTCCTTAATGCACCGAGGGAGGCATCATCACTGCTAGGTGAATTGATTTGAGTTTTTAGCGTCTCCTGGCTTTTAGAATGAATAAACTATTCCTTGTATTTAATTCTGGGTGGTTTTTATTCATGCTTATTTATTTTTAGCTAAGTTTTCAAGGGTGCCCACAACCGAACCACGAAATGAAAATGTCCAAAAATGTCAAATTTTCTAAATTGTCAATATTTTTTTCTAAATCGATGAAATCATATTAATTTCTTTGCTAGTAGTAAGGTTATAAGTTTAGCTTTCGATTGCTATGCAAATGTCGACATAAGATCAACCAGGGCCAAAGTTATGGACCAAACACGAAAGGGTTCCCACAACCGAACCTCCTCCCCTACACTTAGGATCTTAGTACTAAAAGTGTAAATAGGGGAAAAGACGGCTTTGGCAGGTTTTGTTCTATTATTGGCAGGGGTTTTTTTGTCGACCGAATTTTATGAAATTTGGCCACAATATTCTTTAATATGCAAAGAATGTTTAGGCCAAATTTGAGCATAATCAGTCATAAAAAAACCCTGACAATAATAGAACAAAACTTGCCAAAGCCGTCATTTCCCCTAATTCTGGAATCAATAATTCACAATCTTCGTAGCCGTTATCTTCTCAGGCGACGACTTTGGAAACTTCATTATAAACCCAACGGCTGCTTTCAATAAACTGCAGCTACTTGTTGTTTTTTCACTTTAAACTTCAGGAAAACCAGACTCGATTCCTTCTGTAACTATTTTTCTTCTCTTGGGAGGAGTATTCAAAACATTTGAAACACAAAACATTTGTTGTTTTTCCACTTTAAACTTCAGGAAAAAAAACCAGACTCGATTCCTTCTGTAACTATTTTTCTTCTCTTTGGAGGAGTATTCAAAACATTTCTTAACTGGAAATTTTCTCTGGGCATCAAAGTAGCTGTGAGGCGGCAATCTGGGGGATGTAACGCCAATAATCTTTTTCTTATTTCGTTTTCTTCTTAGAAATCCCATCAAATAAAAAGTCAAGAAAATTTGCAATCCAAACCTCGACCGAACTAGGAATAGGACAGAGTTTCTGAGAAAATTCTTCGAGGAATCTTGTCTTTGATTTCATGTCTCCATCTGTGTCCGGGGACGTTCGCATGCCACAACTCCAGTAATGGATTTCGAGATCCCTACTACCGTGTGGCGTCAAAATCTGTGCACTTAAACACCTAAGTATATGAAACAGTCTTTAGAAAACAGGAAACAAATGCAAATAAAACGTTTGTCGTTAATATATGAGCACAAAGGGCTCTACGTTTGAAGTGTTCCAAATTTACACATTAAAACCTATGAAAAACATGATACAATAATGAATTAAATAAATACCTCCTTAATCGATATCTTTCCACCGTGGGCGGATTTCGTATCAAAGGATCGAAACCCGTACAATTTTCAAATAAATATTCAAATTGAAGCAGACTGATTGACTAAACTACCACTGAAACTAGTTCAATACGCACCTTGAGAAGCGATCCCTTTGATTTGTATTCCCTTTATCTTACTTTTTGATTCGCAATTTGCAACTAAAACACAGTTACTTTTGATGCAATTATGTTCTACACGCAAACAAATAGCGCCAGAAACTTCGAGTTTGGTGGATAGCGATTTGTTTTTAATTTCTGTTGTTTTAATTTCAAAGCCTACTTCCCATTTCATTGGCTTAAAAGCTTACTGTCAAATATATGAACAAGATAAGATAAAATATTTATAAATTAATTACTCCAAACTCGCTTTAAGTGATTGATATCTCATTAGGTGTTTCTAATGCTCATCATTAGGTCCCAACCTACTAGATTACATTAAATAATAAATCAAGCTGTGCATAAGTAAATTGTTTGAGCTGGATAATGTTGTGAATATTTGTATAACTAAGGGTATGCGATAACACACTTTTTCCTAACGAAACGAAACGAAATTTAAAATGTCTATGTTGATTCGGACCGAAACGAAACGAAATATAAATTTACTTTCGAGACTTCAAAACGATACGAAATCCAGGTTCATTTAATTCGAAATTTTTCGAAACGAAACAAAATTTTGATTTTTTTCCGCGGAATTTCTATTAAATTGGTTTTACTTTATGCACGCAATTCTGATTTCACTTTTTCGAGGTTAAATAACTGTTTTGCGACCGATAATAACAGAAGAGGCAGTCTGTGATAAATCACCGCATTTCGCCGCATATACCATTGTCGACAAGGCAATATCCCAGAATTTGTGCCGCTTTCAAAGGAATTCATCGTGGAGCGTGTGCTCCCGAAAATGATCAATTTAATATCAGTTTCATACAAATAAGTTAAAAAAAAGAAATTTTGGGATTTTTCATATACGCATTCAAATTTCGTTTAAAACCTTAGTTGACTTAAGAATAATGTAATTATGCTGAAGCATACTTCATATTGTCTTGTCAGCGTGGTTTTTATAGTATTGAGCTAAGTCAAAATTAGAAAATTAACGCTTAGAAGAATCCTGTGCACCTTTCTAAAATGCACAAAGATATGTATTTCAGATTGAATTTCACAGACCCATAGTCTTATATACTGTCTTATAGCTGTTATGGTCAGTATTAGCTGAAAACAATCATAAGTAAAGAACTTTCAGCAATTTCAATGATCTTTCAACCCGTTCTGGATTTTTTGTTTGCAAATTCCATGCGAAGATCTAGAAATGCTCACAAATCTTCAATGTTCCTTACATATTGTGGAAATAGGCAAAGAAGAGCTTAGCTGAATTAACTGTACACATCGTAGTTGCTAATTTTGATTGGCCGAGAAACAGTAAATATGCACAGCTTATCAATTAAATAATATTCTTGGGCTACAAACTTGCTTCGGAGTTTCCAATTCATGGCCAATAACGATGTTGGTCACGTCCTTACAGTCAATTTAGGATTAGGGGAGGAAAATTAGTTTCACACTCATTGTTATAAAAGACCGAGAAATGCTCTGCATCTCCGTGAGCGCTACGGGAAAGGAATCGTTGGTTAGTAGAGAAGGTAATTCATGTGAAGCCCCTTGGTAAGCGACTAAATATTTATTGTAAACGAAGATATTTTGAAAACAAGAAGACGAAAACTGTGTTTGAAATCAATCCAACGCAAGATCAATGTGCTTCGTTTGATAAGCTTCTACAATATGATCGATTCCGCACTAAATAATTTTTTGCATTTCGATGCAGACATTAGTTTTTTCACTTCGCGTTCTTCCACACTAGCTCAACAAGGTCGATTGTACAGATGCTGGGTCATTAGGCCGAAGGTCATTAGGCCGAATGGTCATAAGACCGAGCGGTCATTAGGCCGAATGACCATTAGGCCGAATGAGAACTGGGAAGTGAGAAGTGAGTAGTGCGAAGTGAGGAATAAGTAGAATGGAAGAAGAAAACAGGAAAAAGGCGGAAGAAGTAAAAAGGAAGAAGGAAGAAGGAAAAAGGAAGAAGGACGAAGAAATAAAAAGAAAGAAGAAGAATGGAAGGAAGACGAGAGAAAAAAGGAAGAAAACGGAAGAAAGAAGAATGAAGAAGGAAGAAGGAAAAAAGGAAGGTAGAAGGAAGAATTAAGAAGGAAGAAGGAAGAAGATAGATTGAAGACGGAAAAAGACAGATTGAAGAAAGAAGATGCAAGAAGAGAGAAGGAAGAAGGAAGAAGACCGATTGAAGAAAGAAGATGCAAGAAGGGAGAAGGAAGAAGGAAGAAGGGAGAAGGAAGAAAACAGATAGAAGAAGGAAGATGCAAGAAGAGAGAAGGTCAAGGGTAAGGTGAAGAAGGAACTACTCATTTTTCATTTTTTGCTTCTTTTTGCTAATTCGGCCTAATGGCAATTCGGCCTAATGACCATTCGGCCTAATGGCCTGACACCGATTGTACACTGATTAAAAAAATTTCTGCTACGCGAGGTAGATTTTTTTCACTTCGCGTTCTCCCGGACTAGCTGCCATCCCATGACCAGCAGCAACACGATCGATTCCGCATTCATATTGTACAAATAGTAAAAAATATCACAAAATATAAATTTGAATCTTGGAAACACCGAAGACGTTTTATAGAAGAAAACTACATACTTATTTGTCGACTAAGAATGGGGTTATGTAGTAAGCGTTAATAGTAAAAATTATATAACCTAAAGTTTTGAAAACAACTTAACGATTTTGTTCAGCGGCGCAGCCAAAACTTTTGATAATATAAAGTATGGTTTAAGTTTTGTTTCGAAATTCCGCGGAATTCCGTTAAATTTCGCTAGAAGCCAGTTTTTTCTAGCGAAATTTTTGTAATTTTACGAAACGAAACGAAAGCAAGAAATCAGATTTCGCCATGCTCAAATACCGCGAAATTCCGCGGAATTTTGTTTCGAACCACCTGAAACGAAATTTTTCGAAATACCGCATATGCTTATGCATTACCAACAAGAGTAGATAGATGCATAAGTATTAGAATGCTAATAGCGCTCTGAATTTAGTGATCAACTTTTTTTTGGATCTTTATTCAAGTGATTTTTTAATTTTAAAATTAAGTTCATCACTGGGATGAAAGGGAGCTTTAAGAGCTCCCTTTGCGGGCCAACCTTAGGTCCCGCCAATGTTGTTCAGCAGGGGCTGAGTTGATAAAAGGGTCGGCCGGAAGGGCAGCCCTACGTGCCAACCAAGGGCCAAATTACTTTTATTTTACTTAAGCCTAATTAACTCTAACACTTTAAAACATGATGGTAATACATTAAAATTATAGAAATACGGGCGATTGACGATGCTACAGTTAAAACGTTGGAATCAAAATAAAGTAGACGAAAACAAGGTTTTGGTTTCACGGGGTTGGTGGGAAACTTTTCCTTTGGAGCTCCTGCTGATATTCAGTCGTATCTCAATGTCGTGCTGTGGTCCTGTTGATGCGCTGTTCTCCGGTGCTAACATTTTCCTCTGAAGAATTGAAGTTATGGTGAGGCCATTATCCATAAGATCCTCGCCAAAATTTGCCAATTTACAAGAAATCCTTTGTTTTTCGACCTTTCTTTTTGGAAAGGATCAGAACGCCACTTTGTAATGTGGCAGTATTCAGATTCCGAAAAATTCGGAAGAAGCCTGCGAAAATGCTCGATGGTTTTTGATCGATCTCCTTCGATGAAGGAATGACAAAATTTCGACTACGGATTGGCGTATCTAGCTGTTGATTTGGCGAGGTTCAGTTGTGGATGGAGTAGGTCGAAGCCCCCCCAGCCGAATCGAAGTGACGATCGCTGGGTGGGTGGGACTTATATATCGTGAGAGGCCTCACTCCCGATGCTTGTTATTACGAGGCTATCAGGGTGTTAAACTTCATAGAATAATCGGGCGTCCTTCAGGAAGCAAAAGATGGCAGTCATTGCAGCTTCATCATCCGCCAGTGCGTCCCGAATACTGCCCGGTATTCCATAGAGATTTCGGGGGTAGTCGTATTTGGGACACCGACAGACAAAGTGCTCCGCACTATTTTCGGTGTCACATGGATCACAACGGGACCGGAAAGGGCCTCCACCAAATTTGTGAGAGACCCTTGTGTTGCCGGTCCGGAGCCTTGAGATGACCTGCAGCCCTTTCTGGGTGGCTGGTTCGTTCTAGGAGTCGGTGGTTACTTTAATCTTTCTAAGGAAGTGCCCTCTATTGCTGCTCCATATCCTAGCCCAGTCCTGGCCGACGACGCTCTTCGCCAATTTCTTAACGTCGGCCAGCGGGACGGAACGGGTGTATAATAGACCCTCGTGTCCGACACTTCCCTTATGCCGCAATGGCCGGGGATCCAGGCAAAGGTGCTACCGGGTATCATCCCAGATAGCATTCCCTGGATCAAAGACGGCGCACAGTGGGATGGTTTTGAAAAAAGTGGGACATTGGTATTATTGGCGAAACTATTGATTGGAGAATTTTGACGTGTTCTGGAGGGTGTCTTTATTTTTAGAGCACTTTATTTTAAGAATAAGAAAAACTGACCTAGAAGGGTGCACCCCGAGAAAAAAAATATTTTTTTTAAATTTTATTGATAAAATTGTTTATATTGTATGGAGACATTGTAGAAATGACAATTTCAATACACTTTGTCGAAGACACCATCTTCTTATCTCTGAAGTGGAAAAAGTTATAGGGGTGCGAAGTTAGTAACCCCTTAAAATTATTTTTTTAGCTCTAACTTTTTTATTTAAATTTTTACATTTTCACAATGTTCTACAAAGTTTTAAGTGCTTCAAAAAAACATTTTGTCGTAGAAGAGTGCAAATCGCTATCTCTTCATTTTAAGGAGCTATATCAGATTTTATAGTTTCTCAACACTATTTTTGAAACGGCTATACCTTTCAGGGTAGCAAGTTGTAGTAGCCGTTATTTATGTCATTAGCTTCAGCAACTTTTGCTCTTTTGTTTCAAATATACATTTTAGGTGCATCTAAGTGGATTCTTAAAAATATTCCGCAAAATGCACTTCAGGTTTATGATCCATTATTTAGTTTCTCCGTGCATAATTTAGTTATCATTATTTTTTCCTCGTTAATTTTTCCCTGTACGCTGTCTGCTGGTCCAGGTGCTATGCTGCTGTTTGGAAAATTTGAATTGTGATTCAAAACGAGCCTTTTGATGTGATCTAGAGCGTGTATTTATACCTTGAGTGCTTTATTTAACGAGAAAGAGAAACCTCATCAGCAAACTCTGGGACTTGTTTAGGAGTGTTTTGAAAACTCACAATTTTTATTCTGAAATGTTGTTGTTGCCCCTGAAGATTTTGTTTTCAAAATCTTAGCTGGGTGGGGAGAAGTTAGCCGTGGGGTGTAGTGGTAAATATATATTTTTATCGGCCTTATCGCTCAAGTTGTTTATCTTTTATGGAGACATCGTAAAAACGGCTTATTTTTTTTCGAAAACTCTAAATTTCTATTTCTCAAATGACGAAGTTATAGTGATGCAAAGTTACCCCCTCCTTGAAAATAATTTATTTGTTGTAACTTTTTTGTTTTGTTTTTTTTTTCCCATTTTTCAATGTTCTACAAAATAGTAGGTGCTTCGAAAAAACATATTGTCATAGAAGTACCAACCGGAAAAACATGTCTTGAAAGAGCAAACTGATATCGCTCCTCATAATGAAAAGGTGGCGATTTACTCTCTTCTACGACAAAATGTTTTCCACAATAAAAAGTTTAAAAAAAAAATAATTTTAAATGGTTGTCAACTTTGAACCATTATAATTTCCTTCGCATGAGGATTGACATTTTTTGTCTTCATTAAAGTATCTTAATATTTCCGTCTCTAAAATGTATCTGCACAAGATAAATAATTTTGAGGAAATTTTTTTCTCGGGTGCACCCCTTAAATAAAGTGGTCTAGGAATAAATATACGCTCTAAATCACTTAAAAAGGCTCGATTTCGAATCACAATTAAAATTTTCCAAACAACAGCGCAGCACCTAGACCAGCAGACAGCGTACAGGAAAAAATTAACGAGGAAAAAATAATGATAACTAAATTATGCACGGAGAAACAAAATAATGGATCAAAAAGTTGATGTGCATTTTGCGGAATATTTTTATGAATCCACTTAGATCCACCTATGATTTATATATGTAACAAAAGAGTAAGAGCTACTGAAGCTGATGACATAAATAACAGCTGCTACAACCTGCTACCCTGAAAGGTATACCCGATTAAAAATAGTGTTAAAAAACTATAAAATCTGATATAGCTCCTTAAAATGAAGAGATAGCGATTTGCACTCTTCTGTTTTTTTGGAGCACCTAAAACTTTGTAGAACATTGTAAAAATGTAAAAATTTAAATAAAAAAGTTAGAGCAAAAAAAATAATTTTAAGGAGTTACTAACTTTGCACCCCTATAACTTTTTCCACTTCAGAGATAAAAAGTTGGTGTCTTCGACAAAGTGTCTTGAAATTGTCATTTCTACAATGTCTCCATACAATATAAACAATTTTATCAATAAAATTTAAAAAAAATATTTTTTTTCTCGGGGTGCACCCTTTTAAGACAATTTCTCTTACTCCTAAAATAAAATGCTCTAAAAATAAAGACACCCTCCAGAACACGTCAAAAGTCTCCAATCAATAGTTTCGCCGATAATACCAATGTCCCACTTTTTTCAAAACCATCCCACTGTGCGGCGGCGGCTTCAGCGGAAAACATGTTGCACTCAAGGTCGGATTTAGTCGGAAGGGGGCCCCGGCGCCGACGGTATGTGGGGGCCCCAAAATGTACAAAATAGGTTGGTTTTGATACATAAGATTTGTGGGGGCCCGGGGCCACGGCCATTATGGTTCTACCAATAAATAGGGTGGCCCATCATATAAAAAAATTAGAAAATATTTTTCACTGGAGAACAACTTTTCTGTAGTGCAGCGCCAACTGGTGAATAGAAGTCAAACTATTCTAGTAAAAACGATCAAAGTAGAATTTTCACTGTCCTATTGTCAACAACAAACATGTTGATTGTTGACAGAACTCGAATACATAAAAAATTGCCAACGATTCTGACTTATCGATGTATTTCGACAACGGTCTGATAAATAGAGCAACTGGAACAGATGTCAGGGCCTAAGGCGCAATCGGATTTCTTTGGACCCCTTGCAACGGTTTCTTCACGCGCTACCCGAAGAAGATTCCCAAAAAAAGATCGGCTCTGAAGACCCCAAAAAGACCAATGGAGAGCGTCCCCAGAACCCATGTAATGGTGTTGCCATTTTCCTCCAGGTCACTGTGTTGTAAATTACAATTTATAACGATCCGAATACTTTTTGATTAGGTTGGTTCGTTGTGTCCGAACTAGCAAAACCTGCACAGCATATTCCATAGGAATTTTTGTTCATGAACTTGATTATGCAGTATTTTTCTTCGGTGAAGGCTGCCGGATGATTAAGGATCCATCATGTTTGTTGGAGAAAGGGGCCGTAGTATAGGCGATAGCTCGATGTTTTTGAAAGGAAGGATGTTAAAAACCAAGAAAGAAAATATGAAAGGCTTTAGATTTTAATGAATTTAGCCATTTGAGGTTTCTGGGAAACAAGCCAGCATAAGCACTTTTTATTTTAAATCGTTACATTGGCTCTGCGTAAAAACTATTATATTTCCATCAGATTATTTTATCACAAATAAAAAAACGGGAAAAACTGAAAAATCGCCGGTTGGTAGCACTTTGATTCCAATGCAATAAACCGAAAAGATAATGACGTTTAGCATTTCATATTGTTTCGATTGTTTCGGAAGCAACGATGAGCTTCTACGCGTTTATATGGAAGCAAAGGTTCGCTTCAACGCGTCGAATTGAAGGCAACGATGCGCCGCCACGCGTTGATTTGATGAAATAGTTCGACCGCCATCCGTTGTAGCGCTAGAGTCGTGTTCGCCTGTTTCTGGCAAGAGTGGACTATATTGTTAATATATAATATTTGGTTGTAGCGTAGCTCCCCGACATGGCCAGATTGGGTCCATAGACTCCGAAGCCGACTCCTCGGCTGGATACGGAGCCGTCGGTGTACCGGATCTCGCTGTTCCGGAAGCGTGTTGCAAGCAGTTCTAATACAGACCGTCGGAGTTCCTCTGTGTTGTCACCCCTTTTAAACCGCGAAGCGATGATGCGGTCGATGCTTACTGAAGGCGTCAGCTAGCCCTTCACTCTGTGCTAGTGGACCCGCGCCACTGGGGGAGGCTAGTACCGGCTACACTTCTCAGGATCCGGTCAGCCTAATCGAGGAGAGGGATCCTGACTTCACCTGAGGTAGAGGCAGCGAATGAGACGGCTTTGCGGCAACAGTGATCAACATGTCTTGTTCAAGGCGGTTCTCTATGTGTCAAAATGTCCTTGATTCTCATCACAGTACCCGATTTTCATATATAGCTTCTATGCGGTATCCAAAATAGAATGCGTTAGAACATAAGAAAATTAATGAAATTTCAATTGATGGCAAATAACCACATTATGAAACACTTTGTGTTCAAGATGGCGGCGAATGTAAACAACGCCGTTTTTATGAAAATATTAGTTACAAAATCATTCAGACCGCTAATCCAATTGCTGCAATAGAACAGAAACAGACAGTTATTGCTTTTGATCCAGGATGTCGACAAAAAAAATGATTAAAGAGCGATTTATACAGAAAAGACTGAACTGTTCCATAACCATGGGAAAATTTTATCATGGTCACAGTTATGGGACACTGATCAAATCATAGTTTTTCAAATAAATCAAATTTGAAGCAATTTAAGCATTTAAAGCAAAACTATGATGGGCTGATACGTAGATAACTAATATTGCTGAAGGGAATTCATTACCATTCCATTTTGGCAAAAGTGTTCCATGATTGTGGGGGGGGGAAGTGTAGATACGTTCTTAACGTTGAAATAGCACAATTAATCATTTAATTTCTTTTAGTTTATGTGCTTAATTGCATGGTTGTTCATAATATGAATCAGATCAAAATAATAAGTAAGGTACACTGGGGGAAGTGGAAAAGGAAAAATCGATAGTGCATGTTTGAATTAGTGTAAAACCAGTTTAAATGATCTAAATGCGTTCAATCAAAATGGGTTATCAAAAACAGTCAATTTTGCACCAACTGTGTGGTAATTCATATCATTTTGGTCGCTTGAAATTTATGGAAATAGATTTTAAAATTAGGAGTTGTTTTTCCACTTACCCTAGTGGGATGGAGTAAGTGGAAATCCCATGTTACCTTGACCTTCAATAGTGATGAGTAGTTACATATAACTAAAATCAATACAATAATTGCTCTGAGTATCTTTTGTGGAATAATTTCATTACCTTAACGGAATAGATCCTCAAGGAATTCTCGTTATAGCTAGGGGAGGGCTGGTTTTGCCTTCTTGAACACTGAGTGTATGTAAAATCTATATGTTCGCCCCAAAGATGAACTTTTTAAAGGAAAAATGGGACCTACAGGGTTATAAACTAATCAACTTAGTTTAACTAATTGAGATGATGTCTGTATGTGCGTATTTGTATGTATGTGTGTGCGCAAAGCACGTACAAAATTATCAGCTATTCTTAAGCACTTGTCCTTAACCAAATTGTTCGCAAAAAAATTGCATTCAACGGCGAAACTTGTTATGAATAAAAATTAATGTGAATTATACAATATATTTACCTATCAGTGCTATTTTTAACCTTCTTATATATTTTTTTCCATATGTAAAACATGTGAAAGGCATCAATACCGATAGGTGGAATAATCAGGCATTTCCTCATTTATATTAGTCCAATCACCACTGGAATCACAATGATAACAAAGAAGAAACATATTAAGATTCACAGCTATCGAAATAAACCCTATCGGGAAGAAAAAAAATTGCGTAATTAGAACATTATCCACTTCCCCCGCAGTGTTTGATACCTGGGGTAAGTGTAAAATCTTTGAATTATTTGCGTTCTTGGTACTAATCACTACCAATTGAATGGGGTTAGTTGAATTGTATTATAATGGTCACCTGTGATATAAATTTACTTGAAAAAAGGACAATTGGTGCAAATAAGAATTGATTTTATGAATGCAAAAATCAACTTTTCGCGAAACCTTAAATTACAGTTCAAGCGTTAACCGTGTTAGTGTATGTATTATACAAATTTCATCATAGTATTAGTGTGAGCATCAAAGTATATTCTTTCATAATGTTGTAATGTGGTAAAAACTGTAAAGTATGTACAATTCCAATTTTTCGAGTTGATTTTTACATTTACCCCCTTTTTCCACTTCCCCCAGTGTACCTTACTAAGATTTCTTTCATCTTAATTATTGATGCTTTTAATATGCCAAAAATTCAGTTGCATTATTTCGAGCTTTATGCCTATGAGTTTTTTAAGATCGCTTCTGTAGATATTTTTTTCATAGATGTTTTCCGCGTTATTCCTATCGTCTGTGACTTGTTTCATATATATTTAAATGGTTAGCAATTTTCCTTACCATGAAACAGTTATAAACCATTGTTTAGCAAGAGTTCAGCTCGAGCGTGCCTCATGGGTGCTGTATTCCAATCTGAAAAACAATATAAAAAATATAATGCATTTTACAACGGAAATCAAATATCAAACTTTAAATCCTTATAGTTTACTACCATCACCAGTTGAGTTAAATGGGTATTCCAGTAATAACAAAACCCTTAGTTACTAGTTGTGCAGCTCGTCCATTCCATTGTATTGTACATTATGTATGATGGCCGACCGCTACTGTCATTAAATTTTAACGAGCGGCGGCATCAATGCACACCTTCGTCTATGGCTTTATGCATTTGATATCAGCAAAAATGTGTAGCACAAAGTATGTCATCTACTTCATGAAATTTAAAAGCATAGTTCCCCCGTACATTCATCAAGTGGATCTTTTAATAAATTATTACTTTTCAAACCAGGCAGCTTTCCACTCGATCGATACGTCATTGCTGATCGTTATCATAATTTTCACCTCGGTATCAGTTCGGTTTTATCACTTGCCGACCAGCCTTTCATTACTTCCATCGACAAGCACTGAAGTACCATTCATTGGGGATGCATCGATCGTATCTTACAATGTATTGAATAGACCTGTAAAGCTCAGAACACTGCATCGAAATTTTCTCGTCTGCTCACTGAAGAAAGGAAGTCAAATGGGGCGATGATGTAAAACGGAATTTTCAAGAGCTTGTGATGTTAAACCTAGACCAACACTTGAAAAGGGCGTAACAGCCAAAACGTGTTCCATCTGATTCCTCGTCTACATACATATATAGCTATATATGTAGACAAAGAACCAGAAGGAATAAATTTTGGCTGTAACGCCCTTTTCAAATGTTGGTCTAGAAACATGTGATGAAGTATTTCCTACACATAAATGGATAATTAGGCGCGGTTTGGCGAATATCTTCTAAACGATTTCCATAATATGAAATGAATTTTTCATAGATCAGAATAATCATTCGCACAAGTTATATTGCTTTGCAAAAGACCATTTTTTGTGGATGCATTTTCAATGGCATTCTCCTGATGGTGCAATCCAGATCGAGCGCAAAGGTGGTTAATTTCAACTTGTACACAAGGTTCTTCGAGCTGAAACAATGAACGCCAGGAATAATGAAGCCAATCATGGGGACTACAAAGCCACGTCAGCCGTTATCAAGGTCATGGAAATCAGAAGCGGACGGGGTTGATTGGGCGAGGAAATTTCATTCAATATCCACCTGTTGTTGGCAGAGATTCGTTCATGCTGTTATTCGGTCTTTCCACACAGGCGGCGTATGATGGGAATTGGAATCCGGAATCAACCATGTGAAAAGTGGGTACGGTATTTGATCTATGTCTATCTGTGGGAAGTACTTGATGATATCTAATCCTTCCTAGTGAAAACGATATGTAACTGAGCTGTAGGGCTGATTCATTTTGATGTAGTTTTGTCTTATGTGTACCAGTGTAGTCACTTGTAAGTCCTGGAGCATGATAGAATTGAATATCTTAACCGTTGAAAAGAATATGTAGGACATTTTCATCGAAAAAGCAGGAGCTAAGTAAATGCTTGTTTAATCTCTCAATAGGTATTTTATCAATGCAGAATATCGCAATAATATTGTTAACAATATTATTTAATAAAAGGTGGCGATGTTCTTTTGCCAGAAAACTCATGGAGGCATCATGACTTTTATAGCTGGCAGCTTTTGTGGATAACGCGAGACGTTATTCCCTTCCTGGCATAGACAGTGTATGGAGGCGCGCGGTACATCGAAGAGTAGAAAACAGTTAAATGCCGTGTGTTTGAAGGAGGTCTCCAGTCAGTATTGTACTGGATTGCCGAGAATGGCAAATGCGAATCATTGTAGGAGCTTCTCTAAATCGCTATCTTAACTCCATGCGCCTACAAATATTCGTGCATACCAAATTTTACATTGTATGGCTTGTTTTCATAGAAAACGGTTGGTTTAGTTTCTGAAATATTTTTTTCAATATTTTCACCCCAGTTTGAAATTGAGTTTGAAAAAATATAAATTACACGGGTTACAACGAGTTGATAAATAATACTATAATCGAGTTTTGCGACGAAATATGGGCTTTAAAATGATTAATATGTGCCAAAATGGTACAATCTAATTTACTGCACACGATAATTTTCGCCGATAAATCATGCTGCTGAAGATAACCTTCAGATCAACCTGCATTTGGAGAAATTTGATGTCATGTCCATTAAATTATTTAATTTATTACGCGACGCAGAGAATACACTATTTGAACACTTACCCAAGTTGGCAAAACATACTTTTGCATATAAACGACGAAAACGGATTCATATAAAAATGAAAAACGATCCGTAAATAACATCCAAATGTTCCATAAAACGCTACCATAAATCCATAAAATAGTTCACAAGATTCCATAAAGAATAATTTTTCGATCCATAACTAAGCTAAAATATAGCAATTAATGGGAAAATATGTTCCATTAACATGGCCAAGAAAAACAATACAATTCTTGCTATTTTCCCATGACAAATGATCCATAAATATGGAAAATGATCCATAAAAAACTGTATTTTGATCCATAAAACTTCAAATTAGCGCATTTTTTATCGTGATGATGATCCATAATTTCTGTTATATGCTTCATAATTCTGGCCATTTGATTTATAACTTTGTTCAAATGATCCATAGTTTTGGTTATATGATCCATAAATTATGAAAAATGAACCATAGATTTTAAAAAATGTGTGGATCAATTAATATAGTTTCATTGACCTTCTTTCCAAGCATTATGGATCATATTATCAAAATTATGGATCAAATAATCAAAATTATGGATCATATTACTGAAATTATGGATCATCATCACGATAAAAATTGCGCAAATTTGAAATTTTATGGATCAAAATATAGGTTTTATGGATAATTTTTCAAAGATTTATGGATCATAAAATTATACTTTATGGAATCTACCGAGCTGTTTATTGGATTTTTGGTAGCGTTTTATGGAACATTCACATTCAGATGATTTACGGATCGTTGTTTCATTTTTATGGATCGTTTTTGCACATTGAACGGTGCAAAGTAAGGGCTGCCACCCAAGCTAATTGAGCAAAACCCGAATAACACACATGTTGTAGAGTATTTACATAAACTTATCTAAAACAAAATTTGGTCACATTTGAGTTGCTGCTACCAAATCAGTGCGAGTTGTACTACCAGGGAATGTAGTCATGTAACTACTGTTCATATGTTTATTTTTCAATGTAGCACCCAAATAAGTGCTGTAATGCTCTAATCTTCCTTAGACAGAGAATATTTATTTCAAATTCGGTTGACATCGGCCAAGAGGTTCGGAAATTACATCGATTTTATCGATAACTAAACAATACACCGCCCCCAACACTCTTCCTTTATCCAAAGATCATAACATCCATCCCCCCCCTTAGTTTAAGATGAAGAATGTGTTTTACAAATTTGGTTGAAATCTGCCAAAAGGTTCAGAAGCTTCACTAAGTTGATCGATATCCTTCCCCTCTTCCAAAGATTATCCCACTTATCTTGGTCTCTTTAAGTTAGAGAATGTGTGTTCCAAATTTGGTTGAAATCGGTTAATGGGCTCAGGAGCTATGCAAATATGAGCATGACCATTATGGCCGTACAATTCGTGGTTGCTACTTCGTGATTGACTCAATGTACACGTTTCAGAAGCTCTCGTATTTTAAATCAATAAAGACGCCGGCCACGTCCTTATGGTCATATAGAAAAGGTAGGATTGTTAGTTCGACGCTCGTTGCTACAAGAGACTGAGAATACCTCTGCTTCTCCACGATTGTCTTGGGATGTGGTATATAACAAGGAGATTTTATCTGGATTCACTTAGGTGAGTGGTGTGATCTATGGGAGGGAATTTTATGAAATGCGAATAAAAATGCACATTAATTAATGTAATCTCTGTACAGTACAGAGCAGAACAAAATATCTCAAATCGCATTACCGTTTTGCTGGCGACCAATCGCGTAATCAACGTAATCAGCACAGATCTTATTTCTCGGATCCCGCGAAAGTTATGCGTCGGATTTAATTACGACGACTGTTTATTCTACTGTAGCGCTCCTAGTGGTCGGATCTAGAATGCTTTGACAGCAGTTTGTTGTGAAATGTCTCCTCTTTTAGAACTGAAAATTACGTCGCGATTCATTTTGTTTGAAGGAACTTACACGCAATGGAAGCCGTGAATCGAAAGTTAACACCGGCACCGGCTTTGAGAATACGAAATGGTCAGGATAAAAAATCGCAAAATAGTTGAAATTTGATTTTGTGCAACTTCGGGGACAAAAGTTTCATAAAGCTACTGCCGATAAATTCGCAAGAAAACTAATGATCTGGCAAGGTATTTGCTGCTGCGGACAAAAATCCCAGGTTTTCGTGACAAACAAGACTATGAATTCCCAAGCAGAAGTGTCTAAAAAAGCGTATTCTTCCGTACATTGAAGCCCACAAAGGACCTGTAAAGTTTTGGCATGATTTGGCAAGTTGTCATTACAGCAGAGAAGTGCTGCAGTGGTATCGAGATAACGGGGTGGATTTCTTCGAAAAGGACGCCTATACACCCAACTGCCCTTAATTTCACCCAATTAAGAAATATTGGGCAATTGTCAAGCAGAAGTTGAAGGAGAGTGGAAAGGTGACTAAGGATGCGACAGAGATGAAGAGATGGTGGAACAAAATGGCCGCTCAGGTAATCCAACAGAGTGTCCAAAATATGATGATTGGTGTTTGAAGAAAAGTTTGAGATAATCGTCGAAAACCTATCATAAAAATATGATTTAAATATCAGAATGGCGATCGGTGATGGGCGAATGGGTGAGCTCTTGTTTCATCCTTCGCCACCACACACCATTCTCTTGCACAACGCCAAAGATGGCCCTAAGCACGCGTTGCCGTTATTAGAACTATAAATATTTACAACTGACTTATCTTACCAAAATGACTTAAGCATGTTTTTGTATGGATAACTTGCTCGAGTTTAGATAAGTGTTGCTTTCAATGTTTAATAGAATGAAAGGTAAACATTAATTTTAATTTGGTTCATAAAGGAGAGAAGTAAGACCAGAGTTCATGTAGAATAATAATAGTTAGAAGCTGTTATACTCGATCATAGCACTTATTAACCGATCTTTGCTGCCAAATCTCGTCAAAGTTCTAATCAACGGACTAGAAAAAGACGAATTTCGCGCCAACTCGACCAGCGGTTCTCAGAATCGAATGAAACTTGGTGGGCATAAAGATATGGTATTTCTAAGCCACTCTGCATACTTATTTTTCCAAAAATTGTCAAGATTAACATTTGATGAGGGCCTAATTTTTTTCATGATTTTTTTTTTAATCGATGTAACTCTAAAATGACAAGACCTACAAAAAAGTGTTGTATGGCGGACTGTCGTGAAATTCCCTGAAGTTTTTTTTTGGAAAAATATCCAAAAAATAAAAAACCGATTTCTACACTGAAAAAAATTAGTTTTAAAAATTAAAATCGATATTACAAAAAAACCTCATCTCAGAAATCGATGATTTTTTTTTTGCAGATAGGTATTTTAATTATCTAACTTTTCTGGGAATAATGTTCCTGTGACATATTTAAGGAAAAAAAGTTTTTCTAACAAAAACTTTTTTCATGTCCATATTGAGTGAAAAGTTATCAGCGTGTTTTATGTCTACAGCGACAATTATTGGTTCAGCAGCCTATCATCAACCAACGATACATTTTGGAAGTATATAAATTTGTTTAGGAAGCAATTTAGCATAATCTAACATTAATGTGGACCAACATTTGAAAAGGGCGTTTATTTTCCTAGATTGCTTATATCAATGTTACACACAAATGACCAGATTTACAAAATTGTGATGTTTGATGGACTATTGTAAATTTGTCTGAACTATGAAGTCTGAAACATAAGAAACATAAGAGCGTTTCGTTCACCGAGAAAATAAATTAATGAATGTAAAGATTAAAATTGGTTTAGCAAAAAAAAAATTGGAGGTCGATCTTTTTTATCAGATAAACATTTTGATTCCAAACGATGAAGCTCGGTAGGTAATTTCATTAGGGGGATTTCCGGTAAACGCACATTTAAAGAATAATAAATTTTCCGCATTTTTTTTTAAATTCTTCAATTTTATTTGTTACTACATTTAATTCTTATTTCTACTTGAATACTCATTGATTTGTAAACTTAGTCGAACAATTCAAAGACTTTTGGGTCTTCATCTGAGTTGGAATATTTTTTAGCCAGGATTTCATTATGAGTGATTGGTATAAAATAATGAAGCTTTTGTGTGCCAATAATAGTTTTTGCTTTTTAGAAAAGTTCATCAAACTCTTGTTGAGTACCGTCGTCGGGGGTGACAATGGGTCAAATGGGGGCGAGGATGGGTCACTGTTTCAACTACTTAGAATGCTTGTAGAATGGATGTATCTGAGGACAAGAAGACAAAATTATAAGAGACCTTTTGGACGATTTTGCTCTACGCCCTCCATGCTCGCGGTGAGAGCGATGACCCATTCTCACCCCCAGACCCATTGCCACCCCCGATGGCGGTATTGCTCATTCGTGATATAACAGAAATATAATATAGTGATATTTTTGTTTGATTGAAAACGTGCCCATTCGCCCATTCGTACAACTCCCGAGGAGTCTTGATAGTATTTCCATAATCTTTGGCAAGAGTTGCTCGTTTTGCCATTCGTTTGAGAGTGCCACCAATAGCTTCGCAAGGGCCTTTTCCGTGCGATGTTGTAAAAAGTGCCATTCTGCTTCTAAGTCATGTTTTGAATTTAAATTACACAGACTTGCAAAGTTCCTTTTATCTTTAAAATGTGCTGCAGCTCACCCAGACACAAAAGTAATTTTTGTTAAATTGATCGACTGTTTCAAAAAGTCAATTAATTTCGAAATGAATAAATGAACAGCTTTTGTGTCATGGGTCATTACTTCTGATTAATAAAGCTAACGTTTTCTAATTAACCGTTTCTTTTAAAGTAAACTTCGAATGGATGTATTGTTGCCTGGGAATTATTCCAACCTTGAGCAGCATTTTGGATAATGAATGAATAATTTTCAGAGAGATACAAAATCATCTACAGGCTTTATAACGGTTTCTAAATTACACCGTTCAGTGGTTAGCCTTTGCTGAAAAATAACATCTTCTTTTCCACTATTACAAATAAATATCACTTCAGTTTCGTTTAAGCAACATTGCCCGTTTTCAAAGTAATTATTTTTTTGTAATTGTTTTTAAGTTACTTCGATACAAAAAGTCAAATTAAACATAAACCCTTTTCAAATCTTGGTCCACAATTATGTTAGATTATGCTAAATTGCTTAACAAACAAATTTTTATACTTCCAAAATGTGTCGTTGGTTGATGATAGGCTGCTGAACCTATAATTGGCGCTGTAGGCATAAAATACGCTGATAAATTTTCACTCAATATGGACAAGAAAAAAGTTTTTGTTAGAAAAACTTTTTTTCCTTAAATATGTCACAGAAACATTATTCCCAGAAAAGTTAGATAATTAAAATACCTATCTGCAGACATTTTTTTATCGATTTCTGAGATGAGGTTTTTTTGTAATATTGATTTCAATTTTTAAAACTAATTTTTTTCAGTGTTGAAATCGGTATTTTATTTTTTGGATATTTTTCCAAAAAACTTCTGGGAATTTCACGACAGTCCGCCATACAACACTTTTTTGTAGGTCTTGTCATTTTCGAGTTACATCAATTTATAAAAAATCCATGAAAAAAAATTAGGCCCTCATCAAATGTTACTCTTGACAATTTTTGAAAAACTAAGTATGCAGAGTGGCTTAGAAATACCATATCTTTATGCCCACCAAGTTTCATTCGATTCTGAGATGGTGCTGCCAGCCCCATAGAAGGAACTAGAGAACTCGGAAACATGATAATTCAAGATATGGTACTTTGACGTGAATGGAAGCTGCGGCTTTTTCCAGCTGCCAGCAAAGCCATCAATTGCTTCCTCAAAACCATGCTCGAGTTTCAAAGAGCTGTATCTTGCGTACAATTTTTTGAAATCATTCAGAACCTGCTGATTGAAATAAGAATTAGAAAATTTGGTAATGTTTAAGCAGAGTAATGACGTAATCCGAAAGATCGGGATTCTAGTGAACTCTATGCAATTTGTTGATGCCTCATCTGTACTTGGTTCACCCATAAATTTACTCAACATGACGCTTCTCGAGCAACTTTAAAATCGTATTAACAATTCCGAACTAGATGTGTAGTGACGGAGATAAGCAAAGGTTCATTTTGTTTCTTTATTAAAGTGTTTTTAAAAGTTCAAAAATTGAATATTTTATCTTCGTCGTAACCGAAAACCCAAAAGAATATGCACAAAGCTTGTAATTTTTTTTCTTTCTCTTGTGCATTTTTCCTGATGTTTTCCTTGGTTCTCGAGATCTCATTCTATATGCCGAGCTCACTCTTGGAATTCGTAGCTTTTCCTTACTGCCATCTTTGGAGTCATTACCAGTCCGATGATCCTTTGGCGGGGAAATCTCAGAATATGATAAAGCTCCGTCAAATTAATTGTTACAGCATCTGACAAAGATCTAACCTGATATATAATGCTAAACAACTACACTACTTTAAACAAATCTTTAAGCTGTTGGTTTTTTTTCGTCATTTTTTCCGTACTCCAATCTTTACTTCTGATGGTCGAATACATTTGTGAATAAAATAAAAAAAAAAAACAAATTTTAATCTGAATGGCATTCAACAAAGAATCTGCAGCCTGCACGTGAATTCATGATTGGTTTTGAACGAGAGGGCATTCTTGAAGATAAACGGCTTCAAGCCATACAAAAAAACATACCTAAGACAGTTTGGTGAGCTTAATCAGTTGTAAAAAAATATAATTGTTATAAGGCCAACAAATGCAAACTGGTTTAAAACAACTTGGACCACTTTTTGGACGGCTTTGAAGGTATTTTGGGGATATTATTGAATTAAAATATGGATTCTTTTGAAATTTCTTAATTAAAAACTTCAAATCAAGATTTCTCGGGATTCTGCCTAGGGATTTTTAAAAAAATTGGTCCAGAGGTGCAGAATTACCACAGGAATCGAGCCCTGTACTTGGTTTTGATGGATATTTTTATTTTATAATAACGGTCTACCGGGGCACCGGCACCGTGGGCAACTGATATATTAATGTTCGCGCTACAAAAAAAAACAGTTCAGCAAGCTTAGTTCTTTGTTTACTGCATCATAGTAGAATCAATTATAGTCGAAATCCTCGTTGGTATAAGGTGGCGGATTCTTCATATTGCTGTGAATTGTTGTATGTAGGACAAACGGTTTGTAGTAGCGATCAAGAGGTAAAATTGTGAATGGCAAATAAAGAAATAAATTGTGAATGTCACTACGAAAGTTTAACTTTGCAACTGCTGTAGTACTATTTTAAAACGATTCCCACATTTTCGCCACACCATCCAATAGAAAATAAATGTTATGGAAACTCATATGTGAATATGTACGTTATGTGGAAGATATTGATTTGAAAAATGTATTGTATCAAATCAATATCTTCCACATAACGTACATATTCACATATGAGTTTCCATAACATTGTAAATTAACGTCCAAGTCGGGTGGTTTAATCCCCGGAAATAGGCAATTAACTTTGATTGAACTGAACCTGAGTTGCGTGCTCTTGCCTACGCAATGCGGTCGGGTCTGAGCTTGACGACCGACTGGCAAATGCTTACACAACCTCACTTGATCAGTACCGTTGCTGATGAAGAATGTGTATAGCCGCCAGACATTCTAAATACTCACGCTCCTCTAATGTGGATGTGTACAATACACATGTGGAAGTATTGGCTTGAGAAATGGATTGCGAGTGATTTGACTATGCGTCCAATTTGGGAATCTCGAGCTCGTTCAGTAGCCGCTAGGTTGCGAAGGCCGACGGAGGTCCTTCGTAGCTTAGTTGGTTAAAGCACCAGTCTAGCGTACTGTAGGGTCATGGGTTCGAGTCCCATCGAAGGGAAAGTGGTTACCTCCAATACATTTTTCAAATCAATATCTTCCACATAACGTACATATTCACATATGAGTTTCCATAACATTGTAAATTAACGTCCAAGTCGGGTGGTTTAATCCCCGGAAATAGGCAATTAACTTTGATTGAACAGAAAATAAATAACGAATTGCGAATCAATCCAAACCACTTAGCTAGGCACACCGAACTGTATACAGAGAAGATAGCTTCCGATGCTATTGAATTACTCACAAATACTCCCGAGATTAATTGCCACTTTTGTTGTACCTTCCACGTTGCGTATATTGCCCTTACATACATTACACATAGCATTTTCAATTTTCAGTACCGCTGTACACATCCGGGAGATAATGACCACATCCCGGCATCGTCAACGTTACCAACCTCAGACTGGCACGTTTCCTCGTGTGGTATGTTCGCACTGCACGTAGAACATGTCGTTGGCCAGTTGCTGAAGATATCCCTGCATGGTACACATCCATCCGCATGAGGGGAGGATGGAGCAATATGTCCAGGTGAGCCGCGTTGTCCTACACTCGATGCAAAAATTGATTTCACTCCATATATACGATTTTATTATCTTAACTAAGAAAGTACAACTAATAGAGGAATATTTGAATTTTTAGATGTCATATATAACTGTCAAAAAAAAGCACGCGCGCACGCTCCTGTGGCCTTGGAGTGCATTTTTTTGACTGTTTGACATGACATTTAGAAAATTTAAATATCCCTTTATTAGTTGCACTTACTTAGTTAAGACTTTAAAATCGTTTAGATGAAGTAACATCGAAGAGCAGATTTTTTTTCAATGAATGTATTTACTCTTTGTGACATTTTATTTAGGTCACCATTATCGACTCCATTATCCCTTTTTCCACACATCCCTAAATACGTGCGGCAGTATAGAGTATGCATAGATTTCCACTGCTTCAAGCTATGTCATTTGGCTATAAATGGGCTTGAGGCGTGGGAGCGTTTAAAATAGATTTATGGTTGTTCGCAACGCATAATGTCTACCTCAGGCTCTGGGTCAGGGTGCAATGTTACTTCCGTCAGTGTCAGGAGGTCGTGTGCTGGGGTTAATTAAAATTATATATCAACATGGAAACGCTGCTTGTTTTAAGATACGTGCAAAATGTTTGTCGCATTAGTGGGAATGCTTTCAGGCGTGGTGTTATTTAAATTTGTTGAAATTTGCCTATACTCAATTTGGATTGTTATTATAAAATATACTGATGGCTTATTATAGGCGGCTTAAGGTAAATAAATGGATTGACTTGATGCGATAAAATAGACATAAGCAACGGTGAACAAACGTAAACACGACTGATGATAATAAATAGTTCCCAGTCGAATTCAGCTGCTAGCTATGTGTACAACTTCGTATTATGCGACTTTGATGCAATCAACGCTATTGCTACATTGCTTTTTTATATTTTATAAAGTTCTTTGGTTCTATACCACGGAGGCAACTTCAGAATCATTTTCAAATGTTTATTTTGAATTCTCTGAAGTGCCTTCTTTCTGGTATTGCAACAACTAGTCCATTTTGACACAGCATACAACATGGATGATCTAAAAATTTGTTTGTAAATTTGTTCTTTAGACAAAGCTTTGATTTTCTTTGTTTCATTTGGGTTGAATGACTTCAATGTGATGTTTAAAAGTTAATTTTTGATCTAACAGAAGTCCTAAATATTTCGCTTCGCTAGACCAATCAATTGGAACCCCATTCATAGTGAAAATATGTCTGCTAGATGGTTTCAAATAAGAAGCTCTCGGCTTATGTGGGAAATTATAAGCTGAGTTTTGGAAGCATTCTAGACAATTTTTCATTTTTGCAGGTAAGTGGAAAAAATATCCAAACTGTTTTGCAATCTACTACAAGTGACATGAAGACTTCGCCCTTTGGCGGAGAGGCCTGTGTCATCTGTAAACTAATTTTTTGACATTCTGATGGTAAGTCAGATAAGTCAGAAGTAAAATTGTTATCCAATATGGGCCCCAGTATGCCGCCTTGGAGAACACCTGCTCTCACAGGTAATCTATCAGATTTCGAATTCTCATAATTTACCTACAGTGAACGATCTGAATAATAATACTGGATCAGTTAAATAATGTACAAGGGAAAATTAAAGTTCATCAACTTTAAAATCAAACCTTTAAGCTAAACACCGTCAAATGCTTCCTCTATATCAAGAAGAGCAACTGCAGTGTCTAGCCTAAAGCTAAAAACCTCACTAATAAAGATTAAAAAAAGGTACAGTCGAATATCCTTCAGATTTGTTGAGTCGAATTAAATTCGAAACTCGTAATAACTGTTGAGTGGTTAAATGCCCATGGCGAAAACCAAATTGCTCATCAGCAAAAATAGAATGGTCATTAATATGAACCATCATTCTATTTAAAATAATCCTTTCAGACAGCTTAATTATTGAAGAAAGCGAACTGATTGGGCGATAAAAAGAAGCCTCAGCTGATTTTTTGTCCGATTTCGAAAAATGGAACAACTTTCATATTTTTCCATTTATTTCAGAAAGTTTTTCGATCAGTATGTAGAAAAAACGATTATCACCCGGGGTTTCGTTTTTTTTATTTTTTTAGTATTAGATCTCACCTCTACCAAATAAGTTCCCAAAGAAGGGCCAAAAACATTGTCTTGATTGACAATGTCTTCAAAGCAAAGTAACGTGATCCTCAATAGGACTAGTGAGACCCAGACTAAATTATGGGCACTCTCAAACCACTGAGTAAGTTTTTGAGACTTATCGCAATTTGTTGATACATTTTACTTCCCTTTTTAAGTGCTGGAATTAGCTTTAGAGATTTTTTTTAAAGAATTGCTGTTAATTTTCAAAAGGGTTTCGAACTGTCTAATTTTGAGACATTATTCTCAAAGTTGGCATCTCTCAGACCCTTAGATAATGGCAGCATCACCACTGGCGCTGTCAAGACGATCATTTCTGTAGATAAAATATGTTTCAGTTATAATGGCAATTAGTGTTGTGCTGAATCATTCACAGACGATAATGATTGCAAGTTAAATTTGAAAACTTTTCAAATGAGAACAGTAGGCGAATTGTCGCTGGCGATAACTTTCCAAAGTTTGGACTTGAAAGACACAGAAATATCATTCAAATATAATTCGTAATGATACCACCTAAATGTCAACAGTTACAGTAATTATTCTATTTGGTGTTTGGTTTTGTGGTACGAAGAAAAAGGAGTTCAAAATTCAATTTCAAATGCTCATCAAGATCAAGAAACGATTTACAAATGATTGTTAGGCACGGGCGCGTTTTTATCAATTGCTATATTAGAAGCAAAATCGTGTGTGAGTGTTAAGGTCACTCCTGACGGAATTCAATTTTCAAAGTACTCGCGTTTTCAAGGGCACACCATTCGATACGGAAGCAACGCACAACTGTCATTTTTGTTGATTTTTAGCTTTGCTGCGTCGCAGCATGCGTGATATAATAAAAATGACAGTTGTGCGTTGCTTCCCGTATCGAGTGGTGTGCCCCGAAAACGCGAGCACTTTTTAGTTTGATTCCGTCAGAGTGACTCTTAAGGTCACTCCTGACGGAATTCAATTTTCAAAGTACTCGCGTTTTCAAGGGCACACCATTCGATACGGAAGCAACGCACAACTGTCATTTTTATTTTTTCACGCATGCTGCGATGCAGCAAAGCTGGTGTGCCCCTGAAAACGCGAGTACTTTGAACATTGGATTCCGTCAGGAGTGACCTTAATCAACCTCGATTTTTTGTAAATTTGATTTTTCGCATCCCTGATGGCAATATGTACATTATGAACTGCTAGGAAGTTGAATAATTTAAAGAGTGGGCATTCCTATTAAGAATTTGAAAAATACTACGGTCCATCGGTTGTTAAATGGGTATAAACCTCCAGAGAAGAGAGATTTTGTCTACCAGCAGCGATATTTGCATACGTGTTTGTATTCGAAAAATTGGAGCTTACTGAAGTGCTTGCTACCCGTTGAATAGCAAGAGGAGCAAAATTTGGGCAAGGATTTGGTATGAGTTGCTCAACCGGTAACCGGTTTCGGATTTTGAACGTTTGTAAGATTTGTACCCAGCGAATCAAGAATCCATTGAACGTGCTTCGACTATGCGTCCGATTTGGGAATCTCGGACTTATTCAGTAGCCATTAAGTTACGAAGGCCGGCGGAGGTCTTTCGTACACTGAACCAAATCTCCATCCTGATAGCGACTGATGCTTGTTTTGGTCCCGCCCCTTAACGATAATCATTCAGTTTCAGGATGATCGTCATTTGCCAGCTCCCATTCGCTCGCCTGCGTTGCGTATGATAATCATCCCATTCCCATTGCCCGATGCAGATGGTGTGAAGGTGAAAAACATTCGGTGAACAGATGATTTCAGGATGGTTTTTAGATTACTTTAATATAGAAATAATGTTTTTCAATTTGAAAACTGGATGACAAATTTAATTGCCTTTTTTTAAATAAAGTAAAATCGAATAACATTTAAAATAGCATTTTTATTATATCGTGTACTTTATTTGTTTGGGTCGTCTACAGAAATATGGTTATTCTTTGGCCTTCATCACTTGGCATTTTGTAGCGTACGGTCTTCTACCGGGAATGCTCTTATGTCGGAAACAGTCGGAACTACCATAACGTCACGGCAATCGGCGGGTCGAAGTCCTGAAGAAGCAAAACTCATTTTATTTTGGTTTGCGTATTCATTTGAATGCTTTTACTTGCTGGAAGCTGCTCGGGGCCAAGTTGATGACGATCAAGTCGATTCAAAACTGAAATTAAAACAATATTTCAATTATTTACTTCACTAATTATGTTTTTATACGTACCGCAAATCCGTAGCGCCTGATAATAAAGTCCAAGTCGACGGAAAAAGCTTGCGCTGGAAAATAGTGCGAACTGATTTTGCAGGAGCTTAAACTAAACAAGGCGATTATTTTTGCTTAGCCCCTGGCAAGTACTGACTCAACCAATCCGCACCATCATATGCAACACAATGCATTCCAATACCGAAAGAAATTCGTTGTGAGGCCGAGCCAAAACAAATATCATCCGATATCTCAATGATTCTACTTCGGTATAAATGCATCCGAAATTTGAGTGACGTTGTTTGCTAGTAGGATGATTTTCATTCGGTTTTACATGGATATGTCATACACAGCGGGCATCATACACTTGCCGAGGGAATAATATTCATAACGTGGGGAAAGTCAAATCTGTCGATTTTAGGTCGCTGTTTTGGCTCAGTGTAGATTAGTTGGTAAAAAGAACCTGTCTAGCATGATAGGAGTCATAGATTCGAGTCCCATCGAGGGAGTAACCTTTAATACATTTTCAAATCAAAATCTTCCACATAATGTACATATTCACATCTGAGATTTTCAGAACATTGTAAATTAATTTCCATGTCGGATTTTCCAACACCCGAAAAAAAAGCAATTAACTTTGATTGAACCATAATTTCTTGTTGAAAAGGCTTACAAAATTCTTGACAGGTACTCAGAAATGATTCATAATAAACCATAGGCGGTGAAAGTTATCACATGAAAATTATTGATGTTTGTGGAATCATTTAGGTACAATAATAAAAAGAAAGACTTTTTTTTTTTATTATTAACTTTATTAATGAGACTTGCAGCCCCAGGCTGGCTCGCCTCCGAAAAAGAAAGACTAAAATTTAAAAAAAAAATTGGTTCTTACAAAATCGAGTCGAAAACGTGATAAAATCGGGTGTAGACAAAATCGGGAGTCAACATCACAACAAATTACATTGAATCAACAATTTCATGACACAATGCACAGTTCATGGCCAGGCCACATCCCTTCATTTATTGTCTGAACTGCTCATTCAGCTTGCTGCGCTACACGTCTTCGTGTACCAACACACCATTAGACGTTTGCTGTCCGGCAATCTTGAAACATGCCCAGCTCATCTTATCCTTCCACGTTTTGCAACGAAATATATAGTAGAATTAAGCGAGCTTGTATTTTGTCTCTTCCCGGGGTGCATAACAAGCAAATAACATAATAATAATAGATTTTGCTTTGATAACAGGTTTTGCTATTTTTATGTTATTCATGAATTACATAAAATAGCCGTCCAACAACCAATTTTGTTATAAATGAAGAACACATTTTCCAACCATAGAAAAGCTTGTTATTCATTTATCACTCGCATTTGCAACACATCAATATAATAACTGATTTTAATTTTTCCTTTTCTACAAGTATTTTGCTATTGATTTGCTCTTACAATGCCAAAATGTATTTTTGTTAGCAACTATATCAAAGATTTTGTAATTCTGTTGTTCATATATTAATGGTAAAAATTGTTATTTATTTGCTAATTTCTTCTACCCATGCTGGCGCCACGATTAGAGAAAAACGTCCGCAGAAAACCATCAGTCTAATAACAGAACAATTCCACAGAACATTGCACGATCATTAAATGAATTTTTATATACTTTTCAGCTGACTCGATTTGATCAAAAAATCCAAATTACACAAATAAGACCCTAATAAATCAGCCGAAAGCTAAATAAAAGTTCATTTAATCATCGTACAATATTCTGTGGAATTGTTCTGTAACATACCAACAGCCGTTTTTGAAATTCTGAGCTCAATTGAGCAATCAGAACCAATTTCCAGATCGAATGAGTGTCGGAGGTGTATTTTTCTATATATTTTGACTGAAATCCCTATACAAACTTCAAATCAAATGCGCCAGCTTATGCAATAAGCGATTGAGCTGAAATCTTCAGAGATTGATTTTCTCACCAAAAGACACAATCCTGGGGGGTGCCCCGTGGAATTCGACAACTTTTTGTTTCCTGGGCCAGTCTAATGGCCATAGTAGGCGACTTCAACAAAAGATGTGCCTTCGTATTTGACAATTTAGGTTAGACGAAAAAAGCTTTAAAATGTTCCTCTGTTTTCTACCTACATGTAATGCTTTGTGATTTTTCTAATTCACCCGTTTACATTGCTCAAGGTAAAAAATCCGATCAACTGTCGTTGTTAATTTTCCATGCAAGACTGCTAATTTTTCGTGATTCGACATTTGAGTTTGTATAAGGAAACCCATTGAAAAGCTTAAGGGATCCAAATGATCCTCCCCTAGTTAATATAGCTTTCCTACCCCATAACACAGCATTATGTTTCCATGCGCCTGGTAAGCAGCGCCAAAGGACATGGTTTGCGTAGGTACTTAGTTGCCGTGCATATCGTTGTCACGTCATCACCCATGGTTCCGACATCAATTCAAGGATTACCATTACCGGGCTCATTTCGAAGTCTGAATAAATTTCGCATTATCTTACGCTCCGCTGGAAGCACGCCTTTTACCGCATTGAAAATCATCTGATTTAGCGCTCCTGTGGAAGATTGCGAGCAAAAGTTTCATACTGAAACATGGCATCGCAGTGCCGATTCAACTCAACTTTCATTACTTTCGAGAGGGTGGAAGACAACAGGCTTATGATCCGAACGATTATGTAAGCATCGGAGCATAATTGACTCCGTGGGGTTTATTCATTGCTAACGGCGAAAAGCAGCAAATTGATTAAATGTTGGGTCTTGTAAAACTTTGATAGCTATGAATCCTCTTTGTACACGCACTTCAGGAAAAGTTCTGAGCATTCCTAAACATTTGATATTGGATCAATTATTAGGACATTTACATAGTTGTATTCGCTCTGGGTTTAATTTGCAACATTGCTTGAGTGCAGAATTATTTTACATGCTAATGAAAATTCCTAAGCCAGGATGTGGACTGTTCTGTTGATTGTCTTAAAACAAATCTGTAGAACAAAATCAATGAATCAATAAATAAATGATAATATAATAATTGAATTAATTTTACACTTCGAAAATGCTTCATCGATTGTTATATCTCAGAAACGAGGCAAAAAATATTGTTAAACAAATTCTGCATTCTGGAAAGCAGTTGAGGAAATAAGCAGAAATAAGAAATTACTCTTAGTCGAAAAGTTACATAATTGCAAACTAATGTTGGGTTCGTTTTATTAAGATTTTGATTGCAAAATTTAATGCAACTGAATTCGGCGAGATGGATCTGTATAGGTCTCAGCCGAGCAGTTGTGAAGCAGAAAGCGTAGAAAAAAGATGCAACTGAATAAGCATAATGTAATTTTTAAATTGACTGTTTCGTAAAATGTTCTAATCTCCTCCAGACCTAACAATAAAAAGAAATATAAAATACTCCAAACGCAACCATATTCATATAAATTTATCTATCTCGGGACGCAATTCTAGGCATACTTTACGCAATCAATTCCAGGTGTGGTTTAAAAAATAGCCCAGATTGAACCATTCGCTTTGGCTCAATTTTAGATTCCATTCTTTTTGTAAAGGAACTAATGAAACTATTCTAACGATGCATTCGTGGTGCCAGAGACAAATCGAATCTATGGTGATTGTATCAGCGGTTCGGCCAAGATGAATACGCTACTAGGTGCTCCAATCTGTCAAGTTTATGGAAGAGAAGAAGGCAGGGGTGAAAAATTAATTTTCTGTGCAAAACGAACACAAGCCCGCTGGCTATCCCATACTAAAATTCAAGATGGCTGAATCGTAAATTTGGCAGATTGGAACACCTAGTAGTGTATTCATCTTGGATTAGGTCGTTACTTACCTGAAAGGTCGCCATTTTATTTTGCAGATCTGCATGCGAGATGGGAGGGGCCAGAACCAGTCCCTGATAGAGGGATAATAGTTTTGCGGAATCACCGAGAAATCAATTTCGCCCTCCGTAACGCTGGGTAGACACCTTTGCATGGTGTGTTACGGTGTAAGATCTACCACGGTCATATTGTCAGCTACAGACAAATCCTGACCCAACGAATACCTTCCCCAATATCCAACTCCGTGGTACTTATGAGGGTGTCGCTGAGTCGGGGGCCTCTCGTTAAGTAAGTATCACACCAACACTTCCTTCCCCTCCCAAGTTACGGTGAAGATGGGCGTGGCCAGGAGTAGTAATTCTCATGCTTTTGTGATTTTTATCCTAGATTGAAATCAAGGACCACACCCACCTTGATTCTTGATAGCAATCTGAATAAGAATTTCAAAAGAAAAACATGAGTATCAGTAGTGTCCAATCTACGAAGTACACCGTAACTATGCTATGCTATCACCGAGAAATCAATTTCGATTGCTACCTAATGGTGATCCTAGTGGTGTTCGTGATAGAACATCGGCTAAGTGAGGTTGCCGGTTGCTGGTAAGAGAAGCTCTAAGTTTGTATGAAGCTACTGAAAACTTGGTATGGATTGTACGTCACACTTCTGTCAGCTCCCTAATGGATATATCGATAACCAACTCAACAACGAGGTGCAAATATTTGAATGCAGAATGATATCGTGTTCTTCTAGGAGGGTCGTTCCGTTAATCAGGTCGACTCTTGCACTGTAATAATCCACGATGGCCCTTGTTCCGGCGGTAAAAGTATTCTTTTCACCTCTCGAATGGCTTCAACGGCTGGTAGCTTGGTAGTAGGGACGTTACGATATTTTAAAACACCGATTTTTTTTGTTTAATCTATCGCTTTGTTGAAGCTGGCTGACGTAGCTTGTCGAGAAATGATTTATGAATATCTATGCAAACGAAATGAAAGGGTTGAAAGTCAAACAAGAACAAATATCATTTAATTGTTGAATATCTTTTGATATTCCGACATATCAATATTTTTATTCGTGATATTGATTCTTAACTCATGGAATGATTGCATATTTTGTAACGCATGCACAGACATCTAATCTTTATTTGAAAGAAGCTTAGGGACACAGGAGGAGTGTCTACTCATTCAAACAATTAAACGGAATGTAATTTTAAGTTAGTAAGTACGTTTTTTTTTTAAATTGGCAACGAGATTAGGCTCACAAATTGCATAACGTTATAGGAGTGGTAGGGTATATGTCAGTGGTATACGGCCCATATAAAGTGTTGAGCCCTTCGATACGAAAAATACAACGAAGGGGGATGGTGGTTGTTGAAAATTGTAAATTTTTCATTATATACCTTGCGAATAAACCCTAGCGGAATTTATCTAAGCTATAGTTCCATCAATTATCTTGCATTCTAATATGAAATGTTTTTTTCCTTTGTTTATGAGAATTTTGTCGTTATTCAAGCATGGCCAGGAGATCGAAAAAGCTCCTTCTGTATGGTAAATTGTGATGTTTCACAGACCTTTTTTCAAGAATGTTTACTGCTGGATTGGTAATGTCCCCAAAAAGCACAATGATTATCACCGCAGTCACCCCTACCTGCGCAGGATTTATGCTGACACGATGCCGGCAGGAACAATGAGGTCTTCACTGTTTGGACAATGGGGAAAATTTCGTCGATAATGGCGCTCACCAGCAGGCCCGCACTGCGACTTGCCTTGGGTAATATGGCCGAAATAAAGACGTGGAGGTAGTAGGAGCTGAAACGGAAGCTTGGCGTATCTACTCAGCCCACTAAACGGGAAGTGATGCAACCTTTATCCTTTAGTGAGGATCGAGGTGGGTGACGTACTATTTGCGACACGTGAAAACCTCAAGCACCTCCTTTTAGCTTTCTACTTGAGGCGCCCATCTCTGGGCACATTGATCTGACGGTGTTCGGATGGTCCATGGACGAAGGGATGATGACTGTGCGCCGTTTGCCAAAGGAATCTCAGCAAAGGGCGCTGCGTCATCTTATTTAAGAATCGCTAATAATAATTGGATTTATTTACCTTTTTTGAATCAGTTCACTATTGAATACACATCATATCATATTTTTGAATTAACAAATAATTGAATCATCAATCGTAAATTGATACGCTAGCTGTATTTTAATAATGAAATAATTACACTGGCCGACAGTAAATTTGTATTCGTGTTGCTCATGTGTTGCATTCGTAGTTTTTGACCTCTAAAATCGACTGGTTACTGGCGTTTGTTGTTTGATTGTGAAAATTCCGAGATTATTTGGTCACAAATTATGAAAAGGTTCATCGTTTTAACGGCGTTGAAGTCACTCGCATGTTTACATGATTGTATGTTAATATAATTCAAAATACAAAATTTCTACGATTATGCACATTATTACGATATCTGAATTAGGGATGTTCCGATACTTCAAAATATCGATATTTGATTCCGATATATTGGAATGAAAATATCGATATTTCGGAAAATCAGATGATATTTCAAAATATCTAAAATATATCTGTGTTTGTTATGTTTACTTTCTTTATGATTTTTTTCTTAATGAGTTAGTTCGCTATACGTCTAGATTCGTGTGCCGGTCCAATGAATGTCCTCGACAAAATGCTCTCAAATATTCCGATTTTTCAAAGTTTTCGCAAAAAAAAATCTTCTTGATTTCAGTAAATTCTATTCAATTTTAAAAGGGTTTTCTCTTGAACTCCCATGTGGCATTCTTTAAAATATCCAAGAAATTTTTTTCTTTGAAAAAAAAATCTAACTTTTCGGACAAATTGTTGAATTTTCTCTGATAATTCCTCTAAATTGCCACGGATATGGTTTTTATTATTTTTACTAGAAATGATGATTCTTTTCAACAGAAATTTTTTTTCGGAACTTCAACTGATCTTTTCTTTTCGTTTTCATAGAAAATTTCAAAAATTACTGTCACAGAAAAAAATATTGTCAATTGTCACAGAAAATTATTTCTAACTTACTCAAAGCATTCCTCGTAATTCCCGAAAAAAAAATTAGAAGAATTTGTTATTAAATGTTTTTAAATGTTTTTAATACTCTTTAATATTTCTTATTTTTCCATAGAAACATGTCATATAACTGAATTGTGTGAGAAGTTAAGGACCAGCGGTGTGACAGATTTTGTACAGCGTTGCACTAATGAAAATTTTTCTATGGTGGCTTGTTTCCAAAACTGTCCGTGGCGGTTGCGGACATGTCAATCCACATCATCTAAGCCACCGAGATTTTTTTTTAATGTAAGGCATATCCAATCCTATATTGTTATTTCAACTAGGATTGCATACTTTTTTATCATGTATTTTTCTTTTTGTGCTGATTTTTCTGTGTTCCTCTTTCTGATTCGATATTTTTTTTATCGGAAGCAAAAATATCGATATAACCGATATATTGAAAGCAAAATATCGATATAAAAATATTGGATACCGAAACATACATATCGATATTCTGATATATCGGAAATATCGGAACGTCCCTAATCTGAATGCCTTCATGAATGTTTTTTTAGGCAAAAATGAGCCTCTCATGAGAAACGATAGGTTGGGCGCAGGGCTGACAATAGTCATCGTCATAGCACGAAATGCCACAGTAGCGACGAGTTGCAGTGCACAATGGTCCCAGAGTCGAATCTAGCAAGACAAAAATGTTTGCGCCAAAACTATTAGTTTCAGATATATAGTGTCTTTGGGAAAAAAATTCCATATTTTTTGACGATTTTTTTCCATGTAGTGAAATTAGGGTGGTACCTATATTTCAGAAGTTCATAATATCAACTATTTAATTTTTCGATAAAGACTTGTGCAATGTTCCACAAAGTTGTAGAGCAATTAATTTTAAGCAACTTTGCTGAAGAAACATTTTTTCTATGACTTATGGTTCACAAGTTATGAGCTTTTTAATAAATACGTTAGGGCGGTCCCTAAAAATCGGTATTCTTCACATAACTTTTTATACATTCATTTCTCGCATAAACTTTGTTCCGAGCACTTTTAGGACTTTTGAAGACGCACATTTTTGTTAAAGAACCATAGATCTATCTCTTATAACAAAAAAGTTATTCGAGTTTTTGTATGAAAAATATGTTTTTTTCATATGCGTATATTTCAAAATGGAGCAAACCGATTTCCAATCTATTGGTTCTATTCGAAAGCTCACACTTTTCTGCGTTTATGGTGGGAAAACTGAGAGAGCGTTTTTTGTTTAAAGCGTTTTATTTCATTTTGAAAAAAATATGTTTTTAATCGAAAAACGACTATAACTTGATAAATAAACGAGATAGGTCCATGGGTCTTCAACAAAAAGATGTGTCTTTAGAAGTTCTAAATGTGGTCCATACAAAATATCCCTCAAAAATCAATACATAAAAATATATTTAAAAAAACGGTTTTCGTAAGGAAACAAACGTTAGATCGATCAAAGTAGGCTGAACTAGAGAGCGCATTTTCTCGATTCACCGGTTCATTCATACTGAAAGTTTACATACGCGTTGAGACTGCCATGTCTTTTGTGTGCCATGCTAAACATCAAACAGAAAATCAGGCTACTATGCATATTAATGGTAGTAGCTTGGTTTTCTGTTGGATATGTAGCGTTAAAAGTACGTCACTTTTGAAGTATAGCCTTTGTTACACGCCTATCTTGTTTTGATTAGATTTTTTCGGTATCGCCAGTGGGAGAAAGCGATGACCAGTGGTTAGCTACTGAAATGTTTTTATTACTATTACGTTAAAATCAAATTTTCACATTTGGCCGCCACGTGGTGCATCCTAGCGGTGAATGCTTGGATAGCACGTGCTATTTGTACTGCGGAGAAATTTTTCACGTCTATGAGAGCTTGGGAAATTTGTTGCAAGGCACAATAACGTCAAAAAAATCATACTCCCTGTCGACCAGCCTACTTTGATCTAACTAACGTTTATTTCCTTACGAAAACCGTTTTTTATAAATATATTTTTATGTATTGATTTTTGAGGGATACTTTGTATGGACCACATTTAGAATTTCTAAAGGCACATCTTTTTGTTGAAGACCCATGGACCTATCTCGTTTATTTATCAAGTTATAGCCGTTTTTCGATTAAAAACATATTATTTTCAAAATTAAATAAAACGCTTCAAACAAAAAACGCTCTCTCAGTTTTCCCACCATAAACGCAGAAAAGTGCGAGCTTTCGAATAGAACCAATAGATTGAAAATCGGTTTGCTCCATGTTAAAATATACGCATATAAAAAAAACATGTTTTTCATACAAAAACTCGAATAACTTTTTTGTTATAAGAGATAGATCCATGGTTCTTTAACAAAAATGTGCGTCTTCAAAAGTCCTAAAAGTGCTCGGAACGAAGTTTATGCGAGAAATGAATGTATAAAAAGTTATGTGAAGAACACCGATTTTAAGGGACCGCTCTAACGTATTTATTGAAAAAGCTCATAACTTGTGAGCCATAAGTGATAGAAAAATGGTTTCTTCGGCAAAGTTGCTCAAAATTAGTTGCTCTACAACTTTGTGGAACATTGCACAAGTCTTTACCAAAAAATTAAAAAGTTGATATTATGAACTTCTGAAATATAGGTACCACCCTAATTTCACTACATGGAAAAAAAACCTTAAAAAATATGAATTTTTTTTCCCAAAGACACTATATATCTAAAACTAATAGTTTTGGCGCAAACATTTTTGTCTTGCTAGATTCGACTCTGGGACCATTGTGCAGTGTCTTCATTGCTACTCTACACATCGTCACGACGCGCACGACGTTAGCTTTCGTCGTGTAACCAAATCGTCATGACGACATCGAAGGACGAAGACTTCATACCGTTATTCTTCAAGCGGCAGCTGCCATGTGAAGATTTTTACTAATCCTTTGTAATAATGAATTTTAAGCAACGTTTGAAAGCGTTATGAATATTATTGATACATTTATGTTACCATAGTTCCTACTATTTGTTTATTTGAGACGCTATTATGTTTTTAATCAGTCCGTCTATAATGACGTGCAATCAATTGTGTGAAGAAGTGACGACGAAAATCGTCATAACTTTTGGCTGCGCGACTATCGTCGTGGTACGCTTGCGGTGCGAAGAAAACGAATAGGTGTTGCGTCGTGCAATGTTATGACGAAGACTAATTTTTTTCGCTTTCTTCATACGGCGAGAATGACTATTGTCAGTCCTGGGTAGGGGTTTTGAAAACTGTTCACCAGTATATAAGTATAAAACCATATGGAAACGCATGGTACATTTGTGCGATGATTCATCTTGTGGATAAACTTTTTTGCAAATTGCATTACATCCATTTTATTAAATAAATGAATATAAAATTAATTGAGGGTAGCCTAAAACCAATTGCATGTTGGGAAATACATGTTTCAACCCAGTTTGTCCATGCAAGCTTCTAAGGCCCATGCACATTATATTGGTTTGACGCAGATGTTCTAGGTTCTCCAAATTGTTCTGGAATTCAGATCAATTGGTCCACTTTCCCTGGTTTCAAACCAAAATCAAATCCTAGTATATCAACCCAAAATCAGCGCTCAACGCGAGCAGGAAAAGAAAGTTCATGCAAATGCTGTATGAACGAACGGCACAAGACTTTCATGCAGCGGTAAACAAACAGCTTGCGGATGGTGCAAAATAGTGTCACAATGTCACAGTACATTTTTTGGCATATTGTCTCAGTGTGTACGAAGCTCCAAATTCAACCGGATAAAATGTAAATATTCGGACAATCATAGTGTTTTACTGTACTTTTCTCAGCCCTGTTTGTTACGCGGTCGGTTAGATACCAGAAGTAGTTGACCTGGTACAGTCAAACATCCGTGTGTCGATGTTCTATGACTCGATATCGACTCACAGATGCAAATTATGCTATATTAAAAAGCATTTTCTAGGTTACTGTGATGGTCCCCTGAAACCAATTTGGAGAACCTAGAACGTTTGAAACTAATTTGAACTGCATACACTATGCAAGGGCTCTAGGAAATTCTATGGACATGCTGAATTGATTTCGGCTTGATACCAGGGGTGGTTAACCAAGTAAACTATTTGATAAGAACTCTAGAACAAATTGGAGAGCCATAAACATCTGCATCAGACTGCACATAATACGCAAGAGCCCTACCCGATCAGGAATACATAACAAAATTATAACTCAATTCTATCAATGGTTGTTATTTAAAACAACGTGTGTTATAATTAGATAATTCGATAAAAATATGTCTTCTGCCAGTTTTATTTCATATCAAAATTATAACAACATTAGTTATGTATATTTACACAAAATAATTGCCTACATTTTTTTATATTGGAAAAAAAGCGGAGGTAATCACCTCCAGTATAACTTGAATCAATGTTCGATGTTAATAGCTAGTACAAAGTTAATTGCCTACATTATGGATGGAAATCCGGCGTTGTAGCGTACCACATTTTTATACGTGATGTAGGCAATTACCATGAAAGTAGATTTTTGTACCTCATAATCATATCAACGGTTGTTATAATGTTGAAATGAAGGTAACAACCTCTGATATAATTATGTTACGGCTAGAGGGAATTTTGATATAATTTTTGTTATTTTAACAACTAACCAGCCAATTTTATAACACATTTTGTTACATTATTTTTCTGAAATAAATAACTCCCCTTGTTATAATTTTGTTATTCATTCTTGATCGGGTATGCATAAGTAACAGTTAAAGTTTTATAACGTTCTTGGAAACCATAACTTATTCTACAAGAGTGTTATAATTTTAGTTAGATACCAGGCGGAGTTGACCTGGAAGACTAATTAATCGGAACTCCAGAACAATTTGGAGAACCTAGCACATATATATCAAACCAATATAATACGCGTGGGCAAACTGTGTTGTTTTCCGTTATGAAGTTCTTCTGAATCGGTAAATTTTACTCATATTGAATTTGGTAAATCGAAATTTTCTATGTTCTAAATGACAGCATCCATACTTCAGCTGATCTTGCAAAAAATGATTCCTAGAAACATAACAAACTAGCACACTACAGGAAACCAGATAAGGTGAATAATACAACAGTGAACGAATTGTGAAACTCGCTTAGAAGACGGCCGGGAACAAACTGTTTGAAATTATGATTCTAATGATTTCTTGATCGCAGTATTCGACATGTTAACCAAAACATGTACTTCCCAACATGCAATTAGGTCCAGGTGTCCCTTGATACAAGCCCCTTACAAATGCTAGCACAATTATTCATTTATTTCATAAAACGGATATAATGGAATTTGTAAAAAATGTTTAGTCACAAAATGAATCGTCGCACAAATGCACCATGCGTCTCCATATGATCATATGCTGCTGAACTGTTTTCAAAATCCCTACCAATCATTTCCCCTTTGGGCCCATTCTTGCCCAGAGTCTCTTAATTCTCGTGTATACATGGATGAGACAGTGGGCCATGAGCTACAAAAGCTCACGTAGTATTGATTCAGTGCAACGAGAGAAGCTAGCGCGCATAAAATAACTGAGTGAGCGTGTTTCACTGTACGTCTCATGAGGCTTTTCTCATGCGCTAGCAATGCACAGTGGGGAAAAAGCGACCCAAAAAGGTACCTATTTATTGCGGCTACTTGCTGCGGTAGAGAAATACCCTTCCTTAAGGGAAAATTCACGACAAATCGATTGGCCGTTTTGCCCCATTTACCCCTAAAAAACATATTTTTTCTATGGGAGCTATACTTAAAAAACGATTGCGGCTAACTACTCCTATGTTTACTAATGCTAATTTTGTAGAGAATACGTATGGTAAACATTCCGGCCCTGGGTCGTGACTGGAAGGGGCTGTTTTGCCCCATTTTCCTCTGAAAAATGCATTTTTTCTATGACAGCTACTCTTCAAAACCGATTGCGGTTAACTACCCCTATGTTTTCTGACGCTATTTTAGTAGAGAAGAAATATGGTATGTATTTCGACCACAAATCATGACTGCAAGTGGCTGTTTTGCCCCATTTACCCTTAAAAAACATATTTTTTATATGGCAGCTATACTTAAAAACCGATTGCGGCTAACTAATCCTATGTTTTCTAATGTTAATTTTGTAGAGAATACGTATAATAAATATTCCGGCCCCGGGTCGTGACTAGAAGGAGCTGTTTTGCCCCATTTTCCTTTGAAAAATGCTTGTTTTCTATGACAGCTACTCTTTAAAAACGATTGCAGCTAACTACCTCTATGTTTTCTAATGCTATTTTAGTAGAGAATAAGTATGGTATGCATTCCGACCCCAAATCATGACTGCAAGTGGCTGTTTTGCCCCATTTACCCCTAAAAAACTTATTTTTCTTATGGCAGCTATACTTAAAACCCGATCGCGGCTAACTACTCCTATGTTTTCTGATGCTAATTTTGTTGAGAATGCATATGCCATACACACCGAATCTAAATCGCAACTGAAAGGGCCCGTTTTGCGCCATGTACCCCTGGAAAACGTATTTTTTCTATGGCAGCTATACTTAAAAACCGATTGCGGCTCACTACTTCTATGTTTTCTGATGCTTATTCGGTAAACAATACGTATGGTGTATATTCCGGCCCTAGATCGTGACTGGAAGTGGCTATTTTGCCCCACTTTCCTCTAAAAGTAGCATTTATTCTATGGAAGTTACGATTTAAAACCGATTGCGTATAACTGATTCTATTTTTTCTTATACTAATTTTGTAGAGAATACGATTGGTATGTATTCCAGCCCAGGATCGTGACTGGAAGTGCACTTTCCTATAAAAATGCATTTTTCCGCGACAGCTGCATTTTAAAAACTATTATCATTAATATCTTTTATGTTTCGAAATGCAAATGCAAATTCAGTGTTTATTACGAATGGTACATATCTTGTTATGTCTTGACTGAACTATTCAAAAACGGGTTGTCATGATCTAAGGCAGGCATATACACCATACGTTTCTCTACTAAATTACCATCAGGAAATATAGAAATAAATAGTCGCATTCGGTTTTAAATCGTTGCTGTCATAGAAAAAATGCATTTTGTAGAGGAAAATGGAGCAATCAGCCACGTTCAGTTTCGATCTAGATCCGGAACGTATAACATATGTATTCTCTACAAATTTCGAAATTAGAAAACAAAAAAAAGTTAGTGGCAAATGGTTTTAAAGAATAGCTGTCATAGAATAAATGCATTTTTTAGAGGAAAATGGGGCAAAACAGTTACTTCTAGTCGTAATCTTGGACCGGAATATATACCATACTTATTTTCTACACAATTAGCATAAGAAAATAAAAATGGTTTTTCGCAATCGATTTTAAATCACAGCTGTCATAGAGAATATGCATTTTTAGAGGAAAATGGGGCAAAACAGCCCCTTCAAGTCACGATTCAGGGCCGGAAGATATACAATACGTATTCTCTACAATATTAACCTTAGAAAACATAGGAGTAGTCAGCCCCAATTAGCTTTTAAGTATAGCTGCCATAGAAAAATGGGGTTTATTAGGGGTAAATGGGGCAAAACAGCCACTTGCAGTCATGATTTGGGATCGGAATACATACCATACTTATTCTCTACACAGATAGAAAAATCCACTGAAATTTACGCTAAAAATCATGCACATAAATGGAACGCCATTATTAGCGTAATTCCAGACGGGATATAGCCTAAATGTATACAATATTTGACATGAATCGTCAATATTGCATACAAGTTGTAAGCAATCTTGTTAGGAAGTGGATCATTTCAGCGTACAATAGCGTAAATTTCCGCATGTCAAGTTTTACGCGCTGTTTATTTTTCATTATTTTTTTCTGTGTACTAAAATAGCATCAGAAAACATAGGATTAGTTAGCCGCAATCAGTTTTTAAGTATAGCTGCCATATAAAAAATATGTTTTTTATGGGTAAATGGGGCAAAACAGCTACTTACAGTCATGATTTAAGGTCGGAATACAAACCATACTTATTCTCTACTAAAATAGCATCAGAAAACATAGGGGTAGTTAGCCGCAATCGGTTTTAAAGAGTAGCTGTCATAGAAAAAATGCATTTTTCAGAGGAAAATGGGGCAAAACAGCCCCTTCCAGTCACGACCCAGGGCCGGAATGTTTACCATACGTATTCTCTACAAAATTAACATTAGTAAACATAGGAGTAGTTAGCCGCAATCGGTTTTTAAGTATAGCTCCCATATAAAAAATATGTTTTTTAGGGGTAAATGGGGCAAAACAGCCACTTGCAGTCATAATTTAGGGTCGGAATACATACCATACTTATTCTCCACTAAAATAGCATCAGTAAACATAGGAGTAGTTAGCCGCAATCGGCTTTTAAGTATGGCTCCCATGGAAAAAATATGTTTTTAAGGGTAAATGGGGCAAAACGGCCAGTTCCCATAATTTCCGGTGAACGAAAATAGCACCAATCGATTTGTTGTGAATTTTCCCTTAAGGAAGGGTATTTCTCTGCCGCAGCAAGTTGCCGCAATAAATAGGTACCTTTTTGGGTCACTTTTTCCCCACTGTGCAATGCATGTCTGGCGTTACTTAGGCGACGATTTTATTGAATGAAAATTTCCCACACAAGCTGTTTTACGCACCGTTGCTTACGTTGTTAGCAAACAGCGCATGAGCTGATCGCATTGGGATTTCTCACTGAGACTCACCAATGTTAATGTAAGGTACACTAGCTTCGTGATACTCGTGTGCGCATAAATTCTATGCGCGTAGCAGTCGTTGCTCAGTCTCATCTTTTTTTTGTACGCGTGCATGATGTCTATTTTGCCTAGAAAACATTCATTGAGGCATTCAAATATCGTTATAACTTAGATTATCGTAATAATCTAGTATTTCAACTTATATGAACATGCAACCATGCAAACATGCAAGTGACTTCAACGCCGTTAAACCCTTTCCTACTTTGTGACCAAATAATCTCGGAATTTTCCCAATCAAACAACAAACGTCAGTAATCAGTCGATTTTCAAGGTCGAGAACTACAAATGCAACACGTGAGCATCGCGAAAATTTTTATTTTTTCCGATTTTATCGTCCAGTGTTATCTCATTCAGGTGACAGTATATTATATCACAATCGGTTTCCCATACGATGTCATTGGAAAATGAAAGTTTTATTGTGCCTTGCAACAAGCTGACAACTGTCGTGATCATTTACCAAGGCTCTCACAGAAGTATAAAATTTATCGGCAGTACAAATAGCACTTGCTATTAAAACATTCATCACCAAAATCCACCACAAAGTGGCAAAATTTTCAAAAATATCGAGGCAGCTTTTTTCTGGAAGTATGTTTTTCTTAGGCGACTATTTGGCGTTTATTTTTCGTTGCGACTAAAAATAAGCGGAGGAGTAGAAATTTTTATGATAGGTAAAATAACATTCTGTGCAGATATGTTCTACAAAATAAATCCACATGCTCAGCAAACCAGCACTCGTAAACATCCATACAATGTAACATGCTTGAAGGTCATCCTCGGATTGTGCATCGCAACTCTTTGGCCGGCTATGATGATGAAAACAATCGGGAAACTCATATTTTATCATGTCGCAAAAGTCAAAAGCATGTTTACTCTCCGGGGATGGGCATGTGTAACTGTAACCTAATCCCAGCCCTGCATGTGCACGGAAACAAATCATAGTACCGGGTGAGTATCCAATTGCCGGAAGGATCTCCAGTTAGCTTTACGAGCCACGGCTCATGATTACCAATCTTGAAAATCCACCGAATCCACTGACTAATACTTGATCCGGCTAAGGATGCTTTAGACTGGAAATCATTCTCACTTCCTTAATCAAAATCTATTCTTTTACAAGGTAAATATTCATGCGATAGCTGGTATAGAATTGATAGCATGGTATAGCTGGCGATAGCACTTAACAGCTGTTGACATGTTAATACGACACTAAGTTGAAATGTAGGCTAAGTTCCAGTTGGAATGTAGAGCCATTGAAAAAGGATGGGATATTATCATGGGACATCATTTACTGTGCAACCAGCATGTCAGCATCAGAATACAAACATGCGTAAGGTGATGCTTTATATGGGCAGCTCCTTTATTCCTGTCTGCAACGTTTATTACTCGGACGCGGTCAAACTGAAGCATTTAATTTGTGGTACATTATTAGTATCTACAGATTTCTACATCAAAATAGTGGTGCTACCCAAATAGATCTTGTGGAGGTGTAAATATTATGCACCTTCCATGGCGGTATTTCTTTTATTCAAATTTTCGGAATGTACTTCAAAATACAAACCCAATTTTATCAAACTAGTAGTACTACTGTCTTTTGCGTATACAACCATAGTGTTTAGTTACATGGGTGTTTGTAATCAAAAACTTTCAACCGCTGATTGCCGCAGCTGAAATCCAGTTCTAATATGAAAAAGATGGAAACTGATTAGGAAATACAATTCTAAAAGTATTGGGAACAAAGGCGGATTGATTTTTTTAGGACAGGAAATATTGTTAAGTTTAAAGAAAACGTGTAATTCATACAAGGACAACTCTATACTGAATCGTAAGTGATAAATTACTAGCCGTGGAAATGTAAATTAGAACACTTATTAAAACGTCTGTTATGTTCCTTTGTTTTTGATCCACTGGCTTCAGACAGCTCAAAGGTAATTTTACTGCAGATTCTCCAAATAACAAAACCAAGTCGAAGTTTTACCAGAATACGACCCCGAGCCCATCGCCAAACCACACACCTCCATAGTAGCCGGCCAGTCCTAACCAATTACATGTCATCGTGTCATATTTCCATCCACTTGTTTATCCTTCTGTAGCTGTCCCGATAAAATGGAAACAATGTGCCTACGACCTGTGCCACTTGATTTGGTCTGTAATTGTCTACCGCTGCTGTCACAACTGGTTCGTGCCAGATGTTTCAGCAGATATGTTCGTGTGTAAGCTATCGGGACAACGAAACGACGGTAATTCCTTGTTGTGAGACATTTATAGCTCCATATTCTTGGCCGGAGTTTCCGTGAAAGCACGCCGGATTATTGTCAGTCGGTTGGGCTTCCAACCGGCTAAACTTCCACTCGCCTTTGTTCGTATGTACCACAACCCATCACAGGCAGACGGTGGTGGCCACTTTAATTTGATTGGATTAGATCGATTGTCGACGGGCAATTAAATCAAGCATGCGACTGAGTTGGTAATCTTCACAGTTTGCGGATATACAGCGACACGCTGTGCCTGGACAATTTAAATTAATCAACATGATGGAGTTTGTAATTGTGGTGCGACGATGCGATGCGTAACTCGTTGACAATTAGGATCGATTAAATGCCTCGAGTACCACCCTGCTGCGCTTATTAGCCACACTAGACATATTCAGTAAATATTTCACAAATAATATTAATTTTATTTCCATTAAAATATCTCCTGCAGCAAGGAGGTAAGAAAAGTGACAATTTAATTTTAACATGCACGTGTTTTTTGAGCTTTTCATTATAGAATTCTGGGTTTCCGCTACTTTCATTTACCCTCTTCTACGCATTAGAGCTAGTTGCGTTGATGGATATGTAACCATTCGTCAACCTTACGTTATTTCAAGCTAAAATTTATTTGGATTCGAGAACTCTCTTTATTGACATCAGCAGATTCGTTACCCTTCATTCAGAAAAAGGTCACCAGTTTATAGCATGACGAACCTAATCGAATTTCAACAAAGTAAAGTTCATTTCTAAAACTCCACTACGCTGTTTACTTCCCACGCTTCTGAAATGGCTGTGATATAAGTTTTGCTTCTGATCCACCGCTGGAGATAATTAGCAATTTCTTTCAATTGAGGGGACATTTCTTCATAACCCACCATGGAAGGAACAATGAACACTTGACAAGCTCAGGAAAATGAAGCAGTTGTAAGACAAAGCGTAACTTTTCGGATCCTTGCCCATCCCACGAGTAACAAAAACAGCAAAGGCATGGCCACATTTTAGCAATGCTAATTTACTGAAATGAACAAAAATGATCTTTTCCATCGAGTAAAAAAAAGGAAAAAATATAGAATGTTGATCAAGAAATTGAAAAATAAATAAAGCAGTAAGGCAGATATGAATGACAGATAATTAGACTAAGTAAAATGAATCAACAGATGAGAAAGAAAAAGTCAGTCAAAAAAGGGGTAAATCAACAAAAAAATAAAAGACACAGAAGGACGAACACTTACCCTCGGCACGGTGATATTGATTAAACCCCAACAGATTTTCTTCAAACCCCAGCGTATCCTGCCGCCTCCGCTCTGCTTCTGAGGAACGACGATGGAGGGACCGATGTACGATGGTCGATGACCATTCCCGACGTGAAATAATTCAATTCGGGGATTTCATTTCGCACGCGTACGACGAACGATGACAGTTTTGAGTTTTTTATGGGGTTCGAAGCGATGTTTGTTATTTTACAGTTTTTTTTGTAGGGGTGTTTTGATTAAAATTGTTGAGAAAGTTTTTTGCAGTTTTTGTTTTTTTTTATCATCGCGTTGGTGACATCAACATAGAAAAGATAGTGATAGAAAATTTGGAATAGTTGCGGGTGAGAAAAGAAAAAAGATTGTATAAAAACATGGTACAAAGTGAATACGAACGGGCGAAGAAATGCGGACAAAACTTTTAACCGTTACATAACAAATAAGGAAAACAGTTAGTAGTTGAGAAGCTTACAAGTTATCAACAACAACAGTAGCAAATTGAAGCAAGGTTTGGAAGGATGAAAAAGACAGGAAATACAAAACAGTGACACATTGATTGGAGTATTTGCAACTCAACAGTCTAACGGAATGGGAAAAGTTTTCCGGAGGAACTTGTTCAGTGATATTGCTTTTTCTTCACAGTGCGAAGCTGGATACGAACGTGATAATTATTGAGAGGGAGTTTATTATTTTCCTTCACTGTCGAGGAGGATGACGTCAATTTACCAAGAAAAACTTTGATCCATGCGCTCATAAACAACTACCCAATTGTTGAGGAAGTGAAGAAATAGTCAATTCTGTACGGTGCGCGGTAAGATGTACGGCTCCAAAAAAGACCCTGTCCGGTCCAGACCAAAAAGGAAGAAAGAGAGCAGGAAGTAGTTGAATTTGATGTGAGAATAAATTTTGAATTTGGAAATAGAAATTATTAAATTGATAATATCTGCGGCTCAAAAATATGTCTTGAAGATAAACAATATATGTCATGCATAGATTCTAAAAATACATAAAGAATTATCTGGGTGTCCACAGCAGACTTACAAAGTCGGTCTCCGAATCCGGCAAATTTACTGAAAAAATCATCCGAATTTTCAGAACTAATTCATCCGATCTTCCAGAGGAAAGTAATCCAAATTTCCAGAAGCGAATCATCTGAATCTCCAGAGAAATTGAAAATTCCAGAGAACAATCATCAGAAATTAGAAAGGAAATTCATTCATATTTTCTACAAGAAACCCATTCGAATGTCTGGAGAAAACTCAACCAAATTTCCAGAGGAATTGCATTCGAATTTCCAGACGAAATGCATACGAATTTCCGGAGAAAATTCATCCGAAATTCTAAAGGAAACTTATCCGAAATTGCAGAGAAAATTCATCTGAATTTCCAGAAAAAATCATCTGAGCTTCCGGAGGAATTTCATTCAAATCTTAAGAGGAAATTCATTCAAATTTTCAGAGGAAATTTATCCTAATATCCCGTGGAAATGTATCCCAAATCCCAGAGGAAATTCTTTCGATTTTCCAGAGTCGAAATTCGATATCATTTTATGCATTTTGATCGAGTGTGTCAAACGTAATACACATGTATCGAATAATAGATTCATCTTGAATATTTTAACGAATCTTCTTCTCGATTACTGAATTCATGGAAGATATAGAAGAACACTTGCATAAAGTCATGATGCTGAAACTTGAAGCCAAACACTCCAGCATCGAAGGTCCTCCGATGGCAATGAAAAAGAAGTTAATTACAAACAAAAGACAGCCGCAGGCATTTTTTTCCATGCCTTTTTCCAGTTGTTAATTTCTTCCGAATTTCCTTTTTTCCCGTTTTCCCAAAATCCCCGATGTAAAGGCAGCCCAGCAGCGTTACTCTGTTTGTTTTAGTTAACGCAACGCTTTCTTCGTCGGCCGCCCATAGCTTTAATGAACTTTCTTTTAATTAATATCAGTTTATTCAATCACCGTTTGGGCTCTGTCGTCCGGAAGCTAATGGTCTTTTTCCTGTTGGATCGGAAATAAACTTTTGGGGAACGGGCAGATTCATTGATTACGTCACAACAATGAAGTGAATTTTCAATTCCGTTACTCAATTCGTTACGCTTTTGGCATGTAATGGCACGCTCCTCATGGCTCTGACTTGTAGTTCAAGTTATGGACGATCCAAAAACTGCGGTAAGCACAAGTGAGTGCGAATGAGCCATACTTAGTACTCAAATGTTTTCGTCTGCTGTTTACGATTATTCGCATGGAGCTTGGGTAAACACCGAATTGTTTTCGGGTGGGACATTTGGCAAAAGTTGTTCGCTTCTTTTGCCGGAACCAGACAAACCAACTGCTAGAGCGATATTTTTTCCTTACTCTTTATTGTGATAACTTTATGATAATCTGGTCGGAAGATTAGATTGAATAAAAATTTCATAAAGCCTTCGCATTAATGGCTTTTAGATATTGGATTTTTTTTAATCAAAAATAATCACAACTAATCAAAGCAGCAATGATTGGTGATTGGTGAAATTCCTTACCCATATTTTCTGCATCAATTTGCTAATTTATGCTTGATTTTATGATTGTTTATTATGATTTATGCGGGTTTGCTGCGTCGCAGCATGCGTGGAATAATAAAAAAGACAGTTGTGTTTGGCTTCCGTTTTGCATGGATTGCCCTTGAAAACGCGAGTGCATTTAGTTTTGGATTGCAGAAGGCTTGTCCTTTAAGGGGGTTCAATGTAATACATTTATGAATAATTCATCTTATCCGGTTCATATACTTGACAGCAGTACTGTACTGCAAAAGCTCGTGATCGTCATAAGAAAGGAGTTATAAAAGGATGTTGTGCTTTGTTTTAAAATTAAAATTTCTAAATTATTTTAATGGATATATGTAGAGAATAATGACTACTCGTTAAATTAATCTTATTCATTTAATCCAGAGTCTATTGAATATAGAGTTGCGCAAAGAGTGAAGCGAAATCTACCTATTGAGCTATCAAACCAAGGGCAGATATGTAAACATCGCGTAACATTTCTCATTGAAATTTAGAAATGCCAGTACTGCTTGACATTGACCTTTTTGGCCATTAAAATGAAGAGTAGGCTTTGAAATTCGAAAACAACAAAAATCGAATACAAATCACCACCCAGGAACCTCGTAGTTTTTTATAGTTAGCATTTGTTCGCGAGCTGACTATAATCACAATAAATATACAATACAATAAATGTAATGCAAGCCCGAGGACGGAAAAGGGAGGTCAGGTCAGGTCAAAGAGAGATCAATTTGGGGTGCACGCGGCATCATTATTCTTGATACCAGTCGTGCAGAGGGAAGCAGGCGCGAAGTCGACCCTTCCCACCTTCCAAGGACATAGGGCGTGGTAAGGCCACCTGGAAAGCCGGCAATGCACGATACCATGGTGTACTTCTAAAAAAGCGAGTCACGATGTTCGATGCTGCAAGGACACGCGGCTAACCTCGAGGGTGCGTTGTGCACTGGCCCCCCTTTGAAGCATTACTTTCTGGTTGTACTTTGGCGGCAATAGAAACGGTTTAGCGGGTCGGGATGTAGTCCTGCCTCCCTTGTTTGCTGTTGGAGGTGGTCCCTAACCCCGCACTTCCTGGACAACCCAGGATGTCTGTTGAGCAGATTTCCCCTCCATTGCTTAGGAAGAAAAAAAGGGGGGGTAGTCTAGTCAACTCGAGTTCGAGCACTTCGAACAACTTTTTCAAGTGCCAGCCAGGCCATCACCACCTCGGCATGATCTGCCTAGGATCCGACGTATAACACGCGTCAATACCGAAGCTCCATCACTGCTAGAGATTCAAACAGCCATCCAAAGCATGAAATCGAATAAAGCCCCAGGGGTCGACCGCATATCACCCGAGATGCTCAAAGCTGACCCCATGACATCCGCTCAACTACTGCATCGTTTATTTCGTAATATCTGGGACACCGCAACTTTCCCGGTGGACTGGATGCAAGGTATCTTAGTGAAGGTGCCCAAAAAGGGTGACTTGACTGTATGCGATAACTGGCGAGGCATTATGTTGCTGTGTACCGTTCTCAAAGTTCTGTGCAAAATTATCCTAGCCCGGATTCAGAAGAAGATCGATGCGACTCTCCGGCGGCAGCAAGCCGGATTCCGTGCCGGAAGATCCTGTGTGGACCATATTGTCACGCTCCGCATCATTCTGAAACAGGTCAACGAATTCCAAGAGTCCCTTTACTTGGTATTCATTCACTACGAAAAAGCTTTCGACCGTCTCAATCACGAGAATATGTGGGGCGCCCTGAGACGCAAGGGGGTTCCTGAGAAAATCATCGGCCTCATCGAGGCACAGTACGAGGCCTTCTCGTGTAGAGTGCTGCACAATGGGGTCTTGTCCGACCCTATTCGGGTCGTAGCTGGTGTGAGACAAGGATGTATTCTATCACCGTTACTGTTCCTCATCGTAATCGACGAGATTCTGGTAAATGCGATTGACGGTGAACCAAACCGCGGGCTGTTATGGCAGCCTATAACCATGGAGCACCTAAATGACTTCGAATTGGCGGATGATGTTGCACTCCAATGCCAAGGTGTCATGCGACCCGTGCCGAGGGCTGAATGGTTGAGGGGGTTCTAAACATGCTCAACCGCGAACGGAGACTGGGGTGCACCAGGGCAAACACCCCAGTAAGCAGCCCTTACTGCACTGGCACTGGTGCAGTGGCACTGGTGCAGTGGACATTTATTCCCCTAGCTACTCGTGGGACCAAAAAATGAGTACAAATTTTACAAACAACCCTCAAGGTGACGACTGCCTCTCTCAGTCGTGTGAGAGCGAAGTGGAGAATACTCTGAGTCAGCTTGGCCTTACCGAAGACCAGCTACTCAGTAGTTCGCAGGAGAAGATGGAAATATCCTGCCCCTCAACGCCTATCTCCCGGAGCAGCACATGTTTCGACAAAGCTGATCCAGATCTACAACCCCCTTCATCGACCGACTCCAACCTGCTGGACATGGAAGATAACGAAGATGATGGTATAAGGATCGTCATCAACCCCCAAAAATCTTTAGCAAGTAGCAAAGGATCCGAAGATAACAAGGGTTCTACGGAAGCCAAGGGTGCTCCGAGCAAGAAAATCCCCGCCTTGTCCATAATCCTGAATAAGGAGAGCGAGCCCACTTCCTCAAAACGCTCGAGAAACGACCTAGACAAATCCGCCACAGAGGACCCCAAACAAAAAAGGGTGAAGCACCATCTGGATCCGAGAGAGCGCGCCCACTCAGAAAAACGTGTCTGGACAACAAAACCCACCCATGAGGAAAACAGCTGGTATCAGCTACAGTGATATGGCCAAAAGCGTGAAGGTCGGGATAATACCCAAAGACTTTCCCACCGTCCAACTCACTACAGCCCAGCTAGACCTTCTACAAGAAGCACTCCTGCTCAGAGTAGTTCAACAGCGAAACGAGCCAATAAAACCCAAATTCAACAACCTCATCTACAAGTCCGGTTACATGGTTCTAATCTGTAAGGATCAAGAGACTGCTGAGTGGTTAAAGAGAATATCCCCATCCATGAAACCCTGGGAAGGTGCAGAGCTGATGGCAATGGACGAAGTGGCGATTCCACGTCCAGAGATGATCCGAGCATTCTTCCCACAAAGCTCCAGCTATGATGACGACCGAATAAAGGCTCTCATAGAAAGCCAAAATGACATCACAACAACTAATTGGCGTATTGTGAAACGATCCATTCTGAAAGATATTCATGTTGAATGGATCTTCACAGTAGAGGGTGCGTCGATGGAAAAGTTGAAGAAGTCCAAATACACCCTCAACTACCGATTTGGTGAAATCCAACTAAGGAAGATTACAGATCAACCGACTGCCGCTACCGCCAATCCGACTGGAAGGCCGACCCAAGAGCAATCTGAGGAGGCCTCCTGTTCGGGCGAGGTTCGACTAACTGGAAGGCCGACCCAAGAGAAATCTGAGGAAGCCTCCGGTTCGGGCGAGGTTAGTAAATCTCACCCCAAAAGCACCATAAAGGCTAGTCTGTCCGCCTCTAAAGGAAAAGCTCGAAGCTTACATGCGACCCCCTGCTCTAGTGGTACCAAAACAAAGGTAACTAAACAGGGCAAAGGGGGTGCAAAAAGCGATAGTTTGACCACAGAGGCGAAACTGGCGGGCCAGGTTGCTACAGGGAAGAGAGAAAACCCAAACTGTAACATCAAACGACATCCTGATGATCCGCAACATCCAAAGCCGGACAGTCGTCGTCCGGAAAAAGCAGGAACCCCGGAAATGGCGACTAAAGTTCTGCAAGTGAGCCTCCACCATGCTGAGAGCGCCACGGGTGTGCTCTGTCGGAGGTTCACCAAAGAGAATTCAACCGTGGCCCTCATTCAAGAGCCATGGGTCAATAAATCCAGAATACAAGGTATTCCACAACACTCATGTAAGTTGGTATATGATGACAGCCAGCTTTCTCCTAGAGCGGCTATTTTATTACATAACAACTGTAAATACTTTCCAATTTCAGAATTCATAAAAAGGGACATCGTAGCGGTCAGGATGGAGGTACCTTCCGCCAGAGGGAGTAGAGAGATCTTGGTGGTCACGGCATACTTCCCAGGTGACGTGGACGAAATCCCTCCTCCAGAAATAGCTGCGCTCGTAGCCTACAGCCACCGACACAACATCCCCTTCGTCATAGGGTGCGACGCAAATGCACATCACACCATATGGGGAAGTACCAATATAAACACCAGAGGTGAGTACCTGTTACAGTTTCTCTCTTCCAAGAACATTGACATTTGTAATGTTGGTGACAAGCCCACGTTTGAAAACTCCATTCGTCAGGAAGTTTTGGACTTGACTCTATGTAGTCGGTCTATCTCTGATAAAATAAAAAACTGGCATGTTTCTGAAGAAATATCAATGTCAGACCATAAACACATCATCTTCGAATGGGAAGGGGGTCTAACGATGGAAAAAACGTTTAAAGATCCTAAGAAAACTGATTGGGAATCCTACTCAGCTATCCTACGATCCGAAGAGTACATCATAGAAAGTCACATCAAGTCCATAACACAATTGGAAGATGCGTCCAAATTCATTAAAAACAAAATTCTTAACGCCTACCAAGAGAGCTGTCCAACTAAATCAACTAGTTCGAGTAGAGACGTTCCATGGTGGAATAAAACTCTTGAGAAGCTTAGGAAAACTGCGCGTAGGGAGTTCAACCGTGCTAAGCGAACCGGCGATTGGAGCCTATACAGAAAGGCCCTGACGAACTACAACAAAGAAATAAGGTCAGCCAAACGGAAATCGTGGATTCTAATGTGTGAAAGCATAGAGAATACACCCGTAGTGGCCAGACTTCAAAAACTCTTTCAAAAGACCACTCCAATGGTGTGGGTAGCCTCCGAAAGACGGATGGTTCGCTCACTGTAGAGCCTAGCGATACACTGAGCGAATTGTTAAAGATCCACTTCCTGATTCAATCCCTGAGTCGTGCATCGGCGACCAAGGTACTGGAATTGCTGTCTCATATCCACAAGAGATCCAATCATGGGTTTCTGGATCTAAAAAAGACGCAATAAAGGTTGCAAAGGAAGCTTTCACTCGGGCCAGGGTTGAGAGGGCTGTGAGATCTTTCGAGCCATTTAAGTCTCCTGGCATGGATGGAATATTCCCAGCGTTGATCCAAAAAGAGGAGAAAACACTGGTTCCACCCTTGGTTGAGATTTTTAAGGCGAGTCTGATTTTGGGGCACATACCTAACGATTGGCGTCAAATCCGGGCTGTCTTCATTCCGAAGGCAGGCAAGAGAGATAAAACCAACCCCAAAGCATTCAGGCCGATAAGTTTATCCTCTGTAATGCTCAAAATTATGGAAAAGGTACTATGCGAGTACATAAATCACAAATTTATGAAAGCAATGCCTTTGTCAAAAAACCAATTCGCTTATCAAAGTGGAAAATCTACGATCTCTGCACTACATACGGTAGTTCAAAAAATCGAAAAAACACTTAAAGCAAAAGAAATTGCTCTTGTAGCATTTCTTGATATTGAGGGCGCATTCGATAACGCTTCTTATTCGTCTATAGGGTCAGCAATGTTGAGGAGAAAATTCGACCCATGCATTGTTACCTGGGTACATGCTATGCTAGCTAATCGGAAAATCTCCTCTGAGCTTAGCGGTTCATACATCACTGTTAAAGCAACAAGGGGGTGTCCGCAAGGCGGAGTGCTTTCTCCTTTGTTGTGGTCACTGGTGGTGGATGAGCTTCTAGACAGCTTAAGGAGAAGAGGCTTCGAAGTGGTTGGATATGCTGATGACGTTGTCATTATTGTACGAGGCAAATTCGAAAGTGTTATCGTGGAAAGGATGCAATCTGCCCTAAATCACACTTTTTCCTGGTGTCAAAAGGATCAACTAGGCATAAATCCTACAAAAACATCCATTATCCCTTTCACCAAACGGAGAAAGGTACAACTTAAACCCCTTTTCTTGAATCAAACACAATTAGTTTATCCAAGTGAAGTAAAATATCTGGGTGTCATACTCGACGCAAAGCCTAATTGGAACTCTCAGCTCCAATCAGTTGTGCAGAAAGGTCTCAATACACTTTGGGTTTGTTCAAAACCCTTGGTAAAAGATGGGGCCTAAAACCAAGTATGATCATGTGGATATATAAAACCATTGTCCGTCCCAGGACATCTTACGCTTCCCTTGTCTGGTGGCCTAAAACTAATGAGGCTGCTGCAAGGGCTAAGCTCAACAAAATCCAACGCACCGCTTGCATAGCCATCACTGGTGCAGTTCGTAGTACACCCACTTTGGCCCTAGACGCAATGCTTCACCTGCCCCGGTTAGATCAATTCATAAAGCTGGAAGCGGAAAAAGTGCTCTAAGGTTAAAGAGAACAAAACACTGCTGTCGGGAGACCCTACGGGTCACCTCAGCATATTAAATGAATTTGCCATAAATCCCGCAATAGGAATTTGTAGTGACTGGATGGAAACGGTAGTCAATTATGACTTACCTTACGATGTGTCCATTCCTTCCTGCCAGGAGTGGGAAGGAGGTGGACCCAGCGTTCCAACAGGCTCTATAAATTTCTTCACAGATGGTTCGAAAATGAATAATCTGACAGGATCCGGAATCTATGGCCCTACAACAAAAATTTCTGTCCACTTAGGACAGTGGCCCACAGTATTTCAGGCGGAAATATATGCAATATTAGAATATAGATTTGCAAAAATATGTATTTTCTCTGACAGCCAAGCGGCACTTAAGTCGCTTAATAACTACACTTGTAACTCAAAGCTAGTGTGGGAATGCATTCTGGCTTTGAAAAACTTATCCATACGCAATCGAGTCTACCTATATTGGATCCCAGGACATACGGGTCTAGAGGGAAACGAGATTGCTGATGAGCTAGCCAGGAATGGATCTAATGAAAGGTTCATTGGCCCTGAGCCCTTCTGCGGGATCTCAGACTCTGTAAAAATGGAACTGAACAAATATATGGTCAGTCAAATCACATCAAACTGGAATGCACTTCCCCATACGAGCCAATCCAAAAGGCTCGTAACGATTAACCCCAAGAAAACCCAACAACTATTAGGTCTCAACAAAAGGGATCTCAACATCTACACCGGTCTAATAACTGGACACTGCCCCTGCAGATACCATCTACAAAAGATCGGAGCAATCCAAACCTCAAATTGCCGCTTCTGTGACGAGGAGAGAGAAACATCAGAACACATCCTCTGCTATTGCAGTGCACTCACCCAACGTAGGTTCAAAGTTCTCAGCAAGCCCTTTTAGGGCCTGCTGACATATGGATCTCATCCCCAAGGACGTGGTTGGCTTCATAAAGCTAGTCTCGCCAGAATGGGGGAGTCACATACTGTAACTCAGGATCTCTATTCATCAATAATAGATGGTCTTGAGTTCAGTCGATACCAAGGTATCTCAGTGACAAACATGTTACTGAGATAACTTGCGTATTTCACAGCAAAAGGGTATATCACAATAGTCCTAAAATCTGGACGCAGTGATCTTCACCCGACAAACGAGGAAAAAAAAAGGCCGTCTTCAGTGTCTCGTACTTGACTCGACTTCTTATCAGTGGAGAATGTTGAAAGCTTCCAATATCTTGGTAGCCAAATGGCGTCAGACGGCGGTACCAAGATCGACATAGGCGCACGGATAAAGAAAGCAAGGGCTGCCTTTGCGAGTTTAAGAAATATCTGGAAAACAGGCAGATAAGTGAACGCACCAACATACGAATTTCCAACTCTAACGTGAAATCTGTGCTGTTATACGCTAGCGAAACATGGTGTGTATCAGTGGAGAACACTCAACGGCTGCAGGTGTTCATTAACAGATGCCTGCGGTATATAATTCGGGCCTGGTGGCCTCACAACTGGATCTCAAACAACGAGCTCCATCGTCGTTGTCACCAGAGGCCGATAGCAACAGAAATTCGGGATCGGAAGTGGGGCTGGGTCGGCCACACTCTACGTAGGGGCAGAAACGAAATCTGTAAACAAGCATTAGACTGGAACCCAGCGGGACATCGCAGCAGAGGCAGACCCAGAGGTTCATGGCGGCGAAGCCTTAATAAAGAAATAAAAGAAGTCGACCGAAATCTAACCTGGCAACAGGTTAAAGCGATAGCCGGGCAACGCTCAGGATGGAGATCTTTCAAGTCGGCCCTTTGCACCACCGGAGGTGTGCAGGATCCATAAGTAAAGTAAGTAAGTAAGTCCAGTCAATCGATCGGCCAAAATTAAAATATTTATACTCAACCAGCGACTGTTAAGTTCTCAAACAATTCCAAAACATATACACTGGAGTCGGTTTTTACGTATACATTCCGCGTGAATCAAAACTGAGTAAAAAACGACTTTACTAAAAATCGATTTTTTTGTGGTTTTTTACGTGTTTCCTTTTTTAAAACCTCGTAAATAAAGCTGTTGAAAAAATCCGCGTAGATCCCGAAAATCACGTATAAAAAACGCGTAAATCTCGAAAACCGCATAAAAAACTACTTTTAATCAAAAATTAGTTTTTCGCTATTTTTACGCGTAACCAAAGGTGTGTTTTGTAGGACGTAGAACGATCGTAGATCGCGTCCATGTTTTCTTCATTAAGCAGAACGATCAGCCGGTCACCGAAATTTTGTTCTGCGTAGTGCGGGTGAGTAAGTTAATTAGAAAGTTAAAGTTTAGATCGCGCCCAGACAAGTTTTTTTCAGGAAGCAGAACGATCGGCCGGTCATCATAGTTTTATTCTGCTTGGTGCGGTAAGCAGAACGATCAGCCGATCACCGAAATTTTGTTCTGCTTTGTGCGGCCTTTAAAAAAATTAGTACTGTTTTCATCGATCAAACTACACGCTATACACGGCATACCGTTTACCAAAACGAACCCTGCCACACTCCCTACCCCATATATCCAACATCCCAGTGATTTCTCGTGGAAGTGCAGATGACTCGTCGGCTTCTATCAAAGCGAGAATCATGTCAACATTCTCCTACCCATTCCTCAATTGACCTGCATTCTGACACGGCCGGCGCTGGTATTGCTTATTTTTGGGTCACCAGTTCTTACACATTGAAGATGATGTTAGTCCCAAACTTCATCTGTTGGTTCTCTGTGTAATTACAGCTGACCTGGCAATAACGGAGTAGCAACCGTGGGCGGTCAATCATGCTCATGCTCATGCTCATGCTCATTTTTACGCGTAACCAAAGGCCTATTGACCTGTTTCAAATATGGTACATGCTCCTTGTGCTACATTAAATATAATATGAACGAAGAATAACTACTACCATCCAAGAAATTCCTGGAGTAAGGGCTTTTGATCTACACGCGCAACCAAAGGTCTGTTAACCTCTTTCAAATATGGTCATGCTCTTTGTGCTACACTTAAAAGAATTTGTACAAAGCATAACTTATTGGCTATCCAAGAAATTCCAGGGGTAAGGCCTTAAGATCTACACGCGTAACCAAAGGTCTATCGACCTCTTTCAAATATAGTGCATGTTCCTTGTGGAACATAGAGTAGAATGTATACGCAGCATAACCTCTTGGCTTCACAAAAAAGATGCTTGAGTAAGGCCTCTAGATCTACACGCGTAAACAAAGGTCTGTCGCCCTGTTTCAAATATAGTGCATGCTCCTTATTGTAGATAAAATAGAATGTGTACACAACATAACTTCTTGGCCGTCAAAAAAAAAATCCTTAAGTATGGCTGTTAAGGCTGTTATGACCTGTTTCAAATATATGGTACACGCTCTTTATTGTAGATGAAATAGAATGTTTACACAGAATAGTTTCTTGTCTATCCAAGCAATTCCTGCAGCAAAGCCTTTTAATCTACACACGCAAACCAAGGTCTCTCGACCTGTTTCAAATATTGTGCATGCTCCTTGTGGTACATGGAATGAATTCCCAGATGCGCGTTAAAATAGTCACTTGAATAACAACCCGATTCAGGAACGTTGTACGGGTTAGAAATCGGTCCTCGACTCCGAGACCGACTGCCACAGCAGCTGCTGAGCAGATGCACAGTGGTTAAGATTCAACTGTGTTACTTGCATGGCTTCCTCTTGTTTTCCTCTCAGAAGGGACACGGAGATCCACCCATAACGTGACTACATGCTTGCTTTTTGCTGGCGCAGATGGACTCTTTGTAGCCTTATCGCATTCCTGCGCCTTGTGCCCTTCTTAACAACAATGACGACACAGGTTACTACGGTCTGGGCCCTTACAGTCGTAGGACTGATGTCCCGACTCAGAGCACCAATAGTAGCTGTCCACTGAAGGTGGCTGAAGTTTGCATATTGGGCATAATGACCAGCCGACTTCAACTTCCCTCGCACCATGACCTAGGGTAGGCTAGCTGCGTCCACCTCTCACATTTCAAATCTCACTTCTTACTTCACACTTCTTACTTCTCACTTTTCGCTTCTCAATTCACACTTCTTACTTTTTACTTTCCCCTTTTCACTTCTTCCTTCTTGCTTCTCACTTCTCACATTTTACTCCTTGTTTCTCATTTCTCATTTCTCATTCAGCCTAATGGCTGTGGCCAAATGACCTTCGAGACTGACGGCCTTCACTCTAATGACCCAGCATTGTATCTCCATTAAGTGTTTTCATCATTACCCGCTTAGCTGCGGAGGACGACGGAGGTACTTCGTAGCTTAGTAGGGAAAGCACCTGTCTAGCGTACTGGGGTCGTGAGATCAAAGCCCACCGATGGGGCGGTTACCCTCCAATTCCTTTTCCGTACTAAATCTATCACATGTAGTACATATGCATAATCGAGTTTCAGACATAGTAATTAATTTCCACTCCGGGTGGCTGAATACCCGGCATATAGGAAATTAACTTTGAATGTACTGAAGAAAAACTTGCAAATTTATAGGGTCTTATACAATATATGTATAACAATCTAGCATTTTCGCATATGCCCAGTTTTTATACAGGTGTTGGTTGGTTCTTATACAGAATTTTTAAAAAATCTAACAATCACTGGTTGGGTGTAGTAAAAAAAATAGCTGTACGGATTTTGACCCTTTGATTCGAAATCCGTCTACGGTGATTTTGTTTACACCCGATTCTTTTTTTACACGGGGGATGCGTTCCGTGTAAAAGAAGTTTTCAGTTCAAAATTTGAAAATCCGTGTAAAAAAAAATTATGATTTCTCGACAAATCATGGAAAATGAAGCAACTTTGCCAAAATTTTGTATGGAATTTTCTTTACACGACCGTGTAAAAACAGAATCGAGTGTATTATTTTGTCATATTTTCCGTTACTTTAAATGCGTAAAAATTAAACACTCCGAAAATAGAGACCCTCGTTAGCCTTTATTAATTACGAACGTTTTATTTACGTTCTTTTTGGATTTTCTAGAAACTTTTACGAATACTGGAGTGCATAGATGTACGGATTTCGATGCCCCACAATAGGGTGTTATCGTCTGCCAGGGAGTCGTAACTCATTTATTTTTTCAGAGTTGGTTGGTATTGGAAGCAGCCATTCCAAGTCCTGGTTGTCGATCATTATTTCACAGGCTTTAGCAACATCCGGGAGGACAGCTATTGTGTAGTGTTGACCTCGATAACCGACCACAGCTAACATGTCCGCAGGGCCGTTTCCTGACTCGCACAGTGCCCTATAGGATCCAGGCAAATATCACATTCTGAAGTAGGCACGCAAGAATGGACTTAATCCATGGATGCTGTAGCGCAGTGATGGCACTGGCCGAGTTCGTAAGAATTAGGATCGGTTTGTTGGAGGGAGTGGAGCGGCCACCTGCACACTGTGACGAAATGGGAACATACCTGCTTCCGCGCAGGCAGCCGCAGCGGGTGTGGAAGGAAGAATCCCGAAAGTTATATGGAGGTACTGATTAAAACCGGAGATAGTATGCTGACAAGTTCCCGGTGAACTAGGCAAGTCAGCTCCAGTCCATACAGTAGTCTGCTATCGATTGGAGCCTGGGCAATCCGGAACCGTGTGGCTCTGTTATTAATCTTATGTGGTTTATATAGGGTTTCCATAAGAATAATCCTGGATCTGCAGCTAACCTTAACCGATCTGAAGTGACGCGTGAAAAATAGTTCACAGCCAATGGAGTCCCCATTTTTAAGGCTGGGTCAGAAAGACCGCTAGGGTATCTTAATGGGGGTAGCAGTTTACCGTATGGGGGTAGGTATAGTGGTAGTGCACCCGTCTAGCACAATGTGAGTTGTGGGTTCAATTCCCACTGGGAGGCAGTGGATATTTTTGCATATTTTATAAATATTCTCCTTCTCAAAACACATATTTTCGGTCTTCAGATATATACACATACACACGGACAGACAGACATTTGTTCAATGCGTCGAGGTGAGTCGATAGCTTTCCGGTACAACTTCATTGTACAAGAAAGCAAAAAAAACGATAAAAATGCCATCTAGATTAATATTTGGAATATCCGTGGGTTTTCTATTTCAATAAGAATACTAAATTGAAAGTAAATTAAGTTCTGGTAACAACGTTGACCCCGAGTAAAGAAACAAATACAATATAAACTACACTGCATATTTATGATGATGAAGATATTTTAATCAAAAAGTGAGTTGATTAATACTGCAAGATAAAAATTCAGAAAATAAATTTAAATCATCTAGATACTACGTTTTATGGAAACTTTTTATCTCGTAACATTGGAATGATTTTATTACGAATAGTGAAACATGCCTGCCATGAGCGCAAACCTGGAAACAGCTACCAATGTTTCGCGCTATGAAAATCACCTTCAAGAAGACCAGAGCAACCGTGGAAAGCCCTCCGGCAAGAGTAGAAAACTTACACACGATGGTTCGAGGAAAATTAATCGTGCCGTCAACTCTTCAACACTTGCACCTTCTACTGACAGTGGCGTAAATAGATCTATTTATCTGGGAACGAAGCAAAAACTGGTGGGCGAAGCCTTTTCCTGCTACACCAATGCTTCTTATACATAAATAGACTAACCAACTCCGGTAATAGGGTAAAGGTTTTAGATTGCTTGACTATGGCTTACATTACCACAAAATGATACTTGGGTGAAAACGACGATTCAGGTGACAAAAAAAACGAAATTTACCATCTCCGTTACGATTCTAGGAAACCATCGAGTGAATGGCAGCTGCCGTTAGGATCAGATACTACTGAATAATAAATACTCAACTGTTCGTTAGTCATAGCTCGGATCATGTGGTCGCAAAGATAGACTGTTTTAGGGTAGAAAATTGCGTCGAGTTGCTTCTGGTTCGTGTGGGACGCACTGGATGCCAAATAGCTTGTAAAGAATCAAATCGCCATAAATTATTCTCGGCTCCCCAGACAGCCACACGACGAGAAGGAGCTCTCTGTAAGAGGAATTTTCCTAAACCACTTATCGACACAACCGGAGGGCATGCATACGACGGGCGGGAAAGAGATTCACTATTGATGGAGAACGATTCCAATTAAATGCCTGACCTGTCATAAATTTCAATTTATGAGCGTCGTCAGAGGATATACCACCAGTAAAACCCAAATGGATCCCGTGGGATGTTGTTTCCGCAGGAGGTGAAGTACATTTTGGAAACTTACTCAACAATGAACCATGACGAGACTGGTTGGCTGGGATTATCAAAAATGGATCGATCTATCAGCAATTCAGCTTATTTTGTAAGGGTATCACGAACAAACTTTCCCAGTGCCATAAACCGGAAAACTTTTCCTTTGTGAACATCATGGGACCACACAGCGAACCCACAACTTGGTTAAAATTTCAAATACCATAATCCGGGGTCAGGCTGATCAGCGATTGATTACTCTTGGACTTAGCTTCTACTTATTCATGATACAATGAAAAACTTTTAATCAAATGATTAAATGCAGTTACTCATTGGTTTTCCTCATACTAAATTAAATATTCAACTTTGATGAGCCATGTGTAGAATTGAATTTAATTTCATTATCAAAAGAGCTTAGTTTCGAGATTTAACAATTTTGATAATCTATATATAAATTCTTATTATAAAACAGACGTATATTTAAATTTCCTACAATTCATGCTACAAGTTACTTTCGATGATTTACTTCATCTTACATCATGAAAATGACTATTCGGTTAAACTGCCGCTTTAAAAATGTACGCAATCAGGAAAAAATATTACATATCTGTACTATTTGCGTTTATACCAATCATGGTCTCCAATAGCCTTGCGAGCAAAGGCGTAGGATTGCCAATCCGGAGATGCCGAGTTTGATTATCGATCCGGTCTTGTTAAAAAGTTGAAAAGCAGGTCAAGTTCCAGTTGGAATGTAGAGCCATTGAAGAAAAATGAGAACAAACATCCAGAAAGTCATAATTACCAGTGTTCAGGCTGGCAACCATTCCGTAGTCAACGAACTGAAGTCTGCTGCGATAGCACAGCCCTGTCATCTCATCAGATAGCATTAATGTCAAAACATCACATGCGTTTGTTATTCATGCACAAAGCGATTGTCTATTTCAATAATTTAGTTTACTTCATTAATTTCTACAGTGCTACATTGAATTAATTTCGAAAATACGTTAAAGGTGAGAAATAACAACTTATTTATAAAAGGCTCAACATTATTGAGAATTATCTTACAGCACAAAAATTGTAAAATTATAACCTAATTGTTCGTGGAATCGAAAAACTACTAAGCCACTGAATTTGTAAGCAATCTCTAAATTAAAATCTAAGCAAACTTATTACTACATATATCCTAAATATATTGCAGCTTAAAGCACTACGCTAACGAGAATCGTGCGTTCTTAGTTCGTTCCCGAACAACCAGAAAAGACTGTCAAAGAATCGAGTTTCAAATTCATTTCAGCCTTTCGGATAAATCAAACTTGTCAAGAACCTATTTCTATGCTTTCAATTCTCTTTGCCATAGATATAACATTATTCTGCAATTGAATTTTTTTTTAAATCATCCGGTGGGAAAATTCATTCGAAGGCTCTTTCCGACAACTTCGTTATATTGGGTACGAAATATTAACACCAATGAACCTACTTTCCAACCCTCGTCAGTGCATTGATTAGTCGCACTTATCTTTGGTGGAAAAAATCCTCCCCACCCTGACGACCGAACCGACAGTTTTACAAGACTCCCACTTTTGAGCGTCGCATTTTCATCTCCATTATTCAGTCATGATAAATGACGCAATCAAGAGCATTCCTTGAAGATGCCTTGCCCCGCAAACTGAAGGCGTTCGCTGTGGGAAATTCCCGTCAAATTATGTGCTCTCGCAGAAGCCAATACAAAGGTGGACGAAAGAATTCGTGGAAGGACCTTGATTTCGTTGCTCGGGGCAAAAAGCTATCGCGGCAGCAAAACTGCACAAACAAACTGCCTCAAGCGATTTGAGGTCGGAAATAGAAGACGGCCTATGTCTTGATTCTGGTTGTAGGAACTTTTCCGGGAAGTACTCACGCAATTGATGAGGGATTAGTGTTGCTCTCTCAAAAACAAAGTGTGACAAACAGGACTGCCATAGAGATCTCATCCCACAAAGACCTTTCCCGTCTCAGTAGCATTTGGGCATTAGACACCCATTTGACACTGAAACTCCTTTGGATGTTGTTTGTTCAAACTTCAAAAGATAAAAAGAATATTATGTTACGGACCTGTTGATTCAATGATTCTATTGATATGAGCGCATGTCAAAGCTTTCCTTTTCTCCTGTGTTACCAAGGACGTCTGGTGGTAAAATTGGCATGAAGCTGCAGACGTCGGTTTCGATGTTTCATAAACCACAAAAAAGACATCAAATGAAGAAAATAACAGCGACTTAGTAGAAAGCTTTCTATCGGAGCCCCAATGACTGACCATTGTTATTGTAGAATAGCTATAAGAATACGTTTATTCAATATTTTCTTTCAATTTCGTATTTTTGCCTTTCATTTTGTTCGTGTTTGCAAATTATTATCAGAAATCAATGAAGTGATGCATTAGATGGGGTGATAGCGACAGAAAGGGAACGATAGAATTGTGAAGCAGACATGCTTGGGACGAGAGTACTAATATCGTAAAGACTTTTATTTATGCAATGAAAACACAAGTTGTAACCCCCTTTCCATTAAAATTCTAACCCTACAAGCCACCAGTTATGATGTCTAGTCAATGTTGGAAATATTTCGTTGTTCAACCACCAGAATAAATCTTCAGACATTTTGAATTTGCTTTTTAATGTGCTTAAATTTTTTTGTTTCGTGGAAAAATCTTTATTGTATATGGAAACTTTGCATTATTTATGAAAATATTATATTTAGTTGTTGTTTACACCTTGATATCTTTACTGTCAATTTCCTATTTTTCTACGAAAATCTTCTAATTATTTTTTGGATTTTTTTGGTGCCAACAATACTAACCTTTTATCGCTCCCTTCTTTTTCTTCTTATTGGCATTACATCCCCACACTGGGACAGAGCCGCCTCGCAGCTTAGTGTTCATTAAGCACTTCCACAGTTATTAACTGCGAGGTTTCCAAGCCAAGTTACCATTTTTGCATTCGTATATCATGAGGCTAACACGATGATACTTTTATGCCCAGGGAAGTCGAGACAATTTCCAATCCGAAAATTGCCTAGACCGGCACCGGGTAACCCAGCCACCCTCAGCATGGTCTTGCTTTGTAGCCGCGCATCTTACCGCACGGCTAAGGAGGGCCCCGCTCCCTACAATCATTTTTTTTTTTTTTTTTTTTTTTTTAACTAATTTTATTTGCTAATTTTCTAATACATGCATTCATCTCTTAGACTAGGTGTTCCGTGTTTTCTTAACACTATCATCCTTATTTGCTATGTTACGCTTTTAGTTATTATTAATACATTTCAATTGCCTCTGGCAGTTAGAATTTTTCCTCTGGTTGAATTGAACCATGTAGGAATTACAATGTTTTCAACTTAAACTAAACTTAACCTATTTTATACTAAGGGTACAAGGAGTTAATCGTTGCAATAGAAGATTGCAACGATTTTTGTCTAAAATTGGAAATTATTTTGTTGGACATTTGTTGCAATGTCTCAATATTAGATATTCTATGAAGTTCATTGGTACTATACCAAAGAGGCAATCATTTTCAAAATTTTATTTTGAATCCTCTGAATTGCCTTCTTTCTGGTATTGTAGCAACTAGTCCATATTGGCACAGCATACAACATGGCAGGTATAAAAATTTGTTTGTAAATCAAAAGTTTGTTCTTAAGACAAAGTTTTGATTTTCTGTTTATAAGTGGATATAGGCACTTAATATATTTGTTACATTTGGCTTGAAGGCCTTCAATGTGATTTTTAAAAGTTAATTTTTGATCTAGCAGAAGTCCTAAATATTTAGCTTCGCTAGACCAATTAATTGGAACCCCATTCATAGTGACAATATGTCTGCTAGAAGGTTTCAAATAAGAAGCTCTCGGCTTATGTGGGAAAATTATAAGCTGAGTTTTGGAAGCATTCAGGAAATTTTCCATTTTGCAAGTAAGTGGAGAAAATATCCAAACTTGTTTGCAATCTACTACAAATGACACGAAGGCTTCGCCCTTTGGCGGAAAGGCCCGTGTCATCTGCAAACAAAGTTTTAACAACCTGGTGGTAAATCAGGTAAGTCAGAAGTAAACATGTTATACAAAATGGGCCCCAGTATGCTGCCTTGGGGGACACCAGCCCTTACAGGTAATCTATCAGATTTAGTATTCTGGTAGCTTACCTGCAGCGAGCGATCTGATAAATAATTTTGGATCAATTTAATGATGTACAGAGGAAAATTAAAATTCATCAATTTTACAATCAAACCTTCATGCCAAACACTGTCAAATGCTTTCTCTATATCAAGAAGAGCAACTCCAGTCGAATATCCTTCAGATTTGTTGAGCCGAATTAAGTTCGTAACTCTTAATAACTGATGAGTGGTTGAATGCCCATGGCGAAAACCAAATTGCTCATCAGCAAAAATAGAATTGTCATTAATATGAACCATCATTCTATTTAAAATAATCTTTTCAAACAGTTTGCTTATTGAAGAAAGCAAACTGATTGAGCGATAACTAGAAGCCTCAGCTGGATTTTGTCCGGCTTCAAAATTGGAACAACTTTGGCGTTTTTCCATTTATCTGGAAAGTATGCCAATTGAAAACATTTGTTAAATAAATTAACCAAAAAGGATAAAGAGCTCTCAGGAAGTTTTTTGATAAGTATGTAGAAAATACCATCATCACCCGGGGCTTTCATATTTTTAAATTTTCTAGTAATAGATCTCACTTCATCCAAATTGGTTCCCAACGAAGGGTCAAAAACATTCTCTTGATTGAGAATGTCTTCGAAGCTCCGTGTAACCTGATCCTCAATTGGACTAGTGAGACCTAGACTAAAATTATGGGCACTCTCGAACTGCTGAGCAAGTTTTTGAGCCTTTTCGCCATTTGTTAATAAAATTTTATTTCCCTCTTTAAGCGCTGGAATTGGCTTTTGAGGTTTTTAAGAATTTTCGTTAATTTCAAAAGGGTTTCGAACTGGGACCCCACTTCGAAACATTATTCTCAAAGTTGGTATTTCTCAGAGTAGCGAAACGTTTTTAATTTCATTTTGCAAATCTCGCCAAATAACTTTCAACGCGGGATCGCGAGTTCTTTGGTATTGCCTTCTTCTCACATTTTTAAGACGGATCAGTAGCTGAAGATCGTCGTCAATAATAATGGAGTTGAATTTAATTTCACATTTCGGAATTGCAATGCCTCTGGCTTCGACAATTAAATTTGTCAAAGATACGAGAGCATTATCAATATCACTTTTGGTATCGAGAGGAATATCAACATCAAAATTCCTATCGATATACGTCTTATATAAATCCCAATCAGCTCTATGATAATTAAAAGTAGAGCTGATTGGATTATAAATGGCTTCTTGTGAGATTTCAAATGTCACAGGAAGGTGATCAGAGTCAAAGTCAGCATGAGTTACCAATTGGCCACACAGCTGACTTGAATCCGTTAAAACTAAATCAATTGTAGAAGGATTTCGACTGGAAGAAAAACAAGTTGGTCCATTGGGATATTGAATAGTATAATATCCCGCAGAACAATCTTCAAATAAAATTTTACCATTGGAATTGCTTTGAGCATTATTCCATGAACGGTGTTTGGCATTGAAGTCACCAATTACGAAGAATTTTGATTTGTTGCGAGTCAGAATTTGAAGATCAGCTTTCAACAAATTCTTTTGCTGCCCATTGCATTGAAAAGGCAAGTAGGCTGCAATGAAGGAAAATTGTCCAAAATTTGTTTCAACAGAAACTCCCAAGGTTTCAAAAACTTTGGTTTCAAAGGAAGAAAATAATTTATGTTTGATACGTCTATTAATGACAATGGCGACCCCACCACAGGCGCTGTCAAGACGATCATTTCTGTAGATAAAATAGTTTGGATCTCTTTTAATGGAGAGTCCTGGTTTTAAATACGTTTCAGTTATAATGGCAATATGCACATTATGAACTGAAAGGAAGTTGAATAATTCATCTTCCTTACCCTTTAGAGAGCGGGCATTCCAATTTAGAACTTTCACACAATTATTTGGATCCATTGAAACGGAGTCCGATAACAATTTTTGTGTGTACTTTATACCAACCTGAACAGCTTCAGGAATGGTATTTGCTTTGAACATTGCATCAATCATGTGATGCAATTGTTCAGTTAAAAATCAAAATCGGAAGCAGTCATGCTACCTGAATCGGCAACATGACCGTTATTTTCCGTTGGGACATGGGTATAAACCTCATTTTGAGAAGAGAAATTTGGTCTACCAGCAGCGATGTTTGCATACGTAGGTACATTGGAAAATTGGAATTTACTGAAGTGCTTGCTACCCGTTGACGAGCGGCAAAATTTGTTTGTGAATTGTGGTGGGTATTAATTGCTCGACCGGTAACCGGTTTCGAAATTTGAGCGTTTGAAAATTTCTACCCGTCGAATCTGGGATCCGATTGGAATTTCCCGTCATCAATTTTGCACGGGAATTCAAAACTTTTTGCGTGAAGGGCATTCCCAGAAATTGGATTTATGATTGCCCCCACAGTTTGCGCACTTAAATTTATTGGAATCTTCTCACAGGACATGCGTCCTTGGCGTGAGAGGTTCCACCACAAATCATGCATTTAGCATCCATGTGACAATGTTTGGTTCCATGACCCCACTTTTGGCACTTACGGCACTGGGTAGGGTTTTGAAATTTCCCCAGGCCTGCGGAAATGTTCCCATGTAACACGGACATGGGACATAATACAGGCCTTTTCCAACTTTTCATATTATTTAGTTCACTTTTGTTAAAATGAACTAAATAAAATTCTTGAGAAATGCCCTCTGGGAAGTACCAGAGTGGGATTTCTTTTCATCTTAATTACTTGGACTGGTGAAAATCCAAGTAATTGAGAAATTTCAATTTTAATCTCATCCAGTGATTTGTCATCACTGGGGAGACCTTTCAAGACGACTTTGAACAATCGCTCAGTTTTGCCATCGTATGTGAAGAATTTATGGCGCTTCTCAGTTAAATAGTGAAGAAGACGTTTGCGATCGTCAAAGGATCCCGGCAAAACGCGGCAGTCACCCTTCCTAGCAATCTGAAATGAAACCTTGATCCCCTGAAGGTTACTCAAGATTTCATTCCGAAAACCAGAAAACTCGGCAACAGATACCACAATTGGCGGAATCCTTTGTTTCTTCGCATGAATCGAATCACCTGGGCTAAAGGTAGATTCGATTTGCTCAATTTCATCATTAATCAAATCGAACTGATTGCTCAGTTCGATAGGAGAAGAAACAATGTCAACATTAGATTTAGAAGGAATATCTGAAGTCTCCAGCTTCCTTCTATTTTTCCGCGCTTGGGCAGGACGGTCTTGAAACCTTGTTTCTTTGAAGGAAGTGGAGAATTCAGTGAGTCCTCCTTCCTCTTGTTTTTATTAATGCTCATTGCTGAGCGTGGAGACGTGACCTTCTAAGAGGTTTTTTCCCAGAACGGTGTCCCTGCAGGATTACCACCGCTTGTCGGAATTTTACTTCCGCAAACGGGTCCAACGTAAAACGAAGGCACGGGTCCTTGCAAAGATCGTAACGGGATCAGTGGGTACAAATAGCGCTAAGAAGCACCGTTGAAATTAAAATAGCTTCGGGTAGTATTAAAAACTTCCTTCCGCAAAGATAGAAAGAACCGCACAGCACGAAAGCACGATGCGGTCTGATCCCTACAATCATTAATTTTCAATACCGCATCGACATCGACACCGACATCGCCAACAGTATGGAGGTCGGATTTCAAAGTCCTTCAAAAAGGTCTCTTATAATTTGGTTTACTTGCCCCCAAATACATTCAATCTATCCTACAAGCATTCTACGAACTTGAAACAGTGACCCATTGTCACCTCCGACGACGGTATACACAATCGAAGTTTTTGCGCTGAATTCAAATATATAGGGGAACTGATCCATTTTCCATCTCACTGAACATATATCCATCTCATCGTAAAACAAAGAAATGCAGCACCAATCTCGTCGCTTCTTTTTGCTAAAAAGCGTGCTTACTGGTGAGAAAAATCACAAAAATAAGAAACAAACCAAATTCCTTTTCATTGCTGTGTTTTTGATGGGATGGAAATAGGAGCTATGGGATGAAGTGCCGAACCGTTCCCCTATTCAGGTTTTATCCAACTCGCACAAAGTTTGAGAAAGGTGGTATTCCCATAGAAACTTGGTTTATCTGCTCTTCAAAGCAAAATTCCAGCTTCTTACTTTGGACTTTATTCAGCACGTATACTGACGTGAATCGCATATTTGTCCCATATGAATAGGAAACCCAGCAAAGATGGGACAGATAAGCGATTCACGGCAGTATACTGCTCCTAATCGCATAAGATTTCCATGTCAGTTTACTCCGACTTGAGTAATTTCTCGTTGAATTTTTCAAACTTGCTTACACGAAGAAACACAAAAAATCTAATCTAATACCTAAATTGAAAATAACTGCAATCTTCCGAATGTTTTACATTATATTTTTCATCTGTATACATTGCTATGGAACTATTGAATGGACCATATTTAGGTTTATGTTTTGTGTAAAAGAGTATAAAAATCTGGAATGTGACTGTCATGCAAATAAATAGGGTAAAAGTTCCGATAGGCGAGGGTGTTCTTATAGTTGCGGTAGTACGGTTTGCAGGGAATCAACAAATTAAACGCAGTAGCCCACATTACCAGTCAATTAGTTGACCTGTTATAACACGATAGAGACAAAAACAACATTGGAATTCCATTTAAAAAAGTAAAGTATCTTTAAAATACATAATTTTATTCTCTACCTTGCTCCAATAGTTGCGAATCCCATATAAAACCTATGGAGTTCGCAACTATAGGAATACGGATAACAAAATATCGCAACTATTGGAACACTGCACCAATAATTGGAGGATTGATTTCAGGTAACAAAAAAGGATATTGATACAACTATGGCACGCTTTGGATAAAATGGACATAATGAGCTTTCGGATGCACTCTCAAGGTAAGGGAAATGAAATACAGATTAGAAGTTATTGAAAAAATAATGTTGGAACGTGCTTAGTTCCTCCACTATTGGGTCTTTTACCCTACTAAGATGAGACAACACAAATCGGTTTTGATTTTCAAATCTATCATTTTATCAGTTTTTCTTGCGGTCATTTTGCATAACGGTTATTTGTCATAATTTTGAACTGAAAAGATTAGATCATTTGACATTTGATTATAATCAAATTTTGTTTAAATTGTGAGTTTCGTTGGAACGGAACGAGAGATAATCTTGCCACTAACCTCAACAATCCACATCTTAATACAAGATGCTAGTAATATACAATTATGTGCCAATGGCTTCGAAGGCATTCAAAATTTTGCTTTATAGAGCATAAAATGCCGTATTGGTCTCACGCGCTTACATTTTTCATTAAGGCTAATAATAATAACGTAACATTTTCAATTTTTTGACTAATGAATCAACTGCGACAATAAAATGTACAGTACAATAAAAAGAGTTCATTTGTTTGTTGGGAAAGATTCAGAACAGGAAAATGTTGGTTTAGGACTTGTACAAAATCTTATGAGTTCATTTAAGAAGAAAGTTCCAGCATTTGGATGTATTAACGAATTAAAGTGAAATAGTTATGCATATATCAAGCTTACATATTGTTTTTCAGTCACTGAAAATTTCAGGACAATTTGTCATAGACTTATTTTTGACGAGTAGTTCTAAGTGATGCAGTTTGATTCCGTACACCCTTTATTTAATGTAATTTTTCACATAGATAATGTAAATGGAGGGATAATCTGATAATGCTAGAGTAATTGACATTTTTCGGAAGAACGGACAAATGATACGGCGGAACTACGTCCGAGGAAAGAATCACATCCATCATTGACTGATTCCAGACAAATACCTTATTTCAGACAAACCACTTTCAAAGAAGAAGTAACATCCACCATTATTTTAATCAGGGCCAACGCCTATTTTAAAAGAAGGGATTACATGCACCATGGCATTATGCCGGGCAAGCGTCTACTTTTAAAGAAGGGATCACATTCACCACTGTCTTAATCCGAGGAAGCGTTTTTTTTAACGAATCACATCCACCATTGTCTTAATACGGTAAAGCACCTTCTTTTAAAGAAGGGATCATATCCACCATTGCTTTAATCTGGACTAAAACCTATTTTCAAGGAAGGGATTACATCCACCATTGACAAATTCCGCACAAGCGCCTATTTTTGACAATGAATCACATCACCATTGCCTTTATTCGGGCAAGCGCCTACTTTTAAAGAAGGTATCACATCCACCATTGTCTGAATCTGGACAAGCATCTACTTTTAAAGAAGGGATCATACTCACCATTACCTTAATCCGGACTAACACCAGTTATTAAGGAAGGGATCATTTAAACCATTGACTTATTCCGAGCAAGCGCCTATTTTTGAAGAATGGATCACAGCCCCCATTGCCTTAATCCGCGCAAGCCCCTACTTTCAAAGAGTCGAAGAGCCCTTAGTCTGGGCAACCTCAAACCAAGAATCCAATGGATAATATGCTTTCATATTATCATCGACCTGTGCTATATTCACCACTTTACGCAAAAAATGCATTCTTGAATCGTAAACCAGCAAAAATACTGCGTTGTAAGCAAGGATGTTATCGATCATTTAGTAATTTACGTTCGATCATTTAGTAGTTTGTCAATAACTCATTCCAGAAGCTGAATTCCAAAATCTGTTGTATGGTGGACTTCTAGTGCGAAGGTTTTTCTATAACTCTGCCTAATGGTTTGTTGTTAGAATTCAACTAATAGCGGAGTTGTAGCGCTAGTTGCAGTAGCTTAAATTAAATGATTGGAATTTTGTTATCATTTAGTCTAAGTTACTGATACTATAGCTATAGCTCCGTTACTAGTGGAATTCAAACAACGAACCATTTGACAGAGTTGTAGAAAAACCTTTGCACTAGGAGTCCACCATACAACACATTTTGAAATACAGCTTCTGGAATGAGTTATTGACAAACTACTAAATGATCAAACGCAAATTACTAAATGATCGATAACATCCTTGGTTGTAAGCTAAATTTTAGCTCCACCCTTTCAGCGCGAAGTGTGAATTTCATAGAATAGACTTTGCATAATGCATGTACTACACACGTGATTGGATTTTATACAGCACGGCCAATTATTATAAAAACGGAAACAAATTTACCAAAGAACGTATTTTTACAGAGGTACGCAATCTACAATCTCCATTTCATGAAATTAATGCTCTGCTTACAAAGTAAAATGTTGAAATAAAATTTCTACAAAATACGCACTTTTCAGAATTCAGTTGCGTTTTCCACAATGCTGATCAAAATCGAACATTGAATTGAATGCACTTTGCAAGGTTCATTTTTAGACAATCAAACTTTATTATCTAAGGGAGAAGCCAAAGTTCAACTTTGCGGAGAAGACAATCCTCATTTCCTCAAACCGCAATACGCACTTCTGTGAACGGAATTGTTTCTCACAACCAATGTACGTGCACAATATTGAGCGGGCCATTTTGCATAACTATGAGCATCGCCAAAACGGAGGGTGATTTGGCAAAACGAATCTTTGGCATATTTTTTAAATTATTTACCCAAAATAGTTACGTGAAAAAAAAACCCTGAATAGTGGATATAACACTGGTCGATAATAATATTTAAAAAGACATAGTCCTTTTGTAGAAATCATGCATTCGACGGGTTCTTTTTCTTCTTCTATGGCTCTACATTCCAACTTGACTTCGCCCGCTTTTCAACATATTATTCTTTAAGCATTTTCTCAGCTGTTCATTGAAAGCTTTTCTATGCCCGCCATTGCATGATTAAATATCTTGTGTGGCAAGTACAATGGATACACTATGTCTATCGATAATCGAACTCGCCTTCTCCGGATTGGCAATCCCACGCCTTTGCTCGCAAGGCTTACTGGAGATACCATTCGCCGAATATAAATGAATTACAAATGTTACCATACCACGGGAATTAATGATTCATCCTGTGAAAAATAATTACTAATGTATTTCCTTTTTTAAAAAGAACGCACCAATCGGGAATAAAATAATGTTGCATATAATTTCTTCTTTGAAAACAGGCGTTTGCCGAGAGTAAGGCAATGATTGATGTGACACCTTCTTTAAAAGCAAGCGTTTTCCTGGTTTCAGGCAATAATGGATGTAACCCCTTCTTTAAAAGTAGGCGCTTGCTCGGATTAAGGCAATAGAGGAAGTAATCCTTTCTATGAAAATAGGCGTTTGCCCAAATCGAAGTAATGTTGGATATGAACCTTTTTTTAAATAGGCGTTTTTCGACAGCAGAGCGATTCCAAGCAACAGCATCAAAATTTAAGAAAATTTTTAATTCATGATTTTCTATTGAGTTGAAACTTTGCACAGTTTTTCAATTTCATCTAAATCGTCATTTTTCGATATCAAATCTTCATATTGAGTCACGACTAACTTTTCAAAAGGGTGTATGTGAAAATGGTTCAAAAATATTTAAAAAGCTGCACAGCAAAAAAGGAATGTTCGATTGTAATGATTTTTTCAGCAAAGTCAGACAACTAAATGGTGATTCTTAAGAAAATGTGCACAGTAAAAAAAAATTTTTTTTGCCTTTAAAAATATCATTTTTGTCACAAAAACTCAAATATCTCAAAACCCTATCTTTTTTCGAACGTAATTTTTTTAGGGAAAACGGTCCATTATAATAGCTATCTACCATAAAAATTTGGTGATGGTAAACTAATAAACAAAAAAGTTATGACATTTCAAACATTTCACAATTTTCACATATAGTAAACAAAGAAAAATTCCGTGTATTTTTTTTCAAGAATCGCAGTTTGATGCTGATTTTATTGCTAAGGGCCTTGCGTGAGTTAAACAAGTTGTTTGTATGATATTCCATATTTATGTATTCGTCGATATTATGTATATTATATGTATAAATATTATATGTATAAATAAATAAAAATGAATTAATATTATCCTAAGTATTAAATTAAATGTGGCAGTTACACAATGTTGTTATAGAAACTCTAAGAGTTTTGGGTTTGAATTTTGGTATGGGTTATGATATCATGAAAACAGTTTATTAATACTTATTTTTTATTTATTTTTATTAAAATTTTTTAAAATATCGAACACTTTTGAATTATTATCAGCACAGTTTGAGTATAGTTTTGCTTTAATTTTATTTTCCGACAATGGAATGAAACAGTGAAATTTTTGGGTTCCTTGGATCGTTTTTGCGTTATTAAATTGCTCGCTGAGCTCTAAAGCCTTTATTTCGTACTCTTCAGTAGTAGTAAAACAAAATGATAATTTGGTTAAATCTTTTTCTTTTCTACGATTTGCCCAATCAAAAAGTTCTTTCGCAGTTTTAATTGGATGCTCACGTTCTTTGGCTAAACTTGCTCTTGTGGCCATGCGCTTTATTGTTCCTCCAATAGCATCACAAGGACCTTTGCCATGTGATGTAGCAAAAAATGCCATTCTGCATCAATTCCGTACATTGATTTAAATTGACATAGGCTCAAAAAATTCTTACGTTTTTTGTCCTGCGACGCTGCTCCATCAGCCTTGTATTATATCCTTTTGTCTTCCTTATGCTTATCAACGCGTAAAAGTTAATCATTTTTTCAATGAACAAGTTTACGGATACTGAATCGTGTCTTAAATCTTCGGAAATTATAATAAAACTTAAGTGTTCAATTTGCGTACTTCCATTAAAATAAATAACGAATGGATGAATTGTAGCTTGTTGTACGTTCCAGTGATGGGACTGCACTTCATCTTGCAATACAAAGCTGTAATTTTCAGAAAAATCACAAATGACTAAAAATTCACCATTTTGTAATGTATTTTTCGTATTTTTAAAAAAGCTGGATTGTTCTGTTTTAATGAAATCGTGAGGGATTAAACTTTCTAATTTCAAGCAAAAATATGACACAAACTCATCTACAGGTTTTACAATAGTTTCTATGTCACACCTATCCGTGGTCACCCATTGCTCAAATGATAACTGATCAATATATTTTTCTTCAAACTCAGCGAATAAAGTATTTTCCAATGATGAAGAATCTGGACAATCCGAACAAGATCGTAGATAGCAATTTGATGTTGTATTTTCACACAAAAGACTACCAGTTAACATTTTAATATCCTTTGTTAAATTGATTCTTTTCAAACTATGTAAAATAAGATTAATATTCTCATGGGTTGTGCACACACACACATTATGTGTTCCTGAATTGGAAAGAAGCTTACATTGCCTTGGCCGAAGGCTTGCAAATGAGGAAAAACCTATTTTAATATTATCGTGAATTTCCTTGAAGCGTGTGAACGCTTCTTTCAAAGTCGTCATCATTAATCGTTTTGGATTGCTTGACGCTTTCCATCTTTTTTTACTGATACATAATCTTTTGACCAGGCATAGCTCGACTTACTTCATCATCTTCAAAATATTGAACTACTATTTCTTTTGTCTCATCTGTTTATGCAGTACTAGACCTAGTATTTTTGGTTGAAAGACAGTTATTCTTCAATTGTTTTGCCTCTTTTACTGTATTTCTATTGATTTTGAACTCATCAATGGCATCCTGAATAGACCACGAACTTGGCAGCATCGACAAAATCAATAATTTTTCTTTCCTTGTCGTGGCTGCATTCGAGAACCTTTCCTTCATATTTATAATTACCTCATCGTAGTCTGTATTTTCCACATCATCAGGTCCTAATTTGAAGAGGTTTCTTCGTACAGCTTCGTTTATTTCACGGTATTTTTCTCCGGGTAATAAACGTAGTCCATCTTACTCCATTTAATCAGAGTCACTTTTATCCCAGCTATGCCCTCGTTAAAGCGTTCGATGTTGACCTTTTGGATACACTCATCTTCCGATTGATTTGTTGAAACAGATTTCGCTGATGGTACGGTGGCAAGGCTCTCAGCACTTAATACTTCTGGTAATTCCTCAGTTGTTGTCGATACATCTGGCAATTCCTCAGTTGCTGTCGTTTTCGAACTTCCTGCGCTCTGCTCAACCGATGATATACAGATTGCTCTTTTGTCAACGTTTAGACGGCAGGACGTGCAAATGCGTAAATTTGTATTCAATGTGGACATTGGAGCATAACCAGTCGCTTTCAGTTTATCTATGGTGCTTTCGGTGAGATTTCGTAACTCTTTTGAACACTTTTTTCCATCAAACGGCCTACAACAGTTGAGAAAGCGGCTACTCATGTTGTTCGTAATATTTCAATAAACAAAATCACTTTTAAGTTTTTACTGACTAGTTTGGTGTCATTTGCTTGACTGAAGAAAAAATTACTATAAGATCTTTAACAACCTTAGTAGTAGTAATTTTTTTGCTTTTTCGTGAGCATTGTCATGGTATGTACCTATCATGCATTTGTTGTTGTTGAAGATACCCGTTTCCTCCCGATCATAAAGTCTATTCTCTAAGAGGTATATTTTTTGCAGGTAAACTATAGACGTACACGTGTATATAAATCTTTGATTTTGCAGCTTTTGTCTTAAAAATAACATTTCTGATATGTTTCTATCAACGTTATTATCAACAGGTTTCAACACTATTAATAGAATTTTTCGCCAGTTACGTGCAATGAAAATTATGACACTATCAATACTTTTGATCACAACACTGGATCGTGTCTAAGTTTCTTATAGATGCTATGAATAATTAAATCAAAATATCATGAAAACAACTTGTTTAAATCACGTCCCTTAACAATAAAATCTGCATCAAACTGCAATTCTCGAAATAACTTACACAGAAAATTTTTTTTACTAAATGTGAAAATTGTGAAATGTTTGAAATGTCATAACTTTTTTGTTTATTAGTTTACCATCACCAAATTTTTATGGTAGATAGCCAACACACTGGACCGTTTTCCCTAAAAAAATCACGCTCGAAAAAAGCTAGGGCTTTGAGACATTTGAGTTTTTGTGACAAAAATGATATTTTTAAAGGCAAAAAAATTTTTTTTTTACTGTGCAAGAATCACTGTGAAAGAATCACCATTTAGTTGTCTAACTTTGCTGAAAAAATCATAACAATCGAACATTCCGTTTTTGCTGTGCAGCTTTTTAAATATTTTTGAACCATTTTCACATACACCCTTTTGAAAAGTTAGTCGTGACTCAATATGAAGATTTGATATCGAAAAATGACGATTTAGATGAAATTGAAAAACTGTGCAGAGTTTCAAATATTTTCGAAATGGTCGCTCAGGATCGACTGACATGCCCCCGTGGAATGCCTCAGCAGGCAATGGTAATTGTGTGTGTTTTTTTTAGCTTGGCGTTTATAGCCTAGGGCTAAAAACCTGATTGTTAAAGATTATAATAATAAGCTTGGCGTTTGGGTGAAATTAGTCAACGATGGATATGATTCCTTCCTCGGAAGTAGTTCTGCCGTTTTGTGCTTTATTATGGTGTCTACTCATCTATTAAATCAAAATTCCCTGATTTTTCCAGATTTTTTTTCAAGCGTAATGTGAAACACTAAAACAAACGTGTATATAGATTTTTGCAGCTTAATAATAAATTCAAACAAGCAAATATTGCGAAAAACGTTTTTTCAAAATAAAATATTAGTGGTCTCGCAACTGGATCTCAAACAAAGAGTTCCATCGTTGTTGCCACCAAAGGTCAAAATGGCGTAGTGTAGAGGCCTGGTAATGGTGGGACACCAGTGATTTTAGCGTAATCGGTGGATTGCTAATTTGGCGTCAGCAGTAAGAACTACAGGGGTTAGACAAAAAGGTTGAGATAGGCAAAATTTTGTTGATATTCCAATCAGCATAACTTTGCATAGAACAATCCGATTTTGATAAAACCGGGACCATCGGTCTTCTAATATACTGTCCCTAGGCAGAATCTAAGATTGGCCATTGGTCACCGGAGATGTTCCGGATTTTCCGATGGTATGTTCAAAATGCATTTTTTGTACTGCTTGTCATTTTATGTGACGTTTGCTTTCATCATGTTTTATGTTTTTTCCATAAACTAGAACTAATATGCCGACCAATGCTGGCTGTAGATCGAGAATCCATCAAAACTACGCAGAGATATGGCCTTTTCCGTGGAACATGATGAAATGGTTACAGGTCGGAATAATGCAAATATGGGTATCTATCTTCATGGCTTTGCGAGACGATGATCACAGAAACATTTCCAAAATAATAGTGTCCACTGCCACCCTTATAGCAAGTTCCATGGACCTTCCAGGAGGGGCCGGTTCTGGCACCATCTGGAACCATGCAAAACGAAAATATATGGGTGTCAAAAATCATGTTTTCCCAAGGCGATGAATATAGGATCTTTAATGAAAATACATTTTGAGGACTGTAAGACTGTTTGGCTAATTTGTAACAGGTTCCGGGTGTTCTGGCAAAGTGACATTTGTTTGGGATGTATGGCCAATTCCGCACCGTTTTCACGAAAATGACCATATCTCTGCGTATATCCAACGGATTTTCGATCTACAGCGAGCATTCGTCAGCATATTAGCTCCAGGGATTCCTCCGGAAAATCCTCTGGAAATGCATCCAGAAATTTCTTTGAATAGAGAGTTCTAAGAAGTGCTTCGGAATTTCCCTTAGGAATTGTTTCGGATCTTCCTCCTGCATTTCATTCGGAAATTCATTAACAAAATCATTAGAAACCACCTCAAGGAATTGTTCCGCGTATTATTTTTATAGATTCCTTTGGAAATTCCGTCAGAAATCTTTGCTCAATTAAAAATTTCTTGAGAAAATACCTGGGAAATAACTTTTTTAAATACTTTGCAGACTTCTACAACAATTCTTTTGAAATTTCTGCGGGAAACCCATCAGCAATTTCTTCGAAAATTTACTTAAGACTTCTTGAGGAAATTTCTACTGGATTTCATTTGGATCATTTTCAATTCGGTAATTACTTCAGAGAAACTTTAGAATACTTTCTTAAGAAATTGTGTCGGAAATTTGTTTGGGAACTTCTTCGAGAATTCCTTCAGAACTTTTTGAAGAGAAGTTTCTTACTAAAATCATTTGGGGATTCCTTTGAAATTTCCGTTATGACTTCCTTCAGAAGATCTTTTAGCAGTTTTCTCAGAAATGTTTTTAGAAATTTCTTTGCAAACTCCTTCATTTTCTTTGAAAATTTCTTTAGAAATTTGTTCAGAAATACAGTTGACGCAAAAGTATAAGATTGCTTATATCAGTGGTGCTCAACACTTTGGGCGTTTTTTCCTTAATTTGCTTCGCACACAATAAAAATTGGCTTTGATTATTCAAATTAGCTTTTGGTCAAAAGCTTTTAAATTCACTCCGTACGAAACGATCAAAACAAAACAAATCAAGTCGTACGGAGTGATTTTAACACCAATATTCGTATTAATATCCTCAGCGTAAGCATATGCGGTATTTCAAAAAATTTCGTTTCAGGTGGTTCGAAACGAAATTCCGCGGAATTTCGCGGAATTTGAGCATGGCGAAATCTGATTTCTTGATTTCGTTTCGTTTCGTAAAATTACAAAAATTTCGCTAGAAAAAACTAGCTTTAAACGAAATTTTACGGAATTCCGCGGGATTCCGAAACAAATTTAGACCTCAACCATACTGTCTCGTGGGGTCGTGTTATTATCAAAAATTTTGGCTGCGCCGCTGAACAAAATCATAAAGCTGTTTTCAAAACTTAATGTTAAAAAAAAAATATTAACGCCTACTACCTACATAATTCTATTCTGAGTCGACAAATACGTATTTAGTTTTCTTCTATAAAACGTCTTCGGTGTTTTGTTAGAAATGTCCAATAGAAAACGAAAAATATCTTTAACTATTCTATCCCTTTTTTTTTGCCTTTCTCGTATACTAAGTATTTTCAAAGGTGATCCGACTCAATATTTAAGACGTCAGGCTCAGAGTGTAAATGTAATCAGACATGAATCAGATCAGTACAACTTTGTCAAAGAGGCAAAGTCGTGGCGTGGGTTCCTTAGGCCCTTGTGAAGTATTTTAGAGCGCCTCTTTTTTTATGAAAGGCCAACTTCTTCACCTCTTATACCTCAAACCAGGTTTTAGCGCATGACTAAGCACCGCTTAAGAGTTAAAAAGGCCCTAAGAAGGACTTCCATTTCGAGGAACAATTTCCCGTAATTTCCGTTTCCAGTGATGTACACTTTAGTTTCCCGAATATCGTGGGAAATTATTATGTTAAAATATTTTAAATTAGATTCAAATACCGAACAGACATATGTTCCGAACACTCGTCTGAAATATTTCATTTGAATATATCATGGGCTTTTTCCAAATTATTACGAGCCAATGAGAACTATCTGGATATGTTAGAGTATAAAAGTAAACAGATTTTACGTTTTGAGGTCATTACAACTGTCTAACAACAAAAACTCGCCGTAATTTTATGCGTTTTTTATGCTCTTCGAAATTTAAAACTTAGTTTGATTAAAAGATTCATTTCATCTTGAAAGTACGGTATGGCCATCAAGCGCTCGGCTGATTTTTTTTTCTGTGACAATTTATTTTCTAAAATATGTATTTTCAAATGATTACTTATTTACGAGCGTCTTAGGTAAAATGTTACACGGAAGTAAAAGGAAGAAAATAGTCGTTTAACCGTATTTTCAAACATTACTTCAAATACCCTAAATTTAAAAAGTAAATATGCTCAAATGTTCGTAATATTGATAAAAACGGTATTTCAATAAACGTTGGCCAAAGATTGTTTGTATTAAATAGAATATATGGTCGAGTTTCAGAATGGTTAATGCTGGAAACTCTCCGGCAACAATACAAATAATAGAAAAAATCCTCTCAATGTCGTCTTTTTCAAGGATGAATGCGAACATTATGGAAATGTAGCGCATAGTGGATGATCCGGAAACAGCATATTCTATTCATGAACGATAGCAGATGCCAAATCTTCGCCAACTAATACTCATGACGTGGTGAACGTTTTGCAGCAAGAGTTACCGCTTTTCGAACTGAACAGAAAAAAAATCTCAGACTTTTCAAAAAATCATTGATCATATGAAGACAATGTTTGCAAGCATCAATCACTTCAGATCGAATGTATATTTTTATCCTAAATTATTATTTCAAGCCATTCTCCACGATAGATAGAAGTTGATTCCCGGGAAAAATGGAACCCCTAGCCCTAAGGAAAATATTAAACGAAGCACATTATTTTGCGTTGGATTGATTTGAAACACGGTTTTCGTCTTCGAGTTTTCAAAAAAAAACCTTCGTTTACAATAAATCTCGGGTACTTATTCAAAAGGACGTATGTGGTTTTGTAAACAAAGATTCAAACGTCGATTTGCCCAATCTGATAGCACTCCCACGCAAACCATCACCATAGACAGGAGAGGAAGCCTTCGGCTACCTCTTGGTGGTGTTGGTTTGCGGGGGAGTTCTATCTGATTGGTCAAATCGACGTTTGGATCTTTGTTTACAAAATCACATACGTCCTTTTGAATAAGTACCCGAGAAATATTTAGTTGTTTACCAAGGTGGCTTCACATGAATTACCTTTTCAACAAACCAAATAATTCCTTCCCCGTCCGTAGCGCAATTTTTGCATGACTCATATGCACAAACACATATACAAGGACAAACAGACAATAGCTTGGTTCGTCGAGTTGATTGTATAAAAGACTATGGGTCTCCGAGCCTCCTATAAAAAGGTTGAAATTGGAAGGAAATGATATCCTTTTGTTACAAGTTTTTGTATGAAAAAAAAAACCTGGCAAACTGCAGTCGTAAAATCTTTGCGATCACATTTCTAAAACACAATCTGAAAGACATATCTTTGTACATTTTAGAAAGGTGTAGAGGATTCGTCTACCGAGCAAATGTATGCTATTCACAATTCTCTATCTGCATATACTATATACTAGGGGAAAAGACGGCTTTGGCAGGTTTTGTTCTATTATTGGCAGGGGGGGTTTTGTCGACCGAATTTGATGAAATTTGGCCACAATATTCTTTGATATGCAAAGAATGTTTAGGCCAAATTTGAGCCTAGTCAGTCATAAAAAACCCCCCTGCCAATAATAGAACAAAACCTGCCAAAGCCGTCATTCCCCCTATATTCGTATATTCTGGGTTTTGATTTAGCTTAAGGTCACTCCTGACAGAATCCAAGTTTCAAAGTGCTCGCGTTTTCGGGGGCACACCACTCGATTCGGAGGCGGCGGACAACTGTCATTTTTGTTGATTCAGCTTTGCTGCGTCGCAGCATGCGTGAAAAAATAAAAATGACAGTTGTGCGTTGCTTTCGTAGCGAGTGGTGCGCCCCCGAAAACGCGAGCACTTTGAAACTTGGATTCTGTCAGGAGTGACCTTAATACCATAAAATCACGCTGATAAATGAATATGAAGTATGCTTCAGCATAACATAAGTCTTAAAAAAATAAGGATTAAAATAGAATTTGAATCAGAATACAAAAAAAATCACACAATTCATATATGTTTATATACATACTCTCTAGCTAAACTGATATAAAATTGATCAGGAGCACTCGGGAGCACTCATTCCAATTCCTTTGAAAGCAGAACAAATGCTGGGGTATTGCCTTATCGCCAATGCTAAACTGGAACACGGCGATTTATTACAGAATGCTTCTTCTGTAACTGTAATTCTATTGGTCGCAAAGCAGTTTTTTGACTTTGATTTAATTAAATCAGAATTGCGTACATAATGTAAAATCAATCCAACAAAAATTAAAATTTCGTTTCGTTTCGAAAAATTTCGAATTAATGGACGTTGATTTCGTATCGTTTCGAAGTCTCGAAAGTAAATATTTATTTCGTTTCGTTTCATTTCGAATCAACACAAACATTTTAATTTTCGTTTCGTCAGGAAAAAGTGGCTTATCGCATACCCTTACCTCAGCGGATAGATATATTTAAAAGCTTTCCTCCAAGTACTAACTACTTGTAAGGTGAAAGCTCATTTTTATTGTGTGACAAGCAAATTAACGGAAAAACGCCCAAAATGCTGAGCACCACTGGCTTATATCGCTCCTGTTCACGTGACCGACATCTAGGTTGCTTGGACCTAGCAGCCAAAGAACCTGTCCTGTAAGTGTCAAACCGATATTGGTGATGAAACCAAGCATGCACTACAACATGAAAACAGACGGCCAAGTTGAGCTTATTGAAGCATATTGACAGAGTAACTTTATTGGTTACAGAAAATGTTTTAGATTTTTTTTTAAATTCCTTGAGATTTTTATTCTAGGAGTCCATTTGGAAATTTCTTTAGGAAAACTTTGAGAACACATTAAGAAATTGTTCCGCATATCATCCACAAGCTCATTTGAACCTTCGGAAACACCTTTAGGAATTCCTTCGAGAATCTTTTCAGCAATTTATCCGAAAATAGGAATCCATTGAGGAATTAATCGAAAATAATAATCGAATAACAATATTAGAATATTTCTTAATCGATTATAAAATAATAAAAAAAAATCAATTATTGTTTTAAATGTATAAAAACCATCTCACGCCGCCGTCGACCGTATACTAATTTATGTACAGATCTAGTCTGAATGCTATTGAATGGATTGATGATATTGCCATTAAATGGATTGATGATAAGAATCAGTGTGTCGCTTTTTAGTACCCATATAAGCATACACGCACACATGTATAAATCAACTCGGGAAATGCGATATATCTGATTTAGTAAACAATCTAAAAGAGTTGATTTTGTGGTTAACAAAATGACTGTTCCAACATTGACTTTAATTGAGACACCCCAATAGCTTAGTCAGCCATGTGACATATCACGGATTGGCGTATTTAGTATTGGGCACACATACGACTTCTGGTGAACACACAACCGCTGTTTCCGGTGCTATTAATAGAAATACACAAGGATTGATTGCAGAACGTGTGAGAGGGCACACAAAGTCGGGTGGTTTAGGTTATGGCAGATAGAGTTGAATGGCACCAAACAGGAGGATATCCACGTGATAACGAACACAAAATTGGGAAGGCGCAGTAGAGGAAGGGCGAACAGGGAGAACATTAAGGGATCAATAGAACAGTAAGAGTACTGAGGCAAAATAGAAGCACATATTATTGATGTGGCATTTTTCACGTACCGGTTTGGCATTCCTTTTTTGTTTGAGCATTTTTCCGGCTCATGGGATATCTCGCCGTACGGTGTTTCAGGTGACGGCGAATCTGCTGGGATCGTAAAGAATGGACGATATGCGCACCACGGTGCCGTGTCTCCGACTGGGACCAACCAAGCGTGGTTATCGATTTACGCTCAAAGAGTCCACGCGTGTGTTGCAGTCTTGTGTTTGCGATGTGTCGGGGTCAAAGTTAGAATGCTTTCGGTTGTTATTTACATAGGATCCGATTGCGGGAAAACTCCGTATGAAATGTGGTGAATCGAGTTAAGATTTTTGTTCGTGATGCACATGCTCTTCTCTTCTCACCCGCCTTAACGGTAAAACTTTCAACCTCGGTGCCAATTGTTGGTGGAATATGTTGATTTTATTTATTCGTCACGAAAAAGTTACACTTAGGTTTATTGCTTTAAGGTGATGAGTGGAAATTCACATTTTATCTACAGTAACGAAACGGTGAACTGGATAATTTAGTTTTATAAGCTCGGGAATATCAACATCATCTAAAATGCTGTAATAACATTAGGCTCAATTGTGGTGAAGACGTGTATATTTGAATATATATTCTAACTGCGTCATTAAAAATAGGCAGAGTATAAACTGCGTAAAATTTTAGAAAAATAACGACAAGGTTGACGATCTACAAGAAAATAACAAACATCTAATATAATCGTCATACTGCTGTATGCCGAGCCTTGAAGCATATCGCTGGTGTGATGCTGAAAAGTTGAGGTTCTGCCTACAACGCATTTTTGAGCGAAAGCGGAAAATGAAATTCCTTTGTCATAAAAATAGTGATCATTCCACCTTTATCATTGCTTCCTCATGTATTTATACTTCTCAAAGGCAAATGTTATAATAGACCTGCCACTGTAAGATATGAGCGGATGCGAGTACTTTTATTCACTAAAATTGTCACATTTTGTCTTAAATGCCACATTTAAGAAGAAAAACCACGAAATAGGTGATACAAAAAATATTAGCAAAAAACCGCAGTTCGACAGGCAATCAAATTTCACATTTGAAATGATGTTGATACCCTTATCGTAAATATGACATACGCAGACAACAATTTCGTTAGGCAACCGGATTATCCAATTATTTTTCGCCGGAGTTCTTTCTCGTGTTTGTTTCACTGACCGCAGCTCCCAGCGGAGACTGCTCGCCGACCACGTGTGATTATTCCTGTTGAGCCAGCTGTGCCTAACTCAACCAGCTCCCATTTCTCTGTAAATCGCATTGAACTTCCTGGAAAATACCCCCCACCACTGACTGGTTGCGATGTTCTCACACGAGTTTCCGATTCCGACGATACAGCTGTTGGGATGCTTTATGGTTTTTGAATGGACATCTAAATAACATTGACGAAAACATCGAGATTAAAATGGTCTCCTCCCGTTCCGATGATAATGGCACAGCGATAAAACATCCACAGCAATGGCACATTCACGACACACAATGAATATTCGAAAGCGACGACTCTATGATCATTTACACTGAGAAAAATATTTGCACACGATTTGTTTGAGTTTCCTTCCACCTTCGCTCTCTCTCCCGCCCTCCGCAACATCTGGTTTTCAACCGTGGTGAGCCACAATTGCAGCCACTTTCCAACATGGAAAACGCGGATTACATTTCACCAAAACTCGAGCTTACGACCGAGGCAACACAGCGGCGAGAGAGTGAGAGAAACGCACATGAACATTCATTTGGATCTGAAAAAGAACAAAAAGAGAAGAAGAAAGAAAAATCCAGATACAGCAAACACCGTAAACGGACATGGCAAGTTTGGGGTGGCAGTAACACACCTCTCCCCATGAATGGGGAAACATTATTGCAAAACGGGCATTAAAACCGGAAACGGATGCAAAGTGCGCTGGGTGGTAGGCTGCGAATAAAGCTGAACAACAATGGCCAAGTACAAAAGAAAAATATAAAACGGAAACCGTGAATAAGGAACACACATTGCGAAGCATTCTATGTACATGCAGCTTCTGGCATGAGTGCGATCGGAGCAAGTAATGTCGGTATAAATTGAATCTAATAGTGACCGCTTGGGGATGCTAAAACCATTTCTATATACAATGAACAAAGAAATATGCATGATGTTACTTCAAACGTTAAAAGCGAAAAATAAGCTTAGAAATGATATTATCAGATGATTCGTGAAACATTTATATATGGTGACTTTACCCATGATACTATAAACTGTCATGAAACTCAAGTTGTGGCAGTTGAATCAAATAAAACATTCCAAATTTATATGCAACATATTCTTGTTTACGGACGAATGATACTTTCGAACGAATCTAATTCGTTCGAATCATGTTCCCACTTGATTTTACTGTCCTAAACGCGAATGCGCATCATTGTAAACGAACATATCGGTGATTTTAGTTGGAGAAAATTTATGCCCATATATAAAGCTTGATCCACTTGACATATGGCCGTTTCTTTCCAATTACTGCGGCGCCTCTGGTGGCCGTACCGAGAAGCAAAATACATCACATCGTTGCGGAAGGTTTGTTTAATTTGTGGTGAAAGTATCATCAGTATTGATCCTCACGTTCAAAAGTTATCGAAAATGGAACGCGAGAGATGGGAACAAAATTTGCACAATACCATTAAATGGTCAGAAGGAATGATTGCAATAGATCTAAATTTCCCGAAATTGACTGTGAATATCGTCAAACATTATCGGGAAACACTATCGCTAGATCGCGTAGAACAAAACAACCGTAGTAAGTGGAACATACGACCAGAAACTACAAGTGAAAGTCCGTACAGCTGATTGGAACAATTCTGGGATTTCCTAGTAGTTTGTTATATGGGGGACTTCTAGTGCGAAGGTTTTTCTACAACTCTGCCGAATGGTTCGTTGCTAAAATTCAACTAATAACGGAGTTATAACGCTAGTTAGTTATAGCGCTAGTTGCAATAACTTTAACTAAATGACTAAATTTCCACAACTGTGTGGTCGTCTTCAATGTCTCGTACTTGACTCGACTTCCGAGTCGAGTCAAGTACGAGACACTGAAGACGAGCACACAGTTGTGGTCGAAATACGTATCTGCAAAAATATCGAAATAATTGGTGGAATTAAATGGAGAATACTTAACTCGTCTTAAACGGTTGAAATAAAAACATAATCAGATATCAGAATAGACGTGAACTCCGAGCGATGCGATGGGCGATCGCATCAATCGCAACTGACACCGATCATCATCAAACATAGAATGACAAAAAAATATGTCCACTTCTTTCATGCATATTCTCCTGCTGGCGACTGTATGCTGTGTACGTAAACACAGCGAACGAACGAGAAAAAATAATACTGGCAGACCCACCGGCAGGGCAGCTCTCCCGCTGGCGTCTGTAGGCAAACACAGCGAACGAACGAAGAAAAATGCACGAGCAAAACGCACGACAGTACGCGCTGCTGTCACAAAATGACTCACACACATGGCAGGCACAGCTTTTTTCATACACAAAGAAAATATTGCGGTGTACCTGAAGGCCCATGGGATACTGCATTCTGATGTCCGTGTTAGGAATGCACGGGATTGGTTATATATGAAATTTTTATTGGCTTTGAAAAGAATTGAAAATTTCAATTGCTAATCGTTAGTAATCTAAAGTGTCAATGCAATTAGCAAATTGCTGGAGAGTCTCCGAGTCGATTGATATATAAATCTTAAAAATCCACCGAAAGATAAAGGCGCTAGTAACGTTTAAAATCTTCCCTTCCAGCGTAACGCTCTCGATTTCCAAAAATTTAAATGACACCCAGTATAGTAAAGAAAGACGTAAGTCTTACGTCAAAACATTAATCAAGGCTATTATCTGAACTCGGTTATTATCTCTCACTTTTCGGTCAACGGTCAGTTTGTATCACTAGCTGTGGTGGAAATATTGTGGATGAGGTGTGGATCGTTGTAGGTACAATGGTTGCTTTTTTATGGCTATTTGTTTATATGTGTGTTGATTATTGGTTTTATGGTTATTGGTTAACATGTGTGTTTGTCGGGTTTTGATTTTTGTTTTTAAGAGTGTGTAATATGCCTACATACATAGAACTGAGATTGTAAACATCAAATCTCTTATTCACTGTATTCGGAGTGTTAACAATGCTGCAAACTTCCAGAACGGGTAAGGCAGATTGCCTTCTGTGATGATCTAAAATTGTTGTTTTTTCCTGGTCGAAATGGTGATCTTCTTCTATGCTGTGCTTCAAAAGGACCGACAAAAGGGCAGCTAAAATTGTTTGTTGAGAAGGCCGAAAGTTGATTGGCCTTATATGCCGTTTGACCATACACACCATTTGGCTGGAGCCCATTTACTCTAAAGGAATTGTATTGTTTTGTCGACCAGTTCTTTTGACAGAAAAAAAGTTGGCCGAACATCTTGCCTGGCCGAAATAGTCATGTAGTAGAAAGGTTCATTTGGCCATAATGGGCATTCGGCTGAAGGTGCCGATCGACTGAACTGGAAATTTTGCCAAAACAGCTGTATTGCAAAAAGGACATTTTCGGGCCAAATGGTTCTTTCTGCGAATCAACCATTTCTACCAAACTGCATTTTGGGTCAGATGATCTATTCGGTCAAATGACTTTTTCGGCCAAATGAACCTTTAGGGCAAACAACTTTTTCGGTCAAGTTACGAGTTCGGCCGAGTGGAGTTTGCAGTAGCCATTGAGCAAGTAAGGGCAGTGCGTGTTTTGGTCGTCGCGAAAAAGATAAAATATCTATTTGGTGTTTGGTAAACCAATTGATATGCGTTTGATTATGGTTCTGTTCGGTGTACAGGTAGTTAATTTGTTCTGCTTTGTGCGGCCGAATCATGGATAGTTGAAATCATTGTGTAAAAAGAATGGCACGGTCGTATTGCTTATCAGAGTGAATCCAGATCCAACGATACCTACCGACTAACTGATAATCCTTCCTGTGGTTTTTGTGGAGACGCAAAGGCAAACACGGTCTTCAAATAACAAAAACCACCTACAAATATTCCTTATCTCTTCCTAACTGACTAAAAGGACGTGACCGGCGCCGTTATTAATCATTTGAATATTTGAGTCACTGAAACGAATACTTGAACAAACCCAACCAATCATTCAGTTGATTCTTTGCGCAAGTTCACTGATTCTGGTAAATCATCCGGGCAGAAGCCATAATCATAGTAACAAAACATGATATGGATTTAATTTATACTTATAAGAGATAAAAAACAGGCAACAACATCAAAAATTTGCACCGAAATATCATTTAAATATCAAGATATGCTATGGATAAGAACAAACTAATGGCACATGATATTGGTTACTTCTTACAAATAGCATAACTTGATCTCCTCGTGATATTTTAGTGCAAATTATTGATATTGTCGTCTGATCTTTTATCTCTTATATCAATCATGTCCATATCTCATTTTGCTATCTTATCAACATTTGATATTATTGAGCTATTTTCGTCTACTCGGGACGGAGTAGCAACTATAGATAATATATGGTGGTTCAAAAAATCGATTTTGGTCCACAGCACTCATCTGATTCTTTATCATGTTCTGAGTATCCTCTGTCAGTCAAAGCTAAGCTAAGTAAGCAAGGTACGAGTTCGTCCGAATGTGCTATCTCGGCTGATTGTCGCTTTCGGCCAAATGTCATTAACGGTCAAACCATTTTCGGCCGTTTCGGACAAACGTTCAATTCGGTTTAGTGGAATTTGACTAGATGACGAGTTATTCAGCCAAGTGGCATCCAAATGGCTTTTCGTCTAATGACTTTCGGCAAAACGACAGGTAGGGATATTTGTCCGAAAGCCACGAAATGTGTTTGGCTGTATATGTCATTTGAACGAACAAACCATTAGACCAAAACCTATCAGGCCAAAAAAAATATTTAGCCAAAATGGATATACGGTCAAAAATTTCCTTCGACCGAACTGGTCATTTAGGCGAAAAGGTCGTTTGTCAGAAAAGCCATTTCGCTGAAAATGTTACTTGGCCAACCGGTGGACCATATTACCCGTTGAGCCAGATGACGTTTTCGGCCCAACGGCCCTTTCTGTCAAACAAGTATTTCGGTATAGCCTATTCGACCAAAAGAACCTGTTATTTGTTTATTTATTTATTGTCGTCAATCATGTTTGTAGACCATTCTGATACAAATTTGATCTTAGAATATATAATGGCTTTCTTCCAAATGATTTTCGACTAAACGCCCCTTTCTTTTTGCCTTTACCGTATACAACGCATACGTAAAGGCTATAGAATCACTCCAAAAACAAACTCGGAGACCCATTGGCGTAAATACAAGGGGCTAGAGTGAGGCTTTGGTCATACCAAGGATCTAGCTAGCCCCCCCTAAAAAATTTTCTACTTTGCACAAGTATTGCACATATCGACCGTTTCCGACCAATGTTCGTACATACTGTACAATTAACACCTAGCATGAGACAACGGGCAAGACATATAACACCCAGTAGACCAGTGGAGAATTTTTCGATCACGAAAATTTTTCTTCTTGCTGGGGCGGGAATCGAACCCACACTCCATAGCATATGCGTCTAGACAATTGACGTCGCCAACCGCACGGCCACAAAGCCCACAGTAAATGCAGCGAATAAATTTTCTTTATTATTCCTCTCTTCGAAACACCACAGCAAGTTGAATCTATTCGATCAAGTTTTTAAACTTCGAGCAAGTGTTTTATTGCATCAATGCCAGACAACATTTTTAAGATTTTGAAATATCTAAGAAATCTGAAACAAAGAAAATTCAAGTAAATTCTGAACTATCTGTATTGCCTTGATATTAAGTAAAGATGATATTTTGGATGAGTTGTTCCAGTTTCAAATGGCATATGATCTTTCCTATCGCTTAGGTTACCGTAGATTTTCAAACAAATCCTGATTTTGCTGTTGTTGAGAAAATCAAGCGTATGATCTTTAGTTTTCTAACTAAAACTAATCCTAAAAGATGCATCCTATTTCAGGACAATTCTTACAAATACGAAAATGTGTAGCAAAAATAAACGTTAAGAAGGTTTTTCTTACTGCAGATTTGTCTAGTAAAGTGTTCTAGGGATTTTGCTGCTATTATCTGAAAATTTTGAAATTCTAATTATCACGCTAGGCTTCTTGAGATGTGAGAAAGGTTCGGTAGAACTCTTAATAAATAAGAAATAACTTAGAATTCATCCTGATGAATTTTAAAAACTCTACAGACCAAGCCACAGACTTATTTAGCTTTTCTAAACTCCTATTGTAGCCGCAGCAATATAACCAGTGAAAAGGTCTCAGTAGGCGTGAAAAAATGAAGTTGGGTGACAACTTGCGCAAAATTTTGCTCAGACAGTTAATTTGAAAATATGTGTTAAATTTGTTCCTATGAGATAATTTGTTGCTAAATTTGTTAACTATATTGAAAATTATCAACTAAGAAGCTGGATTAGGGTGTAAAATTGTATTTTTTTTAAATCGTCCTAGAATATATTCTAGCAGGAAAGTAAGGTTAGTTTGTTGTGAACAGATCGCCGTTTGAAAGCTCGTAGGAGTTGTCAAGCCACTGACTGAATTGTAAGCCGAAGAAAAGGATTACTAACTAATTTATCCAATATTTAATATATAATGTATTCAAGGTTTGAAGCAAATCAGTAAAACCTTCAAAGATCAGTGTCGAGATTTAAATTCAATTCACGACGAACGCAATACCTATCGTTTTCTGAACCTATCAAGGTGGTTGGGCTGAGCGTCCATGAACATCATTTGAAATATCTAAGTCGTCCGTAGAAATATTGTAGAATTTTTCATTAGTTACGTCAATGCGCAGACCCATAGTGTTATGTACCAATCGATTCTGCTCAATGAATTGAGGTGAAGTCTGTATGTGTAAAAAAAATGAAACATACTTTTTGGTACTTACTATTATTCGATTTATTTAAAACAAGATACAATCGACGCGGAATTTGGTTGTTTACTGCTGAACATTGCCTTTTTCGGTCATTGCGTTCCAGAGTTATTAATATGCGTTTTTCACATTTCTATAATGCGTGAGAAAGGCACCAAAAATGTTAGGTGGAATAATACGAAAAATTTCTTATGGACATTACGAAAAATTTCCTGCAGAAATCCATAGAAATTTCTTCAAAATCCGTGAAATAAAAAAAAATCGCGGTGACGTTATGAACAATTTTAGTTGAAATTTCGAAAAATTCACAGTGGGAAACTCTGAAGAATTTACGAAAGAAGTTTTTTCAAAATCCCGTGCAAATTACAAATAAATTTCTTATGAAAATTTCGAACAATTTGCCGCTCAAATCTATTTTTTTGTTGATATCCACATTTTGAACAAACTACCGGAAACTCTAAAGAATTTTTTGTGTAAATTTCAAAGAATACTCAACAAAAACTTTTGTGGGTTTTCCGAACATTTTCTATGAACACTTTTTCTGAATAATTTTTCGTTTTAATTCCAAAGAATTTCTACGTGAATATCAAACTATTTCCCTTGGAAATTCAAAGTGCTCCCTTGGAAATTAAACAAAAAATCTCCAAACTTCAAAGTAGTTGCAATCGAAAATTCGTAAATAATTTTCAAATGATTGTTTTGGAGAAGCTCAGAGAATTTTCGGGAGAAATTCGAGAGATGAAGTCTGAAATATCACTGAAATATATCTGAAGTCTTGGAAATATCACAAAAAAATGCAGAAAAAAAATCTTTAAGAAACGAACATAAAAAATTCTCCATGCCGAATCACGCCGCCGCTGCCGACTAAAATGATTTTCGGACCTGCGCACACCTTTACCATTGAATCACCGCTTCCTCTTGATTACAACGTTTCGACTGGTACCTCATTACGCCAAGTAGTTGAAAACAACGATAATGTCCATAATCATTATTTGAATACAGGACATCGTCAGAGGTGGTATTTTTTCCAAAAGAAATTCATTTTAATTTCCAAAAACAATTCATTTGAATTTTAAAAGGAAAATCATTCAAAATTTTAAAAAAATCTTCAGGCACCCGGAGGAAGGTCGTTAAAACTTCCAGAGGAAAATCATTTCAATTCATTCCGATTTTCAGAGAAAATTCATTCGAATTTCCAAAGGAAATTCATTTGAATATCCATTAAAAATTCATCCAAAACTCCAGCTGAAATGCATTCGAATTTCCAGAAGAAAATATATTGGAAAAACAAAAAAAAATATTCAAGGAAGTTTATCTGAACTTATAGAAAAATTATTCGAATTTCCAAAAACAATTCACTCGTATTTTCTAAGGAATGTCAAATTTAAAAAAAAATCATTAAGATAATCGAAGGAAAATCTAAAATATCAAGAGAAAATTCATTCCAGTTTTCAGAGAAAATTCATCCAAAACTCCAGAAGAAATTGATTCGAAATTTAACCCTTGAATGCGAAATGTTGTTTTAAAACAACAAACCGAAAATACGTTTATTTTTAATGATTTTAATGGTTATTTACGTTAAAAATATTTTCGACGATTTCTAAAAAAAATCGCCTTAAGGGTTAAAAAAAAATTCTTTCGAGTTTCCAAAAGCAATTTATTAGAATTTTTAAAGGAAATATATTCGAAATTCCGATAAACATTGATTCAAAATCTCTAGAGAAAATTAGTTCGAATGTTCAAGGGAAGTTCATTTGAATTTCAAATTTTCACTCAAATTTTCAGACGATATTTACTCTTCCAGAGAATATTCTTTCAAGCTTCCAACTTTATTCAGGTTTCCAGAGGAAATTCATTAAAATTTCTGAAAGAAATTCATTTGAATTTCCAGAGAAATTTGAATAAAATTCTCAGAGGAAATTCATTCGTAACTTTAGACGGAATTGAATCGAATTTCCAGAGGAAATTCATTTAAATGTCGAGAGGAAATTCATTCGACTTTCTAGAGAAAACTCATTTGAATGTCCAGAGAAAATTATTTTAAATTTCCAGAGGAAATGAATTCGAATTATACATTTTTCCAAACTCCCAGGGAAAATTCATTGGATTTTACAGAGGAAATTTATTTCAATTTTCAAATGAAATTCATTCAAATTTCCTAATAAAGAAATAATCAAATTTTCTAGAGGCTTGAACTTGATGACCGTAGAGTAGTTGCTACTTCGTGATTGACCAGAACAATCGTAATTGCACAGGGAACCAATGGATGGAGCATGGAAGTTGATTGATGAATGTGCACAGTCCGAGAGCTCGGAACTTTTCAATGGTCAATTACGTCACTGACCACGTCCTTACCGTCATCGGAGATGGGCAGGAAATTATGATGCAGTCACTCGCCCATTACAAGCCGAGTAAACATCTGCACTTGCCGAGAGTTCATACGACATTTGACTGAAGTTAGGGTGTTATGTTCTATAGCAGAGTTTTATCTTGGTTAACGAGTAGCCAATGTTATAAGAATTTATTTTTTATAGGAAACTAGCTTGCCGTTCATTTCCAATTCTAACATAATGCTAGAATAACGCACCAAGCGGCTTTTTGACTGACTGCCGGTATTTTTGTTGAAGGATATCTACAGTTATGAGGTTGAGGGACATCCGATACGATTTTTGATCAATTGAATCTGCTAACCGAAAATTTGGTTAGAAAAACGGGTAATTTTTTGTTGGCGCTTGGTGCGATTTGGCAGAGCCCCGGCCATATAGAGAAAGTAAAATGAGGAAAGATACAATGTGGGTCTATCTGGTTGCAAGTTTCACCATTTGGGTGTCTCCAGGTGTGCTTTCGGATGTTCTTTCGTGCAAAGTAGGTGCTACTTATGGCGAAATTTACTAAGAGTAGGCCGTTGTCATTGGTAGCGGAATGAAGGCTCTCTTTACCGTTTATGGGACGGAAAAAGTCCTCTCTACCGACCTGAGTAAATTGCAGTTTCCACAGAACATTTATTCGAATTTCCAAAGGTAACTCATCCGTAGTTTCAGAGTTAATTCATCCAAAACTCCTGAGTTTTCCTCAGGAAATGCATTTGAATACTTTGAGATACTGAATCCGAATTACTGCAAGCTCCTTTGAATATTTAGTGAAACGTTAATCAAAGTTTCAATGGAAATTTATCTTAATTTACAAATGAAAATCATTTCAGATTTCGAAGGAAATACATACACCCAGCCAAAAAATGCATGATTTTATGACAAACTTGCATGAATTCCATGCACAGATTGCATTAAGCTGAGGCCCATGAATTCGAAAAAAAATTTATCAGAAATTTTGTTGAAAATGTATCCGACTCTCTTGTGAGAATTCGTCTGATTTTTCGTAAGAAATTCTTCCGAACAAAGGAAACAGAAATCCGAAGAAATAGAGAAAACAGAATCATCTGAAGTTCTGGTGGAAAGACATTCCAATTTCTCATGAAATTCATCTGAACTTGAAGGAACCCAATTTTCCAATACAGCGCCCATTCGCTAGCTGGGCTAGAACATCAGTCCAGTTGACGAGCATTGCTTTTTGAAACAGATTTATTTATGAAAATTTTGGAAAATTCTTTATTTATAATTGCAATTTTTACTTTGCTAATATATGTTTGTTTCGTGGAACATTCCTCATTGATCACGGGTATTTTGCATTATTTAGGGAAAATTTTATATTTTTTAATAATTAATTTTTTGGAGGGAGTTTTATTTTAGTCAATCAACCCCCTTTCTTATCAGCTATTTTCAATATTATATCAATATTGTATACAAATATAGCTGTTATATGCCATTTTTTAGTCCATGTTTCGTAGGAATTTTTTGAATCAAAATACATGGCGAAAGTCGTCGTCTTATTGACAATAAATGGAATCAAAAGTGTGTGGCAATAAATGGAGTCAAAAGTGTGTCACTAGGGCAATAGGTAGTACATATATCGACATCCCAATCATATGAGAGTCATCCATAGCTCAGCGGTGCAATACGCTACAATCAGATACAAAGCAATGGCTCAGTTTAGTATGGAAAATTTCCCACATGGAAAATCTGTCAGATTTTGTCTATCGTGGCTCGACACCATACTTGCAAATAATATCTAGCCTCAAGCTGCAAGGCAGCAAGACAAGGTTCCAATCGGACAATATCATTCCAGCAAAAGGAAGAAGTCCCGAGTGATATGGTTCTTCAATATTTACTCGTATACTTCAATCATCGGGACACGCCTCGAGCATCCATCCGAAACAATGTATGGCTATAGTCAGTCACGAAGCGACAGGAATCAACAGGTGGCGGTTGGTACCTTCGAATAAATTTCAATACTTTTACAGCTACGATATCACCCATGCGGAATGCCATATTTAACACATCAGTAGTTCGGCGCTAGCAGTTCGGAATCAATCAAATGTTTGCCCACTCAAGAAGTGCCTATTGAGCCGTGTCAATTTTGTTGATTTATCTTGTTTACGTTTTGGCATCAGTGGAGAATTTCGATTTGGCTCATCTTCCGCCTATGTAGGTGGCTATTCAGCGATGTAGGAAAATTATAAAAATGTGGTCGAGGTTTAAAACATAGTATGAGCACTATAGGACGGTTCAATTTTCAAAAATGTTCAAAAATTCCAACTCCCATATGTCTATCAGTTCTTCAATATTCAATAGAAAATTGTTTAAAGTTTGCCATACGACTAATTAGAACATGTTCCATTGAATTCTACCACTTCTTAAGAGGCTTACTCACTAAAATCAACTCCCTCAACTCCCTCAACCCACTGCACTAAGTGCCTCTCTACTTACCCTCCCAAACTTTGGAACAATGGAACAATCAGTCAATTAAATCGTTTTCGTAACCAACATGGTGGAGGAAACCAACGAGAAAATATTTTCCTTGAGATTGACTAGTTCCCGTGGTTTGAAGAGGTATATTGAGTATCCAGCAGCTCGATATCAATTGCAGAAAATTCGTTATACAACGGTAAAGCCCATCTCAGCAATGCTTTCAAATTACATCGACGCATGTGATAACATGGTATTTGACAGGTAGTATAACGGATTTTTTCATAGATGACAAGGGAAGTTTAATAGCTCTTTTAAATATGTTTATTAGAAATTTCCTATTGTTTTTATATGCAAACCAATAAGTTCAAAATCATGCTTTCAAAATCCAATAAAAAATACTATTTTGATATTTTTTTATCCGAGTTGAAAAAAATATCTTGGATTCTGGAAGAGTCATTCCTTCCACGTGCTGTTCGTGATTGTAATGCACTTTTGGATTTCAAAGTTGGGCTTTCTGTTCCATTTTTGTGGTGCTTAATATTTTGTCTTTATTGCTTCAATGAATTAAACAAATGTATCTTAAAAATGTCTAATTATATTATACAAATGAATAAATAGTCATTTAGCTTAGAAGTCTCGCAGTTAATGCTAAACTGAATCATTAATCTCAAAATTTTAAATAATTCAATCATCCTATTTACGTGTTCGACCTTTCGATTTCCGAAAATCCGTTTTGAAGAAAATGTTGTCATCGCAGAAGCCATACCGCTGAATTATCCTGAATTTTCCATTGCCAGCAATCATTGAACGTTCCTCATAAACCTACCCCCCTCCATAACAGGTTACGTACCACAGCTCCCACAAGTGTACCTTATTCCGAATGGGAAAAAAATACGTGGCGTAAAAGGAAAGCATCGAAATCATCCAGTAACGGGACAGAAATCCAAAATTACTTTCCTGTAAGCTTTTTCTATTTCTTTTGCTTTCCTTTCCACCCACATACCGTCATAACTGCGTTCCGGAGGATAAATGGAAGTTTTGCCAAGATCTTCACTGGGGAATGTCTTGACATTTTTTTTTTGGCTGTGTGAGTTTTTGACCCCGAATAGAGCCAGTCAATCATTTTTTGCACATCATCCATCCGTTTGGCTGTATCCATCGGAGACTGACGACAGCACACACCTACTTCAAAATACGACCTAAGTGGTGGCGTGGCGAATCTGCAGAGATTTATGTTATTGTGCTTGATATGAAGCCTGTCCACATTTAATTTTGTTTCGTTTCCTTTCAGTGTAATTCTAAAAATATTTCACAATACTGCTTACTTAAAGAGCAGGAAAAGCAATTTACTGAATTTACTTCATTTCAAAGCACAACGTTACGGTTTTTTTCTCAATTCGGTGAATTGATGTCAAATCAATTGGTCATCATGATAGGGTACCACATTTAACAGGAATTGGTTTCATCGCATACCCTGAGAATTTCTATACATGCTATTTCTTGTGAACTCTCAACGCGGGCTTCAATACTTGTCTTTACTTCTGATTAATTTTTGTGCCTCAATTGAACGCCAAATTTGCAAAGAAACAGACTTAATAATGTCACTATCTATCGGCAATGAAACTTCAAAAAAGTGATGAAAGTCTTCTTCAACGGTTCTATATTTTAACTGGAACTTGGCCTGCATTTTAACTTAGTGTTCTATGAACATTTACACAGTTATTATTTGACAGCTTTTCCAGGGCTGCCTTCTCATGATAATGTGTCTTGTGTGGAGAGCATATTAGATACAATTATGCCGGGGATGTCGAGAATGTTTCCCATCCGAAAAAATCCTATACCGGACCGAGAACCGTACTCGCTATCTCCGGATTGGCAATCCTAACTGGACACTCTGAGATGAAAAAACGCCGCTTTGAAAAGCAATAATTGTTCTTACTCGTTTAAAACTAAATTAAATAGCGGTAGGCGTCTGAATCGTGGAAGAATCAATTTGAGAAAATTCAGAGTCTGATTTAGGGGAGTCTAGAGGGGATGGGGCATGGCCCTGGGTCCCCACAAAACCTTATGTACCAAAATCAACCTTTTTCGCACACTTAATCCGGCCCTGCTTAAACGGTATGTATGGTTACTGCTCCTAGACTTCATCTCATAGTTTCTATGTTTATCCCATCAAAAACAAAGCTATGAGAAGGTTTTTTTTGTTTCAATTTTTTTAGGTTAGTAAAAAGAAGAGATGAGATGATGCGATATTTATTTATTTCGCGATCAGATGAATATATGTTCAGTGAGATGGTAATGGAAGAATCACTTCGAAGATTTGTTGAACGGTGAAAATGAAGCTGTTTTAAGGAGCAGGATGGACATAGACGGCGACGGTCAAGCTGTGGAATCACCAACGCTGGATGAGGTTAAAAGGCTCTAAATGAGCTGAAAACAGAAAATCTGTTAGGAAAGACGAGATAACAGTTGAGCTTCTTAAACTCGGAAGTGAAATGTTGCATCATTCGATGGATAACTTTTTTTTAAATATGGGAAGATAAAGAACTGCCTACCGGTTGGTGTGATGACCTCATAGGCCCAATAGGCCATTTTATGAGACAGTTTCGATCAGCCGATCGAGACTTAACCGTCAATTGAGTGGACGGCTCGGCGTTTTGTTTAATGGTAAATTTGTATGGTAACCATCATCATCACTTCGTTTCATTTTCGCAAGTGTTCCGTTATTGACTTTCATTACAAAATCGGATCTACAACTATTAGACGAGAACCTGTTGTTTAGGATCTAGGCGTTTTATTAGACTCTCAGCTGACTTTCAAAGATCACATCACCATTATCACTCCGAAAGCGTAGAATACACTTGGAATTATTTTCCACATAGCAAAGCACTTTGATGACATTCAATGTATAAAATAGCTCTACTGCACGTTAGTGAGCTCATTACTAGAATATGCATTAGTTGTATGGCCTCCTTTCTACCATAATACAAATCTAAGCAATCCAGCGAATATTCGTTCGTTTCACTTTACGCCGTCTTCCTTGGAATGATCCAAATCTGAGAATCCAAATAACTTGCAAAGTTATGAAGTACGCTACCAACTTATTGGTTTGGATTTATAGATAGTGGAATATAGAAGAGCGAAGATAAATCCTCTGTCCCCAATCGAACTGTCAAACGTGTCTCCAAACAAGCATGACGTCACGATTTCAATGAAAATATTAGGGTTGTGATGTCATATGCGCCTGGTACACGGTAAAAAAAGAACCCAACCATGGTTTCGCTCATCTATAGCTTCTACTATCTATAGTTTAGATTATGGACACTATAGGTTCAATAGACGAGCTGAGGCGAAGGCGAGCCAAACGTAGCCAGGCGTAGCCAAACGAACTGTCGGTTAGTGTAGCCAAACGAACATGACGTCACGATTGCAACCCAAGCAACGGAGCGTGTGAGGTCAAATTCACGTGGTACACCGTGGAAAAGTGGAAAAACACACTTAATCGAAATGACCCAACCGTTCCTGCGCTCGTCTAACCTCGGAACCTATAGTGTCTATAGTTTATAGGGATGAAACGATACCACTAAGGCATCGATACTTTTACTTTAAAGTAGTATCGAATAAAAGTATCGATACTACTTAATATCGAATCAAAAGTATCGATACCTACTCGTATCATATGAGTAATTCATGAATTCAAAGTAAAATTATTTTGTCACTAAGAAGTAGTTATCCATAATTTAGCTGTAATGAAAAAATCAGAAATAATAAAAGTAGCAGTTGCGCTTTGCTTCCGTATTGAGTGGTGTGCTCTTGAAAACGCGAGTAGATTCAAATTTAGATTCCGGGAGGGTTTTCTTAAAGCACTTTCACATTACTTTTTGTCCATCGAATCTATAGTTAACTTACCTAGAGAGTGTGTAAACAGCGAAACACATTTTAAATGTAAACCAATTGTTTTAAAAGTAACATAACATTAATAGTTACTGTATTTCGAATTCATGTTCCTTTCGATGTAAATCTCTGATGCTTCTTCAATAGGACTACTAAAAAACAGCCTCAAATATTAGTGCAAAGCCAAGATTACCCAAGATATTTGAGTAATTTATTTTTATTTTATTTATTTATCCATTATTACTTTTATGCAGGGGGGAACAAAATAAAGTTTCAATATATTCTTTCATTAAGATTAATATCCCAAAATATACAAACAACTTACTTTTCACTATTGGCATTCTGCGACGACGTAATTCTTCTATTGTACAGATGGCTCTAGAAAACGGGAAGGGTTGCTTGATCGTTCTATTTGTGTTAAAATTGAACGAGTTATTCAAAAGTGACAAGGGAATAAGGAAATGTATTGCACGAAATATTTAGCGGCGGTCTGTGGTGTGGACCAAATTAGGTTGAGACAATGTTTATAACACCTTTTGTGGACAAATGGATTTTAAGAGACAATGCCTAAAACAACTTTAGAATGGTTCAGCTCATTTGATATATTATTAAAAAACTTGGCAACCCTTCCGTGCCGTCTTCCAGTTAAGCAACATTTAAAATAGAAACCAATAGGTATTCTATAACTGACTTGGATTGAATATCGGCCACATTTCCGTTTCTCAATTTCAAGTTGATCATAAGAATTCTTTAAAATGAAACTTAGTTCGCTTTTGTAATTTTCACTAATAGTTTATAGTAGTTGGCAGAAACAAGTGTTGAGCAGAAAAAAAAATACTTGAAAGCATTTATCCTATTTAAATACTTTTAAATTTTAGTATTAGATTATTACGCAACAAATGTTTCTATTTATCTTTATTAGATTTAATGGATTTTGAATTGAGTACTCAATTGATTCAACTACTTCAATTCGATTCTTACTTGGTATCGGGCATCAAAGTATCGATTCCAAAAGTACTTGGTATCGGATCAAAAGTATCGAGTATTTACTAGTATCGATTCATCCCTACATATAATTCCCTGGGATAGCCATATTTGAGACAACGGCAAACAAAATGTTCAACGTTGTTGACTACGTTATAGATCTCACAGTGCACAATGGTCCCAGAGTCGAATCTAGCAAGACAAAAATGTTTGCGCCAAAACTATTAGTTTTAGATATATAGTGTCTTTGGGAAAAAAATTTCATATTTTTTGACGATTTTTTTTCATGTAGTGAAATTAATTAAGAACTTCTAAAGACACATCTTTTTGTTGAAGACCCATGTACCTATCTCGTTTATTTATCAAGTTATAGCCGTTTTTCGATTAAAAACATATTTTTTTCAAAATGAAATAAAACGCTTTGAACAAAAAACGCTCTCTCAGTTTTCCCACCATAAACGCAGAAAAGTGTGAGCTTTCGAATAGAACCAATAGATTGGAAATCGGTTTGCTCCATTTTGAAATATACGCATATGAAAAAAACATGTTTTTCATACAAAAACTCGAATAACTTTTTTGTTATGAGAGATAGATTCACGGTTCTTTAACAAAAATGTGCGTCTTCAAAAGTCCTAAAAGTGCTCCGAACAAAGTTTATGCGCGATATGAATGTTTAAAAAGTTATGTGAAGAATACCGATTTTTAGGGATCACCCTAACGTATTTATTAAAAAGCTCATAACTTGTGAACCATAAGCGATAGAAAAATAATTTCTTCGGCAAAGTTGCTCAAAATTAATTGCTCTACAACTTTGTGGAACATTGCACAAGTCTTTACCGAAAACTTAAAAAGTTGATATTATGAACTTCTGAAATATAGGTACCACCCTAATTTCACTACATGGAAAAAAATCGTCAAAAAATGAATTTTTTTCCCAAAGACACTATATATCTAAAACTAATAGTTTTGGCGCAAACATTTTTGTCTTGCTAGATTCGACTCTGGGACCATTGTGCAGTGGGACCGAAATAGGCCTCCGCCGAAGTTGTGGGAGACCCTGCTGTGTCCTGTCCGGAGTCTGGAGATTACAATTTGCTCTTTTTGTAAGGTCGGGTCACTCCAAGGACCTTGGAGCACTTGATTTTCCTGAGAAAATTGAGTTTCTTGAGTTGCAAAGCGAGGCCCAGTCCTGACCGACGACATTTGGTGTAACGTAGCCCAAGGTGTCCAGTACCAGCAAGCACGTCGGCAGTGGTGTACCCCTGATACCACAATGGCCGGGGATCCAAGCGAAAGTGGTATTTGGTCTCATACCGGCAAGTATTCCCTGGATCCACGGGTGCTCACTCTGGAGAGCGGCAACAACACTTTCAGAATCGGTAAAAACGACGATTGGCTTATCAGCCGGGTGTGTAGAGGCAACAAAAACAGCAGGGGCTTCGGCTGATAAAACATTGCATTAATTGGCCAAGCTCTTAGATTCATTTAGGTCGGGTCCGGAAACTCTAAAACCGACGTCTCGGCTAGAGACGGAACCATCCGTATATCGTCCGGGATCCTGTGCTTTCCTGAGTCACAGCGGCAAAGGAAGCGGCCTTGCAAAGGGTGGCTGTGAGCACTCTATGCCGAGATGTGGTGATCCCGGCATCGTCACAGGCTGCTTCTGCTGGGGTAGAAGGGAGGAGACCGGAGCCAAGCCGGAGTAATGGTTGAAGACTGGAGATAGAATATCGATCCGGTCTCTCCGTGCGGAGCAGGTTAGCTCCAGACCATAGAGGAGGAGACTATCGATTGTCCTTGGCCAACTCTTAGCCTTGTGTGCCTGTCCGGTGCTTTTTGGCCAATGTCTTCTTCCACAGTGTTGCTTTTTGCCGATTTCGTGCGTTTTTTTAACAGCATCGTTTCTGTTGATTTTTTTGCTATAGTTTGCTTGGAGAAGATGTTAGATATGAAAAGGGCCTTTTTTGAGGAAATCTGTAAAATGATTAATCCATCTAAAAGCGAGATAAAATTTTTGCTAAACCATCGAAACCAGATATGAGCCTAGTGTCTTCAGGAAAGTTGTAGCGGATGGTATTTCAAGCCACTTTGCTAAAGATACCTCATACTTATGAACTGAGCTGATGTCTGTATGTGCGTATATTCGTGTGTATGTATAGACATTTTATATACCCATTTTGTGAAATTTAGGCCATTAACAATTTCTCACAGAAAATCGTTTCGTTACGAAGTCTCGGAATTAAATCTGAATTTCGTTTCGTTTCGAACCAACAATAGCATTTCTAATTTCGTTTCGTTTCGTTTCGTCAGGAGAAATTGTGTTATCGCACACCCTTAATTTTTTATTCTATCACCGTTACTGTTCCTCATCGTAATCGACGAGATTCTGGAAAGTTGTAGCGGATGGTAATGGCAGCCTATAACCATGGAGCACCTAAACGACTTTGAATTGGCTGATGACGTTGCACTCCTCGCTCAACGGCGCGATATGCAGAGTAAGCTAAACGACCTTGTCGAGCGCTCCTCTTCGGCAGGTTTAGTCATCAAAAATACGTTAGTGAAACATGGTGTGTATCAATGGAGAACACTCAACGGCTGCAGGTGGTTATCAACAGATGCCTGCGTTATATAAATCGGGCCTGGTGGCCTCGCATCTGGATCTCAAACAACTAGTTCCATCGTCACCAGAGGCCGATAGCAACAGAAACTAGGGATCGGAAGTGGGGCTGGGTCGGCCACACTCTAAGTAAGGGCGGAAACGAAATCTGTAAACAAGCATTAGACTGGAATCCAGTGGGACATCGCAGCAGAAGCAGACCGAGAGGCTCATGGCGGCGAAGCCTCAATAAAGAAAAATCGATAGCTGGACATCGCCCAGGATGGAGATCTTTCAAGTCGGCCCTTTGCACCACCGGAGGTGTACAGGACCCATAAGTAAAGTAAGTATGAGGTATCTTGAGTAAAGTGGCTTGAAATACCATCCGTTACAACTTTCTTCTGAAGACACTAGGCTCATATCTGGTTTCGATGGTTAAGCAAAATTTTTATCTCACTTTTAGGTGGATTAATCATTTTTAAGATTTTCTCAAAAAAAGGCCATTTTCGTATCTAACGTCTACAGCGAAAAAATCAACAGAAACGATGCTATTAAAAAAGCGCACGAAATCGGCAAAAAGCAACACTGTACCTTCGTTGTATCCGTATTTTCCCGGATGGTTGTTAGTGACTGTCGCACATGCATAGTTTAATATGTAATCTGATTTTTCTTATTGAATTTGGTTTGGACGCGCGATACGCTCAATAATTGCTCTGGGAAAGCAGCTGGGTACCTATAACATGAATATTATCTGGAATAGCTCCCACTAAAGATAATATTTTTCTTTAAAAAAAAGCATCAAATTACAACATATTTATGAAGATATGCTATATTAATCAAAATGGAGTGCATATGTTCACCATATGATGGCAAGCGCACTTCCCAGAAGCAATATTTGAGTTTCTAGCTTGGAAGTCATATCAAAAGCGGTACCCATACCAGATTCAATCAATTTCGGTTATCATGTGAGCGAATCTTCCTAGAAAGAATGTTGATGCTTGTAGGTTCCTTCCATCCATCGTAAAGGGAAATCTATCCGTCCGGTGCGTGGTGTCTGTATGTGAAGCACCAACAGAGCGAGGGCGATACATTGAGGGAAATGACTCTTCTTTATGTTTTCATTTGATCTGATGTTGACATATTTAAAACCCCGTTCGGCAAGGATATACGAGCTTTAAAAGTTTTAAATGGTGCTGGAGTTAAAATCAAATGATAACGTTTTCTAATTTTTATATTAAAGGAGTCTAATGATTATTTTCAATGCTGAAAGAACACAACAACAATATGCAGATTTAATAGAAAATTGGACTGAATAATTGACTCAAAATTTTGATCGCAAAACGGTACAGCTATTGTCGCAGTAAAACTCCTAAATTCATCATACACCCCCTCAAGCTTTTCAATCCATCCTGCTTCTCTCTACAGCTTGTTGACAAATTGCCACGCTAAGACAACTTTCTTAGGCCTCGGGGTATTGCTTTATTTCGTTTGTCATCCTGCGAACATGATCCGAGGATGGTTACAAACAACAGAGTAGCTACTGCGAGGACGCAGAAAATTCCTACCCATTAGCTAATCAGACGATAAGTCGCTTCTTGGAAGCTGAATTTTGCTGCTGATTATCAACTGGATTAATAATATGCCGCTCTTTGTTGCTGTCATTTGAAAGATAAACACTCATTGAAGCACTGAATGTCAAAACAACATGTTAAGTTGCGTAAAAATATCTAGACCAACATTTGAAAAGGGCGTAACAGCCAAAATTTATTCCTTCTGATTCTTTGTCCACATATATAGCCTTATATGTAGACGAAAAATCAGAAGGAATAAATTTTGGCTGTTACGCCCTTTTCAAATGTTGGTCTAGATATATCGAAATCGGGTAAAAATCTAAAGACTCAAATCACGTTATTTGTCCTTGATGTTGGGTCATAGTTCCAACGATTTGTTCGTTATTGACGAACTGTCGAATATTTTAGTGAACAACTCTAGGCCTAAGAAAAATCACTTCTTTCTCATGGCGGTAAACTTAATAAGTCAGCTACGTCTTCTTCTTCTTCTTCTTATTGGCATTACATCCCCGCACTGAGGCAAAGCCGCCTCGCAGTTTAGTGTTCATTAAGCACTTCCACAGTTATTAACTGCGAGATTTCTAAGCCAGGATACCATTTTTGCATTCGTATATCATGAGGCTAAGGGGCCCTCCTTAGTCGTGCGGTTTGGCAATTTTCGGATTGGAAATTGTCTCGACTTCCCTGGGCATAAAAGTATCATCGTGCTAGCCTCATGATATACGAATGCAAAAATGGTAACCTGGCTTAGAAACCTCGCAGTTAATAACTGTGGAAGTGCTTAGGGAACACTAAGCTGCGACTTATACGGCATACCGGCCAGTATCAGAGATGCACTTGAAGACGACGAAGCTACAACGGCAGCCCTCATCTGCTTCCTGAAGGACGCAGGTTTGTACTTCGAGATTTAGTTCCCTCCTTGGGTTCCCCGAACACTCTGCTTCGGGGATAAGACCTATTGCCATAGGCGAACGGGCCTTCTAAGGAAATAAATACCATCCCCTCCCCCCAGTGATCACCTACTCTCGTTCATCTGGAGGGGGGGCTTCCGCCTTCAAGTTGATACCAGCCATACATGCAAAACTTCCCGAAAATGCTGCCACATTTTCGATAACATTTTTTGAATCCTTGGAATAAGGATCGCAGATAATTTACCGTTCGAGCAAACCAGGCTCCTTCCGACTTTCGGACTTCTGAATTCGCCCATTACAACAGGCGATTTGAACCTTTCGCAAATGAAAGGTCGATTGATCTTAAAGGATCTTCCGTGGGCAGAGAATCTTATGGCTGGTAATTGTACAATTGATGGCATACGAGAACTAAAACTAGTCCTTCAGACGCGGATCTTTATCAACGGAGAACAGCGCACTCAAGAAACAGCAATGCAGCGGAGAACATAACTCTCAGCGGAAACAAGGCTTCATGAATCACCAGAGGAGCTTACGGAGCTTCAAGGCGCCAATCCAATTTGAAAACCCCATTATCACTTTATGTCTAACGTTTCTTTTTTTGTGTTCGTGTAACTCTTTTGTTCCTTAAATTTTATTTTATAACCTTTAGGTCACTCCTGACAGAATCCAAGTTTCAAAGTGCTCGCGTTTTCGGAGGCACACCACTCGATACGGAAGTAACGCACAACTGTCATTTTTATTTTTTCACGCATGCTGAGACGCAGCAAAGCTGAATCAACAAAAATGACAGTTGTCCGCCGCCTCCGTATCGAGTGGTGTGCCCCCGAAAACGCGAGCACTTTGAAACTTGGATTCTGTCAGAAGTGACCATAAGTAATTTTTAAGTATTAATTTAAGCTTTAATTCAATCGGCGAAGCCCTTGGTTGACTCGCAAGGTGACCCCTCCTTCCTTCATAATGTTGAACTTAATTTTAAGATTAAAAAAACACCTAAATAAAGGATAAAAAACACTGTTAAAGTGTAGAATTGTCTAATCAGGTTTTTCGATGCTTCATCCCATATGATGTGAAATATAAGTTCGTTTTGACATGCGGATACACACAATAGGGTCGTTTTTTACGCGGATAGATTTCATCAGTTTTTCGGTCTACCCTACCTCAATTTTCACAATTTTTCATAAAACATCTATGTTTTTCCGATAGAGATGAGTGACGTTTAGCGCTCGCACACTGAATTAGAGTGCTTTGAGAATAGGTCGTATGTGCAAAAGAGAGCCTCTCTTCGGTTACATTCTCTTTCGATTATTACAAAGCTATACACAAATTTATGTTGGATTTTTTGCCAGATATCTAAAGACAATAACTTTGTCTAGCGTGCTAAAGTGAAAATGTAGCAGAAAATGCTAAACTTGCCGATCTATTAGCGAAAGAGAGCGTGAACAAAGAGAATCTCTCTTTTGCACATACGACCTATTCTCAAAGCAATCTAGTAATGTGCAATTCGTCATGTGTAAGTACATGTTTGTTTTCCTTCTGCTCATAATCTCAAAAATGATCGGGTCATCACAATGATTTCAAAAGAGTCAAAAAATATACGGAAATATACTCATTTTTACCCAATCTTTGCTGAGTTGCACCATCTAGGAGTGTTTGTTTTCCTTTTATCGCCAATCACACATTCAGACGTGAGAATCTCAATTGGTAAACGGTGAATGTATGATTATTTGCTTACTTAGCTGGTGAAACGAACATATATGACTATATATTAAAAATAGCCCATCAGGGCACCCGATTGAAGCGATTTGGATAGGAAGAGTGGAATTGCCAACTTCCTATTCTTAACATTTCGTGGATAAAGGGCGGGCTCTTCTCCCCATCTATTGGGTCAATCTGGGGAACGAGGGCTTAATTGTTTTATTGATTGTACGAACTTTCTTTTGGAATCTCCTCTACTCATCTCGTGGTTTTTTCATAAGTGTCTGCTTATGGAACCACACCACCCATTTTTGGCCCTTTCTACAGGAGTTTGATGAAATGCATTCAATAATATAAACAGGATCAAATAGTTTGTCAGATATGACCAGTGCTATCGGCAGGTGCCTTGCTACAATAGATGGTAGTATCATCATCATCATCATCCTCACTTAGCGGGTGGAACGAAAATCTTACGCACCATTATGAACCATAAAGCATTGCATAACAATTTAAACAAAAGGATTTTTCCAACTTTTTGTTACAATTCGAAAATGAATACTACTAAATAACTACTTTGTTTATATGAATCTGTTTATAGTAGTAAATAGTAGTGAATAGTACTGAATAGTAGTAAATGAGTTTGCATTCCTCAATGATTGATTTGTCTTGGGATTCTCAGTGTTTATATATACAAGGAATTGGTCAATTTGACGGCGAAACTTGGAAAATTGTCAAAAAGCAAGGTTTTCATGAGTTCTGAAAAAAGCCATCAAGCAGGAAATGAAATCGATCTAGAGAGCGATGCTTTTTTTAAACTATCGTTTATCTGGAATGCTCATTTGCCGTTACGCGTTACGGAGCCAAAATCATGTTTTATTAATTTTTTTTTGCACAAATGTTCGTATTGGGGAACCGAAAGACTTGCGGTTTGGTCGAGGTTATGGAACACAAGAATACAGTAGGAAAGGAAGGGATTTAAGGGTGCTTAAGTAGTAACGATGCTTCTGTAAGTGGAGAAACATACATTTTTTGGGAGACAACAACGAGAGGAAGACATACGACAGGCGTTAAAATGGACAACAAGAGGAAGACATTCCTGATGGGGTACGGCAGACAAGAGGATGGGCGGACCATGATTACAGTCTTACTACAGCAACTTTCAAAAATTGGTGGACAAGCGACATATAATCGAAATCAAGACCCACCAACAGTTTTCCTCTGACCCGGAGATGTTTATTTAGCGCAGATCTGGGGCCATGATGCTCCTCGCAAGCCCACACGACATGATCGATATTATGATAATCGTCACCGTAAACACAGAGAAGAGTGCAATGCTGTAATCAATTAAACGATTAAGTTTGATAAAAAAAAACAACCCGAGCGAGATCTGGCAGATTCTTTTAATATTTAATCTCTTTACATAAAAATAAATTTCTGTCTGTCTGACCCTTATAGACTCGGAAACTACTGCTCCGATCGGCGTGAAAATTAATGTGTAGAGTAGAGTGGGAAGATCCATTAATTACGTAACGCAAAAATTGGGCATTTTCAAACCCCCTTCCCCCCTATGTCACATTTTTGGTATGAAACGTCTGGAAATTTTGTATGGATCGTCAAACTTTAACCAACCCCCTCCCCCTCAAAGCGTTACGTAATTTGTGGACGCTCCCAGTGTTTCAAATTTTGACTTTTTCGCTTCCCTGTGCTTAAACGATTGTTTTTGCTATTTTAATAGTCCTCCTTAATAGTTCTGATTTGGATGTAATTTGAGGTGCTCGTGTCATTTGAAGGTTATATGAAAATTACTATGAGAATTGCCACTTATGTAAAGGATCGTTTCGTGAAGCAGCCCAGAATATATTTGAATATATTTAACACATCGCTATCATAGAATAGATCCTAAGCTGAATGTCAGTTGTTGTTGCGAAGCAATCTGACTTTTTTGAGCAAAATTATAAAGAAAACAGAAATGCTCATTATTATTATTGATGTTATTCTTTTACGTGTTAAATTGAATTTCTCACAATTCAGTATTTTCCTAATAACTTTTGTTGCCAGCATCAAATCGTTTAGGAACAACGACGATATTTTTCCTTGTTGAATTTCCTATGTTGCTAACGTAATCATACATTTTTAGAGCTTAAAGGGCAATGAATGGGAACGGTTTTTCACAAAAGTTACTGTTTTCATAGTAATTGTCATATAAGCTTCAAAGTGCCCGTGCTCCGACAAATCACATCCAAATTAGCTAAAAATTTAGGACAATTATTAAAATAGCAAATGCCATCGTTTAAGCATAGGGGAGCAAAAAAATCAAAATTTGAGTCACTCTAGTGTAGAGGTTTCTGGGACTGGGGAAGGTTCTTAAAATGGTTCGAGACTCCTCCCTCTTTTTGAAAGGAGGTTCCCATACAAATAAAGCACCAATTTCTTCATTACTCGAGAATTAATCAAACAATTGGAACCAAAATTGGCATGTGGAGGTTTTGGAAGGGAAAATATGTTTCTGTGGTGGTTCGAAGCCCCTCTCCCTTCTAAAAAGGGGGGCTTCCATAAAAATTTCTGCATAACTCAAGAACTAATCAAAGAATTTCACTAATCAGAGAAAAACGATTTTAGGCGAAACAAAGTTCGTCGGGTCTGCTAGTAATAATATAAAAGGATAAAAGGAAATGTATAAATTATGTTTCAAATGATATTATATCTACGAGACGAATCAGCCTTGAGCTGAAAGTCTCGATAATAAAGACAAAAAAAAAAGATTTTATATCTTGGGCCATAGAAGCATGGGAGCATTTCACACCGTTCTCCCTTTCTGTCACAGGTATTTTCATTTTCAGTTTAATTTTTTTTAATAAACAAGAAAGCTCTAATGTGCAACCTGATCATGTCGGTAGCTAATGAGACGTGTACACTGAATAGCTGTATGTTTTGGATGATGTTTGTAATTATAGTTTGCGTATTTTCATTAACTACATTGATATTTGATTGTTTCAAAATATCAGTACAAATTGTCTTATAGCTTATGAATACTTTTTTTTGTATAAAATGATGAATTTAATGTGCCTAATAGAAATGCGCCTTTCCCTGCACTAACAACAAATAAACAATAGTCAGAATCGTGCGAGAAAATTTCGCTTGGCTGCTGCTACCGCCAACGATGGCCTATTGATGACAATGTGAAAAAAAATGGAAATGTAAGTAAGTAGGATTCCATTTTTGCAAGTAAGTGGAAAAAGTATTCAAACTTTTCTGCAATCTAGTATGAATTACTGAACTGATTTATTGTCGATATATCCGCTATGCAACCTTTCAAATCCATAACTTAAAATAGAACAAAACGTTAATCCCAATGAAACATCAAACTAACGAAAAGTACTTTTTTTCTGAAACTGCTGTAAAAGATAATTGACATTTTTGTTGGTTGATACCAGTGCCTTGAAACCTCGTAAAAACTGGTCGACAGAGTTGCTTTTCGGTGTTCAAGTGAATGAGACGAAATTTATCAGCACTGGTTGATACTAAACAAATTAATTAAACAAGGCATACTTAATGAGTACCAATGTTTTCTACCTCTTGGATGTCAAATTGATGGGACAGGAAGAAGTTGTGCCATGAAAAGTAAGTCGTTTCGAAATCAAATGTTCTAAATCATGCATCAAAACTATGATTTGGTGAGATTGCTATGGTAGTAAACTTACTAACTAAATTGAACATGCAACCGCCAAGCAGGTCTTCAACGTAATGCTGACTAATGCAGTGGAAATAACCAAAATACTTACGTGCATCATGATCACAGCAGAATCCGACCCATGTCACACAACTAGGAACGCTGCCGATTGCTGAGCTGGGAGTAAACTTTTTTTTCAATTTATTTTTCCCAACAGGTCCGCTTCACTTGGTAGCCCTTCGATCACATGTTACACGTGAGCATAATTTGCATTCGCCAGTGGTTTTCCCTTCTGCTTTCCACCTACTTAAATTCTCCCACCGACGCACTCTTCACGACCAGCGATTAGGATTTTCACTTCTTTACAGCAAAGATTCACTCACACTGCTACCGCCACTCTCAAGCTTTCCGCAGCTGGATCGCAAAAAGGCCGACAAAAATAATTTAATGGCGTGTTCGCCTCTTCCCGACGTTCATTGAGTGAACTGGATTATTGCGTTTTTCATTGAACTTCTACACCGCGTATCGCTCGGCTACCATCCAAACCAAACCACCGAATGTGCCCGCTATCTTCACCACCCGTGGGGAGCACCTATGGGCATAAATCAAATATTTAGCACTCGTCTATTCAACCCTGTAGGGTGGACTGATTCCTACAGTAACATGATTGGTTCGAATCGATTTCCCTATAAGTGTTGTATTTTTATCGAAGAAATTGTTCAACTCGAGATTTAACTCATTAGGATTTTTCAAGTGGCGAAAAAATATTTTATGTTTGGAATAAAGCAATTTATAACCGGATATGTATTGAATTTGTTTTGTTCGTTTGCTATAGACCCGAAGAAGATCTATTTAAGTAGCAACCCCGCCTGTCTCTGATTGTCGTGGATAAGCGTTAAGGGGTGCTGTCAAAGAAAATCTTCTCCCTGTAAATTATTAGTAGGTAACACATAATCGTTTCTCGCACATGGATCAACATGTCGAGCCTGTAGTTACTTAGTGTGGTGGTTACTACACGGTATAATTTAGCAAAACAATTATTATGACAAAATGTGCAAACTATCTAAAGATTATTGTATATTTTTTAAACATTCACGGCTTTCCAAAGTTCTCCTAACATATCGAAAAATTCTTACAAACAGTAAAAAATCATTGAATATTTTCGAATATTATTGATGATTCCCTGAAATAAGAGCCTAATCAGGGGGAGGTCCGGTGGGCATGATTTGGGCCCTCCTTAGCATTATGCACTACACCTAATTTTTATTTTACATTAAGGGGCCCCTTTCGGGTAAATCGAGCCCTGCCTGAATTCAACTTAGAGTTCCAGGTGCCAGTACATTTTTAGTTTACAGCATCTTCATCCTACTGGAAATTTTAATCTTGCTACTTTTAGGCAGTAAATTCTGTTTATTTTATTTATTACAATTGGAGCCCCAAAATGAACTGTCATTTTAGATCCTGTCATTTTATACGCAAGATGTAGTCTTCTTCTTCTTCCACTTTTCCGTCTTCTTATTATTTATTTCCTTATGCTTATATAGCTCAACATTTCAACTGGAACTTGGCCTGCTTTTCAACTTATTCTATTAGCATTTCCATAACACTAAGCCCAGGGAGTCGAGATCAAAATGATAAAAGTCGATAAAGATAAAAATCAATCTTCTGATGAAATCTGAAAAAGTCTTGTACTCATATTGCTTATTATCTCCGAAATCCACGATCAGTACAATCGAATGGGACCATGTCCCAAGAAATCCGGATTTACCGAAAATCAAAATAACCGGATCGGTCAACAGCTTGATGGAAGAATTTTTTTTGAATCAAATGAGCCTAAAATTGTTAAAATCGGTTGAAAATTGCTTGAGTTATCACCATTTCAGTTTCGTGGATACCAGTCGACCTGTTATGGATGTTTTTTGCAGATCACACAAAGGTTTAACATTTTACTTGCCGTTGCCCCTAATTACAAAGGTGACGTAGAACCGTCCGTGAAATTCTGCAGAACCTCATCAAATCCTTTTTCGCTTGAATTGTGATACTTTGTTCGTAGAAAACTTAATTCTGAGACTACTCCAAATCCTTGTAACTCCCTGTAACTCTGAATGTTTGTACAAAATGTTTTACACCTTAGAAAGAGTTTTAAAATAAATTAGATTTTTTGCTTCCAAGAATAACCAAATGCAAATGTTTAATAGCATATGTTTGTGTACATTAAAGGGTTATCTCTACTATTAATATAAACGTGTACAACTAAACGTTTCATGAAAAAAAATATTCGTTTCTAGTGAATGAAAAAAAATGTGTCTAAACTATGTAACTACGTGACTATGATTGTTTTTGCATTTTTTATGGGCATTTGACATACCAAATAAAAAGCAAATGGCATAGCATAGTACATTGAGATTCCCCACTAATATTCCTTTTTCCTTTCTAACTGATGGTAAGGGCAAGACTGGTGTGTCTTTAAAGCTATCGAGTCTAACTTGCACACAAAGAACGAATGACCAATACCATTCAGCCGTTCAATTGATTCATTGTGCTGGAATGGAATGTTCATATGTGCATAAAATAATCCCGTTCTACTTCTATCAACCATATCTCATCATGGCAGTGCTATTAGATGTGCCACATGATGGAATTCTTTCATATGTTGATTTGTTCGTTCCGGAACTGGTTGCAGGAATGGTCCCATGTTTCCGGAACGATTCATTTGTAATTCTTTTGGCTGTATCTCATCGCGGCAATATAATTCAATGTGTCTCATGGAAGATTTACTTTAATTTTTATTTGACCCTTCAGAATTTTTCAAGTATGGCGCATTTTTTAAAACTGCGTTTATATTTCGTCTGCTTATTTTCCAACCACGTTAAGAAGATAACTTACAAAACTGATATACACAGCAACACTTCATATCTGAGGAAAGGAACGATAAGATACCTTTTTGTCGTTCCAAAAAAAAATGCCGTACGTATTTACTAACGCAACGGCAACGAAACCAGAAATGTTTCCAGAAATCCAGGGTTTTCAAAACGAATTTGCATAAATTTAGTTTCTCCGCTGGATAATTGATTGATCTACCTCGTTCAAATATGAGTTGCGGCAACTAACTTGCAATATGTGTGCTAAACTTGGAAGTTGTTACACAAAATTATGTTTATAATAACAACAACAATTCGTTGTTGTTTAATATGCGATCGCAGTTTTCTGTAAAACAGCAAAAGAATGATCTAATTGATTCCTAGACAGAACATTATTTGGACTTACAATCTTTAGTAGGACCATTTGTTTGAAATATTTAAAGTTTAATTCAAAATAGGATTATTTCAGTAAAACTACGGTTTAATAAGTTTTTGAGATTCCCCAGATAATCGAAAGTAAAAAAATAAATCTATTAATTTCAATTACATTTTTTGTTTTATTTTCGATTTTTAAAATCCGATCAATTCATTCACCTCCACATTGACTTTTCAGATATTTTAGGTAATAAACAGAATCTCTTTATAAAAACTTGATATTTCTGAAATAATATCAACCAGAAAGTTTTTAATTACAGCATGATCCTTTTACGCGATTTGATTCGCAAGCTTTTTTCATGCGCGCATGTTCTTTAGAAATCTCACACAGTCCTTTTTTTCATACGAGTTTTTTTTTTTAATGATGGACGTGCAATTCGTAGTTGCTACTCCGTGATCGACCAGGACAATCGCAATTGCACAGGGAACCAATGGATGGGAGCATGGGATTTGCTCTCCAACCTCAATGTGCACAGTCCGAGAGCTCTAGTATTTTGAATAGTCGATAACGGCGCTGGCCACGTCCTCACGGTCATCTGGAATGGGAAGGAATTGATTATGCAGTCAGTCGCCCACTGCAAGCCGAGAACACCTCTGCACTCGCCACGAGCTCCTGCGGAATTTTATTGGAATCTTGGGGTTAAGGTTTTGGCAGAGGTTCGTCTTGGTTACCGGGTTGCCAATGTGATAGTTATGAAAGAGTGGTGTAGTATTCTAATTGGATGCCGAAACGAATTTTTCGCTCATTTCGAATTCTAACAGTAACCTGCTAGAACTAATCAAGTTGTAGGTATAGGGATAGAAGATGGAAACGGTATGAAAGCCCATTTCCAGTTCTAGCGATTGCTAGAACATGAGAAATATATGAAAAGACAAAGTAGGAGAAATGGTACGGTCCTGGGATTGAACCCTCGACCTCCTGCGTATGAGGCAGAAGCGGTAGCCATATGACCACCAAGCCCGTTATTTCTTTGAAACTTTTGATTATTTACCATAAACTATTGAAAATTTCAATTCTTGCCCTATCCAGTAAAAACATCTTAACCAACCAATCCCGTTTATGCATTCCCAACACGGACCTCAGAATGGTGTAAGTTACGGGCCCTTTGACCCACCATTTCATTTTCTCTGGGTATAAAGGTTCCCCCAAACACACGCGATGCGACAGTCGCGACGCGATTCTATCGCTTGGCGACAGCGATTCTGTCGCCATTGGTATGGAAGCGTAAATAGAACATTGCCTGTAGCGACCGAACGATAGAATCGCGGCGACTAGTTGTCGCCGTCGCGGCGATGAAATCATTTAGGTCTGGGGGAGCCTTAAAAAGACCCATGTTACACATGTTACATGCTTGCGCGTCATTTCTGTTTGAGGATCCACAATAAGTGGTCACAGAGCATCGATGATGAAGATTTATGCATCTGTTGTGGTTCAGCGGCAAGTTAATCGAGTGTCTATCGTCGGCGTCAGCGGCACTCCTGTGACATTTTCTCGCATGGTTCTGGATCTGGTTTTGTTGCAGTTAACTGAGAAGACGCATTATTGGACACAAATTTTCAGAACCTTAATTTCATAGAAGAAAAGGTTGAGCCGAAACAAATGTTCATCATAGTGCAAATCATCATCGCTTGGCGACAACAGAAATTTGACTTCGGCAGCAGAATCACACGCGGCGTCAGGAAGGCGCATTATTGGAAATTAATTGCTTCTTCTCAGAACCAACATTCTATACAAGGGAAAATAATTCGGCTCTTTCCAGAACCACAATTTTATAGAAGAAAAGGTTCTTCTAGACATTTTCATAAAAGTGCAAATTATAATCGCTTGTTGATGGCAGAAAGTTTCCATCGGTAGCAGTGTCACGAGCGCGCGTCAGGGCGAGAGGCTGCAAACATTCATTCACATTCAGAAATGTACTCCACCGCGCTGCTGCCAAGGCCGCCACAGACGCCATCGAAGCGGAACAAGCAACCGATGGTTCAAATGATGGGAACGAAATGGCTCGTGGTCGAAAAAATGCGATTTTTTGTAACCACTTCGGAGAAAATTCGTCTCGGTTCAATCTTCGCTTCTATATAAAGCCTGTCCACGTTAAATTTTGGACACTAAGGTAATATCCAAATAATGTTTAGCCATTTTATCAATTTTAACAACCATGAAAACATGCTGAATGTATCACATAAAGTGGAGAGATTCAGCTGTGTGTAAATTGATCTTCTTAGTGGTTTTTGAAAATTTTAAAAAATCGCCTTGGAAGATGGGTGTCCGAAATTTAACGTGGACAGGCTTTAATTGTGGTACAGAGCCGAATTATTTTCCATATTGCGCCTTACCAGTTACTAATAGCAGCAACATCAAATCAAAATCTTGAGAGAAAGTTTCAATTGACTGCTACTCTGCCGTAATCTGAAAAAAGTACGTAATAACCATTTTCCAAAAATGGTGTTAACGAGTAGTATTCATCGAACTGTTTACCAGAAAAATGAAAAACATGCATGTTGTAAAATGGCGCATACGTCATTTTTTCAGATTACGGCAGTACCAGGAGGGTGAAACGCCTGTCATCCGCGGTACAATGGCACTCTACCCAACATCGCTTTTGGTACTTCTGTTTTTGGTACCCAGTTTCTGGGTAGTATACCCGAATTCAGCGCTCATTTTGGGTGATTGGTTCGTACGCAGTTAGTGCTCATTATTGGCCTTTTATTTCTTGTGGCGAAAACTTGCAGTTGGTTGAGGTACATCGGGCCTTTTGTGGTTGTATGGCTTCTTTATTTCGAAAAATAGCTCGTCGATACTTCCGATGTTTTGTTATCATGAATCAAACGAAATTAAAACAAAAACATTGTGCGCCATATTGAATGAATGGTGGGTAGGCGTATTAGCCTTCTCTTCAGTCCCCTGGGCAGTACTGATGCCATTCATGCGAAATAATTTTTGCAGCGTCTCCCACCAACGCGCGCTTGTGATGCTGCTACGGACGGTAACTTTCTGCCATTATCATGCATTGTGCCTTTGCATATAATGTTAGTCCTAAGAAGAAGCGATTAATTTCCGAAATGCGTCTTTTTAATCAGTAACAGCAACAACTAGATTGAGTTTCCAAGAAAATTGTGGCTTGAGAGCTGCTTCCACTGATTGCCAGTCGAGGTACTTTAGATGCTGCTGCCACGACCGCCACAGACGCCATCGAAGTGAAACATATGCAACTGATAGTCTGAATGTTGCGAGAAAGTTCCATTCCACCATTCCACTTGAGAACTGCTGATGCTGATCTTACGTTGTCCAACGTCTACCTTTCGGTCGTTTCTTGTACACAACGCCTCTGATTTTTTTGTGAACTAGTCAATAATCAAGCATTTTTTTCCTCCACGACCTCCTGCACTTGATCCGCAACTCATTGTTGCAAAGCCTGTTTTTTACGCACGATCAAAATGATGTCTAACCTGGCTTGTGCCAGAAGTATTTTTGATATGAATTGCTTTACAATTTTTTTAGGGTTTTATCCCGAAGGATCGCAAGGCGGATTTAACAATTATAAATGATTTTAATGTACTTTCTTTCATCGACGCCCTTATCGCTTATTATTTACCCTGACATTCAAATGCACCGCTCAACATCAGCGTTCTCATGTGATGGAACTAAAGCTGTTCACTATTTTAGTCGCCGGAGTCAGCACTTTGTATTTTAACAAATTCCATTCGTGAAGAAGAAAATCACAATTGACATGAATCGGAAATAACCTTACGATTTTCACAACACACTTTCGTAAACCTGTTAGTTACATTTGATTTGATTGATAATAATAACAGTATAGGTACAAATGATTTTTATTTTGAACTTTTTTACAATAAACAATGCAAAATTAGTGAGTTAAGTGACCATTTTCCGAAAAATAGTGACTTTTGGATGCAAATAGTGACTTTTAGTGGCTAGACTCAAAATAGTGACCAAGTCACTGAAAAGTGATTCGCTACCAGGCCTGAACCTTCTTTAAAAACTTCGGCGAATTAAATAATAGACCTTCGGTACAACTTTGTATACGAAAAAAGGATAAAAAAGTAGTACGTATCGGAATTTTGTAATAACCATCACGCTCGCAACAAGTTGCATGTAACAGAGAAGTCGACGTATTTTTTTTTCAATTCAAATGAACCATATCCTTTGTTGTGCTCCGGATTTAAGGTGAAAATTTTGTCAAAAACAAACATATAATGAATGTAGTAGATGACTTGAAATTATAAGACCTATCCACCAGACCAACATTTGAAAAGGACGTAACAGCCGAAATTTATTCCTTCTGATAGTTTGTCTCCATATATATCTATACTATGTGGACGAAGAATCAGAAGGAATAATTTTTGGATGTTACGCCCTTTTCAAATGTTTCCCTAGCTATCCCTCCTTTTTATTCTATACTAGCAGACTCGACGAACTTTGTTTCGCTTAAAATTGATTTATTCTCTGATTATTTCTCAAGTTATGCAGAACTTTGTGTTTCATTTCTATGGGGGCCCTCCCTTCTAGAGCGCGGAGGAGTATCAAATCATCTTAAGAACCTTCCCCGGCCCCAAAAACCCCTGCTAACAAATTTTCACGCCGATCGGTTCAGTAGTTTCCGAGTCTATAAGGTTCAGACAGACAGAAATTCATTTTTATGTATATAGAAGAAGAAGAAGATAGAAGATAGATATTTGTTGAGAATCACTGAGATGGCCGACTATACTGACTACTGCCCTTATTCATGGTAGGTCAGCGTCTATTTGGTTCACTATCCGAGTAGGAGAAAATAACTCAATAATACCTAATTGTGTTATTGATACCCCACTCAGTTATGAATTTGGTGTGCATATGAGGTAAAATTCCAAAGGAATAATACCAAAATGAATACATCTACAAAATACTTTAGGCATAACTTGATATGTTATTACTAGACCTGTGCGCCGCCGCGCCACGCCGCCGCCGCCGACACTTATTGACGTACGCCGACGCCGGTGAAGGTGTCGGCGGCGCGCCATACGCCGGTTGGCTCCACGCCGCCGAATTTCGTATTTCACGCCGATGTTTGGCCAACACAAAAATCACATTATGCAGTAGATTTGCATCTGCCGAACCAAGGCAACCTATCAAGCATTAATTAAATAGCTATTATACCTTTAGCAGATTTGTTTACTTTTATCCCTGTCACTTTAACCCGCTTTGGCGTGTTAAATGTTAGGTCATCCAAAAACTTCTTGGCTACAGATCTACAAATCAATGAGCGTGGCGATTAACTTCTAATCTCATATGTCACTTCATGTGGAATATCCTCATTCTGGTCGCATCATCTTGGTTGGAATGCTACATATCTTAATTGGTCCAGTGCTTACATACTCAGTTTTTACTTATACAGCTTGGCAAATTCCACACAGCCGTTAGCCCAGCTAAATAAAAACTGATGTCTCGGCAAAAATAACGTTTGTTTGCTGGTTTTCGGCAAATAATTTGCTGATTTTCAGCAATTTTGACAGAAATCTCGGCAAAAAAACACGTTTGCTGGGGCTCGGCTGTGCAAATCTCGGTAAAAGTTCAACAAATTGCTGAGATCCCGGAAAAAAATTAAGTGTGACAAACGCGGCTACAAATCAACACCATAATGAATGTTGGATTTTGATTCCCAGTCTGGTATGATTTTTTCAGCTTCGCTGGGCATGGAGTATCATTGTGTTAGCCTCATGATATGCGAAAGCAAAACTGATCTTTTGGCTTCTGGAGCTGGAGCACGATTGGGCACGTGACCCATCAAATTGAAAATTTCCTTCACTCTTCCTTGTAATTGCTAGAATTTAAAAAAAAATGGTTCCGATTTATTTCGATAAACAATTCCCAAAGAAATTTCTTGATTTTCACGAAATAATTTCCAGGAAGTCCTGGAGGAAGTTCTGAAGGAATATCTAAAGAAAATTCTTAGAGCCTTGAGGAATTTCTGAATTTATCTCCGTTGTAATTTCTGGAGGATTTTCTGAAGGAATCTTTGGAGCAAATCATGAAAGAATTCTACGAGGAATGTCCAAAGAAATTGTTTAAGAAATTTAAGTATGTCAGTAATTCCTTTAGGAGGTCCTTTGGAAATTGCTCTAGGAATTCGTACGGAGATATCTTGAAATTCGTCCTACAGTTTTGGAAGTTGGTGTTGGAAATTCCGAAGGAATTACTAGATTAATTTCCGAGGGAATGAAATACCTTGAAAAATTCCAGTGGAATTGTTAAAATAATTTCCGAAGGAATTTTGTAGAAATTTTTAAAAGTATGTATGTATATATGTGGTTATCCATCACCCTGGCTTGAGTCTTGATCTGCATGCGGCTCCACCCAATAGTACAATCGAATTTAATTACCATTCTGCTTTCAATGCACTTCTGTGTGAAGGGCAAGAAACGGAAGTGGCGGACTCGTAACAAGAGACACTTACGCGAAACCCGCGGGATAGAGAGAATCTCCTTTCAGCAATGTAATCCAACAGACTAAAAAATAGATTCGCAATCCTTTTTGAGCTTTCCGAGGGATGAAGAAGGGCACGTTGAGGCCATTACAACTGTGGGGAAGTGTACCCTTCTACATGAGAAGAAATTATTAAAAGTATTCCAAAAAAGAATTTCTGAAGGAATTATGGAATGGTCAGTATGAATCTTATATGAATTTTTGAAGGAATTACCAGAATAATTCTTTAAGAAATTTCTTAAGGTCCTAAGAAGTTCCGAAGCAATTTCTAGGGGGAATTTAAAAGAAAAGCCTGGTTTCATTTGTTGAGAGTTTTTAAAGAACTTCTTGAAGAAATTTTTGATCGGATTGCTGACAGAGCTTTTGAAGGTATTTTAGAATGAGTTTCTTGATGACTTACCAAATTAATTCCTGAATATTTTTCCTAGGGAATTACTTAAGATATTTATGAAAAAAGAAATCTGTAGAAATTTTCGAAGGAACTCGTGCAAATTCGTGAAATTCCCAGAGAATTCTTGAGAATATCTTAAGAATAATATACACTGACCCCACATATATGGGTCACTTTGTAACAATTATTAGTCACTCTATTTTGCATGTTGATCAAATGGAAATGACCCATATTAGTGTGTGACCCATTATTGTGGGGTCAGTGTATCTGCAATCTTGATATTTTGGGAGTTTTTCTTGGCATGTAGTCTTGATTCTAGAGCCAAAACTGAGTTTGTTTTACTACTGTCCGGACTTTCGAAGAAATTCCTGGAGAACTATAGGAATTTCTGTGTACATACCAATAGCTATTTGTTCGGTAAATCCATTAAACATTTCTTCGTAAATTACTTTCAGAATTCTCTCGGTTGGGTTCGGGTTTACAAAATGCAAAACCCGACCATCTCTATGGTTCACCTTTTTGAAATTCATTCAAAAATTCTGTTAGAAAATCGTTTCAAAATCTCTTTCGGTTATTCCTTCAAGAATTGGATCGGAAATTCCTCTAGGAGGTAATTTGTTTTAGAAATTCCTCCAGAAGGTCCTATGGAAATTCCTTCAATAAACTATACAAAATTCATACAAGAATAATTTCGAATGAATTCTTATTTGGAGAAAGTTGCTAAAGGAATTTCCGGAGGAATGTTTGAAAGAATTCCTATGGGAACCCAGCCAACAAATTGGTCCACATAATAAACTTTTAGTTCTGTTAAGTGCACTCTTACCCGATATAAATTGATTGTATAAAATGCATAGATTCACTCTATGTGAACAAAAGTGGAGGCCATATACGTACAAATTAGTGTTATGGTACAACGAGATATACGACGTATTCTGATTTCAATTGAATCTATAAACAATCATGATGTTTTTCTTTAGAGATCGCATATGTTCAGTCATACAGTTGCATAACAAGACTGTTACAACTTTGAAATCTAGAATAGGGAAAACAGCATGTATGCTTATATATCAGTCATATTATCAAAAAAGAATTTCTTGTTATTGTATATGCAATAATATATTTCTTAAAAATATTTCTTATATCAGATCTGAATTAAATCATTATGGAAAATGTTGTGGGCTGTAATGCATACATCTATATTCTAAACTTAACCTCCGTCTCCCAGTTTCGATGCTCGGACCTTCTCATTTATATTCTAGGACGCTATCCATTCCTCCACGTTCACGCAGCTGTAAATCCATAATTTATACTTGATGGTAATACAGGATCTACGAATATAATCTGTAACAGACAACGCATTGCACTTTATATAACTTTATTTTGATGGTTCAGGTCGAAATGTACATCAAGCAAGATATGCGATTTTACTGAACACAAATACAATTTCATGTTACCATTTAAACGATCCCTGAGTTATGAACTGCAATGTTGCCAATCTATGAGAATTGTCATAAAAAAATCATTTTCAAAAACACTGCACCATATATATTTTATTTTTTAATATTGCTTGTATACTCCATGATGTTTTAAATTAAAACCTATAAAAAAGCTTAGGGTATAAGAACTAATAGTGAACATTGTAGCTGAATTTCATTTTTCTGTTATGAGAAAATGCCTTACATTCTGTACGAGTTTGCATATAACTCACAAAAGTATTCGAATTCTAAACTTGTTTATCGTGGTGAGGTATCACTAAGTTTATTTTGGAGTGCTAATCAAGGGAGGAGCAGATAGTTTTTTTTTCTGATTTAAAATTTTGTTCTAATTTCGCAAATATAAAGCAGACTTTCAACAGTTTGGCTGAAATATTGGAATGATTTATAATAAATAACAGACGATAACAATAATGTTGTGGAAATCATTAGATGTTTACAGGTTTATTTCCAAGTGCAAAAATCTGGCCATAAAGAGTGAAAAAAGTGAAAGTGGATTTTCCGTATCGGGTTGGGAGTCCACTCTAAGCTATTAATCCTAGTTAGCAACAAGGGAGTTCTATATGGACTATTTTATCGTACATCAGTTTTTTTGTTGAATATCAGACTTCTTCTTAGTTCTAACCAGTGGAATTCTGGCAACTTTGTTTGTTCCTGCCTATTCACTGAATGCTCGAAAATAAACAATCAATACGCTCTTTAATACACTAAGCGACAAATAAAAGTAAGTATTGTATTGAAAATCGTGCTAAAAATCAAAACTCCAAATAGCAGAGTTGAAATATACAATATACATGAAATTATTATTACAAAGGACTTTATAATCAAGTCTCAATTGCATTATAACTTCAGGTGGAATTATATACAATTGTTGAATTATTCGCGATATATGATTCCGTTTTGAGTATAAATTGCAATTTATACAACTAATGATATAGGTTATAATTTGATCGTTAGTTTGCATTATATGTGACCTTTGTACAATTTTCCATGACTTTCGTTTGATCCATATATGATTGCGATTTGATCTGCGAACATATATGATTTTTTTTGTACATTCATATACGATTGCTGGTTTGCTGGGAAATTCAGAAAGAATTTCTGGAGAAAGTTCTAAATAAACTCCAGAGCGAAATTTTGAAAGAATACCAAAAATATCTTCTTAGAGTTTCCGAAGAAATTCTTTAAAGAATTACTGGAAGAATTTCTATTAGAAATTCCTAAAAGAAATTCTTGAAGGAATTAAAAAAACTAAATCAAATTCCGAAGGCTTTCTCCTAAAGGGATTTCCGGATGTATTCCGGAGGTATTCCGATGGAAATTCATGAAGGATTTTCCATGGGTATTTTCTAAAGAATTCTTAAAGGAATTTCCGAAGGAATTCCTAAAAAAGTTGGCCATTGAATTTCCGAAGAAATTCCCAAATGACTCCGTAAAGGAATTTCCGAAGCAATCCCTAAAGTAATTTTCAAGGAAATTCCTGAAGGAGCTTTTGAAGGAATTTTGGAAAGAATTTCCGGAGCACTACCCAAATAAATTTTCAAGGGAATTCTTGGAGAAAGTTCTGAAGGAATTCATAGGGTAATTTTAAATTAGTTCACCGAATTCCTTTTTTTAATTTTCTGAGGAATATCTTGAGGAATTTCAAAACGAATTTATGAATTTATATCTGAAGTACTTTCCACTGAATTTATGTGCTGTGATGCGGCAATATCCTTGTGGAGGATGTAATGTAAACTTTTGCTGTGGAGATACAAGCTATAGCTATTAGCATGTTCACCCTATCAGTCTATATGTAGCTAGCAATTGTACAAAAACCTAAAATTAAAAAAAGCATGATAGGCCTTGCTGCGTGATCGATGATTTTTTTCTCAACTTAAAATCATTCACGCCGATTCACGCCGCCGCCGCCGCTGAACATTGCTTACGGCGTGACGCCGCCGACGCCGCCGCCGCCGGTGTAAAAATGGCCTTACGCCGCCGCCGTTCACAAATACTTCGGCGCACAGGTCTAGTTATTACAATACCAAACGCATAAGAAATTATTATTCGTTGGGTATTAGGATACTTAAGCATATTATGCCCAAAGTATTTTGCGTGTTTTTGGTATTATTTTCTGGTATTTTACCTCTCATGCAAGCCAAGTCCGTACCAACTTCAGTTATCGAGATCGTCGCTCCTGCTCACACAACCGTAATCTGATACGCTAGGAGAAATGTCAAATAAAAGTAGTAGGGACACAGCAGGTATTTTTGTCTGTTCGTCATAGTCTCGAAAACCAATAAAAGAGACGCTTTTTTGTAAAACTCATACGTACCAAATCTTAAGCTCAGGAGAAACGTTCTGCTATAGTGGAGTTCTAGCAAATGTACGTTGCTTTCGTTGGTTTTAGCCCCTACGACGATGGACGGAAATACCTGCCGTGTCCCTATCACGAAAAAAAAAATTAACAGCGAGATATGGGATGCAATTCTCTAAATAGTTTTAAAAAAATTCAAAATGATATGTATTTGAAAATAATTTGGAGCACCGGGTTAGTCTTTTGATTATCTGCATTGAACATATATTTATTTGATTGTTCAAGATAATGAAAGTTTTTCTCGTGCAATAAACCATTTAAAAAAAATCAGCTCGTAATTTTTAAAATTATTTTGAATTCCGCTGGCTATACAAGGTCTTGCCGTGGTAAATTTTTGTGATTTTACTTTTGCTCTGACAACAGCATTCATCTGGTTCTCCTAACCCATTGTTGTTCTCGCTGATTGATTACTTCTTGCTTCTTTACCGAGATCGTAAATGTGATTATCGCACACGCTTGAATTGCCAAGCTTAGTTTTTTTTCGAAAAGTTCAATATTCGAGGAAGTTCGAGGAAGCACTGAAAAGAATATTATTTTTATCATTTTTTGAAAGGTAACTATAATTGTATGACCAAAATGGATTATACTTGTTTATTCTACCGTTTTCCGGTTACAAAAATAATTATTTGGCCTACATTGGACAATTTCTTTGGCACTGCCGACGGCAACCTGCTAATCGGCAGGCATCACAGAGGCTGCAACGTTGGAGCTAGAACAAAATCGATATTCTACCCTTTTTCTCCGATAGACCTCCTGTCATTGCACATAGCTTTTTATATGTTTAAAATGAAAAATCGACAACGTTGAAAGAAGAAAATTTTGCGCTCAAAAATGTAGAAAAAGCTAGTACCGAAGAGCCATTTTCGAGATAAAGAAAAACGGTACATAACCAGGTGACAGAAAAAGTTGTGTAGATTTCTTAAGTTCAAACAGCGTTCAAATCGGACCGTTTTTGAGTTATGATGTCCGCCAACTTCGAAAATATGCACAGAAAAAAATAATGAAAAGTAATCAACGCGTAAATAATTAAGACGTGGAAAATTACACTATTGTGGGCGTACATGGATCTTTTCCAACAAGTTCGCCCTAAATGTATGCAATTTACATATCATTATGACACTTATTCGTATAAAAAGTGACATAATGCAATACAAATTGCATACATTCAGGTGATAATATCGTTCAAATTTACGCTCTTTTTGGCATTCCCTTTATGTGCATTACTTTCGTGTAAATTTCAACAACTTTTTCTATATGTGTAGTTTTAAGATGATTGCGTTTTACCCGGAGCACTGCATGTTTGGAACGAAGTGTCTCACCCTCCCTCCTTAACCGTGCGGTAAGACGCGCGGCTACAAAGCAAGACCATGCTGAGGGTGGCTGGGTTCGATTCCCAGTGCCGGTCTAGGCAATTTTCGGATTGGAAATTGTCTCGACTTCCCTGGGCATAAAATTATCATCTTGTTGGCCTCATGATATGCGAATGCAAAAATGGTATCCTGGCTTAAAAACCTCGCAGTTAATAACTGTGCAAGTGCTTAATGAACACTAAACTGCGTGGCGGCTCTGTCCCAGCGTGGGGATGTAGTTCCAATAAGAAGAAGAAGAAGTCTTACAAACTTCCGGTAAAGTAAGCAGGATAGTTTTCAATTGGAATGTAGAGCCCTTAAAGACAGAAAATATGCTTTTACTATTTCAAATGCAAACGAGAGACACCAAGGATTAATCCAAACTAAAAAAGTTACAATCTAAAGAAATGAATGCAAATTAGTTATCAGACCCTCAGATAAATCTCGAACAAACTAAATACGAATTGATACATTCCAAACATAAATGGTATTTTTCTTCTTCAATCATTTGAAAAATCCATAAGAGCTAATACTCTTACTCTCGTTTTCCCTTATAATACACTACTATGTATTCTGAACAAGAAACATTCTGACTATTTGAACACACACCTTTCGCATTGATATGTGCACCACCCTACTAATTTCATTCACTAGATTATTTTGCTTCACAGTAATGAGCAGCGTACACTTCTTCGAACCATGCACTAAACAGAACCAACACACATCAAACAACGATCGACAGACCGAAGGTGGGCTGCGTTGTATCAGGAAGTGGAGCAGCAGCAGCAGCAGCAAAACACAACACTTTTCCCCCAGCTCGCGAGCGAAGAAAAAATCCCGCAGTGCACAATTTTGTCTGCCCCTTTAGCACAAAACGCAACTATCCCGACCCCCGACACGACGTCGACCCGCAGTAGAACTTCACCACCAACGCAGGTAAGTGTCTTCAACTGATTGAACTTTTTTGCAATCTCACTGTTCACAATTCGTCGGCTTTCCCTACGCTTTGTAAAGCTAGGTCAGTGCTCAAACGTCGAACTAACTACAGGAATCCTGCACAGGAGCCAAACGCACAAAGGACGGCAGTGATTTATTTCACTCCACACTGGGCTCAAAGGTTTAAGCACTACCACCCTGCCTTCTCCACAGTAGAACACCAGGCATTTAGCACACTAACAAGCGCCGTTTGACCGAGAAACGTCAAATTTTCGCGTCCGACATCCATCGACGGTTCGAACAGACTGTGACTAGACCAGTCGTCGCTGGCGAACCAACCAAAAGCATTCACCCACACTCACGTATGCCATTTAGTTGTTGAGCTCCAAGCATGGTGAAATGGCATTGAATGGGTCGCTAAATTTTCCCGGTCCGGGCCGGTGCGCATGTCTGCCCTATTCCCCGGAATTTGTTGGCAGCGGCTCCCCGCACGAGCACGCCAAACGAGACGAGACCCCAAACCAAAAGAAAACAGAAGCCCTGTCTGCATACGAATACGGGCGCAGAACGCCGAATCGTAGCACGTGGCCACGACGGCGACGACGACGACGCGTAAAACTTGTTGTTGTTTACATAGCGGTTGCATTGATTACGAACCGTGGCGTAAAGTGAAACGTCAGAAACACGTTGCGTTGCCTCAAATACATACTTGTGCACTTGGTGGACATAAACGACAATGTGCAGATAGTAGCAGACAACATACCACGAGATAAGAACAACATGTGAGCGTATACGAAAGACGGAAACTACTACAGTTGTATCCAGTCAGTGAAATCACACATTAGTTGGCTAAAGGCGAGAAGATGACGTGATGTGTATAATACTAAAGAGGCAGCAACTGAAGATTATTAGTAAACCGTTAATTAGGCCGTGCTGCCGTACAAGAAGATGGGCCAAGCCACACAATATACGTTTTTTTACAAAATATAAACAATATAACATATTCAGTCAATTGGGCCCAATCAGTCCATGCTTATCATGTGATTCGTTGCCATTAAAGTCACTAGATATAAAGTCTGCGGAGTGAAAACCGTGAGATTTTCCAATCAGAAAAAATCTTGTTAAATTTTGGCAGCCCATGAAAAAGTTCAAGCTCTCGCACGATAATTAGCTTTTATAAGTTGCTTTCACAAAGCAAAAACACTTTTTCCACATTTTATTCGCGGAAAATCAAATAGAATGTTGTTCAACTAGTAAATCCAAGAACAAATTCCTTTACCTTTTTCTTTGAACTTTGTAGCTTTTTATATTTTTGGAATAATTTTCCAATGTATTTATCACCACTATCTCAATACTCTCCATTGCTTCAAGCCCATTTGAAGCGTCAGGTTCGATTGGATCCCGCAAATGACAGTTAGATTGCTGATCTGTCAGTGTCTTCGCCAGACTTTATATCTAGTGACTTTAGTTGCCATGCGTTGCCATTTTTCTGCAATCTTCTGGTAAATTAAAAATCTACCTTCAGGGGTTTTATGTATAAGACGTGTCTTGCCCGTAGTACGCTAAGTTTAAAGCAGTTTGATGCATTGAGGAATGTAGTGTAGAGGAAGTGGGGGTAGCACGCCCATAGGGGTTAAAACGCGCCACCCCTGAATAAGGTTAAATATCCCCATTTTGATTATTTTCAATAGTCTATACGATAAAGCAATGAAAAATATTGCCATTGGATACATATATTTCATGATTTTTCTCTAGTTATACATGAAAAACTCGAAAAACGATTTTTGCGTGTTTTGATGCAATTCTAGCTCGGTGGAATTTAGTCTTTCTGTCGCTGTTATACATTGATAAATTAATAATTGAGCCATGAGCCATGCTGCTTACTCGTGTTCTTTATGTTCCACACGAAATCGTCGTCAAAAATGGTTTTAAAACGATTTTATGGGCCTTCAAACTTCTGAGGTCGGTGTGGGGCATTACGCCCATGCTCATTTCGTATGACCGAAACAGCTGAAACATTCGGTTAATTGCCTTAATGTAGGCAATTAAAATGAAAATCAGTACGATAAGCACATGCGCGTTTTAACCCATCCACTGGCGCATCTCACCCCGCATGGTTTCAAAATCATTTTTTTCGGGTGCTTTTTAAAAATCAAATTTCTGTGCAATAAAATGGACAATTAGATATCTGTTATCGGTAGTCAGTCGCAGATATGCTGTTCTTCAGTATGCGCTGATGAAAACTGGCTGAAATGGTGGGTTTCATTGATAAAAATGGCATTTTCCTTAACGTGGGCGTCCTACCCCCAGTTCCCCTACTGCCGCTAACTGCAAGTAAGGGTATGCGATAACACACTTTTTCCTAACGAAACGAAACGAAACGAAATTTAAAATGTCTATGTTGATTCGAATCGAAACGAAACGAAATAGAAATTTACTTTCGAGACTTCGAAACGATACGAAATCAAGGTTCATTAAATTCGAAATTTTTCGAAACGAAACGAAATTTTAATTTTTTCCTGCGGAATTTTAATTAAATTGGTTTTTCATTATGTACGCAATTCTGATTTCACAGTCAAATAACTGTTTTGCGACCAACAGAGTTATAATAACAGAAGAGGCAGTATGTGGCAAATCACCGCATATACCATTGACGATAAAGCAATAGAGTAGAGTGGGGCAAGAGTGCGCGTGGGGTAAGAGTACGTTTTCGATTTTTTGAAGTAATAAAAAAAGATAAACTAGCAGCACTGCATCAGTTTGACAGGTATTCTGGCCAACTATTATCATGTGTAATTGCAAACGATTTGAATAAACAACAAGGGAGATATGGAGTTAGATAACTTTTTGGTCATTTTGCTAAAAATAATTTGATTTCCGCAACTAGTATTTCATTACCATATATACGTTCAATCAGGTGAACATTATACCATTTCAATAACCTATTGTATAGAGTACTTTATGGTACAGAACACCAATCCGGTTAGTTTTCCAAGATGTCAAAACCATTACTTGAATAATTTTTGGGACTGTGGGGTAAAAGTACGCAGGAACCGGTGGGGCAAGAGTACGCATGTGAATCTTCAAGTTATGATGTCAAACCCGTATCTCCGGCCGAAATAAGACTTCTTCCAAAGCGTAAAGATCCATAACTAAGAAAAAAGGGACAGAATTCGAATTTATCACAAGTTTTTAGGATAAGTTGAAGTAATTCGGTGTTAGAAAGGACTTAGCGAACAAAGCACTGAAGCGAAATAATGAAATTGTATTAGAACTTGTTGTACACCTAAACATAGTACGAAAACACAATTTCATCTAAATGATAATTCCATTTAATCAAAAGAAACATTCATAAATAACGCAACGTTTAGCTGGGAGGGGTTGCGAGATATGTGACGATCCATATAATTTTTAGAGGATTCATACAAATAGTGTAAGATAGGGGGGGGGGGGGGTGAGTGATGAAATAGCCAAATTTTACGTTACGTGATTGGTGGACTTTCTTTAAGGAAAATGCCTTTGTATACGCCACGCGAAACCTGATAAATATTTATACCTCTGTAGTTTTTTGTATATATAAAAAACAATGGTTGTTCGAATGAAAGTGCACATTTTTAGGACCCCCTCCCCCTTTAAAAGTTACGTAATCTTTAAACATTTCGTAATATATGCTCATTAAACATCAATTAAATGTTATTAACTTTTATTTGTGTTAATATATACTTAAAGCACATGATTGGATAAATGCGTACTCTTACCCCACCCGATGCGCACTTTTACCCCACCGGTGGGGTAAGAGTGCGTTTTTCACTTGTCTTACAATAAGGGTTCTACTAAAACGAATATCAATAATTTCAATATTTTTTCCACTGGGTAACATAAAGGAAGAGTATATGAATCATCGACACTGATTTGATATGCAGAAGCTTACTTCATAAGGGCCACATGATCGATTGAAAACTAAGTGCGTACTCTTGCCCCACTCTACTCTACCCCAGAATTTCTGCTGCTTTCAAAGGAATTTATCGTGGAGCGTGTGCTCCCGAATATGATCAATTTTATATCAGTAAGGCCGTTTCAAATATTTAATTCAAATTATGGCCTACTGGTCTCCAAAAGGTCAAGGGGGAGGGACAATAAAAAATAAATATTAAAATGTAAAAAATCGATAAAACTCCTCGGATTTGTTAAAGAATGTTTTGAATATCCTCAAAATTGTCCGATTTTTTTTGTTGCCCCCTCAAAATATTTTTTTTTTGGACAAAAAAAAACCGAGGGGGGGGGGAGAGACATAATTGTTTTTAAATATTTGTATCGGCCTAAGCATAAAAAAAATTGTGGGATTTTTCATATGCGGATTCAATTTCGTTTTAAACCTTAGTTCACTTAAGAATAATGTAATTATGCTGAAGCATACTTCATATTGTATTGTCAGCGTGATTTTATAGTATTGAGCTAAGTCCAAATTAGAAAATGAATGCTTAGAAGAATCCTGTGCAGCTTTCTAAAATTATAAAAACAATCACAGAAATGCCCACAAATCTTCAATGTTCCTTACATATTGTGCAAATAGTCAAAGAAGAGCTTAGCTTGATTATCTCTACACGTCGTAGTTTCTAATCTTGATTGGCCGAGAAACAGCAAATATGCACAGCTCACCAATTAAATAATATTCTTGGGCTACAAAAAAGTTATTCTTATTGTATACTTGCTTCGGAGTTTCCAATTCATGGCCAATAACGATGCCTTTCACGTCCTTACAGTCAATTTAGGTTTGAGAAAGGAAAATTAGTTTATCACTCATTGTTATAAAAGACCGAGGAATGCTCTGCATCTCCGTGAGCGCTACGGGAAAGGAATCAGGTTAGTAGTATCATGTGAAACCCCTTGGTAAGCGACTGAATATTTACAATTAATTGCATATTATTCGGCAACTCGGCCGTACGAAAATCAATTTTTGTTAAATATCTTGGCTGTTATAAATGATATTTAACAAAAAAAAATACAAGTAGACGAAAACTGCACACTTAGTTTTTATTTCTGCAGCTCGGCAAAAATCCGCACAGCCGTGCGCCAGCAAAATAATAAACTGATATTCCGGTAAAAATTGTATGTTAGCTGATTTTCAGCAAATTATTTGCTGATTTCCAGCTATTTTGACAGAAACCTCGGCAAAAAAAAATTTTTGCTGGGTCACGGCTGTGCGAATCTCGGTAAAAGTTGACCATTTTGCTGAGATCTCGGTAAAACAAAATAAGTATGTGCTTCGTTTAATAAGCTTCTACAATATGATCGATTCTGCACTAAATAATTGTGTGCTCTTCGATGCAGACATTAGTGTTACCACTTCGCGTTCTCCCACACTAGCTGGCGTGATCAACATTAACAAGGTCGATTGTACACTGGTTAAACAAATTTTTGCTACGTGAGGTATATTTTTTTCACTTTGCGTTCTCCCAGACTAGTTGCCGTCTCATGACACGATCGATTCCGCATTCATATTGTACAAATAGTAAAAAAATCACAAAATATAAATTTGAATATTGGAAACACTGAAGACGTTTTATAGAAGAAAACTACATACGTATTCGTCGACTAAGAATGGGGTTATGTAGTAAGCGTTAATAGAAAAAAAATGTATAACCTAAAGTTTTGAAAACAACGATTTTATTCAGCGGCGCAGCCAAAATTTTTGATAATATAAAGTATGGTTTAAATTTAAATTTGTTTCGAAATTCCGCGGAATTCCGTTAAATTTCGTTAGAAGCTAGTTTTTTCTATCGAAATTTTTGCTATTTTACGAAACGAAACGAAATCAAGAAATCAGATTTCGTCATGCCCAAATTCCGCGAAATTCCGCGGAATTTCGTTTCGAACCACCTGAAACGAAGTTTTTCGAAATACCGCATATGCTTAACTGCAAGTCGAGCACATCTGTATATGGACGCCCATATACAGATGTGCTTGACTTGCGGTTAGCGGCAGTGTAGGAATGTAGGAATGTACGTTTTCCATAAAAAAAACGATTCGATTCCCAGGAACCGTAAAAATCGTTTCATGTTTAAATCAAAAGCAAAAAAAAATCGATTCTAAAATGACAGATTCATTTCATATGATTTATTCGTATTTTTTATATTTTTAGGAATATTTAAAAATAGATAGTATTTATTTTCATTGATCTTAATCAATAAAGTTTTAACCTATATGTTAATGGATTGCTTGATTTTGATGTATACTATCATTCGAGTACAACGTGTAATACATTTGTGTAGTCATTCATTAAACATAACTAAATCGGTGATTAATTGTTATATATATTTTATTATTACAAATACATTAAAACATTACATATGTAACGTCATCCAGCGAACCCATGAATGCCAGACGTGTCATACGCTTAGGGTCATTCCAAATTTCAAATTTGGGACCGTCACGAAAAGAGGTCAGGAAGTGCGAGCCAATAACCAATAACCAATAGCCAATAACATCTATTGTAAACAATTGATTCAATGCATTTAACTATTACAAATTCAATTTCTATTCAATTCAATTCAAGCCAATGTTGAAATTTCACTTTAACAGTAAATTGTCTACTTTTCGGCTATAAGCCATCCGGCATGAACATGCAGAGAACATTGATGATCAAATCTCGCATTCAATGTCGCACTATACGTAATTCTACGTTTAATTTGCGGTCGTATCTTTGATACAAACCTGTTTTTTTTTAAACTTTATTATTGTGTTTTTTCAACAGAATATTAAGTTCAACACAAAATACATTGCTTTAAATCGTGGATCGAGAAGTGTGGCAATGGGAAAAGAGTTCACTAATTCGACGTCTTTGAAACGTTTATTGTACTGAATCATGAGCATCGCTTTCAGTTGTTGGACGGGTTTAGACTCACATGCGCTTGACTCGATTGACTCGAGCTCCGTGATGATATGAGTCATGAGAAATTGGTCGAACCATATCTCGTCCTTCTTTTATAGATAGTTCTGAACCAGTCAACATCGAGACGCGAGTGTTGTGAAGGAGGATCATACCAACTTTGTCAGCAAGTTCGATAAAGCGATTCAACATTTCAAATGTGCTACCCCACCGTGTTGGTTCATCCTTCTTTAGCTTCAGAATATCTCTGTTTGATATTCCCTCTCAGATTTGGTGGCTACGTAGCTCATCAGCAGCGTTAACCGATTTCTTAAAATAGGATACAATCGCTAGGACCTTGGCCAATACATCATCGAATTGTGGTGAGGTTTCAATAGCTACCGTAGTTATCCTGCTGAGAAAATGATCAACACAAATTAGGTGTTTACCCTCTCTTACGAACTGCTTCGCAGCGGCTACTATATTTGCTCCTCCAGCAGTGACCATCACATAAATCTAGAAATAAGATATTTGTAGTTGTAGAATCCTAGTGAAAAATAGTTATAATTACCTTTGATTTCTCAATATTCCACTCATTACAAATTTGATACATTCGTTCAGCGAGGTATACAGCAGTATGTGAGTCATCCAATGGCAGAACGGAAAGGGCAACAGATTTCATTGCATTTCTTTCGACGTAGTGTACTGTCATCCCCAAGTAGCTTCTGCAGTAGTCAAGAACCTTAAACTTTGCCTTCACAACCTCGCTCAAAACTTCGTACTTTTTGTAAATGTTCTTCTACTGGGCAACTTGTAGAGAGAAACTGTCGTTTTACAAAATTTTTTGAAACCATTATCTCGACCATACTGAGCGGCTGGCTGTCAACGGCTACCATGTATTGTACTTCCGGATAAAAATCGAACATTTGGTGTCGCTTGAAAACTCTTATGTTGCATAGCGAACTTCCAAGGAAAATAAAAGAAGGTAGAAAAAAGTTTTCATATTTTTCACACTTCGTCAACATTATCATGAAAACGATGTTAATTCGTTTGAATTGTATCCATGTTTTAATTAAAATATACATGTGTTCTATTTATTTATCGATTTACTCTTAAAAAATCAAATTCACAGGAATTCACAAATTTATTATTTTTTTAAATCACCCTACCTTATCATATACTGACCTTGCATTTTGTTTATTTTGACGTATCACCGACCGGTAAATAAATAAATAAATAATTGAATATTTACTTCAGCAGTGCTTAAATTTGTTCGAACTCGATCGAAAAATGGAAGAGATGCAAGAGTAATAGTCCTTTGAAGATTGAAATTTTGAAGAAATGAATAACATAGTTTGATTTTAGGATCTTTGAAAACGAGGAGTACCTGGATAATGATACTGACGATGTAGGAGAACACGCTAGTGGCTCCAAGAGCACCAAAGGGAATGTCGAAGAGGCAGATGTGAAACAGGAACAACCATCTGGATCTGGGTGTCCGCTCACTCTATCGTTCGAGGAACTACAGTATCAGTATGAGGAACCATCCGGATGTCCACTTAGCCCATTTTTCGCTGACGAAATTGGAGATCCTGATGAACCAGACGAGCAGTTTTTACCAGACGATGCCGCAGGAGAGTATTTATTCTTTTTCAAAGGAGTTTTCAGTCGACGACTCTATCGAACTCAATTGCGTCCTAAGGAATACTGCACAAAGAACGTGGGTGGGAATACACTTGATGAAGTGTTTGAATCCATCTGGCGTGTGGCTGTGAAACAAATTGTGCGTCAAGTTATTTTCGTCGGGGAAAATGCAAATTGGGCTGATCAGGATAAACCAGAGATTGATGCCATGGAACAATTCGTCACCCTGCAAGATCCATCTAAAAAGAAGACGTATTCAATTTCATCGGTAACGCAACGAGTGATGTCAACGTGGCGTGATAAAATCATCAAAATTCATGTGTACGTTTACTCCACGAATGTGGAAACAAATGCACAGCACCGTACAGTTGTTCGCACATTAATTACCCCACAAAATCCTGACCGTGCAGGCGCAGATTCCACCCGAGATGACGCAGCGTTGGCTGAGAATCTGCGAAAGAGTCATCCCCACCTAGAGGGGCATCACAGCTCGTGGCTGCTGTGGGCGAATTATATACATTCGTCATCAGCACAAGATCGACAGCGGTTGAAGGAAGCAGAAGCACCACCAACAGAGTTGGCAAAGTATTTTCGGTGGGCTGCTGTGTCAGAAGCGGCAAGATTACAAGCTGTCCACAGAGGAATGACGGTTGCGCAAACGGCGAACGATGGATGGTCTCGAGAGGTGAATGAGTTGAAAAAGGATATTTCACTTACTCTCTCGGTTCTCCAGAAAGTATCACATAGAGTAGATGCGATGGTGGCCAGGGCTACGGTTGGTTCCGAGCTTTTCGAAGCCATGGGATCAGCGATGCAACCGGAAGAAGCGGAATTAAGTCACCTGTTGGCCGCAAAAGTAACGGACTGTGCCGACACTGATCACCAATAACGATGCACCCATATGATGAGGAAGAGAGAGGGAGGATGTTGCTCAATGTCTTTCGTTTTAATCCAGTTTTTTCACACCAAATTTCGATTCGGTTTCGATTATTTCCGTATTATTAAAGATCACACAATGAATTTGTTAACAGCTCATTTCAGTTTGATTTATTTGCCAAAGGGAAGATATGTAGGGGCGACAAGTACGCTACAAAAGGCGTGACGAATAGGAGAAGGGTTTTTTGATCTAAAAATAAATGAATAAAAACCTTCAGAAACATGAGATAAGAGCCTTTTATTACTTAAAAGAAAAGTACATAATATTGATGATGTCGAAAATGGATTATTCTGGAGTGATATTAAAATCCATGCTTTCGGGTGACTGATCAAGTCCTAATTCTGGAAAGAACACTCCACCAGCAAGATAACCACAATGTTTGAATATTTTGGAGCATGGGTAGATTTTGAATCGATTTATTGCTTCACACACTTCTGTTAAAATTGGTGAACCTTCGCGATAATTACGCCGTAGATCTTTTTTGATCAACCCGAAAATAATTTCAATCGGATTGAAAAACGGACAGTATGCTGGAAGGAAGATAGGAATAATACCGATTGATCGAAGGTACCGAATAATATTGGCGTCACAATGAATCCTTGCACCGTCGAGTATCCATACTGAATGGAATCCTGGATAGCTTTGCACTTGCGGATTATTTTTAGCAAAATTGCGACAACAATCGAAAAATTTCACCCGATTATACGTTCCTTCAGTCCAAAAGCTATCAATCATTCCATTGATACCTAGGAAGCACAAAAATGAAACTCGTGGTTTTCTACAAAATTCACCACGAAAAATTATTTTGCGTCCTATTACTCCATATCCCTTTTTCCGCAACATGTCCCTGTTATCGAAGCTAACTTCGTCCAGGAAAACGAGATTATACAAATCCCATGGTATCGAAAGCAATTCTCTCACAAACCTTACGATCTCTTCCTCCCGAATTTGAATAGCCCTTCTCTCGATGGTCTTCCATGAAAAACCTGCTTCATGGATGATCGCGCAAACGGATGATACACTGATCGTTTTATGAAATTTTTCCTGGAATCGATACTTTGCTTCATCTAAAAATAATACTGGTTCCCTGCGATAGAGTTCAATCAGCCAAGCTCGCATTTCCGTCCCAAATTTTTTAAAAATCTGCTGACGTTGCTTCCGCTGAAAGAAACCTTCTCTCTCAAATTTGCTGCACCATTCATGTATGGTGGATTGAGATTTCCCATAAAGAATAGCCAAATGTTTTCTGGAGATACCTAAGAAATAATGACCATATAAGGCATGGTATACTGTATTAGCTCCGGCATGCTGGTGGCGAACATTTTGTATGATTATGTTTGCCATTTCCTGTAATTGTAGTGCAGCGCAAATATAAAAGATAATAGTTTTCTCCAAAATTTGATTTAAATACTTACGTGTTACTTAAATACAATTAAGAAACCTTTTAACGATCCAAACCAAACATCTACGGAACTCTCCTCAGTGTGGATAACGATCAATTTTCGTTGAACTGTTTAAATACAAAATTATTTTTAAATCTAATTTATTTCAATTTCTCAAATAGTTTATTGAACATAAACAATTAAAAAGAGAAAGAAGATGAAAAACAGCAGATCAGTTGTCATAAGATATGTCAAAGTCAGTGACAGTTAGTTCGCTAGTGAACTTCGCTTCGGAAGTCGGGTCAGCGAACTCCGGTTTGGTGCTGTGGCGACAATACATTAGGGCTTTATTCAACTGAGCGATTGTAGAGCCGTTTTCGGAAAAAGCTTAATTTTTATGATGGAAACAAAATAAACATTAGTATTCTTATCTCCGTAAGTTGAGATTCGGGCGAACGACTCTTATATCGTATGGTGAAACCACAGACAAACAGACATAACACTCGTCAAATTTCCATCGTTCACTGATTTACTGGTCGATTCAAATAATCATTAGTTGGCCAATCGATCACTCGTGGCGCGCGCATCGGATTTGCTCGAGTTTGACATTTGCTCACTACCGCCATCTGGTTCGTGATTTGCCCAACCAACTGAAATCAACAGATGTCGTTAGTGTTTCAACGACGATGTATATGATGAGTAAATGTTCAATGTGTTATGTCTGTTTGTCTGTGGTGAAACTTAGTTTTGGAGCGTTTTTCAGCTGGCGCACCAGCACTTGTTGACGGTATTGCTTCATTATCGTTAAACTTTGCGATCTAGAATTACAATAGATACAATAAAACATATTTATTCTAAAACATCTCTATATCCACCTTACGTGTGGAATGTGGAATCATCATCAGATGCTCCAGGGTTCATTTCCGCAACTTTGTTGTAAATATCCTTGTGGTGTCTTTTGGGATGGTTCCATAAGTTAACAGTATTTCTTGCTGTTTTCACGACAATTCTGCAGCTTTTACACTGGCCAGCGGAAGGTCTCTTGATAAAAAAAATCCAAACGTCACTGTTACCTTTCCCCATCATTCTTCAATAGGAAGCGCACAACTAGTAGGGTAAAACGACCTATTATGGAGGAGTTAAGCACCGTGTCAAAATAAAATTGATTACAAAAATTCTTCAAAAATTACCTGTTGGTCGATTTCCATATTGTAGTAGTTGAATAGGATGCTCGTTAACTATACTTTCGTAAATATTACGTGAATTGTGTTGAACTTATGTTGTTTTGTTTTTATCACAATAAAAACAAACTACCGCAATAATAGGACGCAGTTGCCTATCGTTGCGATATTTTTTGAAGGTCAGTCCTATTGTTGCGGTATTGCATGTAATTCTTATGGAGAGCGATACCGCAACAATAGGACCTTAGCACTACCACAATAATAGGCTCAAGGGATTCAAATTTTTAACGAAAAATATTGATTTTTCATCATTTTGAACGGATTTTTGTGAAACAAAAGCTGTTCTAGTCGTTAATTCGAAGAGTTTTAGCGTACCCACAATTGTTTTCAATGGCGTTATATCCAGAATGGACTACTTTAACACTACCGCAACATTAGGGCATACCACAACGATAGGACGTTTGACCCTACACCTGAACACCGAATACACGTCACATTTAAATAAAAACGGAACTGGAAATTTGAAATAAAAAAAAAAAGGCCAATAGGGCACTGCACGGAAACATCTCTTTCTCTTTCGTTCCTCATAAATTTTGACGTTTACTGGCCTTGTTGTTTTCTAATTTCTTTGCAGCGAGAAAGAGACAAAGCAGTCCGTGCAGTGCCCTATAGGGCACTGCACGGACTGCTTTGTCTCTTTCTCGCTGCAAAGAAATTAGAAAACAACAAGGCCAGTAAACGTCAAAATGTATGCAGAACGAAAGAGGAAGAGCTTTTTCCGTGCAGTGCCCTATTGGAGACAAGAAAAAAAAAACATTGCACAGTAGCAAAACAAAAACAACTTTTTTGACAACTTTCACACGCTTACTTGCGTTTTCGCAAATACTGTCGTTTTTTACACAGTTTTTATACAAAAAAGCTACTGTTACAAAAGTAAAGCTCTACAAAAATCTAAAGTTGTTTTGTTTGCCCAAAAAAACAAAGAATTATTATTAGATGTGTGGCAGAAATGAGTTGCTGTCAGTAACTATGCTTCACGTTAGATGTATATCCCGATGGCAGCGCCGGTAGCGCGATATTAGGCGAAATGTCGAAGTGTTGGAAAATTTTCGATATTGATCAATTCTTGCAAACAGCTTTAACGCTTAAGTACCGTCTACGGGGGTGTCATTAGGCCAAAATGTGGTATGCTTCAAGTAAATGTTACGAAGCTATAGTACAGTAGCCGTTCGATAACTGCAAAATTTTTACTTTTCAGTTAACGAATGCCGTTCGATAACTGCAACGCATTCTAGACGTCAAACGGTTGACAATCGACGTCAGATGCATTAAAAGTGCATCTAAATGTGCAGCGCAATGCACCTGTCATTGAATCCGACATCAGTTTGAAGTTTGGCGGTTCGATAACTGCAAAACTGTTGCAACTATCGAATTGCACTTGAAAAGCATTGCAGTTAAATGACTTGCAGTTATCGAACGTCTACTGTAGTTAATATTGCAATCAAGTTGTAATTAGTTAGGTACAAGCTTGAACAATAAATTGTGTGGGGAAAAAAATAATAAATGAGAGAAAATTAAAATTGGCCCATTCTCACCCCTCACAGGGGGTGACATTGGGCCAAAAACAATAAAGTTCAGCGGTGATGATTCAATCATTAAAAATAATCACCAGGTATCCATCGATCTAAAATTTAGTTAGGTAATAGATTTGTGGGGCATTACTGACACTATTTTAATACGGGTTCATTCGATCAATAGTTTTACACTCAAATTCCAAGCAATTAATCCTTGGAATTTGTTTTGTGATTTCCTAGACGTGAATTTTAATATAATTTCGAACCGTTTGAAGTTTTCATAAAAATTCGTAACAGTTTTTGAGATATTAGAAAATGAAACATTTTTCGTTTTTGGCCCAATCTTACCCCCTAGGCCCAATGTCACCCCGAACGACGGTAACATTTAATGTAATTTGTGCTACTTTTTCATTGATTGTAAAAATAAATGAAATGTAAGTCTAATGATTCTAGCTACCAAAAAATCGATCCAGGAAAAAAACCGAACGCCCACTCCTTGCCATCATGCATGGCACAGAGAAACAGACGTCTCACTCAACACGTGTTCTATCATTCACCTTTTTAACGCTTAATTTTTTGTAGGTGGTCAATCGGCCACAAATGGCACTTGCATCGATTTTGCATGTGTTTGACGTTTGTGCACTACCGGCATCGGGTTGCCACTTGGCCACACACAGTGATTTTAGCATTGGGCGACCATGTTTCCGTGACGATTATCTTGATTGCATTTTGTTCAAAGTGAGACGTCTGTTTCTCTGTGATGCATGGGTATTATAATTCATTTGATTTCTCACGTCACTGGTTTTGTAGAAAACTAAAGTAACTCAAAATATGAAAACTGTTGGATACAATTTAAAATTTGCATTTGAAAAACAACGGCAACGTCAGCCACCTGATGATTTGCGCTGAAACGCTATAGACGCCATCTATTCGAATAAATTTATTGCATCATCTCGCTCTGACGCGCGCTTTTGATTCGCTATGGACGGCTATTTTCTGTCGTCGGTAAGCGATTATGTTTTGCACTTTGAAGAAAATTTATCTCGAATCAACTTTCCCTTGGTGGTCCTGAAAAGATCCAATTTATTCTTAGTAATGTGCTTGGAGCCTTAGCAGAGTTTGAATCCAAAGCAGAATGAGAAAATCTCTTACGTATTATGTCTGTAATCACTCTCGATAGGTAGCATATCGATGTGCTGTAGTACAGGTGTGGGCCTAACCCCAAAGTAGTATTTGTTTAACGAAAATTCGCTCTTTTGAGAGCGAAACTCTCAGCTGGGTTGCCGAAGGTGGCCGAATTTGCCCCAATTGCGGGGGGCACCGATTCTGATGATGCATTTACACTTGTATTAAGGTTCTCCTAAGCACACGCCTCGTGACAGTCGCGACGCGATTCTATCGCTTGGCGACAGCGATTCTGACGCCATTGGTATGGAAGAAGTAAATAGAACATTGCCTGCAGCGACCCAACGGAATCCCTTAATTAGGACGGCTAAAAGAAATATTTCATTCTTTCTCGCGACCAGAGCGATGCAAAAAAAAATCTGACAGTACTATGAAAGCACCGTATCTGATAATCGCAGTCGAGGCCTTTCCGTCACTGATCACCAACGGTCACGGTGCTACGTATGAGTTAGTAGAATAAAACTTTCGCAATTCATCGTCTATCAATAGATTTGCTTATCAAAACAATTCTGTCCCTGTTGATTTGGCGACTTCAAACCGATAGCTTATGCAGAGTGAATTATCCTCTTCTACGCCTTTCCTGTCTAAATTGATATTAGAAATTGTCGACAATCAACGTCTGCCAAGTGCATGACTACACCTACACCTTCACGAACATCGGACATCGGAACCCAAAAATGCCGGTAGTATTAGAGAAGCCCTTTAACCCTAAAATCTTTGTCGAACCTTTGCCGACACAATTTCCCAGCCGTTCTGGTCTTCCATATGATTCGGAAAATGTGATCTACGAGATTCTACGACAAACAAGTATTTAATGCATTTGGATGATTCTGCTCCTGGTAATTTGAGAACTTTCAACCGGTGTGCTCTGAATCATGCTCATTCAGTTTGCTCCGAAAAGTCAGATAAATCATCTGCTTCCTTGTCACGAAAACCGACACAAACATGCCAAATATATTGAGGAAGCCCGCTATCCGCCCAGTCAACATTTTTATACCTATTGCTTTTGATATAGGTCATCATATACACATAAGATATTATGTATATAATGCACCGAATCGCTAAATACCTACTAAAGTGGAGGCCATATACGGGCTAAATAACAACTTTCTCGAGTTTCCATGAACATTTATACGACTTAGTGAATATTTGCAAAAATAAATGGTAACATCCCTGTCTCGAACATTTGACCTCTGGAACTAAAGGCTAATGCTCTACCCTTGCGCTACTCAGCAACTCTTGAAAAGCAGCAAAAATTTGACAATCATAATCTAGATGGCGAATTATTATTGAAAAGAGCTTCAGTGTACGATATGAATCACATTGATACGATTCGGATACCTTGTTGTGCGTATAAATGTGGCTTGAATCGTATATGATAACAACTTATGCTTATCCTGATAACATTCGTACATAACAACGATTTCGCATCATTCCAAACGATTCAACCCACGTATAAACGATTATGAAATGTCAACATCAGTCTTTCATCGTGTTTACTCTCGAACTGTGTTTACAACTTAATTACATTTTAGTTGTTCGATAAATTGTTAGTGCAGATATTGAGCGATACTGGTTGGCAGTGAAAAAGTACACCGGCAATAATCGGAATTTTGGCAGATCAGATGGAATGGAGTAAGTAATTTTGAAATTAATTCAATCAGTAAGGTTCAGTGGCTCAGTGCTCAACGCGCAGAAGGTGGAAGCTATATACGTACAACGCACATCGGTATATGATTTGCATGACAATATTTGTATACATAAACGATATTTCCGATTTGATCCGATATAACTGATATTGTTTATATAGGTTTATGACTTCCATAAACGCAATCGTAAATATTGCTTACACTGGTATCATATACAATAATATTCATATTTTAGCCATCTATATAAGCAGTCATATACGAATGTGAAAGAAAATAGCAATATATGCGATAAAATTTATCATTTCATATACGATATGTGGTTTACTGGGCGGTTACCACACCTAAGGATTATTAGCCGTCCTGGACCTGTGAATTATTCCGGTGTATGGAGCTCAACGTCAGCCAAATTCGGGTGGACCCGAAGCTGAAGAAGCTCAAAGCATACAACCCTTCTGTTTTCCATGACAAGTTTATTACTAGAATAAGAGGGAGCTCAGAACTGAAATTTATACCACACATATCCACGTGGCTGTGGACTCGATCTACGATAGTTTCGTATTGACAGGCTTGCCTGAATGATTCAATATCACAGACTCTACGTTTCGAAAGTTACTTCACAGAATTGATCGTAGTTCTGTTAATAGTCATATAACCACACGAGGTAGGTTAAATATCAAACAGTAAATCATTTTTGTCGGCATTTATGTGCTCAATCTGCCACCAGATCGCAGAGATGACCAGAGCCTTATATTGAGCCTATAGATTCCGTTCTATGTGACTTGAATCAGTCTGCCTCACACCTTGGATTTATCGCTATCTGCCATATCTGCACATGACGTTCTCTGGGTGTTGAAGGGTTCAGACTTTGCATCTTTTCAAATTCTAACGAATCAATCAACTGCTTCCAATTATTGTCTAATTTCGAAAGCTAGCAACATTTCTAATTGTTAGTTGCTGTTACCGAGAACAATTTAGGCAAGTGTGTTTGGTTAACTGAACCGAATACCGAAGACATGAATCAAAATAAAATACCAACACCTTAAGCGCCACCATATCAACCAAACTAACACCACTATCGCAATCTACCTACAAATAACCAAGTAAGAAACCCAATCACTGCGCTCTGCACAGTTGGTTCATGGAAATCACACCATTCAGTAGAGTGCAGTTGCTTGTGTTGGCTATTTTAATTCAATTTGTTTCACCTGAGTTGGTGTTCGTCGGTACAGGCTGACAACCGGTTAATAAAGTGGGAAGAACACTGACTGTATAAATCCGTTCGGCTATCGGAAAACAGGTAGGATAAACGATTCAAAACAAACACCGGTCACCTAATTGATAGTTTATGACTTCTTTGTGTTGAACGACAGTGAGGCAGCGAAACGAGATGGACCAGCAATGCATTGTATACGAACTGACTACATCTCTTATCGCACATCGGTTGATAATTGGGAATATGGGTTATTGTGATTTCTCTTAAATGGAATGATTACTAAAGATGACAACATGTTGTTTTTCATTTCAACATTCATTTAATTTCAACATTTTATTCATATTCTATTCTACCCAGATTTTCTTACATAATTTATACATGGAAATAATAAAATATATTTTGTTGTCATCTACGATTTGTTTTTGATATTATTTTAGAAATACTGTAAGTCCAAGTACTGAATGCAAACAGTTATAATGTTCGTCATCTGAATTTCAGAATATTTCTCCTTCATTATGCTTTCCCATAAAATTGACCATCTTCCTGTTTTTTCGCGAATGCACTAGAAGGGAAGCTATCTCACTTGTATTCACAAAACCAATAGAAAACTAAAAAATTGTGGCGCCAAATGATACTTTGCTTTGGTTTTCTCCGATTTCTCATAAATCTTCTTCTATGGCTCTACGTTCCAATTGGAATTTAAACTGCTTCTCAAAAACAATTTTCTCAGTTATTGATTGAAAGCTTTTCTATGCCCGCCGTTGCATGATTATGTATGTCTTGTGTGGGAGGAGATGACGTGATGTGCATGATACTAAAGAGGCAGCAACTGAAGATTATTAATAAACCGTTAATTAAGCCGTGCTGCCATACAAGAAGATGGGTCAAGCCACACAATATATTGTGTCTTGCAACAAAATGACAACTTTCGTGATCATTTTCCAAGGCTCTCATAGAGCATGAGCATTATGACCGCACAATTCGTAGTTGCTACTCCGTGATTGACTGAACTTGCGAAATTGTACAGAGAACACAATGAATGGGGCTTGGGATTAGCTACCCATTCTCAATGTACACGTTTCGGGAGCTCAAATACTTAAAGTCAATAACGGCGCCGGCCACGTCCTTACGGTCATATAGGAATGGAAGGATTGTTAGTCCGACTCTCGTTGCTACTAGAGATCGAGTATACCTCTGCATCTCCACGATTGTCTTGGGATAGGATATCGTTTTAGTTACAAAGGATAATTCGTCTGAATTCACTTTGGTAAGCGATACGATCTAAGGGATGGGAGATAACACTGATTCGAGTGAAAAGTTAAAACATGCACACCCGGTGGCATATGAAAACTGAGGACATTTGCGTTTTATACGACCGCACGGAAGCGCAGCACTCTGTACTCACTTGCTCGATGGCTACAGCAAACTATTGAAGAACGCGCTTTTTCGACCGCGCGTGACATGCGCATGAGCCACCGAACACAAGATAGATATTTTATTTCTTTCCCGACGACTAAAACACGCACTGCACTTACTTGTTCGATGGCTACTCTTATTACCGGCCGCGCAATGCAGAACACAATATTTCGGCCGATCGCGCGATAGTTCTGCTATTCACTCGCACAAAGCAGAACAAAATTTCGGTGACCAGCCGATCGTTTTGCTTTCCGCACAAAGCAAAACTTAATTTCGACGACCGGCCGATCGCTCTGATTACTGGAGAATCTGAAACACGAGAAATCACGCACTGAAATGATTAACTTTATTACCGTCCGCGCAATGCAGAACACAATATTTCGGCAGATCACGCGATCGTTCTGCTGTCCGAAACAAGAGAAATCTCGCACTGAACTGATTTTTATTACCGGCCGGCCGCGCAATGCAGAAACCAATATTTCGGCCGATCGCGCGATCGTTCTGCTGTCCGAAACAAGAGAAATCACGCACTGAACTGATTTTTATTACCGGTCGCGCAATGCAGAACACAATATTTCGGCCAATCGCTCGATCGTTCTGCTGTCCGAAACAAGAGAAATCACGCACTGAACTCTCATTTTCCAAGGCTCTCATAGATGTGAAAAAATTGTATAATAGATACACTATGCCCAGGGTGTCGAAAATGTTTCCCACTCCTACGCCTTTGCTCGCAAGACTAACTGGAGACCCCATGTCAATAAATACCCAGGATTTATTCTACTAGAAAATTTGATTTTTTTTTTCTGGTAGAAAGCAAGCTCACTCACTGTTTTTTGCACTGCACAATTGCAGGAAAAAACAACGGGCCGCATTGCTGAAAATTTGATTTTGCTCCGCGATATTCTCCTTCTCGTGGGTATTGCTTGCTCGCGCTGCTTCGCTCACTTGATGCTGCCTTGATTTTGCACGAGCCGCACACATTATGTAGAGGGAGACACCTCAAAGCCTAACACCCAAGCCATTTAACGGAAAATTTTATTCTACTTACGTATACATAAAATATATAAAATTCATGATTTATCCGAACCAAATTTGAGAATATAGACATGTTTGCCGATGATGTATTTTGATGATGAATGTCGTGGAAAAATATCATAATTGAGGTTAACTAAAGTATCAACTAGCATCGGACATTATTGCGGCATTCGATGTGACATCTACTACTTTTAAAGATTGTCAACCCCCTCCCCCTAACGCTTCTTTTAATCTTCAGAGTATATGCATTTTCACAAAAACTTCCTCCCTCCAAGAAAAAAAAACAAGAACATCCTTCCTCCCACAAACTGTGGACGTCATTTTTGAACGGCTTCTAAGTATGACTATCCTATTTAATTCATCATCGTACATACACTAACGGGGCCCTCCTTAGCCGTGCGGTAAGACGCGCGGCTACAAAGCAAGACCATGCTGAGGGTGGCTGGGTTCGATTCCCGGTGCCGGTCTAGGCAATTTTCGGATTGGAAATTGTCTCGACTTCCCTGGGCATAAAAGTATCATCGTGTTAGCCTCATGATATACGAATGCAAAAATGGTAACCTGGCTTAGAAACCTCGCAGTTAATAATTGTGGAAGTGCTTAATGAACACTAAGCTGCGAGGCGGCTCTGTCCCAGTGTGGGGATGTAATGCCAAGAAGAAGAAGAAGAAGAACATACACTAACGACATCTGTTGTTTTCACTAAGTTGAGCAAATGACGAACCAGGTGGCGGTAGTGAGCCACGATTGGCCAATTTACCATCATTCAAATTGACCAGTAAATCAGTGTACGATGAGAATTTCACGAGTATACTCACGACACCCAAAGGAGTTTTTATGGGGTTTAAAGGAGTGAGATGAACTGAAGCTTCGATACTACCTTCAAATTCTCTGTGTTGATCTGAGGTGTGAGAAGTTTGTTGAATGCTGGGTCTATGAGGTACATCTTAGGCGTTCATAGTAGATTGAGCACTCGTCTGAGGTCATTTGGGTGGATGCAGCATAAACTAAGCTTCTTGTTTCTGTTGGACACATTAGTTGACCAAAATAGCACAGACAAACAGACGTAACACTGAGGAAATTCCCATCGACCATGACCTCAACGGTCGTTTTAAAATCAACTGCTTGCGAGTTTCACATCCAGGGGCGCGCGCATCGTATACCTTTGTATTTGACATCTCACACTAGCGCCTTCTGTTGACATTGTCGTACTAAACTTTGTTTCGTACAACATGCACGTTAGGTGGTAGTAAAATCACTGGGCGATAGATTTTGAAACAAATTGTACTAGCTGTTACGTCTGTTTGTCTGTGAAAATAGTTTAAATGAAGCGCACAATCGCCGTTCCAAACATAAAGGTTAGAATCAATTATGCCCATTTGAAAAAAGGTCCCTAGATTCTAGAGATACCACAAATTAAAAATAATATACCAGAATATAAGTTTCTTTTATAAAGACATCCATGAGTCGATATTAAAGGGACCATCGACTCATGGAAATATCGAGATGTGGAATAGAAAATTCTTGGAAAGCTCTTTGGAGGGACCATCACAGTAACCCAGAAAATATTTTTTAGTATGGAATAATTTGCTTCCATTAGTCGACATCGAGTCATAGAACATCGACTCATGGAGGTTTAACTGTATGTTGATCCACTGGCGTCGCGTAACCTCACTTTTTACCTGTGCACGGATACGAAACTTGAAAATTTTGATATTTCTACAGCCCAAATAGAAAATAAAATTATCAGAGTCGTTTCAACAAAAGATATTTTAGTTACTAGATAAAGATTGTCGGTTCGGTTCCCTTTGTTCTGCTGTCCGGAACATGTTGGGTACCAAGCTGTCAAATCGTATGGATTTTCCTTCTTTGACATTTAGCTCCCCTATCCTCGCCAGCAGAAGATGTTCCGAACAGCGACAATCTTTATCTAGTAACCAAAATATCTTTTGTTTCAACTAATCAAAATCTAGTTATTCTATTTATTTTCGCACACAAATTCCTTAAATTTAAGTCTAGTGCACAGATAGATTGAGGTTAGGGAAACGCCACTGTGTTGATCAGAAACAAGCCTTCGAGTGAAAGCTGTATTCAAATTAGGTGTTTTATAATTTTATGTTTTTTTTAGAAAAGCAACATCAATAACTTCGATGAAAAGCATTTCAATCAAGAAAAAACTAAGAAAAAAATCAAATGTTATTAGGTGCTAATGTGGTATTAGTACATTGATCAAGTGCCCTAATTACATATCAACGAAGCGCACAATTTCAGTGTGACTGTTGATCAAAGCATTTCGTATAACATATTGTTGGTAATTTAATGTTTTGTTACAAATTATCAGTTGCTTCGATATAAAAACTGACCTTCGATATAATAAAACACCGAATTAAAGTTCAAAAACAATTTTTTCAACGTAAAATAAAAACCGGGAAAATTTGATAAAATTTATCGGGAAAAGCGGGAAAAAACCGGGAATTTGAAAATCGAATTTCAGTGGCCACCCTGGAAACTTCGAAATTTTCTTGAGCAAAAATTACTTTAAAATTTGTGTTGCTATTTTTGAGCTCCAACAATTGGCACTGAACTTTCAGGCCGGAAATTGTTTGAGAAATTGATCCTAGGAGAGTGTGAATACGAATAATTTATCGAATTTCTATGCTTAGTGGCACATTTGCAGAAGGAGAATTTCTCTAAAAAGCATTCTTTGTGGGTAAAATGTTCTTCAAAATTTCGGTAAATGATTTGCAGCTCCTACAATTGAAACTACATAAATGGGTGGAAAAATATAAATTGTTTGTGAATCGTCTGTTGAATGATGGCAAATCTCTTGGGTGTAAATTTCTTAAGAGATTTGGTTCGATGCTCTTACAATTAGCACTGAATTGTTCAAGCAAAAATGAACCATAAGTGGGCAAAACATGGATAATTTTCATATTTTTTTGTAAATATTGACAATTCTGCTCGGTGGATATATCTCTTAGAACAGCGGTTCCTTTTTCTTGAGAGGTAACATTCAGCTCCATGCTACCATTTTTGCATTCGTATATCATGAGGCTAACACGATGATACTTTTATGCCCAGGGAAGTCAAGACAATTTCCAAATCAAAAATTGCCTAGACCGGCACCGGGCATCAAACCCAGCCACCCTCAGCATGGTCTTGCTTTATAGCCGCGCATCTTGACGCAAGGCTAAGGAGGGCCCCTAAGTAACTCATAAGAATATGAAAAACGGACCTGAAAAATAACGGCTTCCAAAAGTTCTGCAATCTTCATTATTCTGTTCAACTTTGCAATTTAAATTAATTTTATACATCAAGCTTCCTATAAGACTTCGAGATCTTTTGGAGGCTTGAAAGGAGGCTTCCGAGCCTCTTGAAAGGAGGCTTCCGAGCCTCTTGAAAGGAGGCTTCCGAGCCTCTTGAAAGGAGGCTTCCGAGCCTCTTGAAAGGAGGCTTCCGAGCCTCTTGAAAGAGGAGGCTTCCGAGCCTCTTGAAAGAGGAGGCTTCCAAGCCTCTTGAAAGAGGAGGCTTCCGAGCCTCTTGAAAGAGGAGGCTTCCGAGCCTCTTGAAAGAGGAGGCTTCCGAGCCTCTTGAAAGAGGAGGCTTCCGAGCCTCTTGAAAGAGGAGGCTTCTGGAGCTCTTGAAAGAGGAGGCTTCCAGGCCTCTTGAAAGAGGAAGCTTCCTGAGCCTCTTCAAAGAGGAGGCTCTCGAGCCTCTTGAAAGAGGAGGCTTCCGAGCCTCTTGAAAGAGGAGGCTTCCGAGCCTCTTGAAAGAGGAGGCTTCCGAGCCTCTTGAAAGAGGAGGCTTCCGAGCCTCTTGAAAGAGGAGGCTTCCGAGCCTCTTGAAAGAGGAGGCTTCCGAGCCTCTTGAAAGAGGAGGCTTCCGAGCCTCTTGAAAGAGGAGGCTTCTGAGCCTCTTGAAAGAGGAGGCTTCCGAGCCTCTTGAAAGAGGAGGCTTCCGAGCCTCTTGAAAGAGGAGGCTTCCGAGCCTCTTGAAAAAGGAGGCTGCCGAGCCTCGTGAAGGAGGAGGCTTCAGAGCCTCGTGAAAGAGGAGGCTTCAGAGCCTCGTGAAAGAGGAGGCTCTGAGCCTCTTGAAAGAGGAGGCTTACGAGCCTCTTGAAAGAGGAGGCTTCTGAGCCTCTTGAAAGAGGAGGCTTCTGAGCCTCTTGAAAGAGGAGGCTTCTGAGCCTCTTGAAAGAGGAGGCCTGAGCCTCTTGAAAGAGGAGGCTTCCGGAGCCTCTTGAAAGAGGAGGCTTCTGAGCCTCTTGAAAGAGGAGGCTTCCAGCCTCTTGAAAGAGGAGGCTTCTGAGCCTCTTGAAAGAGGAGGCTTCCGGAGCCTCTTGAAAGGAGGCTTCCAGGCCTCTTGAAAGAGGCTTCCTGAGCCTCTTGAAGGAGGCTTCTGAGCCTCTTGAAAGGAGGCTTCTGAGCCTCTTGAAAGGAGGCTTCTGAGCCTCTTGAAAGGGAGGCTTCTGAGCCTCTTGAAAGGAGGCTCGAGCCTCTTGAAAGGAGGCTTCCTGAGCCTCTTGAAAGGAGGCTCTGAGCCTCTTGAAAGGAGGCTTCCGAGCCTCTTGAAAGGAGGCTTCCGAGCCTCTTGAAAGGAGGCTTCCGAGCCTCTTGAAAGGAGGCGTCCGAGCCTCTTGAAAGGAGGCTTTCGAACATCTTGAAAAGAAGCTTCCGAGTTTCATGAAGGAGGCTTCCGGGCCTCTTGAAAGGAGGCTTCCGAGCCTCTTGAAAGGAGGCTTCCGAGCCTCTTGAAAGGAGGCTTCCGAGCCTCTTGAAAGGAGGCTTCCGAGCCTCTTGAAAGGAGGCTTCCGAGCCTCTTGAAAGGAGGCTTCCAAGCCTCTTGAAAGGAGGCTTCCAAGCCTCTTGAAAGGAGGCTTCCAAGCCTCTTGAAAGGAGGCTTCCAAGCCTCTTGAAAGGAGGCTTCCAAGCCTCTTGAAAGGAGGCTTCCGAGCCTCTTGAAAGGAGGCTTCCGAGCCTCTTGAAAGGAGGCTTCCGAGCCTCTTGAAAGGAGGCTTCCGAGCCTCTTGAAAGGAGGCTTCCGAGCCTCTTGAAAGGAGGCTATCGTCGGCGATAACACGCCTACTGTTCTCATTTGGAAGTTTTTTTTCCAAATGGTTCGGTTTCTGCCAAACCGCACTAAGCGGCTTTTTAACTGACTTGAGATATTTTGTTTGTAAAAGGAAAACGGGAATCATATCAATTCTAGACCAGTATTTGAAAAGGGCGTAACAGCCAAAATTTATTACTTCTGATTCTTTGTCCCTATATATAGCTATATACGAGACTATATATGTAGACGAAGAATCAGAAGGAATCAATTTTGGCTGTAACGCCCTTTTCAAATGTTGGTCTAGAATTCATAAGTACATTTGTGGTAGGGTAACTTTAGTTATGGAGTTGAGAAATATCCGATACGATTTGTTATCATTTAAATTTGTTAAACGAAAGTTTAATGCAATTTTGCAGAATCCCGGCCAAAGGAAATAATATAATATTGCAAATAATATTGTATGAGAATGATTTAGCACAACACTGTTCTGAACTTTTAGATTCAAGATTTTGATCACTCGACGTTTTGTCATTTTGATCTTTTATCCCACAGCTGTTCATGCACTGTACTAGATGCTGTGGGCAGGATTCAATAGGTTTTGATTTACTGATCGCCATGCATTTTATGTGCAATACAAAGTTATGAGATAAAAAATACACAGTTACCAAAACTGTATAAATAAGTTTTTATTGGAATTGTAATACATCCGCCATTACGCATTATTTTCAAAGGCACATGTACTCCAGGTTGAGAACCGCTGTCTAAGAAGCATTCTAAGTGGGCGGAAATTTCTTCAGATGTTTTGTCATTTACTCGGAATTCCTATGGCACTGTTTTGTGAAAAAGGGCAAACATTTTGTCTCTTAATTCTTATGAACAATTTGTAAAATGTCTATCGAATTATGAAAAATCTGCAGGGTAAAAATTTCTTCATGAGTTTCCAAAAATAATTTTTCGGTATTCCCAAAATATTTTTTCGGGATTTTAGTAAGTTTTTGACAATTTCCACGGAAATTTCTCTGGTATTTAGGGTAATTTGCCAAATGTTGAACGGCTAATTTCTTCGCCTATTATTGTCAGTTTCGCCGGTAACAAAACGCGATGATCACTTTTTTAGCACTTTTAAAATCGTCGTCAATATCTTTAATATAAATCTGTGTAAATTCAAAGCCAAATCATGAAAATATGCATGAAAAATAGTACTCAATTTTGGGAAATAATGTGATTATTGAAATCAAACAATTTTGTTCACAGTTGATCTGACAGATCTTATGGCCATTTTTGTCGATTTGCTTTGCGACGATTTCAAATCGTCGCAGCCGATAAGGTGGGAAATCGATAATATTGTAGATCCAGTTGAAAACCGAACTGATCGCTTGCGACAATCGCATTTTCTCCCATTTCCGAATGTCGCAACTGCATCGCGAGTTCTGCATTTGCAGGTAAAAATCTTCACAAATTTCATGACGTTTTTGACATTTTCACGGTACGTTTTTTTGGAGCAATTTACACACAAAATACTTTAAAAATTTCACGGGATATTCTTTTGAATTTACGGAATTTCTATGAAAGCCATTTCAGTAGTTACACTAGTTAATGATTTTGCAAAATGTCTGATCTCAGCCGCTATTCCTATTATAATAAATGGCAATTTCCTTTATTTGGAATCAAAGCTCAAAAACATTAGGTTTAGTGATATCCACACACAATACAGTCGGACAACAATAAGTAAGGATAGATCATGGGAAGCCTTTACTTTGAAGCATATCTTTGAACATTGTTCGATCTATTCAGTAGTGCTGCTCAATGTTGGCGTAGCTTTCTCCGTGATGTGGGTGATGAGCGTGCCCCTTGCGTTGAACATGAGGCTGGAATCCTCCCTTGTGGTCCGAACTGTAATCGACAACGCGATGGGTGCCATCAGCCTCATCCAGCGTGTACTGTCCCTTCACGTGGTCGCCATCGCGGTGCTCCCAGGCACTTTTGTGATCGTGGGTGTGTCCATCCTTGACACCATATTCGAACTTATATTTGGGGTGCGAGTGATAATCTTCGTGGTGGTGACCGTGATCTCCTCCGTAGTACTGAGCGGAGGCAACGACAGCCAAACAGGCAACCAGAGCGATGATCTGAAGAATTGACGAGAAAATATAGAACATTGTTTAAATATAGTATGTTGGTTATTGTAAACCTTGAACATCTTGGATCTCCTGTGATGCAGTTTGAAATGTTACTAGTAGTGATTCTACTTGCTAACTGATGAAGGGTTCGATTGTCGCACATATTTTATACTCATTAAGCACTGAGCACGGCTTTCCGTTTTCGACTTTCAAAACTCAGCCAACAACAACAGTTCACTCATATATTAATACCTATTTACTTTGTCTGTGATCTGGATATAAAACAAATGCAATTTTCTACTTCATCGGTTTTCACCAATGAATTCAAGCCAGAGGAATGAAACATACATTTATTACTTATATGTTTTGATTTGTTCGGACATGCAATTTACAAGAGCTGAAAAAATGTGATTAAATCGAAGGGTGTCACACACGCGATATGTTTTTAATTAAATTAAACTTTGATTGAACATGCTTCTGTCTAGGCAGCTGTATCGTTTGCCCAATTTGTTTTTCAATTTTCCACATCAGCATTGACTTTCAGTTTGTTGTTTTAAATTAAATGAGTAGATGGATGTGAGTTGGGTGTGAAGCGTTATACTATATAAAATCATCATTGCAAACGGAGTTCAACATCAGTTGTTCGCCAGCAATCGTGTAATTAATAGCTCAACAATAAATCCTACAGGAGATCCAAGATGCTTAAGGTAAAAAAAACGGAAGAGAATCTGCATTATTGTTCCTAACCATTTTCCAAACTCTAACAGATCATCGCTCTGGTTGCCTGTTTGGCTGTTGTTGCCTTCGCTCAGTACTACGGAGGAGATCACGGTCACCACCACGAAGATTATCACTCGCACCCCAAATACAAGTTCGAATATGGTGTCAAGGATAGTCATACCCACGATCATAAGAGTGCCTGGGAGCATCGCGATGGAGACCACGTGAAGGGACAGTACACGCTGGATGAGGCTGATGGCACCCATCGCGTTGTCGATTACAGTTCGGACCACAAGGGAGGATTCCAGCCTCATGTTCAACGCAAGGGACACGCTCACCATCCACATCATGGAGAAAGCTACGCGAACATTGAGCAGCACTATTGAGCATTGAGAACTGTGATGAGTTTTGTGGACCGACTGTAAATATATAGCGCAATGTGATCAACTTGAAATACCATGGTTATTATTTTCATAATTGAGTAGAGACAAATACTCTGAGGGTGATTTTTGCTTCTGACACTTAAGTAGGGGAACTGTTCCGATTTCCATCTCACGGTACATATATCCATATCCATCTCATAGGGGGGTCCCGTAGCGTAGTTGGCTACACGTTCGCCTTATAAGCGAATGGTCATGGTTTCGATTCCCAGCCCCTCCACCAAACCCTCGTCAGTCGCCGGATCCGCAGCCCATACGGTGGCGTTTGGGACCGCCGCGGCTGCCTGATGACGACTGACAACTTGTTCTTCTCGGAGGCATTCCTCCAACGTTACCCGGATTAAATGGCAAGCGAACAAATCAACGATCATTGGATACACACGGCATGGACAAACGGACACAATGGACTCACGACAAAGATGAACTGACAACGACAACAATAACGAATAATGGATATCTAAAAATAGATTCTGTGTGGATTCTGTACAGCAGAATACCACAGTAGATCACGGCACAGTAGCGGTTAAGAACACAGAGTGCCTACCAAATAAATATATGATTAAAAAAAAAAATATCCATCTCATCACTAAACAAAGAAATAAAAAATCAAATTCCTTTCCACTGCTTCGTTTTTGATGGGATGGAAATAGGAGCTATGAGATGAAGTGGCGAACCGTTACCCTACATAACAACGTTTTAGTTCGATCTTAAACCCGTCTAAGGTCTACAATCTAACAGAAATTACGAGTTTGTTTTACCTTCAGAAGTGTTCCTATACTTCGCAATGCTGTTCGAAGCGTAATTGTCCTATGTACTTTACACGCTAAAAATAATTTACACAATCTTGTGTTCAATTCACACAAAACGGGGCTTTCCTGGAAAAACACGGCTGAAGATTTTCGATGAGTTTATTTCACACAGTGCACGATGGCCACGCCGGGAAAATAGAAGGAAAAAATATTTTCCCCTTGAAGATGATACTTTAGGAACGAAGTGTCTTCAGCAAAGTCAAAGCTTATTATTTAAGCTTTATTTTGAAGTTTGTTGCAATTGCCTGGAAGCTTGCTTCAATCGTTCCCGTCTACAAATCCAGCAACATACATAGTGTAGAAAACTACCGTCCGATATCCATCTTGAACTGTTTTGCCCAAATTTTTTAAAGTCTTTCGCATGGCGTGTTATACCCAGCAGTACAGTCCATCATTTGCGAACACCAACATGGGTTCATGAAAAAGCGTTCGACGACATCCAACCTAATGGTGTTTACGCACACAGTGCTAAGCGAATTGGAGCATTTCGACTTTTCAAAAGTGTTTGACAAGGTGCCACATACACTAGCAACTGAAAAACTTGACCGACTGGGCTTATCTACCTAAATCATTCAGTGGTTAAAATCGTACTTGTCCTCTCACAAGGCTTTCGTCAAAGTACGTACATGTCCGATACCTATGACATTCCCTCTGGAGTACCGCAGGGCAGTCAACTAAGTCCGCTTATCTTTATTCTTTTTGTTAATGACCTGCACGCAAAAAAAAGCGTTCTTGAATTCGTGAACTAACGAGTTCACGGTGTATTTTTTCGTGAACAACAATCACGGATTCGGGAACACCAGTCACGTTTTCCAGAACGTTCCAGAAAACGTGACTGTATTCCCGAATCCGTGATTGTTGTTCACGAAAAAATACACCGTGAACTCGTTAGTTCACGAATTCATGAACGCTTTTTTTTGCGTGTGTGTAATAACATGGACTACGGAAAACCGCTTTATGCGGACGATCTGAAAGTTTACTGTGCAATAAAATCACTTGTAGACTGCTGTACTTTGCAAACTGATATTGAATATGTGGTGTAAAATCATTCACTCACTGCCGATCTTCTGTAGCCTACGACTATTGTCTGAGTCACACAGCGCTCCAGAGAGTTACATCAATCAAAGACCTTGGAATCGTTCTCAACAGCAAGCTTCGTTTCACTGAACATGTCTCAGTTACCTTCGCTATGGCAAACGCTATGCTGAGATTCTTACGGCGCAGTTCGATGATGTCCATGTCCGTATCATTCCGTTCACGTTGACCGCATCGTGAGAATACAGGAACGCTTCATCTACTACGCCTTTCGCCGCTTACCATGGAACGATCCAGCCAACCGTCCTCCATACCAAAATCGTTGTGCTCTGATTGACTTACAACCCTTAGCAAACAGTCGAATGATGCTTCAGAGGATGTTTGTTTTCGACGTCATAACGTGCAACATCGACTGTAGTTACATCTTGGAGAATGTTCGATATCATGCACCACAGTGGGGAAAATGCGACCCAAAAAGGTACCTATTTATTGCGGCTACTTGCTGCGTGCTATTTTCATTCGCCGGAAATTATAGGAACTGGCCGTTTTGCCCCATTTACCCCTAAAAATCACATTTTTTCTATGACAGCTACAATTTAAAATCGATTGCGTCTAACTATTTCTATGTTTTCTGATCCTGATAAAGTAGAAAATACTAATGGTATCTATTCCGACCTTAAACCATGACTGGAAGTGGCCGTTTTGCCCCATTTACCCCTGGAATCGTATTTTTCTATGACCGCTACAATTTAAAATCATATTCGGCCGACTATTTCTTTGCTAGTTTAATAGAAAATACAAATGATATAATTTCCGGCCATGAAAAATGACTGGCTATTTTACCCCATTTACCCACGAAAATCGATTTTTTTCTATAACAGCTACAACTTAAAATCGATTTCGACTAACTGTTTCTATGTTTTCTAATGCTAATTTAGTAGAAAAATAGTGAAAACTGCTCCGACTTTATACCATGACTGGAAGTGGTCGTTTTGCCTTATTTTCCTACAATTTGTTTTTCTGGAAGCTACAATTTAAAATGGATTGTGGCTAATTATTTCTATGTATTCTGATGCTAATTTCGGCCTTGAATCATGACTGGAAGTGGCCGAGTAGAATCTATTCCGACCTTATACCACGACTAGAAGTGGTCGTTTTGCCCCATTTGCCCCCTGGAATCGTATTTTTCTATGACAACTACAATTTGAAATTGATTTAAGCTAACGATTTCTTTGTTTTCTGATGCTAATTTAGTAGAAAATACAAATGGAAATTCCGGCCTTCGGAGACGAGCCAGCGTCGGGCTGAAAGTCTCCCTCATAAAAATACGAAAAAAAAATTCCGGTCTTGGATCATGACTGGAAGAGGTAAAGGGGGCAAAACAGCCATTACTAGTGACAGTCCAAGGCCGGATTATACAGTCGGGATTCGCTGGTTGGGCCATGGCCCAACTAAAAAGCAAACGTACGTCAAAATTCAATGAAAACACGAAAAACGGGATTGGGCGTCACTGGACATCATTTGTGATGTTCAAGTCGAAATACACGTGTTTAGGCTGTCAGTTGACCCAATTAAAAAACGAATTCGATACGAAACGATAAAATCGCGCGACTAGTTGTCGCCGTCGCGGCGATGAAAACAGTTAGGTATGGGGAAGCCTTAATGCATGCGATGTGTTCTTGACTTTTGGCGTGTATTCTGCTCCACTGCATTACCAATCATGCGCCTTCCTGGATTGGAAAATGATCCATACAAAAAACTTTATTTTGATCTATACAAATTAAAATTCGTGCAATTTTTAACGTGATGATGATCCATAGTTTTGGATGTTTGATCATATGATGCATAATTTTGATGATACAGACAACCCTTTACATCTTGATGTACTATATCTCAATATCTCTTCCTATGTCGATGGTTTTTCGGTCCCTTCAATCCACATACTGTTTTGCTTTCTACATATCGATAACCTCCCCAGCTCGATATCTCTTTATCTCGAGGTTCTGGTTATTATGCATCATTTTACCACCTAATGTGATGAACTTTATACCTATTTAAAAATCACTATAATAAAGAAATAAAAAAAAAAGATCGTGTTACCAGAACTATGGATCATAATCATATGAACAAAACTACGGATCGAACAACCAAAATTATGAATCTGCATTAAGTGAAAAATTTGCCAAATTTGACTTTTCATAATTATTTATGGATCAGAATATGTTTTTGCCTTTCTCGTATACAAAGTATACGTAAAGGCTATATGTTCGCTCCAAAAACAAACTTTTTATAGGAGGCTCGGAGACCCATAGTGTTGTATACCGATCGACTCAGCTCGACGAACCGAGGTGATTTTTTTTTTTTTTTTTTTTTACAAGGGTTAAAGGCCATCAAAAATCTGCGCGACAGACACCTCGAGCATCCACACTATGCTCGAAGGCGAACAGGGATGGGCTCCTCCCGACCTGCTAAAATGTGCCTCCCGGATAAACCGGGTCCCTTATCCTCCTTGCCTCGATCCCCCAGGACCACTGGATGCTGCGACTACTTCGGGGGGCTGTGCTCATGCACTTCTTCTAAAATTCCGGCCCCTAGCTTAGGCTAGATTCGCCGACTGGCTTGCTGAGATCCACTGCTACGTCTCGATCCCTCGGCGGTTGTGCCGCAAACTTCCTCACTCGAATCCTCCTGACTTCCCCCGGCGTCGAGGGTGGTCCACCAGTTCCGGTGAAGGAAACTTCCGCACTGATGGTGCCCCGACTACCGGCGGCTATCGCAGGGGACGCTTTCGCGCATTGCGCCGACTTCGTCTTCGGGTTGCAGAGGTGGTCCGACAGTTCCGGTGGTGGATAACGTCCGCACTGGCGGTGCCCTACATACCCGAAGCACTTCCTTCTTCTTTCTTCTTTCTTCAGCAGGTTGACGGTTCGAGTGCCGAGGTCGGTCCGACGATTCCGGTTGGCAGAAGACTTCCGGTTCGCTGGCGCCCCGACGACTCGAGACCCAACACTGCTCACTGTGCTGGATTTTGCTCCAAACCGACGCTTACTTGCTGGTCCCTTCTCCATCGACGCTGCAGCTCTGACATTATTTGTGTCACGACTCTGGTTACCGCATGCCACGTACCTTCATCGCGACACATTCGCTCTGCGATGTTGTCCGCCCTTATGGCAGGCATTCTCCTACGTGCCTCCGCAAACCTCGGGCAGTCGAATATCACGTGCTCTGGAGTCTCCTCTACGTCGATACACGCCGGGCAGAATGGCGATGACGCATGGCCACACCGGTGCAAATATTGGCGGAAACAACCGTGTCCGGACAGGAACTGTGTGAGGTAAAAGTTCACCTCACCATGCTCCCTGTTCACCCACGTCGACACATTGGGGATGAGCCGATGGGTCCACCTTCCATTATCCGCATTGTCCCACTCCTGCTGCCACTTCACCATAGAGTCCAGTCTCACCGCCTTCCTCACATTTCTGGTATCCCTCCGTTGGTAGCACTCGATGTCCTCTGCTAGGGTTATGCAGACTGGAATCATCCCTGCGATAACGCAAACTGCCTCCGACGAAATAGTTCGGTACGCACTCGCGACTCGAATGGCCATTAGACGAAACACGCTATTCAGCTTCCTCCGGTTACGTTTCGTCTTGAGCGCAGCTCCCAGGCTGGAACTCCGTACCTTAGTATCGAGGATGATACTGACGCAAGAAGAAGCCTACTGCTGCTTTTCGAACCGCCGACGTTCGGCATGATCCTTGCTAACGCACTGATCATTTTAGCCGCCTTTTCAGAAGAATAGTCCACGTGGGAGTTGAAGTTCAACCGGTCATCAATCATCACACCTAGATGTCTCAGAGTCTGCACCGACGGGATGTCGTGCCCTCCGATGGTAATCTGTATCCGCTGGATTACTTTGCGGTTCTGACCAGCATCACTTCCGTTTTGTGATGAGCCAGCCGCAGCTTGACTCCATTCATCCAGGTTTCTACTGCGTCAGTCGCTTCCGCCACCAGCATTTCCACCTCCTCCAGTGACTCACCGATTATCGTTAGGACGACATCATCCGCGAATCCATAAATCTTTACACCTTTGGGCAACTTCAGCATCAGCACCCCGTTGTACATCACATTCCATAACGTCGGGCCTAGTATGGACCCTTGTGGAACGCCCGCCGTAACCCTGACCGACTTCTGCCCCGAGTTCGTGTCGTAAACCAGAATCCGGTTCAGGAAGTAGCTCCTAAGGATCTTACACAGGAAGTCGGGGATTCGCATTCCATGCAGCGCTGCGGCGATGGCCTCCCAGCTGGCACTATTGAACGCGTTTTTGACGTCAATCGTCACTACCGCGCAGAACCGATTGCCGCTCCTCTTCTTCTTGGACGCCCTCTCTGCATCTTCAATGACTGTCCTGATTGCATCCACAGTCGATCTCCCTTTGCGGAATCCGAACTGTTTTTCCGATAAGCCAGTCTCACCCTCCGTGAACTGTGTAAGCCTATTAAGGATAACCCTTTCCAGAAGCTTCCCCAGTGTATCCAGCAGACATATGGGCCTATACGATGCTGGATTCCCCGGCGGTTTTCCTGGTTTCGGCAGCAGCACCAGTTTCTGGATCTTCCACGTGTCCGGAAAATTACCGTCTACTAAACACTTCTGCAGCACCATCCTGAACAGATCCGGGAACGCCAAAATCGCGGATTTTAGAGCCACATTTGGAATTCCATCCGGACCCGGAGCTTTTTCAACTTCAAACCTTTCGCCACTGATAATAGCTCGTCATTGGTGACTTGCATACCTGCAGCGGTTACTCGGTCTTCATCTTCGTACGGCGTACGCGGCCACGTCGTAGAACCATGCTGCGGGAAAAGACCGTCCACGATGATCTTCAGCTTGTCTGGACACATTTCGGCTGGCGTCGCTGGACCCCTGATCTTCTTTGTCACAACTCGATAAGCGTTACCCCAAGGATCAGCGTCAGCTTCCTGGCACAACTCCTTGAAGCAGTTAGACTTGCTGATTTGGATCGCCCGTTTGAATGCCGCTCTAGCTTCACGGAAAACTATCTTTCGCTCCTCTCTGACCATTTCAGACCGTGCCCTCTGAACGTGTCTCCTAGCTCTGAGACAGGCAGCGCGAAGGTTAGCAAGATTTTCGTTCCACCAGTAACTTGGCCGTCGGCTATTCGTTGGCTCCAATTTCCTCGGCATCGTCGCATCGCAAGCCCTCGCTAGCGTTTCCGTCAGTTGGTCTGCGTCAAGGTTTGTAGCGTCGCTGTTCACTCGAAGTGCTTCGATAAATAGATCCTTATCGAAGTCCTTCGTCTTCCATCTTCGCCAACTAGACCTTGTCTCCTGTCGTACCGTCGGCGTTCGCGTTCCAACACTATATCGGATCGCCTGGTGGTCGCTATGGGTATATTCTTCACAAACTCTCCAGTTCATGTTCCTCGCCATCGACGGACTGCAGAACGTGACATCGATGATGGACTCCCTGCCATCTCTGCGGAATGTACTAACGGTACCTTCGTTGCACAATCTTACTTCCAGCTTAGCCAGCGCCTCCAGCAAACTGTAACCTCTGGCGTTAGTCAGTCTGCTTCCCCAATCCACTGCCCAAGCATTGAAATCGCCTCCGATGATCACTGGATTTCAGCCGATCAGCTTCTCCGTGAGTGAGTCCAGCATCCGGTTATACTGCTCCAAAGTCCACCTTGGGGGTGCGTAACAGCTACAGACAAAGATCCCGTTAATTTTGGCGATTACGAAACCCTCGCTTGAACTGTCTATCACCTCTTGGATAGGAAATCTGCCCATCACTTGGATAGCCGCAATCCCCGTAGCATCCGCCACCCAGTTGCCGTTGTCAGAAGGAATCCGGTACGGCTCAGCAATAATTGCCACGTCGCACATTGCTTCTGTTGTCGACTGCCACAACAGCTGCTGTGCGGTGTCGCAATGGTTGAGATTCAACTGGATGATCTCCATTAATCTCGGCCCGCCATCGCCTTCTTGTAGGCAGGGCATTGAAAGCCACCCGTCATGTGGTCGTTTCCATCCTCCGGTTTGCAGAGCAGGCATCTTGGTTGCTTCGTGCAGTCCCTAGCAACGTGTCCTTCTCCACCACATTTCCTACAAAGACCGGATCTGTCTGGGCCACTGCAGTTTCGCGCCTGGTGTCCAAATGCCATACATTTGAAGCATCGCTCCATCTGTTTGGTGATTCGAGGGTGAGTCTCAACGGACACATAGACCATCCGACCTTCACCTTGGCCACCTCCACCATTTTGTTGGCGGCATCTACCGGTAGTCGTATCACTGCTATTTGTGTACCACCGTACGCTTTCCTCAACCGAATGGTCATCTGAACTTCGCCCAGCATGCATTGTGAGATCAGTGCATCCCTCAGTTCGTCTATCGTGGTGATCTCGTCCAGGTCTCTGCATTCGACCACGGCCTCCTGCGTTAAAGCCCTTACGTTTCCTTCACTACCTAAGGAATTGGCAATGAGCTCCCGGAAGGCCGAGCTCTTGACCGTGGGATCCTTCTTCAGCTCGAACAGCAATTCCCCCTTCTGAGTACGCCTAGTCCTCACCACTTTTTCACCCAAGTCCTTGAGCACCGGGTCTTCTCTCACCTTCCGTAATATCGCTGCGTATGTCGTCTTGTCGCTCACTTCCACTATCAAGGCGTCCCCCTTGACCCGCTCACGAGAAGAGCGATGTTTTTCTTTCTTCTTCTGCTCCTTCTTCTGCTCCTTCTTCTTTTCCACGTACTCCTTCTGCTTCTTTCTCTTCTCTCGCTGACTTTCCACGGTTTGCCAATCACCGTTCTTGACGCCTTCCTTCAGTACGCTAGCACTATCTTGCACGTTCCGCTGCTTCTTCGGGATTTCCTGCTCTCCTGGAGAGTCCCTGCTTCGCTTCTCCGTGCGAGTATTTCGGGAGCTCATTGGTGTTTGCAGTGTCTCGACTGTTGTATGCTCCGCTGCATCTTTCAGTGCTTTTTCAGCTGCTTCCGCTCTTCTTTTGAGCGCGTTCTGTTCGTGCTCAGCAGATTTAACGGCGGACTTGATGCTCGTCACTAGAAGCTTGATCTTCGTGTGAACATTGTGCTTGTCCTTCACGAAGTCATAGAGCTCGTTGACTCGCTTCCGCACCTCCATCAGGTTGGACCTCCCAAATTGTAGATCCTCCTGAATAGCACTACTTTCCGATTTTGGGGTGGACACCCTATTTCCGGATCCTAGCTCCTGTTGGCCTGCCTGGTTCTCAGCAGCCTTGGCCATACTGCTGGTACTTGCTACTGCTGCCTGCGCCATCACTGGAGATCGCTGCAGCCTCCCACTCTTTGCGAAAACATTCGCACCGCCTGCTCCTTCGTTGATTGTAGAATTTGTTTCCATGTAAAAAGGGTCCCCCCTCCGGGCCGTTATCTCTTCCTGTTGTAGATAGTCGCCTCTTGTGATCCCATGGGTGCCTTTGTAACAGTGAGACGAACCGAGGTGATGTCTGTGTGTGTGTGTGTGTGTATGTATGTGTGTATGTGTGTGTATGTGCGCAAAAAGTCTAGCCAACTTTTCAGGCACTTAGCCTTAACCGATTTGCTCGCAACAGATTGCATTCGACGCAGAGTCCTGTCCCATTGTTTCCTATTGACAATTGGCCGGATCGGACTATTTCTCATAAAAAAGCGCGTAAAAAATTATAGCTCACTTTTTTAGCACTTACCCTCAACCAATTTCCTCAAAACAGGTTGCATTCGACGCAAAAACATGTCCCATTGTTTCCCATTAAAAATCGGCCAGATCGGACTATGGGCTCGGTAGATATGCCCAAATTTTTTTATTTCATACCAAAAGTGCGTAGAAATTACTCACTCGAAAAAAAACGAGAAAGGCACTATCACCGCTAGGTGGATTAATCTGGGTTTTTTTTTATAAATAATTTATTCTGGAATATTATACACTGATGGACATAAGTATTCGTCATACATATGATGTATAAATTAATGATGATTTACTAAAAGATCGATTTCAATGGAATTCAAATGAATATTCTAATAAAACAAATCAAGAGTAATTTTCATTATTCTTTATTCAAAATTTAAGATCATGGAAGTATTTAGGTGATTCCACGAATACATTTAAAGAAACTTCAAATTCAACTGTTCAAAAGTATTCGTCTTATACATAATTACACATAAAAGCTAGCGCCGAGTTAATTTTTGGAATCTTCAATAGTTTGTATTCAATCCCTTCTGGTCAATTACTGCTTTCAAGTGGTTCGACATTGAGTGGACCAGTTTTTCGCATACAGAGGGCTCGATCTTATTCCATTCTTTAAGTGATGAACTTTGTAAAATCTTAAAAATCACTCAAATAAAGAATAAAAAAAAAATTATTCCATTCTTAAAATAGAATTTTGCTGTTTCTGTGATGTTATGTGATGTTCCCGAATACGTCGATCAAGCACATCCCACAAATGTTCAATAGGATTCATATCCGGAGATTGGGGTGGTGTTTTGAGCTGGTGAGGTGTATTATAAAGCAGCCAAAAACGAACTACTTCGGCTGTGTGCTTCGGGTCGTTGTCTTGTTGGAAATATAAATCGTCCCCTATTCCCAACTTTGCAGCACTTTGCTTCATATTTTGTTTCAAAATATTCAAATATTGCTCCTTTTTCATTATACCATCAATAAACAACAGTTCCCCAACGCCAGATGCATAGGCTGCCCATACGTACCGTATTTAACGGGACAGTCCCGTTTTTTAGACCTTATTGTGCTGTCCCGTCGTATTCTAAAAAATCCACAATTTGTCCCATTTTTTCATTGATTAAGTTCCAAAATATTATTCAAACAAATTCAATATTTTAGTCAGGAATCTAAAACCAAAATCAATGAAAGTGGACGAAACCCATCAAAAATGGGTGAGATGTTATGATATTAGAACAGGCAAACAGACATAACACTCGTCATATTTCCATCGTTCACTGATTTACTGATCAATTCAAATCGATCACTAGTGGCGCGCGCATCGAATTTGCTCGAGTTTGACGTGTGCTCACTACCACCATCTGGTTCGTGATTTGCCCAACTAACTAAAATCAACAGATGTCGTTAGTGTTTCAACGACGATGTATTTGATGAGTAAATATTCAATGTGTTATGTCTGTTTGTCTGTGATATTAGTGTTGCTTTTTATGCTATCTATGTCGTCATGTATTATGCATAGATCAACTTTTTTTTAAAGGTTTCTAACAGTTAATGACAACAGGTGACAACGGGAGATTTTTTCATACACTTTAATTTCAATGATTGGTCTCTGCTTATTTCGAAGGCAAACAAATTTGCCCAATTTCATCAGTGGATTGAACGGAAACAGTAACTTGGTAGGAAAGTATATCCAAGTGCATAGGCAAATATATGAAAATCAGGTCACGCCTCAACAAAATGAAGCACAAGAACAGACATTCTAATTTTCAGATTAAGGCTTTTTTTTTTATTTTTTTATAGGTTATAATAAAATAGGTTATTCTTTTTTTTTTAATCTGCTTTACAACATATTTTTCAATCGTTTAATTCTTTTCGAAACATTAAGTTTTTCTGAATAATTCTGAATATTCCGAAATCATCCACTGGAAAAGGAACGACGACATTTAAATGTATAAATGAGCTGAACGAAATCAAGTTTAAGGAAAATTTGTTCAGGTTTCGGTCCTTACGTACTTTAAGTTCACAGATCCGGAGCTTGTCTGCAAATTTTGCTTCCATATGTGTGGGCAATATAATTAAAATACAATCCGGCGAAAATCTCCGAGACTCCGAGCTATAAACCAGCCTATAAATTAGCCACGATTTGTTTTACTTTTCGCGACGAAATTGCATAACTCCCGCCTTTTTGTAAGCACAAAGGAAAAAATAATGAAAAATATTTTCGAGGTGTAAGGGTACTTTTAGCGTCATTAAAATCAATTTCGATTAAAAAGGACTATGAATTGATTAGATTTGACATTTATTCACATGCGCCAACCATATTCATGGAAATAATTAAAATGACATTGTATTAATGTTCTTCCCTTGTTGAGATTCTTAATATTCTAGTCCGCAGATTTTCCCTCAATTATATTCATGAAAAAAAGTTTCAGCACGGGAGATCAATAATCCTACCTTATTGCTCTTTTGCTTCTTTTTATTTTTTGATTTTTTTTTCCTTATCTCTTTAATTCCCGGACCGCCTTTAGGCAGGGTACTTTGACTATTTATTGTTATTTTCAATTGCTTAGGCTTGGAAAAGCTTTTGATATTCGTCAGTAATAAAATCCTTAATGCTTGCTTTAAAGTGGATTAAAATAAAATTTCAAAATTCCACAATTTTTTAAAATATTTTGAAAAATACTTATTTTTTTAGTTCTTTATGGTTTTGTCCGCGCCACTTTGAAGAGTGAAATATTATTAGTTTAGTATTTTTCCACAATTAACTTAATACAATAGATGATTATGGAGGTGAATGATTCATTCTAGGAAAATTCTCTAAATTTTTACACGGAAAATGAAAATGGCGCTCATAAAATTTTAAGTTTCTCAGCTTTTAATTTTCGTCACAAAGTTTTTTGACATGTCCCGTTTAGCGAGTGCGTTTGTCCCGTTTTTTCACCGGAATGATCTGGTCAGCCTACAGATGCAGCCATACAACCCCAGACCATTACTGAAGATCCTCCATGTTTTACAGTAGCTTGAATGTTTTTCTTCTGCAGCTCAGTTCCCGGTTTTCGCCACACTTTAATACGCCCGTCGGACCTATAAGGGTTGAATTTACTCTCATCAGAGAATAACACTTTGTCCCAGAAACTACTTGAGTGGTTTTGGTACTCTTTAGCAAAGTTCAGTCGTTTAATCTGATTGACTTTGCTTATTAATGTCTTCTTCAAAATTCTGCGTACCTTCTGGTATGAATTTCCTTTCAACTGAAATCTAGTATCTCTGCACGTACTTTCGAGAATGAAGCTTTTGGTTCTTTCTCAACAATTTGTATGATTTTCCGCTTTTCCCGGCCTGATAACCAGCACGGACGACCTTTCCTGGTTTTGTTGTCGAAATTTTCGTTATGTTTGTACCGTTTGATAATATCCTGCACTGTTGTTCTGGGCCTACCAACACTTTTAGGTATCTCGGAAACAGTTTTATTCAACTTGAATAAATTTAAAATGATTTTCCTTTCTTCCACTGTAGTTTCTTTACCTTTTCTACCCATTTTCTTCGGATATCGACGAATATGATATAAAAAAAACCGACTTCAACGTCAAGTGAATACTAGTGAATAGCAAATGACAGTTTCATCTAGTTGCAGTGTTTCCAGATTGTTAAAAATGCGTAAAAGGACAAAAATCATTGAAGTGACGAATACTTCTGTCCACCCCCAAATGTGAAGCTCAGCTTTTTGTTTACAATAGCTAATGCAAACAAAGATATTTTTGCTAAAACATTTGCCCGAAACATCGAGACAAGTGCGCCGAATCTATCATCTATGAATAATTCGAGGGATAGCATATCTAATTTACGTAAAGTAATTCACACACTTTCATTGAAATCATGACGAATACTTATGTCCATCAGTGTAGTTTTTTGGTCATGTCTAACGGAACATATTGTCTTATTGATTGCCAAATTTTAGCGTAGTTATGGATATTCAAGTTATTCTATATTGATGCTCCTGAACTATTTTATGGATTTATGGTAGGGTTTTACCAATAACCAGGTGTTATTTCCGTATCGGTTTTCATTTTGTAATTATAATGTACATTTACTGGAACAATGTAAGGGCTGCTGTTTAAAATAGTAAAGCTGTTGGCAGATTAAATCAGGTTTAAATTATATCTTTCCAGAAATGAGTAATTTGCAGAACCCCGCAAAAGTTGCTTTGCGACAAAAATTGAAAATAGTGTTGGACAACATGAGTAGCTCATCCCGAGTTAATCAATCGAAGCACATTGCAAATAAGGTTTTTTTTTTGAAGTAAGAAATTTAAAGTTGGTAATTTATAGAAATCATGTACATGTTTCAGATCCAGCAGCTACCATTCTACTCCAACAGCCAAAGAATAAGCATTTACTTGAGCACAGAAGGAGAAGTCAACACCGTTCCATTGATTCAAGAAATGTTCCTTCAGAGGAAAGAGGTGAGTATGTCAACATTCCCATGTGCTTTGCTGGTTTATGAAATCTATCATTATTAAAGCTACCCTCAGATGAATTCCCACGACATTCATCATAACAAACGCAGCAAACTGACGGCATCCTGTTGGTGTGGTAAACCATTCATCAACGGCCATTATCCTTTCACTTGAATAAACCATCGCTTCGATTAAGACATTCCCCACTCTTTACGTGCCTGGCATGAACAATCTATACGAAACACTTCACAAGCAGAGTCTATTTTCGCACAGTTTTCGTCATTATTAACATCATTTCTCCTCTGCTTGGAGTGTATTTCCGATGGCACTTCTCAAAATAGCATCTACTTCAATTGCCGCATCCTTGTATTTCCTCGTCGCAGGTTTTTGTTCCAACGTATAACCGCACCGCAATGAAGATGGTGAGAATCAACGATATGGCCGATTATGATGGGCTTCCGACGACCAGCTGGAATATTAAACAGCCAAACTTTGACGACAGCAACCGGGAAGACTGCTTGGCAACAGGTGCGTGGTTTCATATTCAATAAGATTAGTTTACTTCCAGCCTAAGTCAGACATAGAATTGATTTTCTCTGGGGGAGATGACGAATATCTTACGCCAGTATTGGTCACGTGGAATGATTTTCCTCAAACCAATTTTAATCCAAACCCAAAGGCGGCAGACGGCAAAACAATTTGGTATAGGGTAAGACGGTATAATGCGCCCCACCTGGCCAAAACGCCCCCCTTTGATTTCTAGAAAACTATAACTAATTAAGGGTCAAAAACAGTTGGTACCTATAAGTATTTGTAAACCCATCATACTATGTGAATGTGGAAGTTTTTTTGTATTACACAATGAAAATAATAGCAAAATACAAAAAGTTACAGTTTTGATGTAACAGTATGCGACTCTGGCATACTGTCCGCAAAACTTGCGCTGGAACACTCAGATGGGCAACAAAATTACTTTTCTCAGTGGTTAATATGATATAAAATTGCTTCCATCTTCAAAAATGTAACGATTTTCGAAAACATGTTTCACTGGCCAAAGCGCCCCAGTATAGGCTGGAAACTGGAAACAAGCGCAGCGAGCCTGCAGCAGTTGCTTCCAAATTGTATGTAAAATATTGAAATGTAATTCACACCTGCTTGAATGGACCTATATTGGTTTTTTAATGTCAAGCGCATAAGGATTTGTAGCCTTTTTATTATGGGATTGATAAAATACTAATGAAGGGCAATTAAACGTCTTTGGTTGAGGTAGGGCGTATTGCCCAGGCATTTTTTAAAATTCATTTTTTCACGACTTTTTAAAAAAGCTTTATTACGTGTTAACTGAAATATTTTTATATGACTACTCGCGGGCAATGCATTTGCGACTTCCTGGACTACCAAATAACACAAAGTTTGCATAAATTGCGTTGAAAAGTAAAAAGTTATCAAGGAGTTGCCTTAGGGGGGGCATATTATACCGTCTTACCCTACTTGTATCCTGGACACTCGCTGCCATACAGTCCGGCCCACAACTCAACGAGCAGCAAGAATCCGGACTATTCTCCTGTTTATAGGTGCCTCGCGCTCGCTATTACACTTTCCCTTTCTGTCTTTCTACCTCTCGATCTGCCATGCCCAGCCCATTCATACACTTGCCTTAGTGAGCCTCATAAAGACAATCGTAAAACCCTGCAATACCCCAAGTGAATGAATTTGGTAAAAAAAAAATAATGAAATGATTTGATATTTCATGCACCTAGCCTAGCAATGAGTAAAACATCCTTTTCTCTGGCAATGTTTAAAATTTCTGTGGATGCAGAGAAAAGGGAAGGCACAACTACTCACTGAGCAGCACCAGATTTCCGTGTACCGATCAGACACTTGATCGTTTCAACATACATACAGCCAAAAGCTCTCTTGAGTTCCGTTCATGCGCCTTACGCATAGGCAAATGCTTACTTTTCATCACTTCATGCTGTCAGTTATTTTCGATTAAAGAATTGATCGAGTATTTTTCATTGTGCAGCATTACTGCTTTCGAGCAGTTTTAATGTGTTTGCGAACATATTTCAAGTCGATCTCCTGGTGAGGTATGCTGATTGCTGGAAATGATGGAAGTGGAAGAAAGAAGTATAATGTTATGTAGAAGGAAAGGACACGTTTTATGACCAACATGTTACATGTCTACTCGGGTAGACGATAATAGCTCATTAACAGTAAAACGTGATATTGATAACAAAACATGATATGATTTTGTTTGAAATAAAAGTAAAAATAACAAGCGAAAATAACCAAAAATTGCACCGAAATATCATAAAAATAACAGGTTGTACCATTAACAAGAACTTGTTAATAGCAAAACCTTATATTTGTATGATATTCCGGTGCATGTTTTTGTTATTTTCGCTTGTTATTTTTACTCTTATTTCAAACAAGTTACCATCATGTTTTGTTATCAATATCACGGCTTCTACCCGGGTATTGTATGTCGCCGATCATACGGCTTTCATTTTCGTGATCTCCTTGATTTAGAGCTTTTCGGATTAAAAAGTATAAACACGCATTTGAATACATTTTATTGTCAGTTTCGGAAATTTGTGCAACGATATGCTGTCAGTTATCAGGGCCCTCAGGGCGGATTGGAAATTGTCTCGACTTCCCTGGGCACAGTGTTGTCCCACACTCAGTGCAAAAAATTCTGCTCTTTGATTTTACTCTATCTAAACGATTTCATAGTCTTAACTAAATAAGTGCGACTAATAGAGGGATATTTGAATTTTCTAAATGTCATATCAAACTATTGAAAAAATGCACACCAGAGCCACAGGAGCGCGCACGCTGAAAATACACTGGAGTGTTTTCACTGGAGTGTATTTTCAGCGCGCGCGCTCCTGTGGCTCTGGCGTGCATTTTTTCAATAGTTTGACATGACATTTAAAAAATTCAAATATCCCTCTATTAGTTGCACTTACTTAGTTAGGACTGTAAAATCGTTTAGATGGAGTAAAATCAAAGAGCAGAATTTTTCGCACTGAGTGTAGGACAACACTGCCTGGGCATAAAAGTATCATCGTGTTAGCCTCATGATATACGAATGCAAAAAATTGTAACTTGGCTTAGAAACCTTGCAGTTAATAACTGTGGAAGTGCTTAATGAACACTAAGCTGCGAGGCGGCTTTGTCCAATGTGGGGATGTAGTGCCAATAAGAGAGAAAAGAAAAATGCTGTCAGTTTGTATTGGTTTATTTGTATGTATTTGAAGTTAGTCACAATAAAGAGTAGAATCCTGATCCAGACGGATATAACTTTTTCATGAGGTGTTCCAAAATCGTCAAAATAGAGCTGATAAGAGGCTACGGTACTAATAGTGGGATCGTATTAAATTCTGCTGCATGACGTCACCGTATTGCTAACCGTTTTTAATTAAATTGCTCCTAGGATTTTTGAGAAGAGTTTTAAGAAACTTATCGTATACTTCCCCGTGCTATTTTTTTTCGAATATCACCCTTCGACTTCTTCTTCTTCATGCAACCTTTATTCGCCAATTACACTGGATTGTTCTTGTAAGTAAAAGTGCTATTAACATTCTGCAAAACAGATGCATCGGGATTATTTCGGACTATTGGAGCCATGTATTATCAAAACAAGAAGAGAGCTTTCATAGTGCAACACATAGGTTTATGAGCTGACCGACATCAAAGCCACTGTTCTTTCAGTGTGTGTCAAGTTATCCCTCGTACATTGCATTGTGTTGCGACTAGGAGTGCAAGCAAGTTTGTAATTAGGGACACGGCAGGTATTTCCGTCCATCGTCGTAGGGGCTAAAACCAACGAAAGCAACGTGCATTTGCTAGAACTCCACTATAGCTGAACGTTTCTCCTGAGCTTACGATTTGGTACGTATGAGTTTTACAGAAAAGCGTCTCTTTTATTGGTTTTCGAGACTATGACGAACAGACGAAAATACCTGCCGTGTCCCTATGTGATCAGCTGATTCCCTAACATTATACATTTTCTTCAATTTCCTTTGCTACCTTCCCTTAATCTAAAGCTTAATGCTCCCATTCTTCGCGACGCAGCTCAGCACATCTAGCCATTTTTTGATCTAGCCATGTATATGCCGGTCTACCTCTTTTCTTGTAGGGTCTTTTATATTTAGCAGCTAATTCATGGGTACGAGTCCCATCGAAGGAAAGTAGTTGCCTCCAATACATTTTTCAAATCATAATCTTCCACATAATATACATATGGTCGGGGTTCAGCCAAACCGCACCAAGCGGCTTTTTGATTGACTTGGGATATTTTGTTCGTACAAGCACAACGGAAATTGTTTCATACCAATTCATGCGTACATTTGTTGTAGGATATCCTCAGTTATGGGGTTGAGGGATATCCGATACGATTTGTGATCAATTAAATCTGTTAAACGAAAACTTGGGCAGAAAAATTAGTATTTTTTTTGTTGGCGCTTGGTGTGTTTTGGCTGAATCCCGACCATATTCACATCTGAGTTTTCATAACATTGTAAACTAATGTCCCATCCGGAAAATGAGCATGAGCATGAGCATGAGCAGGATAACCGTACAATTCGTAGTTGCTACTCCGTGATTGATTAGAACTTGCGAAATTGCACAGGGAACCAATTGAATGAAGCTTGGGTTTAGCTATCATTCTCAATGTGCAAATTTCGGAAATTCAATGCATTTTACTAAGTCAATTACGGCGCCGACCACGTCCTTACGGTCATCAAGGGAAGGAAGGATTATTAGTTCATCTCTCATTGCTACTAGAGACCGAGTATACCTCTGCATCTCCACGATAGTCTTAGGATAGGATATTGTGTTAGTATGAAGGGATATATTATCTGGATTCACTTTGAAAGTGATGCGATCTATGGGATAGGAATATATGAATGAGAATTAGAAGTACTAGAGTAATGAGAAAGTATTAAAGTGAATTCTAATGGGATTCATTTTTTTCAATTAGAATTTGGATGATATTGGATTCTAATACCACGCACACGTCTACCACACCATCGCTACCCGCACATCAACCTCACACATTCTAACTTGTATGAGGCCTGCACGAGCATAGCGACCGTATATAGCATTCGTATGCGGGTACAAATGAATACCAATCTATTTTTACATTTTATTTACTGCTACTAAGTAACAGGCAGCTTTTCATAACAATTCTATATTTATAATCATACTGGCTAGCAATGAGAATTTGATTTGCAAAGAGATTGAGTTGAGAAACGGCCAGGGATCAAACTCTTAATCTCCTGCTTATGAGGCAGAAGCAGTGACACAAGGCCACCAAGCACCCCCTGTAAACTAATGTCCCATCCGGAAAATAGACAATTAACTTAGATTGAGCTAATTCAAGTATGTGGGCATCGTCCACTCACATGATGTGACTCCAAAATCTCATTTGCAGAGCTTGCACTCGTTTGTTGTTTTCCTTGCAGTATTTGATTTGATACTCCTTCTCCTGATTCAACACAGCACGACGCCAATTCCTCCACTATTTGCCTTTCATATCTTCTCATTGACACTTGCTTGCTCTTGGTCAGGATGGACACCTGCGACCCGTATAACATGGTGGGGAAAATTATTGAGTTGCATCACAGGATGGTTTGTATGTTTTTTTTCTAAATTCATTACCACTTTTGATGCTTTGATTGATTCCTGAAACGTGCTTTTGTGGTTTTCGAACGACAGAGAGTAACAGTTATAGTAAGATCAAGGTATGTGAGCTCAGAACTCACATAGTATACGGTGTTTCCTATGACGATGTTTTCTAGTCAGTTTCTTGAAGGTGCTCTAAGTGCCCTAGCAGCCAGTTCTGCATGGGGATATAAGGTTTTCTTGTTTTGTTGCTGCGCTTCCTAAATTTCTTCATGTAAGCATGTGTTTTATTTATTCTCTCTCCCATCTTGTAGTTGTGAAGATTTTCGAAGAACTTGACCTGTTGCTTATTTTCGTGTTGTTAGTTGAGCCGCATGCGATAAGTTGTTTTGTTTTTCACTAGGGCATCTTCCAATCATGGTCAGAGACGCATTTCATATGTTGGACCCTCCAAATTTAATTGTCTACCTAATGAACTGAAAATGATAACCGATAAATGCCAATTTAAACTTAGAGTTAAAATACACTTGAAAAGAAAAATTAATGAATTTATACTCTGAGCCATTTATAACATTACAAGCCGTCAAAATAAATATTCTTTAGAACCATGAGAAAATATTTCCAATTTAGTCTTAAATTTTTTTTAATATTCTAATTTAGTGCTTTGCAAGAATCTAATGAATCCCTTAAAAGGAGAAAACTCCACTGGGATTCTGGAAGCTAATTAGCATAGAATTCACTCTCTTACACATTTAATTGTTATTTGTGCTCAGCTCAAGTAAATTAAGTCTTTCTTTTTAATTTTGTCTTTTGTTGCCAGTCGAGCTGAGCTAGTTGCGTCCATTACCAGGAAGCTCAATTTTGAGTTTTTCGGTGTGGGGGGGGAGTGGCGGGTAGAAAAAAAAAATAAAAAAGAAAGAAAAAAAAAATTAATAACCAACATCTTAAACGGATCTTTGACGTAGGACTACGTATGTATGTTCTATATTGGGCTACACTGAGGAAATGGGTCGTATAAACATCATAAAACACTCTCTTGAAATTGCGACATAAGAAAATGTGATGATTTTCATAAGTTTTTCTTATGGAATGAATTTCATAAGACGATCTTATGAAATATTTGGAATATATGTAAAAAAAAATGTAACCCGGACTCGAACCGTGGACGTCAATATCAGGAGGTGCGTGATTACATCACACGCCTATCAACGCCTCAAGAAAACATGTCGCTGGATAGTCAATATAAATCCAGAATTTGTCAAATTCTTCATTTATCTTTATGAGTGCACATTATATTTACACCCATATCAGATCACAAAGTGGCGGGGCTAATGGGAATTATTTATTAAATACAAGAAAGCTGCTTTCCGGCGCGCGCGAGCCATTTTGATCGGGATTCCGCAAAGAGCGGTTCGACAAAATTTGATGCAGCGCTCCGGACACAGCAGCACGCAGCACTAAGGCGTGGATTGCAGTGGAAATGCTGAAAATTTATTCCAAATGGTAGAGGTTTAGCGAAAAATCATCGAGTGCCGGTCGGACAATTTCAACGCAAGGTGCCGACAAGCGAATGGATGCAGTTAGTTAAGGGAAAAGCGCATTGGGAAGAGAAAATTGTTTCGTCTCAGGACCAAATGGAAAGAAAGAGTTGATTGCAAAAATCGACTGTTTCGGTGGCATCGGGTTTTGTGTGGTAGCTTGGGTGCTGTTAGTGATTGCATCCATTCAAATTTACTGCATCATCTCCCTCCGAAGCGCTATCAAATTCGCTAGTTACGATTGAGTTTTGCACTTTGAAGAAAGTTCATTTCGGATAGTCAAATCCACCTTCTTTTGTATAAAATGATGACTTTTGTATAAAATCGATGAAGACGCCACCTCAGTGGAAACTATCTACAGCAACCACCCATCAGCGAACGTCGCTCAGACAGACAGATGCCAAGAGATAATGGGATAATATTTTGTTGTATGAAGAAACTTCGTCTTGAGTCAAATTTCTGTTGTTATTCTTCACAACAATACGCATATAGATAACCAACAGCTCATAACCAAATTCAGAATCTTGCGAGTAAATTTCATAGGATTCTTAGAATTTGTCATTCTCCGAACGTACCGTTTTGTGCGGAGTCCCGATCAAAATGGCTCGCAGCTTGATGCAGCGGAGGGGACACAGCAGTACGAAGCAGAGTCTCTTAATTCTAGTGTATACATGGATGGGATAGTGTACTATTAGCTACAAAAGCTCACGTAGCATCGATTCAGTGCTATGAGTGTTTTTTTTTCTTTATTTAGGGGAAATGTTGCGATCCCCATCTCACTGTAGATATATCCATCTCATCGCTAAACAAAGAAATGCGGCACCAAATTCGTCGCTTCTTTTTGTCAACATGCGTGCTCACTGCTGAAAAAAATCACAAAAATAATAAACAAACCAAATTCCTTACCATTGCTTTGTTTTTAATGGGATGGAAATAGGAGCTATGAGATGAAGTGGCGAACCGTTCCCCTATGTGCTTTTTTTTAAATTCTGGGATTAAGTTCAACACAGCGCGACGATGGAAGCTGAGTGACCGTGTCTCAATGTACGTCTCATGCGCTAGGAATGTATAACTAGCTTTACTTAGGTGAAGATATTATTGAATGAAAATTTCCCGCCCAAGTTGTTTTACGCACCTTCGCTGTTGTTTGCAAAGGTTTGCCATGGCAAACAGCGCATGAGCTGATCGCATTGAGATGTCCCTATGCGACTCACCAATGTTAATGTGAGGTACACAAACTTCGTGAGACTCGCGTGCGCTTAACTTTAAGGCGGGTAGTAGTCATTGCTCAATCTCATCCTTTTTGTACGCGTGCATGATGTCTGGTACGAAGGCATGGGTAGTAGTGGTAATGCTGAAAAACCTATTCCAAATGGTGGAGGCTTAGCGAAAAATCATAGAAGACTGTGTGTAATTATTTCTTGAAGTTTTCCTCACTTTGCCACGTAGAACCTATGACAAAAAATCGAAGGACAAAAGGTCGAAAGACAAAAGGTCGAAGGACAAAAGGTCGAATGGACAAAAGGTCGAAGGGACAAAAGGACGACGGGACAAAAGATCGAATGAACAAAAGTTCGAAGGGACAAAAGGTCGAAGGGACAAAATGTCGAAAGGACAAAAGGTTGAAGGGACGAAAGGTCGAAATTACAAAATTGGTTAAAATTGAAAAGCCATAGTATTGAGAACAATACAAAGCAAAACTATGATGTAGGTACCGTCATCGGGGGTGGCAATTGGCCAAATAGGGGTCAGATTGGACCATGTTTTCAACAAATTAGAATGTCTTAATAATGGAATTTATGTATCTGGGCACAAGGAAATTGTAATATAAGATATCTTTTTGAGCGAGTTAGATAGCCGACCTACAGACTGTTTGTGAGAACGATGACCCAATCTTGACTTGAACCCACAACCTCTTATTTCTACACCAAACTTTGCCACCAATATAAAATATGCATATGCACAATCATGATTATAAACCGTTCGGGACGCGCGCGGTGCTAGAACACTCATGTAGGCTCGTTCATGACATGTACCAAGAGAGATTTTTTCGTTAGTGTTGTACAAAATACAACATCACGCGTGTTTGAGTGTTAATTAAAATGATTCGTACGGTTGAATAACCGGATAATAAACAATTTAAGCTGTTATGTACAGCTTAAAGCCAGACTTAGTGTACAAGCTTCAGTGTTTATTTCTTATTCAAAACCAATAACGACGTCACGTTGAACTAAAACCAATATCATCTCCATCTAATACATGATGAGGAGTGGAAAATGAATTTGACACACATTGCTACAAGAGATTGACAATCTTCTGTGATCGACATCGGAATGTAATGTATAGGAATGTATAGCAAGTCGCGTTGGTCAGCTGCGAAATAATTTATCATACGACACTGATTCAAAGATACCAAAATCAGCGTGTTTCACTCAAACATGCACTCGAAGCGACGCGTGTTACAAGAGCACGATCTAACAAGTACTATACTGTACCGTCGTATATTTTGTCTTTTTCATGTGTACAGAATCATAGATTTTTAAATTTCAACCTTTTGCCCATTCGACCTTTTGTCCCTTTGACCTTTTGGTTCATCGATCTTTTGTCCTTTCGACCTTTCGTCCTTTCGACCTTTTGTCTCTTCGACCTTTTGTCTGTCGACCATTTGTCCTTCGACCTTTTGTTCACTAAGGTATCTTAGCAGGCGTGATCCCCAGAGCCCAATTCCCTTAGCTGGCCGCAAGGGAAGATGATGTATGTTTCCAATTTAAAAAAATAAACATAACTAATGTTGTATTAATTTTGATACTGAATTAAATAGGTCAAAGATACATTTTAATCAAATTATCTGAGTATTTCACACGATGCTTTAAATATCATAACCATTTATTAAATTGAGTTAAAATTTAGACATGCCTTGATGGCCGAGATGGTTCTTGATTTGTTTCAGCTGCACCATAAAGGTTGTTATTTAGTTTTGAATATTTTTTAATAGCGTAGAATTTTCGCTTCTAATAAATGATCAAGATTATCGGTTTCAATGTAATAATCTAATCGTATTTTTCTTATTTATCAACAGGACTGGACTTGATTATTTTACCCGGAGTGGGCTTCACTCGCAGTGGTCATCGGCTGGGCCACGGTGGTGGTTATTACGATCGCTTTCTCGTCGAATACTTCAAAAAGTTCCCAAACGCATCGTCTACCTCGGGAGCGGACAGTCGAAAAACTTACCTGGTTGGTGTAGCATTCCGCGAGCAAATCGTCCCCGAAGGTCAAATACCAATGGCGGATCATGACTTCCCTCTGGATATGGTTATCTGGTCGGACGATTCAAACTCCGAGTGACTTCCAACGGAGCAACGTATGGAATAGTTTCTTTCAACGCAGAAAAATAATGCAATTTAATTTAAGTTTTATTTCGTTTCATACGAGCTCACAATTGCGCTTGTTCGTTTCTACAATCTACTAAACATAAGCTACTATGTACAATATCCGCTTTTATTCGTTTTTATCTAGACTTACATCACTAAATGACTAAATCACAATAAAGTTAGCGGCAATCATGGAATGGTTCCGAAGAATACATCGTGGTGATCATCTCTTACATTTGGGGCAAACGGGCTGCTACAATTGGGGCAGGAAGTTATTTTTCAAACTTAATGTTTCATCTCAACCAACTGTTAATTTTTGTTGATGGGGTGTGTCCAAATTTGAACTTAAAGGTTCCCCCAAACACACGCGACGCGACTCTATCGCATGGCGACAGCGATTCTGTCGACGTTGGTATGGAAGCGTAAATAGAACATTGCCTGCAGCCCCAACGATAGAATCGCGGCGACTAGTTGTCGCCGTCGCGGTGATGAAATCGCTTAGGTCTAGGGGAGCCTTAACGCGTAGTTTTTTAGGTGGATTGCTCACAGGTGCACAACTGTAAACAGCAGCGGTTCGATTCCGACAAAATTCAAATTAAATTTAAGAAAGCTTCGGAAAACGGACGAAACCCGAAACAAGAAAAGATGGTCAAAAGTAGAGGCCTGAATAATAGAAACGCGGATAGAAAATATGACTCTGCCAACACTGCATTCAATCTTCTTCATCAAAGAACAACACATGAAAAGGAAGAAATGGTTTATGTAGATAACATCTCACAATCCGCTATTTTATGTGTCCACATCACATAACAATAGAATCCAATAAACAATGGAATTTCATTTCATAATCTATTAAAGAATAGCATTTACTATATTATTGCAAACTAATGTAAAATACATTTAATTTTGTTTATTTAGAAATGGCATAAAATCGAATTTGGCCGTTTTCAGTATTTGAGCAAAATTTTGGCTGCTTGACACACGGACAGATAAATCAACCCAAACTTTGAGTTCAATATACGCACTGATGAGAATATCGCAGAAAAATTTTACCCAAATTTGGGTAATTTTCCCTTTCTTTCCCATGACTGCTATCGGGGTTTGCAGAAATCGCTCTCAATAGATAACGAACAACGATAAAGGAGAGGCAAAAACTGTTCCGAATCTTAACAAGCCATGATAACAAATTTATCAAACTTGTACCGTGCGGGACCGAAATCCGTACAGCATCGAAATCCGTCCACCTCATGAGATATCAATAAATTAAAGAATGTTAAAGGTAATTAATGTAGGAATAATTAATCTTATCCTGTTCAGATACTTGACAGTAAGCTTTTAGGGCATAGAATTGGAAAGAAGGCTTCGAAATTAAAACCACAGAAATCAAAAACAAATCTCCACCCACCAAACGCGTAGTTTGTGCCGCCATTTTGTGGACGGTGGACGGATTTCGAGTCAGGAGTAGTTGATTTAATTTATTATTTTATTATCAAATAATTTATTATTTGATTAACGCGACAAAGGATCAGTTTTTCAATATGGATATCCACCATTACGCTTTGAGGACATCACGGATTTGCTTGGACATCCATTGCGCGACTTTTGGTCAGGTTAGTGAAGACTGCTTACTATATGTCCAGCCGGTCCTAGGGAACTTCAAACTTCTAACACCTGCAATCTTCCATAAAACGCATGCACACACTCGTCGAGATTTGGATTTCGGATTTTTGGAGGCTTGATTTCATCGCAAATGAACTGATTTCGTCGCTAGTTGGACTGCATGGTGCTGGAACTGGAGGCAACCAGAAAGACATTCGCTGGACTAGTGCTGAAACTTGTCTCACAGGTAAATGTTAAAGAACAAGTATATGTCCAGTCGAAGCATACCATACATAATACTAACATTCGATTTTCGAAAACTTTCTGGATTTGAACAACCAATGGAGCCACGCCGGATATAACCATCTGGTATACCGATTACCGGAATTAAGGACGTTTTTCCATCTGAAGGCGCTACGTGTCGTCGCCCCGAGTTTTCTTCAACAACTGAACATTGCCGGTCGACGACATCTACGGTAAGTGGGCAAACACAATCGTCATCTTGTGGAAGATATCACGTTCGAATGCGAAGAGGCAGCGCCGATAATCATTTGTCCAGCATCGTGGACCAAGTTGGGTCTGTTGGTTGAATCTGATCACTGGGATTTGAATTGTTTGGACATTGCGAAATTAGTGCCTGTCGATCGCTGGATTGGTGCAGCTGTTGGTTGATTAAGTAAGCCACCACAGTATATGTCCAGCCGTGGCATTCATTTTGATTACTACATCGCCTATTCCTCCTCTTCACTCCCTACTGCTTACAAACTGCTGAGACGACTGGCTGACGTGCGAGATATTTGGATTATTAGTGCTCTGTGATTGAAACGTTTTGTTAGGCACAACAGCCTGTTTCGCCAGGTTAGTGAACACGATAGTATATGCCAGCCGAGCTAGGCGTATACGCGGAATATTACACCTCCATCTCTCTCGTTCTGTTACCGGTGCACTGTGACGTCAGTCATGCCGCCAGCCGGATCGTCCGCCAAGAAACCGTCGTTGAAGCAGCTTATAGCTAGGCTTATGGAGTCACAGTCTTTGCTGCAGGACATTTGGGAATTCATCGAGAACTTCAAGGAGGATACGAAGCTTTCTCAGGTGGAAGTCCGACTTGAGAAGTTGGAGAACATTTGGGATAAATTTTCGGAAACGTTAGTCGAGATCAAGTCCCATGACGACTACAAGCAAGACGAGACTTATGACAAGGAAAGGCGGGAGTTCAACAACCGGTTTTATGAGGCTAAGTCTTTTCTCGTTGATCAAGCGAAGGAAAGAAAGGAACCTTTGCTGCTAGACCAGAGTGTGCGGACACATGACACTTCTGTGCAGGGTGCGCTGGACAACGTTCGCTTGCCCCAAATCAAGCTACAAAGTTTCAACGGAGACATCGACGAATGGTTGAGTTTCCGAGACCTCTTCACCTCGCTCATCCATTGGAAGCCGGACCTGCCAGAAGTGGAAAAGTTCCATTACTTAAAAGGATGCCTTCAAGGGGAACCACGGAGCCTGATCGATCCGCTACAGGTAACCAAGGCAAACTATCAAGTAGCATGGGATATGCTACTGAAACGTTACAACAACAGCAAGCAGTTGAAGAAACGGCAGATTCAATCGCTGCTATCATTGCCATCGCTTTCCAAGGAATCCATTGGGGAACTACATTCGCTGTTGGAAGGTTTTGAGCGAATTGTTCGAACTCTCGACCAGGTTGTCCAGCCAGCGGAGTACAAGGACTTACTGCTGGTGAATATTCTTACGTCACGCTTGGATCCAGTGACACGGAGGGGATGGGAAGAGTTTTCATCGTCCAAAGAAACCGATTCTCTAGATGAACTGAGAGAGTTTCTCAACCGGCGAGTACACGTTCTGAAGTCAATGCCAGCCAAATCGATGGACACTAGGGGTGTTCAGCAACCACCAGCGAAACAGAAGCCATCCGTTTCACGAACAAGTTTTACTTCGGCTCAAGCGTCCGGGGGGCGCTGCATAGCTTGTTCGGGAAATCATCCGCTGTTCCAGTGCAATTCTTTCCAACGGTTATCGGTCTCAGACAGCCTGCTGAGAACTGCCGAAACTGCTTCAGGCCGGGGCATTTGGCGCGGGAATGCCAACTTGTGCAGGAACTGCAAGGGTCGTCATCACACCTTGGTTTGCTTTAAGCCAGAAAGGGGTGGTGAAGGCAAGATCACAGCGGTTGCAAAGGGCAACATTCCATCTTCCAACAAGGAAGGGCAAGGGGCTCCAAATCTAAATTCGTCTCAAATGGCTAATACGGCAGCCACGAATACAACGGTTTCAAATGCGGCACAGCAATACTCCTCTCAAGTCTTGCTGGCTACAGCAATCATCGTTATGGTGGACAACAATGGTAACCAGCACCTGGCACGTGCTCTTCTGGATTCCGGCTCCGAGAGCAATTTTTTAACAGAACGGTTGTGCCAGCGTATGAAAGTGACTCGAAATAAGGTGGATATTTCGGTCCTTGGCATCGGACAAGCTTCAACAAGGGTTAAGCAACGGGTTCGAGCTATGGTGCGCTCGCGAGTCTCCCCATTCTCGCGAGAGCTGGACTTCCTTATCTTACCAAAGGTAACAGTAAACCTTCCGACGATTTCGGTCAAAATTGATGGCTGGTCAATTCCAAGTGGGATCGAATTGGCGGATCCTGCCTTTTTTGAGTCTAAGGAAGTGGACATCGTGCTCGGGATTGAGTCGTTCTTCGACTTCTTTGAGACAGGCAGACGGATTTCATTAGGGGAACAGCTACCAACACTCAACGACTCGGTATTTGGATGGGTCGTTTGTGGAGGCACGTCAATTGCTTCAAATTCTCTACAACTAAGCTGCAATATTTCAACCTCCGAAGGTCTGGACTTGCTTTTGGAGCGTTTTTGGCAATGTGAAGAACTTGGTTCGGAAAAGGCATATTCTATGGAGGAGCGATACTGTGAGGAGCAATACCAGCACACAGTTCATCGTGAGCAGGACGGTCGGTACACCGTTACACTGCCAAAGAACGAAGATATTCATCCGAGCTTGGGCGAATCGTGGGCCATCGCCAACCGACGGCTTCAGGGAACAGAGCGCAGATTGGCACGAGATTCCAATTTACGAGAACAATACATCGCATTCATGAATGAATATCTCGCCATGGGTCATATGAGGAAAATTGACCAGGCTACTCAGGCAACGGTCCAACGATGCTATTTGCCGCATCATTCGGTGGTTAAAGAGGCATCAACCACCACCAAGGTACGAGTAGTGTTTGACGCTTCCTGCAAGACGGCGTCGGGAGTCTCACTGAATGATGTTTTGCTGGTGGGGCCAGTGATTCAAGAGGACTTGAGGTCCATAATTTTGCGAAGCCGTACTCGACAAATTATGTTGGTGTCTGATGTGGAAAAAATGTTCCGTCAAATCAATATTTGCGAAGCAGATAGACCACTCCAATGTATTCTGTGGAGATCTTCACCGATTGAGAAAGTTGGGGCATATGAGCTCAACACCGTGACGTATGGAACTAAGCTAGCTCCTTTTCTAGCAACACGTACGGTCAAGCAACTAGCCCAAGATGAGAAAACCCGGTTCCCATTAGCAGCACGGGCTGCTGAAGAAGATGTGTACATGGACGATATCATCACGGGAGCGGACGACGTTGCTACGGCTGCTATTCTCCAAAGGCAACTTAACGAAATGATGGCTAGTGGCGGATTCCGGCTTAGAAAATGGGCTTCTAACAATACTAAGATACTGGAAGGTGTTGCTCCTGAGGATCTGGCAATCCCACTGTCTGTTGAGGTCAATCTTGGTTTCGATTCCTCAGTGAAAACCCTAGGGCTGACCTGGGTTCCAGAGACAGATGTCTTAAGATTCCAATTTAAAATCCCCCCAGAGGACGAATATAAAGAATATACAAAACGCCAAGTTTTGTCAATAATCGCTACACTGTTCGATCCATTAGGGCTACTGGGAGCCGCGATTACAACTGCAAAGATATTTATGCAGTATCTGTGGTCAGTTCAGGACAAAAATGATCAAAAACTCGACTGGGATCAACCACTCCCTTCCACGGTGGGTGAGGCTTGGAAGAAGCTTCACCGGCAATTGCCGACGTTCAATCTGATCACAATAGATCGCTGCGTCATCATTCCTGGAGCGAAATCTGTCGAAATACATTGCTTCTCGGACGCGTCAGAGAAAGCTTTCGGAGCATGTGTTTATGTAAGGAGTGAGAATGTCGATGGAGCGGTATTAGTCCGGCTTCTAACCTCAAAGTCACGTGTAGCACCCTTGAAATGTCAATCGATTCCGCGGCTAGAACTGTGTGGAGCACTACTAGCAGCTCAGCTCTACGAGAAGGTTCAATCTTCCCTAAAATCTACGATGACCATCTACTTTTGGACCGATTCGACTTGCGTACTACGTTGGATTGGAGCTACTCCCACGATGTGGACTACATACGTGGCAAACCGAGTGGCGAAGATACAAACTATCACCGAAAAGGGTCACTGGAGGCACGTACCAGGTGTGGACAATCCGGCTGATCTCATATCCAGGGGAATTCCGCCAGCAGAAATCGTGGAAAACCGATTCTGGTGGCAGGGTCCAACGTGGTTGGAACTACGATCAGAATTTTGGCCAAAAGCACCTACAAGTTTTGGAGAGGAAGGAGAGGAAGAAAAACGTCGGATGGTAGTTGCAAGCTCAGCGTCACCATATTCGGAGTTCAATGACCAATATATTGCAAGGTTTGCATCATACACCGACATGATCCGTCGGACTGCATATTGGCTGCGTTTGATGAAATTACTTCGCAAACCAAGGGAAGAGAGGAAGGATGGGTCGTTCTTGTCCACCGCAGAACTGCGACAAGCGGAAAACGTATTGGTTAGAAGAGTTCAAAATGAGGTCTTCGGTAGAGAATGGAAGGCGATCATCAATAAAACCGTTTTACCATCTAATTCACCTCTACGGTGGTATAATCCGCTTCTTTCAAAGGATGGAATCATGAGAGTCGGTGGTCGTTTGAATAAATCCCAAGAAGCTGAAGAGAGCAAACATCCCATTCCATTACCACCTCGACACTCTTTTACTCGTTTGATGTTAAAGCATTACCACGAAAGGCTTCTACATGCTGGTTCACAGCTTATGCTGGCTGTAGTCAGACTACGATTCTTGCCGCTAGGAGGGAGAAGTGTTACCAGGCAAATTGTTCACGAATGCTTGAAATGCTACCGTTCAAAACCAACTGCCATTCAGCAGTTCATGGGCGATCTACCAGCGTCTCGAGTGACGGTTGCAAGGCCATTTTCCCGGACAGGCGTGGATTTTTTTGGACCCGTCTACATCCGTCCAGCCCTACGACGACCCACAGTAAAAGCCTACGTCGCCCTCTTCATTTGCATGTGTACCAAGGCGGTGCACCTGGAGTTGGTCACAGATTTGTCCACTGAACGTTTTCTCCAAGCTCTACGTCGGTTTGTGTCAAGGAGAGGAAAATGCAGCGATATTTATTCCGACAACGGCACCAACTTTGTAGGAGCCAGAAATAAGTTGCAGGAGTTTTTTAAACTGCTGAAGGATCCAACTCACAGGATGGTATACAGTGGCTGTTTAAGCCACCCAGTGCACCACACTTTGGGGGCCTCTGGGAGGCCGCAGTTCGTTCGGCGAAGAAGCATCTCTTGAAGGTTGTCGGCGAAAATCCCGTTTCAGCTGAAGATTTTACAACACTTCTCGTACAGGTGGAAGGGTGTTTGAATTCCCGACCACTCACCCCTATGTCGGAGGATCCCGAAGACTTGGAACCGTTGACTCCCTCGCATTTCCTTGTTGGAACGTCACTTCAAGCAATACCCGAGCCCAATCTTGAAGACATTCCTCTCAATCGGCTTGATAAATACCAGCTTATGCAACGAAAGCTCCAAGACTTCTGGCGCAGATGGCGCCGGGAATATTTATGCCAACTTCAAGCAAGAACCAAGCGTTGGAAACCACCAGTTCCGGTGGAAATAGGAAGATTGGTCGTGATTCAAGACGACAATGTCCCTCCGATGCGGTGGAGAATGGGACGAATACAATCTCTTCATCCTGGCAACGACAATGTGGTTCGAGTAGTGACCGTGAAGACGTCGTCCGGCATGTTGACTCGTCCAGTAGAAAAACTATGCTTCTTGCCATTACCGGATTGCAACGAAGAACCAAAAACTCAAATCGCCTCGTCCAACATTGAAACGTAATCATCGTTCCATTCCCCTACCCTGTCGAAGAGGATATTCCTGTGTTTTTTTCTTTTCAGAAATTTACCATTTCTGGGTGGGTGAGGATGTTCGCAACAAACTAGGTCTACCCGCCCAGACTACATCCCTGGTTCAACCTCTGATATCTGCAGTGATTATATCATCACCATCGCCAAACAACAATCGATCTGCAGCCTCACGAATGTTCTACGAATCACAATCAGTAGAACATCATCACCATCCACGCACGTATTGCATAGGCACCGGCAACTGGATAGGTAACCGATAGAGGCGATAGAGAGTGAGTCCCTCGCTCTCCGGTCAGAATTTATAGGCCCTTTACAAGCCTAACCTTGACCTCGACTGAAGGATGCTCGATCAACAGTTGGATTTGGTTCCCCGACAAGAACACTGGGCAACGAGCCCATACGCAGTTTTTAATTCGTTAGTTTTTAAGTCCAAATACGTAGTTAGTGAAGTAGTAAAGTGCATGTTGTTTGTGTCTCCTCTATAAAGTGTATTTTAATAAATGTGTTAAGCTATTCCAACGATGAGATGTGCTTAATTTATTTTGGAATAACCGTGCATGTGATCCTGGTGGATGCTCCCGGATTAGAGGATTTATACCCAAGAGCTTCGGAGTTGAACTAGACTGATGCCTCAGTCTCCTCTGGATCCCCACTTCCCTCTCCATCCAACGGTCGATGTCGAACCATACTAAAGGGCTCATTCCACTCAATCGAAGATAAGGTAATCAGAAAGGTTCGCACACAAACAATGGTTACATTTGACGAATGAACTAACAGTTGACATGTAATTTACAATTAATAAATCCCCTTATCTAGTGGTGAAAACGGCAAAAGGTTGAGATAGGCAAAATTTTATCGAAATTTAAATTAGCATAACTTTGCTTAAAATAATCCGATTTTGGTAAAAACCAACTAAAAACCAGATTCATCGGACGCAGGAACTCTTCTAGTTTTCTGTCATGTCGGTGTTAGACCTTGCAAACCAGGGGTGGCATTGCAGACCTCAACGTGAAACGAGCAAACCATGCAAACTGTCATACGAAAAAGCTGTCGAGAGAAGATGCGCAATGAGGCCCCAGCTTTAAAAACAAGTAACGAATCATCGAAAAAACATCAAGACCAAAGCGATGAAAACACAGTTCATATGTAATCAAAATGAAAATCAAATCGACCATATGTGCATCAGCCGAAAATGAAAAAGGAGCCTTCTAGATATCCGGAATAAGCGCAGAGCTGACATCGCGTCTGACCATGCTTGGATTCAGCGGCGAGAGGAGAGACTCGGACGGCGATTCAACACACGCCGACTACAAGATCCAGCTGTGAAGAGATCGTTCATTGCAGGTGGCAGCGTAGAAGAGCAATGAAAATAAATACTAAGGTATGGAAATCTATATATTGTGTGCGCGCCTATCGTGTTTGGCGAAAAAGCTTTCACTACTACATTCGAACGAGCTCCCATAAGAAGCCGTGCCAATATGTACGTCACCATTTTCTGTTTACAGGGTGAACTGTGCACTCAGTGGGAGAAGTGGATTAGATATGCAACCCGGCGGAAGATTGAGGAGCGTAGAGAAGCAAAGCAGCCAAGTACAAGTCCCGTCAACGGTATTCGGCTCTAGAGAAGAAAGTTAAATGCTGCTGCAGACGGGACAGGCGAGCGTGGGTGAACTCCCTGGCCGACGAAGGGGAGAAAGCTACAAAACTGGCGATATTCGTCTCATCTATACAATATCTCACGACGCCTGAGAGGAGCAAATACGTATCCGAGGATACGGGTGAAAGACGCGAAAGGTCAGTTACTTACTGACTCACCGAGCACTTCGAATAACTTCATCAAATTTCGATGCCCGAACAACCATCAACATCTCGGCATGAGCCGCTAAAGGTGCGACGCATTATCCACGTCAATCGGAGTTCTCCATCATTGCAGGAGATTGAAGCAGGGGTGGATCGCATTTCAGCAAAGATGCTCATAGCTGACCCCATGCTATCTGGGCAACTGTTGCATCCACTATTCTGCAATATCTGGGTAACCGCGACTTTTCCGGCCGACTAGATGCTGAGCGTCTTAGTGAAAGTCCCATAAACGGGGTATCTGACTGTGTACGACAATTGACGTGGCATTATGTTACTGTGCATTGTTCTCAAAGTTCTGTGCAACGTTATCTTTAAACGGGTACAGGAGAAAATAGACATGACTCTCTGACGGCAGCAGGCAGGATTCCGCCCATAAGATCATGTGTGGATCATATTGGCACGCTCCGTCAACAAATTCCAAGAGTCTTAGTTCATTTACTACGAAATAGATTTCGATCGTCTGAACAACGAAAATCTGAGGTTCGCCCTTAGACGCAAGGGAGTTTCGGACAAAATCGTCGACCTCATCGAAGCGCAGTACCAATAAGCTTTTACGTGCAGAGTACTGCATAACGGAGCTTTGTCTAACCCCTCCGGGTAGTCGCTGGAGTGAAGCAAGGATGTATTCTATCTCCGCTACTGTTCCTCATAGTAATCGACGAGATCATGGAATATGAAATGCTATTCCCCGGAAGCTATATCTAAGATGGCAGCCCCATCCCGGTGAAAAAGTACCTTAGGCCAACAGTCTACTGCTCCCAAAATTAATAAACCGTTCGAGAAACCAACGAAGAAAGATCAGGATCTGATACAAAGGCGACGAATTTTGGCATGAAACAAAGGACACGAATTGGAACATGGAATGTTTTAACGCTTGCTCAGCATGGTAAGCTGGCATAACTCGCCACGGCGCAAGAAGCTTGGAATTCTAGGACTGAGTGAAGTCCGTTGGCCAAACTCTGTAGAACACAAACTACCGTCGGGACAGGCATTGGGCTGCTTCTTCTTCTTATTGGCATTACATCCCCACACTGGGACAGAGCCGCCTCGCAGCTTAGTGTTCATTGAGCACTTCCACAGTTATTAACTGCAAGGTTTCTAAGCCAAGTTACCATTTTTGCATTCGTATATCATGAGGCTAACACGATGATACTTTTATGCCCAGGGAAGTCGAGACAATTTCCAATCCGAAAATTGCCTAGACCGGCACCGGGAATCGAACCCAGTCACCCTGAGCATGGTCTTGCTTTGTAGCCGCGCGTTTTACCGCACGGCTAAGGAGGGCATTGGGCTGCTAAATGGTGAGTTGACATCTGGGAAGGAGCGACCTACACGGCTCTGGTCCTCACAAGTTCCAATCTCACGCTTCCACGGGTCTTCCGATGACAATCGCCCGCCAGCTAAGGGTTTTGTACTTAGCTGATAGTGCAGCCTGGGCACTGTTGTCCTTCTGACATCAGCTAGAGTGAGGGGCTGCGACTATGGGGACCATCGTCCCTAACCCCTAATCCCAAGGCGTTACGCGACGCGTGCCGAGGGGATGCATGGCCAGGTGGTGAAAAAATGAGCAAGGCCTTTAACGGAGCCAGTGGGGTACCTGGGCACCCTCCACAGCAATTGTCCCTTACCGCGTCATGTTGGGCTCTGGCGTGGTGGACCTCTTTTCCCGAGCAACTCGTGGGATCAAAATGGAAAACCAAGTCAATTCTTCAATTAGTGGTAGTAGTGTAGGCGACAACCCCTTCGCAAGAGATGGGTTGTTCAGGTCTCCTCCTAGGAGGTCAGAGGCAATAGTCGGCAGCTCGGTGCGCAGCGCCAGCGTGAGTCACTTAACCTTTTCCCCGGCAACGCCGGTACTGGTTATGGACGGCCCATGTCACAAGCGATGAACCCCAAACGCGATGGGCTTTCTGCCTTTGAGGTGGTGACGGAACAGCTGGACGCCATCATCGACTTTGCGTCATCGAAGCATAATATCAGTAAGGACCTCAAGGGGAGCTTGCTGAAACTTCGAAAGTCGATGTTGGACGCCAAGCTGGAGAGGGCGGTCGGGACGGCCAAGTGCAAACCCGTGAAATCCGTGGAGTCAAGGTCTACCCAGACTGAGGCCCAAGGATTCGCGGACTCGGGCAAGGTCGAATCGGCCGAGGGCGTGCCAGCGAAGACCAAAGTGCCAGTGGTGCCAAAGTCTACCCAGTCTGAGGCTCATGTATTTGCGGGCACGTAGGGGGTGACTGCTCCAACGGAGCAGACACAAAAACGGGGGAGACAGTCTCCAGGGGATGAGCTCCCTGGGGGCCGCTCCAAAACGCGGAGGGTTACTATCCCGAACAAGGGTAGTGGGGCTGGGAAGCTGAACCCCGGCCAGGTACCTCCAAAACCGGGGGAGAAAGGAACTGGAAAGGTCCGTCCACCCAGGAAAGACGATAGTAAGGGGTTACGGCAGGCTGAGAGCTCTCAGCCGCATCAGACCAGGAAAATAGAGGGGGATGACGCCTCCTGGACCTTGGTCAAGAGCAAGACGAAACCGAAGACGTCAAGGGCCGAAAAGAAGGGTAGCAAGAAGACTAGGGTAGGCGCCAATCGCTCCTGAAGCGATGCCCTAGTTATCCTCGAGCTGAAGCGGGGCGTCTCGCAAAATCACGCCGCATACGAGAAGTTGGCGAAGGAAGTATTAGGCGAGACGGTCAAGATGAGGGCAGTCACTACGGAGGTGAATCTAAGGATTAAAGACCTGGACGAGATCACCGAAGTCGAAGAGCTCATCACGGCACCGCGGCGACTGTGTGAAGTGAAGACGCCCACCGCAGCCGTTCGGCTACGGAAAGGTCCGGCAGGGACGCAGGTAGCATTGGTTCGGCTATCTGCATTGGACGCCTCCAAGGTAGTCAAGTAAGGGAGCGTCAAGGTGGGTTGGTCGGTGTGCCCTGTGGGCATATACGAGTAACCCGAAGTTTGCTTCAAGTGCCTGGAACCGGGGCACAAGCAATGGGACTGCAAAGGCCCTGACAGAAGCAATCTCTGCCGACGCTGCGGATTGGAGGGACATAAGGCACAATGCTGCACGAACCCTCCCAATTGTTTGATTTGTTCCAGCAAAGCTGTGAACAGCAAGAACCCCATAGGGGGTTCGAAGTGCCCGGCGTTTAAGCGTGCTGCAAAATCACAGTGCAGGTAAGATGGACACATATGTTGATACCGGAGATAGGCACGTGGGTCAAGAGACTCCATGGGGAAATCATTTTCCACCTGACAGGTCCGTACAGGCCATGGTTGCTTCAGACAGTATCTACACCGGTTCGGAGACTCGGCCTCGCCCAAGTGTCTGGTGTGGGCAGGTTTAGATGAAACGGCGGAATACGTGTTGTTCGTGTGCCCACGTTTTCGCACAATGCGTGACCACATGCTTGCCACATGTGGTCTGGACACTACCCCGGACAACCTAGCTCGGAGGATGTGTAAAGATGAAGTTAGCTGGAACGCCGTTTTATCGGCTATCGTCCAAATCGTCTCGGAGCTACACAGAAGGTGGCGCGTGGACTCGAGGAATGGCTAGTTCAGGCGCAAATAAGAGGTGGTCCAAGGGTTCGGAGTCGGCTTCATGGGTCATACCGGTGCCCTGTGGTCGAACTCGATCCTTTTATCGAACAAGTGGCCGCGCGAAGAACAACATGGTATCATCGCTTTCGCGGCGCATTACTTTCTGGTTGTACCGAAGGGACTATGGGCTTGACGGCAATGGAAATGGTTTAGCGGGTCGGGGATGTAGTCCTGCCTCCCACGTTTGCTGTTGGAGGTGGTCCCTAACCCCGCACTTCCTGGACAACCCAGGATGTCTGTTGAGCAGATTCCTCATCCATTGCTTAGGAAGATAAAAAACAGGCATTGTTATATTCCGGTATTCGAGGGAACAACGCTCTTCAGCACCGATGAGTTGTCTTCTTGCTTAGCGCTCAGGCACAGGCGGCGCTCTTCAAGTAAGATCCAATTAATGAGAGAATTGCCAGGGTCAGAACACGGGTAACACAATAATCCAGTGATATGCGGCGACCGTTGTTGTCGAGTTACAGGAAAAGAAGAATTTTCACGGACTCGCTTGCGATTCTGCATGCAGAACATTGCGCATGAGTTCTTCACGCTAAATCGCATCGTTTCGCTCATTTACCGAAAAATGATTTCACCCCAAAAAGCGTCAATACCCAATCGAAGCGTATTTTATGTCTACGCATGGATTTGTTATCCATTATTTGAGCAAAGAAAGTTATTCCGATGAATTTAACGAATAAGAGCACGTAAAAATCACGCAATGATGCAAACCGTGAGTCGAATCACGAACGATTCTCTGGGCCATGAGTCGGGTGAGGTTTGCTTCGCGCTTGATTTGAATCGTGGATGAGATTTGAGAATTTGAGTTTTTACCAACCATGGTCCCAAATCAATGTCTGTGGTAACGGATGAAAGTGATTCTACGCTCATACAATACTAAACGAATTTGTGTGAATTTTTCAATGCTAATGCTAATGGGCCAAACACAATGGATACGTTTGCTTGCGTTTTGACAGTTTTCTCGTGGGAAAACTGTCAAAACGCACGCAAACATATCCATTGTGTTTAGCCCATAATACTCCAGTTCGTTTGAATCTCGCCAAGGAATAACACAAGGCACAATGGGCGAAATCGTCGAATTTCACGACAGAACTCGATAACTCGAAAACCATCAGCGCTAGAGCCTTAACTTAACTTCTTCGGAAGAAATTCAATACCAAATTTTTAAAACGACTGATCTGCTTTTGTAAACATAGATTCAATTGTCGATTTTACGAATCTGATATGTAGAACTTCCTTGCAAACCAACACCATCAAATGGTAGCATAATCATTCACCTACGCATTGGTGATGTCGGTTTGCATGGGAGTATTATCAGCCATCTAATCGACGTTTGAATCTTTGTTTACAAAAGCAGATAAGACGTTTTGAAAATTTGGTGTTGAATTAGGGGAACTGTTCCATTTTCCATCTCACTGACTGAACATATATTCCTCTCGTGGCGAAACAAAAAAAGATACGGCTACAATTTCGTTACTTCTTTTTGTTAACATGCGTGCTCACTGCTTGACTAGTCTAACAGTAACTGTTAAAATTGGAAATACAGGAAAAACTTGTTTCTTACATCCAATTAGAATTCCGTATTTTGCGTTCCTATCACATCCCAACAAAGTTTTTTAGCTGAAATAGCTTTTTTTGCCACATAAGACCAATATCTCTCGAATACCTGATGTGTTTATTATCATCAATGACTACTATTTTGGTATTATTATGATAGATACAAATATTTTGGGCTATTATTATACCTTTGGCGAAGGTGGAAAACTCTATACAATATTCAATGGTGAAGAGCATTGACTAACTTCCTGGTATTATTAGAAATGGTTTAGAAGAAAATCGTTGGTCTAGGACGAACTGTACAAAACGACCATTCACGGACGTTCCAGATTTGCGGAAAGGCCGTCTGGTAGCACCCTGCGGCCGTTGCAGAGTAAGAACTGTGAATTAACACTAAGACCACCATCAAAAATGTCTTAGAAAAAATTGCCCTTCTCTAGGACGAACCATCCAAAATAACCGTTTTACGGGTGTTCCAAATCATTCGGAAAGCCGCCTGGTGGCCACGTGCAGTCATTAAGACTTTGAAATATCTCCAAGATCACCGTCAGAAAAGGTTTAGAAAAAATTGCGCTGCTCTAGGAAAAAACTTTCCAAAATTATCATTTCTACGATCGTTCCGGATTATCCCGAAGGCCATCTGGTGGTCACCTGCGGTCATAGCAGAGTAATGACTTAGAATTTCATCCAAAATTACCGTATTTACCAGAAGGCCACCTAGTGGCCACTGCGGTCGTAGCAGAGTAAGAGCTGTGTATTAACTCGAATTTCGCCGTCAGAAATGGTTTACAAAACATTGCGCTCTAGGATAAACTTCTCAAAATTGCCATTTTTACGGACGTTCCGGATTATCCGGAAGGCCGTTTGGTGGCCACCTACGGCCATAGGTGAGTGAGAACTGCGAATTAACTCCAAGGCTATTGTCAGAAATGGTTTAGAAAAAAATGCGACGCTCGCGGACGAACTTTCCAGATTGACCATTGTTACCGACGTTCCGGATTATAAGGAAGGCCGTCTGGTGGCCACCTACGGTCAGAGTGTAAAATAATCGATTTTTTTTGGTGAAGACCACCTTTCTTCACTTGTCAGCTCACTTTCAGGCACATTCATTTTCGGCTCTGGACTGTCAATATTCAGTTGAATATTAGTCATTGAATATTTATGCACATTCTACAAATCGATAAATTATCTGAAATCTGAACATGTTTTTATTGAGTAAAGTAATTTATCACACAGAACTGAATCCGATTTGCATCCGCGAGGCCCTTTCAACGGTAAACGTCAATATAAACAATGCTAATTTTGTTTTTTTTTCTGCACATCGTAAGCACACTCAGTGACAGTCGAATGAATGAGTTGGTGGAGCAGTCGTTTGACTTTGTCATTCTATGTTTTGAATAATCATGCGATGTTTGTCAAAATTCGGACTGAAGTTGCTTCATGAAGATGAATATTTTATGCTCTGCCTACGGTTATAGCAGAGTAAGAACTGTGGAATATCTCCAAAATCACCATCAGTAATGGTTTAAAAAAACTGCGCTGCTTTAGGACGAACTTCACAATATGACAATTTTTACGGACGTTCCGGATTTTCCGGAAAGCCGCCTGGTGGCCACCTGCGGTTATAGCAGTGTGAGAAATCTGTTTTAGCTCAAACATCCCCATCAGAAATGGTTTAGAAAAAATTGCGCTGCTCTCGGACGAACTTTCCAGAATGACCATTTTTACGGACGTTCCGGATTATAAGGAAGGCCGTCTGGTGGCCACCTACGATTATAGCAGAGTAAGAACTGTGGAATATCTCCAAAATCACCATCAGAAATGTTTTAGAAAAAAAATGCGCTGCTATAAGACGAACTTCACAATATGACCCTTTTTCCGGATTTTCCGGAAGGTGGGCACCTACGGTTAAAGCAGAGTAAGGACTGTGGAATATCTCCAAAATCACCATCCGAAATGGTTTAGAAAAAATTGCGCTGCTAAAGGACGAACTTCACAATATGACCATTTTTGCGGACGCTCCGGATTTACTGGAAGGCCGCCCGGTGGCCACCTGCGGTCATAGCAGTATGAGAAATGTGTTTTAGCTCAAACATCCCTATTGTAAAAGGTTTAGAAGAAATTGCGCTGCTCTAGGACGAACTTCACAATATGACCATTTTTACGGACGTTCCGGATTTTTCGGAAGGTGGCCACCTACGGTTATAGCAGAGTAAGAACTGTGGAATATCTCCAAAATCACCATCAGAAATGGTTTAGAAAAAATTGCGCTGCTCTAGGCAAGGATGTTATCGATCATTTAGTAATCTGCCTTCGATCATTTAGTAGTTTGTCAATAACTCATTCCAGAGGCTATATTTCAAAATGTGTTGTATGGTGGACTTCTAGTTCAAATGTTTATCTACAACTCTGCCTAACAGTTCGTTGTTTAAATTTCACTAATAACGGAGCTACAGCGCTAGTAGCAGTAACTTAGACTAAATGATTGCATATTTTGTTATTATTTAGTATAAGTATAGCAACTAGCACCGTAACTCCTTTAATAGTGGAATTCGAACATCGACCTGTTAAGGAGAGTTGTAGAAAAACCTTCGCACTAAAACTCCACTATACAGGACATTTTGAAATTAGGCCTCTGGAATGAGTTATTGACAAACTACTAAATGATCGAAGGCAGATTACTAAATGATCGATAACATCCTTGGCTCTAGGACGAACTTCACAATATGATCATTTTTACGGACGTTCCGGATTTTCCGGAAAGCCGCCCGGTGGCCACCTGCGGTCATAGCAGTATGAGAAATGTATTTTAGCTCAAACATCCCCGTCAGAAATGGTTTAGAAAAAAATTCGCTCCTCTAGGACAAACTTTCCTAAATGACCATTTTTACGAACGTTCCGGGTTTTCGGGAAGGCCGCCTGGTGGCCACCTACTTCTAAAAGCACAGCTCTCATATTTAAAACAAATTTCGGCAATACTTTTACGGAAAGTTCGATTTTCGGATTGGCTATCAGTTATGAATGATAGCGTAGACAATTTTATTTCATCGCCGACGTTTCGATCCAGGGATGGGATCTTCTTCAGGCCTCGATGGAAGTCAATTTTTTATTATCGCTGAATTCGAACGGGTGTTTATCATGAATTTGGTAGGAAATATTTCTGACCTCATTGACAAAATATAGTTCACACTCCAAAAACTTTTCTGACACTAATTTTGTCACACACTATAGGGGGTGTTTTGCAGCCGGAGAATGGGCTGTTACTCTTACGAAAAAAATGATAATTTTATTGCAAGTAAAACACGGCACATGAGAACTCAAATAGGGGAAAAAGATTTCCATTTACACTGGAGCCGGTTTTTACGCGGGAATTCATTTTATTTTTTTAGTTTGGTGCCATGCCTCACTGGCGAATAACGACACCTTTTACACGTTAGAGTTGAGTATTTAAAGTTCGGTGCCTGGATCAATGGATCTCCGTGCTCTATGTCGATCTTGGTTCTTCCGCGCCGTCCGACATTGGCTGGCTTTGAGTCTGTTAATGGTTTGGAGTTATTTATATCCTGCGATTTGGTCTTGTTGACGTAGATGAGAGGAGCGTTTGACCAAGCCATTCAGTTTTTTATTCTTTATTAAAGAGATTTTCATCCCAGGGCTGGCTCATCTCTTATTTAGCCATTAAGTTTACTGTACATGGCAGACGACTGTTAGTAGAACAGTATCGCCGTCCAGGTTGAGGTAGTTAGATTTTTGCTCTATGGTGGTGAGCTGCTAGAGCGACCCATGATTTAGTCGATTAGAATGGGCAATAGAACAGATATAGAATACATCCACCCTTGCCTAGAGTGAGGCTGGCTTCGTATTGCGCTTCGGTGAGGTCGACGCTTTTGTTTCGACCTCCCTTGCTTCTATAGACCCCCCATTGTTTTTTTGTATTATTACAGGTATTCCTCCGGTGGTTCCTCCGGAAGTTCCTTCAGCAATTTCTCAGGAAGTTCCTCCGGAAGTTCCACCATAAATTCCTCTAGAACTTCCTCCAAAAATTTCTCAGGAAGTTCCTCCAGGAATTCCTCCGGAAGTTTCTCCAGAAATTCCTCCGCAAGTTCCTCCAGAAATTCCTCCGGTAGTTCCTCCAGGAATTCCTCCGGAAGGTCCTCCAGGAATTGCTCCAGCTGTTCCTCCAAGAATTCTTCCGGTGATTCCTCCAGAAATTCATTCCAGAAGTTCCTTTAGCAGTTCCTCCGAAAGTTCCTCCAGGAATACCTCCAGAAGTCCCTCCAATAATTCCTTCGGAAGTCCCTCCCGAAATTTCTCAGGAAGTCCCTCCAGAAATACCTCCGGAGAAATTCGTGGAGGAGCTTTCGGAGCAATTCCTGGAAGAGCTTCTGAAAGAACATCCGGGAAAATTATTGGAGGAACATCCGAAGGAACTCCTGATGGAATTTCGGGAAAAATTTCCGGAGGAATTTCTGAAAGAACTTCCGAAGGAACTTCCGGAGAAATTTCTGGATGGACTTCCGGAGGTACTTCTGAAGGAACTTCCGTAGAAATTTCTGGAGGAACTTCCGGAGGAATACCTGGAAGAATAGCTGGTGGGATTCCTGGATTAGCTTCCGGAGGAATTCCTGGAGGAACTTCGGGAGGAATTCCTGGAGGAACTTCCGAAGGAATTCCTGGAGGAACTTCCGAAGGAATTCCTGGAGAAACTTCGGGAGGAATTCCTGGAGAAACTTCCGGAGGAATTCCTGGAGGAACTTCCAGAGAAATTCTTGGAAGAAATTTCGTAGGAACTCTTGGAGGAATTTCCAGATGAACTTCTGGAAAAAAAATTATGAAGGAATGCCTGAAATATTGCTCAAATACATTCTTGGAAGAATTCGCAATGGAATGCATACAAGACTTCAAGGAGGAATACCTGAAAGAATTATAAGAATTCTTTGAAGAATTTCCGTATGATTTTTTGAAGAACTATTTAAATAAATAATTAAAGGGGGAATTTTAGAACAAATTGCAATTTGAATTATCGAAGGCTCATAATATTTCCGTTTAAAACAAATTATCCTGGGATTACTGAAAAAAGTCCTAAGGGAATTTAAATATAATGCAAATGTAGACAAATATCATAGGGAATAAAAAATTCCCGTAAAACGGCTTTCGATGCGCATTCTTTATTAAATGCACAAACAGTTTCGTTTTTACTCTGGTTTGTATTTCCCTTCGGCTTGTTTATTCCACCCATATGGTATTGACAGTTGAAGTTGAAGTGCAGTTGTATTGGTGAACCTGGTGCGAAACCGTGAAACAACACAGTGCGAACCCGACAGCTTTGGGGTTGGAACTAGTGCGAACCTAGTTCCAACCTGAGCGAATAAAAAAACACTTTGACAGCACTTAGGTTGGAACTGGTTCCAACCTGGGTTGGAACTTTTTTAAAACGAATTCGACAATAGAATGACATAGTCAAACGACTGCTCCACCAACTCATTCATTCGACTGTCACTGAGTGTGCTTACGATGTGCAGAAAAAAAAACAAAATTAGCATTGTTTAGGGTAACGGTACCAATAGTGGAGGTATTAGTAGATCCACAAAAGAAAATATTTTTAAAAAATTGATAATTATGGGAAATTTACAGCTTTAATATCTTAGTCAATAGATAAACTAATAAATTTGCTAACAAAAATGAGATATATGTCATTTGACATCAACAATTACCAAATATTGCTTGCACCACTATGGGTACACTGTTCCTTTAGTGGCGGTATAAATTAATTTTGGTTCCTATAGTGGTGCTATCCATTGGTTTCTTATGAGACTCGCCACTATTGGTACAGTTGCACCACTATAGGTGCAAGGGAGTCAATTTTGTTAAGGAAAATTATTGTTTTCAATAGTTTTTCAAGCGAAATCTTAAGGTAAGTTGCATTTAACAGGATATTTAAAGCACGATGCATCAACTGAAACCATCGTAAAGTCTATAAATATGATAAATCTCATTAAAACCCCACTACCTCCACTATTGGTGCTACCTCCACTAAGGGTACGGTTACCCTATATTGACGTTTACCGTTGAAAGGGCCTCGCGGATGCAAATCGGATTCAGTTCTGTGTGATAAATTACTTTACTCAATAAAAACGTGTTCAGATTTCAGATAATTTATCGATTTGTAGAATGTGCATAAATATTCAATGACTAATATTCAACTGAATATTGACAGTCCAGAGCCGAAAATGAATGTGCCTGGAAGTGAGCTGACAAGTGAAGAAAGGTGGTCTTCACCAAAAAAATCGATTATTTTACACTCTGGATGATCATCAAACAAGAGTGGGCTAAGGTGGACAAATGAGATATGATACGCCTAAATACGATTGATTTTTTGCTATTAACTGTAGTAGAATGCTCAGAAAAATTACATTTTTACATAAACGCTTACATATATCATGCTTGAAAATGAAGTTAGCAACCATCTTATGTGCAATGTTTAAACAGATTTTTTTAATAAATAAAATTGAAGAAAGTAGCTGAAAACTATATTTTCGGGACCACAGTATCATAATTTAAAACTTGTTGTCATAAAAAAAACCTTTTTGAGATAAATTTAAATGTTTTGAGCAATAATGCTTGACATTAAATTATCAACATATTTGGATACCTGGTTAGCCTTGTGAGCAATGGCGTATGATTGCCAATCCGGAGATAACGAGTCCTAATCTCGGTCCGGTTCAGGATGTTTTTTTCGGGTGGGAAACATTCTTGATTTCCTGGGCATAGTGCATCCATTGTACTTGTAACGCAAGATACATATTCATGCAAATGGCGGACATAAACAAGTTTTAAATTAATAACTGATGAAATGCTAATAGAATACTAAGCTGAATAAGGCCAAGTTCCAGTTGGAATGTAGAGCCATATAAGAAGAAGAAGAAGACGTATTTGTTAGGGGAATGCGAAAACATACTTTTTTCTTGGCGAAACAAAACGAAACGAAATTTAAAATGTCCATATTGGTTTGAAACGAAACGAAATACAAATTATTTACATGACATCGGAAACGAATCGAAATTGAGGTCCAATTTGATTCAAAATTTGACGTACGGAACGCAATTTTTGTATTTTTTCGCGGATTATTCATCTTATTGTTTTTATTTATTATTTTATTTCAAAATTTTTATAGTCATAGAATTGTTTGCTACGAAGAGTATTTTAGTAACACATGAAACAGACTATATATTGCGCCAAACTAAAGGATCCGTATGCTATAAAAAGTACTCAAATAGATAAGTGAGCTTGCTTCTCACAAGACGTATAAAAAATTATGAAATATTTTTCTTAACATTCACGAAATCATCATTTTATTATATGTACAACTCGTGCTCTTAGTTGCACAAACTACTATTTTCCACTTTACAGCATACAAGGTTGGTGGTCTCTTGAAAAACTTTGTTCATAGTTGGCAGCAACATAAAATGTCCATAAACAAATATAAATTTTCATAAAAAATAAAGAAATCATTATTTACTGATAAGCAATGAATAAATGATAAATTTCCTTAAATAATGCAAATTTTCCACAAATAGTAAAGAATTTGTTTACACAAAATAAAAATAAACTAACAATTTTAAAAGCAAAAATAGCAATTATAAAAGGAGAACTTTTCATAAAGAAATCAAATTTTTCAATTAAAAGACACAAAATTTCCATTAATAAACCAATATTAGCAATAAACAATATACAAAATTTTGCACAAAATAAATATTTTTTTCAAAAAAAAAATAAAAACTATCCACAAGATAATCAATAAAAAGCAATAAGAAAATTTGCATAAAAAAACAAAAATGCAATATATAATAATAAGAATCGAATCTATAAATATAATGAATAAGATACCCATCTATAAAAAAAAAGTCAGTTTTATTGCTTTGTTACATTTCTTTATAAAAATTATTATTTTCATTTTGTATTGCTCTTTTTCTCTATATTAAAAACTATTCACAAAATAATCAATTTTATTTTGTGGAAAACTTGGTTCTTTTTTTATTGCTTATATTGATTCAATAATGAAAATTTTGTATGTTTTTTCAATGGAAAATTTTGATTTCTCTATGGGAAATTCTTTTTTTATAAATGCAATTTTTGCTTACAAAAGTGCTAATTAATTTTTAATGTGTGGATAATTCTTCATTGTTTATGGAAATTTTGTATTATTTAGGGAAAATTTATGACTATATATTGCTTATAATCTAATATCTTTATTGGCAATTTCCTTTTTAATGGAAAAATTTCTTATTTTTAAGGGGGAGTTTTTATGTTAGGCTTCGTGATTCCATTACTTTTGGAGATTTCTTACTTATCATGCCGTAAGATAGCTAAATCTGGAAGGCTTTCATTCTTTATTGGCGTTTATAACGACATTATTTTTGCTACGCTCGTTTAATTTTTCTACATGTCGTTTAAACTGCTAAGATTGAAACAGTCGAGATTCTATTAAGTACTAAATTTGAAAGGATACTATGTGCAGGGCATATTGCAAGAATGCCAGACAGCAAACCCTGTAAAGATAGTTCTCGCTTCAGATCCGGCTGGTACAAGACGGCGGGAAGCGCAGCGAGCTAGTAAGTGGACTAGGAACAAAACTACTTGGCAAATGCCTTGGTTGAAAGGAAAAATCTTGAAACATTAGAACCATAATGCACTTTTCAGTCATCTTCTTCTCATTGGCATTACATCCCCCATTGGGAAATTGTCGCCTCGCAGCTTAGTATTCATTGAGTACGTCCACATTTATTAACAGCGAGGTCGCTAAGACCAGTAACCATTTTTACAACAATGGTTAGATTTGTTTTTTTTTTTGGGTGTGGATATTGAGCCTGCCTTCATACTTATCTGAACAAGTGTATGAAGCCAAACTTTATGAAATTATTTGACTTTTGGCAGAAAAAATAATCACATTCAAATATATTAAAAAATATTTTTGCTACTATCGAAAACATAAAACTTACTACAAAATATTAAATAATTAAATAAACAATAATCCAAAATTGCGATGTCAAAGATACATAAAGCCGTTGCCCCTGGCAGCATTTTGCTAAAGGCCATCCAATAAGCATCCTTTCGAGAACCCTCCGAATGACATTCGTCAAAGAACAGCCATTTTCAGCATCAACAGAAAAAAAAATGCACCATGAAGCTGTGTGTCAAAGCATACTGCCAAACATCCGTTTTCCCCGGGTCAGCACCAGACTGACCACCATTACTGATAGTAGGAAGAACACAACACTCAGAAAGTAGAAGAACCAGCGGCATCGGCTGCGGAACTGTTTCTCCTTTTTCATCTTGACCCGTAGCTGCTCGGCCCGTGGTAGATCCAGCGTGAAGTCCGACTCCGGGCGGGTTGACGGCTGGAAAAGAAAGAAAAACGACGAAAGGGAAATTAGTGTGGGTTGATTTGACTGTGGTAATGATTTTTTTAAATTCTTTATTTTTGTGTTTTGCCTTTCTCGTATACAAAGTATACGTAAAGGCTATATGTTCGCTCCAAAAACGAACTTTTTATAGGAGACCCGGAGACCCATAGTGTTATATACCGATCGACTTAGCTCGACGAATTGGAGTGATGTCTGTGTGTGTGTATGTGTGTGTGTATGTGTGTGTGTATGTGTGTGTGTGCGCAAAAAGTCTAGCTCATTTTTCAGGCACTTATCCTTAACCGATTTGCTCGCGACAAGTTGCATTCGACACAGAATCCTGTTCCATTGTTTCCTATTGAAAATTGATCCGATCGGACCAGAAGTTATGGCCAAAATACTTGTTTTCATATTAAAGCACGTTAACAAGTCTAGCTCATTTTTTAGGCACTTATTCTTAACCGATTTGCTTGCAACAAGTTGCATTCGACACAGAATCCTGTCCCATTGTTTCCTATTGAAAATTGACCCAATCGGACTATGAGCTAAGAAGTTATGGCCAAAATACTTTTTTTCATATTAAAGCACGTTAAAAAGTCTAGCTCATTTTTTAGGCACTTATTCTTAATCGATTTGCTCGCAACAAGTTGCATTCGACACAGAATCCTGTCCCATTGTTTCTTATTGAAAATTGACCCGATCGGATTATGGGCTAAGAAGTTATGGCCAAAATACTTTTTTTCATATTAAAGCACGTTAAAAAGTCTAGCTCATTTTTTAGGCACTTATTCTTAGCCGATTTGCTCGCAACAAGTTGCATTCGACACAGAATCCTGTCCCATTGTTTCCTATTGAAAATTGACCCGATCGAACTATGGGCTAAGAAGTTATGGCCAAAATACTTTTTTTTATATTAAAGCACGTTAAAAAGTCTAGCTCATTTTTTAGGCACTTTTTCTCAACCGATTTGCTCGCAACAAATTGCATTCGACACAAAATCTTGTCTCATTGTTTCCTATTGAAAACTGACCCGATCGGACTATGGGCTTAGAAGTTATGCCCAAAATTTTTTTTCATATTAAAGCACGTTAAAAAGTCTAGCTCATTTTTCAGGCACTTATCCTTAACCGATTTGCTCGCAACAAGTTGCATTCGACGCAGAGTCCTGTCCCATTATTTGTTGAAAATTGACCCGATCAGACTATGGGCTTAGAAGTTATGACCAAAATTCTTTTTGCCTTTCTCGTATACAAAGTATACTTAAAGGCTATATGTTCGCTCCAAAAACGAACTTTTTATAGGACCCCCGTAGACCAATAGTGTTATATACCGATCGACTCAGCTCGACGAATTGAAGTGATGTCTGTGTGTGTATGTGTGTGCGCAAAATAATCTCTCTCACTCACTTATCCTTAACCTCTATCTAAATCTTGTCCCATTGTTTCGTATCAAAAACCGGCCCAATCGGACTATGGGCTTCGGAGTTATGGCCAGTTTTTACAAAAAAAAATCTTACTCTCTATTTAGGCACTTCAAGACAAAATTTTCAAAACGACTTATCTGCTTTTGTAAACAGAGATTCAAACGTCGATTGCACGAATCTCATAGCACTTCGACACAAACCAACGCCATCATCAGGTAGCCGAGACCTTCACCTGCCTATTGGTAGTGTTTGTTTGCGTGGGAGTGTTATCAGATTCGTCGAATCGACGTTCGAATCTTTGTTTACAAAAGCAGATAAGTCGTTTTGAAAATTTTGTCTTGACTTCTCTCGGCCGATTTGCTCGCAACATTCAACACAGAATCATGTCCCATTGTTTCCTATTAAAAATTGGCCGGATCGGACTATTGGCGCAGAAGTTATGGTCAAAATACTTTTTTTATACCAAAAGTGAGAAGAAATTACTCCCTCGCAAGAAACGAGAAAGGCACTATCACCGCTAGGTGGATTAATCTGGGTTTTTTATGTTACATTAAGTTCAACACAGGCTGTGGTAATGACATATTTTGGGCATGAGGTCTTCACGTAAAACGCATCTGAAACAAGTTTGAATTCATTTGCCATAAGAAGAGTTGATATCATCTCATTTAATTCCACCACTAGATTGTAACTTTACAAATACGTATTTCGACCTCCAAAGTACTGCCCACAATCGTATATTTTGTCCATATGAATAGGATATCCAGCAAAGATGGGACTGATATGCGATCATAGGCAGAGTAAGTCCGGCTTCAGTGTCTCGTACTTGACTTATTGCGACTAACTCGATAAGCTGCAACTGTTTTCTTCAAGTTGAATCAAAATCGAGGCACTGAAGTCAGACCGGAATATTTATCTGAAATGTTTCAACCAAATGGAGGATTTAAATGCGATAGTACAGTAGACTCTCTACATCTCGATGTTCGATAGAGTTCGCCGCCATACCAAACTGCCCAAGCAACACAACAACTGTGGTGTGACTTACTAAAGGTCTGACTTATGCACAACGCGTCGTATTTGGAACTCCTTTGTGACACAAAAAGCGCAAGAGGTGGAGCCTATTTGCAACTATAACGAAAATAAAAACACAAAAACCAACCGGGAATCGAACCATGGACCTTGAGATTTGCAACCTTCTACTATAACCATCACACCATCAATTCCATTTGGAGATTCTGCTACAAGTGCACTACATAAACAACAAAGTCATTTGTAACTTTATTGTACCTTATACGAAACATGCAGGGGACTGTCAAAAATAAAATACTGCTCAGCTGAGCTCAAAGTGTTTTGCAACATATCAGAAACATTGTCGTTACAGCAGTGAACCGAAGTGTTATTAATTCTGCAACTTATCTGTTTTGTTTCTGATATAAAACACATTGAATTTTAAACCACCCAAGAAATCAGATGGGTAGAATATTGCGACCCCACTTAAACGGAAATGGAACATTGTATTTTTCTGAAACTGGGAAATGGCTTTAATGTGACTCGACGTATTGCCAGTGTCTTCAATGCAATTTATTGGGAACAAACACCTATTTGAAAGATGTTGCGCGTGCTGCTTGGGTGACTATCTACAAAACGCTTATTACACCGGTAGTTCTATACGGACACGAGACGTGGACGATGCTCGTAGAGGACCAACACACACTGGGAGTTTTCGAAAGGAGGATTAGGCGAATGAACCACGAGTTGCATCAGCTGTTGGGAGAATCATCCATCGTTCACAGCACGAAAATCGGAAGACTGCAGTGGGCCGGGCACGTGGTCATAATGTCGGACAGTAATCCGGTGAAAATGGCAACAAGAAGGCGAGGTGCAAAGCGAGCAAGGTGGATCGATCAGGTGGAGGACGACTTGGGCACCCTCCGCAGACTGCGTGGTTGGCGACGTGATCACTTTTACGTAGTGTTTTACGGTGTAAGATCTACCAAACCGAACCATAGCTTAATCCATTTTTCAAGCTAGGGCAATAAGTTATGGTATTTCAAGGATTTATCGTATTTAGTCCTCTCTACCAATTGCAGTTTTTGAATTATAACAAAATTAACTTTACCCTGCACATGATTGAAAGACTAAAATTACTCTCGTTTGAGGCTAAATTGCATGCAGAGGAAACAGATTTTCTAGCAATTAGTTATAAAACCAGGGCCCATCGACCTAGGCTGAACTAACTGCTGGAAAAAGTTCGAGTTAGGGTTCTATAGATACTCTTCATGAACTGGTAAACAATGGTAGTTCGAGGAACACACGGAAATTCTTGATACTGAACAACTTCTCCAGATACCGGAGACGAGCCAGCCTCGGGCTGAAAGTCTCCTTAATAAAGACACAAAAAAAAAAAAAAAAAAAAAAAAACTTCTCCAGATTGAAATGGTCTTGTAGATAGAGCTAAATCCCGGGTTTGTAGCTTTACTGGTGATATTCTAGAAGCAAGGCAAGGATGTGGCTAGGGCTCCGATGCATGGCCAATTAACAGTATTTGATAAGGGGCGCGCCTTCAATGAGATTGCTCTCTGTGAAGGGTCTAAATAGCGGGACCGTGTCATGTACTCTTGGGAAAACAAAACAATAACTGTATCGAAAACGATACTTCATTGCTTCTCAATAGTAATGGAGTAATTCGACATGCACTTAAACACTAAGGATACGGGAAATGCTACAATAGATCTAATAACTGGTCGCAGTGGCACACTCGAACAGAAAAAAAAGTGGAAACGAAAGTACGTATTGAAATTACTCCTTAAACTGAAACAAACTTATCTTCGATATTGTTTTCCTAATACACATGCATGAGAAAGTAACCATTGTAGGTTAATGAATTTTAAAAAATGTGAATTTATCACACCCTTTGATTACATTATAACCAGTAAACAAGCAATGCTTATCAAGGTTTGTAACGACCTTGCCCTTCAACCCGAACATGTTTTCGCTCCGATCTGTTGTGACAGATGTTGATATTCCATTACCATAGACCCTGAATGGTATGTCACAACTCGTGTGGCATTTGCAGTCTTTTTTATCGATGGCCATAATAATCCGTTAATAAATGCGATTGCGACATACGCGACATACCTTGCACTCGAATTAAATACCAATTCGCAAGATTCCTTTGGATCACTTTATCACGCTGCTGCCCAGACTGCGTGTTGACCCTCCTCAACCACATGCCTAACACGATCTTCACAAATCGCGCCTTTTGGCCAAACCGGCCGGTTTTACGGTTTTTTTTCTGCCCCTCAAGAACTCCGTTGCATGCACTCGTTGACAGCCAAGTTTATCGTTTCAGATTTTGCACCGACCAGGTTTTATTTCAGTTGTCTCCTCCCAGCCAAGTCGCTATCTTTGGTTTTCCGTACGCTAGCTGCAACTACCCTACGTGGCTGGCTACGGTGAGATGAACTTGTTGATCAATTACAGAAGTAACAAGAAGAAACAACATTCCAGCAATGCAGTTTTTGATGTAGCTTGCTATTGACTGTTTAAACGAATCATTCAGTATGGAAAATGCTTAGATCCAGTTCATCAACCCAAGCGATGAATATCAAGTGGAAAGGCATACTTAAAATCTTTGTGTTCAATCCATTCTACATACGATTAGGTGAAAATCTTATTGTTTTAATCATGCAACTTGATATAGTCATTTAATTTACAAGCTTCGTTTGACATCAATATTACGTTCGTCGATCCTAGGGATTTGATTATGGAAGAACGATAAAGGGCGATCCTGATGACCTTGTGAATAAATTGTGTACTAGCCTATTCAGATTACTAAGTTTTTTACGGGATATCATCTTCTTCATCCTCTATTTCTATATAGATAAAAATGAATTTCTGTCTGTCTGTCCGACCCTTATAGACTCGGAAACTATTGCACCGATCGGCGTGAACTTTTGTATGAAGAGCTTTTAGGGCCGAAGAGGGTTCTTATGATGATTTGAGACCGCTACCTGCTCTGGAACAAACATAAATGTCTGCATAACTCAAGAACTTATCATGCAAATGAATCCAAATTTTTCATGTGGAGGTTTTCGAAGACAAGAAATGTTTCTATGGATGTTTGCGAATCCTCCTCCCTTTGGAGGAGGAGGGAGGTCTCCCATGTAAATGAAACAAAAAATTTTACAATACACGAGAACTAATCAAGTCGGCCGAGTCAATAGTATTAAATGAAAATAAGTTCTGTGAACTTTGACATCAAGATAATCTCTATGATTTTGAGAAGTGCATAATAGGAACAGGCCCTAAGTCCCTCTACAACACCTCAGTCTTCGTGCACAAAATATGTAATGAGTAATATTCTTATTTTCGAGTCATTTCCTCTATGTAACAAAAGTTAACGCTTTGAAAGTTATTTATTTAATCTCAAAAACAAAAATAATAACATAACGGGTTAAAATCTTTATCATGCATTGATCCACGTCAGATTCAAATGATCTTGGTACGGCTACATTCATTGAAGAAGTTTGTGAATGTACGGGCAGCAGGGACTAAGTCCAAGGGCTTGACGATTCTCCCCAGGCCATCTGCGAGTTGTGGTGCCTGCCTAGGATGTGGTAGGGTAAGGAAAGTATTTTGGACCACCAGTTCGACGGCTCATATTTTGGACCACTGAGTGCAATTCCTCTTGGTGGTCCATAATAAAAGCCCCCGTAAGGGTGGTCCAAAATACTAGGGTTTGACAGTGGGCTCTGTTAAGCTTCTATAAAAAGCTGCATGTATCCGCAAGTAGGCTCCCCCAAAGCGACCGTGTGCCGCTCAAAGCGCACAAGCCCAAGTCCTGGTGTTAGGTGGAACGCTAAACAGGCCTGACACGACGGCCCTCCGACGAGACAGGAGGTTTGCGCAGGCCCAATAAGCCGCTTTTAAAAACAACCATTACGAACGACATAGAAGATAATACGACTCGATACAATCGGCAACGACCTAGGCGACGAATAAAGGATCACGATTGGAAGCTTGGAACATGGAACTGCAAGTCGCTATGCTTCGCAGGTTGCGACAGGATAATCTACGATGAATTACATCTCCGCAACTTCGACGTCGTAGCGTTGCAGAAAATCTGCTGGACAGGACAGAAAGTGTGGACAGGGATTGAATCCTAAAGAGAATGAACAAGTCTCTCACTTATCATCTCTGTATACATATACGATATGTAACATACCGTGAGAGACTTTTTTCGCAAGCTGTCATGATAGAGAACTGATTCAGGAGTTAAGAAAATTATTTTGAGCTTTTTAGTGGAATGTCTTCACTTGTCATAAGACGAGTTAATACAATCCCATTGAATTCCACCACTTAATTGTATCTTGACAGATACGTATTTCGACCTCAACAGTAAGGCCGTCTCGAAACTCGACTCAGTAAGGCCGACTCAAGTCGAGTCAAGTACGAGACACTGAAGACGGCCTTACTGTTGAGGTCGAAATACGTATCTGTCAAGATACAATTAAGTGGTGGAATTCAATGGGATTGTATTAACTCGTTTTATGACAAGTGATTCGGGAGGCTATACACCATGATAAATTTCTTTTAGAAAGTTCCGAATGCGGGGAGCACTGGTTCTGATGATGCATTTCAACTTGTTTTACACAGCTGTGCAGTAACCAACACGAAATCAGCGAAAACAAAGCGAGAATCGCCATTTTTCTGTGGGGGCTGCCTATCCGATTTGGTTTTTTCGCACTTGTATACAAGTTTGATAAATTTGTTATTGTAGAGATGCAATGAACAAGGCACTTAGTCAAATAATTTCCTAGATCAGAAAGATACACGACATTGAAAATGTTATTGGAATACTTTGATTTGAAACTGGATGACATACACGTAAACAAATTTAATGTTGTTTATCATTAATATTTCTAATACTTTTTTGCCAAAGCAAGCGCTTAATGACATGTATAAGAAAAAACTTATACATCGCATTAGTCACATACATTCGAAACTTATACTTTTTATTAACCTATGAATGTTATTAGCTTTTTGATATGGGATCACTCATTAGGTGGCATAATGAAGAGTACACACACTTACCTCATTTCACCGTATTCGGTAAATTTTACCGAAATCTCAACAGCTGAACTGTTCGGTAATTTATTTTACAGATTTTTTGTAATTTTCTCCATTGCTCAACTGTCAAAATCACCGAAAATCAGTTAAATTATTTACCGAACAGTTCAGCTGTTGAGATTTCGGTAAAATTTTACCGAATTCGGCGATTTATTTTAAGTGTGCAGGCATACCTCGATAGTACGTACCCTCGATAGTGCGTACCCTCGATAGTACGTACCCTCGATTGTACGTACATTTTACCTCGATAGCACGTACACAAAAATAATTTTTTTTCGTTCAATTTTCTTTACGATTTTAGTAAAAATTTGAATATGCTTTGATATGGCACATGCGGGGCCCTTTTATGTTACGTAATAATTTCACAACTGATTTAAACACCATCGTGAGCTTATAATGAATTTAGTAGCAAAACTTTGAAAAAGCAACGTGTCATAAATGTTTGCCAGTCTAACGTAACACATATTATACTATCATTTTAAACAATGAATTATTGGCAGTGGCTGATTTTCTACCCGCCGCTTCCACATCCAGGCGCTATCGTATATGCGTAAATAGCCAAGAAGAGTTAACCCCCAGAAATTTGTATGGCGAAATACATCTAACGCGGATTTTCTCAAAATGAGGAACTTTCCATGAAAAACTATTTGGTACCGGTTATGAAGAATGGTGTCCGCTACTACGCCTACCAAATATTGTATCGATGAAGCTGCTTAATTTTGAGAAATCGAACCTTAGATGCCTTTCGCCATACTGATTTCAGAAAGTTAACTCCTAGTGTGCCGCTGTAAGCACGCTCAAAGCAGGCGATTCATTGAAGGAACATCTGAAACAGCTGAGCGATGCGGAGCGCGTCCAAGCCCTCATAAAGCAGAATATCAGCAAGAGGAATTCTTTTGTCTTGGACGCGTTCGCACACGCACTCGTGTGAGTATGCCATCGGCATAAGAGTGTTAGCAACAATAAATGAAATTTTATAGGTATGATTGTCTTAGAAAGCAGATTAGCTATCCACTTAATTGAACAACTATTATGTTTATGAAATATTTTATCTATCAAGGAAATTAGTTTCAGTTCTAGAACCCATCCCCATGCATTAGTTCACCTGATAGACCAGAAAATATTTCCCCGAAGAGTAAATTAATTTCATCATGGGAATGGTGATTTATAAAATAGAATTTTCGGCAAGATATTTTACTGTTTAATTAAGTTTACATTAAGTTTAGTTCAATTCTATCCACTTGTCGGTAACAATTTATATTTTCTTGAGAAACAAATTAGCAGCGTTACTAAAATGAGGAAAATTTTTGGTGGAAAATTTCCTCTGAGACGTCTTATTTAGAATTCCGAAGAAGTTTATCATAGAACAGTAGTTTCTCCCTAGGATACCCAAGTAACCATAAGCATTATAAAATTGGTTTAATACAGCATTATATTATATTATGAGGCAACCTTTTAAAGCTAGCTAGCTTTTCATGCTTTTATAATGCTAATTTAATGCCGCAAAAGGCGAAATAGCGTGCCATAATAATGCTGTAATGAAAACCTTTATGTAGCATTACTGATGCTATTATAATGCAGCTAAATAAATCTGTCACTTTTTTTAGCCAATTTATAGCATTGATAATGCCATTAAACAGCATAGCTTAAACTTTTTGTTTTTGTTTAATGATTATTAAATTAATGGTTATGTGCGATTGAACATTCAATAAATAAAAATAATGGACTAATGTGTAAAAATATGTTGGTATTTTATAATCTGTACAATGAACATCTTATTCTTGTTTTGTCAGAATTGGATTAAATTTTTCGTTATGAGAGAACCAACCTATTTGGGTCTCGAACTGAGGTGTTTTCGTTGTTCATCATTGAAGTGGTCCTTTGCTGCCTGGGCCAAACGGGATATGTATAAATCTGACGAAAAGTGACCAATTTGACTCAGCTCATTTTTAATTGCCTGAGATTAACGGTGCTGCCAGTCATAGTGATTTTTTTACACTCAATAAGTTAAATACCGGAATGAACAATTCATATATGTTTAATCAAGTGGTATTGTTATAGTTACTGGTTATAACCTAATTACGAAATTAATATATGCTTTCTACAACCTTTTCTATTATCAATTCAAATTCATTGTCAATTATCAAATATGTCATTAAATTATTTATTTTTCAAAGTTTTCCTTTTCTGCAAATCTGGCAACCTTGCTCTGCAACCACTCTGCAAAATGTCAAACGTGTGAAGCGTTTTCAAAACAAAACAGATAAATTTCCAATTTTGATCTCTTCTAAATTCATGTCTAACTATAGTTTTCAGCTAAAATAATTTAATTCTACTTCAACGACTTCAACGATTTCTTTGCTATCGGTAAGTTTATTTGCATCCCAATAACATATTTGACTAAGGTGAAATATATCCTTTATTCTAGGTGAAATCTCTGGTAAAATGATCGCAAACAGTTACACGAAAACGGTGATATTTTGCTTCATCATTTCACGGTTGGTCCGACGAATGGAAGACGAAGGCACTTGGGTGGCTACTGGCCAAAAGCTGTTTTTGGTTACCGGTACAGGAGTAGGCAAAAAGGCTAAACGAATTTAGCACAAAATGCTGAAGAACTACCGGTGTGAAAAGGTAGTTTCAGTGATGTGAATAACGACAAATGATGATCAACTTCGAAGCTCTTCAAGAAAACTAATTTAGACCAGCACCCAAGGAGCACCAGGCTTCTCCGCAGTTCGGGCAATATATTTCGAAGACCATCACGGAATAATTATTCTTATCTGGACGAGTCGTTCTTTAATATTTTTCGAAACGAAAAATTGTGTTTTAAAGTATATTATTATTTTTTAATCCCTATAATCCCTATAGTTTCCTCAAGTGCTGTTTTATCAATGCCTGATGAAATAAAAACAAACCTTTTTATTTATTTAATCAAATGTCTAAAATAAAAATAGATTATGCTTTCATTTGTCTCTAAAATTGTTTATTCTTCGATGATGTATGTAATAGAAATTATTGCCATTCATTAAAAACACAGACCATTGTATATAAAATGAATAATTATTAAGGCTTTGAACTATTGCTTAATCATCGGATTTCCTTGGTAGATTTGAAGGAGCAGGCTCGGGAGCAGTTTTCAAATCATATGCAGGATGCCATTGATTTCAACTTTCAAAGTTATTTCCACATTCATGTGGATTTGCTGCTATCAATGATAATGCCAACAATGATGTCAATGTCTATAAATAGATTCAATGTTTGCATTACTAATGCCAATGTAAAGCAAATATGCCTTTGAAATATCCGGTGCTTTATATTAAGCCGAGTATTAAGCATTAAAGGCGAATATAATGCTATTAATAATGCAACATTTTGTCTAGGCTTTAATGCATTAGCGATGCTTATAAAGAGCATGTATGCTACCATAATGCTATAAGGAAGCTTTTTAGCAACTGAAATGCCAATATAAAGCCATTAACATGCTGTGACTTAATGCTTACGGTTACTTGGGTACCTTGGTAGTTTGGTCGAAAATTCCATACATGATTTAACTTGATATTCTATTACTATGTCTGAAACTTGATTATGCATATGTACAACGTGTGATAGATTTAGTTCGGAAAAGGTATGGGAGGGTAACCGCCCCTTCGGTGGGGTTTGATCCCACGACCCCAGTTCGCATGACAGGTGCTTTCCCTACTAAGCTACGAAGGACCTCCGTCGTCCACCGCAGCTTAGCGGGTACTGATGAAACCAAATTCCCAGCACCAGGTACCAGCCGATCTCTCGCAATACATTTTCAGAACTAACTCTCTCAAATGTATTTTTGTACACAATGTCAACCAAGTAGGATGAGTATTTAATATTGTCCGGCTCCTACACACTTGCTTCATCAGCAACGGCGCTCAATGAAGTAGGGTTGTGTGAGGTTGTGCCAGTTTGGTCGTCAGATCCCAACACGACCACACAAGCGAAGAGAGATCGCCTGGTGCTGGGAATTTGGTTTCATCAGTACCCGCTAAGCTGCGGTGGACGACGGAGGTCCTTCGTAGCTTAGTAGGGAAAGCACCTGTCATGCGAACTGGGGTCGTGGGATCAAACCCCACCGAAGGGGCGGTTACCCTCCAATACCTTTTCCGAACTAAATCTATCACATGTTGTACATATGCATAATCAAGTTTCATACATAGTAATTAATTTCCACTCCGGGTGGCTTAATACCCGGCATATAGGCAATTAACTTTGAATGTATTGATATTCTACCTAGACCTGTGCGCCGATTGAAATTTTATCGACCGTGAGGCGTGATAGATCATTTTCAGCCAGTGCCAGTGGCGTGGTGGTGATTGGCAGCGGCGTGAGTCAGCGTGAATCAATTTCGTGTATTACAAGTTTTCTTGAATTTATCTGGATGTTCCTCCAAAAATTCCTCCGGAATTTTATCCGGGAATTCCTACGGGAGTTCATTTAGGAATTCTCTTATAAATTTTCACATCCCCTTTTCCAGAACTTTCACCAGAAAATCATTCAGAAATTCCCATGTAAACTCCTCCGGGCATTCTCTCTGGAGTTACTCCAGAGATTCCATCAAGATCTCTCCATTAATTACTTCGAGGTCTTTCCGGATTTTCTTCAGAAAATCACGTGGAAGCCCTTGATACTCACGCCCCAGGAATTCTTCCAGAAATTCCTCCAAGAACTCTCCCGGAAAATTGTTCCCGTTTTTTTCTTCGGGAATTCTCTTGGAAATTCCATGCAAAAATCGTCTGCAAATTCATCTGGCTACAAAAATTAAATTTCGCCAAAACCAGTGCTGGAAATACTCGCTTCACGAGTAAGAAAAAAATGTAATAGGGCCTACCAGAAATGCCATACTCGCGCGAACCTACTGCCTGCATTGCTTGCTTTGTTCGCGAGTACGGGCAGAGCAAAGATAAAAAGCAGGGCAGTATTTTTTTCGCGAGTATTTGTAGTTACTTCAAACAAAATGGATAAATTTCACTTAACATAAACACAGTAACAATGAACAAATGTGTTCTTGCTCGAACATCCATGAGAATTATGTTCCGATGTTGGTTTATGACATTTTGTAAATTAACCCGAATGACTCGCTAAGCTCCACGAACATTTTTCGGGGTTGGCTTTTCTGTTTTCTCTGCGAGTAGTAGGTAGGCAAGAAAAGGCAAAACAAGTGTTTGCGAGTATTTTGCATGGCATGGGTTTTGTTAACAAGGTTCACAGATATCCACCACTGGTCAAAACTCTTTCGGAATTACCTACAAAAATTCCTCTTGAAATTCCTCTGGAAATTATTTAAGGGATTCTCCCGGAAGATCCTGCAGTCATTCTCGAAATTTCTACGGTACTTCGCTTAAAATTTCTATAACAAATCATCCAAAATATCCTTCAGTATTTTCCAAGATTTTCTTCCAGGAATTTGCAGCAATATCTTAAAACAATAACCCCGAAAATTCTTCGAAAAACTCTCCCACTTTTTATTCCAGAAATTCCTCCATGTATTCGCCCAAAAAATCCGCCAATAATTTCCCCGGAAAAATTATCCGGGAATTCGTTTCAGAATTACCACAGAATTTACTCAAATTATTCTGCAGAAAATTTCTTCAATAACTGCTCCGGGAAGTTCCTTTTTCAGGATGAATAGGAGTATCCGAAAGGATTTCCTGAAGAATTCCTTAAAGTAATTTTTGAAAAAAAATCGCGATGTATTTCTTGGTTTGAGTTTGAGTTTCGAAAAATCTTGATGGATTCACCTATGGATTTCCTGGAGATATTCTCGAAAAAAAAACCTAGAAGAATATCGGAAACAAATCTAGGAGAAATTTGAAAATAAGAAGTTTTTGAATGAATTCCCTAAGGAATTTTCAGAGGAAAATATGTATGAATGTCAAAACAAATTTCAAATAAAGTTTTGAAATAATTTCAAACTAAAACACGAAAAAAATCTAGTAGAATTTCAGAGATTCCTTAGTTTTCTGAAGAACAAACACACATTTTCAGAAAAAAGTATCTTTATGTTTGGCCGAGAATGTATTGAATAGTGGCCATGTTGCCAAAAGTTATCCCACGTCGCACTTTTTGTTGTTATCTGTATACTCATCTTAGTGTAATGTACAATCACGAATCATAATGAAGGTTCCTTCAAATCAACGCGATGCGTTTGTTGCTATAGCTGACAGTTAGTCGCTTTGGCAAGGAAACGTCAAAAGAACCAATAAAATGGCAACAGTGACAGTGACAGCGCAGGACAACCTTAAAGCTTTTCATTTACATAAAATCTATAGGTGAAATTCATAAGATACGTCACGTAAACATGTTGTGAACAACTACTTTTTGTAGTAACATGCATAATTATGCATGATGTGTAACATATATTTAAAACGTCACGAATATCACGTAATTTATGGATGCTCCGAAGCACTAACATACAATATTTCATAAAAACAATAGCCTAACTCACATTTACAAGGATAATAAGTTTGCGCAATGCTATATGTAGGCACCATTTCAAGAAAAATCTGAGTCATGCTGATCCGTGTACTATATCAAATATAAATTTGCTTAGAATACAGAGCCTCCTATCGAAATTTTGGCTTCCGATCAGTTTTACAACATGGTGGTGTGGTGTATTCCCAAATAAATAGAAGGCAAAAATGTTTTTTGTTCGGTATTTATGCTTCGATAGTACGTACGCTTCGATAGTACGTACACTAAAATTACGGAGGTGTACGTACTATCGAGGTACATATGCCTGTATAAGTATTTTCGAATGGTTTTTTGCCATACCCGACTAGAAGGTCATATCAAAATTATATCAACCTATGTTATTATGTTATACTAAATTTTTATAACAAAATTTGTTAGAAACGTGGTGCAGGATGTTGTTAAAATATCTAAATTTCTATCAAAAATCACACTACTGGAAACAAAAAACTATCAAATTTTGTTACAATTTTATCATAAAAATAACATATTTTGTTAGAAATTTATAACAGAATCAGATACAAAAATATTGTTTCTCTGCAGTTGCACATTTTTTCAGTTCGTGATAGGTCTCCAGATTGTGATCAACAATACAAAACTTTTGTTTATGTCTGAACAAGAATATTTTTCGAGAACATGAAACTAACAACATTATAAATGAGGCAACCTTTGCAAATTATATCAGCGTTGTGATATCTATATGACTGGAAGACTTTGCTACATCTATTTTAATTGCCTACTGTTGGGCAATTCGGTGTTAAGCATTTTTAAATCATATTATGATAAAATCCTGTTACAACATTTGAAAGATAATGGCCACTAAGAACAAAATTGTATCAAAATAAGTTATAAATATCACAATATGTTAATATTGTGTTCAGTTTCTGTTATGCTCTTCTAGTCGGGTAACATATAAGGTTATTTTTTTACGTGTAGTATGAAAACAAAGACAGCACAGAAACCAATAAATAATTATGTAAAATACGGCGTTATCAAATAGTAGTCTGGATTCGAAGATCGATGCCATACTTCGAATAGCGCACAATGCTACTTCGAAATAACACGAAGCGATGTTGGCGGCTAAACTTGTTTAGGTGTGTGTGGACTCCGGGTAACGAAGTGTAGCTGCTAATTTTCGCGATTCATTCTTTCGGCTAATGTACGCAAGTGAAGACGTGTTTTTGGGAACAAAAAACCGACCAGTGGGAATAGATCCGAAATTCGGCTGGTAAAAAAAAGAATATTCGGCTGATCACGACAATGGCGCAAAGAAGACTCCCTAAGAAAATAAAGTAAGTATGAGATAGGAAGCAAAGCTGGAATAAGGACTGCTTTGCGAAAGATAAACAAAAATAAGATAAAAAAAATGATGTAGTATGAGCAAAGCTGGCGTGACTAAGGACAGCTTTGTCGATGTAGAATATATTGTTATTAACAAGGCGATCAGGCGAGAGAAAGTACTGATTGCCAAACAGACAAATCTGAAATTATTGTGTAGCAAACTGGCGCGTTTAAGGACAGTTTAGCTAAGAAAAAAACGGTCTGGCGTGAGAAGGACAGATCGAATCAAACAGGCAAAAAAGCAAGCTGGCGTGTTGAAAGGACAGCTTTGCTTGTTGTTATTTTTTACATGATAGCAATCTGGCGGTAGAAGGACAGATTTGCAGAGAACTTTCGGTGGAAAAGATAAAATGTGCATTAAAGGCGTTGCCAATAATCAATGTGAAATTAAACAAAAAATAGTCGCAAAAGTATGGACAAAAACCCAGATTAATCCACCTAGCGGTGATGGTGCCTTTCTCGTTTTTTTTTTCGAGTGAGTAATTTCTACGCACTTTTGGTATGAAAAAAAAAATATTTTGGGCATATCTACCGAGCCCATAGTCCGATCTGGCCAATTTTCAATAGGAAACAATGGGACATGTTTTTGCGTCGAATGCAACCTGTTGCGAGGAAATTGGTTGAGGTTAAGTGCTAAAAAAGTGAGCTATAAATTTTTACGCGCTTTTTTATGAGAAAAAGTATTTTGACCATAACTTCTGAGCCCATAGTCCGATCCTGCCAATTGTCAATAGGAAACAATGGGACAGGATTCTGCGTTGAATGCAACTTGTTGCGAGCAAATCGGTTAAGGGTAAGTGCCTGAAAAATGGGCTAGACTTTTCCACTTGTTGTTGCCTAAAAAAAAGTATTTTGACCATAACTTCTGAGCCCATAGTCCGATCCAGCCAATTTTCAATAGGAAACAATGGGACAGGATTCTGCGTCGAATGCAACTTGTTGCGAGCAAATCGGTTAGGGCTAAGTGCCTGAAAAGTGGGCTAGACTTTTTGCGCACATACACACACATACACACACACACACACATACACACGCACACACATACACACACAGACATCACCTCGATTCGTCGAGCTGAGTCGATTGGTATATAACATTATGGGTCTCCGAGCCTCATATAAAAAGTTTGTTTTTGTAGCGAACATATAGCCTTTACGTATACTTTGTATACGAGAAAGGCAAAAAGGAAAATCGAGCATGTTTTGTAGTAAACTATCTTGTTATTTCGATCATTGATTGCTGTTAAAATATAATGATCGCATTGTGGAGAAACGTTTCTATAATAGTGTAAACTGAAAAGTGTTTTTTCTCAAAAGTTTTTTTATTTTACAATGTTTGATGATTATATTACTAGTAAACTTATACCGACGATTATGAGACTGTAAACCGCACCCCAAGACAACATGAATGAAATCAGCAGGTTTTGTTGGAATGCAGTTAGGAAATGTAAAATTTAAAACACGAAATCTTTTATTAAATATTTTCTGATTTTGATGCTCGATGGATTTTATGAGACTGGAAACCTCAACCCAAGATAGCATACTGCTTTCCATTTATTCCAGAGTTTTTATGAGGCTATAAAATAAATGTACATATATACATTATTAATAATGAATTCAATTGAGTAAACTACGATTTGAAATTATAGTTCTAATACGAATTTAATAAAGATCGATTGGGGTTTGATTAGTTGATTTGTTGGGTTAGTATAGAGGTGAAAGGTAATGTAGAGATGCAATGAACAAGGCACTTAGTCAAATAATTTCCTAGATCAGAAAGATACACGACATTGAAAATGTTATTGGAATACTTTGATTTGAAACTGAATGACATAGTATGAAAACAAAGACAGCACAGAAACCAAAAAATAATTTTGTAAAATACGGCGTTATCAAATAGTAGTCTGGATTCGAAGATCGATGCCCTACTCGCGAGTGAAGACGTGTTTTTGGGAACAAAAACCGACCAGTCGGAATAGATCCGAAATTCGGCTGGTAAAAAAAAAGAATATTCGGCTGATCACGACAGTTATCATGGCTTGTTATGATTCGAAACGGTTTTTGCCTTTCTTTTATCGTTGTTCGTTATCTATTGAGAGCCATTTCTGCAAACCCTGAGTGTGGAAAAGCCGGCATCGAGCGGCTACCTTCTACCAAAGCTGTGGTACCACGAACGAGTTGGGAACCGGCTTCATAGTGCTGGGTAAGATGCGCCAACGCGTGATTGGGTGGCAGCCAATCAACGCAAGGATGTGCAAGCTGAGGATAAAAGGCCGTTTCTTCAACTATAGCACCATCAAAGTGCACTGCCCACACGAAGGGAGACCCGACGACGAGAAAGAAGCGTTCTTGCACAGGTGGAGCAGACATACGATGGATGCCCACTGCGGGACGTCAAAATCGTCAATGGCGACATGAACGCACAGGTAGAAAGGGAGGAAATGTATAGACCGGTCATCGGACCGGATAGTCTACATACCGCATCGAACGACCATGACCAACGATGCATAAACTTTGCAGCCTCCCGCGGAATGGTTGTCCGACGCACTTTCTTCCCTCGCAATAATATAAACAAGGCCGCATGGAAATCACCTAATCAAGATACGGAAAACCAAATCGACCACGTTCTAGTCGACGATAACTATTCTCCAACATCAAGAACGTACGCACTTACCGGAAACTCTACTTTTATAGCATGGTGCTAAATTTAAAATAAGCGGTTCAAATTCGCCTTGCTTCCCGGCGCTATGCAAACTTGGCCTGATTTTTAAAAAATGCTCTGAAAGAATAGATATTTTTTGAATAGTTGAATAGGGCTTAGATTTGAAAAGAAGCGCAATTTCTTGGCGTAGCTATTTCATCCGCTCAATTATTTCGCTAGAAGATCGGCTGGAAAGAAGAAGTACGCGATTAGAGATACTTACACGGAGAAAAAAAATAGTAAACTCAACCATTTTCTAGTTTATTTCAACCAACATATTAGGTTGATTTATGCCCAAACAAAATATTAGTTCAATTCAACCTGATGAGATGTTTGAAATAAACTAAAATGTCAGTTTGACTATTTCGTCTACTTTAGGTAAATTCAACCAATATTTGTTTGAACTTAACATATTGTTGGTAGTTTGGTTTTGACAGTTTATCAAACAACCTAAAATGTTGGTTGATTTAATCCAGAAGTTCAGTTTGGACCAAACAAATATCAATTTGAAACAATAAGCAATATTTGTTTAAAACAACCAAATTTGTATGTTGTTTTTATTAGTATAATTTCCACACCTATAGGGTTTCTTACCCCATTCCCGGCCTAAATTGCATACGACTGCATTATTTAATTGATATTTATGACAGGAAGCAACTTTTCCTGAATTTTGTGGGCTGTATAATACTGCATTGAGGTTCACTTCTGATTAAAAAATAGCTATCCGTGCTAAATATCGTTCAAAAAAGCTTTTATTTGATTTTAATTAACGAGGTGCAGCACTCATTTCAGTCATAGCGATTTAATTTCCGGCCCACCTCCAAACCAGTTCCCGGCCTTAGCAAAATTTCGCTCAATCTCTCAACTTATTACTCTCTTTCTCTCTCGGGGCGGTAGAAAATGCGACGTAAACAAAAATATGCACGTTCCACGACAACAAGATGCCAGATGGTATTATTCATAATCATTTTTATTTGGTTGAGAAGATATATTTACTCATCCAAATTTCTTCCAAATACTTAAAAACAATATTTTTTTCACCTTTTGAAATCGAGAGAATTATAAATAACATGATAGCGTCAACGTATTAGACAGTTTTCCTACTAACAATGAAGGATCATTTTCATACTCCTGGCGTTTTGGCAGCACGGTTCGGCAAGAAGTTCTTGGGCCGAGGTGATTTTTTGTTCGGTTTGAGGATACATTTTAAAATGTATTCTAATGTGTTTAAATAAGTTCTAGTGAAACGAAAAATTAGGAAGAATTGAAGCGCGTGTATTTAGAATTATGGTGTGGTGATTAACAGCTTCAAGTAATAGTTGTATCGAGCACTGTGACGATTTTCAGGTAGGTGTTTATTTGACGATACCGTTTTGTAAAAGTGGAAAGAATCACTCCGGCTCAGTGGTGTGGCATCGGAGAGCGAAATTTTGAAATATACATTTTTGTTTTCTACAATTAGATCAATTAGGAGTAAAACAAGTGATTGAAAAATATTGATTATTGTGAAAAATAAATGGGAGACTTTTTAAAAATTATCAATCATGAACCTACGGCTTTCAAACAGTATAAATCATTAGTTTTCTGTGCAGTGAGCCGGGAATCGGGTCCATAGGCCCAAGTAGTGATTTACCCTAGTTGTTCTCAAAATTCTATTAACCGCAAATAATAAATATTTATACCTACTGCATGGTTTCTGATAACTTTTTATTCGATCTCACTTATATTATTCTGTATAAACATTTCTGCCTCACGGCTTGCGCATACATAATGGCCACATTCATGCTGTTGGCTGCGAGGCCGGCTGTTCCGTGTTCGTGTTGCTGATAAAATTGCGCAGCCGACGCACACCGGTATTTTTTGCATGGTCTTTTAGGGGCTAATGAATGCCTGAAATGCAGAAATCATCCTGAATAAAAATAATGCTACGAATGTTAAGTTCAAAATGGTAAAACATACCTGTTGATATGTATGATGATAATGAACCTCTATCGAGTAACTATTCTCCAGCCATAAACGAAAAAACAGGAATGGGCGGCTTTTGATGCACTGAGATGCTTTCGTGTGTCGCAAATTTCAAAATGTCTGCATTCAGCAGGAAGTGACTGGAAGCTTCAAAATCTAGTTTGCATCAAACTAAAATTTCAGCTCACTTTCATGTAGGTTAAGAATTTAGGTAGATTCAACATAATGTCACAGGTAAGATTGTAGTATGACGTTTACTAAAGTTTTAAACAACCTATATTTTGGTAAACATAAACTAAGATCTTGTTGGAAGAAAACCAAACTTTTGTTTTAAAATAAACATATTCAAAAGTTGTTTTGAAAACGCATGTTAGGTAAAAACAACCAAAAATATGAATTTGTTGCAAGCAAAATTATTAGTTGAAAACAAACAAATTATATATTGAATCAACTAATTCATTAGTTTGAAAAACAACCAACATGTTGGTTGTTTCAAACTAGAGGGATTATTCTCCGTGTACGTTTTGATAATATCTTGTGTGATTTGAAGTGCAATTTAAGGTGTTTATACAACAAAGCCACAAATCGGTCATCTTGGAAACCACGTGCTTTTTTCAGTCGATTTCAAGAGCACGAATTGAGAGAACCATAACACACATATTGATGATACAATCGTAGAATCATTTGCTTACTTATGCTATACAATCGACTTCAGTTTCACTGCACTGCACTGTATGAAAAGTATTATGTCGTATTTTACCAAACATTTTACCAATTATTAAACAATTCAAAGGAACAGACAAAAGAAGTACAATTTCAATTTCTCAGATTTTGATTGAATGAAAAACTTTTTCAAAACAGATGCAGGATGCCTAATAGGGTGTTTCAAAAAATCGATTTTGCTCCACAGTGCTCATCTGATTCTTCACCATGTTCTGAGTGTCCTCTGAAAATTTGAGCTCATTTGGATTAAAATTGATTTAGCACAAGACGTTTCAAGTTTGCATGCAAATTAGTATGGGGAAATTTATTTTTTCATTATACTGTTAATGACGTTTCCCCATTAAGCGCAGGCCAAAAGAAAACCTACATAGCTAAAAGGGATACTCAACAGCTTTCACCCAACGAAAACCGCATGTTGATTAATCGTCCCAATAATTAGTAATCGATTTTAAGACAGGTTGCGAATCTTTAGTCATGATCGTTATACTTCTTTGAGGGCATCACTGAAATGTGCAGTGCAACATAGTAGCCTGAATTTGAGTGTGCTATCTTTCGCGCCATGAGCAGCAATGTTGCCTGTTGATGAGTTATGCAATTAGCGCCAGAAAACCATGGTATAGATTAAATTCGATTACTAATTATTGGAACGATTAATTGAGATGCGGTTTTCACTGAGTGGAAGCTGTTGAGTATTCCTTTTAGCTATGTAGGTTTTCTTTTAACATGCGCTTGACGGGGAAACATCATTAATAGTATAATGAAAAAATAAATTTCCCCGTACTAATTTGCATGCAAACTTGAAACGGCTTGTGCTAAATCAGTTTTAATCCGAATGAGCTCAAATTTTCAGAGGACACTCAGAACATAGTAAAGAATCAGATGAGCACTGTGGAGCAAAATCGATTTTTTTTGCCTAATCTATCGCAAAATTTCTAATAATTCCTTATTCTCTAATGGAATTTCTTAGCAAATGATATCCTTTTAGATTTCTACTAAGTTTGGAGTTTTGAGTGTAATTTGTTATGAATGAATTATTGGCAGTGGCTGATTTTCTACCCGCCGCTACCACATCCAGGCGCTATCGTATATGCGCAAATAGCCGGCAAGAGTTAATCGTCAGAAGTTTGTATGGCGAAAGACATCTAACGCAGGATTTCTCAACAGTAGGAACTTTTCATGAAAAACTATTTGGTACCGGTTATGTAGGAAGGTGTCCGCTACTACGCCTACCAAATATTTTTTCGATAAAGGTGCTTAATTTCGAAATATTTAACATTAGATGCCTTTCGCCATACTGATTTCCAAAAGTTAACTCCTAGTGTGCCGCTGTAAGCATGCTTAAAGCAGGCGATTCATTGAGCAAACAATCAAGCTTAACACAAAAAACAAAACTCGTGACAATCCTCAAAGGATTATCCCAAAAATTCTTTCGAAGTTGTAAAAGCCAAGAGCAGCATATCTTAAGCCATTCATGGCATTTTGAAAACAATTATTTTCTTATAAGGTTTTAGGATTTGACAGCCATTTTTAGAATTTCCAATAAACAAGTTAGGCTTTTTGAGATTCGAGAAGATTTTGAAGTTCATATATTTCTATTGCTTTGTCAAGTGGCTATGGTTTTCTAAAAGTTTCAATATTGGGAATTTTACGACATTTCAGGATTTTTTGTGGGGGCTGAGTGTCGATGGATATAATTTGTTATGTTCAAGTCGTCAATGAATGCGTTAAAATTGCTGTCTAGTAGTTTAATTTGCAGACAGTATTCGTTAGCTGGATCAAACGTCGAAGTGATTGCTCAAGTAGTGAATCGCGACTGTAAATATAGTCAACGATTTTCTTTTTCTGTTTTTCAAAGAATATTGGAAAATTAAAAAAAAAAAAGTCCCTCTAGAATTTTTCATTAGTTACGCCAATTACCAAAAGTTTTGGGCAAAAATTTCTGGATTTCCGAACGAATTCCTGAGAAAATTTCTATTTCTATTTCTATTTCTATTCCTCTAATAATTCGGAAAATCCTCCGGGAATAACTTCAAAGACAAATCCACAAATATCTATGGAAATTCTTAAAGATCTTCCTTACACATTTTTTTTTGTCTTTATTATCGAGACTTTCATCCTGAGGCCCTTATACAATTCAAAAAAGAATACTAAAAGTTCTTTTGGAATTTCCATGAGTAATTCCTTTAGAACTTCCTTTACGAGTTCTTTTAGAAATCCCTTTAGGAAATTCTTTGAAAATTTATTAAGAAATTATCCCGGAAGTTCCTTTGAAAATTTATGCGGAAATTCTTTTTCAAAATCTTTAAAGGTTTTTTCGAATACCTATTCCTTTTGAAATAAAAATAACTCTTGGAATACCGTCGGATTTTTTTTTAGGAATTACATCGGATTATTTTTAGGACTTCAGGATTTTTTTATTGTGATTACTAAAGAAATGTCTTCGGAATTTCTTCCTGAGTTCTTTCAGATTTTCCTCCAGAAGTTCTTCCGGAAGTTCGGATATTCTTCATTAACAACTCTTCCAGAAATTCCGTTAGACCTTCAGAAATTCCTTTAAGATTTCTTTTGAAAATCTTTTCAGAAATTCCTTCAAACTTTTGATGGAATTTCTGAACAACCCGAATTATGGGATGACATGGCTTCGCAAAAATAAGCGAAATCGGGGAACTTTTCACATACCTATGATACCATTTTGAATCAAATTCCGAACATAACTCATATTCCGAACACTCGCATTTAAACGGGCATTTGAATCATATTCAAGTTGATTTCTCCATAGGATCTTGCATTCTTTTGTAATCATGGTCCTCCGGTTGACAAACCGACAAATTTATTAGTTTTTGGTTGCTCAAACGCCAGTGTTCGTAATACGAATCATGTTCGGGATTTGAGCCAAAACAGTTAACAACGACACGGTGATTGGGGGATCACTCTCTCCCCATCGACCGTTTTACAAGATCATGTGGGCGTACCGTGACAGCCTTAGTGAAAATCAAATCGTCTACCGAAATTGCAAACGGAGCCTACTTTGATGTGTGGAATACAAATGAATTAAATAAAATTAATGAAAAAAAAATATAGCCAAGGTCACCCTGGCTACGATTTGGCGATGAGCTAAATAATAAGATGTCAGTAGCCTGAGTAAACACGATCACTACACTGCCGTAATCTGAGAAAGTGACGTAAGCGCCAAATTACAACAGGCATGTTTTCCATTTTTCTGTTAAAGAGCAAATGGCGTATGTGTCACTTTTGCAGATTTCACAACCCTAGACTAAGTACCCATGGGTATATTCTATAGAATAAGCATACCATTGAAAGTGAAAGTAAGTAACCCTTTTTAATCTTTTCTATATTGAGAAAGTGAAAGTTTGTTCCTTTTCCAGTCGTGTTTCTCCAGTAAGCAGATCGGCCGGTCGTCGAAATTTAGTTTTGCTTTGTGCGGAAAGCAAAACGATCCGCCGGTTATCGTAATTTTGTTCTGCTTTGCGCGGGTGAGTAAATAAACCAGAAAGTGAAAGTTTGTTTCTTGTCCAATCGTGTTTCTCCAGTAAGCGAGTTTGCAGTAGTCATCTAGCAAGTAAGTGCAGTGCGTGTTTTAAGGCTCCCCCAGACCTAAGCGATTTGGTCGCCGTGACGGCGACAACTAGTCGCCGCGATTCTATCTTTGGGTCGCTGCAGGCAATGTTCTATTTACGCATCCATACCAATGGCGACAGAATCGTTGTCGCCAAGCGATAGAATCGCGTCGCGACTGTCGCGTCGCGTGTGTTTGGGGGAACCTTAAGTCGTCGAAAGCATAATAAAATATCTATTTGGTGCTCGGTAGCTCATGCGCATGTATTGCGCTTTGCTCCGTTCAAGACAAGTGCGATCTTCAATTGTTTGCAGTAGCTATCGGGCAAGTAAGTACAGAGTACTGCACGTCCGTTCGGTCGTCCAAAACGTTTTTCCTCTGTTTTCATATGCCACCGGGCGTGCATGGTTTAACATTTTTCTCGTGGCGAGACTGCGAATTAGTGGTATTTCCCATCCCATAGCATCACTTACCGAAGTGAATCCAGATAAATAATCCTTTGTAACTAAAACGATATCCTATCCCAAGACAATCGTGGAGATGCAAAAGTATACTCGGTCTCTAGTATCAACGAGAGTTGGACTAACAATCCTTTCCTTGCTATATGACCGTTATTGACTTTAGATATTTGAGCTCCCGAAACGTGTACATTGAGAATGGGTAGCTAGTCCCAAACCCCATTTACAGGTATACCTCGATTATATGGACCCTCGATTATATGGACTTCGATTATATGGACTTTTTACCTCGATTATATGGACAATTTCTCTAGCCCAAATTTTTTTTCGTGATTTGGGTTTCTGAAAAGCTATTGAATATTCTATGTCATATTTTACATTTATTTTATATTTATTAGGGTAAATTGGGGCAGGTAAAGGCCAGTATGTTTTCGAACTTATACAGGCATACCTCGATAGTACGTACCCTCGATAGTGCGTACCCTCGATAGTACGTACCCTCGATTGTATGTACATTTTACCTCGATAGTACGTACACAAAAAAAAATATATTTTTTTGTTTAATTTTTTGCGCGATTTTAGTTAAAATTTTAAAATGTTTTGATCACAGCACATGCGTAGGGTCCTTCATATGCTACGTAATAATTTTACATGTGATTTAAACACCATCTTGAGCTTATAACGAATTTAGTTGCAAAACTTCATAAAAGCGGCGTTTCATAAATGTTTGACAGTCTAACGTAGCACACATTATTCTATTATTTTAAACAATTGATGGAACATCTGAAACAGCTGATTACATTCTCTAAAAATATTATCAGCAATGATTGAAATTGTATGAGAATGGATGCATAGATGATTTTCTAGAATAGCTATCCACTTAATTGAACGATTATTATGAATTATTTTATCTATTAAGGAAGTTAGTTCCAGTTCTAGAACCCGTCCCCATGTATTTATTCACCTAGTAGACCAAAGAATATTTCTCCGAGGAGTAAATTAAATCCATCATGGAATAGTGTTTCTTAAAATTGAATTTACGACAAATTTTCAATTGTTTAATTCAAATTACAGTAAGTTTAGTTCCAATCTATTCATTTGCCGTTGACAAAATTTTCTTGAGTAACAAATTAGCAGCGTTACTAAAATGAGGACAATTTTTTTTATTGAATAGTTATTTTTATTTTATTTATTTTGTTATGTTTTTCAGTTATTTATTTTATATAATAATTAATACCAATACCAAAAGTTCTTGAAAAAAATCATCCTTGGATTCCACTAGATCAGGAGTTCCTTTTAAGATTCATCTAAGACGTATTACTGGAATTCTAGCAGAAGTTTATCCTGGAACAGCAGTTTCTCCCAAAGGTTCTTCCATACAATTCCATACAGGATTTCACTCGATATACCTGTGCGTCGATTGAAATTATATCGGCAGAGGCGTGCCAGATCATTTTCAGCCAGCGACGGTAGCGTGGCGGCGTCATGCCACTGGTGATTTGCGGCGGCGTGAATCAATTCCGTGCATTAGTTATTTTCCGGAATTTATCCGGATGTTTCTCCAGGAATTCCTTCGAAAGTTCCTCTAAAAATTCCTCTGGAAGTTCCTCCAGGAATTCCTCCGGAAGTTTCTCCAAGATTTTCTCCGCAAGCTCCTCCAGGAATTCCTCCTTCGGAAGTACCTCCGGTAGTTCCTCCAAGAATTCCTCCGGAAGTTCCTTCAGGAATTCCTCCAGAAGTTTCTCCTCAAGCTCCTCCGCAAATTCCTTCAGGTCTTCCTCCGCAAGTTCCTTCTGAAATTCCTTCGGAAGTTCGTCCGGAAGTTCCTTCAGAAGTTCCTCCAAGAATTCCTCCGGAAGTTCCTACAAGAATTCGACTCGGACTCATAGGAATTACTTCAGGAATCTCTCCGTGAATCCTTTCAAAAATCTTTTAAAATTCCATTTTAAATTGTTGCCTTAGAAATTTCCACGTCTCCTTTCCCAGAACTTCCACCCGAAAATCATTCAGAAATTCCCACTTAAACTCCTCCTGGCATTCTCTCTGAAGTTACTCCAGAAAATCCACCAAGATCTCTTCATCAATTACTTTGAGGTCTTCCAGAAATTCCCTATGAATTTTTTCATAAACTCGCCCCGGGAATTCTTCCAAAAAATGCTTCAAGAACTGTCCCAAAAAATTGTTCATAATTTTTTTATTCAAGAATTTTGTTAAAACTCTCTATTGGAGGTACCTCCGGAAATTCCCTTGAAATTCCTCTGGAAATTATCAAAGCAATATTCCCGGAAGTACCAGCCGGAATTCTCAAAATTTCTGCTGGTACTTCCTCTAAAATGTCTACAAAAAAAAACATCCTAAAATCCCTTCATGATTTTCCGAGATTTTTTTTCCAGGAATTAGCAGCAATATCTTAAAACAATAACCACGAAAACTCTTCTAGAAACTCTCCCCAATTTTCTTTCAGAAATTCCTCCATGAATTCTCCCAAAAATTCCGTCAAGAATTTCCCCGGAAATTACTTCAAGAATTTTTCCAAGGATCCCTTTACAAGTTCCCAAGAAAATTTCTGCATAAATTCCCCGGGAATTCGTTTCGGAATCCCCACAGAAATTTCTCAAGCTATTCTGCAATTCCTTCAAGAACGGCTCCGGGAAGTTTCTTTTTTAGAAAGATTTTTTGAAGGAAATCTTGTGGTAGTTTTCGAAGAGTTTCCAAAGCATTTCCTGAAGAATTTCCTATAGTATGTTCGGGAGGAGGAGATAACAAATGGATTTTTGGATAAATTGGATAAGCCAAAAATAGTATCCCACGTCGCACTTTTTGGTCAGATACCAGCTTTCACTTTCACTTTCACATTAGAGGAGCGTGAGTATTTAGAATGTCTGGCGGCTATACACATTCTGCATCAGCAACGATTCTAAAGATGAGATTATTAAAATAAGTTAGAATGTTATGCCGTTTTTACATCTAGAATTTTTTCTTGTTGTTTTTATACTCATCTCAGTGTTAAGTACTCATATCATTACGAATCATAATGAAGGTTCCTCCAAACCAACTAGATTCGACCGTTGCTATAGCTGGCAGTTTGTCGCTTTGGTAAGGAAGCGTCGATGGAGTCAATACAGTCACAACGACAGTGATAGTCACAGTGACAGTGATGAAACTATAGGGGAAATCCATAAAATACGTCACGTAAAATGTAGCGATCTATTAACCACCCCCAATCGTCGCTTTTTGTAGTGACATGCATAATCATTTACGATGTGTAACATATCTTTGAAACATTACTCCTAAAAATGTCACGTAATTTATGGATGTTTTGAAGCATTAAAATACATTTCGTAGAAAAAGCCTTACATGTACAAAGGCGATGATTTTGCTCAATGCTACATGTAGGTACCATTTCAAGAAAAATTTGGATCCTGTTGGTCCCTTGTGTAATATATCAAATAAAAAGTATGCTTAGAGCACAGAGCCTTCTATCGAAATTTTGACTTCCGGGTGGTTTTATGAATATTCTGCTATTCCCAAATAAACAAAAAGGCAAAAAAAAATTTTTTTTTGTTCGGATTTTTTTTTGCTTCGATAGTACGTACGCTTCGATAGTACGTACACTAAAATTACGAAGGTGTACGTACTATCGAGGTATGCCTGTATATGAAATCCCACATTGAATCATATGTTCGGCTGACTGGATTAATTCACCATTTTCAGGTTGGAAATGTCGTTGAACTTGTATATTGCATTAATCAACAGCACCTCGGCCACGTCCTTACAAATCTCTGCTATATGAAAACGAGCAGTGAATTGTCAGTCTGACAGTATGAGAAGCAAGTGATGAAATAAGGCTGACGTATTTAACTGTTCGATCTTTGCTTTAAACCTTTTTCTGCTTTTGGTGCATGGAATTACGTGTAGAAGGGCAGATGACGCATTAACATCCAACAAATTCGACCCACGGATTTTGTTAGCAGTATGTCCAGGAAACTGGAAGAGTTTATTTCAATGTGGGCTATTTTTTTTTTCTGTATGAACTAGATTATGATTTGAACTGTAAAAAACTGAAAAATCTATTTAGTCTTTAGTCTTTATATTTAAATAAGTATTGTCGAATATCCCTCGGCCGCATTCATATTTGTTCACCAGAAGCTTGCGGATTATACTGATGCTTAAGGGCAGGAAAAGAAACTGAATATCCGGAAAGTGAGTGTTGCTGTTTAACCGTTCAGCAAGCGAGTGATCCTTAAACGCTCATGCAGGATCACTTGGCCAAACATACGCCCGATTTAGAATTGGAATTAGGTCAATTTTTCTTCAGTCGTTTCAGGTTTAAAAAAATATGGGTTCTGTAGGAAAGTTGACCTTCAACGAGTCAAAGAATTAAATGAGACAATAAAACGAACCACAATTTTTGACAGGAAGGGTCAATTGGCACTGGTAGATGGATAGGATCCCTTATTTACATTCATAAAAATTAATCCCCATCAAACGCAACTTGCAAGTTGCAAGCAGATCGGTTAAATATAAGTGTCAGAAAAAGAGGCTGATTCTAAGTGTTCTTGTACATATTCAATAATGTATTTTTGCCATATTTTTTGAGCCCATAGTTCCATCCAGTCAATTTTCAATAGTAGACAATGAAATAATATTCTCCATCCAAATCAGTTTGCTGCGATCAAATAGATTGAGAACAAGTGTCAGTCCTTTTATATAAAGTTTGTTTTTTTATGCGAATATATAACTTTCTCGTACACTCAGTGTTTGCTTTGTTGCTAAAACAGGTAGGCACTGTAGTTAGAATTCCTACAAAAGTATATTATTGTGTACATTTTAAGCTTGGCAAACTCTCCATCACTAACGTAATCTTAGAATGGTGTGCAAGTTTGCGACTGGAAAAAGGTTACGTTCTTACAAAAGCTCATCATCTGCTGAGTTGTCATAAATAGGTCAAAACATGCGAATTGGACTGCAGGAAAATAAATGGATATTTTTTAGTGTATTAAGACTTATTTTCATCGTATAACATAAATTTTGAGAAAAAAAAAATTTGCTTCGATTATATGGAAAATTCGATTATATGGACTTTTTTGCATCGAAAAAGTCCATATAATCGAGGTATAGCTGTATTGTGTTCTCTGTACAATTTCGCAAGTTCTAGTCAATCACGGAGTAGCAACTACGAATTGTGCGGTCATAATGCTCATGCTTTTTAATCGTTTTTTTATTTTGTTGGTGTAAGTGAAATTCCATTTTCCATTTGGGATGCTCGCTGAGTACTCAGTTGTGGTTCTACTTTATATATCGAACCCACGGTGCCCCGGTAGACCGTTATTATAAAATAAAAATGTCCATCAAAACCAAGTACAGGGCTCGATTCCTGTGGTAATTCTGCACCTCTGGACCAATTTAAAAAAAAACCCTAGTAGGAATTTCGAAAAATCTTGATTTGAAGTTTTTGGTTAAGAAATTTCAAAAGAATCCATATAAGAATCCAAAAATATCACCAAAACCCTGATTAATCCACCTAGATAGATGTCCTTCACGGGCCCTCCTTAGCCGTGCGGTAAGATGCGCGGCTACAAAGCAAGACCATGCTGAGGGTGGCTGGGTTCGATTCCCGGTGCCGGTCTAGGCAATTTTCGTATTGGAAATTGTCTCGACTTCCCTGGGCATAAAAGTATCATCGTGTTAGCCACATGATATACGAATGCAAAAATGGTAACTTGGCTTAGAAACCTCGCAGTTAATAACTGTGGAAGTGCTCAATGAACACTAAGCTGTGAGCAGTGATTCGTACAGTACATTTTTGCTGCTATTATCATGTCGCATTGTTTGTACCGGACAGAATGTTGCACAACATTCTATTGGGACAATTATAGTGTTGTAGACACATGCCATTCATGGCAATGAATGTATTACCCGCGAGCCGTTCGTATCATGTGACAATATTCGTGCCGCCTGTGAATGTATCGCTATCTATTATGATGGTAGTGCAAAATGAATGTTCCGAGCAGTCATAAAAGCAATGATGCTTATAGAAAAAGTAAAAAATAAACGATTGGTTTCGTTTGGCTGCTTTGGAGCCGTACACTTATTACATAAAGGCTTATGGCGGGTGCGGTAAGAACAAAAATTAATTTATAACGAAACAATTTTTCATAGGGGAGGGGGTTCAAGCCCCGAAGAATTCACTTTCGTACTGAGTGTATCGTCATTTTATATCCCGAGTAAGATTTCTCAAAACATGCTTAAAAATCATTTAAATAATTTAATATTTCAACTATTCGAGCCAGATTTATTTTTAACCTGTTTTTGATTATCTAATCTAAATAAAAAATGATATTTCTAGATATATTTCAAAAAAGCACTAAAAACCAATATAATAACAAAAAAATTAGGCTCGTACCTATAATTGTGTGATAAGTAATCTTATTTTCTTGGTTGAACCACATTTTTTATTTCAAAATTTTGATTTTTATTGTTGAAAACCCAGGTTGGGGAAATTGGGGTAATATGCGCCCTCGTGCTACCCATTTGCATTTTTGAATACATTTTCAGCAGTTTTTCCAGAGTATTTACTACAGCGCATGTAGTTCGGATCTCTAACTAGCGATCCAGTAGTAAACATTAATGAAAATATACCAGGAACATCGCCGAATATGCCAAAAAGTCGTTTTGCCACGGGGGTACATATTACCCCAGTTACCCCTAATTCCACTAGCGGTGATGATGTGTCCAAACAATCGATGTATTCCAACTATAATTGCCTACCTTAAGGCGTATACCGACGCTTACTTCATACATAAATAAATGATTGAATCGTTTGATGATCAAAGTTACCCCAAATTGAAGAGTCAAAAAACTCCACAAAAAAGATTTTTAAAACAAGTTTAAAATTATCAAATAATTAAGAAAAAATGCCTAATACGTTAAACATGCAGAAGTACTCGTTTTAAAAATCTGAGAAAAGCCACTTACGGAGGAAATATGTACAAAACAATTAAAAAACACCCAAACACAAACCTTCCAACCAAAACAATAAATCGTGGTAACGAATGATTGATAGAGGCATAATTCGTAACCTGATTGCAGTTTAGGATAGCGATACGTTTATTGATAATATGGTAGTCACATATGCTGAAGTCCTAGTCAACGCTACATGTTAGCTTAGAATTTTTAATGTGAGAACGAACGTCGTCAGCACAAACAGCATACTTCTTGAAAAAATATCAGAATAAACACTTTCAAGGACACATGTTATGGTCATATCTCTTGATTTTTTTCAAATGGTCCTAATTGATTTTGAAAAATATGCACGCCGAAAAAAGCTAATAAATCAATATCGATAATCCGTGAACGTGAATTTTAATATAAACGTAAGAAACGGCTTAGCGAAATCGATTTCTAGTGGTTTTCATTCGCGTGAAAGAAAAAAATATTTTGTATAAATTAGCGTAAACCGTTCATCTTTCTTAAATCTGTGTATATGTGTGCTGTGTATATGCAAATCGAATTTTCATAATATTGTAATTATTGTTCATTTCGGGTGGCCAATACCCGGAAAATAGGAAATTAAACTTATCAATCCCACAATCCGCGTAAAGAAAGCACAAAAAGCGAGCTCAGCGTATAATTAACTGTATTATATAATAAGCTCCAATCACCTTCAAAATTATATTCCATTCGATTAATTTGTGACACATATCATGTCGCAAAGAAAAATGTCACGGTAGCTCATGACTTTTTTTCTGTCATGCTACAATAATTTGTGTTACATGACCGTCACACATGCAACACGTGACCATCAACAGATTTACAGTTCAAGACAGTACATTTTAATCCACTGGCTGTCAGGCGGCTCTGTCTCAGTGTGGGGATGTAATGCCAATAAGAAGAAGAAGAAGAAGAAGAAGATGTCCTTCAATTCTTCTTCTACCTGCCGCGTCGGAAGTAACCACCAGCTTTGCAGGGTTGCTGTCCGGCATTCTTGAAATATGCCCTACCCATCGAACCCTTCCAGCTTTAGCTACCTTTTGGGTACTTGGTTTGCCGTAGAGCTGGGCGAGCTCTTGTTTCATCCTTCGCCGCCACACACCATTCTCTTGCACACGCCAAAGATGGCCCTAAGCACGCGTTGCCGTTATTAGAACCATAAATATTTCCAATTGAATTATCTTACCAAACCGACTTAACCGACGGGATTCTAGTGAACTCTATGCAATTTGTTGATGCCTCATCTGTACTTGGTTCACCCATAAATTTACTCAACATGGCGCTTCTCGAGCAACTTTAAAATCGTATTAACAATTCCGAACTAGATGTGCAGTGGCGGAGGTAAGCAAAGGTTCATTTTGTTTCTTTATTAAAGTGTTTTTAAAAGTTCAAAAATTGAATATTTTATCCGAACCGAATATTTAATCGAAAACCCAAAAGAATATACACAAAGCTTGTAAAATTCTTTCTTTCTCTTGTGCATTTTTCCTGATGTTTTCCTTGGTTCTTGAGATCTCATTCTATATGCCGAGCTCACTCTTAAAAATCGTAGCTTTTCCTTACCGCCATCTTTGGAGTCATTACCAGTCCAATGATTCTTTTGCGGGGAAATCTCAGAATTTGATAAAACTCCGTCATTTCAATTGTTACAACATCTGACAAGGATCTAACCTGTTATATAATGCTAAACAACTACACTACTTTAAACAAATCTTTAAGCTGTTGGTCTTTTCATCAATTTCTTCTGTACTCCAATCTTTACTTATGATGCTCGAATACATTTGTGAATACAATAAAAAAATGCAAACTTTAATCTGAATGGCATTCAACAAAGAATCTGCAGCATGCACGTGAATTCATGAATGATTTTGAACGAGAGGTAGCATTCTTGAAGATAGACGGCTTCAACCCATACAAAAAACATTCCTAAGTCAGTTTGGTGAGCTTAATCAGTTGTAAAAAATTATAATTGTAATAAAGGCAACAATGGGGCCCTCCTTAGCCGTGCGGTAAGATACGCGCCTACAAAGCAAGACCTTGCTGAGGGTGGCTGGGTTCGATTCCCGGTGCCGGTCTAGACAATTTTCGGATTGGAAATTGTCTCGACTTCCCTGGGCATAAAAGTATCATCGTGTTAGCCTCATGATGTACGAATGCAGAAATGATAACTTGGCTTAGAAACCTCGCAGTTAATAACTGTGGAAGTGCTTAATGCACACTAAGCTGCGAGGCGGCAGCGGGGCGTCTCGCAAAAGGGCGCCGCCTACAAGAAGTCGGCGGAGGAAGTCCTAGGCGAGACGATCTAAGTGAGAGCACTCACGACGGAGGTGAATCTAAGGGTAAAAGACCTGGACGAGATCACCGAAGTCGAAGAGCTCGTCACGGCACTGCGGCGGCAGTGTGAAGTGGAGACGCCCACTGCAGCCGTTCGGCTACGGAAAGGTTCGGTAGGGACGCAGGTAGCTTTGGTTCAGCTCTCTGCAGCGGGCGCCTCCAAGGTAGTCAAGTTAGGGAGCATCAAGGTGGGATGGTCTGTGTGCCCTGTGGGCATATGCGAGCAACTCGAAGTTTGCTTGAAGTGCCTGGAACCGGGGCACAAGCAATGGGACTGCAAAGGCCCTGACAGAAGCAATCTCTGCCGACGCTTCGGATTGGAGAGACATAACGCACAATTCTGCACGAACTCTCCCAATTGTTTGATTTGTTCCAGCAAAGTTGTGAACAGCAAGCACTCCATGGGGGGTTCGAAGTGCCCGGCGTTTAAGCGTGCTGCAAAATCACAGTGCAGGTAACGCAGCTGGATTGCTCGGCCTCGCCCGAGTGTTTGGTGTGCGCAGGTTTAGAGGAAACGGCGGAACACGTGTTGTTCGTGTGCCCAAGTTTTCGCGCAATGCGTGACCACATGCTTGCCACATGTGGTCTGGACACTACCCCGGACAACCTAGTTCGGAGGATGTGCAAAGATGAAGTTGGCTGGAACGCCGTTTTATCGGCTATCGTCCAAATCGTCTCGGAGCTACACAGAAGTTGGCGCGTGGACTCAAGGATGGCTAGTTCAGGCGCAAAAAAGAGGTGGTCCAAGGGATCGGAATCGGCCTCATGGGTCATACCGGTGGTCATGCCCTGTAGTCGAACTCGATCCTTTAGTCGAACAAGTGGCCGCGCGAAGAACAACATGGTATCGTCGCTTTCGTGGCGTCGGTCAACCGGGCGGGTTCCGAACCCGAGGACGGAAAGGGGTCCTCGTCAAGGCTGGGGCAGGCGGAGGCACCGCGTCGGCAAGTCCCTCTGTGTGTTGGCGAATAGACCCTATCGCAGAGAGGTCAATTTGGGGTGCACGCGGCATCATCATTCTTGATACCAGTCGTGCAGAGGGAAGCAGGCACGAAGTCGACCCTTCCCACCTTCCGAGGACATAGGGCGTGGTAAGGCCACCTGGAAAGTCGGCAATGCGCTGGCACGATACCATGGTGTTCTTCTAAAAAAGCGAATCACGATGTTCGGTGCTGCAAGGACACGCAGCTAACCTCGAGGGTGCGTTGTGCACTGGCCCCCCTTTGAAGCATTACTTTCTGGTTGTACCGAAGGGACTATGGGCTTGGCGGTAATGGAAACGGTTTAGCGGGTCGGGGATGTAGTCCTGCCTCCCTCGTTTGCTGTTGGTGGTGGTCCCTAACCCCGCACTTCCTGGACAACCCAGGATGTCTGTTGAGCAGATTCACCCTCCATTGCTCAGGAAGAAAAATAAAAATAGTAGAAAGTATGGACCCTCCTTAGCCGTGCGGTAAGACGCGCGGCTACAAAGCAAGACCATGCTGAGGGTGGCTGGGTTCGATTCCCGGTGCCGGTCTATGCAATTTTCAGATTGGAAATTGTCTCGAATTCCCTGGGCATAAAAGTATCATCATGTTAGCCTCATGATATACGAATGCAAAAATGGTAACCTGGCTTAGAAACCTCGCAGTTAATAACTATGGAAGTGCTTAATGAACACTAAGCAGCGAGGCGGCTCTGTCCCAGTGTGGGGATGTAATGCCAATTAGAAGTAGAAGAAGAAGAAAGTAAGAAACTATTTTTTTATTTTCGAGGTTTTAAAAACTGAGCCTCTTTCACCACGTAGTAAAAAGTGAATTCAAACATTTAGTTGCTGTAAATGTCAAGAAAGGGCAAATAAGAAAAGAACATTTTTCAACTGTTCTGGTGTTTTCTAAAATCAATTATTATCAGGAATATGCATTTCAAATCACTAACATCAAGATTCAATAAACTTGAGAATAACTTTTTAGAAATTCTATTAAAATATCTTGTCTTTATAATATAATTTAACAGAAAAGTGTATAAACAAGAAAAATGCATACAATTAATTTTCATTGCCTAAAAATTAAACTGATATCCTACGGGTCATAAGCTCAATCGAAACGCTATGATTCGCCGCATATGATACAATCGATCGGGACCAGCTATGGCAGCTAATGCACGAACACGGTTTTCCGGATAAACTGACACGGTTGATCAAAGCGACGATGGATCGGGTGGTGTGCGTAGTTCGAGTTTCAGGAGCATTCTCGAGTCCGTTCGAAACCCGCACAGGGTTACGGCAAGGTAATGGTCTCTCGTGTCTGCTATTCAACATCGCTTTGGAAGGGGTAATACGAAGAGCAGGGATTAACACGAGTGGTACAATTTTCAATAAGTCCGTCCAGCTATTTGGCTTCGCCGACGACATAGATATTATGGCACGTAATTTTGAGAAGATGGAGGAAGCCTACATCAGACTGAAGAGGGAAGCCAAGCGGATCAACACGTCGAAGACGAAGTACATGATAGGAAGAGGTTCAAGAGAAGACAATGTTAGCCACCCACCGCGAGTTTGCATCGGTGGTGACGAAATCGAGGTGGTAGAAGAATTTGTGTACTTGGGCTCTATGGTGGGGTGCAGATGGCAGACGGTACGTGGAGGAGGCGAATGAACCACGAGTTGCATCAGCTGTTGGGATAACCATCCATCGTTCACACCGCGAAAATCGGACGACTGCGGTGGGCCGGGCACGTAGCCAGAATGTCGGACAGTAACCCGGTGAAAATGGTTCTCCACAACGATCCGACGGGCACAAGAAGGCGAGGTGCGCAGCGGGCAAGGTGGATCGATCAGGTGGAAGATGACTTGCGGACCCTCCGTAGACTGCGTGGTTGACGACGTGTAGCCATGGACCGAGCCGAATGGAGAAGACTCTTATATACCGCACAGGCCACTTCGGCCTTAGTCTGAATAAATAATAAATAATAATGATTCGAGATTTCGATCCTTAAACAAAAGGATTAAAAAAATCAAAATTGTCCAGAAGTACATTAATGTGAATATTCATTATCCACTTTAGACAAGGGTTCTTTCTAAAATTACGTAACGCTAAATTTGGTGATTTTGGACCCCCACCCTCCCCCTGACCACCTCTCTCCCCCTACTGCGTTATGTTATTTGTGAAAGGCCGTTATTTGTGAGCACAGGTTAAAAGAAAACTGAGCTAGAAGGAATACTCAACAGCTTTCACCCAACGGAAACCGCATGTTGATTAATTGCACCAATAATTAGTAATCGATTTTAAGCAGGCTTCCAGAGCGCACATTGCGCATCGTGAGCCACATCAAAATTTGTTGCACGATCACAGTTAGTTCGTGTAGGTGAGATGAGATTTTTGCGGTCTCTCTGTAATTCTCTCCGTCGCATCTCACGTACATGGCATTCTGAGTGCTATGCGATTGATTTACGCATCGCATTCTACGAAGAGTGTGCATCATGCTACCGTTTCACATGCGACATATCATGAGACACAGCTCATGAGGCAGTCACATGTGCTGCCTTGAGCCGTACAACTGTCGACCAGCTTTGTTTATTCCTACCTACTCAATTCGCGTTGGAGTGAACGGAAGAGAAGTGAACGCGAGCGGTGTGGTGGTGGAATATGGTGAGTGTAGGCTATCCAACCATGTTTTGAACCAAAATGTAGGCGCTTGGCGTGTCGTTGGTTATAATTAGGGGAGGTGGAAACTAGCGGCAAAATTTTCAAAATTTTGCGGATAGCCAATTCAGAAAATCTGAAAATTCGCGGCCCTTTCGCGGTAAATTAATTTCGGTACAAAAAAATTAAAAAAGACAATGTAGATGATGTAGATTCCATATTTATTTAAATTGTTGCGTTTATTAATTTCATTTTTTTTTTCTTTGTAATACTGGTCAAAAGCACTTAGTTGGACCGCAAGTACACGCAAATCAGAGTATCGTGTGTAGCTTATATTGATTCGTGTTGTTAGTTTTGTGTGCTTCAAACTAACAGCCCAAACAGCGTTCGGTGGCAGTTTGGCGCGCACATTCCGAATAATTGTATATTTTTTGAGGCCAAATTGACTTTTCCCATCAAACATTTTTATTGGGGCAATCGATTAATTCTCTTATTTAGGATAAACTTTCCTAAAGAATCCATATTTTTTACGTCTCCAACTATTTTTAAAATTTGAAAGAAAAACAAAATTGTTCTTCAATTTAATTTTGGCTCAACGTTCGACCAACTTCGGACTTTCCACTTAAAAAACTTCGAGATGCAAAAAATGCGTTGTTTGTCGGGTTAGTATTGACTAGATCAAGAAATCGACTGAGGCAATAGAATGGAATAAAATTATTGACGGGAAAGGTTAATTTCGCGGTTTTTCGCGAAAATATCGCGGCTAATATCAAATTTCGCGGATTTCGCGAATTTCCACCACCCCTAGTTATAATTATTATAGTTATGCATAGAAACATTTTATTGCAGCAAACCTGAAAACATCTTAGAATTACTCTATTATGATTAATCTCTTTGAAAAAACCTAATAATTATATAACTTTCTTTATAAGTTCATGTATGAAATACTGTAAAAATCAATTAGGAAACTAATTTCGTTACCTGTGCATCATCTTGCATTGGATGTCAATCGCCCTAATTATCGATATGAAAATTGTTTTTTTATATTCAAAATGTTAACAAATTATTTCCGCCGGGCGCTTGCAATACGAACAATAATAGTATTTGGCGGCAATAACAAGTTCAAATCACGGTATATTTTAGTTCAACTCATGATCAGTTTTCTCCTTGCATAAAAGTTACAATTTTACTCTTTTATAAATTGTTTTTCGATTCTACGATTAGGTCAATCGATACGAGATAAAAATGGCTTTCTTCTGATTTACTGAATTCACTTCTGTGTTATTATTTCGACCATTAGGGATGATCCATTAATTACGTGACGAAAAAATGAGTATTTTCGAGCACCCATCCTCCCTATGTCACACTTTTTGTATGAAGCATCTGAAATTTTTGTATGGTTCGTCACACTTCCTTCCCCCTCCCCCATTTAAGCGCTACGTAATTTGTGGACGTTCCCTTACTAGCCTTTTGAAATGCCATTGGCGGAGGGAGACTGGGGACTGGTGCAAAATCAGTACGTGATTGATTCGCTTAACTTTACTATTTAAGCAATAAAGTTTGAGGTGATTCGGGGAGGCACTACATACCGTGTTATTTTTCCTATCTTTCGTCTCATTCTAACTTTTCACCTCGTAATTCTGGAACTGAGAATTTCGGTTTTCTGTTTTTTGATGTATGTAACTCTGTAAATGGCACTTTTGGTACGAGTGGTACTTCTTCAAAGTCATATCTGTTTAGGAAAACAGATTCACATCTATGATTAAAATGAAATGTTTAAATGAGCCTTATCGCTTCCTGTGTTTCTGAATTTGCTATTCATACTGTTTTTGGGTTATTCTCTACCAAAAAGATACTTACCAATTTTGACTGACTTAATTACTTCCACCATAGAATCTTCATGGTAGTTTCATGAACATATTTTATGGAGAAAAAATATAGATAAACTGAAATTAATATTGACAGCTAGTCTATTAGCTAAATCAGGTGTTATGAAGACGTTCATTTTTTTTGCTTCATTAACAGATAGAATAAAACATAGATGTTACATAATTACTCCACCTCTTGCGCTTTTTTCGTTCTATGGTAGTCGGATTTAAGTAGTTGACAACAATATTGTGCCTCTTTGTAAAGTTATGAATAAATTGCAGCTACTGAACAACGACAAGTTGTGTTGCTTGGGAAGTAATTTGTATGCATCTTGCTCATTTCAGGAGGAATTAAATATAAGTAAATCTATACAAACAATGCTCGCATTTTACTGCAGAAGATATAAAACTGAAATTTAAATTATTGATTATTTTTGAGCGTCTGTTTCTCAATTGATAGTAGTTTGTGCAACTAGTTGCAAAAAAAAAGTTTTTTCAGCACGGGTTGTACATTTATCCAACGAGGCTTGCCGAGTGAATATGATAAATTTGGACCAAAACGGTCCAATCTGATTTACTTCACATGGTCATTCTTGCTGAAAAATCATGTTTGCAGAAAACATTCATATCCCACGTTATCGTGCCATATTGCATAGCCCGACAAACCATAGAGAGTAAGATTACCCTGCCTTTGGAGAATTTTGATGTTATGTCCATCAAATTATTTCACTTGCTACGCGACGCATAGAATACATTATTTGAACACTCACCCAAGCTAATTGAGCAAAATGTAATCATGTAACTACTGTTGAATGAAAAAAAACTGTTGGATGTTGGCTTTCCATTATAGCACCCTAATGAGTGCTGCAATGGATATTATGTATGCAACTTATTTGGGTTGCATAATGTTCAATAAAGCAATCTTTTCATTTGTATGGAAATGTAGTTTGTATGGAAAAGTAGGCCGTCACTTAAACACAAATTGTAAACCAGGTATTATGATCAGGATTTGCAAAAAAGACTTTACATTTCTTCAATTTGCTTCCAATATTATCACTTTGTTTATAGCAACAGATACGTATTTCGTTTTCTATACTTGAAAACTTCTTCGGTGTTTTGTTATCGACTCTACTCGAAATTTAAACCCAATGTTATCACTTGGAATCCAAATTTTAACCTGAAACATGATCAGGCAAGGATGCAAATAGTTTTAGAATTCTACGGCACCCCCCAGAATTTTGTCGTTGGTTGAGAAAATCAATCTCAGAAAATTTTAGCGTAATCGGTTGTTGCATAAGGTAGCGCATTTGATTTGATTTTATATGTGGTTTTTAACCGAAAAATATAAGAAAACACACCTCTCTCACTCTTTCGTTCTGGAAACTGGCTCGGGAAGTCTAATTGAGCCTAGAGTTACAAAAAAGCTTGCATATTGAAGAACAATTCCTCAGAACATTGTACGTTAATTAAATGATCTTGATGGCATGATAGCAAAGGTGGAATAATATCATGCGGTCCGTGGTCCGCCGTGCGGCGTTGTTTTAATCTTACATGTATCAAATGATCGCTGGACGGATGCAATTTCCGGATGATGCTTCTGTTCCTATTGATGAGTTGCTTCGTGTCTCTGGCCTATACAATGAAGCTCAGTAGACCAAAAATCCTTTAATAGTTTTCGAAACATTTCCACGCTTAAAATTATCCACCGTTTACTATTTCCACAATCCTGTTCGCTTGTAAAAAAATGTACAATCTGCGCCTCAGTACTTGCCTCATGCCTCTTTCGACGGCATGTTGTAAACAACTGAACATGCTGGAGTAAAAGTGTGTGGGCGACAAGTTTCTGCATATTCTAAGGATTCGTTCACATATGAACATTTTTATCAGAAACCATTAATGTTCTCATAAATAAGTATTGATGTATTGAAGTTCCCGTTTTTTTGTGACCACCCCTTACATCAAAAATGTGCGCTTGAATTGATATGGTCAAAAAGGCGCTTGATGCGGTTTTGCGGAACCCCGTTCCCCGACGGGGTCTCATATATTAAAACGCGCGTGAAATCAAATCAATAAATTTCAAAGTGCCAACATAATCCAGCTTCAAATAAATCAGCCGAAAACTGAAAAAATGTTCATTTCATCATAGTAGGTAGGTACAATGTTCTGTGGAATTGTTTTTTAAAATACCAATTGCCAGTTTTGGAAATCAGGACTTAACCCGAACGAAAGTGCGACGGAACGAATTGTGTGTATGATTGAAGCCAGTCCAACATTCTCCCATTCATCGATGTAGTATCCTAGTAGGTAGTTCATAAAGAAGATGGCAAAGCAAAGTAGAGAAGCACATGAGATATCTCAATGCGCTGTTGCACATGAGCTTGTCTCACAGCTATCTCAAAAACAAGCACGGTGAGCAGGAGATGCGATGAGATTTGCTTCCATGTGGCACATCGTAAAACGAAGTGCATGCGACAAGGCACATTCGTATAAGTAAAATTGTGTATGCTCTGTTGTTGCGCCTCTCCAAAACAAAACAAAAATGAGCCGAGTTGTCGCATCGCTCACGGTCACATTCGTGTATGCGTGAGATTTTTGGAAGCCTGATTTTAAGATAGGATGCGAATCTTTAGTCATGATCGTTAAACTTCTTTGAGGGCATCACTGAAATCTCGCTTAACTTTTCAAAAGGTCCTAAGTAACATTTTTTTCATGAATTAATTTGAATAGCGCAATCAACAGAACAACATGAAAGCTATTGATTGCAGTATTCAAATTAATTCATGAAAAAAATGTTACTTAGGACCTTTTGAAAAGTTAAGCGAGAAATGTGCAGTGCAACATAGTAGCCTGAATTTGTGTGTGCTATCTTTCGCGCCACGAGCAGCAATGTTGCCTGTTGAGGAGTTATGCAATTAGCTCCAGAAAACCACGGTATAGATTAAATTCTATTACTAATTATTGGAAAGATTAATTAAGATGCGGTTTTCATTGGGTGAAAGCTGTTGAGTATTCCTTTTAGCTCTGTATATTTTTTTTTTACCCTGCGCCTAATGGGGAAGCGTCATTAACAGTACAATGAAAAAATAAATTTCCCATACTAATTTGCATGCAAACTTGAAACGGCTTGTGCTAAATCAGTTTTAATCCAAATGAGCTCAAATTTTCAGAGGACGCTCAGAACATGATAAAGAATCAGAAAAGCACTGTGGATCAAAATCGATTTTTTGAACCACCCTAATGTATATACCTATAGAGGGAGAATCTACTTTCATTGTTTATAGTGAGGAACATCATTCAGTCACCATTCTTTTCTCTGGAGCTAGCCTTGGAGGATAAACGAAAATCGTGCCTATTAGAATCATTTCCATTTGCTCAAATGAACACACACTACCACTTTGAATATTATGAAAAAATAATGAGTTTGTGCCTGAAAAATGCAAAAATGCAATGTGGAAAAAAAAGAGTGTGACTTAGGAGATCAAAGTGTGCGGTGGAACGAACAAGTAGCGAAAATTTGTCTGCTGCTCCATTGTCAAAATTTAAGAAAAAAAAAATTATACTTCATAAAATCAAAATCTTTAGAACTCAACATTAGTTGATTATACGTATTCATGAAGCACTACAGAATCATCATTCTCCCAACGATAATGGGCGAAAATTGATCGTTCCTGCACGAAGTGAATTGGTCCTGCACTCTTACGTAGCGGAACATGAAGAGAAACGCGGAACTGAAGTTGAACGAGATGTAATAGATGAAGCATAGGGACACGGCAGGTATTTCCGTCCATCGTCATAGGGGCTAAAACCATCGAAAGCAACATCCATTCGCTAGAGCTCCACTATAGCAGAACATATCTCCTGAGCTTAAGATTTGATACGAATGAGTTTGTCAAAAAAGTGTCTCCTTTATTGGTTTTCGAGACTATGACGAAAAGACGAAAATACCTGCCTTAACCCTACTAATAATTGACGGCTGATACTAATCCCGACGAATTTTTCGGACATATATCTGGCGCTTGCATCTAAAGATATATTCGGTGAGCTCTTTCCAATTGTATTCTCTATTCTACTTCTATAACTATATCCACTATTTAGCTAGAAAAATAAATCAAGAAGATTCCATAACATTAGCCCTTTTACTTCGATATTGAACTTTGAAGGCACTTTAAAAATCTAGGATTATAGGCTGCCTAATATTGTGTAAAATAATTATGAATAATGGATATTTGCATTGCATCTTTGATTTAGTTCAATCCGTAAATTTTTAATTTTAGTAACACTCATGAATGTGCCTCATCCTGATAACATTAAATTTCCTTTCATATTTCAATATATTCGGTCGAGACCGATACACACACCGTATTATTTTGCCTACGAAATCACCTAACGTTACTCATCGAAGATTAATAACGAAAATAACTAACATAATGGTGCGTGTAATAATAAAGCTGTATAATTAATGAATTTAGTAATTGTATTCTCATAAAAATGATTTTAGTTCATATTATAACACATCATATTCTGTTTTCATCATCATCTAATTTCAATTTTATCAGATCTCTGTACAGATAATCCACAAGTTGATGATTGGCGATTTGAAGCAAAATTGTATGACAATATCTAATTAAAATATAACAGTTTCAAATAACATCAACGATTTCCATACATAGTCATTTAAAGTAAATCACAAATTTCTGTGAGATTTCACCAAACTCTCAGCAGCGGAGCTGTTCAATAGATGGTTTCACACATTTTCGGCAGTTTTAGCAGTTGAACAAAGGAAAAAATCAAGGAAAGTCAATAACAGGGTGCTGTTGAGATTTCGGTGAAATTCACCGAAATTCACTAAAATCTGTGAAATGATTTAAGTGTGTAGTATCAGGAAAAAGCATTATCATTACTCATGTACTGCAAACGTTTGCTTATAATTTATTCAAATTTCTTCGCTTCATATTTTAATTGAATTCTTACATTTTGAATGATGTTGAAAAAAAGGAAAATATACGGGTTTGCTTCTGCTACGACAATAGAGGCTTGTTTGCAGCCGTTTGATCATTTATTCATCCACTTAGAATTCATTTGTTGATCAAAATCATTATCATATCAGGGGGAAGGGGAATTTAATTTCTTTTTGCTCTTTTTTCGTTTCAGAGAGCGAGCAAAGGCGCTTAAACCTAGGTTATTAGCCAGGGCAAGGCTAATACCTTCGCCCCATCCGAGGAAAATCATCGGCAAGGATAATGGAGTGACATAAATTTCTTAGCAAAGTCACTCCCAACGTATTTCCACAAATTTTCTATCATTTGCTTATAATGATACTCCTAAACCACATACCCTACCCACCATCCAATTCCTTGACATCTATGAGGGCGTCGGTGAGTCGCTGGCCTCTCGTTAAGTAGATGTCATATCATCATTTCCTTCCCTTTCCTAGTAACGGAGAAGATGGGCGTGGCCGGCAATGATAGCTTTCATGTTTTATCATTTTGGACCCCCAATTGGATTTCCATTGAATCACAAATGGAAATCCATAAGCAATTGGGGTAAGAAAGGTAAAGAATATACATGACAACTATCAGTATGCAATCTACGAAATACTCTGTTACAACGCAACGCAACCCTAATGTATATACCTATACATAAAATAATTTGACTAAAAGGTTTTTATTGAAACACGAGAATGCCGTTTCAAAATTTCAAGAAAAAATAATGTTCATCATCTACTTGCAAACTTTCTCTGCTTCTCACAAACAATGCGCAAAATTTTGAGTTTCCTGTACAAGCTGTTCCATATTTACCATAATTGTAATCTAACCAATTAAGGGTATAATGAGAACGGTCGTTTGTTACCTTTCAACCAGTGAAAAATATAAATCTTCTACTTATACAATGTAGTTGTTGTTGTTGCAGATGTTGCTTTTATCGAGTCACAGTATCGGCCTGTAACAAAAGGCTTGAAGCTATTTGCAAAAATATGGTACTTGACCTTGAGTATGGGCAATGTGTGCTTTCAACTGATTTATCTGAGATGGAATATGTAGAATGTTATAATTGTTTTTACTGACTGCATTTTTTTTTCGTTGCTGTTTGTGTAGTTCAGATAGGCAATGTACAAATGCAATATGCTATGAGCTTCTACCTTCCCTCGCAACGCCTACAAGCAAACAACACCCGCGGGAAAATGGAGCGCACAGAGGATAACTGTAAGAAATCGATTCACTGCTCGACGTTTCATTATACCTATATTTCTAATAAGTGGAGATGATACAAAAAGGAAAGCATCAAACGAAATCTGTTTCCCCCGCATTTTCAGGTTGCTTTATTACCGCGAGCAAAAACAAATTAGTTTTTGGTTTTGGTTTTAATTCATGCTGATGAATTCCGAAATTATATTTAGATGGTCGGGGGCATTCATGAACCTTGCGAACGATGATTGATTTTGAGAAACGACTACGACTGTCCACGCAGTGCTAGAAAGGGCTAAGATCAATTTGCCTTTTCGCGTTTTCAGATTTTTAAGAAGGAACTGTACACTTTTAAGCATTCCGTAGCAGAATAAGATTGAAAAGGAGTAGGGATAGAGGTTCGGTTGTGAGCACCCTTATTATTGTATACCAATGGAAAGCTAGACGAATAACCTTACTACTAGCGAAAAAATAGTTTGATTTCATCGGTTTGAAAAAAATAATGACAAATTTTCATATTTGGCATTTTTGGACATTTCAATTTAGTGGTTCGGTTGTGGGCACCCTTGAAAACTCAGCTAAAAAAAGAAGCATAAATAGAAACCACCCAGATTTAAAGAAAAGGAATAATTTATTCATTCTAATAGCCAGGAGGCAATAAAAAATCAGATCAATCCACCTAGCAGTGGTGGTGCGTCCATTGGTGCATTAGGGAGGATATTGAAAAAATCAGATAAGAAAAGTCTAAAATAGCACTTTAGGTAAATGGGTTTCAATTTTTCATTGATTTACGTTTTATTGATATACTTTACAGTAAAAAAAAATCCTGAATAAGCACCCTAGTGGTTATAGTGCATTTCTCGTCCATTAAAAAAAATATATTTTGGCCATAAATTTTGATCCAATAGTCCGATCTGACCAATTTTCAATAGGAAATGGAACAGGATTTCCCGTCGAATGCAACTAGTTGCAAGCAATTCAGTCAACAATTTGTTCCAAAAAGAGTGGATATAATAACTAGAACAAAAATATGAATTCAACTCATTATTTCAATAAATTATGTCCAAATAATTATAAAAAGTGCATAAAAACGTCATTTGAAATAAGTTAGGGGACAACTAAAACGATATTGAATGATTTGTCAATAAAATAAGGGTGCCCATAACCGAATATTTTAATAATTATTGAATGATAATTGGTACAAACGTTTAGTATTATGGATCATAGGATTTATTTTATCAAATTCACCTCATGGTGTATTGCTCAATTAGTAAGAAAAATGCGTATTTTTTGGTGATTTTAGTACAATCTGCTTATTATGTATTTTTCTAAGCAACAGCATAAAAGCATAAAAAACTAATGCAATAAGCCAAAAAAATGCCGAAAAGCTCCATCCAAAAGCAAACAGAATAATGACATAGAAAATTCATTTTTCATTATCATTGACATTGATTGCAGCGTTTGTGGCACCGTCATCACACGCCATCACGCTGCTACGACGTCTTTAATGCGATCATTGAACGGCCAACAATCACCCCCAACTCAACCAGCTGTAATCAAGCCACCCAACCATCCACGACCAACTGCTTCGCGTCTGCCAGCTGGCCCGCACACGATCATGGACGGGAAGCCTAGCGAAACCCATTCGAACCATCACCGACCGGCGCTGCTGTCGTGTCAATGAGGATTGAGGATGTGCGACGACAACGCCGTCAATGAATGCATTCGAGCAGCGAGCAGTACGATCTGGGTCAAGGTCAATGTTGTGTTTGTTTTCCTGTCTGAACGTTTCTTATTGGTTCAAATCGTGCATCATTCAACCACCCACGCACGAGGTTCACGATAATTGCACAATGATCGGCAGTGACAGAAATGCAGATCTAGGTATCTGGGCTTGTGGATTAGAGCGAAAATCATATCTTGAACCGATTAAGCTGTCGATTGGTGAAAACTCTTGCATTTAAAATATAAGAAATTTTTGTTGCTTGACAAACGTTGACTCTGCCGCCCGGAAGTTATGCATGTTGACGATCAACATAAATTGTGTTGATGAAATTTAGTGAGGGGTAAAGTTTAACACGAAAGAAAAGGCAAAGTACTTACTGGAGTTTTTGCACTTGAGTAAAGGTATTTACCTACTATTGGCTTTAGGTGAATTTACTTGCTATTGGCTTTTTCCACGCAAGGACCGATTTGATTGAAAGGAACCCAACCGCAACCGCGCGCTGACAGCTATCTCTCGCAAAGCCGCGTTCGCCAAAGCCAACTCCGGAGAATATACAATCCGTCTCCTCACTAAAAAGGACTGGATTCTACGCACGATGGCTAGCGTCGATCTCCCCCAGTCAGTTGCGCGATTCCACTGACATGGAGCGAGGAACTGACCTGACACTCCTCATCAGCCATTATAAATAGCTCCATAGCTTGCAACTTCCACAGGGATGACAATGCCATGGTTCTTAGAAGCTCGATAGTTGAGCTCCTTACCAGAGATTTCCGCAACCACAAATATAGATTTACAGTTGGGTCGGTTTCGGACCATGGAGTCTGCATCGGGGTCACCGTGACCGGTTTCACAGTATTTATTGATGAATATCGATGCGATCGCCGCCACCTTCCCGCCCAGAAAACCCATCCTCGTTCTGTCCTGTCTGACTCTGCCAGCGTCGTTTCCGCACGACAGAGCTACGAATCTACCCTGTAAACACTAAATCGTAAATGATGCAACATAAGATGCTAGAGTGGAGGCGATATCTTTTTCAATGGCTTTGGCAACTGGAACTTGGCCTGCTTTTTAACTTAGTATTCTATTAGCATTTTCTCAGTAAACGGGCTTGGTAGTCATATGGCTACTGCTTCTGCCTCATACGCAGGAGGTCGTGGGTTCAATCTCAGGTCCGTTCCATTCTACTACTTTGAATCTTTCTCTATATTTCTCATGTTCTAGCAATCGCTAGAACTGGAAATCGACTTCCATACCGTTTCCATTTTCTATCCTATACTTTCAACTTGACTTGACTATTCTAGAATTGGAAACGGACTAAAAAAAAGTCGTTTCCTACATCCAATTATAGAAATTCCATCAGTTGCTTTCTTCTATCTATAACATTGGCAGCTCGTTAACCAGGATGAACCTCTGCCTCTTGAACCTGACCCAAAAATTCCAATAAATTCCGTATGCAAAGCACATGCAGAGGTATCTTCGGCTTGCAGTGGGCGAGTAATTATTTCATCATTTCCTCCCTCTTGACTTGCATTCTAACGTGGCAGGCGCCAGTATTATCTAACAAATGAGATCACCAGTACTTGTCATCATTGAGAAATTTTGGAAAAGATCAGTTTACATAATTCTCGGCTTCTGTTAAAATTATACATAACTTTTTTTCTCGTAATCTAGTAACCACATTGTTGCAAAATTATCGAGTTAACTTACGTTAAATTAACGTTGAATTATCGAACTCCGATAATTACTGAGTTGATGCATCTTTATCGTAGCAACCGATAACGTTGAACACAATTAACTTTAACGGCGATAACGATAAATTAACGATTAACAACCCTGTCCCCCAACAACTGATGCAACTCGTGGTTTATTCGCCTCCTCCACGTACCGACCGCCATCTGCACCCCACCATAGATGGTACGCAGCACTTTCCTTTCGAAAACTCCCAGTGCGCGCTGGTCCTCCACGAGTATCGTCCAGGTCTCGTGTCCGTAGAGGACTACTGTTCTAATGAGCGTTTTGTAGATTGTCAGTTTGATACGGCGGCGAACTCTATTCGATCGGAGCGTCTTTCGAAGTCCAAAGTACGTACGATTTCCAGCCATTATGCGTCTCCGAATTTCTCTGCTGGTATCATTTTCGGCAGTCACTAGTGAGCCCAAGTACACACATTTTTCTACCACCTCGATTTCGTCACCACCGATGCAAACTCGCGGTGGGTGGCTCACATTGTCTTCTCTTGAACCTCTTCCTATCATGTACTTCGTTTTCGACGTGTTGATGACTAGTCCGATCCGCTTGGCTTCCCTCTTCAGTCGGATGTAGCTTCCTCCATCTTCTAAAAGTTACGTGCCATAATATCTATGTCGTCGGCGAAGCCAAATAGCTGGACGGACTTATTGAAAATTGTACCACTCGTGTTAATCCCTGCTCTTCGTATTACACCTTCCAAAGCGATGTTGAATAGCAGACACGAAAGACCATCACCTTGCCGTAACCCTCTGCGCGCTTCGAAGGGACTCGAGAATGCCCCTGAAACTTGAACTACGCACATCACCCGATCCATCGTCGCCTTGATCAACCGTGTCAGTTTATCCGGAAATCCGTGTTCGTGCACTATCTGCCATAGCTGGTCCCGAACGATTGTAGGCTTTGAAGTCGATGAATAGATGATGTGTGGGCACGTTGTATTCACGGCATTTCTGCAGTACCTGGCGAATGGTGAACACCTGGTCCGTGGTGGAGCGTTCGTTCGTTCGTTCCATAAAACCAGCCTGGTACTGCCCCACGGACTCCCTTGCAATTGGTGCTAGTCGATGGCATAAAATTTGGGAGAGTACCTTGTAGGCGGCGTTCAGCAATGTGATTGCGCGATAGTTGCTACAATCCAGCTTATCGCCCTTTTTGTAGACACCACGACACGACACCTTCCATCCACTCCTGCGGCAAAACTCCTCCTCCCAAATCTTGGTAATGACCTAGTGCAGCGCTCTAGCCATTGCCTGACCACCGTGTTTGAATAGCTCTCCTGGTAGTTGGTCAACCCCAGGGGCTTTGTTGTTCTTCAGCCGGCCAATCTCCTCCTGGATTTCCTGGAGATCCGGAGCCGGTAGAATTATTTCCTGCGCGCGTTCCCCCAGGTCCATCACCATATCGCCATCTTCGTCTGCCAAATCGCCATTCAGGTGTTCTTCGTAGTGCTGCCGCCACCTTTGGATCACCTCACGCTAGTTCGTAAGAAGGTTCCCGTTTATGTCCTTACACATATCAGGCTGTGGCATGTGGCCCTTACGGAAACGGTTCAACTTCTCATAGAACTTTCGTGTGTTATTAACGTGGTACAGTTGCTCCGTCTCTTCACGGTCTTGATCTTCCTGCTGACGCTTTTTCCTTCGGAAAATCGAATTTTATCTGTTCCGCGCCTGTTTATATCGTGCCTCGTTCACCCTCGTGCGGTGTTGCAGCAATCTCGCCCATGCTTCATTCTTCTCTTCTACTAACTGCTCACATTCGCCGTCATACCAGTCGTTTCTCTGATCCGGGGGCACCGTGCCAAGTGCAGCGGTAGCCATCTTCAAGAGACGCTGCGCCTAGCTGCTCTTCCGTTGGGAGTGCCACTTCCAGCTGCTGCGCGTATTCTTGGGCTAGTCTACCGTCTTGTAGCCGGCCAATGTTAAGCCGCGGCGTCCGACTTCGACGCGTGTTGTACACCGTCGAGAGTTTTGAGCGCAGGCATACTGCAACGAGGTAGTGGTCGGATTCAATATTCGCACTGCGGTAAGTGCGAACGTTCGTGATGTTGTTCGATTTTGACATATCTAAATCGTAAATCATACACAAAGCCTCTAAGGACTTATGCAGTTACATTATGCTGCTATTGGTTTTGTACCGAGGGATATTGACGTGGTAGACCATATGTTTCTGAGCTCCATAATGATTTGGAAAACTTAGAACATCTGATTCGCACATATTTAAATCGCAATGTACACGCATGGCCTTTAATCACATATATGTACACATTGCGGTGCTATTGGTTTTGTACCGATGGTAGTTGACGTGGTAGACCCTTTAGGTCTGAACTCCAGAACGATTTGGAGAGCTTAGAATATCCGATTTTGACATATCTATATCGTAAATCATACACAAGAACTTGAAGATTGAAAAATCACATAAATAAAGGAAGAAAGCAATTCCGATTAAGGTGTTTATTTTCGAGAAATTCAAACTTTATGCTTTCCGCCAAAAGAGGTTGTAAATTATACAGAACGATTATCGGTGTCCGGAACATCAGTTATGGTGGGGAGGTCGTTTTGTTTTGAAATCTAAATTTCTAAATAGTTTTAATAGATCTGTGCAAATAACGATGACTAGTCGATAAAAAGATTACACTCAACCCTCTTTTTACGGCAGTTTTTTTTACGTCACTTCGTTTTACGGCCTCCTTTTTACGGCACGTGACGTAAACAGAATTTGAAACATTATTGACATCCAAAAGTAAGCCTATAAGAAGGCACTCTTAGAATCCCGAAGAACAAAGTAGATGCTTTGTATACACATCATTTGCCTTCAACAATTGTTCCGTTCCAGGTCATCCAAGAATTTCCCGGAGTCTACAAGCGTAACCGAGGACCTAAGGTCTACAAGCGTAGCGAAAGAGCTGTTATCTATTGTAAAAAATGGTTTATGCCCAATTTGATATATTGAACCAAATTCCGTTCCAGAATTCCCTAGATTATAGGTCTTGAGGTCTACCCGCTATACCGAAGGGCTGTTATCTCTTTTATTAAATGGTTCATGCTCTATATGATCTATTAAACCAAACCCAATATGCCTTAAGCAGCCGTGCCTTTCCTGGTCATCCAAGAATTCCCTAGACTCCTCAGCAGTGGATTCATCCCAAATATGTCCTCCGAGTATTTGTCTTTCACTTGCGTCTCAAATGTAGGCATATGAGTTGTTCTAAGTTCTCCAAATTGCCCTTGAGTTTGAATAAAATGGTCTGCCGAATCAACCATGGCTTTCATGATGTCCCCAGCCGCGGTATCAACCCAATTATGTCCTCCGAGTATTTGTCTTTCGCATGGGTCTCAAATCCAGACATATAAGATGTAGTAATATCTCCAAATCCTCCTGGAGTTTGAATCAAATGGTCTGAAGAATCAACCAAGGCTTCCATGATGTCCATAGCTCCGGCAATAACCCAATTATGTCCTCCGAGTATTTTACTTTCACTTGCGCCTCAAATCCAGACATATGTGATGTGGTAAGATCTCCAAATCGTCCTGGAGTTTGAATCAAGTGGTCTGCCGAATCAACCGAGGCTTCCATGATGTCCTCAGCCGTGGTATCGACTCAATTATGTCCTCCGATCATTTGTCTTTCACTTGGGTCTCAAATCCAGACATATAAGATGTAGTAAGATCTCCAAATCATCCTGGAGTTTGAATCAAATGGTCTGCCGAATCCACCAAAGCTTCCATGATGTCGATAGCTACGGTATCGACCCAACTATGTCCTCCGAGTAATTTTCCTTCACTTGCGTCTCAAATCCAGACATATGAGATGTGGTAAGATCTCCAAATCGTCCTGGAGTTTGAATCAAATGGTTTGCCGAATCAACCAAGGCTTCCATGATGTCCTCAGCCGCGGTATCAACCCAATTATGTCCTCCGAGTATTTGTCTTTCACTTGGGTCTCAAATCCAGACATATAAGATGTAGTAAGATCTCCAAATCGTCCTGGAGTTTGAATCAAATGGTCTGCCAAATCAACCAAGGCTTTCATGATGTCCATAGCTGCGGTATCAACCCAATTATATCCTCCGAATAATTTTCTTTCACTTGCGTCTCAAATCCAGACATATGAGATGTAGTAAGATCTCCAAATCGTCCTGGAGTTTGAACCAAATTGTCTGCCGAATCCACCAAGGCTTCCATGATGTCCTCAGCCGCGGTATCAACCCAATAATGTCCTCCGAGCAATTTTATTTTACTTGCGTCTCAAATCCAGACATATGAGATGTGGTAAGATCTCCAAATCGTCCTGGAGTTTGAATCAAATGGTTTGCCTAATCAACCAAGGCTTCCATGATGTCCTCAGCCGCGGTATCAACCCAATAATGTCCTCCGAGCAATTTTACTTTACTTGCGTCTCAAATCCAGACATATGATATGTATTAGTATCTACAAAACGCCCTGGAGTTTGAATCAAATGGTTTGCCGAATCAACCGAGACTTCCATGATGTCCTCAGCCGCGGTATCAACCCAATTATGTCCTCCGAGTAATTTTCCTTCACTTGCGTCTCAAATCCAGACATATAAGATGTAGTAAGATCTCCAAATCGTCCTGAAGTTTAAAACAAATGGTCTGTCGAATCAACCGAGGCTTCCATGATGTTCTCAGCCGCGGTATCAACCCAATTATGTCCTCCGAGTAATTTTCCTTCACTTGCGTCTCAAATCCAGACATATAAGATGTAGTAGGATCTCCAAATCGTCCTGGAGTTTGAATCAAATGGTCTGCCGAATCCACCAAGGCTTCCATGATGTCCATAGCTGCGATATCAACCCAATTATGTCCTCCTAGTAATTTTCTCTCACTTGCGTCTCAAATCCAGACATATGAGATGTGGTAAGATCTCCAAATCGTCCTGGGGCTTGAATCAAATGGTTTGCCGAATCAACCAAGGCTTCCATGATGTCCATAGCTGCGATATCAACCCAATTATGTCCTCCTAGTAATTTTCTCTCACTTGCGTCTCAAATCCAGACATATGGAATGTAGTAAGATCTCCAAATCGTCCTGGAGTTTGAATCAAATGGTCTGCCTAATCTACCAAGGCTTTCATGATGTCCATAGCTGTGGTATCAACCCAATTATGTTCTCCGAGTAATTTTCTTTCACTTGCGTCTCAAATCCAGACATATGAGATGTGGTAAGATCTCCAAATCGTCCTGGAGTTTGAGTCAAAAGGTCTGTCGAATCACCCAAGGCTTCCATGATGTACATAGCTGCGGTATCAACCCAATTATGTCCTCCGAATAATTTTTCTTTCACTTACGTCTCAAATCCAGACATATGAAATGTTTTAAGATCTTCAAATTGTCCAGGAGTTTGAATCAAATGGTCTGCCGGATCAACCAAGGCTTCCATGATGTCCCATGCCGTAGTATAAGCACAATTATGTTTCCAGGGTATTTGTCTTTCACTTGCGTTTCAATTCCAGGCATATGAGTTGTTGTAAGATCTCCAAATTGTCCTGGAGCTTGAATCAAATGGTTTGCCGAATCAACCAAGGCCTTCATGATGTCCCCAGCAACCCCAGTAACAACCTGCGCAGCACAAGTCAGACAATCATCCCAAGGAACATTTTTAGTTCTATAACGGTCATGAAAACCATTATTTGCTCTACATGACTTCGGTAAAATCAGCATAAAACTAAAATGTTTGTAGGGATGGTTCTAGCAATTTTATTGTGACTAAATTCGGCAATTCATATGGGCCATGCCCTTTTTGATCCATAGAACTAAAGTGAATACGGCTTCAACTATTGTTCCATTGCAGATCATCCATGAATATCATCCATCCCTGAAATATAAGCTTTACGGTCAACACGCGTAACCAAAAGGCTGTTATCTCTTTAAAAAAACTTGCTCATACCCGTTTTGATCCATAGGACTAAATTGGATACCTCTTCAACTATTGTTCCATTCCAGGTAATTTAAGAAAGTCATGGAGTACTGGTCTTTAGGTCTACAGGATTATTATTTTTAAATGGTTCATCCCATTTTGATCCATAGATCCATATTAGATACGCATTCAACAATTATTCCACTCCAGGTCATCGAAGAAATATCTGAAGTCTAGACTTCATGGCCGGGGACATAATGGAAGCCTTGATTGATTCGGTAGACCATTTGATTCAATCTCTAGAACAATTGGGAGATCTTACAACATGTTACATGTCAGAATTTGAGACGCAATTCGAATTCCAGGACAACTTTGAGATCTTACAACACCTCATATGCCTTGATTTGAAACGAGTGAAAGACAAACACTCAGGGAATATAACTGAGTTGATACCGCGAGTGAAGAAATTATGGAAGCCTTGGTTGATTTGGTAGACCATTTGATTCAAACTCCAGGACAATTTGAAGATCTAACATCCTCTTAAATGCTAAAATTTGTGACTCAAAAAAAAAGACTAATACTCAGAAGACAAAATTGGGTTGACACCGCGGTTGGGGGAACCATGGAAGCCTTGGTTGATTCATTAGACCATTTGATTCAAACTCCAGGACAATTTGGAGATCTTACAACACCTCATATGTCTTGTTTTGAGATGCAAGTGAAAGAAAAATATTTACAGAACATATTGGAGTTGATACCACGGCTTAGGACATCATGAAATCTTTGATTGATTCGATAGATCATTTGATTTAAGCTCCAGAACAATTTTGAGATCTTAGAACATCTCATATACCTGTATTTGAGACGTTAGTAAAAGACCAATGCTCAGAAGACACAATTGGGTTGACACCGCGGCTGGGGACATCGTGAAAGTCTTGTTTGATTCGGCAGAACATTTGATTCAAACTCCAGAACAATTTGTAGATCTTAAAACCTATCGTATGCCTGTATTTGAGACGTAAGTGAAAGACAAATAATTGGAGGACATAACTGGTTTGATGTCGCGGCTGGGGGCACCATGAAAGCCTTGGTTGATTCATTACACCATTTTTTTCAAACTCCAGGACATTTTGGAGATCTTACAACACCTCATATGTCTTGTTTTGAGACGCAAGTAAAAGACAAATACTCAGAGAACATAATTGAGTTGATACCACGGCTTAGGACATCGTGAAGGCTTTGGTTGATTCGATAGACCATTTGATTCAAACTCCAGGACAATTTGGAGATCTTACAATATCGAATATGCCTGTATTTGAGACGTTAGTAAAAGACCAATACTCAGAAGACAAAGTTGGGTTGACATCGAGGCTGGAGACATCGTGGAAGCCTTGGTTGATTCTGTAGACCATTTGATTCTAACTCCAGGACAATTTGCAGATCTTAAAACATCTCATATACATGGACTTGAGACGTAAGTGAAAGACAAATACTCGGAGGGCATGAGTGGGATGATACCGCAGCTGAGGACATCGTGCAAGCCTCAGTAGATTCGGTAGACCATTTGATTCTATCTCCTGAACAATTTGCAGATCTTAAAAAATCTCATATGCCTGGATTTGAGACGTAAGTGAAAGACAAATAATCGGAGGACATAATTGGGTTGATACCGCGGCTGGGAGCACCATGGAAGCCTTGGTTGATTAATTAGATTTTTTGATTCAAACTCCAGGACATTTTGGAGATCTTACAACACCTCATATACCTGGACTTGAGACGTTAGTAAAAGACTAATACTCAGAAGACAAAATTGGGTTGACATCGTGGCTCTGGACATCGTGGCAGCCTTGGTTGATTATGTAGACCATTTGATTCAAACTCCAGGACAATTTGGAGATCTTACAACATCTCATATACCTGGACTTGAGACGCAAGTGAATGCCAAAAACTCGGAGGGGATGATTGGGATGATACCGCGGCTTGGGGCACCATGGAATTCTTGGTTGATTCATTACAAAATTTGATTCAAGCTCGAGGAGAATTAGTAGATCCTACAACACCTCATATGTCTTGTTTTGAGACGCAAGTGAAAGACAAATCCTCGGAGGACATAATTGAGTTGATACCACGGCTTAGGACATCATAAAGGCTTTGTTTGATTCGATAGACCATTTGATTTAAATTCCAGGACAATTTTGAGATCTTACAATATCAAATATGCCTGTATTTAAGACGTTAGTAAAAGACCAACACTCAAAAGACATAATTGGGTTGACACCGAGGCTGGGGACATCGTGGAATCCTTGTTTGATTCTGTAGACCATCTGATTCAAACTCCAGGACAATTTGCAGATCTTAAAACATCTCATATACATGGACTTGAGACGCAAGTGAAAGACAAATACTCGGAGGGCATGAGTGGGATAATACCGCAGCTGAGGACATCGTGCAAGCCTCAGTAGATTTGGTAGACCATTCGATTCTAACTCCAGAACAATTTGGAGATCTTAAAACATCTCATATACCTGGACTTGAAACGCAAGTTTAAGTCTAATACTCGGAGGGCATGATTGTGATGCCACCGTGGCTGGGGGCACCATGGAAGCCTTGGTTGATTCATTTCACCATTTGATTTAAACTCCAGGACAATTTGGAGATCTTACAATATCGAATATGCCTGTATTTGAGACGTTAGTAAAAGACCAATAATCAGAAGACGAAATTGGGTTGACACCGAGGCTGGGGAGATCGTGGAAACCTTGTTTGATTTGGTAGACCATTTGATTTAAACTCCAGGACAATTTGCAGATCTTAAAGCATCTCATATACCTGGACTTGAGACGCAGGTGAAAGACAAATACTCGGAAGGCATGATTGGGATGATACCGCGGCTGAGGACATCATGCAAGCCTCAGTAGATTCGGTAGACCATTTAATTCAAACTCCAGGACGATTTGGAGATCTTACAACTTCATACATGCAAGAATGAAGACGGATGTGAAAGACAAATAAGCGGAGGACAAAATTGGGTTGACACCGAGACTGGGGACATCATGGAAGCCTTGGTTGATTCGGTGGACCATTTGATTCAAACTTCAGGACAATTTGGAGATCTTACAACACCTCATATGTCTTGTTTTGAGACGCAAGTGAAAGACAAATCCTCGGAGGACATAATTGAGTTGATACCACGACTTGGGACATCATGAAGGCTTTGGTTGATTTGGTAGACCATTTGATTCAAACTCCTGGACGATTTGGAGATCTTACAACTTTATACATGCAAGAAATGAAAACGGATGTGAAAGACAAATAATCGGAGGACAAAATTGGATTGACACCGAGACTGGAGACGTCATGGAAGCCTTGGTTGATTTGGTGGACCATTTGATTCAAACTTCAGGACAATTTGGAGATCTTACAACACCTCATATGTCTTGTTTTGAGACGCAAGTGAAAGACAAATCCTCGGAGGACATAACTGAGTTGATACCACGACTTGAGATATCATGAAGGCTTTGGTTGATTCGGTAGACCATTTGATTCAAACTCCAGGACAATTTGGAGATCTTATAACATCTGCTGGATTCGGAGAGATCTTACAATACCTCATGTAAGACGCAAGTGAATGTATTTGAAAGTATCCTCACTATCAATAAATTAAGTGAAATACTAGAAATTTTAGCAAAAATTCTTTTTACGTCACATTCGATTTACGTCCCCCCAATAAGTGACGTAAAAAGAGGGTTGAGTGTATATTGTTCCTGTTAATCAAGCTAGAAGTAAAATTTTTGAGCAAGAGCTTGTTTACAATAGTTTGGCGAAATTCCTTTCATTGTTTATGTATTCTATGAAAGCGGGTGAGAATAAATATTGAAGCGGGCTTGGTAGTCATATGGCTACTGCTTCTGCCTCATACGCAGGAGGTCGTGGGTTCAATCCCAGGTCCGTTCCATTCTCCTACTTTGTATCTTCCTCTATATTTCTCATGTTCTAGCAATCGCTAGAACTGGAAATGGACTTTCATACCGTTTCCATTTTTATTCCTATACCTTCAACTTGAGTATTCTAACAGTAATCTGCTAGAATTGGAAATGAACTATAGAGCTCGTTTCCTACATCCAATTAGAAATTCCATCAGTTACCTTCTCCTATCTATCACATTGGCAGCTCGTTAACCAAGACGGACCTCTGCCTCTCCAACCTAACCCAAAATTCCAACAAATTCCGCATGAACTCGTGGCAAGTGCAGAGGTATATTCGGCTTGCAGTGGGCGAGTGATTGCATCATCATTTCCTCCCCTTCCCTACATTGACTTGCATTCTGACGTGGCAGGCGCCAGTATGACCTAACAAATGAGATCACCAGTACTTGTACATTGAAGATGTGTGCTAGTCCCAAGCAAACATCTGTTGGTTCCCTGTGCAAGAACAGCTGATCTGGTCATAATGGAGTAGCAACTACGAGCAGTCAATCAAGCTCAAGCTCAAGCTCAAGCTCTATGAAAGCGGGTGAGAGTAAAATGTAAATATCGCGTGACCTCTTTCAATGAAAATGAAAATCTCAGTACTGAAATAGAGGTATGGTAACAAACCTGGGGCCTGTAGCATAATCGAAATTGTACTAATAATATTAGTAGAGTAGCTTGTAACTTGTAATTTTCTGTTGCATAATAATTCTACAAGTATTAATTTACAAGTCTAATATTACAAGTAAAGCGCACTAATAATATTAGCAGAATTTACAAGTAACTGTTGCATAAAGAAAATACAAGTACAAATTATTAGCGTTGGCTTGTAGTTTCTTTTACAAGTATGAATGGTCCTGTAATTTAATTTACAAGTAGCTTTTATTTTAATATTTCAGCTGTGCAAAGTAAATATACATCGTTTTATTGTTTTAACGACTTAACAAAGAAAGAAACTTTTATTCAAAGCGGTTTACATTACCATACGGTGAAATACTATGCACTAAGAAAAAATTTCTCGTTCCAATTCAAAACTGAGAATTATGATTTTTTTTGGATAACGCTGATGGAGGAACCACAAATGCTGACATCAAGTATTCAAATGGTGCGGCTGTTTTGTGGGCTGTTTTCGCTTAAAACCGTACTTTGGCCCAATAACACAAATTTGTGTAAAAGGACTCTTCTAACACGTAATTTACCAATCCACGTAAAAACATATTACCCAAGGCAGAGTTTAGTAACTTTAGTTTACCTTAAGTTGACTTTATTTAACTCGAATGTGGGTTGTTGTACTTAACAATCTTAGAATTTGCCATGCATGTCCTATCATGGAAGGAAAAACTACTTGAATTTTAAATAAAATTGGAAGCGAATTTATCATCAGTAAGTATTTTGAACATAAATTTTGAGATGATTTATCTGTTAAGAAATCACCTGAATTCCATAATAATTTCAATTATTGGACTAAAGTCCAGTAAAACACGTAAATTGAGATCTGCTTCAGGAACACGCGTCTAACGTTCGAGTAAAGTACAAATCGCCCAAATTAAAACCCATGTCAATCCCAAAATCCCCCTATAAAAACCACATAAAAATCACTCCAGTGCGCAATACTTTTTCTTTGTAAAAAATGCCAGTACCATGAAACCGGATTTAACCACGGAATCAAGAAATTAAAGAGAGAACTATAATAAATTCGTGTTCCGTGTATACCTATCCCAGTATTCTATGCACAAACTTGCAAAAAAACATAAACAAATCATTTATCGCCGCATTGACAGTGAACTGTCGGATGAATTTTGACAGGTAAATGAACCTGACAGACTTGTAATTTCAACCTCACTAATAATACAAGTACTAATATTATTAGTTGTCGAATCACTTTTATGCAACACAAATTACAAGTACTTGTAATTTTTCGACTTGTAACTTGTAACTTGTAGCTAATATTATTAGTCTTATTATGCTACAGGGCCCTGGAAGCACGCGCGCGAGGGTAGAAGTGGATGAAAGGTGTCGTGTGTCTCATTTGCAAAAAGGGCGATATCATTCCGTGCCGATAGTTCGAACGAGCCAGACGTGTGTGCTGTGTCTCATCGCGGATTGTGTTCGGTAGTGCGAGTGCTATTGTGTGGTGCGTATCCTACCTACGGATCCAAGGCGATCACTGTCGGCGAGGGGAAGTAGCTGCTTCTGGCGACGCCAGTGAAGCAGGCTATTGTTACTGCTGCTACCTACAGCAGCAGCCGCAGATAAGTGGCAAAGATTGTTGTATTGTTCTCCCACAGAGTGGGTCTGATTAGAATAGTTTGAATTAGTTTTTTATTAGTTTTTTTTCTAATTAGTTAATAGTTATTAGTTCTTAGCTTGTAATAACTATACTTCCAACACCTTGCGAGGTGATAATGGAGGCGGAGACTGCGGAGGGCAGTGGGCCTCCCAAAGATGGTGGTCGCACACGATTCTACCCATTGGCGTAACTAATGAAAAATTCTAGGGGGGGCTAACTTTTTTTAAACTTTTCTAATTTACAACAAATAAGACAGAAAGTTTACCATTTTTGCTCGATTCAACTGATGTATATTGTTGGTCTACCAGATATCAATGGACGACTTAAATATTTCAAATGATGTTCATCGACGCTCAGCCCTGTTTCAAAAATCTAGAAATCTCGTAGGATTCAAAATTCTTTATAGGTTCAAAAAACCATAGGCGTTGCGCTCGCCGTAAACAGAATGTGAAGCACGATCCTGATTTTCAAAGGATTTTTTTATTTGCTTCGAACCTAGAATACATTATAAATTAAATATTAATAATTCAAACTCTTTTCGCCAGCTTTCAATTCAGTGGCCTGACAATTCCTACGAGCTTTCAAACGGCGATCTGACTACAACAACCCGAGCAAAGCTTGAGAGCAAATCGATAACTTGTTTTGATGTAGTGAAATCGCCGAATATGATTACTTAATTTGATATCTTTTTGGTCGTTTTAACGGTTAAAATAACAAAATATATAGCAGAAAAATCTTACTGTGACATCAAATCGAAAACTATTTCTGCTATCGATGAGAGCAAATCGAAAACTTATTTTGATATTGGTTTCGATAACAAAATAAGTACTTAGTTTGATGTCTGATCATACAATTTAGAAATCAACAGCAAAATGAGATCAAAATATGTAATCAATAATGATGATTCATATTTGAAAACAAATTATGATTTCAATTTGCTGTCACAATCAAAATATGTTTTCTACATGCTCTCATTATGTTTTCAGACTTTGCTCGGGAAACTAACCTTTCTTTTCTGTTAGAATAACTTCTAGGATGGTTTAAAAATCAGTTTTACATCCCAATACAACTTATTGGTCGTTAATTTTCAATTTAGTTAAAGAAAATTGCAACAAATTAACTTATAGGAGCATTTGATAACAGATAGGAACATTTAACACATACTTTCTCTCAGTAGGTATGTTTCACTGGTTTCATTGCTGCAGAGAGTTTAGAGAATTAAATAGTATGCAGAGTTTCTAAAATCCATCCGATAGAATACAAAGTTCTTTCTTATTCAACTTTTTGTTACCTCTACTTGAAATCTAAGAGTTTTACTGAACCTTTCTCAAGAAGCCTACAGTGATAATAATGCGCTGCAGCTTTTAGGATTGGTATTAATTAGGAAGGTTAAGATCATACGCTCGATTTAGATAACAATTACTCACAAAACCCTGGAAAAACTTGAAAATCTCAAGGAATTGTCCATTATCCATTAAGTACTTGTAATACTAATAAATAATATATTTTTTAATTCAATAGTTGATGAGGTATTTCCTTTGGTATTTCATAAGTTATAACGTGTTTTGAGGGGTCCAGATTTTGTCGTGAGCAAGCCTAACAAATGCTCGAAGTTCAAAAGCTTGAGCGAATAGATTCAACTTGGTGTAGTGTTTCGAAGAGAGAGATTGGATAATGAAGACAATCCTTTCTCTGTATTTACCCGTGTATATAATCAGTGGACTAGATATGTGATGATATTATACAAAGTAACAAATTTTCTAGGGGGGGGCTAGCCAGATCCTAGGTGGGGCTATAGCCCCCCCTAGCCCCCCTGTAGTTACGCCAATGATTCTACCATGCATCTTCTCCTGGGCCTTGGGTTGTTTACTTTCGGCAGAAAGTGAAAAGCCTAGATTTTCTCGGCATTAAGCGAGATTTGACGCGTCGTTTTCCGAAAACTGATTTCCATCAGGTAAATCGGAACAAACTACGCATAACCGCACCTACATACAAGGATGCAAACGAAATCGCTAAAGACAAGGCCTACAATGTTGAATATTTGGTTTATGTTCCCTCGCGGGAGGTCGAAATCGAAGGTGTGATCAACGCAGCGAGCCTGACTTGCAAGGATGTACTTGCGGGAAAAGGCCGCTTAAAGAATGCAATGGAGTCTACTGTGGATATTCTGGATTGCAAGGAGTTGCATTCAGCTGCCATGGTAGATGGTAAAAGAGTGTATTCTAAGTCAGGTTCGCTTCGGGTGACGTTCGCCGGTTCGATTCTCCCAAAATATGTAGATATTGAAAATATGTTATTTCCGGTGCGTCTTTTTGTGCCGAGGGTGTTCAATTGTACCAACTGCAAACAGTTGGGGCACACTGCCGAGTTTTGCGACAACAAGCCCCGTTGTGGCAAATGTTTTGAAAAGCATAGGGAGGAGTCCTGTCAACAACAAGCTACAAAGTGTGCTTATTGTGGCATGGATCCTCCCCATGGTTTGCAAGAATGCCCGGTGTACAAAAAGCGCACCCAAAAAGTGAAGCGCTCGTTGGTACAGCGCTCCAAGCAGTCGTATGCGGAAATGGTTAAGTCGCAAGACACATCCGCCACAACCACCACCACGGCTGCTATTTCAGCTGCCGTTCGAGTAAGTGATTACTACGATTCTATTGCCACTGATGAATTGGACTCCGACGTAGCTGATATGGATGATTCTTCGGAGGTACACGTGCCCGAAAAGAGGAAGCAACCGTCTTCCCCGGGATCGCGCCGTAAGAGAACAGAAGTCATCCATAAAAGCTTGCCAAAATCTGAAGGTAATGGGGGATTATTTAAAATCCCGAAGCAATCTGTCTTCACTGCTCCTTTGGATCCTAGTTGCAGCAAGACATTCCCGCCATTGTTTAAAACCGATGTTTCCAAGAAACATCCGGTTAGGAGAATCAATGAAAGAAAAATACAATTCGCACTTCCAGAAAAATATTCCGTCCAAGCGAGGATTGATCTCCTTTAAGGACCTCGTGGACCGTTTTTGAATTTGTTCAATATTCCGAATTCATTGAGGCCACTCATTGATCTTTTATACCAACAGTAGAAAGTTATCTGAAGCAATTGACTGTTTCATGGCCCTTCTTGCAGAAATTGTATCTTTCGATGGATAATACGGCCATACAAGATACAATCACTGTGCTGCAGTGGAACTGTCATAGTCTGAAAAATAAATTAGACGTGTTCAAGTTTGATTCACAATTCCGATTGCGATATATTTGCACTCTGTGAAACATGGCTTTCTTCTGAAGATGAAATCAACTTCCACGATTTTAATATTATTCGCCAAGATCGGGAAGATCATTATGGCGGCGTTCTTTTGGCGATACACCAGTGCTACTCCTTCTACAGAATTCCCATTCCGACTGTTAATGGCCTAGAGATCGTCGCTTGCCAAATAAATGTAAAGAATAAAGATCTTTGCATAGCTTCAGTGTACATTCCTCCAAATGCCTCTATTAATCGTCGACATTTTTGGAGCGCAGTCTCCCTCCTATCATCTCCAGTATTGATATTGGGTGATATGAACGCACATGGTATTGGATGGGGCGAAAGATATGACGATTATAGAGCGCCTATTTTCTATGATTTGTGTGACGATTTCAATTTGAATATTTTGAACACTGGTGAAGTAACTCGAATAGGACCAAATGGTCAACAAAGCCGTATTGATCTGTCTTTATGTTCAAATTCACTATCATTAGATTGCACGTGGAAGGTAATTCAAGATCCCCTTGGTAGTGACCATATGCCGATAGTCACCACAATTAAGAGTGGCTATCAACAATCTGAGCCAGTTAATGCTCCTTTCGATCTCACGAAGAACATTGACTGGCAAAAATTTGCATCGGCTGTAAAATTGGTATTGAATCAACTGATACTCTTCCCCTTTGGATGAATATCGATTCCTTACTGAGTTGATTCAAAAAGCGCACTAGAAGCTCAGAAACGACGCGTTCCAAGTACATCTGTCATCAGAAGACCAGCCACTCCTGGATGGGATGATGAATGTACTAAGTTGTATTCTGAGAAATCTGATGCCTTCAAGGCCTTCCGTAAACACGGAAGGTCAGAGCTTTTGAAGAGTATTTGAGGCTCGAAAGAAAACTCAAAAATCTTCTCAAGGAAAAAAACGTAGCTACTGGCGACGTTTTGTCGAGGGACTATCACGAGAAACCTCAATGACAACACTTTGGAAAACGGCTCGCAACATGCGTAACCGCATTTCCACCAATGAGAGTGAAGAATACTCCAATCGATGGATATTCAACTTCGCAAAAAGGTCTGTCCAGATTCCGTACCAGCAGAACCGCTATTTCGAGAATCAGTCACTGATCCCGGTTCTTTGGGTGGACCATTCACAATGCTGGAACTTTCTATGTCTCTTCTTTCATCGAATAACTCTGCTCCGGGATGCGATAACATCAAATTCAATCTTCTTAAAAACCTCCCAGATATCGCAAAAGACGATTACTTGACCTGTACAACTGTTTCATGGAGTACAACATTGTGCCACCTGAATGGCGACAGGTGAAAGTAATAGCTATTCAAAAGCCTGGAAAACCAGCGTCTAATCACAATTCATACCGACCGATTGCCATGCTATCATGCATGAGAAAATTATTGGAGAGAATGATCCTTTCAAGAGTCGACCATTGGGTCGAAGAAAATGCATTGCTTTCAAATACTCAGTTTGGATTTAGAAAAGGGAAAGGAACAAACGATTGTCTAGCGTTGCTTTCTTCAGATATACAACTGGCTTTTGCGCACAAGGAGCAATTGGCTTCAGTATTCTTGGACATTAAGGGCGCTTTTGATTCAGTTTCCATAGAAGTACTGTCAGACAATCTGCACAGTAATGGATTACCCGTTATTTTGAATAATTTCTTGTACAATTTGTTGTCAGAAAAACAAATGAACTTCACACTCGGCACTCTGACAACTTCCAGAAATAGTTACATGGGCCTTCCCAAGGTTCATGTTTAAGTCCCTTGCTTTATAATTTCTATGTCAAAGATATTGACAATTGTTTGGAAGGACAATGCACGCTCAGACAACTTGCAGATGATGCCGTGGTCTCTAAGAGGCCCATGTGCAGCTGTCTTGCAAGGACCATTGCAAAGTACCCTGGATAATCTGACTGTTTGGGCCAGACATTTAGGGATCGAGTTTTCACCGCAAAAAACTCAGTTGGTTGTGTTTACTAAGAAGCGGTATCCTGCTCAACTGAAACTCAAGCTGTTGAATGATGACATCAACCAATCTTTATCTTCTAAATACCTTGGGGTCGTGTTTGATTCCAAATGTACCTGGAAACTCCACATTGAGTATTTGATACAAAAATGTCGGAAAAGGATCAATTTTCTACGTTCTATCTCCGGAACATGGTGGGGTGCTCACCCGGAAGACCTCATCAAACTCTATAGAACGACTATTCTCTCTGTTTTAGAGTATGGCTCCTTCTGCTTCCTCTCAGCAGCTGATTGCCACCTGATCAAATTGGAACGAATTCAGTATCGTTGTTTGCGTATTGCCCTTGGCTGCATGCATTCAACGCATAACATGAGCCTGGAGGTGCTTGCTGGAGTCACTCCTTTAAAGCACAGTTACTGGGAGCTCTCGCTTAGAATACTCATCAAATGTGGAACAAGTAACACACTTGTTCTAGATAACTTCGATAATATGCTTGAACTAACTTGTCGTTCAAGATTCCTGAGAGTTTATCTCAACTACATATCATCAGATCTTTGTCTTCCGTGTTATAATCCTCCTCGAGTTCACTTCACCAACGACAGTTCCTCAACTGTATACGATCTGTCCATGAAACATGCTATTCAAGGAATACCAGATCATCTTCGACAAATATCTATTCCCTCACTTTTTTCTGAAAAATATGAACATGTCAATTGCAACAACAGATATTTCACTGATGGTTCTCGCATCAACGGATCCACTGGCTTCGGTGTTTTCAATGTAACTTCAACCACCTTCCAAAAACTTCAGGAACCGTGTTCGGTTTATGTTGCTGAGCTGGCAGCAATTAACTTCGCTTTGGGGATAATTTCCAATCAGCCCGTAGACCATTATTTCATCTTCTCGGATAGTCTTAGTTCTATCGAGGCACTCCGGTCGATGAAACCCGTTAAGCACGCATCTTACTTTCTTACAAACATAAGAGAGCAGATGCGTGTTTTGGTCGAAAGATCATTCAAGATTACCTTTGTTTGGGTCCCATCTCACTGCTCAATCTACGGCAATGAGAAGGCAGACTCGCTGGCAAAGGTGGGCGCACAGGAAGGTGAGGTTTATGATAGACAATTCTCGAGTAACGAGTTTTTCCCATTAGTCCGTCAGAGAACTCTTCAAAGTTGGCAAAGGAATTGGACACACAATGAACTCGGACGGTGGCTATTTTCCAAAAGTTTCTGGGCGAGCGTGGTTCAGAGGTGAGGACTTAAGTCGAGGCTTCATTCGCGTGATGTCGAGACTTATGTCCAATCACTATTCACTAAACGCACATCTGTACAGAATAAACCTTGTCGATAGCAACTTATGTAGGTGCGGAGCCGGTTATGATGACATCGATCAAGTAGTTTGGTTCTGCTCGGAAAACGACGCCTCCAGAGAGCGACTATTGGATACCCTAGTGGCCCGAGGTAAACTACCCTCCAGGGAAATTCGAGGTGTTTTGGAGGATCGTGATGCGGTCTATATGCAGGCCATTTATAGATTCATTTGTGATTCTGACATCAAAATCTAAATTTTGTTTTTTCTACTGTCAAAGTTTTTTTGTACTGTCTCTGTCTCTATGTTCCGAAGATCTCCGTTACTCAGGCCATCCGGAGGACGCCCCCAGTAGAATCAATCCTCGAGCACGACGACACGCCACATCGTCCCTTACGCCAAATGCCCGGATGAGCAGCCGAAATTCCTTGATTCCGAATCCTAAGCCTCGTCCATCCTTTAATATTGTAAACTAACCTCGAGTCACCACGAGTACGCTGGCTCCTATCCCTCTCTTACTAACTGGAAAAAATGACATTGATTGTATATATCACAAAGAAATATGGCTCCGTAAAGTGTTATACACGCCTGAGCCTACCAAATAAACGAACTTGGAAAAAAAAGGGCGATATGCTGGATTGTGGCAACTACCGCGTACACATGTCCAAGGGCTGCATACAAGGTACTCTCGCAAATGTTATGCCGTCGAATAGCACCAATTGCAAGAGAGTTCGTGAGGCAGTTCCAAGCGGGATTCATGTGCTAACGCTACACCACGGACCATGTGTTCGCCATACGCCAAATATTCCAGAAATGCCGCCAATACAACGTCAGCTATTCATTGATTCCAATGCCCCATATGGTACAATCGATCGAGATCAGATATGGCAAATAATGCACAAACGCGGATTTCCGGATAAACCGATACGGTTAGTCAACGCGACGATGGATCGGGTGATGTGCGCAGCTCGAGTTTCGAGGACATTCTCGAGTCCCTTTGAAACGCCCAGATGGTTACAGGAAGGTGATGGTTTCTCGTGCCTGCTATCAAACATATCGCTTTGGAGGGGTAATACGAAGGGCAGGGATTAACACGAGCGGTAAGGTTTTCATGAAGTCCGTTCAGCTGTTTGGTTTCGCCGTCGACATTGATATTATGTCACGTAACTTTAAGAAGATTAAGGTAACCTACATCTCACTGAATAGGAAAGCTAAGCGGATCAGACTAGTCATCAACACGTCGAAGAAGATGTACATGAAAGAAAGAGGCTCAAGAGAAGACAACGTAAAGCATCCACTACGAGTTTGTATCGGTAGTGAAGGAATCGAGGCGGTTGAAGAATTTGTGTACTTGGGCTCACTGGTGACTTCCGATAACGATACCAGCAGAGAAATTCGGAGAGTCATCATGGCAAGAAATCGTACGTACTTTAGACTCAGCAAAACGCTCCGATCGAATAACCGTGTCAAACTGACTATCAACAAAACGCTCATTAGACTGGTGGTCCACTACGGAAACGAGACCTGGTCGATGCTCGTGATGGCGGACGGTACGTGGAAGAGGCGAGTAAATCACGAGTTGCATCAGCTGTTGGGGAAACCATCCATCGTTCACACCATCCATGGCACCAGTCATTTCGGCCTTAGCCTAAATAATTTATTCTTTCAATGTATCAAACAAATGAGCTTCTGCAATCCGTTTGAATTCGCTATTGTACTATTTCGACAGTAGTTCTTATCAAAATCGTTGTGAGATAATTTGGTAGAGAGTTGATTACTTTACTCTGATTTGATAAATATGTATAACAAAGCAAGAAACAGTGATATTTAATTTGGATTGACTTTTAACGCTTACCTCATAATAATTAGAAGCAGTTCCTAATTTGTGCTACTCATCCACCATGAGAACCAGACAAAACGATGACCCAACAACTTCATTCCGGTTCATTGCCCGCCCTCTTGACAAGGGCTGCCACTCTCCTGTTGCATATTTTCATGCCGTTTATTCATATTGCGACACGATCTCGTTCGTAGAGCCCGTTTACAATCGTGACAATGCAAATCATCTCAACGAGAATGGTATGAGAAAGAAAGTGCTTTCTGTCAAAACATGACGCAAAGGCAACCCCCATCATGCAAGACAACGTTGACTTGCAACCGACAAATTGACGATCTGCAAGCAACAATAATCGTAAAAGCCTTCATTGGGGACGTGGGTCACTATGGGGGGTCATTCGGCTTACATCACAGGCATCGCAGGCATCGAGTTTGATATCGTTGATGATGACGACGGTGGTGGATGAGTCAAACGATTCCAGACGATTTACCGATCATCTGCGCTAGAGTCAGTCGGTGGTCAGAGAAATTGACTCGATTAAATGCAAACCATGAGTAGACTCCAATGACAGCCAGAAACAATGCAGGAACACGAACGTTAAATATCAAAAGCTGTAGGCTACAGCAATGTTACGTAAGTTGAGCGTAGCTTTGCAATGCGAGACCCGTCGCAAATTTTTCCGCTACGATAGACTAACGACCATCCGATGGATGCTTGATCTCTGGAGGTCAGCACTAATCTGTCGGTTATGGCTTATATTTTAACTCATCGGTTCTGCGCAAAGTGATGCCTTGAGGCGCCAATTTCAGCGTATAATCGGTAGCTTGGAGCGTCGTATGGAACTTTGTATGTGACTTTATAATACCTTTATAATACAAATCTAAAACTACTACTACGAATAATACTCTTTTATTAATAATGAAGAAAATAGAAAAGATTAATAGGTGAAAATACTATTTATGTTTTTTTCAGAACTCACAAATTGTTTACTATTTCCAGAAGAAGAAGTTACAGTGGGGAAACTCCAATTTATATGTCTTGGGCAAACATCGAAATAAGATCAGAACTAAAAGTTATACATTGTGTTCTCTTATGAAACCCATACCAAACAAAAGTCATCGAACTTTGCGATCTGAATGTGTTTAAAGATGCATCGGAAATGCATGCAAATTCAAAAAACAAGTTTGACACGTTTGGAAAGCAACTTCCCTGGTGCACTGCCGCCCCAAGCATAACTGTCCCATGTTGATCTGAATTTATATCAATATGGGGCAAGTATGCTAACGACGACAATGAAAACTACGAGAATGCCATAAAACGAGCTAGCTAATCAGTGTTTCTATGGTCGAACATCGAAACACGGTCTACTACAAAAGATAACCCATTTGCAAAGGTACAACTCAAGACAAAAACAAAAAAATCAAGGAGAAACGTCACATCAAAAAGTATTATAAATTCAATGACACGCAAAAACTGTGGAATGAAAAGAATTAATTGTAAATATAGGACTTTTTGATATAAACTTTTTAGTTAAAATTTAAAAACACTATAAATCTCTGAGCCTTCTATTAAAAGTCGGTTTTGGTGCGGCCCTATATAGGCTTTCCGTTAACTTAGTATGTATACGAAACAGGAAAAAATAACAGTATGAGTGGCGTCCCACAAGGAAATTCGATGTCCAATCAATTTTGTTTCCAAATAACTGGAATTTTAATTGAGCTTTGCCTCTTTTTCGTGTTGAAAAGAATTTAAAATAACAAAATATTCTCAGCTGTACAAAGCGACCTCGAAACGAATCAAAACAGACACAAATTCTTGTTTTAGCAAATGATATTCAGGCGACACTACAGATGTGTGCAGTCGCACGGTTCGTTCTATTCATTAGCATTTTATCACAACAGACATCATCCAGATCAGCAAGGACGTTTGGTTGAGTAAACCTAGTATGGCTATTTTTCACCATTTGACAATCGAGATACATGAATTCTAGTTTGTATATAGTTATAATAGTTGTAAATTAAATGTATTTATATGTTACAGATGCTTAAGATCTATAAAGATTTCCAATTCCTTATATACACAGATACAAATATATTGCGATTTTAAATATGTTTTAAGCACATATTTAGAGAATACAAATAAACGCAACATTTAATCGATTTAGTGTTTTTTTTAAATCAGAATAAATTTAAACTGTGCTTGCATGTAAAATTCAGTCAAAATTTTATTGAACATCGAAAGATAATCTGTTTTTGGGATCAGCTGCAATTATACACGTCCTTGAATTTACAGAACTATTTGCTGTGTAGATAATCATTAACCCTTATCCGGTATATAGGGGATCGGTGCGGCACATCATCCCATAGCTCCTATATTCATCTCATAAAAAAACAAAGCAATGAAAAGTAATTTGGTTTATTTTTGTGATTTTTTCAGCAGTGAACACGCATGTTAGCAAAAAGAAGCGACGAGATTGGCGCTGTATTTCTTTGTTCAGCGATAAGATGAATATATGTTCAGTGAGATGGAAAATGGAACAGTTCCCCTAGTACACGTCCGTCGAGAGGTGTAAAAATAAACTTTCGGCGTTTCTGAACCTGAACCTGGAAATTTTTCTCAGAAGAACCGTACATTCTGACTAGCGACTCTAATTTAGGATTGGCCTCTTGATCCCAGAGGTATTTTAGTTGTTAAAAATCCCTAATACTGTGATTAGTCAACTCTGGGATGTATACCGGACATGTTCTGTCCGTAATAGAACTTCTTCTCACCAGTCTGGAGACCCACCCTTCCGAAACCGGCTATAAGGGATCATATCCCGTGACATAACGACGACACAACATAATTATGTCATTATTTTGTGAACGTGTATTGGAAAATGACATCCGGGAATCAAAACGACCTAACCTGGCCACATTGCCATGGTCCAAGAGCATCCGGAATCCGGTTCCGGGGGAAAATTTTTGTGAAAATTCCAAATATGGCTTGCGACCAGGGTTGTGCTGTATCATTCTCATACGATAATGATTGTAATTATCGTTGTATAGCTTCTCAGGTGTGAAAAAAGGCGAGTTGTCGTTGGCGAGAACTTTTCAAACTTTAGAATCAATTGATAATAAACACAAAATTATTATTTGAATGTAAACCCTACAAAAACCAATGGAATGGCAGTAATGAAATTCAATCTGCTGTTTGGCATTGTGTGGTGGTGTTATATAGAGAAATACTTTCTGAAAGCAACGGTAAATGCTTCAAATTGAGATAAATTATCGAACGATTCTGACTCCCTAGCGAGTATCAATTTATAATTTGGATATGTTATCGCGAATATGAGAAAATTTGATATATATTTTTTTTCATCCCTGCTGGCGACACACAATTTCTCATTATTTTGCGAACAGAAGGTCGAAAGCGATTTCCGAGAATTGAAATATGTACTCCAATCTGGTCACATTGACTTGGTCTTACGGCATCCGGAATACGGCCCTGGTGGACCTCTTTTGCGAAAATTCCAAATATGACTCGCCGCACATCATTCCTCATTATTTTGCGATCAGGAGTTCGAAAGGGGGGGGGGGGCTTGAATCTATGACAAAAGGTCGAGGGACAAAAGGTCGACAGACAAAAGGTCGAAGGACAAAAGGTCGAATGGACGAAAGGTCGAAGGGACAAAAGGTCGACGGGACAAAATGTCGAAAGGACAAAAAGTCGAAGGGACAAAAGGTCGAAATTACAAAATTGGTTAAAATTGAAAAGCCATAGTATTGAGAACAAAACAAATGAAATCTATGATGTGAGTACCGTCATCGGGGGTGACACTTGGCCAAATAAGGGTCAGATTGGCTCATGTTTTCAACAAATTCAGCACAAGGAAAATGTAATATAAGACCCTTTTCGAGCGATTCAGATAGCCGACCTACAGACTCTAATTTCTACACAAAACTCTACCACTAATATGCAATATGCATAAGCACATTCATTCATTTATTTAGCTTACATCTAAACAGAAACCACTGAATCAGCAATTTGACGCCACAATACACGAGTTAATAATTCGAGAACACGGAGTTCTGTTAAAAAAAAAATTAAACGTCTCACTACCTTCACTGTACACAACCAACTGATTTATTATCCTTAACTTAACTACATTACAAGTATGCTAAGTCTGCACTGGCTCGGTAGGTACAGGTTTGATGATCGCCCTCGATATCGTTCTCCTGGTTCTGTTTATGCGCCTCGATGTTGCCAACTCCAAAATGCTGACACCGATGGGAACGTCGATGGAAATTCACAAAATCCGGTCAGCAACGACGTTAACTCACGGTTCGATACCGCATCTCTCCAGCCTCGTATGCGCCCCACGCAGGTCAAGTCGTTTTACACTTGGTCTGCCCACCTCGCTCGCTGTGCTTCATGCCGTCTCGTATCTAGTAGCGAACACCATCTTTGCAAGGTAGTTGTACGGAATTCTTGCAACATGCCCTGCCCATCGTACCCTTCCGGCTTTAGCTACCTTCTGGATACTGGGTTCGCCGTAGAGCGTGGCTTGCTCGTGGTTCATTGTTCGCCGCTACACACCGTCTTTTTGTACACCGCCAAAGATGGTCCTCAGCACCCGTTTCTCGAATACTCCGAATGCTTGCATATGCACAATCATGATTTTATCCTGAAACACTTATGCAGGATCGTTCATGCTGTGTACCATAAGAGAGATTTTTTCGTAATGTTGTACAATATACAACATCACGCATGTATGAGTGTTAAAATGATTCGAACGGTTGAATCACCGAATAATGTGCATAATGTAAACTGTTATGTACGGCTTAAGGCCAGTCTTTGTGTACATGATTCAGTGTTTATTTCTTATTTAAAACCAATAATAACGCCACGTTGAATTAAAACCAATAATATTCCCATCTAATACATGATGATGATTGGAAAATGAATTTGACACACATTTATACAAAAGACTTCTGATTCTCCATGATCGATATCGGAATGTAATGTATAGGAATGTATAGGACACTGAATCAAAGATACCTAAACCAACGTATTTCACTCAAGCAACACGTGTTACAAGAGCACGATCTAACAAGTTTTAATTTTTCAGTTCTCGTCCCGAGAACTAATCAAAATCATACAATGCTCGGCCTGGCTGTTGAATATTCACCGTAAATTGGTTAAAGAACTGCCCATGAAATAAAGAAGGAGAAATCTCTGGAAAATGTAACAAGCTAATTTTTTTTTCAGAAACATGTTTTCAAACTTGTCGTAAATTTAGTATTTTTCATGTATACAGAATTATAGATTTTTAAATTTTGTCCATTCGACTTTTTGTCCCTTCGACCTTTTGTCCCGTCGACGTTTTGTCCCCTCGACCTTTTGTCCCGTCGACCTTTTGTCCCGTCGACCTTTTGTCCTTTCGACCTTTTGTCCCTTCGACCTTTTGTCCCATCGACCTTTTGTCCCATCGACCTTTTGTCTCTTCGACCTTTTGTCCGTCGACCTTTTGTCCTTCGACCTTTTGTCTTTCGACATTCTGTCCCAAAGCCGGGGGGCTTCTTAGCTTAGCGGTAAGATGCGCGGCTATAAATCAAAACCATGCTGAGGGTGGCTGGGTGGAAGAAGAAGTTCGAAAGTGACTTCCGGGAATTGATATGATCCAATCTGGCCCCGGAGGATCACTTTTGCTTTAATTCCAAATATGGCTTGCGACACATTATATGTCATTATTGTGTGACCAGGAGTTCTAAAGCGACTTACGGGTTGTTCGAGCGATGACGAAGTACCGGGGTAATAATTACTGCACAAGAGATACTATCCAGTTCACGTTTATTTCAAGACTAAATTCATGTGTTTCTGCGTGTCCTATTTATAGTCGGCTCTACCCTATTATACATTTAAAAATCTTCTACACAGAAAAAAATTCCATGGTAAAAGTTATTATTTCGTAGACTACGCCTTGTTTTTAAAACTACTATAACATTTCAGGTTCATTAACCATGGTTTCAGACAAATTCACCACTGATTCAGTTCATGTAACAACATTCCGCATGCACCACAGTTGACCACCACAGTTAAAATCAAACGGGTTTGTTATCTGCTGAAAATCGTCGGTGCGTATTCTTAAAATAACCCTCGGAATGGTAGTTTCCACTGCAACATTTTTTTGCGTGTAGAATTCTATTCAATTCGTAAGCTTATTGTATGCAAGTTAATGCAAGTACTAAAGATTTGTATTGTGTAAAGTGTACGTATGGCTGAATGTTCTAAAACTGTCGATAACAATGAATGTAAATAAACAAATGATTCTGTGTTGAAGATCTAGAATGATCGAAGGTAAGTAATTTGAAGTAATGAGTAAATTATTTGATTAATATTATGTTTTCTTCTTTCCAGGCATGATTTTATGATGCTCCAGCTGTGGAGCTACGTATGACCAAAAGGGGTAAGTATTTAATGGAATCTAGTGGTGTTTTGAAGTGCGGCTGGCAGCATGAGGCATGCTGTATCCGCTGGTGTGGTGCTAGAATAAAACACCCCGGTGGCTTGCTGCTGGCCGCAACATTCCGCCCACCAAATTGGGGATAATTTGCAAAAGATGCGCTGGAAATAATGCATGATTACGTTCGATAATTGCACTTTTTCATAAGACTGGATATGACACTGCTCTTGGTCTTGGTTTTGATGATGACAAAATGCATATTGTTGTGATGACGTCGGAGTATCGCTTCGATGACTGAAAGTGATCAGTTGATAAAAATGTTCGTTGAGATTTTGGTTTTTGACGAAGTTTCTGCCGCCCACCTTGAGCCATCGGGTTAAATGCAGGGTTGGATGGGGATTCTTCGTAGATGACAATGCCCTTTATCCTATACTCTCCTTCGTATGATACCAACAACTTGCGCGTTGCAGCCAAAGTAGACAATCCATGCCACCCACCATAGACGAATCACTTGGTGTGAGGATATCGTGCTGAAGAGGTTTGGCTTATGATGCTGAACGATGTGATGTGGGTTCCTGATGAGCTTCATTCTACCCACCTTGAGCAATCGGCTTGACTTGTTTAGCTGGGAGGAAATACTTTGTTGATGACGGTGACTTTCCTCCCATACTCTCCTTCGGATGAAGATGAAAGCGAAGACTTGCATGTTGTAGCGAAGATGGTTGGTAACTCGTGCCGCCCACCGTGCACGAATGATATGCTGAGATGATGTGGTGTTGAAGAGAATTTGCTGAAGCTGTTTCTTGAGTGGTGGAAATTGCCGATGTGATGGAGAAAAGATGTCGATCGATTTCGGTGACCTGAAGACGGCTATGTTGGTGGATGACCCATGCAGATGAATGATTCCGTTTGCTGGTGATGAGATGCCATGTTCTGCCATGTTGGATGACTGTTTTTTCTTGCTCTGTTCTCCGTTAGCAGATAGACGTATACATGCTTCATAGTGTGTCGATGATTGTTGTCGATGGTTGATTGAGATTTCATTCAGCTTCTTGATTGAAGCTACGTTCTTGGAATGAATGGGTTTCGTTGCTTGAATTTCCGATGAATGTTGCTTGCTTGTGTGGTAAGTGATTGAATGGGATTGGGATGAAAACTGTGGCTGATCTTCACTTCCCGACGGTTGCACTGTCTTGATGACGACTTCTGGTGCAGGTTGGCCGATGATAGCTTCCTGAGAGATGGCTTCTTGTGGCGGTTGGACGAGTGATGAAATTTGAGAGTTTGCTGTGCTTGCATCCTGAAGGCAATCATTTTCAACCGATGCTGCAGTTGAAAATCGCTCCAGTGATGGATTGTGCTGGGTCAAAGTGTTGAGGTTTTGAAGACAAACGATGTCGGCTGCGTTGAGCGTTCGTATGCTTCGGCGGTGTGGATTCCAAGGTTGGCTTGGGTGGTGCGTATTGATGACGGGTTACGGTCGATCCGATAGTGTTGAACTTCGGATAACAAAGACATTATTTGCCAGTGAGTCGTTGAACGGTGGTACTGGATTTCTCTTGATTCGCCATTGAATTCTGGGCCTCTGGTGATAACCTAACTACTATGTACACTAATATTTACAATAAAAATTTGATAACCTAGATTAGAACTAGCGCCCTAATTGGAGCCTGATCCGAATGCAAGCAACGGACCCTAAACTTTTCTTTACACTCACCGAAGCGTTCATGTAAGGTTTTTATTCCGGCCAGACGGTGGACCTCTAATGTTCTTGTCCTGGGAGGGGTGTTGAGGATCATCCTCAGGAATTTGTTTTGGACCCGTTGAAGTTTGAGGTGGTGGGTTTTAGCGCAGCTCTCCCAGACCGGCATGCCGTATTCGATCAAAGGGGGGATGATTTGCTTGTAGACAGCAAGCTTATTTGTCATGGACAATGACGACCCAAAGGGTATAGTAGTTTCAACAAAACGTTACACTTTGTCACCGTTTTGTCAACATGTTGCCTGAAAATAAGCTTGCTGTCGAGGGTGTCAAGCCAAGGTAGTCGGCCTCATTGGCCCATTCCACAGTCGTGCCATTGAGGATGATTTTACAGTCCCCAGGCGGAACATGTTTAGGGGATTTGGAGTGGGGGAAAATGATGACCTGGGTCTTCGCCGCGTTAATACAGATCTTCCAGCTGGTGAGGTACTCTGTCAGGGCATCCAGGCCTCGTTGGAGTTTTGCCACTAGCGCTCTGATCACTCTACCGTTGTAGACGATGGAGGTGTCATCTGAAAAGCAGGGGCCCGAGGATACTGCCCTGGGGGACGCCTGCGACAATGTTATGCGCATTGGAACTCGCTCCGCTGATTGAGACCCGGAATGTCCTTGCCGACAGGTAATTGTTGATGATTTTAACCAGGTAGCTAAATTCATGTGTTTCTACGTGTCCTATTTATAGTCGGCTCTACCCTATTATACATTTAAGAATCTTCTAGAATTCTATTCAATTCGTAAGCTTATTGTATGCAAGTTAATGCAAGTACTAAAGATTTCTATTGTGTAAAGTGTACGTATGACTGAATGTTCAGAACTGTCAATAACAATGAATGTAAATAAACAAATGATTCTGTGTTGAAGATCTAGAATGATCGAAGGTAAGTAGTTTGAAGTAATGAGTAAATTATTTGATTAATATTATGTTTTCTTTTTTCCAGGCATGATTTTATGATGCTCCAGCTGTGGAGCTAGGTATGACCAATAGGGGTAAGTATTTAATGGAATCTAGTGGTGTTTTGAAGTGCAGCTGACAGCATGAGGCAATATCAGTGGACAGGTGCTACCGGTGCCTTGAGTCCGGGCACAAGTCTTATGACTGCAAGGGCCCAGACCGAAGCAAGATGTGTCGTCGCTGCGGCGAGGAGGGACACAAGGCGCAGGAATGCGACAAGGCACCTAGGTGCCTTATCTGCGCCAGTAAGAAGCAGGCCTGGAACCATGCTATGGGCGGGCCTGCGTGTCCCTTCGGAGAAGCCAATCGGAAAAAGCCGTGCAAGTAACACAGCTGAATCTGAATCACTGTGCACCTGCCCAGCAACTGCTGTGGCAGGCGGTCTCGGAGTCGAGGATCGATGTCGCCCTCCTGTCCGACCCGTACAACGTCCCTGCCGGCAATGGCAACTGGGTGGCGGACGGGTCTAGGTCGGCGGCAATCTGCACAACGGGAAGGTACCCCGTTCAAGAGGTTGTACACTCCTCCGCGGAGGGTGTCGCGGTCGTGTCGGTGATCAATGGGGTGTTCTATTGTAGCTGCTACGCCCCACCAAGGTGGCCAATGGAACAGTTCAACCAGATGATCGACAGGCTATCGGCCGACCTAGTAGGTCGGAGCCCGTTCGTTATAGCGGGAGACTTTAATGCTTGGGCAGTGGAATGGGGCAGCCGCTGCACCAATCAGAGGGGACAAGCGTTACTCGAGGCACTTGCAAAACTCGACGCAGTGCTTGTCAATGACGGAGCCAGTAGCACATTCCGTAGGAATGGGGCCGAGTCTTGGATAGATGTAACGTTTGTCAGCCCCAGTCTGGTCTCGGACCTGGACTGGAGGGTAGACGAGGGCTACACCCATAGTGATCACCTAGCAATTCGCTTCAAGATCAACTATGGTGTGCAGCGTCCGAGGGCGGGTGATCCCTGTCAGGTCCGTGGGTGGAAGACCAATCACTTCGACAGCGAAGTTTCCACCGCGGCCCTGGGACTGGAGGCCAACACCGACAGTCTAAGCGGGGATGCGCTGATAGCTGTCCTATCACGCGCGAGCGACGCTACTATGCCGAGGAAAGCCCTGCCAAGAAATAGTAGACGCCCGGTATAGAGTAGAGTGGGGCAAGAGTACGCACTTAGTTTTCAATCAATCATGTGGCCCTAATGAAGCAAGCTTCTGCATATCAAATCAGTGTCGATGATTCATATACTCTTCCTTTATGTTACCCAGTGGAAAAAATATTGAAATGATTGAGATTCGTTTTAGTAGAACCCTTATTGCAAGACAAGTGAAAAACGCACTCTTACCCCACCGGTGGGGTAAAAGTGCGCATCGGGTGGGGTAAAAGTACGCATTTATCCAATCATGTGCTTTAAGTATATATTAACACAAATAAGAGTTAATAACATTTAATTGATGTTTAATAAGCATATATTAGGGAATGTTTAAAGATAACGTAACTCTCAAAGGGGGAGGGGGTCCTAAAAATGTGCACTTTCATACGAAAAACCATTGCTTTTTATATAAACAAAAAACTACAGAGGTAAAAATATATATATATCAGGTTTCGCGTGGCGTATACAAAGAAATTTTCCTTAAAGAAAGTCCACCAATCACGTAACGTAAAATTTTACTATTTCATCACCCCTCCCCCCCCCCCCCCTATCTTACACTATTTGTATAAATCCTCTAAAAATTATATGGATCGTCACACATCTCGCAACCCCTCCCAGCTAAACGTTGCGTAATTTATGAATGTTTCTTTTGATTAAATGAAATTGTCATTTAGATGAAATCGTGTTTTCGTACTATGTTTAGGTGTACAACCAGTTCTAATACAATTTCATTATTTCGCTAAGTCCTTTCTAACACCGAATTACTTCAACTTATCCTAAAAACTTGTGATAATTTCGAATTCTGTCCCTTTTTTCTTAGTTGTGGATCTTAACGCTCTGGAAGAAGTCTTATTTCGGCCGGAGATACGGGTTTGACATCATAACTTGAAGATTCATATGCGTACTCTTGCCCCACCGGTTCCTGCGTACTTTTACCCCACAGTCCCAAAAAATATTCAAGTAATGGTTTTGACTTCTTGGAAAACCAACCGGATTGGTGTTCTGTACCATAAAGTACTCTATACAATAGGTTATCGAAATGGTATAATGTTCACCTGATTGAACGTGTATATGGTAATGAAATACTAGTTGCGGAAATCCAATTATTTTTAGCAAAATGACCAAAAAGTTATCTAACTCCATATCTCCTTTGTTGTTTATTCAAATCGTTTACAATTACACATGATAATGGTTGGCCAGAATATCTGTCAAACTGATGCAGTGCTGCTAGTTTATCTTTTTTTATTACTTCAAAAAATCGAAAACGTACTCTTACCCCACGCGCACTCTTACCCCACTCTACTCTACTGGTGGAGTGCCGAAATTGCAGCCCTACGATCAGCCTGCCTCAAGGCTATGCGTAGGACGCAACGAGCCCGCACTGAGGAGGAAAGAGCGGTCCGCCGGGAAGTGTTTCAAGCTGCGAGACTGGCCCTTAACAAGGCCATCAAGAGCAGCAAGAGAGCGTTCTTCGACAACCTGTGCGAGGGTGCCAATGCGAACCCGTGGGGTGTCGCCTATAGGATCGTGATGGCCAAGACCAAAGGGGGCTCTTCACCCCCCGAACGGTCACCGGACCGGTTGGCGAGGATTATCGAAGTACTCTTCCCGTCCCGAGCCACAAGTCCCTGGCCTCCTCCTGCACTGCAAGGCGCTGGGAGTGTGGCCGAAATGGTGGCTCCGGTGACGAACGAAGAGTTACTCGCAGTGGCTAACACCCTTGCGATGAACAAAGCTCCAGGCCCCGATGGAGTTCCAAACAGTGCACTCAAGGCAGCGATCATAGCGAACCCGAACATGTTCAGGCTAGCTATGCAGAGATGTCTCTGGGGCAGAAGCTAATCGGAAAAAGCCGTGCAAGGGGGCAGCAGGGACTATGTCCAAGGGCCTTACGAACCCTCCCAACGGCCTCTGCGAGTCAGGGGGCCTGTCTAGGACGTGGTGCGGTTTGGCAGTGGGCTCTGTTAAACCCCTAAGAAAAGCTACATGTGTCCGCAAGCAGGCCCTACCAAAGCGACCTTGCGCCGCTCAAAGCGCACAACAGCCCAGGGAGTGCCAATTGGCATAGGGAGTGTCCCTACTTCGGTAGGGTAGCGCGTGAGCTGCTTCGGCAGGGAGTGAGTGATCTGTTTGTGCTGAGGCAGGAGTGTCATAGCGCGTCGCCGCTATTGTCACCTCGAAGCGCAGCAGAAGTCTGAGTATGGACTGCACATGCTGAGGTAGGAATGTCGTAGCGTTGATTGGTCCCTACATACCGCTATCGACACCTCGAGGCATGGCAGTGGAGTGTTAGAGTGAGCACCCGGTTACATGGAGCGAATGGTCTTTGGAGAAGCTGCTTCGGCGGCAGGGTAGCAGTGGGTTGTACCCACACACCTACAGTTGTGCACATGTGGTGCATGGGGAGTGTCCCTGCTTCGGCAGGGTAGCGTGTGGTCTGCTTCGGCAGTGATGTGATTGATCTGCTCGTGCTGAGGCAGGAGTGTCGTAGCGTAATATCTGTTGGCCCAGGCAGTTACCGCTATTGACACCTCGAGGCATGGCAGCGGAGCGCCTGGGAGAGCATCCAAGTAAGACTCAAATGGTGTGAATGGTGTGCGAGCACCCAAGTCAGTCTCGCATGGGACGGGTGCCTGTGTGAGCGATAATGAGCGAGTACGTTTAGTACTGCCATCCCCCAGAAGTAGTACTGGGAGGTAGTTCCTGGGGGAAACGATGGTGGAGCCCAAGGGAGTTTAGTCGGTATTACCGGTATGGTCGAGTCGGACACTCCAGTACACTTCCGTGTGGTAGTTTTGGCAACTACAATGTACGTGTACTGGGTTAGTGTGTAAATGCATTCTCCCTTGTAAAAAAAAAAAAAATATGCTGAGATGCCTGGATGAGTGTTGTTTCCCTGAGAGATGGAAAAGGCAGAAGTTGGTTCTGCTGCCGAAGGCCGGGAAGCCTCCGGGTGACCCATTGGCGTACAGACCAATTTGCCTGATCGACACGACGGGTAAACTGCTCGAGAGGATCATCCTCAACAGGCTCACCCCGTACGCAGAGGGTACGGATGGCCTGTCGAGTAACCAGTTTGGTTTTCGGAAGGGTAAGTCCACGGTGGACGCTATCAATTCAGTCCTCAAGACTGCAGAGGTAGCAATCCAACGGAAAAGGCGAGGAATTCGATACTGTGCGTTGGTGACACTGGACGTGAAGAACGCATTCAACAGCGCAAGCTGGGATGCCATCGCGCTCTCGTTACACCGGCTTAGCCTGCCGGTGGGACTGTACCGGATCTTGGAAAGCTACTTCCAGAACCGTGTGCTGCTATACGAGACCAATGCCGGTCAGAAAAGTGTTCCTATTACCGCAAGAGTCCCGCAAGGGTCAATCCTGGGCCCGGTACTATGGAACCTGATGTATGACGGGGTTCTGAAGCTGAAGTTCCCTCCTGGTGTGAAGATCGTCGGCTTTGCTGACGATGTAACCCTAGAGGTCTAAGGGAGTCAATCCCCGAAGTAGAGCTAACCGCAGAACACGCGATCAGCACTATGGCGGACTGGATGAGTGCGAGAGACCTTGAGCTCGCTCAACATAAGACGGAGGTGGTTATCGTCAGCAACCGTAAGTCGGCACAACATGCAGTTGTACACGTGGGAGACGTCGCGATCACTTCAAAGCAGAGTCTGAAGATTCTTGGGGTCATCATAGACGACAAGCTTACCTTCGGTAGCCATGTCGAATATGCGTGCAAGAAGGCTTCGACTGCTGTGGCGGCATTATCGAGGATGATGTCCAACAGCTCCAAGGTGTGCGCCAGTAGACGTAGGCTACTGGCAGGCGTCGCCGCATCTATTCTTAGGTACGGCGGCCCGTCCTGGGCAAAAGCACTGGGGGTAACCAGTTACCTGCAGAAACTGGAGAGCACCTACCGCTTGATGTGTCTCAGGGTAATATCGGCCTACCGCACGGTATCGCGCGACGCATCCTGCGTGATAGCGAGTATGATGCCAGTCGGGCTGGTCATCCGGGAGGACGAGGAATGTTTTGACCTACGTGGCACCAGAGGAGCCCGCGAGCGTACCAGGGTGACTTCGGTTGCCAGATGGCAGCGCGAGTGGGATAACTCCTCGAAAGGTAGGTGGACCCACCGGCTGATTCCTAACATATCAAGCTGGGTGGGGAGACCCCATGGGGAGGTTCACTTCCATCTGACACAATTCCTGTCAGGCCATGGCTGTTTCCGACAGTACCACCACAGGTTTGGGCACGCGGAGGTCCCCGTCTGCCCTGACTGCCCAGGTGTTGACGAAACTGCAGAGCACATACTGTTCGTATGTCCTCGTTTCGACGTCGAAAGAAGAGCAATGCTAGACGTTTGCGGCCGGGACACAACTCCGGATAATCTTATCCAAAGGATGTGTCAAGCGGTGGAGAAGTGGAACGCAGTCTCGACTACAACCACTCAGATTGCCTGCAGCTTGCAGAGAATCTGGCGCGCCGAGCAACAATCGACAAGCATGACTAACTTGTGATTGGTTAGTTAGAGCGAAAGTGCCGAACGCGAAGAAGTGTGTGAATGGTCTGCCCATGCAGAGGTAATGGCGCAGCGGGTGGCAACCCAGATCGTCACCTCGAAGCATGGCACAAGTGTGAATGAATAGGTGTATGTATGGACTGCACACGCCGCGCTGGGAGTAGCGCAGGAATGTTGGTTCCTACGACTACTGATACCCCGCGGCGTGGCAGAGGAGTGTGGGTGAGCATCCAAGTCAGTCTCACATGGTACGAAAGGAATGAGTTGAGTCGAGTTGAGCTAGTCTCATATGGCATGAACGAGGTGAGTCAGACTCACATGGTATGTCAGAAGTGGGAACCTATGCGAAGCGTCCCACAAGGGATGCCAGAGGGAGTGTTAGGTCGAATGACTCGAGTAGTATGTGTCAGCGCGAACTGAATGAAAGAGGTGAGCAGTCTCACATGGTACGATAAAGATGGGCATACAAGTTAGTCCCACATGGCATGAGAAGGGTGGGCACAAAAGTTAGACCCGCACGGCATGAGAAGGGTGGGCACACAAGTCAGACCCATAGGAGCGTTAGCGTGTGTGCAAGCATGGAGTGTATAAGCATGAATCAAGGGTTTGGGTGGGCATACAAGTTAGACCCACATGGCATGAGAAGGGTGGGCACTAGGGTGTCCCAAAATTGGACAAAGTCTGGGATTTTGGGGGCTCAACCTTCAAATGAAAGCTTAGGGTAAAACAAAAGAAAAATTGTTCTACGACAACTCTGGGAAATGACGTTTAGGGGTGGCCCGACGCGTTTTATGAAAAAAGTGCATTTTTGCCTTTCTCGTATACAAAGTATACGTAAAGGCTATATGTTCGCTCCAAAAACAAACTTTTTATAGGAGTCCCGGAGACCCATAGTGTTATATACCAATCGACTCAGCTCGACGAATTGAAGTGATGTCTGTGTGTATGTGTGTGCGTATGTGTGTGTGTATGTGTGTGCGCAAAATAATCTCACTCATTTTTCAGGCACTTATCATTAACCGATTTGCTCGCAACAAGTTTCATTCAACGCAGAATCATGTCCCATTGTTTCGTATTGAAAATTGGCCCAATCGGACTATGGGCTTCGGAATTATGGCCAAAATATATTTATGTATAAGAAAAATTCTCACTCACTTTTTAGACACTTACTCTTAGCTGATTTACTCGCAACAAGTTTCATTCGACGTAGAATCTTGCCCAATTGTTTCGTATTGAAAATTGGCCCAATCGGACTATGAATTTCGAAGTTATGGCCAAAATTCATTTTTTTACATAAGAACACGTACAAAATTCTCACTCATTTTTCAGGTACTTAACTTTAACGGATTTCCTCGCAACAAGTTGCATTCGACGCGGAATCTTGTCCCATTGTTTCGTATTGAAAATTGGCGGAATCGGACTATGGCATTCGGAGTTGTGGCCAAAATATATTTTTTTATAAGAAAAATTCTCACTCACTTTTTAGGCACTTACTCTTAGCTGATCTACTCGCAACAAGTTTCATTCGACGTAGAATATTGTCCCATTGTTTCGTATTGAATATTGGCGAAATCGGACTATGGAGTTATGGCCAAAATACATTTTTCAAAATCTCACTCATTTTAGTCACATATGTACCCTCAGCCGATTTGCTCGCAAGAAGTTGCATTCGATGCAGAATCCGGTCCCATTGTGATAAGAAAATTATTTTGAGCTTTTTAGTGGAATGTCTTCACTTGTCATAAGACGAGTTTATACAATCCCATTTAGGGTGGTCTAACCGGTAGTACCGAAACCGGTAATACCGGTATTACCGGCCAATTTTGAGTACCGAAAATACCGGTTTTAGTGACGGAAAATACCGGTATTTTCGGTATTTAAAATTTGTCAATATAAAAAATCTTGAATAGTTAGAACCCAAAATGTATCAGCTAAAAACTGCAACAAACATTTACAACAATTGAATGCGCACATGAATGAAGCTTTGCACAAGTAAACATCATTGAAGACGTTCACGCTACAGCAAAATTCTGTCATCATCGTACTCTTCATTCTCTTAGGCATCTGTCAAATTGCCAATGACTTTTTTCTTCAACGAACATTGTTTACATTCAGAAAAATATATTAAGCTCTTTTAGTGGAATGTATTAAACCGTCTAAGACGAATTAAGTACTGTCCATTTAATTCCACCAGTTAATTTTCGTTATCTTTGCTGATACGTATTTCGACCACAACTGTGTGGTCGTCTTCAGTGTCTTGTACTTGACTCGACTTCGAAGTCGAGTCAAGTACAAGACACTGAAGACGACCACACAGTTGTGGTCGAAATACGTATCTGCAAAGATAACGAAAATTAACTGGTGGAATTAAATGGACAGTACTTAATTCGTCTTAGACGGTTTATTGTTTACATTGTCGAGAATAGCCGAAATTGTGAAAAAATCGGTTGGAAGATGGCTGAGTTATTGGCCCATACTTCCTGACCACTTTTCGTAACAGTCTCAAATTTAATTCTGCAGAATGACCCCTCCCTATGTTTTCCCGAAGGACGTATTCTACGTCAAAAGGTAGGTGTTGTAGCAGTTGTCTAACGTAGAACACTTGTGAAAAAGACTTGCTGCAAAAATATGTGCCTTCTGAATTCGCTGATACCAAAACAGGACAGTTCAAACAGGACAGCTCAAACAGTTCTATGTGTTGAGAGGTTCGTTGAAAACTCTGAACGATTTGAAACTTCATTCCAAATTCAACTTCACTGATGACGATGTTTTGGAGATAGCTGAAGCAATTCAAGCCCTCGAACTTGTTCAAGCTGCTGTGAAACTGTTCTGCCGTGAGTTCTGCGCTCTACCATGAAGCCGACGTGGCGCTCCAATTTATGTTGGAGCAATTTTCAAACCAAGCCACAGAAATTGCCGTCAACTGATTCTATGTTCACAAAGAACTAATCCAAGGGAGACGATGAGAATACGTCGATATTTTTGCTTTTTTGAATAATGCTGCCGTAAAGCAATTGATCAGAAACAATTTGGGCATTTTTTTTCAAGGCATCCAGAGCTACTTTGATTAAGCAAGCAGACAAGATCTTGAAGCAACTAATTATTTCTGATGCAACGTTGGAACTGAGACAACGACCATACCTGACGATAGGTACGATAAGATAAGATATCTCTATGATTGATTTTATTGGTTTATCAGTTTAAGAACAACTAGTGATAAGACAGCAGAGCAAAACACTTGCGCTGCCGGTGGCTACTCAGGATTCTTGCGAGCAATCCGTGAAGAATTCTCCTGCTATTATCAATGTTGGTAAAAACACAAATTTACAAATCTCATCCACTATTCAAATCAAGTGCGAGGCAAACCTCACCCGACTCATGGCCTAGAGAATCGTCCATGATTCGACTCGCGATTTGCATCGTTGCGTGATTTTTGCGTGTTCTTCTTCGTTAAATTCATCAGAATAACTTTCTTTGCTTAAAACAATGGATAACAAATCCATACGTAAACATAAAATACGTTTCGATTGGGTGCGATGCGATACTGCTTGAAAAACTCATGCGCGATGCTTTCCATGCAGAATCGCAAGCGAGTCAGCTCGGGCATGAGGCTTCGGTGAATAAGATTTAAGCATGATTCTACCAACACTGGCTATGATTGAGGACAAGTCTCTCGGAATTCAAAACTAAATACACTCGCGTTTTCAAGGGCAAACCATTCAAACTTATTATTACAGCTTTGCTTGACAGTTTTGTTTGGCTTCCGTCTTGAATGGGGTTCTTTTGAAAACGCGAGTGTATTTAGTTTTGGATTCCGGGAGGCTTGTCCTTAAGGGTGCTTGACAACTTCGATTAATGCGAAATGAATCACACAGTATGTTATGTCTTCTTGAATTTTCTTTTTACAAACCCAACAAGCAATGACTTTGACATTTAAAGTTTGTCAATAAATATTATTTTTCACACAAAAGTCAAAATAAAAAGTTTTTTTAACATTTCTGAAATTTTTACAAAAACCGGTATTTTACCGGTATTACCGGTATTGACTCCACCAAATACCGAAAACCGGTATTTGTCAAAAATGGCCAATACCGACCACCCTAATCCCATTGAATTCCACCACTTAATTGTATCTTGACAGATACGTATTTCGTACGAGACACTGAAGACGGCCTTACTGTTGAGGTCGAAATACGTATCTGTCAAGATACAATTAAGTGGTGGAATTCAATGGGATTGTATAAACTCGTCTTATGACAAGCGGTCCCATTGTTTCCTGTTGAGAATTGGCCGGATCGGACTATAGGCTCAGAAGTTATGGTCAAAATATTTTTTTTTACCAAAAGTGCGTAGAAATTACTCACTCGAAAGAAACGAGAAAGGCACCATCACCGCTAGGTGGATTAATCTGGGTTTTATAGGTAACATCGAAAATACCGGTATATCGGAAAGAAATTCGATGAAACCCATCCATTTTATATTTTTTACATTTAACTTCTTCAATAACTCCCATTCATAAATCCGGAAATGTGCACGACGTTCAGAACTATAGGGGAATCTCTATTCTCAGCTGCCTCGCCAAAGTTTTCGAAAGTATGATGCTGGATTTTATCTACCCAGCAGTTCAACACATCATAGTTACCGAACAACATGGATTTATTAGGAAACGGTCGACTACTACGAATCTTATGAGTTATGTGTCTATGCTAATCGATAGTATAGAAAAGCGACAACAAATCGATTCTGTATATGTGGACTTTTCGAAGGCTTTCGATCGAGTTCCTCATCAACTTGCGGTGGAGAAACTTAGAAGAATCGGCTTCCCTGACTGGTTAGACACTTGGATCGTTTCATACCTCGACAACTGTTATGTGTCTGTGAAACTCGGTACAGTTAGTTTCGGTTCCTTTCTGTATTACGTCCGGAGTGCCGCAAGGAAGCCACATTGGGCCCCTACCTTTTGTGCTTTTTGTGAACGATTTATGCAGCGAATTAAAATCTTCAAAATTAATGTATGTCGACGACTTGAAAATGTTTCGAGCCGTAACGTCGCTGGTGGATTGTAGCGCGTTGCAAGCAGATGTTGATAAGCTCTCGGACTGGTGTGACAGAAATGGAATGACGGCGAATGTAAACAAATGTAACATTATCACGTTCACACGTCTGCGCTCTCCAATAATTTTCTAATACACTATGCATGACCTAACTTTGAATCGAGTCTCGCTCGTCAAAGATCTAGGTGTTTCACTGGACAGTAAACTTCGTTTTAGTGAGCACATCTCAACCACAACAGCTAAAGCTTTTATGACTTTATGAAGGATTTATGAAGCGCAACACCCGAGATTTCAGCGATATTTACTGCCTCAGGACATTGTATACATCGCTGGTTCGCAGTATTCTGGAGTATGGCGTAGTCGTATGGGCACCGTATCACGCAACGCAAATAGCTAGAATCGAACATGTTCAGAAAGCTTTCATCAGATTTGCGCTACGAATGCTTCCTTGGCGTAATAGACGTGAGCTGCCTCCACATGAGCACCGCTGTGAACTCGTGAGTCTTCCTACATTGAGGAGTAGGAGAATGCTTCTTCAGAGGCTCTTTGTATTCGACCTTCTGCAGAACAACATCGACTGTCCTTATCTCTTGGCGAAACTCCGTTTTAATGCCCCCGAAAGAACAGTAAGGAGAGCAGACTTTTTCCGACGCCCTGCACACCGTACATTGTATGGGTAAAAAAATCCGTTTGACGTTTGTTGTGAATGTTTTAATGTTATCAGTCATTTGTATGATTTTAAATTAAGTAAACGGATGTTCAAGTCGCGTATTAGTTCATAAGTTTTTTAGTCTGTACGATGAACAACATAGTCGAAGACTGTAAATAAATAAATAAATAAATAAATAAAAAAAACTTAGGGTCTATACTTTATGGTAAAACTTTGATACCGCATGTTTAAGCTCTATATATTTTTCACTGATGCTTTAAAAGCCCAAAAATGATGAATTTTTCTTAATATTTTTTTATTAATGCATCCAAAACGGGTATCCATCATGATGCTTTATAACGAATAACGAATTTTATAACGAATATTTTGCTTTAAATAGCAACCTTCTATCTCTATCCGTTTAAAAGTTATTCACGATTTACTGCAGCTTGGAAAAAGACTTTTTGAAATTTCGGATCATAATACCTGGATCATGTTTAAGTAAAAAAAACGCCTACTTTTCCATACCAACCAAATGAGCGCTTTAATAACCAATATAGCATTCATAAAATTGATTTTTAAACTTATTTGAGTGTTATAATGGAAACCCAACGATGGACCAGCAGTAACATGACTGACTACAAATTGTTCAGTTAGTCTGGGTGAGTACTCAAATAGATTGATGAATATGGTTTCAAAACTACCCATAGGCGTTTCTTTACTTAAACATGATCCAGGTATTATGATCCGAAATTTCAAAAAGTCTTTTTCCAAGCTGTAGTAAATCGTGAGTAACTTTTAAACAGATAGAGATAGGATGTTGCTATTTCTAGCAAAATATTCGTTATAAAATTCCTCACCTTTTTAAGTATATCTAGTTTCGAAAGCATTATGATGGATACCCGTTTTGGATTAATGCATCCAAAATATTAAGAAAAATTCATCATTTTTGGGCATTTAAAGCATCAGTGAAAAATATATAGAGCTAAAACATGCGGTATCAAAGTTTTACCATAAAGTATAGACCCTAAGTTAAATGTAAAAAATATAAAATGGATGGGTTTCATCGAATTTCTTTCCGATATACCGGTATTTTCGATGTTACCTATAAAAAATGCACTTTTTTCATAAAACGCGTCGGGGCCACCCCTAAACGTCATTTCCCAGAGTTGTCGTAGAACAATTTTTCTTTTGTTATACCCTAAGCTTTCATTTGAAGGTTGAGCCCCCAGAATCCCAGACTTGGTCGGTTTTGGGACACCCTAGTGGGCACACAAGTTAGACCCGCACGGCATGACAGAGGTGCAACAGAGTATGTAGGGTGTGTTTGAGGGTGCGATAGAGCGAGCTCCCAAGTCAGTCTCGCACGGGACGGGTGCCTGTGTGAGCGAGAATGAGCGAGTACGTTTAGTACTGCCATCCCCCAGAAGTAGTACTGGGAGGTCGTTCCTGGGGGAAACGATGGTGGAGCCCAAGGGAGTTTAGTCGGTATTACCGATATGGTCGAGTCCGACACTCCAGTACACTTCCGTGTGGTAGTTTGGTAACTACAATGCACGTGTACTGGGTTAGTGTGTAAATGCATTCTCCCTTGTAAAAAAAAAAAAAAAATGCTGTATCCGCTGGTGTGGTGCTAGAAAAAAGCACCCCGGTGGCTTGCTGCTGGCCACAACACGGGTATTGATTTGAAGCAACCTGGCAATAGAGGTGTGCACCGGTACGAAAATCGTCGGCGGCGGCGTTTGTCATAATTTTGGTCGGTGGCGGCGGCGTTTTCGGCGTCACGCCTAAAATCGTTTCAGTCGACAGCAGCGGTGGCGTGACGATTTTTTTCATTGCGTTCGTTTCTTAAATATTTTTCCAGGATTTTTCTGGACATTTTCAATACATTACCGTGAGAATCTTTTGAACTTGCACAAAAAAAAGTTTTTCCAAAATATTTTTTCTGAGATTATTTTTAGATTTTTCACAGCAACTAGATTCAAGTTTTTATGAGCGTTTCTTGGAGTTTCCAAGAAAAGCTTGGAGTTTTTGGAAAATTGTTTGGCATTTTCGTGAAAAATTCTTTGAGATTTTCACAAGAACTTGTTTAGAATTTTCACGGGAAATTGTTCTTAATTTCTACATGAAATTTTTCAGATAATGGGAAATTCTAAGGAATTTTCACAGTAAATAATCCGCAATTTTCACGAGAAATTCCTTGGAATTTTCTTGGAAAATTCGACAGAATTCAAAATGTGGATTTAAAAAAAATCTGGTAAACTGAAAATTTCATTTGGCAAAAACGTTTGCCCAAACACGTCATTTGAATAAGTCATCTGGCCGAATATGCCGTATGACCGAAATGGCTATTTGCGGATAATGCCATTTGGCCGAATGAGTCCTACAGTTGTGTCGGCCCGTTTGACTAAATATAATTTTTCGTCAAATAACCTTTCTGCCAGATCAAAGGCGAGCCAACCAACTGCTGCAAGACAAAGACAAAGTGACGTCACTATTTGCGTTGCATAAGATCAGTGGGAGAGTAAAAGAGAGAACTAGTGGCACGCAGCGCTGATCTGCGCCACCTTAGTAAAGTCTAACTCCTTGGGCCAAATAATCTTCCAACACATGTAATTAAACATTATGCCACTAGGTTTTCCAATATCTTGAATAAATGTTTCAATTTTATAATTTCAACAAGTATCCTTAAGTTGTAATAGTCTTCAAATCTGGGGATCCTTGCTCGTTGGACAATTACCGACCAATATCGACGCTTTCAATCTTCAACAAAGTATTTGAGAAATTAATAATTGATAGATTACTAAACTTTTTCGGGTGGCATAATCTACTTTATAAATTCCAGTATGGTTTTCGACAGTCTTGCAGTACAGCAACGGCATTAACAGAACTAGTCGACTACCTAGTAAGCAAGATTGATTACAAAAGCTTTCGATACACTAAACCATGGCATTTTATTGGACAAACTTATCTATTGTAGTATTTATTTATTTATAATATTTAAAATCCAACTGACAGATGATGTCTCAATGAATAAAACTTAACCAGAATGGAAACGATCAGCGGTGCGGAAAAGATCCGTTGACGAAATACGTCCGAGGAAACATGAAAATCAAATAGGTTAAAAAACTTATTTAGCTGGTGGCTAATTGAACGAATGGGCTTGTGTAAAGCATAGTCCGTGCTTCGTGGGTTCAGGTACAAAAAATCGCGTTGACGGAGATGCCTCTCAGGAGTGTACAAATTTATCTGAGTTAGCAGAGCAGGACAGTCGATATCTTCCGTAAGTAGCTTCCCTGCAAAAGCGGCCTGAGCAATTGATCGTCTCACCTCAAGCGGTTCTATTTGCAGAAGACGGCAACGTTCCACGTACGGTGGCAGGTTCATCGGGTCGCGCCACCTGAGGAACCGAAGTGCATATCTAACAAACTTTTTTTGAATAGCTTCTATTCGGGCGATCCAGCTGACGTGGAATGGGCTCCATACGACAGCATTCGACTCCAAAATTGATCGTACCAGCGAACAGTAGAGGGCTTTGAGACAAAATGGATCACGGAACTCGTCTGCAATTTTGAACATAAAGCCCAATTGTCGGTTGGCTCTGGCGATTATGTCGTTGTAGTGAACTCGAAAGGATAGCCCACTGTCCAAGATAACGCCGAGATCCTTCAGGTGCTGCACTCAGGTAAGGGTTCTTTCTAAAATAAGGTAACGCTAAATTTGGTGATTTTAGACCCCCACCCTCCACCTCGTAACACTTTTTGTATGAAAGGTTTAATTTTTTTTGTATGGATCGTAACACTAGGCTGGATCTCCTGCCTCCCCCTACAGCGTTACGTAATTTGTGAAAGGCCTCTAAGACTACATTCAGAAAGACTATAGTCAAAGATGATCGACATGTTCTTGCGGTGGTACGAAATGATGTTGCATTTTTCGATACTTAGACACAACAAATTACGCGAACACCAATCTGCGAAGGTATGCACCAGATGTTGTAGCTCCAAGCAGTCCATGTCACATTTTATTATTTTGTAAATTTTCGTGTCATCTGCGTAAAATAAGCGACAGCCGGCAGCGGCAGGTAGCAACAGCGAGACATCGTTTATGAAAATCGAGAAAACCAAAAGGCCTAGATTACTGCCCTGCGAAACTCCCGAGTTGTTGCAGAATGCTTCCGACTCCGACAAACCTATCTTAACCCGTACCGAGCGGTTCATCAGGTAGGACCGGAACCAAAGTACAGAGCTTGATGAAACGCCAAGCTTCTTCAATTTGGCGAGAAGGATTTCATGGTCCATTGTATCAAATGCCGCCTTCAGGTCCATATACGCAGCGTCAGTCTGCCACCCCGAAACCATGCAGCATGCAGTATTAGGAGTGTCGCAAATAATCTAGTTGAAAGCTATTTGAAAGGACGATCACAATATGTTACTATCAACGAAACCAGAAGCTTCATAACCGATAACCGATAACAACTGGATTCCCTCAAGGTAGTAATATCGGTCCTTTGTTGTTCCTGGGGTCTATAAATGACCTAGGTGTTGTGTAAATACCCTGTCCGTCGTCTAATGCTAGATGTTAATTGTTCAGTCTGTGCGACTCCACCTTCAACAATGTTCGGTACCGACGGCCGCCTCGGTATTCCGACTGAAGCAACCTGATGTCACCACTGCATACGCGCAGCATCTCGAGGAACCGTTTCCGGTGGAGGGTGAGCTAGATGGGGCCTCTCTTGTGGACTGCTGGAGTACAGTAAATGCAGTTATTAACGACGCAGCAGAGAACAACGTCGGAAATGTGGAATGAAGCCGATGGAACGATTGGCTCTACGACGAGTGCAAACAGATTCTAGAGCTGAAGAGAAGGATTGCGCTGCAGCAAAGGACTCGGCAGAACATAGAACGCTATAGACGAAAAGGAAAGAAGCAGACTCACCTCGACTATCACCAGACTCAAACTGGGGTTGACCAACTACCAGGAGAGCTATTTAAACACGGTAGTGAGGAGGTTTAGGAGAAGGAAGTTTTGCCGCAGGAGTGGATGGAGGGTGTCGTGTGTCCCATCAACAAAAAGAGCGATAAGCTGGATTGTAGCAACTACCGCGCAATCACATTGCTGAACGCCGCCTACAAGCTACTCTCCCAAATTTTATGCCGTTGAGGGAGTTCGTGGGGCAGTACCAAGTGGATTTTATGGGCGAACGCTCCACCACGGACCAGGTGTTCGCCATTCGCCAAGTACTACAGAAGTGCCGCGAATATAACGTGCCCACACATCATCTATCCATCGACTACAAAGCCGCATATGATACAATCGATCGGGACCAGCTATGGCAGCTAATGCACGAACACGGATTTCCGGATAAACTGACACGGTTGATCAAAGCGACGATGGATCGGGTGATGTGCGTAGTTCGAGTTTCAGGGGCATTCTTGAGTCCCTTCGAAACCCGCAGAGGGTTACGGCAAGGTGATGGTCTTTCGTGTCTGCTATTCAACATCGCTTTGGAAGGGGTAATACGAAGAGCATGAGCATGAGCATGAGCATGAGCATGAGATGACCGTACAATTCGTAGTTGCTACTCCGTGATTGACAAGAACTAGCGGAATTGCACAGGGAACCAACAGATGGGACTTGGGATTATTGGAAGAGGTAATACAAAGAGCAGGGATTAACACGAGTGGTACAATTTTCAATAAGTCCGTCCTGCTATTTGGCTTCCCAAGCAGCACGCGCAACATCTTTTAAATAGGTGTTTTTTCCTAATAAATTGCATTGAAGACACTGGCAATACATCGAGTCACATTAAAGCCACTTCCCAGTTTCAGAAAATCACAATGTTTCATTTCCGTTTAAGTGGCGTCGCAATATTCTACCCATCTGACTTCTTAGGTGGTTTAAAATTCAATGTGTTTCATATCAGAAACAAAAAAGATAAATTGCAGAATTAATAACACTTCGGTTCATTGCTGTTTCGACAATGTTTCTGATATGTTGGAAAACACTTTGTGCTCAGCTGAGCAGTATTTTATTTTTGCCAGTCCCCTGCATGTTCCATATAAGGTACAATGAAGTTACAAATTACTTTGTTGTTTATGTAGTGCACTTGTAGCAGAATCTCCAAATAGAATTGTTGGTGTGATGGTTATAATAGAAGGTTGCAAATCTGAAGGTCCATGGTTCGATTCCCGGTTGGTTTTTGTGTTTTTATTTTCATTGCAGCCGCAAGATGTTGCAAATAGGCTCCACCTCTTGCGCTTTTTGTGTCACAAAGGAGTTCCAAATACGACGCGTTGTGCATAAGTCAGTACCTTTAGTAAGTCACACCACAGTTGTTGTTACTCACTGATAAACAAGAGGTGTTGCTTGGGTTCGTCGACGACATAGATATTATGGCACGTAACTTTGAGAAGATGGAGGAAGCCTACATCTGAAGAGGGAAGCCAAGCGGATCGGACTAGTCGTCAACACGTCGAAGACGAAGTACATGATAGGATGAGGTTCAAGAGAAGACAATGTGAGCCACCCACCGCGAGTTTGCATCGGTGGTGACGAAATCGAGGTGGTAGAAGAATTTGTGTACTTGGGCTCACTGGTGACTGCCGAAAATGATACCAGCAGAAAAATTAGGAGACGCATAGTGGCTGGAAATCGTACGTACTTTGGACTCCGCAATACGCTCCGATCGAATAGAGTTCGCCGCCGTACCAAACTGGCAATCTACAAAACGCTCATTAGACCGGTAGTCCTCTACGAACACGAGACCTGGACGATGCTCGTGGAGGACCAACGCGCACTTGAAGTTTTCGAAAGGAAAGTGCTGCATACCATCTATGGTGGGGTGCAGATGGCAGACGGTACGTGGAGGAGGCGAATGAACCACTAGTTGCATGAGCTGCTGGGAGAATCATCCATCGTTCAAATTATTCTCGATAACGATCCGACGGGCACAAGAAGGCGAGGTGTGCAGCGGGCAAGGTGGATCGATCAGGTGAAAGATGACTTGCGAACCCTCCGTAGACTGCGTGGTTGGCGACGTGTAGCCATGGACCGACCGAGTGTTAAGAAAATACGCACGTCCTATCATAAGTGAACACTCCAATTCGTTCGAATCCTGCCTGGGACTGCGACATGATGATGGACTTTCACGCCTGCTGTTCAATTCTTCCCTTGAAGGTTTCATACGGAGAGCCAGGTAGAACATTCGGGTCTGCTTTTCAACAGATCCAGTCAATTTGTTTGTTTCGCGGATGATATGACCAAACTTTTGAAAAGGCCAAACTTTTGAAAAGGTTGCAGAACTGTTTACCCGCATAAAACATAAGGCAACAAAAGTTGGACTGGAGTGAATGCATCGAAGACAAAGTGCATGCTAGGGGCGGAACCGACCACTACAAGGCACTATATATTGAAAAGTGGAACATTTTGCTGGGAAATCCGGATAATCTTGAAAATGCAACGGTCTGGTGTATTGTGGAGAAAACAATCATGCTCGCACTGAAGTCGATCTAGAATGCGGCGCTGCTTAGAGCTCAACTATTGACAGTTTGAACGCAAAAAATCAAACCCGAGCAAGGACGGGCGGGTTCAACTAGTAGCTGATAATAACTAATGTTAGTCGTGAAATGCGAAGGCGCGTCATCTGTGAAAATCATTCCTACTTAGGGCTCCAGAAGAAATGGCGGTCAAGAAAGATTCACACCCGCACAAATGCATCTTGTATAAAACGCTCATAAGACGGTGGTCTTCTATGAACATTAAACTTGGGCTACGCTCGAGGAGGACTTGCAAGCACAGTTTTCTAGGGCCGCGTGTTTAGGACCATTTTTGGCGGTCTTCAGGAGAACGCTGTGTGGCGGTGAAGGATGACTCAAGAGCTTGCCCTACAAAACAGAGAAATCAGTATCTAGAAGGTAATTAAAGCTAGAAGGCTACAATGAGCAGGGCATGTAGCAAGATTACCGAATAGTAACCATGCAAATATGGCATTTGCTACTCAGGAAGACTAGATTTAAACTTAACTCTTTTTAACTCTGACAACCGGATGAATCCCGGAAGTTAATTTACACCGTGCCTAAAATTATGAGCCGATTTTCTTTCTTCGTTGCAGATAGCAGCATAAGGGTAAGGGATGTATTTTGGATCACCCGTTCCAGGACTAATATTTTGAACCACCGAGTTGCATTTTGACATTTTATATACAACTAATTAAACATAGTTATATTTTGGTTTCACCTTTTAAAGAGATTGTTGCTTTTTAGGATAAAACCAAAGTATACCTTGAATTTATAAGTTTCAAGCGATAAAAATAATAAAATACAACTTAGTGGTCCAAAATATGAGCCCAGGTACGGGTAGTCCAAAATAAATCTCTTACCCTAATATTTAATTAAATCATATTGTATATTGTTCAATTTCGTCATGCACTCACTATCTCTGAAGAAAGCACTCCATGCAAGCTCATTGTATATAATTCAACACACCCAATAATCAGCTAAACAAAAATCAAAACCTATCTTGTAGGGTACCTTCCTCCTCCTATTTAGCACCTTTTCCAGTCTTCGCCACCCCACCCCGCCGATACAAGTTCAGTGAATGTCGGTGAGGAAGCTCGCATGTATCAATTAAATGCTATGCTATGCTTTTCACGGTATGGCGAAGGTATCGACCACATGACTATACGTTCCAGTTGTAACTTGGTCTGCCTTCAACTTAAGATACTGATATGCAATGTTTCTCGCCAATCATCTAAAAGGTCTTTGTGCATTTGGCGGTAACTTTATCGTTCGATTGTCTGATGCGTCAGAATGCCAATTTTATTTACATAGGGGAAGAGGCCCCAAAACGCCCCCCCGATGCAAAACGCCTTTTGTGGTTTCCGTCATATTTACCGTCATTAAGATGGCCGTAACAAAACTAGATCTAAAATTATGTAGGTTAGGCGAAAAAAGTTTCAAAATAGTGTATGGGAAGGTCGGAAAAACCAAAAATTTCCACATTTTAAAGAAACATCTAACATTTTGGCGAGGCAAAACGCCCTAGTGGCAATAACCTACAAAGTACTTGCGTCTCCACGCACTATCCATACCAGAATGCTGATTCGCCGACGCATGGTACTTTGTTCCCTAGTAGTTGCCAGCTAAAAGGCGTTTTGCCTCATGAATTTTCCGGCAACAGAATATCACCACTTTTTTGAAATGTGAATAATATCAATATGATTGAGATTTTTGACAATTTTTGAATGGCATCAACTAGCTATCTTGTTTAGCTGTTGCATAATGTAAAAATACCCATGAATATCGTTACAAATGAGACAATAAAGCAGTGTTTGCTTAGCTAGGGCATTTTGCCCCCCCTTCCCCTACCATTGTATAAATGCGCAAGGAAGCACTCTATATTCATCAAAAGATGTAGGTTCGGTGAAGCTTTAGGGACATTTTGTACATCTCACTTCCGTGGTTGGTTGGTTAGAAAGATTAGACTTTGGTCATTCAAACTAGGAACATAAATCGAAAAAATCGAATCCCCCTTCGAAAAGTCAACATCTTTACCCACAAGGCTGAGTGAAGGTCCGTTTCAACCACCTCTTGTGCCCAAATCGGGTATGAAATAGGTAGTTACAAAGTGAAATAAATGGGCGCATATTTTCAATGCCACTGCGTGTTCGGCTGATTAGCAAGTGTGCCGATCGCTGCTGGACATGTGTTTATAGGCGTGAAAATCATAATAAGTGGGTCGGTGCTGGGCATAACATTTTAAATTGCAACCATCAGCTGTATTCACCTATTCGATGGGCAAAGAAATTAGCGCATTGTTGATTAAACAAAACATTACATACTGCATGTTGACTACAGCAGGCGTGCTGACTTTATGATTGGCAATGGTTGATGGAAAAAAGTAGTTTCATTAGTTGTAATCTGTAAATAGGATCAAACATTATATTCCTCCACAAGATAAGACGACAAGGGCCGAAAATCGCGTTAACACAATACATAATAATTATTATTTTTCTCGACTCTAAATACAGGACATTGGACACAGTTTTAAACCACTTTGTCTTTACGCATTTCTGACTTAATAAAAAAATAAATGTCGTACTTATTTCAGATCTATCACAACTTTAAGGTTAATAATTACACACTCCAAAAAAATGTTGTCACAATGGACGTCTTAGCTCTTAGATCGCGTTTTTGACGACTCAAATGTCAATTAATAAAAGGAAAGGGTTAAAAACTGGTGTTTGAAATTGGATTCTAACGCGGGTCAGCTTACATCAATTTATATAAATTGATTGCTCTGTGAATAACAGATATTTTCCAGATATTTAACATTTTCCATGCTTCTTGTATTTATTTAGTTCTTATAGCGGATTTATAATAGCAATCACCATAGCTCAGTTTTATTGTCGATCTTATTGCTATCAATGAACCTCTCATAACTATGCTGAAAAAGCTTCAAGCGTCAAACGCCTATTAACCTTATGAAGTTGTGATGAAGAAAAATATATTTTAGTTTCAAGATAAAGATTGTCGCTGTCGTTGCTGTCCGGAGCTGGCGAGGATAGGACGCCAAATGTCAATGAAGGAATAACAAAACATACGATTTGACAGTTCGGTACGACACACGTTTCGGACAGCACAACAAAGGGAACCGAAGCGACAATCTTTATCTTGTAACTAAAATATCTTTTGATGGAGAACGTGATAAATCCTATTTTCAATGAGTAACCTCAATAAGAATATTTGCATTGCAAAGAGTTTATAAAGGTGTTTAATAAGAGCAAAATTTTTCTAATCGATTTATGATGGCCATATTGGAAATGGAGGAGCATTTTCAAGTCGATAAAATTTATCACTGAAATTCATGATTAGACAATGTTTTCATTGCGTAAAACACTTTTTTGCAATTCCTGATCATAATATTTGGTTTACAGTTCGCATTTGAGTGATAAAACGGCCTACTTTTCCATACCAATGGAATTGGTGCTTTAATGATCATTATGCAACCCAAATGGGTTGCTTAAAGTTCATTATAGCACTCATTTTAGTGCTATAATGGGAAACCAGTATTGGAACAATAGTTACATGACAACATTTTGCTCAATCAACTTGGGTAAGTGTTCAAATTGTGTATTATCTGTGTCACGTAATAAATGAAATAGTTTAATGGACATGACATCAAAATTCCCCAAAGACAGATTTATCTATCGCTATATGGTATGTCGAGCATTCAATATGTCACGATAACATGGAATCTGTTTGTTTTCTGCAGCAACATGATTTTTAGGTCAGATTTATCATAGAACGTAAATCAGACAGTACCATTTTGGTCCAGATTTATCATATTAAAGCCCATTTTTCGTCATTGCAAAAAATGGCGTGTGCAACTCGTTGCAAAACTCGTTTTTTTCAGCACTCGTAGTAATTATCCAACTCGGCAAGCCTCGTCGGATAAACGTACAACTCGTGCTGAAAAAATCATCTTTTTGCAACTAGTTGCACAAACTACTATTTTGGACATTGATTTGAATTACAACCCCAGCAGCACCTGAAACATCTTTCAATTTTATAAAAAAAAATCTAAGTTGCAAAATTGTTAATATTTAGTAACATAAAACATATGAATCAGAATAATGAATATATAATGAAAATAATGAATCAGACGAGCTCGGTGGTCTAGTGGCTACCGCTTCTGCCTTATAAGCAGGAGGTCGTGGGTTCAATTCCAGGCTCGTCCATTTCCTACTTTGTATTTCTATCTTAGTTCTTTCTGTGTTTCACGTTATACCAAAACGATTCCTACTGTTATAACCTTCCACACAATCCCAAAACCTCCCGTGGCACCTATGAGAGGTCGTAGAGTTCTCTGCATCTTTCTTGAGTAGGTGTCCAACAAACCATCCTTCCCCTTCCTCAGCATTCGCAAGGACGTGGCCAGGACAGATCTCGACTATTGGAGAGTACATAGCTTCCATCTAAGAGTTAGTGATTAGTCCCAAATCAATATCTGTGGTAACGGATGAAAGTGATGCTACTCTCACACAATAGTCTTGGCTTGTACCACCTACGAATTTGTGCGAACTGCTAAATGCTAATGCTAACATAAAACATATGAATCATTTGTTTGAGAAACTGCATTGTGTTTTATGTCCTGCATGTCCATTTTACACTATTTCGAGAAAACAATACAGATCAATAGTTTTTGGTGAAACTCAACACCCTGGGGCACTTGCAAAAAATGTAAGCAGTACTCCACAATTGCTCTTCAAAGTACGTGTACATATGTAGTTCTCAAACAAACGAAATTTTTTCACACATTCCTGAACAAAAAATTTTTTTTCGTATTTTTTGCCAGAATATGTATTTTTGGACGAGGATTCAGAATATATAAAAATCTAATTTTGGCCAAAAATGTTACATATGCAGTTTCTCAAACAAACGGTTCATATACTGTTACGACACAGTTTATTTTATGTAACATGAGAAGCTGAATATTTCATAATAGTTGCAACAATGCTGCACTTGAATTATTCACAACATACATTAAACACTAGTGCTGCATGCCAGTTGCAGTTTTAATAAATAAAACATATTGTATCATGGAATTGCAGTGCAATAAGATCAAATTGACGATCATTTGTTTCATTATAGTAACACAGAACAAATTAAAAGCCATTGTTTCGAGGATGTTTTAGCAAGTGTAAAGTAACATAAAGTGGTTTGTGATCGTTAGGCAACTTATAAGAATGGATACAAGTTGGTATCAAAAATGTGTAAGTTTAATGCATCGCTAAGTTATTTGTAATCATTGAGCAACTCATTAGAATTGATGCAATAAAGTTTCAAAAATGTTGGATATTACCCTGTTTATTCTGTAACTTAGAAACCTGTATTGTATCTGTATTGTAGTGCAGTATTTTTTGTCTGAATTGCAACATTAAATAGACTTCATGTTTTAATCACGTCCCAAAAACGGATTCAAAAACTGCTATTACATATAAATACAGGGGTTATGGTCGAATGGTCCGATTTTGATGAAATAGGGACCATCGGACGCGGAAACTCTTCTAGTATACTATCCCCAAGCAAAACCTGAGATAGGTCCTTGGCCACCGGAGATGTTCCGGGATTTCCTAGGGTATGTTGAAAATGCGTTTTTTTTCTTCTGCTTGTTATTTTATGTGACGTTTACAGCCATCATGTTTCATGCTATGTCCAAAAACTACACCCAAAAACAATTCTGTAAGCTTTTTATACAAATATTGTATTAAAATAATACAAATCTGTATTATTTCAATACAACAATTGTATTTAAATCTTCCGAAATTGTATACGCCCAATTATTATACAGTTTGATACGATTTGGGGCCTCGGGAGTGACGCTTAGTCCCAGAAGGAGACCAGCCTAGCCCCAAGCTGCTGGTCTAAATCCAACGGCAGCCTCCGGGGTAGGCACACAAGGCCTCTTTAGTCTACCTTGTCCCAACGCGTATTCTCAGGGTCGTATATATTTACGGATTGGTCTCTGGGAGGAATCTGCTTCCCTAACTTACCTTAAACACTCAGTAGAACTTAAAACAAGAACAAAAGGGGACTAGACAATTCGGCTCAAACAAACAATTTAGAATTATACAATACAAATTTTGAACAATAAGTTTATTTATGGACGATGATTGAACTTAACTGTCGTTGTGGCCATGATGAACGTTGGTCGACATGTGGTTTTCTCGGGACTTCACGGTGGTGGGGGCGACTAGCTGGTGGCGTTTTGGCTGCGGGTGGTGGGTAGCTTGCTCTTCACTCGATCCTTGAGTACGGGACCGGTTTACTGGGTGACACTAGGCCTGTATTAACGACTGGCCATCGAATGTTCCGCGGATCCGGGGAGTGGTACCGAGCGCGCCCTTTCTCTTGTGGTCAGGAATCCAAGCGAGTCACGACACTTTCCGTTCGCAGGCTACAGATTTGGCAAATCGTCACACGATCATCCGGGCACCGGAAAGGACCTAACCTGCCACTTCTGATCAAATTCACTTTCACTGCAGTCTTTCGCACCACACTCGCTTGGTCACTGGGTACGTTAACGAACTTAGCCGACCTAACGCGACCAGCACTTGCTATTTGGCGTGTCGTTCACTGGCCGTTGTGGTGCGGTTGAACTAAGTTCCGTTCGGAATAAACTATAATGTCCAAATATCTACGGTGACGATACCACTGTTCACTTTGGACGGATGTTGGTGGTTATAGAAAATGACCAACCACACGGAACTACCGATACCCATAATAGCGAGCGTAAACGGCAAGGTCACATATCTTCACTCCTCCGGATCGAAATACAAACTTCCTCCTCAAGGCTTTCTTCTGGCTTCTTTATACCCAGCCCCGCCATCGCATTTTGATTTTGGTTTCTTCGCTCAACCGCCATACCAAATAATTATCGCCGGTTGGCGGTTTTTTTTGGGACTGCAACCCGCATAGCACAAACATTTTAGTACAATATTTACATATGGCTGACGAGACGAACATTTAAATTCAAATCTTAACGAAAGAAAACAAGAACATAATATCACGCAGAAAAACATATTGTAGAAACAACAATATTTCGGTTTGAATTCAACAATAAATATTGTTAGCTCAGGGCTAATAATATTTTCATTTTGAAACAATCCAGAATATTGTTGTTTCTACAATCATGATTTGAGTTGCATTATTGTTGTTTCAACAATATTATTGTTGGAACAATCATCAATGTTATTTTGTTTCAATAACTCAAACATGATTGATTCAAAAATAATTATTGTTGAAATAATAAAATGTATAACCAAAATTACCTTTTTCATGCAAAACAAATAAACAACCATACGACGATTCAGTATAAATATATCAATTTTATTTAACATAATTTGTTAATATTTGAAAACCATATACAACATCGCCTAATGAACGTACTTATTGTTGTTTCCGAAATACACGTCCTCCATGGTTATGTTTATGCCGGTTTTGATCCTTTCTTCCGGTCATCTTTTTTTCCGTAAATTTTCTGTAAAACTAACGGAAGAGTTATTTAATACTACAAAATATTTGGAAAATAAATTTGATGTATTACCTGTAAAGTCCATAAACTCTGTTGTTTTTAAAATAGTGTGATGTGGCGAAGTTCCTATTACGAAAATACTTGACAGAACACTTTTTCATTTCTTGTTCATCTCACAGCAAACAGCAAACGGAACTACACTTCAAAAAATACACGCTGATAGAAATTCATGCAAGTTAAAATCAACAATAAATATTGTTGAAATGACAATTATTTTGTTGATTCAAACAAAGAATATTATAGTTTCAATAATATACATTTTTAAATTCAACAATCGACCGTTTATTGATTCAACAATGATATTCATTAGTTTAATCATACAAAATTTCGCTGCGTGATATACATTTTATTTGAACACGGAGCTTGAACATTTGTTATACATTTAGACATTTACTTACAATATGACATAAAAAAATACAATCTTCTTAGTGAGCCAAATTGACCAAGTGTTTAAGGCAATGAATTGTAACCTGGGAAAGTGACTGGTTATAAGTTTCTGTAAGGTTCTTATGCAGAACTGAACATGATGAAATAATAACAGATCGGAATAATGGGGATAACTTACTAGAAGAGTTTCCGCGTCTGATGGTCCCAATTTCATCAAAATCAGATCATTCTACGCAAAGTTATGCTGACTTGAACTTCGATAAAATTTTGCCTATGTCAACCTTTTTGTCTAGCCCCTGTATATTGATATTGGGGAGAAATATTAATAAATATTTAAGGAAGATTAAGGATATTGTAAAACGATCCTAAAAAAATATTATTTTGTAGTATTCGTCATTTTCGTTTCTCTTTTTGGCAAAGTAACATTTTTAACAGCTGCCGCGGCCAAATTCCCTTTTTTACAGGCGGTTTGAAAAAGATTTATAGTGGTTAGGCTTATAACGGGTGGCAACTAAAAAAATGGAATGACTTCAATACTTTTCTATCAGAATAAAAATGCTTCCACAGAAATATGACTTTATGTGAATGAATCCTTAGAATGATTCCTTAGAATTGTCGCACACACAATTTCCGTCAAGACAAGAAGTACTGCGGCGCGCATTGTAAATTTTTCAAGAAAACAAAGATCATGTGAAAAGTACACGGTCGAACATTTTAAGCGTGAAAATGTTCGAAAACTGTCATAGCATTATTAGTGTGTGGCCCTAAATGGCCAGAACGAAGTTATGACAGCGACTCTCCGTGGATGCGTGTGCACGCCACGGAGGTCTGACTGGAAGAGGAAAAGTCATGGCTTGCTGCTCGCCGATTGACACGCTGATGTGTGAATCTATTAACACACGCTGAAGGCATTTTACTCAAACCCCACATTCCTCTTCTTCTCTCATTAAAAACGCAAAAACAAAACTTCTGGCATATGCAATGCTTGTTTTTCTCCTGGGTTATTTAAATGAGACGAGGGTGAACATTGGTTGCAATTGAGCAACCGGTTAACTCCATTGAAAACTGCACACCAAAATAAACTTGACTAAATATCATGGTTTTAATACTAATAATTCAGAGTGTGGGTTCCGAAACCATGAGTCGCGAAAGTTAAAACGTGATTCATACTTTCGTTGAATGATTAGAGATCAACAAATTTATGAAGCCAATGGGCTTCTGTTGTTTGTCAAATACATTGACAATTTTTTCCAAAAAACTTTCCAAATCTTACCCAAATGCAATCCAAAACTAAGCGGTGTTGAACTTCATTACTACGAAGATTTAAGAACAACATAATAAAGATGAGAAAATCCATGTTAATCCAAATTAAATCTAATTCAAATCCAATCTAAATTCAATCCACTCTAATCCAATCCAAATCCAATCCAAACTCAATCAATCAATCTAATCAATCAAAATCCAATCCAAAATTTGTTCATTTAATCCAACTTTTAGTTTCGCAGTACACCATAAACCATTTGGAATCAAGTAGTACTGCTAGCCAATAACTCCAAACTAATCCTACGCATAATAAATTCGAACTTCCGAATAGCTGTAAAATCCGGCAACCATATTAATTTTTCAATTTCCAAGATATTTGCTCCTACATGTAATCCCGCTATGGCTACTAAGTTAGTACATTGCAAGATAAATTTCTAAATAATATATTTGGCTTTCCGAACAGCTTCGAACAGTACAGCATTGAATATTACGCCATTTCTCTTTGATTTCGTTATATCAAAGCTCAACTGGTAGTCTCATGTACATCGCAAAGTGGCTTCACGAAATCTAAATATGTTTTAATCAAAATCAATGCTCGCTGGACTTTGAAGTTTTCTAGATCGTAAATCATTTTCCGTTAGTCGTCCATACGCACCTTGTAGTTTCACAAACTACTAAACATTTTTTTCGGTTACCTTTCAGACACGCCTTATAGTTTTCCAAACCGCAAATCATTTCCACCGATCTTCCAGACGCGCATTGTAATTTTGCAAACCACAAACCAATTTCTTACGGTCTTCCCGGTGAGGCTTTGATGTTCTTCAAACCACAAACCATTTTCCAGCGGTCTTTCAGATGCGCCACCACAAACGCATCTTGTGATTTTGCAAGCCACAAACCATTTTCCGACGGTCTTCGAGACGCGTCTTGTGATTTAGCACACCACAAACCATTTTCCGACGGTCTTCGAGACGCGTCTTGTGATTTAGCTAATTCTCGGTGTGATGCGGCTTTATTCATACCGTGCCTACGAATGAATGGTTAGGGGGGTATAATAAGAACCTAACCGCAAACGGAGCCTGTGAAGCACCAGGGCCTCCTTCACAGTATTTTAGCCCTCGCTGCGCTAACCGGAGATATGGCGTAGTTGACTTTTTACTTCTCCGAGATAATCGGCTACTCTTGTTCAATCTCAACGTGAGGTTAAATAAGAGTGGGGTTATGGATATGTATTTTACTTAGTTTCCAACAAATTGTCACCTATATGGATTCGCATTATGCGTTTTTTACAATGTACTTTGTGTATGTTACCTATATGGATTCGCATTATGAGTTTTTCACAGTGTACTCTGTGTCTAGTCCTTGACGTTCGGGTTCGGCTACTCTTGTTCAATCTCAACGTGAGGTTCAATAAGAAGGGGGTTATGAATATGTGTTTTACTTAGTTTTCAACAATTTGCCACCTATATGGATTCGCATTATGCGATTTTCACAATGTACTTTGTGATTGTCACCGCATTATGCGTTTTTCACAGTGCACTCTGTGTTTCGTCTTTGACGTTCGTCCATTGTTACGTTATCTGTGTTTTTGTGACACCACTCTTTAGTCCCTAGCTGAATGCGTGTCAGTCTACATAATTGGCTTTCCTATAAATGGTTCCATTCTCCTTTCCAACTTCACTTCCTCTTCCTTTCCCTTTTTCACTTTTTACCTTTTCCGTCAGGTAAATAATGAGAAAGGCCAGTGAAGGCGATGGCACAAATCTCCCAAATTGAGGGGAACGTGCCTCCTGAGCCGACGTTCTGATACCTGATACCTGATACCTTCGAGACGCGTCTTGTGATTTAGCAAACCACAAACCATTTTCCGACGGACTTCAAGACGCGTCTTGTGATTTAGCAAACCACAAACCATTTTCCGATGGTCTTCGAGACGCGTCTTGTGATTTAGCAAACCACAAACCATTTTCTGACAGTCTTTGAGACGCGTCTTGTGATTTTGCAAACTGAAATATATCACTCGTCACAATTCACTTGAATTTAACTCACCTCATGAGATCAGCGACAGGGTCCAAAAAATAGACTGGCAGGATCGCCAAAATGTGTGGCCCTAAATGGCCGAAACGAAGTTATGACCGCGACTCTCCGTGGATGCGTGTGTACGCCACGGTGACCTGACCAGAAGAAGCAGAGTCATGGTTTGCTGCTCATCAATTGACACGCTGATGTGTGAATCTATTAACACACGCTGAAGGCATTTTACTCAAACCCCACAATTAGGTCTACTCAGCTCCATTGTATACAAAAGTGATTGTAATGCCAAAGACACGAAGCAACTCATAAGCAGGATCCGGAGCAGAAATCTGGAAATCGAAATGGCAGATCCGTACAGCGGTCATGTCATACCAGCAAGACTAAGCTGCGCCGCATGGCGAACCAAGGACCATATGCTAATATTCAAAGTTTGAAGACTAAGGACAGCTCTTTGTATAACATATGTCAGATTGAACTGTACTTCTTTGTATTTTCCTCCCCGAGCCATTCTTTACTTTCCAATTTTTTAGTTGCCACCCGTTAGTGGTTATCTAGAGAGGGCCACTCCCAAGTAACATTTTAAATTTTATAACGCTCTTGAAAACCATAATTTACTCTACAAGAGTATTATAAAATCAGTATAAAACCTAAACTTTGCTAGGGCTTGGCCATAATATAAAGATATTATCTTAGTGGTCATCAGAAGGTTGTCGTGTAAATTTGGGTTCTATTGTTAAATCTTATAAATTGATCTTGAAACACATTCCTAGAGCGAAATAAAACATAAAATGTTACTTGGGATTGTCGGTCGAACATTTGAAAATAAATGTTTGGCCAACAATGGCTATGTTAGGCAAAGTACACACGGTCAAGCAAGTTCGACCAACATCGACTCCACCCCACGTTTAATCAAACATCCACCATGTCAATTTATTCGACCAACAATATCAAACACGAACGGCCGAAACGCCAACTTGGACACCAACCATCAAAAAATATATGGGGGTGTGTGCGACTTCACTATAGTAAACAAACGCTCAAACATGTTCGGCGAACTTTGACTCCGCCCCGACAGGTCAAACAGACATCAAACCGCTTTGATTTTTTTCAACCAAGTTGCCAACTGTCAAATGATTGTTCGAACGACTTCACATACGGTCAAACAAAGCAGTAACCGAAGCATTTTCTTAGGGGCGGAGTTAATGTTGGTCCAACGTGTTTGAGCGAGTGTACGCTACAATATAGACAACCCTAGTAGCACAGTTCAGATCGATTTGGTTGCAGCAACTCCAATGTGACTGGATTTAGTCTCATATGAGTCACAGTTACTGATATATGACAAGTGTGCTACTCGGGAAAGCAAACTATCAAACTAAATCGTACCGCATTTGATTTAAATGAGCTGGTGCGATCACCCGAAATTATCGAGCAATTAATTTTAAACACAACACTTGCCTATGAATTTGTGTAGCTCTGTGGGCTATATTATCACCTGCCGATGTGCCATACAATAAATACCTGGTCGAGCGGTCATCAACCAAGGTGGCCTGTTAACTTCCTATGAACTCATTCACTGTGAGTAACAGACAACGGGCAATGATTTAGAATGGTGATGCCTCGAAGGTTTTATCCATGTCTCCTATCTTGTAGATGGTGCATATAAACTAGCAACCCTATAACCAAATCCGTCAGCTAAGGGTTGCATATTTAGCTGTTAGTGCATCTTGGACAGTGTTGTCCTTCTGACATCAGTTAGAATGGACGTACCGAGCGTCCGTCCACAAACAGCGTCTGCCTGGTATCCAGCGACTGATAACAAAACGCTGCATCGCGTCAGCTGTACCTAAGATGGCAACCCCACCAATACCACGAAAAATGGAGAAGGAAGAAACCGAGATAATTATTTTTGGCAACCGACCAACGAAATAAAGACAATGATTGAAAACTCGGTATCCGGAATGTGAGGAAATTAATATGGACGAGTGAGCCTTCTGCCTCATGAATTGCAGAAGTATGGAGTACATGTGACCACTATCTAAGAAGTTCGATGGCCTAGATCTGGAAGAACGACCCTGGGACTCGAGGACCAAAAAAAAGGTCTTCCGCGCCCACCCCGTTGGCTGCCGTTGGTTAGACCAGTGGCTTGGGGTTTTAATTGGATTCCCCTTCTGGGTTCCGGACTGACATCCTCGAGGGCTAACCTTCCACACTAACAGCACCAAAACCTCCCTTTTCACATATGAAAAGTCGTAGGTAGAGTTCTCTGCACATCTGTGGTAACCTCGGTGGTAACGAATGGAAGCTAATGCTAATAACAGAAATGTTACCCAAATCGTCATTTCCTACTTGTCCTACCCACGACTCGGAACGTGAATGCGCCTCTGATACAGATCAGTACATTTAGGCAAAACTCAACACCCTGGGGCACTTCCAGTTCGAAAACTTCAAGCACTACTCCATAATTGCTCTTCAAAGTGCTTGTACATATCAAGACCAACATTTGAAAATGGCGTTACAACCAAATTGATTCTTTCCGATTCCTCATCTACATACATAGCTGTAGTGTATAGACAGACAAAGAACTGGAAAAAAATATTTTGGCTGCTACGTCCTTTTCAAATGTTGGTCTGCATATGTAGCAACAAACGAAAACATTTGATACAACAGCGAAAAAAAATGTTTTTGATTACTTGTCCTAGGGACACGGCAGGTATTTCCGTCCATCGTCGTAGGGGCTAAAACCAACGAAAGCAACGTACATTTGATAGAACTCCACTATAGCAGAACGATTCTCCTGAGCTTACGATGTGGTACGTATGAGTTTTACAAAAAAGCGTCTCTTTTATTGGTTTTCGAGACTATGACGAACAGACGAAAATACCTGCCGTGTCCCTACTACAAGTTTATACTATTCCATTTAATTCCACTACTTTATTGTACCTTTGACAGATACGTATTTCAACCTCAACAGTAAGGCCATCTGTTGAAGCCGAAAAACGTATCTGTCAAAGGCCGTTTGTTGAGGTCGAAATACGTATCTGTCAGAGGTACAATAAAGTAGTGGAATTAAATGGAATAGTACAAACTCGTCTTATGACAACTAAATACATTCCACTAAAAGCCTAAAATAATTTTCGTTTTGATTTTGATTTTTTAACCTCTTTAAAATGTGTTTCAACAATAGAAAATATAGTTAAAATGCATTAAAAGTTCATTGATTTTATGATAAGTTATGATAAGTTATGATAAGTTTACAAACGCGAACTGGAACAAGAAACTACAAGTAATAAGCACTTGCAGTGATCGCAAAGCAGTTTTTTTTTACTGAAACGAACGACCCCAGCATATAGCATGTGTTGTTAGGTTACGAAGGTGCAAGTTTTGCAATGACGCGTTTCGACCTGTGTAATGAATTATGATGCAGATCTCTACGTAAAACGTCGTATGGTTTGTGTGGCTTGGTCCTGCCTCCGCATAAGTCCACCCGTTTATTGTACCTTAATAGATCGCTTGTGGTGAGGCATTGTGAGGAAAATGTTGAGTTGAGCTGAGGTGACAATACTATTGACTTGACGCAGTGACATAATCGATTATAATGCAAATGAGCCGGTTGGAGAGGACTTATTTAAAAAAAAACATATTTTCCGCTTGTTATGATGGTGCATTGGTGTTCATATTTTCATCTTCCATATCGAATGTTCACTATACTGCAACTTTATCTTGTTATGATCAATTCCATTTGATTTTCTTGTGCTGGTAAATTGTTATCATGGCGTCATACAAGTAACCTCATTGTATCAGATCACCGATAATGGTAATGTAACAGAACGGGCCCTCCTTAGTCGTGCGGTAAGACGCGCGGCTACAAAGCAAGACCATGCTGAAGGTGGCTGAGTTCGATTCCCGATGCCGGTCTAGGAAATTTTAGGATTGGAAATTGTCTCGACTGCCCTGGGCATAAAAGTATCATCGTGTTAGCCTCATGATATACAAATGCAAAAATGGTAACCTGGCTTAGAAACCTCGCAGTTAATAACTGTGGAAGTGCATAATGAACACTAAGCTGCGGGGCGGCTCTGTCCCAGTGTGGGGATGTAATGCCAATAAGAAGAAGAAGAAGAAGAAGAAGAAGAACAGAACGTATTAACGAAATATTTATTTAGTTTTTCTCTATACAGGGGAACTGTTCCGTTTTCCATCTCACTGAAAATATATTTATCTCATCGCAAAACAAAGAGATACACCACCAAACTCGTTTCTTTTTGCTAACATGCATGCTCACTGCTGAAAAAAAAATCACAAACATAAGACACCAACCAAATTCCTTTTCATTGCTCTGTTTTTGATGAGATAAATATAGGAGCCTTGGGATGAAGTGCCGAAACGTTCCCCTAATTTGTGCCGATATTTTTTTTTTCAGGGAATAAAACTTAATCTATGGCACCACGGCTTCTTCATACATACTAATTTATTAGGCATTCGCAACTGATGAATAAAACCAACTATCAAAATCTTCGTCAGGGTCGAGAATAGAATAGACTGTAATTTGCAGTTATTCAAAACGATTTTTATTGCATCCATTTGTGCAAAACATATTGTGTAAATTATAAAAAGATTCATCCATACAGCAGTGTAGGTGTCTTTCTCATACATTAGAAAAGGGGCTTTTGTTGTATGGAAGATTTAATTTATTTATATGAACCGTAGCCCCTCACTCTCTTTACAGCGTTATACAATATGTGAACAGTCCCAAAGGTAATAAGGTAGGGGAGAACGGTCCAAAATGCACCCCTGGGTAAAAATGGCCTCACTCATAAAATCACTCATATAATCTGTTGTAGTACATTTATGAACGAATATTACCATTACAATTCATAATTAGCTATCCATCATTGAGCACCATTGGAAAAATTTGGGAAAATCCCTTCATATTCACTCAAATTTAACGATTTGCTATTCTTCCACCACATCCGTAAGATTGTAGTTCAATCCATTAAGAAAAAACAAACAACCATGCGTTCACCATCATTTTACATGCAATTGAGTCATTTTAGACCACCATTCGGGCGTTTTGCCCCAGGCCTATTTTTAAAACATTTTTTAAATGCGTTAGAAAGTCATGAGTACCTTATTGTTTTGAATAGGAGATCATTGTGAAATGTAGCTAGGTTTGTAAATTTTGCACACGTTGAAATGGTTGGGTATTTTTGTTTATATGGGCGAAAACATCGAAAAAGCTTAAGGGGTGCTTTTTGGACCGTTCTCCCCTATAAAGCATAGAAAGTAAAAAATATCACTGATGATTTGTTTATTTGTTTATTTGTTTGTATACACTCAACTGACCTACATTGGTCTTATTGAATATCTTAAGACTATTATTTAAACATAAGTAACATAAACTAATCAAAACATAATCTCAAATAATACTCGAATACACGCATCAACAGAAAAATATATTAAGCTCTTTTAGTGGAATGTATTAAACCGTCTAAGACGAATTAAGTACTGTCCATTTAATTCCACTAGTTAATTTCCGTTATCTTTGCAGATACGTATTTCGACCACAACTGTGTGGTCGTCTTCAGTGTCTTGTACTCGACTCGACTTGAAGAAAACAATCGCAACTTACACTATTTATACTACGCTAGGTACCTAATCTAATCTTATTTGCCTACTTTATTTACCTATACTGTAAATTACTTTATTGTTTAGGTAGAAACTTGAAGAGCCAAGAGCTGCCATTTCCCTGATCCTTATTCAACAGCGCTGTTTGTACCTGTCGGTGGATTTCCAAACTCTCAGCCACATCGAGTTTCCATGGGGAAGAGACATTTCTTAAGATTTTAATATTTGATGCCGTAATTGGGTGATTTTCCTTATACACATGCTCTGCTACCTTAGATCTAAATTCGTAATGTAATCCCTTATCGTTTTCTCTTTTCGCCTTACTCACTTCCGCCACACGCATCAAATTAATTGGCATCTTACAATAATCTCATATCGTGGAATCAAATAACAACATTGAACATACAAGCGACGAAATCGTCTCAAAATATATAATCTACATAATAATGATTTTAATTGACAAGTCCAATCATATTCTATCACACGGGAGGTTTCCAAGTATCGTTTCTTTTATTCACGAACTCTCGAAATTTTATTTCTTTGGGCCATGTAGATGCTTTCATTGCTATCGATTTCAGACTTGAATTTAACACAGCTTTGAATGACACATAATTTAATTCGTTAATATTTCTGTATTTTGGCACCAGTTTCACTACATTACAACAGTACGGCAACGGAGCATTGAGAGAGTGTGATATCATTACGCTTATATCATTCTCAGTGGCACTTCTGTCTATATTAGTTAAATACAGCGAAAACGTTCCACAGTCGGCCTCTTGCAACGAGAAATGCGACGACGGCTCCATTGTTTCAGCATGCGGGATTGCTTCACTTGTCCCATCGAGAAGTGTGGACGCCAATATTGTGTCGCCAGCACTAAATTGTATTCCGATTTCCGATGTTTTACTTCCGAACTTACTTCCGACATCATGAACGTCAGAACAAAATTTGAATTTGCTATCAACACATTGTCGGAAGAGCGTTCGGAAGTGTGGAAATCGACTTCCGAACTTCAATTTGGTGCCAGCGACGTTGTCAGCAACAAAACAAGCTCGATTTTGTGACAGATAACACCGTGCAGTGCTGCATATTTATTTTATTTTTCCGTGTGAATCTCGTCGGAAGTGGGCCTTGTTGCCAGTTCATCAGCGTCATATAAACAATTTTGGTCTAAATCCACAATACTGGTGTTAAATGAGGATACGATACAGGAGTTTGCAAGTAACCTGGGCTAGTGTATTGATGATGTCGTTCACAGCGCATTTCAATTCTTTTATGGCATCTTCTACCGAAGCGGGTTCTAGAGTGCTTGTAGCCACATCGAAATTCGTGCGTTCTCTAACCCTACAAAACAACACCATACATCCATCACAGATCCAAATAATATTTTTTCTGGATAGAGCACACATATCAGCTTCGGTCACACCAACACAGGCAGCATGAAATGTTTTGGCACATTTGCCTTCACATACAGTGAATATGTCTGTTCTCATATTAACAGACAAAGAACACTTTTCGCAGTTTTTATCCATGATGATTGAAAGTCAATTGGAGTAAATCGCGTGAATCTTGCAAATTAACACACAGGGCAAACAAACGCGTAACGAATTGGGCTGATGATACAGTTACGTGAACTCAGATCCAAATTTTTACTTTATTCAAGCCTCGAAATAGACAATATCGGACGATTAAAACAGAGCAACAAACAACGCGGTCCCGCATAATAATGAAAAACAGCATTTTACATGATCAGAATCATTATTACGATGTAAGATATAGCTTCACAGTTTACGTTGCGGTTATCGAATACTTTTCGATCGATTAAACCATAACTGCTCGACAACATCACTAAATGTCAACATATAACATGCTGTATCCAAAATGTTCTTTATTTCCTGCATTATATGTCAACATTTTATCATACTGTTGAGCGAAAATTTTGCACGCGAAAACAGACGATTTTTTATGGTGACATAACTTAACAACCCATTCAACATATTGTTATTTGTCAAATAACCGTACCACAAACTGTTAAAACTTTAAATGAGATTGTTCATTTACAATTGTCAACAGTAAAGGATACTGTTGTCGACCGCACGGGAAAATATCCATGTACAGTTTGTAATTATGCGGGGTGTGTCAACGAGCCATTAGAGCGAACGATGGTGGTGTACATTTCAGTTCGTGATAGCAGCGTACGGACGTGCTTTTTGCTCGCGCATTTTTTCCAAGTGTTTTTCCTCGTTTGTTCGTTGTTTACGTTTTCGCTTCGTCGGGTTGGCGTTATTTTCTTCCGGACCCGTTATGGGAGACTCGGTGGCCGATTCGGTCGCAGAAAAAGTGCCTAGGCGCACTGCTCTAGGAGGCGCGGATAACCCCTCCAAGCAACTTTTGCAGAGCAACGTGTTCTCGCCGTTGCAGCTTGATGACGCCGGCAATCTGCCGAAAAAGAGCAAGAAGCAGCAATCACAGCTGTCGCAAGTGCAAACTGAGCGGATGGAGAAGTGCCTGCCTATTTTCGTTAAGGGCGATCCATCGGATTTGCGGCCGAAAATCCGCCAGCTTATTGCAAAGGGACTCAAGTGCACGTTCCGGCTTTGCAGCGAGGGAGTCAAGGTGATGCCTGCTTATCAAGATCACCACAAATCTATCGTGGAGTTCCTACATGTCCACAAGTACGAGTTTTACACTCATGGCCTCCCCAGCACGAAGCAGTGGCCTCAAACCTGTCACCGTCCACAAAATCGCTCACCACGTCAGGGCGAGAAAATACCGAGACCAGCTTTACCTGGTCCGTCTGGAGCATGGCTCCATCACCTTCAAGGATCTGAAGCTGGTCGGAGTGATTAACTACACCGTCGTCGGCTGGGAGCGATACCAGCACGTGCACCGTGACGAGACACAGTGTACCAAATGTTACAACTTCGGGCATGGCACCCGAAATCGCCACATGGCCGCGCGCTGCAACAAGTGTGGTGAACTGCATCCAACGGATGAGTTCGACAAGATGGAGGTGGCCGATCCAAAGGGCGCCAACTGTGGCGAAAAACATCGGGCCACTACGAAAGGCTGTCCAAAACGCGCGGAGTTCCTGGAAATCCGCAGGAAAGCATCCACCAAAGCCCATCCGAAGAGGAACCGAGTTCCAGTGATCGACAAGGTGAACCTTCCTGCTATCACGGCTCCCTGACGAGCGGTACCAGTACTTCCACCGTTGCAGCCGCACAAGCGACTGGCCGCTGCAGCAGCATCGATTCAAGCCCCAGCACCACCAGCTCTATCCTCCAGCGAATGGCCCGCGCTTCCTCCTCCTGGATTCCGTCGACAGCCGGAGAATCAAACTGACCCACCGGAAGAATCTGCTCCGCTCTACACTCCGGAGCAGCTGATGCCGATCTTTGTACAGCTTGCCACTCGGCTGCGCGGCTGCAAAACCCGTTTCGACCAGGTCTTCACTCTTGGCATGTTCATTATTGAAAATGGCTGCTAGGGTGAGCCTGGTCAACTGGAACGCTTGCTCGCTTAAGAGCAAAAGCATCGAACTTACTGATTTCCTCGAGGAAAAAGGGATCGACGTGGCGTTCATCACTGAAACGCACCTTAAACCGGAGGTGAGCGTCCACATCCCAAACTTCCGCATCGTGCGACTCGACCGGCCGTCCAAGGGAGGTGGTGTGGCCATCGCACTTCGATATAACATCAACTGTCGCCTGCTGTCAAGCTTCCAGCTGAGCATTATTGAGGCCATCGGTGTCGAAATGACTACTTCCGTCGCCACAATCACGCTCATCGCGGCGTACTGCTAAACTTAAGCTAAAGCCGGCGAAGGTTCATCGGCCGCCCTTCGGAAGGACATCGTCAAGCTAACGCGAAGACAAGGGCAGTACATCATTGTCGGCGACCTGAATGCCAAACAGCATGTCTGGAGCAACAGTCGCACTCGCGGCAATCGAAACGGCATCATCTGTAATAACGACATTGAAGAAGACCACTACACGATCCTGAGCCCGGATTCCCCCACTCGACTGAGTCGGTCCGGTGTCCACACAACCCTCGACCTATATATAACCTACATAAACGACCACATCTCGCAGCCGGTCGTCTACCAGGAGCTCAGCTCGGATCACTACCCGGTGGTGACGGAAGTGGGTTCCTTGGTCAATTGGCATCAGAAGTTCCAGCGAAACTACCACCGAGTCGACTGGGGCCGGTTCCAAAGGTGCGTGGACAACAACGTCGACTACGAGGCGCGGCCGGAAATGCCTGAAGCAATCGATCGGCAGCTACGTTCAATCGAGGAGGCGATCTCGGTGGCCCGGGAACAATATGTATACATATACAAGGTAAGGCAGGTAAGCAACACCCTAACAATCGATACACTCACCAAAGATTTGATTCGATTGCGAAATGTCACTCGCAGGCAGTTTCAGCGTACTGAACTGCCTGAGCTTAAGGCACGCTGCAATCGAATCACAAGAAATATCAAGGCCAGAATGGTGAACCTCAAAAATAACGATTTCTCGAATAAGATCCGCACTCTCCCAGATTATGCTAAGCCGTTCTGGAAAATGAGCAAAATACTAAAATCCAAGGTCGTCACTTCGTCAGCGCACACAATCTTGGGCATAACATCATCAGTCCACACGAAGCAGCCGTTGGAGAGCATGCTAACAACATTCATCTTATTCCCAACGACTTCTAGGAGGAGTTGGAGATCACAGCTGGCAAATTGACGGTCTATATCAAATCATCGGAAAACATGCAGGTCCCAGGCTTCGACAGCATCCTGAATCTCGAATTCAAACATATGAGTGCTCCGTTCTTCGAGCACCAATCTTTAATCAGTGTCCCCGGTTCAGCGACTTTCCATCCTTCTGGAAGTCAGCGAAAGTCATCCCTATCCGGAAGCCTGGGAAGGATCCTTCTTCCACCAAAAGTTATCATCCCATCAGCCTCCTCTCAGGAATATCCAACCTATTCGAAAAAGCTATTCATCAGCGGTTACTTGAGTCTGCCGAAAATCTCAACATCTTGCTCGAGGAACAGTTTGGTTTCCGACGCGGTTGGCCAACCGTACACCAACTGACTCGAGTTACCAACGTCCTCAGACGGAACAAGAGCAACATGTATGGCATGATGGCCTGGTGTACAAATTACAACGCTACAATCTTCCCAGCTACCTGGTGAAAATAATCAACAATTACCTGTCGGCAAGGACATTCCGGTTCTCAATCAGCGGAGCGAGTTCCAATGCGCACAACCTCGTCGCAGGCGTCCCCCAAGGTAATATCCTCGGGCCCCTGCATTTCAATCTGTTCACCTCCGATATGCCAGATCCTCCAGAAGGCGGCATTCTGTTTTCATCGTCTACAACGGTAGAGTGATCAGAGCGCAAGTGGCAAAACTCCAACGAGGCCTGGATGCCCTGACAGAGTACCTCATTAGCTGGAAGATTTGTATCAACTCTATTTCTGCGTTACGTAATAATGGATCTTCCCATCCCAGTAATATTTTCGAATGAAAATATCGAAGAAAAATCCAAATTGAGCCTTACACTGAAAAAAGTCGATTTTATTAACTGACTTGTAACTGACCCTGACCTTCTCGTCAAAAATTGCATCTCGTTTTATTGTCTCAGTCGATTCTTTCGCAAAGAACCCATATTTTTTGAAGCCTCTAACTATTTTTAAAATCGAAAACAAAAACCAAAAAAGTGCTGCACGTGTGAACCGGCCTGAAATATCCACCCGATGTTCGTTCAAAATCGGGCCAATCTTAAACAACAGCACTTTTTCGATTTTTGTTTTAAATTTTGGAAATACTTAGAGACGTCAAAAATATGGATTCTTTGAGAAACTTGACAAAAAAACGAGCTCAGTGATCTAGTGGCCATCGCTTCTGCCTTATAAGCTGTAGGTCGTGGGTTCAATTCCAGGCTCGTCCCTTTCCTACTTTGTATTTCTATCTAAATTCTTTCTGTGTTTCACGTTCTAACAAAACGTTTGCTACTGATATAACCTACAAGCTTACCGAAGGGATCCTCCAGGGATTCTGAAAGTAATCCACCAGGGCTCCCGACAGGAGTGTTTCCAGGGAGTCCGAAGGAAATGTTCCAAATCCTCCCAGGATGTCTACGGAAATCCTCCAGGGATTCTGACGGGAATGTTTCAGGAATTCCAGGAATTTGAACGGGAATGTTCCAGAAAATCCGACGGAAATGTTTCATGTTGAGAAGCAAATCGTTGAAGTATTCCAGAACAAATCGTCAAGGAATTCCGAAACAAATCTTCGAACGACTCCGGAGAAATTCCAAAGCAAATCAACAGAGAGATTCTGAAGAAAATCCTCCATGGTATCTTTCAACGATATCGAAAGGAACTCAGTGTGAATTCTTCTGCATTCCGGTTGGAATACTTCGATGATTCTAAAAGGAATTCTTTAGAGATTCCAATGAGAATCCTCCTCGAATGCTGATGAATGATGATCACTCCAGTCCGTGATGGTTGACCACATGTCTTTGACTGCTGTCAAAGCGTGGTACTTGCTAGTATTGCTTTGATTGTTATTTTGGTGGCTCTCCGTTGTTGTTCATATCAAGCTTACTTTGATTCTTTCTAATCAATGAATCGCCTGCTTTGAGCGTGCTTACAGCGGCACACTAGGAGTTAACTTTCTGAAATCAGTATGGCGAAAGGCATCTAAGGTTTGATTTCTCAAAATTAAGCACCCTAATCAAAAAAATATTTGGTAGGCGTAGTAGCGAACACCATCCTTCATAACCGGTACCAAATAGTTTTTCATGAAAAGTTCCTAATTTTGAGAAATCCCGCGTTAGATGTCTTTCGCCATACAAATTTCTGGCGGTTAACTCATGCTGGCTGTTTGCGCATATACGATAGCGCTTGGATGTGGACGCGGCGGGTAGAAAATCAGTCACTGCCAATAATTCATTAGATATTGCCGTTTCATAATTAACACCAAGTGCAATTTCACTGCCACACAGGAATCTCAGAAATGAAAAACAATCTCATTTGTCTTCCACTCATTTTATGTTAGGGTGAAATTCACCCGATGAATATGGCAGATAACTCTTTTGTCTTCAAACTTTTTTCAGTAATTTATTATGGTATATGTTGAAAATTGATATCACTGCTTACTAACTTTTCAAATCCTAAACCACCCCACCCCCCTGTTTATACCAATGTCCAAAAGACATAACTTTTACAATAAAATCGTTGACGGACATTCTTCAGTAGCAGCGTGTTTCACATTTTATCGATCAACGGATGATCGCGCGCAGTGCGCCTCAGCCATTAGTTCGGCTGAAGTTAGCGATGATGGTGAGAAAAAGAACATCGTTCATCAATGTCCATCACATTTTTACTGTGTTTGTTTTCTTAGTTTGCCACTCATAGAACATCCCCAGGAGCCATCATCTAATCGAACAAGTTGCGTTTCACTCTTCTGAAGCGATGCTGGTTGGAGTGTACATAAATTAAGAAGGTCAAGGTAAGAGTATCGAGCGCTCGCAACGGCTGCATATCCGAGATCTTCTTCATCTCGGCGACAACGCTGCGCTGCGATGTGACAGCCTTACTGACCAGTCTGTGGATACGAGTGACTCGTAAATTTTGCAGCGCTAGCGCCACGCTTTTAAGCTTCGAAGCTACCGGCGTCCTTTGCGTTGCAGTTGACAACCTTGCCCTTGAATACATGCAGCACGCAGAGCACAACGAGTTTGATGAAGATGACCTGCTTCGACGTCCGTGCCTTTGATAACAGCAAACTCTGAAACAGGTTTGAATCGCGAATAACTCGATGACAACTTGTTTGTGGTAATCATGTCGTCCATCAATCGTGAATGTGTTAATTTGATATAAAATTTCCAGAAATAGATGTGTTTAACCATGGCATTGACGGCAGTACGGATTTGACAAGTTTATTTTAGGAACAATATAGAAATTAACACGTTATTGCTTGCATGGGTGCCATTAAATTAATTTTCCGGTACTAAAATAACCAAAGCCATTCCATGGACTCACCGTTTATTTTATTTTTTAATATTCATTTCTCGTTTATTGGATTTCAAACAGCAATACCTATTTGGCCATGCAGAGGCCCCAGTAGCCTCCCATCGGCATGTTTGCTACTGGGCAGACTCGGTTTTGACTGGGCTACAAAAATGCATATTGCAGGTTCTTTGTACGAATCGCACCCAACGTGGACTCACCTTTTATATGACAGTACATATCTAGATTATCGATTCGTAAAATCACTCACCTGAAACGGGAAGCAAAAGAAAAATATTAGTTTTATTCAGACTATTTTTTTTGTGCGATTGATTAAAAATCTGTAATAATAATATGTTTATATTTTTTTTAAGAAAAGATGTTAAATGTTGATACACATTGTTAAGTTTGTTATTTTAGGGTGTTTTTATGAGATATTGCGAAAAAAAGATTCGGCTGCCGGTGGGACTTGAACCCACACTATTCCATTAAGTACACGGACGTATTACCAATTATACAACAGCTGCCCTTGCTAGAAGTTGTTCCATAACTAGCTAATAACTATGGGATATTAGTCAATTTCCCGTATCTATCGAATCTGCTTGGGAACATTTCATATATTCATAATAAATCATCAATTTTAACTCCACTTCAAAAAAACGAAGTGGAAGGTATTTTCAGATAGTTAAAACAATAAAAATGGCATGTGTCATAAGCTTCCCTGCTCCTGGATTTCATCTCATAGCTCCTAGATACATCCCATGAAAAACCAAGCAATGAATTTGATTTGTTTCCATTTTTGCTATTTTTCAGCATGTTAGCAAAAAGAAGCGACAAAATTGGGGCTGTATTTCTTTGTTCCGCGTTGAGATCAATATACGTTCAGAACGATGGGAAATGTAACAGATTCTCTATATAATGTTGTTCTTAAAAATATCAGAAAAATGTAAAAGGTGTAGATATACACTGGGTTGCTTTTTACGCGGTTTGTTTTTGCTTGTTTCTAATCTTTGGGTTAATTGAAAATATTATGTTAATGACCCATATTCTTGTTTACGTTCGAATGCTAATTCGATCTTAAGTTGATGCGCATTCTCGTTCACGCCACCAAAATCAAATGGAGAAACGGTTCGAACGAATCACATTCGTTCGAAAGTATCGTTCGTTCATAAGCAATAGACTGCCCCCCCCCCCAGCTTAGTATGGAGAAAAATGTTTTCGAATTCCATGAGGCATCGATTCGATCAATAAATCCAAAAGTACACAACCCAGCTCCTAATAAATCAGCCGAAAACTATACAAAATTTCATTTAATCATCGTTGTTCTGTTGTTCTGTAACATACCAGCTGCCCCTTTTTGCAATTCTGAGTAATCAGAACCCTAGCAGCACAGTCTAACTTGCAACTCGAATGTGACTAAATCAGGTAACATATAAGTTGCAGTAATCTATTTGGAACAAGTGTGCTACTCGGGAACCAATTTCCAGATCGAATGAGTGGAGGAGATGTATTTTCCTGTATTTTCCTATATATTTTTGCTTAAATCTTCATACAAACTTTGAATCAAATGCACCAGCTTATGCAACAAGCGATTGAGCTGAAATTTTGAGAGATTGATTATCTCACCCAAAGACACAACCCCGTGAAATTCGACAACTTTTTGTTTCCTGGGCCAGTCTAAAAAATCAGGTGGTTTTTAAAAAAATGTGGAAATTTAGGTTGGCCGAGAAATTGATAAAATCTATCTGCCTAAAAAGCGACCCCAGTGTTTGTATTTATTGTAATTGCATGCGGACGGTTTTATTTTTTGGACACATTTCAACGGTTTTCAGAGATTTTAGTAAAAACAAATTAAGTCAATCATCACCAGGGATCGTAATTCGCACTCATTTTCACGAGCAGATATTATCTATAATACTCCCGCACGCTGATTTTCACCCAGAAATCGGTTTGCTGGAAAAGGAAAAATGTCTGATGAGAGATAACTTTTTCTCCCGCACTACCAGTGCACTATGGGGATTTCTCATAAAAATGGGCGGCCAAAAATATGTTTTCAATGAAAACTGTTTCTTTGCAACATATATTATGTGGAGGAATATTTAAAAACCTTTTTTAACTTTTTAAGGCAGCGGATCTCAACCTGGGGTACATGTACCCCTAGGGGCACCCTCACTTACCCCAGGGCACATAACATATAGGCATCTTTGCCGTGAACCCGGGTAGACGAGAATAGCTCATTAACAGTAAAACGTGATATTGATAACAAAACATGATATGAACTTGTTTGAAATAAGAGTAAAAATAACAAGCAAAAATAACACAAATTTGCACCGAAATATCATAAATATATCAGGTTTTGCTAACAACAAGAACTAATCAATATCTTGAGCTATTAGTTTGTTCTTGTTAATAGCAAAACCTGATATTTTTATGATATTTCGGTGCAAATTTTTGTTATTTTCGCTTGTTATTTTAACTCTTATTTCAAACAAGTTCATATTATGTTTTGTTATCAATATCACAGCTTCTACCCGGGAAATGTGGTCCTTCCCTGATTTTGAAACGCTAGCGAACCTAGCGGTGGAAGTCAAGCTTTACTCAAGAACGAGCATAAGGCAGAGCAGCAGCGCATGCTTTTCTGTTTCTTTCTATCGCCTTAGATACGCGGGAGGGCCATTCGTCGATTGTTGATAAACAAAGAGTTCACTTTGAATTTTGCTGCTTGTTCAATGATGTCTATCTGTTTTGTGCCCAGGGGGTACTTCGGAAGAAAATGCGTAATGGCCGATGTATTACAATTCCAATCAAAAGATATTGGTAAAGATTTAATAATTGTATAATTTTTTATTCCAAGACTTTGTATTGTACATAATATGGAAATCAGTAAAACAAAACATATTGGATCATATCAGTGAGTAACAACAACTGTGGTGTGACTTATGCACAACGCGTCGTATTTGGAACTCCTTTGTGACACAAAAAGCGCAAGAGGTGGAGCCTATTTGCAACATCGTGCGGCTACAATGAAAATAAAAACACAAAAACCAACCGGGAATCGAACCATGGACCTTGAGATTTGCAACCTTCTACTAGAACCATCACACCAACAATTCTATTTGGAGATTCTGCTACAAGTGCACTACATAAACAACAAAGTCATTTGTAACTTCATTGTACCTTATACGGAACATGCAGGGGACTGTCAAAAATAAAATACTGCTCAGCTGAGCTCAAAGTGTTTTGCAACATATCAGAAACATTGTCGTAACAGTAATTAACCGAAGTGTTATTAATTCTGCAACTTATCTGTTTTGTTTCTGATATGAAACACATCGAATTTTAAACCACCCAGGAAGTCAGATGGGTAGAATATTGCGACGCCACTTAAACGGAAATGAAACATTGTATTTTTCTGAAACTGGGAAGTGGCTTTAATGTGACTCGATGTATTGCCAGTGTCTTCAATGCAATTTATTAGGAACAAACACATATTTAAAAGATGATGCGCGTGCTGCTTGGGCGACGGTTTCCCCTCCTGGAAAAATATTTTTTCAACTTTGCAATATTTTCTGCAAAAGGCAGTTTTTTTCAAATAATATTACGAAATTCATCCAAATGAAGCATCCCACGGATGTATTGAAGTCACCACTTTATGTTGATGTTGTTTTAAAACAAGAGTGCTTCCCCGATTCAGCTGGGGAATGCATTTTCTCCTCAGTGGGCGGATTTTTTCCTGGGGGGTGGTACAAGCACGTGGCTGTTTTCTTGTCAATGACTGGATTACGGTAATTTGGGCCTTAAACAAATTTGATCCGACTAATCCAGCGTCTATTCACCAAGGAGGTGCGGCTCCAACAGCGTCTATTCTGGCATCCAGCGCCTGAGTATGAAACGCTATTCCCCGGAAGCTATACCTAAGATGGAAGCCCCATCCCGGTGGATAGGGAACCTTGGGCCAACAACATACTGTTCCCAAAACATCAATTTGTTCGAGAATCCGATAATGAAAGAATACGGACTGATTTTACGGCGACGACTAATAAATTGTAGCGCGAAACAACGGACACGAATAGGAACATGGAACGTTTTAATCCTAGCCCAGCAGGGTAAATTGGTACAACTTGCCAATAAAGCACGCCGCATGAACCTTGAGATCCTGGGACTGAGTGAACTCCGTTGGCCAAACTTTGGAGAACACAGAACGCCGTCGGGACGAGTTCTGCTATACTCTGGATTACGAGGTGAACACGCTCCCCGGCATCGCGGAGTTGACTTCCTACTAAGTGCTCAGGCACACTCTGTGCTTATGAAGTGGGAACCTATAAGTGAAAGGATAATCGTTGCCAGATTTAGAACACGGGTCCGAAGCCTTACTATAATCCAATGTTATGCGCCAACCGATGCTGCCGATCTGCAAAACAAAGAGAACTTCTACAGTCAACTCAATGCCGTCGTAAATAGAATTCCGAAGGGTGATATTAAGATCTGTTTGGGAGCCTTCAATGTGAAGGTCGGATCCGACAACTAGAACCATGACCGCATTATGGGACGCAATGGTATCGAAGAAATGAGCGAAAACGGATAGCTGTTCGCAGATTTTTTGTGCTAATAGCGACATGGTGATCGGGGGATCGCTCTTCATTCATCAACCGGTTTACAAGGTCACGTGGGTCTCCCGTGACGGCTTTACAGAAAATCAAATTGACCACATCTGCATCACCCCGAAAATGGAAACGGAGCCTTCTTGATGTACGGAATAAACGTAGTGCCGATATCGCGTCTGATCATCACCTCCTCATCGGCAAAATACGCCTGCGCATTGCGCGGATTCGTCAGCAGGAGGAAAGAGCTGGACGACGATTCAACAAACGCCGACTGGCAGATGCCACAGTGAAACGGTCCTTCGTTGAAGAACTGGAGACGCGTGCTGCAGATATTCCGGAAGGTGGCAGCGTGGAAGACCAATGGACCGCCATCAATAATGCCTTCATCGCCACCAGCGAGAACAATCTGGGCGAACTGCGCACCCTGAGAAAACAATGGATCACCGATGAGACCTGAAGGAAGATAAAAATTTGAAGCTTTCAACATTCTTCACTGGTTGCCCGGCTACTGTAAAACTGGAAGGAGTCACCGTGTTTACATCCAACGATTTGGTTTTGTTGACGTTGATGACTAAACCTGCCGAAGAGGAGCGCTCGGCAAGGTCGTTGAGCTTACTCTGCATATCAGAGCACCGTTGTGCGAGGAGTGCAACGTCATCAGCCAATTCGAAGTCGTTTAGGTGCTCCATGGTTATAGGCTGCCATAACAGCCCGCGGTTTGGTTCACGGTCAATCGCATCTACCAGAATCTCGTCGATTACGATGAGGAACAGTAACGGTGATAGAATATATCCTTGCCTCACACCAGCTACGACCCGGATAGGGTCGAACAAGACCCCATTGTGCAGCACTCTACACTAGAAGGCCTCGTACTGTGCCTCGATGAGGCCGATGATTTTCTCAGGAACCCCATTACGTCTCAGGGCGCCCCACATATTCTCGTGATTGAGACGGTCGAAAGCTTTTTCGTAGTCAATGAATACCAAGTAAAGGGATTCTTGGAATTCGTTGACCTTCTGCAGAATGATGCGGAGCGCGACAATATGGTCCACACAGGATCTTCCAGCACGGAATTCTGCCTGCTGCCGCCGGAGAGTCGCATCGATCTTCTCCTGAATCCGGGCTAGGATACATTTGCATAGAACTTTGAGAACGGTACACAGCAACATAATGCCTCGTCAGTTATCGCATACAGTCAGGTCACCCTTTTTGAGAACCTTCACTAAGATACCTTGCATCCAGTCGACCTGGAAAGTTGCGGTGTCCCAGATATCACGAAATAAACGATGCAGTAGTTAAACGGATGTCATGGGGTCAGATTTGAGCATCTCGGCTGATAAGCGATCGACCCCTGGGGCTTTATTTGATTTCATGCTTTGAATGGCTGTTTGAATCTCTAGCAGTGATGGAGCTTCGGTATTGACGCGTGTTATACGTCGGATCCTAGGCAGATCATGCCGAGTTGGTGATGGCTGGCACTTGAAAAAGTTGCTCGAAGTGCTCGAACCAGCGTTTCAGCTGGTCAGTTGAGTCGATCAATAACTGATCATTCGCGTCTTTCACAAGCATCGTTGCATTAATCTTCGCCCCGCTCAAGCGTCGTGAGATATCCTAGAGGAGGCGAATGTCCCCGGTTGCGGCGGCTCTCCCTCCTTCGTCGGCCAGAGAGTCTGCCCACGCTCGCTTGTCCTGTCGACATGAGCGTTTTACTTCCTTCTCAAGAGCCGTGTATCGTTGACGGGCTAAGGCTTTGACTCCTCTGGTTTTTTGTCGCTCTATCGCGGCTTTGGCTTCTTTTCGCATAGAACTTAGAACTTCGCTTCAAATTTCTTGGTAGCCAAATGGCGTCAGACGGCAGTACCAAGATCGACATAGGCGCACGGATTAAGAAAGCAAGGGCTGCCCTTGCGAGTTTAAGAAATATCTGGAAAAACAGGCAGATAAATGAACGCACCAAAATACGAATTTTCAACTCTAACGTGAAATCTGTGCTGTTATACGCTATCGAAACATGGTGTATATCAGTGGAGAACCCTCAACGGCTGCAGGTGTTCATCAACAGATGCCTGCGGTATATAATTCGGGCCTGGTGGCCTCACAACTGGATCTCAAACAACGAACTTCATCGTCGTTGTCACCAGAGGCCGATAGCAACAGAAATTCAGGATCGGAAGTGGGGCTGGGTCAGCCACAGTCACACTTTGGGGACATTAGGCAGGACCATTTTATGGCAAAAATAATATTAATTTAAGATTTTCTTCTACAACTTTTTGATATCAATCTACGCGTGCAAAACAAATCAATCTATCGAAAAGCTTAGGTTTGAAGCTTTGAAATAGCATATAAAACCTTATGTTTGGAAGACCGCATCGTGCTTTCGTGCTGTGCGGTTCTTTCTCTCTTTGCGGAAGGAAGTTTTTAATACTACCCGAAGCTATTTTAATTTCAACGGTGCTTCTTAGCGCTATTTGTACCCACTGATCCCGTTACGATCTTTGCAAGGACCCGTGCCTTCGTTTTACGTTGGACCCGGGGACACCGTTCTGGGAAAAACCTCTTAGAAGGTCACGTCTCCACGCTCAGCAATGAGCATTAATAAAACAAGAGGAAGGGGGAGTCTCTCTGAATTCTTCCTTCAAAGAAACAAGGTTTCAAGACCATCCTGCCAAAGCGCGGAAAAAATAGAAGGAAGCTGGAGAATTCAGATATTCCTTCTAACTCTAATATCGGAAATAATTCTTCTCCAATCGAACTGAGCAATCAGTTCGATTTGATTAATGATGAAATTGAGCAAATCGAATATACTTCTAGCCCAGGTGATTCGATTCATGCGAAAAAGCAAAGGATTCCGCCAATTGTGGTATCTGTTGCCGAGTTTTCTGGCTTCCGGAATGAGATTTTGAGTAACCTTCAGGGGATCAAGGTTTCATTTCAGATTGCTAGGAAGGGTGACTGCCGCGTTTTGCCGGGATCCTTTGACGATCGCAAACGTCTTCTTCAGTATTTAACTGAGAAGCGACATAAATTCTTCACATACGACGACAAAACTGAGCGACTGTTCAAAGTCGTCTTGAAAGGTCTCCCCAGTGATGATAAATCACTGGATGAGATTAAAATTGAAATTTCTCAATTACTTGGATTTTCACCAGTCCAAGTAATTAAGATGAAAAAGAAATCCCACTCTGGTACTTCCCAGAGGGGCATTTCTCAAGAATTTTATTTAGTTCATTTTAACAAAAGTACATGGAAACATTTCCGCAGGCCTGGGGGAAATTTCCAAAACCCCACCCAGTGCCGTAAGTGCCAAAAGTGGGGTCATGGAACCAAACATTGTCACATGGATGCTAAATGCATGATTTGTGGTGGAACCTCTCACGCCAAGGACGCATGTCCTGTGAGAGAAGATTCCAATAAATTTAAATGTGCAAATTGTGGGGGCAATCATAAATCAAATTTCTGGGAATGCCCTTCACGCAAAAAAGTTTTGAATTCCCGTGCAAAATTGATGACGGGATATTCCAATCGGATCCCAGATTCGACGGGTAGAAATTTTTCAAACGCTCAAATTTCGAAACCAGTTACCGGTCGAGCAATTCATACCCACCACAATTCACAAACAAATTTTGCCGCTCGTCAACGGGTAGCAAGCACTTCAGTAAATTCCAATTTTTCCAATGTAAGTATCTACGTATGCAAACATCGCTGCTGGTAGACAAAATTTCTCTTCTCAAAATGAGGTTTATACCCATGTCCCAACGGAAAATAACGGTCATGTTGCCGATTCAGGTAGCATGACTGCTTCCGATTTTGATTTTTTAACTGAACAATTGCATCACATGATTGATGCAATGTTCAAAGCAAATACCATACCAGAAGCTGTTCAGGTTGGTATAAAGTACACACAAAAAATTGTTATCGGACTCCGTTTTAATGGATCTAAATAATTGTGTGAAAGTTCTAAATTGGAATGCTCGCTCTCTAAAGGGTAAGGAAGATGAATTATTCAACTTCCTTTCAGTTCATAATGTGCATATTGCCATTATAACTGAAACGTATTTAAAACCAGGACTCTCCATTAAAAGAGATCCAAATTATTTTATCTACAGAAATGATCGTCTTGACAGCGCCTGTGGTGGGGTCGCCATTGTCATTAATAGACGTATCAAACATAAATTATTTTCTTCTTTTGAAACCAAAGTTTTTGAAACCTTGGGAGTTTCTGTTGAAACAAATTTTGGTCAATTTTCCTTCATTGCAGCCTATTTGCCTTTTCAATGACTCGCAACAAATCAAAATTCTTCGTAATTGGTGACTTCAATGCCAAACACCGTTCATGGAATAATGCTCAAAGTAATTCCAACGGCAAAATTTTATTTGAAGATTGTTCTGCGGGATATTATACTATTCAATATCCCAATGGCCCTACTTGTTTTTCTTCCAGTCGAAATCCTTCTACAATTGATTTAGTTTTAACGGATTCTAGTCAGCTTTGTGGCCAATTGGTAACTCATGCTGACTTTGACTCTGATCACCTTCCTGTGACGTTTGAAATCTCACAAGAAGCCATTTATAATCCAATCAGCTCTACTTTTAATTATCATAGAGCTGATTGGGATTTATTTAAAACGTATATCGATAGGAATTTTGATGTTGATATTCCTCTCGATACCAAAAGTGATATTGATAATGCTCTCGTATCTTTGACAAATTTAATTGTCGAAGCCAGAGGCATTGCAATTCCGAAATGTGAAATTAAATTCAACTCCATTATTATTGACGACGATCTTCAGCTTCTGATCCGTCTTAAAAATGTGAGGCGAAGGCAATACAAAGCGATCCCGCGCTGAAAGTTATTTGGCGAGATTTGCAAAATGAAATTAAAAAACGTTTCGCTATTCTGAGAAATACCAACTTTGAGAATAATGTCTCGAAGTTGGATCCCAGTTCGAAACCCTTTTGGAAATTAACGAAAATTCTTAAAAAACCTCAAAAGCCAATTCCAGCGCTTAAAGAGGGAAATAAAATTTTATTAACAAATGGCGAAAAGGCTCAAAAACTTGCTCAGAAGTTCGAGAGTGCCCATAATTTTAGTCTAGGTCTCACTAGTCCAATTGAGGATCAGGTTACACGAAGCTTCGAAGACATTCTCAACCAAGATAATGTTTTTGACCCTTCGTTGGGAACTAATTTGGATGAGGTGAGATCTATTACTAGAAAATTTAAAAATATGAAAGCCCCGGGTGATGATGGTATTTTCTACATACTTATCAAAAAACTTCCTGAGAGCTCTTTATCCTTTTGGTTAATTTATTTAACAAATGTTTTCAATTGGCATACTTCCCAGATAAATGGAAAAACGCCAAAGTTGTTCCAATTTTGAAGCCGGACAAAAATCCAGCTGAGGCTTCTAGTTATCGCCCAATCAGTTTGCTTTCTTCAATAAGCAAACTGTTTGAAAAGATTATTTTAAATAGAATGATGGTTCATATTAATGACAATTCTATTTTTGCTGATGAGCAATTTGGTTTTCGCCATGGGCATTCAACCACTCATCAGTTATTAAGAGTTACGAATTTAATTCGGCTCAACAAATCTGAAGGATATTCCACTGGAGTTGCTCTTCTTGATATAGAGAAAGCATTTGACAGTGTTTGGCATGAAGGTTTGATTGTAAAATTGATGAATTTTAATTTTCCTCTGTACATTATTAAACTGATCCAAAATTATTTATCAGATCGCTCACTGCAGGTAAACTATCAGAATTCTAAATCTGATAGATTACCTGTTAGAGCTGGTGTTCCTCAAGGCAGCATACTGGGGCCCATTTTGTATAACATTTTTACTTCTGACTTACCTGATTTACCACCAGGGTGTCAAAAATCTTTGTTTGCAGATGACACAGGTCTCTCAGCCAAAGGGCGAAGCCTTCGTGTCATTTGTAGTAGATTATATTTTCTCCACTTACTTGCAAAAATGGAAAATTTCATCGAATGCTTCCAAAACTCAGCTTATAATTTTCCCACATAAGCCGAGAGCTTCTTATTTGAAACCTTCTAGCAGACATATTGTCACTATGAATGGGGTTCCAATTAATTGGTCTAGCGAAGCTAAATATTTAGGACTTCTGCTAGATCAAAAATTATTTTTTTAAAATCACATTGAAGGCCTTCAAGCCAAATGTAACAAATATATTAAGTGTCTATATCCACTTATAAACAGAAAATCAAAACTTTGTCTTAAGAACAAACTTTTGATTTACAAACAAATTTTTAGACCTGCTATGTTGTATGCTGTGCCAATATGGACTAGTTGCTGCAATACCAGAAAGAAGGCACTCCAGAGGATTCAAAATAAAATTTTGAAAATGATTCTGAAGTTGCCTCCGTGGCATAGTACCAATGAACTTCATAGAATTTCTAATATTGAGACATTGCAACAAATGTCCAACAAAATAATTTCCAATTTCAGACAAAAATCGTTGCAATCTTCTATTGCAACGATCAGCTCCTTGTACCCTTAGTATAAATTAGGTTAAGTTTAGTTTAAGTAGAAAACATTGTAACTCCTACATGGTTCAATTCAACCAGAGGAAAAATTCTAACTGCCAGAGGCAATTGAAATGTAATAATAATAACTACAAAAAAAAAACCTTATGTTTGGAGAAAAATTGACTTCATGACATACAAATCAAAGTAAGGAACGATTTTTTTATCAGCTTTTTTCACTTCGCCAGCCCATATCTTTAACTGAATAAACATTGCGCTCCAATATTTCCCGATTCTCTTATCTAGGGTATATACTTTCAAATGATATATAAATTAGACAAATTGGAGATAGTAAATTTTTCGATTAATGGCCATCCTTTTCCCCATAGTGCAGTGGCGCGAAAAGTTGATTTGGTCGTTTTCTCACTAATGTCTACCTTTTCGTGCCATCGCCAATTGCAAAAAGAGTAGCCTTTATGGAACAAACAACCTAATCCTTTCATACAGTCGATGGGGTGGTATGGCTATAGTGACCATTTTAGTTGATGTTCTCGGTTCGAATCCCGTAGCGGTCAAAACATTTTTGTGTAATTGCTTAGCGAAAATTTTCGCCATGCGAGCAAAGGCGTAGAATTGCTGATCTGGAGGTTGCGCGTTCGATTTTCGGTCCGGCCTAGGATGGTTCCGGGTGGACAGCACTGTGTATCCATTGCAAGTAGACAAGACATTCATGCAACTGGCAGGCACGGGACTGCTTTCAATAACTGTGGAAATGCAAATTTTGAAAGTTGAAAAACTGCCCGCTTATTTTGAATATGTTTGCTCGGTATGATGAACCCATCTGCCCGGTTTAAAGCTAAGAAAAAGGATGATGTCTAATGCTATTCTGAGAAAATTAATTCGCCTAAAAATATTTTCCGGTAAAATATTATACATTCAATACATATTGCTTAAAAAGGGATTTTATGTATTTTTCCTTATTCTGGCCAAATTTGTCTGCATCAAAATAAGAGATCACAATAATTTTTATTCTTATTCTCAAATCATTCATCTTTGCATTATTTCAAGCTATCGTCTATTTCTGAAGAAGATATCACATCTACCATTGCCTTACTTCGTGAAAATGTCTTCTTTTAAATAATGGATCACAGCCCCCATTATCTTATTTCGGGCAGATACATGTTATTAAAAAAAGAATAATAGGTAACATTAATTATCTGGGGAAACACCCATTGGAGAAGGGTCACATTTACCATTGTATTATTCCTAGCAAATGCATTCTTTTGACGTAGGACTTACGTCTCTCTTTACTATACCAAGTGTCTTTTCAAAATATTCAAATCGACCGCGTTACGCTGTGTTGAAAGATTTTAAACGTTAATAGCGTTCGTCGCAGTGGACGAATTTCTGCGGTAAGCCCCTCAATCGACAGATTTCAAGTATGCCTTTCATGTCCATGCTTGATAAGACTCGAAAAACTTGTTTCAATAGGCATGAAATTGTTTTCAATGAAAAATATTGAGATCAAGGGAACCTATAAATATGGGTACCGCATAATTCTTGCATCATTCCATTACCATGTTCTGATTGGTGCAGACACCAGCGAATGAGCAGCCGCTGGGTCTGCCGAGAAGCCATAAAATAGCGCAACGCGATTTTTTTCCTCTCATTCTGACCGGGACAAGCGAAGCAACCGCATCATCGATTGAACAGCACTCACACCATTTCGCAGGGAATGAAGTCATCGAAGCCACCATCATCAGCCGAAACCTAGCCAGTACAGCAGCAGTCCACCCTACAGACCCGACTCAGCAGCAATGCTGAGCAGATACCGGCAGCAGCAGCAGAGTCGAGCCGAGACCGGCCGGCATCGGTGATGAGCCGAGACAGGCTGAAGAAAAGCCACATGATGCAGCATGTATGTCCAAAAAACAAACGGTTCTTCAGAGAGCCAATGATAGAAATCAATATCAAAGCATTCAATTCCCTTCGGAATAGAAATTGCAGTGTTGTAACGGAGATCCTGAAATATTTTTCGCGCCAAATCCGCGCCGACTAAAATCAAATCCACGCCATTTCCGCGCGACATGAAAATCCATTCTGCGCCAAATCCGCGCGACCCAAAACTAAATTCTAAGCAAATACACGTTAAATATCAATGTTAAATATTACGCTGAACATTACAACAATTTAGTGAACGTCTTTTTTCGAGTTCGTTTTTATAATATTACTGATTTTAAGTATATGTTTTAACTTCAACGTTACACATGTTTGTACAAAATTAAAAATAGGATTAGGGAAAAAGCAGTTGATATAACAACTCATCTAGATGGTCCTTCTTGGAATTTCTGTAGAAGTCGCTCAAAAATTGTCTGCGGGTGTTTCTCCGAGAACATGTGTGGAAATTTCTCCATTCTTGCAAAAGGTTCCCCGGAAATTTATGCGGAATTTCATTTTTTCATAATTTTTTGTGAATTCCTCAAAAATAACATGCAGGAAATTTTCGGAAACTGTATGTGGACACCTCTAATTAATTCCTACAGAAATCGCTTGGGAAATTCTAACAGAAATTGGTTGGTGACTTCCTGCTGAAAAACTTCCGAAAAATCTGTTGTTAAACTTTCAGGATTTTTCACAGAAATTCTTGTGATCATAGCTAAATAAACTTCGAAGGAAATCGCAACGTGAATTCTTGCGGGAATTTCTCGGGAATCTCTGACAGAACTCTTCCAGGAAAACATTTTCAAAAAATTTCAACAATTTTTTTTCAAAATCAACATCAAAAACAATTTCTGCGGAAGCACTTAAAAGACGGGTGTTCATGTCCTTCAACAGACATGTTTTGAATGCGCCATGCTTCAGAATGGTTAAAAATGACAACAAGTGGCGCCCCTCTCCTCATAACATTTGTTTAATCAATGCTCAAGAGTGTAACCATGGAATTCAAACAGGGTTTGTTAATATCCGAAAATTGATGTTAGTAAATAACTACAAACGTTAATTTTGTTCTCGAAAACATTTGCTAACGAGAATGAAGCCCATCTAGATAGACATAAAACTAATTTTCAAATAAACGTCCTTAGATATAGAATTTCATTTGTTTAAATACTCCTAAAACTAAATCCACACAAAGTCCTAAAATCGTTATGTAAATCCGCGTCGAATCCGCGAAAACCGCAAAATCCGCGAAAATCGCGAAATCCGCTTAGTCGTAACGGTCGTAACAACCCTGAAATTGTACTTGGGTGCCAAATCCAATATTCTAGAGATAAAATTTTATGCGTGATTTTCATAAATAGCGTTAAAACTAACAGTGGATAATTTTTCTGACTTAACCGCGAAGTGGACGAAGGACTTCACTTGACCATGCCTTTAAAGATTCATAAGATGTCCAAATCTTCCACATAATCTTATTTGGATAAAAAACCACCGATAACAGCTCAAACATTAATAAAATATCAATCGATTTTTCATCAAATGTTGGATTTTTTGGCATTGATAAAAAATATGTAGAAAAACATTGTTTGATACTGACCGCACACAAAGCGAACGTGACTGAATGATCGTCCCATGTTATGAATTCTAAATCTTATCACCCGAAATCCCATGTCCGGGTGTTTCTTTCCTTCTACTACTAACAATGTTGTCTCAGAAAAGAACACGTATACTTCCCACCTGAACTGCAATTCTAAGCTCGCTTGCCCAAGCCATTGGCCTGTATCAAGCGAAAAGTCCCGTTAGGAAATAGACGCCAGCAGCGAGCAACAAGCGTAAAAAAGAAGAAGCCCTTCTCGAACGCGTTGATGATGATGAAGCTTTGGCTGACAAAGAAGCGGGATACAAGACATTAGCTGATTGGCCCACCAATTGGGAAGCAGAGAAGATTCAAAATTAAGTAGTATAAAAGAAAAGTGCATTCGCTCGCAGAGCATTCAGTCTTTTTATACCATCACTAGAAATTCGCGGTTATTTGAAAAGATCGTTTTCTTACTTTTTGCACTAAGCCGAAGCAAACAGCCTTTTCAAGGCTCTAAGAGTTAAAATAATGTTCTCCTTCAGTCGCTATCGCACGGATTAGAAGGCCCTTCAGTGGAAGGGCTGAGATACAGTCTACATCCCTTGCTGAGCCAACTTGTGGTTTATTTCAGGCAGTCCTTCATGGCCCGTTTACATATGAGCTAGTTCTAGCGGACAATGCACTATCCGACAATACTAGCGCGATATTAGCATAATGTAAACACTATTAGCAGATGACAATTTACAATTTACAAATCAATCATCTCTCCTCACCTGGACTTTTGCGCCTCCATTTTATTTCTGGCCAATGAAACACAAATATCGAGGTTACAGCGTTTGCAAAATAAAGTTATGCGCTTGATTTTGAGATGTAATAGATTCACTTCCTCCTCCTTTTTGTTGGACGCTTTACAATGGTTATCAGTGAAGCAAAGAATTGTTTATTTAACTATGGTGTTCATTTTCAAAATAATAAATGGATTGCTGCCCCGATATTTGTGTAATCGAATTGAAAGAGGAAGTGACATTCATAGATATAATACTAGAAACGCGGATGAAATAAGAACACCTTATTTTTGTATGGAGCTTCACAAAATTCATTGTTTTATAAAGGAATAAACGTATTCAATTCGATGCCTATACACAATAAGCGTGCAAGGACACTATCACAGTTCAAGAGACTTTGTATTTCACATATAAAAGCTGTTTTTTAAACAGTCATATATTTAAGTTTTTGGTATTGTGTATCTTGACGAAGTTTGTGATAACGGATATCTTTTCTTGAAACATGTAAATTATTTTTTATTTCATTAGGGCGCTTATAGACTATTTTTGTTCGCCTCGATGATGATGATGGTATTTTATTTATTGACTTGTATTTTTACATTCTTTTGTGTAGTCTACAAATGTTTGAGAATCGCGCGCGAATACAGGTATAAATGACTTTTTACGATTTTATGATCAATACTTGAAACATTTGGAACTGTTTGAAGGATACTATGAAAAGTAGTGAGCTCTCAGACAGAACGCGATTTTATCGAGACTTTTGGTATCTACGGAGAGGTAACACAAGTTTTGAATTTTTTCGAGTAAATTAAATTGATTGGTACTAGCGAGAATAGTTTGAGTACGCGGTTCTTGACGAAACTTTTGGCATCATGCGAGAGGTATCACAAGTTTTGTAACTTAATCGGGCTCGCTGTACCACTGATGATGCTTGCAAAACTCTGTGGTGGAATTCAACTGTTTCTTTTTACTAACTTATGTTTTTTGCTGTATAGCGATGTTATATTTTAATGTTATTTATATCTGTGGAAATAATCGGATCGTTTATTGTTTGCCAAATCTGATTAAAATTGATCATTATTAATTATCTTAAAGATAAAATCGTCTAGCTCAAACCTTTGTAGGGGTATGTATGTGGCGGGACCATCATCATCATCATCAATTCCTGTTTACATTATGCTAATTTCGCGCTAGTATTGTCGGATAGTGCATTGTCCGCTAGAACTAGCTCATATGTAAACGGGCCATCAGTGGGAAGGCTACCACTGTCGAGGCTAATATTTCGTGACCGGACAGATACTTCCTGAATTTTTTTTCATGATTTTTGTTTGAGGTAGATTTGATTACAGAAATCAGAGGTTTGATGAGAAGATTTTGCCAAGGAATGGTATGCAACGCCGATTATTTATCCAAAATAGTTGATGTGAGAAAATTGGACATATTATGTATCTTAAAGGCATGGTCAAGTCAAGTCCTACGTCCACTTAGCGGTTATGTCACAGACATTACCCACTGTTCGTTTTTAAAGAAGGAATCACATTCACCATTGCCTCATTCCGGCAAACGCTTCTATTTTTGTTTAAAAGGATTCATTGCCATTGCCTTATATTTCTTAAGTAGGTATACGTATACAGAACAGGAGTTTGATTTCGAAGAGAGAAAAAATATTTACCAAAACGCTAAACATAGCCCTTCCTGAGCGGACGAAAATAGCTCAATAATAACAAATCGTGATATGATAGCAAAACGAGAAATGGACAAGATTGATATAACCCTCTACAACCCAAATTTTTGTTTTCGCTCAAAATCACTAATTTGCTTTCTAAATTCGATCTAAACACTTTTTGGGTAATACAGGCATACCTCGATAGTACGTACACCTCCGTAATTTTAGTGTACGTACTATCGAAGCGTACGTACTATCGAAGCAAAAAAATACCGGACAAAAAAATTTTTTTTTTTGCCTTTCTATTTATTTGGGAGTGGTGTAATGTTTATAAAACCGCTCGGAAGCCAAAATTTCGATAGAAGGCTCTGTATTCTAAGCAAATTTTTATTTGATATAGTACACAACGGACCAGCATAACTAAGATTTTTCTTGAAATGGTGCCTACATGTAGCATTGCGCAAAATTATCGTCCTTGCAAATGTGAGGGCTTCGGAACATACATAAATTACGTGATATTCGTAACGTTATAAAAATATGTTACACATCATGCATAATTATGCATGTAACTACAAAGAGTGACGATTGGAGGTGGATCACAACATTTTTACGTGACGTATTTTATGGATTCCACCTATAGATTTTATGTAAATGAAAAGCTTTAAGCTTGTCCCTAACTGTCACTGTCGTTATGATTCTATTGGCTCCATTGACGCTTCCTCACCAAAGCGACAAACTGTTAGCTATAGCAACAAACGCATCGCATTGATTAGGAGGAATCTTCATTATGATTCGTAATTTTATACATAAATACATTACACTAAGATGAGTATAAAGATAACAAATAAACTGATTTCTAATTTCTAATTTATTTTAATTTTCTCGTACATACAGGGTGTCTGCAAATTATCCGTACAGATTTTGATAGTTTGCTTCTACAAAGCAAAAACAGACAAAAATGGACTGAAAGGCTGTAACAGATGTATATTCTGAGAACACTGAGCGTCACATCAGCTTGATGTGACGGCGAACACATCAGCTTGATGAATTGAGGTGGTGTCTGACGATAAAGTATTTAAATCTAAATTATTGGATGTTTATCTACTGAACTAGTTGAACTAGCGTGGATCTCTGGCCAAAAAGTGCTACGTGGGATAATTTTTGGCAATATAGCCACTTTTCAACACATTCTAGGCCAAACATAAAGATACTTTTTTCTGAAAATGTGGGTTTGTTCTTCAGGACACTAAGGAATTACTCCAAGAACACCCTCTGAACTTCTACTAGAGTTTTTCCGTATTTTAGTTTGAAATTATTTTAAAACTTTATTTGAAATTTATTTTGACATTCAAAAATATTTTCCTCTGAAAATTCCTTAGGAAATTCGTTCAAAAAACTTCCTATTTTCATATTTATCCTAGATTTGTTTCAGATATTCTTCTAGGATTTTTTTTCGAGAATATCTCCAGGAAATCCATAGGTAAATCCATCAAGATTTTTCGAAACTTAAACTCAAACCAAGAAATCCATCGCGATTTTTTTCAAAAATTACTTTAGGAAATTCTTCAGGAAATCCTTTCGGATACTCCTATTCTTCCTGAAAAAGGAACTTCCCAGAGCAGTTCTTGAAGGAATTTTCTGCAGAATAATTTGAGAAAATTCTGTGGGAATTCCGATACGAAATCCCGGATAATTCTTGAACTTTAAAAGAGATTTCTGAAGAAGTAATTTCCGGGGAAATTATTAACGGATTTTTTGGGAGAATACATGGAGGAATTTCTGGAATAAAAAGTGTGAGAATTCTCAAAGAATTTTCGGGGTTGTTGTTTTAAGATATTGCTGCGAATTCATGGAAAAAAATCTCGGAAAATACTCGGATGATTTTAAGCGAAGTACCGTAGAAATTTTGAGAATGGCTGCAGGATCTTCCGGGAGAATCCCTTAAATAATTTTCAGAGGAATTTCAAGGGGAATTTTTGTAGGTAATTCCGAAAGAGTTTTGACCAGTGGTGAAAATCTGTGAACCTTGTTCACAAAACAAGAATTAGGCCATGCAAAATACTCGGGAAAACTTGTTTTGCCTTTTCTTGCCTACCTATTACTCGCAGAGAAAACAGAAAAGCGAACCCCGAAAAATGTTCGTAGAGCTTCGCGAGTCATTTGGGTTAATTTGCCAAATGTCATAAACCAACCTCGGAACATGATTCTCACGGATGTTCTAGCAAGAACACATTTGTTTTTGTGTTTATGTTAAGTAAAATTTATCCATTTTATTCGAAGTAACCACAAATACTCGTGATCGTGATTTTTTCCTCGCGAAAAAATACTGTCCTGCTTTTTGTCTTTGCTCTGTCCGTACTCGCGAACAAAGCAAGCGCTTGAAAAAATGCAGGCAGTAGGTTCACGCGAATTACACTCTTTTCTTACTCGTGAAGCGAGTATTTCCAGCACTGGTTTTGACGAAATTTAATTTTTGTACCCAGATGAATTTGCAGACGAATTTTGCAAGGAATTTCCAAGAGAATTCCCGAAGAAAAAAAAAACAATTTTTCGGGAGAGTTCTTGGAGGAATGTCTGGGGCGTGAGTATCAAGGACTTCCACGTGAGTTTCTGAAGAAATTCAATGAGAATTTCCGGAAAGACCTCGAAGTAATTAATGGAGAGATCTTGATGGAATTTCTGGAGTAACTCCAGAGAGGATGCCCGGAGGAGTTTGTATGGGAATTTCTGAATGATTTTCTGGTGGAAGTTCTGGGAAAGGGGATGTGGAAATTTCTCAGATAATTCCTAAGTGAATTGCTGAAGAAATTACCGAGAAAATAATGGAACTTATAGGGTATATTTGGAAGGATTAACGGAAACAATATTTGGCTATAATTTAAAATGGATGTTCGGAGGAATTTCGTAAAAATTCGCGGAGAAATTCCTAGAGGAACTTCCGGAGGAACTTCCAGAGGAATTCCTGGAGGAACTTTCAGAGAAATATCGGAGGAATTCCTGCAGGAACATCTAGATAAATTCCGGAAAACTTATAATACACGAAATTGATTCACGCTGACTCACGCCGCCGCCAATCACCACCACGCTGAAAATGATCTATCACGCCTCACCGTCGATAAAATTTCAATCGGCGCACAGGTCTAGATAGAATATCAAGTTAAATCATGTATGGAATTTTGGACCGAACTACCAAGGTATCCCAGGAAGAACCCTTGGGAGAACTACTGTTCCAGGATAAACTTCTTCGGAAACCCAGTAAGACGTCTTTCGACCAAAAATTTTCCCCATTTTAGTAACGCTGCTAACTTGTTTCTCAAGAAAAAAACAATGTTACCGACAAGTGGATAGAATGGAACTAAACTTAATGTAAACTTAATTAAACAGTAAAGTATCTTGCCGAAAATTCAATTTTATGAATCACCATTCCCATGATGGAATTAATTTACTCCTCGGGGAAATATTTTCTGGTCTATCAGGTGAACTAATGCATGGGGAAGGGTTCTAGAACTAGAACTAATTTCCTTGATAGATAAAATAATTCACAAACATAATAACTGTTTAATTAAGTGGATAGCTAATCTGCTTTATAAGAAAATCATACCCATAAAATTTCAATTATTGCTGATAACAGTCTTATGCCGATGACATACTCACGCGAGTGCATGTGCGAATGCGTTCAAGACAAAAGAATTCTTCTTGCTGATATTCAGCTTTATGAGGGCTTGGACGCGCTCCGCATCGCTCAGCTGTTTCAGATGTTCCTTCAATTGTTTAAAATGATAGTATGGTATGTGTTATGTAAGACTGGGAAACATTTATGACACGCTGCTTTTTCAAAGTTTTGCTACTTAAATCGTTATAAGCTCACGATGGTGTTTAAATCAGTTGTCAAATTATTACGTAACATATGAAGGACACCCGCATGTGCCATGATCAATGCATATTATTTTTTTACTAAAATCGTACAGAAAATTGAACGAAAAAAAATTTTTTTTTTGTTTACGTACTATCGAGGTAAAATGTACGTACAATCGAGGGTACGTACTATCGAGGGTACGCACTATCGAGGGTACGTACTATCGAGGTATGCCTGTACAGCTTTTTAGATTTTTCAACATATTTAGAGTTTAAAAATTGATAGAGGCGAGCCAGCCTAGGACTGAAAACCTCTCAAATAAAAACAAAAAAAAGTTTGAAAATTCTCATTCAATGCTGACTTATTGCAATCTTTCAATTTTCAGAGTTATTTTTTTATTTTCTTTGTAAGAAGTAAGTAATTGTTTTAGAGTGTATCATTCGCCTCTGTAGCCCAAGGTTAGTTGTGAAAAAATACTAAACCACAAATATGTCACTCTTCAAAGGTATACGAGCGAAACACGGAGGAACAAAAAATTATTCGATGTTCAATATTTGACGAAACAAATAAATAAATAAATAAAATATATTAGAAAAATCACATCACAAAGGTCGAAAAAACTCTTTAGGGCAATAGATCACATTTTTTCGATCATTTTGCATTGATTAAAATGCATTGCCACCATTTTAGAAAAAAATTGGTTTGAAATGTTTTGCTTTTCTCGTACAACAAAGTTGTACCAGAAGGGTATAATTTCACTCCAAAAGTCAAATTTTGATAGGAGGCTCGGAGATCCATAGTGTTATATACCAATCGAAAAACTGAACGTCTGTCTGACTGTCCATGATTTTTTTGTTAAACGCGTTTCATATAGAAGGACTTGACCGATTCGAGTGCAACTTGTTGTTGGACACTTGTTTTAGTTTTTCAATAAATCAAGCAGTTTGGTTTATATTTAATTTTTTTTAATTTTTTAACTTATTTTATTTGCTAATTTATCTAATACATGCATTCATTTCTTAGACTAGGTGTTCCGTGTTTTCTTAACACTATCATCCTTTAGTTTACATCTTTAGTTATTACATCTTTAGTTATTATTAATACATTTCAATTGCCTCTGGCAGTTAGGATTTTTCCTCTGGTTGAATTAAACCATATAGGAATTACAATGTTTTCAACTTAAACTAAACTTAACTTTGATGCACATAGTTAAGTTTGCCATTTTAGGGTGTTTTTATGAGATATTGCGAAAAAAATATTCTGCTGCCGGTAGGACTTGAACCCACACTATTCCATTAAGTACTCGGACGTATTACCAATTATACAACAGCTGCCCTTGCGAGAAGTTGTTCCATAACCAGCTAATAACGATGGGATATCAGTCAATTCCCCGTGTCTATCGAATCTGCTTAGGCAACATTTCACACTTTGTCGGTTGCGTTTGAATCACAGAAGCAAACCCGCCTCAATACGACAAACAGAGGCAAAAAAAATCTGACTTTCTCACAAGTCATCAATCGAGAGAAATTAAACTTAACCTCATTTATACTAAGGGTGTTATACAATATGGGCCCCAATATGCTGCCTTGGGAAACACCAGCTTTTACAGGTAATCTATCAGATTTAGAATTGTGATAGTTTACCTGCAGTGAGCGATCTGATAAATAATTTTGAATCAGTTTAATACACTGTACAATGTACACTGTACAATTTAATGTACAGAGGAAAATAAAAATTCATCAGTTTTACAATCAAAGCATCATGACAAACACTGTCTATATCAAAAAGAGCAACTCCAGTCGAATATCCTTCAGATTTGTTGAGCCGAATTAAATTCGTAACTCTTAATAACTATTGAGTGGTTGAATGCTAATGGCGAAAACCAAATTGCTCATCGGCAAAAATAGAATCGTCATTAATATGAACCATCATTCTATTTAAAATAATCTTTTCAAACAGTTTGCTTATTGAAGCCTCAGCTGGATTTTTGTCCGGCTTCAAAATTGAAACATCTTTGGCGTTTTTCCATTTATCGGGAAGTGTGCCAATTGAAAACATTTGTTAAATAAATTAACCAAAAAGGATAAAGAGCTCTCAGGAAGTTTTTTGATAAGTATGTAGAAAATACCATCACCCTCGGCTTTCATATCTTTAAATTTTCTAGTAATAGATCTCACTTCATCCAAATTGATTCCCAACGAAGGGTCAAAAACATTCTCTTGATTGAGAATGTCTTCGAAGCTCCGTGTATCCTGATCCTCAATTGGACTTGTGAGACCTAAACCAAAATTATGGGCACTCTCGAACTGCTGAGCAAGGTTTTGAGCCTTTTCGCCATTTGTTAATAAATTTTTTTTTTCCTTCTTTAAGTGCTGGAATTGGCTTTTGAGGTTTTTTTTTAAAGAATTTTCGTTAATTTCCAAAAGGGTTGCAAATCTCGCCAAATAGCTTTCAACACGGGATCACGAGTTCTTTGGTATTGCCTTCGCCTCGCATTTTTAAGACGGATCAGTAGCTGAAGATCGTCGTCAATAATAATGGAGTTGAATTTATTTTCATGTTTAGGAATTGCAATGCCTCTGGCTTCAACAATTAAATTTTTCAAAGATACGAGAGTATTATCAATATCACTTTTGGTATCGAGAGGAATATCAACATCAAAATTCCTATCGATATACGTTTTAAATAAATCCCAATCAGCTCTATGATAATTAAAAGTAGAGCTGATTGGATTATAAATGGCCTCTTGTGAGATTTCAAACGTTACAGGAAGGTGATCAGAGTCAAAGTCAGCATGAGTTACCAATTAGCCACAAAACTGACTAGAATCCGTTAAAACTAAATCAATTGTAGAAGGATTTCGACTGGAAGAAAAACAAGTTGGTCCATTGGGATATTGAATAATATAATATCCCGCAGAACAATCTTCAAATAAAATGTTACCGTTAGGATTGCCTTGAACATTATTCTATGAACGGTGTTTAGCATTGAAGCCACCAATTATGAAAAATTTGGATTTGTTGCTAGATAGAATTTTAAGATCAGCTCTCAACAAATTCCTTTACTGCCCATTGCACTGGAAAGTCAAGTAAGCAGCAATAAAAGAGAATTGTCCAAAATTTGTTTCAACAGAAACTTCCAAGAATTTCCGTCATCTGCAGGGAAAAGTTAAGTTAGTTATTCTTCAGATACTGCTATTGGTAGCGTAATCCTTAACTTAAACAACTTATAGCCCTAGCTCGAAAAATGGATTTAGCTAGGGCTCGGTTTGGCAGATCTTACTCCGTAAGACACTACATAAAAGTGATCTATCCAACGTTACAGGAAAAGGCCTACATATAACTACAAAATAAATGAGTCTATCGACCCCTTCAAACTTTTCACAAAATCGTAAATTGTTTGTAGGGTAGAAATTAGAGATGGTCGGGTTTCGAACCCGAACCCGACGGGTACGGGTCGGGTTCGGGTTTGGAAAATTAGAACAATGTCGGGTTCGGGTCGGGTACGGGTTTGTGAGATGATAAAATGTCGGGTCTGGTACGAGCTTGAGAAATAAAGTATTGAATATTTTTTTATTCGTTTCTGGTAAATATAAGGCTTGTTCGTTGTTTGGGCCTATGCCCTTTTGTTTGTAAATAGAAATATAAAATATCCAGTTTGAGTTTTCCGCCAAAAAATTAGTTCGGGTCGGATACGGGTCGGGTTCGGGTTTGAAAAAAAAAATTATTCCGGGTTCGGGTCGGGTCCTGGTTTGAAAGAAATTTCTAAATCGGGTTCGGGTTTATAAAATGTGTAACCCGACCATCTCTAGTAGAAATGGTCATGCAATGGCCACGGAACAGGTTCCAAAAATTCAGTATTTCCAGTGAAAAGACCTACATAGAACATCTGTATAAATCAGTCTTCCGACACCTTGAACTTCTGAAAATTTCCCGAGTAATCCAAAAAATGCCAAAGTGTTCTTTTAGAGAAATACTGGCAATTTTATTGCCACGGAACAAGATTCGGAGTCCCTGGAAAGCTCATTCCGATAGCCTAACGTGGCCTTTTGTACCGGATATTCCGGGTTCCCGAAACCTATCATGAAACTATGGCGTTTTCAAAATTACTCATGAGATTCTGAGAAGTTTGAAGTGTCGGAAGACCGCTTAATTTCGTGGTTCTATGATGGCCTTTTGTACTGCTTGTTACAGGCTTCTGGAATCTATTCCGTGGTCATCACATGGCCAGTTTTACTCTACCAAAGAACTAAGACGTTTTCTGGACTTATGATATTCTGAGAAGTTTGAGGTGTCGGAAGCCAAATTTGTTATGTAGTTTTATGTTGGTCTTTTGTACCAGAAATTCCGGGTTTCCGGAACCTGTTACATAGCCACCGCATGGCCAGTTTAACCTTACTGAAAAACTACGGGGTTTTCTAAGTTACTTATGAGATTCTAAGAAGTTTGAGGTGTCGGAAGCCGAATTTGTTTTGTTGTTTTATGTTGTCTTTTTGTACCGGAAATTCCGGGTTTCCGGAACCTGTTCCGTGGCCATCAAATGGCCAGTTTTACCCTCCCAAGAAACTATGACGTTTTCTAAGTTACCTATGAGATTCTGAGAAGTTTGAGGTGTCGGAAGACCGATATATACGGTGATTCTATGCTTGTCTTTTATACCGGATATTCCGGGTTTGCGGAACCCATTCGAAGGTAATCCGGAGGTCAATTTATGTCTATTTAACCATTGTTGTCAACCATTCACATTGACCTTTATTTACTTATACTAAAACACCTGTTACGACGTTAAAAATTTCAAAATACTAAACATTTCTCAAAAAATGACTTATGCCTCACTTCAAAACTCCCCCCCTCCCCCCTCTAAAAGAGGAAGGGTCATCCATGAAGCAAGCAGACTTTTTTCGCAAGCTGACAGGATTTCGTTTAGAAAGCTCCAAATGCGGGGAACACTGGTTCTGATGATGCATTTCAACTTGTTCTACACAGCTGTGCAGTAACCAATCCGAAAGGAGCGAAAACAAAATTTTCAGAATCTCTGTCGACATGCCTCCCACAACAAAACTATCGAATCATTTCTCAATCACTCTCACTATGTGCTGCTTTTCATCAGATTTAGGTATGATAAACTCATTGCAAATTGTTATGGATGTCATCAGCATCAAAAGCACGATTATCATCTTCATACGTGTTATGCTGAGCTATTCACTCCACACACTACCCATGAGTACGCTTATTACTACGTACCTTGCCGCACGTTTCAAGTTGCATGTTATACAAGAGCGTCTTCGGCAAACGGCATGTAAGCGGAGTAAGTAACTATAATCAAGTTTTCGATGTCGAGGTCAACTCCCAGTTCGCCAATACCTCGTGGTGAGGTATCATCCATCTACGAGCTGGATGACGCTTATTAGTGTATACGAAAAAGTGTCAACGAACCAATTTGCCATCCAAACACTGGACGGATACCTTGCTCCGGACTAAACGTGAGCAGCTTTAACCCTTGCTTCTCTTAGATGCCGTTTGTTAGTCAGAGTATTTTTGCTCAATTTCAGTGCCTCTAACGTGGAACGGGATCTTATTAATACATGAATTATCATATTTGGTGGCTGTGGCATCACACAAACAATAGTTTGTGCATTACACGGGAGAGAATCAAGCTCATTTGATGAACGCGGACATGCAAGGGTTAATGTCTCAATGGTATTAAATGCACGGCTCGTAGCCCGTAAAGCAATGGAATTGTCAGATCATGCTTCGAATGCTTAATTGATGCTCGATTAAGTGTTTGCAAAGCGTATCTTCTCTATTTTTAGTTCATATAGAAGGTTGAAACGTGGCGCGTCTTTGCAGAATATTTATAATTGACGAAGTGTGTGGTACGGTGTGTAGTGTATATATTACCATGAAATTTATCGCAATCTTGACTGTAGTATTAGAGTGCTGCGAGCACAGGTTTAATTTATGTACTACAATTATGGAAGGTATCAACATGAAAAATATCATGGACTATAACAGTGATGATCTTTACGTTAATTAATTTGAACAGGCTTTACATCACGAGTTCCTCTCACCACAGATCGTAATTTTCGTTTTTTATTACACCTGAATGAGTGTTCTTGCCTGCTAAAAGTAGAGCAGTAAACTGGTTCTGCTTAATTTCAAGTATGCCTGTAGGACATGTATTTCGACAATAGTTACATAATTTGGCACATGGAATGGACGAAGGTTGGGCAATCTATATCAGTAATTTATTATACTTGATTCGAACGCAAAAACTTGACAGCTGTGGCTAACACCTCTGTCTGGGTCTTTGCAATCAAAATATTAAAAGTGTATATTCATTGCTGTATGACATGACAATTATGAATTATTGGTAATTAAATGAAAAAGATTATAGCAACATAATCAGTCATATAATTTATTTTTATATTTTAACCCATTCAGCCATTCAACCCATGAGTGGCAATAGCGCACCATAAATTAAATTACTTATGACTTTTTTCTGGTTGAACTATTGGGTGCATTAAGTTTATGCAAACATGTTGCAGCAGCTTGAATACGGAGCTGGTAGACAGGTGTTACGGAGTACGGTCGTTGAGTTGAAGGCCTTTCATTAAGTAAGTACTACATAAACACCCCCCTCCCCCTTCTCCCTAGTTATGATAAAGATGAGCGTTGCTTAAACTAGTACAGGTAATAGGTCTATTAATGGTGTTTTTGTCATATTCGTCAATTGAAATCGAGGACTACACCTTTTCTGATTTCTGATAGCTTGCTGGATAGAGATTTCAAATGATACACGAGTTTCAATAGTGTTTAATTTGCGATGTATATTGTTATGATGCTATGCTATGCATGATGCAGCAACTTTTGTAATAAAAAGCTATCATGAAGATAAGGCCTAGTATCCCTGCTCCACATTCCCCAGGAAGAGCAAGGATTAACACGAGTGGTACAATTTTCAATAAGTCCGTCCAGCTATTTGGTTTCGCCGACGACATAGATATTATGGCACGTAACTTTGAGAAGATGGAGGAAGCCTACATCAGACTGAAGAGGGAAGCTAAGCGGATCGGACTAGTCATCAACACGTCGAAGACGAAGTACATGATAGGCAGAGGTTCAAGAGAAGACAATGTGAGCCACCCACCGCGAGTTTGCATCGGTGGTGACGAAATCGAGGTGGTAGAAGAATTTGTGTACTTGGGCTCACTGGTGACTGCCGAAAATGACACCAGCAGAGAAATTCGGAGACGCATAGTGGCTGGAAATCGTACGTACTTTGGACTCTGCAAGACGCTCCGATCGAATAGAGTTCGCCGCCGTACCAAACTGACAATCTACAAAACGCAATCTACAAATTAGACCGGTAGTCCTTTACGGACACGAGACCTAGACGATGCTCGTGGACCAACGCGCACTTGGAGTTTTCGAAAGGAAAGTGCTGCGTACCATCTATGGTGGGGTGCAGATGGCGGACGGTACGTGGAGGAGGCGAATAAACCACGAATTGCATCAGCTGTTGGGAGAACCATCCATCGTTCACACCGCGAAAATCGGACGACTGCGATGGGCCGGGCACGTAGCCAGAATGTCGGACAGTAACCCGGTGAAAATGGTTCTCGACAACGATCCGACGGGCACAAGAAGGCGAGGTGCGCAGCGGGCAAGGTGGATCGATCAGGTGGAAGATGACTTGCGGACCCTCCGTAGACTGCGTGGTTGGCGACGTGTAGCCATGGACCGAGCCGAATGGAGAAGACTCTTATATACCGCACAGGCCACTTCGGCCTTAGTCTGAATAAATAATAATACATTCCCCAGGAAAGTTGAAAAGTTAGTCTATTTAGCATTACCATTATCATCCCACATTCAGGTTGATGCGTATGACCCAAGAATCAATATTCGAAGAGACACCTACAGCACGTTGTTGTCAACTGAACTTGTTACTTAACACTGTATAACCAAATATTTACTATTTTAGGGCGGTACTGAATTTCTATCACAGACACAATTAATGCTCACTTGAGCTACTCCGAAAGTTAGGAGGTTGTAGACAAATTATTAAGGTGATTTGACACTCGATTAACTTTCGTTTCCCCCAGAAGAATGATTCAATGAGTGTTTTATGCGGATGGTGTGGAGTCGTCCCAAGCACCGCACATAGCCGTGTGTGTTAAGGCTCAAGAAAACTTTGGCGATGAAAAGAGCTTTCTGAATGACCACCGGTGGTGTGTCTCTGTCTCTTTCCGTCTTTCGAAAAATTGTGATTTTGATAGTGCACCACTGAGAAATACCACAAACACTCACTCAAAACATGTGGATTTATGTAGTGGTTTGATGCCAATCTGTGTTCCCCCTTGGTAAGCAGATCGATCGTTCTGCTGCATGTTTTGGAATCAACTCTAAAGAATATTTTGTTTTGCTCTATGCAGTTTCATATCTATTGGACCAACGTCCAATAGTCACAGCAGGGCAATGTCAAACTGTCATTGTCAGTTAGCTACGTGGAAATCAAAGTATTTGTGTGACGAAGAACCGTAACACCGCTGAATTCCGTATTTTGAGCCGGGTACCAGTACAGTCACAGCTGATGTTCTAACCAGTTCTAAGCCCTCTGCAAAAAAGGGTCGTGAAAGCTTCCATGTAAACGATGTCCAGATAAATCTCCTAGTACGTAAGTGTTCAATCATATTTTCTCTTTCACTCGAGCTTTGGAGAATATGTTTCCAAATTTCCCTACATGGTCCCTAGCTTTGTCCGATGGATGCATGTTATACAGTAGACTAAATCACTTCGTTAAAAATTATACCTTGCATTCGATCGTAAGTTGTAGGGTCTCGAATATCGTTCGTAGAGAAAAGCCAAGGTCTACTAGCATAACGAAAGACTAGGCGAACTGTTTTGAATATAGTACATGTTTTTTGTGGATTGTAGAATATAATGTGTTCAAAACAGATGTTCTTAGTTATCCGATAAATCCCTGAAGTAAGGCCTTAGGGTCTACACGCGTAACCAAAGATCATCCGGACTGTTTCGAATATGGTATATGACCTTTGTGGATTACAGAAAAGAATGTGTTCACAACAGAAGTTCTTAGTCATCCGAGACCTCCCTGAAGTAAGACTACAGGGTCTACACGCGTAACCAAAGATAATTCGGACTGTTTTAAATATAGTACATGCCCTTTGTGGAACATAGTATAGAAAAGGTTCACATTAGATGTTCTTAGTCATCTAAAGAATACCTGAAGTAAGGTATTGAAGGTAGCCTCATACCTCGTGAATTTGGTCCGCCGATTTTTCCCCATGTATTTTTACATAGGCGATGTTTTCAGAATTTGGCCACGGAAAATCAAAATCCTGGCCCCATCTAAAATGCACGGGACCGACATCCGGCGGAAAATTTTCCCGAGGTGTGAGGCTATCTTAAGCTCTACCGGTATAACAAAAGGTCATTTGGACTGTTTATAATATAATACATGATCTTTGTGAATTATAGGTTAGAATGTGTTCACAACAGAAGTCATCCGAAAAATCCCTGATGTAAGGCCTTGAGCTCTACCGGCGTAACCAAAGATCATTCGGACTGTTTGAATATGACACATGCCCTTTGTGAAACATAAAATAGAATGTGGAGCATATAATAGAAATCGCTTAAAAAATTCCAGAAAAAAAACGTTTAGATCTCAAAATCCACTTAGAATAGTGTCACAGTGTGTCTACTATCACAATATGTGAAGAAATGAAAAGTATCATTAGAAAACAAAAATCAATCAATTTTGGCAAGTACAGTACAGTATTCTTTGGTTGTTTGTTTCCAAATGTTAAACACATACTGCTTTGCAATGTTAATGAAACATTGATCACAATTCGAACGTTTAGACATTAAGGCTTGACATCAGTGATTTATTGGATGACCATTCCTATATGTTCGGAACACATTCTATTATGTTTACTACAAACGGCATGTACCATATTAAAACAGGTCAGGGGGCAGCAGGGACTTTGTCCAAGGGCTTGACGACCCCTCCCCATGGCCACTGCGAGTTAGACCGGGACCACCGTCCCTAACCCCTAATCCCAAGGCGTCAAGCGACCCGTGCCGAGGGGATGTATGGCCAGGGGGTGAAATAATGAGCTAGGCCTTTAACGGAGCCTGTGGGGTACCTGATACCCTCCACAGTAATTGTCCCTTACCGCGTCATGCTGGGCTCTGGCGTGGTGGACCTCTTTTCGAGCAACTCGTGGGACCAAAATGGAAAACCAAGTCAATTCTTCAATTAGTGGTAGTAGTGTAGGCGACAACCCTTTCGCAAGAGGTGGGTTATTCAGGTCTCCGCCTAGGAGGCCAGAGAGGCAATAGTCGGCAGCTCAGTGCGCAGCGCCAGCGTGGGTCACTTAACCTTCCTCTCGGCTAAAAAAACGCCGGTAAAGGTTATTAACGGCCCATGGCTTGTGGAGGCGATGAACCGCAAACGCGATGGGCTTTCGGCCTTCAAGGTGGCGACGGACCAGCTGGACGCCATCATCGACTTTGCGTCATCGAAGCATAATATCAGTAAGGACCTCAAGAGGAGCTTGCAGAAACTTCGAAAGTCGATGCTGAACGCCAAGCTGGAGAGGGCGGTCGGGACGGCCAAGTGTAAACCCGTGAAATTCGTAGAGTCGAGGTCTACCCAGACTGAGGCCCAAGGATTCGCGAACTCGGGCAAGGTCGAATCGTGGTACCAAAGTCTACCCAAACTGAGGCTCAAGTATTTGCGGGTACGTCGGGGGTGACTTCTCCAACGGAGCAGACACAAAAACGGGGGAGACAGTCTCCAGGGGATGAGCTCCCTGGGGGCCGCTCCAAAACGCGGAGGGTTACTACCCCGAACAAGGGTAGTGGGGCTGGGAAGCTGAACCCCGGCCAGGTACCTCCAAAACCGGGGGAGGAAGGACCTGGAAAGGTCCGTCCACCCAGGAAAGACGGTGGTAAGGGGTTACGACAGGCTGAGAGCTCTCAGCCGCACCAGACCAGGGAAATAGAGGGGGATGACGCCTCCTGAACCCTGGTCAAGAACAAGAGGAAACCGAAGACGTCAAGGGCCGAAAAGAAGGCCCAGGCGAATGAGGGTAGCAAGAAGTGGAGTAGGCGAATGAACCACGAGGTGCATCAGCTGTTGGGAGAACCATCCATCGTTCACACCGCGAAAATCGGAAGACTGCGGTGGGCCGGGCACGTAGCCAGAATGTCGGACAGTAATCCGGTGAAAATGGTTCTCGACAACGATCCGACGGGAACAAGAAGGCGAGGTGCACATCGGGCAAGGTGGATCGATCAGGTGGAGGACGACTTGCGGACCCTCCGCAGACTGCGTGGTTGGGGAAGTGCAGCCATGAACCGAGCTGAATGGAGAAGTCTTTTATGTGCAGCACAGGCCACTCCGGCCTTAGTCTGATGATAAATAAAAAGAAGTCTAGGGTAGGCGCCAATCGCTCCAGGGGCGATGCCCTAGTCATTACGGCGGACGAGGCTAAGTACTCAGACGTCTTGAAGGCGATGAGGAGTGACGTTAAGCTCAGTGAACTCGGCGCCGACGTACGTCGAATAAGATGTACCCGGATGGGCGAGATGATCCTCGAGCTGAAGCGGGCCGTCTCGCAAAAAGGCGCCGCCTACAAGAAGTTGGCGGAGGAAGTCCTAGGCGAGACGGTCAAGGTGAAGGCACTCACGACGGAGGTAAATCTAAGGGTTAAAGACCTGGACGAGATCACCGAAGTCGAAGAGCTCGTCACGGCACTGCGGCGACAGTGTGAAGTGGAGACGCCCTCCGCAGCCCTTCGGCTACGGAAAGGTCCGGCAGGGACGCAGGTAGCATTGGTTCGGCTATCTGCAGCGGACGCCTCTAAGGTAGTCAAGTTAGCGTCAAGGTGGGATGGTCGGTATGCCCTGTGGGCATATACGAGCAACCCGAAGTTTGCTTCAAGTGCTTGGAACCGGGGCACAAGCAATGGGACTGCAAAGGCCCTGACAGAAGCAATCTCTGCCGACGCTGCGGATTGGAGGGACATAAGGCACAATGCTGCACGAACCCTCCCAATTGTTTGATTTGTTCCAGCAAAGCTGTGAACAGCAAGCACCCCATGGGGGGTTCGATGTGCCCGGCGTTTAAGCGTGCTGTTTAAGGCCACCTGGAAAGCCGGCAATGCGCTGGCACGATACCATGGTGTTCTTCTAAAAAAGCGAGTTACGATGTTCGGTGCTGCAAGGACACGCAGCTAACCTCGAGGGTGCGTTGTGCACTGGCCTCAGGATGTCTGTTGAGGCCTCAGGATGTATGTTACAACTCAGGATGTCTGTTGAGCAGATTCCCCCTCCATTGCTTAGGAAAAAAAAAATAAAACAGGTCTGTTGATCTCTGGTTACGCGTGTAGACCTTAAGGCCTCACTTCGAAGAATTCTTGGATGGCCATACCCACATGTCACTAACGCATTTTATTACTACAAAGGGTATGCTGCATATTTGAAACTGGTCAATAGATCTTTGTTTACGCGTATAGACCTTAAGGCCTGACTTCAGGGAATTCTTGGGTGGCCTGTGTACCACAAAGGCCATGTTTTACGTCAGGGATTTCATATTCTGTGTACCGCAAAGGGTATGCTGCATATTTGAAACTGGCCAAGAGATGTCTGGTTACGCGTGTAGACCTTAGCGCCTTACTTCAGAGAATTCTTGGATGACCATACCCAAATATAATGAACGCATTCCATTCTGTGTACCATAAAGGGCATGTTCCATAGTTGAAACTGGTCAACAGATCTCTGGTTACGGGTGTAGACCTTAAGGCCTGACTTCAGGGAACTCTTGGCTGGCCATACCCACATGTCATGAACGCATTCTAATCTGTGTACCAAAAAGAGCATGTACCATATTTTAAACTGGTAAATAGATCTATGGTTTCGCGTGTAGACCTTGAGGCACAACTTCAGGGAATTCTTGGATGACCATACCCACACGTCATGAACACATTTCATTCTGTGTACCACAAAGGGTATGCTGCATATTTGAAACTGGCCAATAGATATCTGGTTACGCGTGTAGAACTCAAGGTTTGAATTTAGGGATTTCTTGGATGACCATTTCCACATATTATGAATGCATTCTATTCTATGTACCACAAAGGGCATGTTCCACATTTGAAACTGTCTGATAGATATCTGGTTATGCGTGTAGACTAGAGTGATTCAAATTTTGACTTTTTTGCCCCCCCCCCCCCCTGCTTAAACTATTTTTGCATTTGCCTTTTTAGTAACTCGCCTAAATTTTTAGCTAATTTGGATGTAAATTGAGTGAACACGCGCGGTTTGGAGTTTGTATGCAAAGTGCTATGAAAACTGTATCTTTCATGGCTAACCGTTCCCCAACGCTTCCCTTTAAGCTCTAAAACATATGACATCGGTAACATAAGAAATTTTACAAGGAAACAGGCCGTCTTTGTTGCGAAACGATTTGATGATCACAAAAAAAGTTATTAGAGAAATACTGAATCGTGGGAAATTCAATTTAACACGTAAAAGAGTAACATCAATACCAATAATGAGCATTTTTGTTTTCTTCATAACTTTGCTTCCAAACAAGAAATCGCTTCGCAACAACAACTGCCTTTCAGCTAGAGAAGTATTCTGTGTAAGCAATGTGTTGATTATATTTAAATAGTTCATGGGCCACCTCACGAACGGTCTTCCACATAAGGGTCAGTTTTCACAGTAATTTCCATACAAACTTCAAATGACGTGTGCACAGTCGAATAACATCCAAAATCGCTAAAAATTTAGGAGGATTATTAAAATGGCAAATGCAATCGTTCAAGCATCGGGGGCAAAAAAGTCAAAATTTGAATCACTCTAGTGTAGACCTTGAGGCCTAACTTCAGGGAATTCTTGGATGACCATACCCAGATGACATAAACGCAATTTATTCAACGTAACATAAAGGGCATGCTCCATATTTATAACTAATCAATAGATCTCTTATTATGCCTGTAGACCTTAAGGCCTGACTTAAAGGGACTCTAGGATGACCATTTCCACATATCATGAACGCATTCTATTCTGTGTACCACAAAGGGCATGTTGCATAGTTGAAACTGGTCAAAAGATCTCAGGCTACGGGTGCAGACCTCAAGCCTGACTTCAGGGAGTTATTGAATGACCATACCCATATGCCATGCACGCATTTTATTCTACGTAACACAAAAACTGATTAATAGATCTCTTATTACGCGAGTAGACTTTAGAGTCTCATTTCTGGGAATTCTTGGATGACCATACCCACATATTATGAACGCATTCTATTATATGGAGCATGTTCCATATTTGAAACTGGTCAATAGATCTCTGGTTACGTGTTTAGATCTTAAGGCCTGGCTTCAGGGAATTATTGGATGGCCATGAAAATATGCCATGAACCTATTCTATACATAGAAAGTACATATCCCTTTTTTACAATCTGTTAAGCTGCATAAAAATATACTCATTTCATTTATTTAGTTTACATCTAAACAGATAACACTGAATCATCAATTTGACGCCACAATACACGGTTCGAGGCCGCATCTCTATATCCTCGGATACGCCCCACGCTCGCCAAGTCGTTTTGCACCTGGTCTGCCCATCTCGCTCGCTGCGCTCCACGCCGTTTCGTACCTGCCGGATTGGTTGCGAACACCATCTTTGCAGGGTTGCTGTCCGGCATTCTTGCAACATGTCCTGCCCATCGTATCCTTCCGACTTTAGCTACCTTCATTCTTCGCCGCCACACACCGTCTTCTTGCACACCGCCAAAGATGATCCGAAGCACCCGTATCTCGAATACTCCGAGTGCTTGCAAGTCCTCCTCGAGCATTGTCCATGTTTCATATCAGTAGAGGACTACCGTTCTTATTAGCGTCTTGTACATGACACATTTGGCGCGGTGGCGAATCTTTTTTGACCGCAGTTTCTTCTGGAGCCCGTTGCAGGCCCGACTTCCACAGATGATGCGCCTTCGTATTTCACGACTAACATTGTTATCAGCCGTTAGCAAGAATCCAAGGTAGACGAATTACTCGACCGTATCTCCGTCTATCGTAATACTGCTTCCCAGGCGGGCCCTGTCGCGCTCGGTTCCGCCCACAAGCATGTACTTTGTCTTTGACGCATTCACCACCAGTCCAACTTTTGTTGCTTCACGTTTCAGGCGGGTGTACAGTTCTGCCACCTTTGCAAATGTTCGGCCGACAATGTCCATGCCATCCGCGAAGCAAATAAATTGGCTGGATCTGTTGAAAATCGTACCCCGGCTGTTACACCCGGCTCTCCGCATGACACCTTCTAGCGCAATGTTGAACAATAGGCACGAAAGTCCATCACCTTGTCTTAGTCCCCGGCGCGATTCGAACGAACTGGAGTGTTCGCCCGAAATCTCCACACAGTTTTGCACACCATCCACCGTTGCTTTGATCAGTCTGGTAAGCTTCCCAGGGAAGCTGTTCTCGTCCATAATTTTCCATAGCTTTACGCGGTTTTTACTGTCGTATGCCGCCTTGAAATCAACGAACAGATGGTGCGTTGGGACCTGGTATTCACGGCATTTTTGAAGGATTTGCCGTGCAGTAAAGATCTGGTCCGTTGTCGAGCGGCCGTCAACGAAGCCGGCTTGATAACTTCCCACGAACTCATTCACTAATGGTGACAGACGACGGAAGATGATTTGGGATATCACTTTGAAGGCGGCATTAAGGATGGTGATCGTTCGAAAGTTCTCACACTCCAGCTTGTCGCCTTTCCTGTAGATGGGGCATATAAGCCCTTCCTTCCACTCCTGCGGTAGCTGTTCAGTTTCCCAGATTCTGACTATCAGTGTGTGCAGGCAAGTGGCTTGCTTTTCCAGGCCCATATTGATATGCTCAGCTCCCATACCATCCTTACCAGCTGCTTTGTTGGTCTTTATCTGTTGGATGGCATCTTTAACTTCCCTCAAGGTGGGGGCTGGTCGGCTTCCATCGTCCGCTGAACTGACGTAGACATCTCCTCCGCTCCCTTGACTTTCACTGCCTGTACTCTCAGCGCCATTCAAATGTTCCTCGTAGTGCTGCTTCCACCTTTCGATCACCACCCGTTCGTCCGTCAATATGCTCCCATCCTTATCCCGGCACATTTCGGCTCGCGGAACGAAGCCTTTTTTGGATGCGTTGAGCTTCTGATAGAACTTGCGTGTTTCTTGAGAACGACACAGCTGTTCTATCTCTTCGTACTCCGCTTCTTCCAGGCGGCGTTTCTACTCCTGAAAAAGGTGGGTCTGCTGTCTCCGCTTCCGTCTATAACGTTCCACGTTTCGCCGGGTACCTTGCTGTAGCGCGACCGCCCGCGTTGCGTCCTTCTCCTCCAGAATCTGTCTGCACTCTTCGTCGAACCAATCGTTCCGTCGACTACGTCCCATATACCCGACGTTGTTCTCCGCTGCGTCGTTAATGGCTGCTTTGACTGTATTCCAGCAGTCCTCAATAGGGGCTCCATCGAGCTCACCCTCTTCCGGCAAAGCTGCCTCGAGATGCTGCGCGTATGCAGTGGCGACATCAGGTTGCTTCAGTCGCTCTAGATCGTACCTCGGCAGTCGTCGGTACCGAACATTGTTGATGACGGATAGTTTTGGGCGCAGTTTAACCATCATCAGATAGTGGTCAGAGCCGATGTTAGCGCCAAGATATGTCCTGAAGTCGATAATGCCAGAGATGTGCCGTGCATCAATCAGGACGCTTTGTGATTCTGTCAGCAGTGGTGATCTCCAGGTTTACCTATACGGGAGGCTATGTTGAAAGTAGGTGCTGCGAATGACCATATTCTTGGAGGCAGCGAAATCAATTAGTCGTCGTCCGTTTTCGTTCGTCAGCCGGTGAGCGCTGAACTTCCCAATAGTCGGTCTAAACTCCTCCTCTTGACCAACCTGAGCGTTCAAATCTCCTATGATAATTTTGACGTCGTGGCTTGAGCAGCTGTCGTACTCACGTTCCAGCTGCGCGTAGAATGCGTCCTTATCATCATCAGTGCTTCCGGAGTGTGGACTATGGAAGTTGATTATGCTGACGTTGAAGAACCGGCTTTTGATCCTCAACCTGCACATTATTTCATTAATCGGCCACCACCCGATCACGCGCCTCTGCAAATCGCCCATCACTATGAAAGCTGTTCCCAGCTCTTGTGTGTTGCCGCAGCTCTGGTAGATGGTATGATTACTTCTAAACGTTCGCACCATTGACCCCTTCCAGCAAATCTCCTGCAGCGCTACGATGCCAAATCCACGGTCCTTGAGCACATCGGCTAGTATGAGTGTGCTCCCGATGAAGTTGAGAGATTTGCAGTTCCACGAACCGAGTTTCCAATCGCTAGTCCCTTTTCGTCGCAGTGGTCTTTGCCGTTGGTTCCGGTCGGTACTCTCTTGTTGATTGTTCGTTGCGTATGTTTTTTTAAAGGCTGGCTTGCATGGCCTGACACTAAACCCCCTAAATTTTCGGAGGACCTTCTTTTTCTTCTTCTTCTTATTGGCATTACATCCCCACACTGGGACAGAGCCGCCTCGCAGCTTAGTGTTAATTAAGCACTTCCACAGTTATTAACTGCGAGGTTTCTAAGCCAGGTTACCATTTTTGCATTCGTATATCATGAGGCTAGCACGATGATACTTGTATGCCCAGGGAAGTCGAGACAATTTTGAATCCGAAAGTTGCCTAGACCGGCACCGGGAATCGAACCCAGCCACCCTCAGCATGGTCTTGCTTTGTAGCCGTGCGTCTTACCGCACGGCTAAGGAGGGCCCCAGCACCATCCTTCGGAGGACCATTCTTCCTTATTCCCGGTGGACCATGGTGCACAGTTTCATTTAGAGTCCCTCGCTGGCACTCGAACGATGATTAGCCGCCCCCAACATGGAGAACATACGCTGTTGTGAGCCGATCTTGACATGGAGAACAGACGCTCAGTAAGATTTGCACCTCCGGAGAGGAGCAAGCCCCCCCCCCTTCCCTGTCAGCATACGACCATTTCGATCTTCCCTAAGGTTGCTCGTATCCCGGCCAGCACCACGGGGAGGTAGGGATAGGAGTTGCCGGGTAAGAGGCTAAGGATCACGAGATGGGGTCTATTTTATTCCATCAGGTACGCGAAGTACCAATGGTTCGCTTCACCCAGCAGTTGCCGTTTCAAAAATCGTGTAACTTCGATTAAATCGTGCAATTACAAGAAAATCGTGTTAAATAAAATTGTTTTAAAAAAAATCGTGTAAAAACAGAATTCAGTGTACTTTTGAATTTGAGAATTCATTTAACAGTTAGTTATTAGAGGTGACGGCATATATTTGTAAACATATCAATATAAATAAATTAATTGTTTTGCTTCGATTCTTCAATGCCTCGAGCTCTTAACCTTCATAGCGTATGGAGTCCATTTCGACCCAAGCACAAAACAACGCTAGAACTTTGTAACGCAACGAGCTTTGGAAACTAAGATTCCCTGAGCTGGGTCCAAAGGGACACATTGTGGTCCATTTGGAGGACCCAAGATTTCATCACGATCCCAAAAACTCTAATTTACATCGATTTTTGATCTTTAGGCACCAAACGAGCGGTAGGTTTCTGAAATAAGGCCCTGTAGTGATTTATGAAAATTAACCTCTAGTCTCCGGGGAACCTGTACTATAGAGGTACTGTTTGAGCTTCTCAATTTGGCACCTAATTTTCGAGTCTCGGGCTTACTTACTTGATGGGCTACAGCTCTTCGATGAACCTACGCCGAATGGAGTATCCTTCTCCACTGGACTCGATCCTGGGCCAATCGCTTCCAGTCGCCCTGAACATTGAGCGCCCTCAGGTCCTCTTCAACTACAAAAAGCCATCGAGTCTCGGGCTATGAAACATGAAATTGCTTGCAAACATGTGCTTGCAATAAATGCAATTTGTTTACTACGTGCAATTAATAGTAAATTCTTCTGTGGCCTCCAAATACGCCAGAAACGGTCCTCTGGAAGATCCGGAACATCCGTAAAGTGTTAAATTTCCAAAGTTTATCGCAGAGCTTCGCGATTTTTTTGTAACCTTTTCGTAATTTCCCTAATGATTGCACCCACAATTCGCCAAGATGATTGGATACGAAAAAATCGCAAAGCTCTGGGAAAAACTTTCAGAATTGGTCACGGATGTTCCATATCTTCCAGAGGGCATTCTGATAACCGCTCAATGGATGAAATTGCCATGAAATGGCGCATACAAGATAGCAGTTGGCTTCATCAGAGCCCATATTCGCAAGCAATTTTATGTTTAATTACACGAAACTCGAAAATTAATAGCCAAATTGAGCAGCTCAGTAGGGGAACAGTAGGGGAAGGTGGTCGGTTGCCGGCACTGGTAGGGTGTCGGCACCCCGACGTGACTTTTGACAGATAACAGATATGGATATTTTGACATATGTCATGCGTACACCATAGAGTAGCATGATCTTTTTGCGCTGACTAGCGATTCAAACTAAAGCCTATACTTCGTTTAACAAAGAAAACATTTTTTATCAAGTTTAGGTTGGGTTAGCAATAAATTAATCTTTTATTTTTACTTTTAACAAACATGGTTTTCCAAGGGAATATCAAGACAAATCAAAGCTAATTGCCTTATTTCAGGTAATTGGCCTCGTTGTGAGCGAAAATGACAATTTTTGAAAGCTCAATTAATTATGTATAGTATATTTTAATGTAATCAATTTCATTGCCATTTACATAAATCTTGATATTTTCAGCCAGAACGCCAACAGTTCATATTTTTCCGGTTATGATGTTTTATTTTTGGGGTTTCGCCAATCGACCACCTTTTTATAAACGGCATAAAATCAACACTCAACAAAACCATGTTTAAAGAAAAAGACAATGGGCTCTATGAAATACTGAATGTATCCGCAAGCAGGCTCCGCCAAAGCGACCGTGTGCCGCTCAAAGCGCACTAGCCCAAGTCCTGGTGCTGAATGGGACACTAAACAGGCCTGACACAAAGGCCCTCCGGCGAGACAGGTCTCAACAAACATTGGAGGTGAGCAAAGCGCTTATATAGCATAAAATAGTCTTCTTCAGCTAAAACATTAGCTTAATCAATTTAAATTGTCTGTTTTGGTGGTTTGCGCAGGCCCAATAAGCCGCCTTGAAAACCAATAAATACGAACGACATAAGAGATAATACAACTCTTTACAATCAGCAACGACCTATGTCGTTTCATAAAAGATCAAAAATAATAGTTTGAGGGGGCAACAATTAAATTTTTGGAAAATGTTGAGGTTCCGAAAAGAGAAAAAATGTTTAAGCTCTTTTAGTGAATGTCTTTCAACTGTCTAAGGCGATTTTAGTACTTTCCATCTAATTCCACTACGTTTTGTTATCTTCCTTCTACTTCTTCTTCTTCTTCGATGGCTCTACATTCCAACTGCAACTTGGCCGGCTTGTTCAACTTAGTATGCATTTTCTCAGTTATTAATTGAAAGCTTTCCTATGCCCGCCATTGCATGAATATGTATCTTGTGTGGCAAGTACAATGGATGGATGCACTATGCCCAGGGTGTCGAGATAGTTTCCAACCCGAAAACATCCTAGACCGGAACGAGAATCGAACTCACCATCTCCGAATTGGCAATTCTACGCCTTTGCTCGCAAGGCTATTGGAGACCCCTGTTTTGTTATCTTTACAGATACGTATTTCTACCTCAACTGTGTGGCCGTCTTCAGTGTCTCGTACTTGACACGACTTGAAGAAAACAATCGCAGCTTACGCTATTTATACTAATCTTATTTGATTAGTATAAATAGCGGAAGCCTTCACCTGCGCGTTGAAGGTGTTGGTTTGCGTGGGAGTGCTATCAAATTCGTCAAATCGACGTTTGAATCTTTGTTTACAAAAGCAGATAGGTCGTTTTGAAAATTTTGTATCGTAATGATCTCTTTGTTTGACCTACATAGATTTTTTCACATTGGGCAGAACTTATTTATAAACAAAGGATAAAGTAGAAATGTTGAAGGTAGGCAACATTTCTACTTTATCCTTCATTGAACCCAATAACACGGTAGATCACTTTGACGTAGTGTGTTGCGGTGTAAGAACTACCCAACAGAGCCCTAGCTTAATCCATTTTCTCAGCTAGGGCAATAAGTTGTGGTAATTAAGGATTCATCGTATTTAGTCCCCCTACCAACAGCAGTCTCAGAAATAAAACATAATTCTCGCTTAACTTTTCAAAAGGACCTAAGTAACATTTTTTTCATGAATTAATTTGAATAGCGCAATCAACAGAAGAACATGAAAGCTATTGATTGCAGTATTCAAATTAATTCATGAAAAAAATGTTACTTAGGACCTTTTGAAAAGTTAAGCGAGAATTGATGTTACCTTGCAGACAGTTGAAAGACTCGAATTCCTCTGGTTTGAGGCTAAACTGTATGCAGCGGAAACAACTTTTCAAGCAATTAGTTAAAAAACCTCGGTACCCGTCCCTAGGCTGAACTGACTGCTGGAAAAATCGAGTTTTTTAGGGGTTTAAATACGTACTAACTCTTCTTGAACTGGTGAACAATGGTAGTGAGAGGAACACACGGAAGTTCTCATTACTGAACAAATTCTCTTGCTTGAAATAGTCTTGTAGACAGAGCTAAATCCCGGGTTTTAAGAGTTTTACTGGTGATATTCTAGAAGCAAGACAAGGATGTGGCTAGGGCTCCGATGCATGGCCAAAACAGTATTACTGTTCTGTTTTCTCAAGACAGGATTGATTTCCTATTGATAAGGGGCGCGCCTCCAATGGGATTGCTCTCTGTGAAGGGTCTAAATAGCGGGACCTTGTCATGGTGCTCTTGAGAAAACAAAACAACAACTGTATCGAAACCGATACTGCATTGCTTATCAATAGTAATGGAGTAATTCGACATGCATTTAAAAACTAAGGATACGGGTAACGCTACAATAGATCTAATAACTGGTCGCAGTGGCACAACCAATAAAAACTTGAGTTGGTTGCTTCTACTGGAGAACACTTGATCGATGCCGAATTTTCTTAGTCGAGAGCGTAGCTGGTTGGTGATGTGTTGATCATATGGGACCGAAACACTTTTTAGTGGCTCGTCGAGCCGTGTCAGCGTTGTAAGTTCATTTCGTCGTACACAGATAAAAATATGTTGTGATTTTAAATGTATTTTCATGCACATGTTTTTAGCATGCAAATAAACGTAACATTCAATCGATATTCTTTTAAATCGAAATAAATTTAAACGGTGCTTTTTTTATTCTTTTAAATCGAAATAAATTTAAACGGTGCTTTTTTTTATTCGTTTACTAGCTGTATGTACCAGGCCTTGCTCGGAGTTGCCATCCCTGTACCTTTGTTAACTTCCCCTGAGGATAAAGAATGTGTGTACCAAATTTGGTTGAAATCGGCCAAGTTGTTCAGAAGTAGTTAGCGAACATACATACATAGATTGGTTTTTATATATATGTATAGATGTATAGATTTATTTATTTATTTGATAGGCACTCTGTATTCTTGACCACTACTACATATGCCGTAATGTACTGTGGTATTCTGCTGTGCAGAATCCACACAGCATCTGTTTTTAGATATCCATTATTCGTTATTGTTGTCATTGCCAGTTCATCTCACCGTGCGTGAGTCCATTGTGTCCGTTTGTCCATGTCGTCTATCCAATGATCGTTGCATTGTTTGGTTGCCATTTATCCGGGTAACGTTGGAGGAATGCCTCCGAGAATAATAAGTTGTCAGTCGTCATCAGCCAGCCCTGACGGTGAGGCGCGTTCAGAACGCCACCGTATGGGCTGCGGATCCGGCGACTGACGATGGTTTTGTGGAGGGGCTGGGAATCGAACCCATGACTATTCGCTTAAAAGGCGAACGTGCAGCCAACTACGCTACGGCACCCCCTTTGAACGGTGCTTGTTTGTAAAATTCAATCAAATTTAATTTATTATCGAATGTTAATTCGTTTGATGGGATAAGCAGCAATTCTACACGTCGTTGAATTTTCAAAACTATGCGCTGTGATCATCGCTCGTATTGTCCTCTCCTGGTATCCGTTGATCTTCGTAGTTCCTTCGTCTTTCCTTCTTCGCTCAGGAGTATCGTCTGCATCCTGTGGATCATGTGATGAAATGCTGCCATTTTATGTTGATACGAATGGTTCAATGTGTACGGGATGACACTCATGGCGTTCGTGGGCGTCCTGTAGATTTCGAGCCTCAATGTTGTATTTGCTTCTCTGATGACCAGTAGATCCAAGAAAGGTAATTTACCTTCTTTTTCCTCCTCGAAGGTAAATTTGATGTCCTTATGCACGTTGTTTATCGCTTCCAAAATCCTGGGTAGATCCCTTTGGTTGACGATGCAGACCTGGGTGGTGCGGATAGAATCGATTTGGTTGTCAAACTGAAGCCAAAGTTTTCTATTGTGCCGGAGCCAAACATTGAAGATTGTGGTTATGTTCGTTTCTGATCTAATATTGAGAAGTATTGTTATTTTTTGAGGAGAAAATAAAAATAAACTTTGTTTGAGTTTTGTATTCTTTGTAACAAATATTCCCACATTATATTTCGAGTGGAAAATTAGTAGGAATGCAACTAAAAAGCACTCGTTACGAAATTTCACGAGATTCAGCAGCTGATTAGAGCATGAATGTAGGCAAACAATCGTAAAGTCATGTAGAGTCTAGCGCCTTTGTGCGTCCTCATGCAGCGTGGCAAGAGAAATTCGAAGAGCGGGAAATGTTTGACAGCCAAGTAACTGCAAAATAATTTTGTTTATGGGAGTGATTTCAAAATATCCCTCTACTCGCTTGAGCGCAGAAAAGCGGCTCTATCCGCAGCACCCAGATGCAGACGATGTCGTCGACGTGTCTCCACCATTTCTCGGAAAGTATTCCTTGTTCCTGTAGGTTGTACTTTAAATTCGCCATGAACCGTTCGCCAAAAAACGGTAATAAAGGATTTCCCATCGGTACTCCGTTCGTCTGTTCGTAGTAGTTGCCACGAAATGTGAAGTAGTTCTCCGTCATGCTTCGCCAGATTTAGGTACATCTTCACCTTTCCTCGCCAGGTTGTTTCCATCCTTTGTGTTAGCAGCCAATCCTCTAGAAGATTTACAGCATCTTTCACTACAACGCAAGGGAACTTCCGGGTGTTGATAACTGCCCTGTTGGGAAATGGTTTCGGCATACTTTGGAACTTCTTGACTAACCATTTGGCAATGTTTTGGATAGGTGAACCCGCTCAAGTAGCACACGCAACATCTTCCTAAAAGCACCTTGTTTCTATTCAGTTTCATTTAAGGCATTGGAAAAACATCAAAGCAAGAAAAAGTTGCAAATGTCAAAAACGTTCGAATTGTTATCAATGTTTCCTTAACATTGCAATGCAGTACGCGTTTGGCATTTGGAAACAAACATCTAAAGAATACTGCGCTGCATGTTGCATACACGAAACAAATTCACTATGTTGCATATTTTTTACCATGTAACTTCAATGCGTCTTTCAAAATTGAATTGTTTGTTTGTACTGAGTTACAAACAAGTTGAGTGTATCTTCATGTTTGATTTGGCATCGTTCATAGTTTTGACAACTCACAATTTATTCCGGTGATGGTGCAATCGAGCTTCAAAACTTCATAATCTCATGGTTTTTATGGTGAGTCAACATGCAGTCCCTTCGAAGTGTTGAATGGTGCTGTGGTAGAGTGAAGGACTATCAATCACAAGATCCATAAATCGAATCCAGTTTTATATTTTTATTTTATTTTTTCCGGTGTAGTATTTTGCAATATTATTGCAATTTTATTGCAATCGGAAGATGTTTCCGTAGGCTCCACCCCTTGCGCTTTTCTGATTGCATGAGACTTATATTTGATGGTACATACGCAAAGATTGTTTCTTTCCGAATAGTTGCAACACAGTGAAATATTCAGTAGTGAAACATGCTGTACTGCTTCTCCTTCCTGGGTTTGTGGATTTTTGGAAGTCCTTTAATCCTTGGTATAGAACCTGGTTTACTCTCTTCACTCGAGCTTCTCCGATGATCGCCTTACACTCCTTTATTGATTTCTTCGTTAGTCTCATTAATCCTGGTAGCGGATCCACTCTCAAATGCCTGTAGGGTCCTCCATTGACTTTCGTCGTCATCTGTTCGTCGTAGTCATCTTTATCCATTCATAGAATTTCTGATATTGAGACATTGCAACAAATGTCCAACAAAATAATTTCCAATTTTAGACAAAAATCGTTGCAATCTTCTATTGCAACGATTAGCTCCTTGTACCCTTAGTGGTGTCAGGCCATTAGGCCGAAGGCCGTTAGGCCGAAGGTCATTAGGCCGAACGATCATTAGGCCGAATTAGCAAAAAGAAGCAAAAAGTGAAAATGAGAAGTTCTTTCTTCACCTTACCCCTTCTTCCTTCTTACATCTTCCTTCTGCTATCTGTCTTCTTCCTTCTTCTTACTTATTTCTTCCATCTTCCTTCTTACTTCTTTACTTCCTTCTTCCTTCTTACTTCTTTCCTCCTTCTCCCTTCTTCCTTCTTCATTCATCATTCTTCCCTCTTACTTCGTTATTCCTTCTTCCTTATTTCTTCTTTCTTCTTCCTTCTTTCTTCTTACTTCTTACTTATTTATTTCCTTCTATCTTCTTTCTTCTTCCTTTTTCCTCCTTCCTTCCTTCTTCTTCCTTCCTTCTTACCCCTTCCTTCTTCTTTCTTCCTTTTTCCTTCTTCCTTCTTCCTTCTTCCTCATTCCTCATTCCTTCTTCCTTCTTCCTTATTCCTTATTCCTTATTCCTTATTCCTTATTCCTTATTCCTTATTCCTTATTCCTTATTCCTTATTCCTTATTCCTTATTCCTTATTCCTTATTCCTTATTCCTTCTTCCTTCTTCCTTCTTCCTTCTTCCTTCTTCCTTCTTCCTTCTTCCTTCTTCCTTCTTCCTTCTTCCTTCTTCCTTCTTCCTTCTTCCTTCTTCCTTCCTTCTTCCTTCTTCCTTCTTCCTTCTTCCTTCTTCCTTCTTCCTTCTTCCTTCTTCCTTCTTCCTTCTTCCTTCTTCCTTCTTCCTTCTTCCTTCTTCCTTCTTCCTTCTTCCTTCTTCCTTCTTCCTTCTTCCTTCTTCCTTCTTCCTTCTTCCTTCTTCCTTCTTCCTTCTTCCTTCTTCCTTCTTCCTTCTTCCTTCTTCCTTCTTCCTTCTTCCTTCATCCTTCTTCCTTCTTCCTTCTTCCTTCTTCCTTCTTCCCTCTTCCTTCTTCCTTCTTCCCTCTTCCTTCTTCCTTCTTCCTTATTCCTTATTCCTTTTTCCTTCTACCTTCCTCCTTCTTTCATCTTCCTTCTTCCTTATTTCTACTTCCTTCTTCCTTCTTCCATCTTTCTTCTTCCTTCTTCCTTCTTCCTTCTTCCTTCTTCCTTCTTCCTTCTTCCTTCTTCCTTCTTCCTTCTTCCTTCTTCCTTCTTCCTTCTTCCTTCTTCCTTCTTCCTTCTTCCTTCTTCCTTCTTCCTTCTTTTTATTTCCTACCTCCTTCTTCCTTCATCCTTCTTCCTTGTTCCTTCTTCCTTCTTCCTTCTTCCTTCTTCCTTCTTCTTTCTTCCTTCTTCCTTCTTCCTTTTTCCTCTCATAATTTTTTCTTCCTTCTTCCTTCTTCCTCCTTCCTTCTTCATTGTTTCTTCTTCATTGTTCCTTCTTCTTTCTTCCTTCTTCTTTTTTCCTTCTTCCTTTTTCCTTCTTCCTTCTTCCTTTTTCTTTCTTACTTCTTCCTTCTACCTTCTTTCTTCTTCCTTCTTCTATCTTCATTCTTTTTTCTTCCGTCTTCCTTCGTTCTTCTTCTTTCTTTATTTCTTCTTTCTTTTTTCTTCTCTTTTCTTCCTTTTTCTTCCTTCTTCCTTCTTCCTCCTTCTTCCTTCCTTCTTCCTTCTTCTATCTTCATTCTCTTCTTCTTCTTTCTTCCTTCTTCCTTCTTACTTTTTTACTTCTTTCTTCCCTCTTTTTTCTTCATTCTTTATTCTTCCTACTTCATTCTTCATTCTTCCTACTTATTTCTTCCTTCTTACTTTTTCATTCTTCCTTCTCCCTTCTTCCTTATTACTTCTTCATTCTTCCTTCTCCCTTCTTCTTCTCCCTTCTTCCTTCTTCCTTCTTCTTTTTTCCTTCTTCCTTATTTAATTTTCCTTCTTCCTTCTTCCTTCATTCTCTTTTTTGCTTTTTGCTTCTTCCGTTATACTTCATCCTCACATCGCACTACTCATTTCTCACTCCCCAGTTCGCAAATAAAATTAGTTAAAAAAAACTTTATCCATTACCACTACTGCATTGCCTTTGTCGGCTTTTACATAGTATACTGGTGCTCCTTAAGTATCCTCCTATCATCATGATTCGTTGTCCCGTGCCGTCCTTCTTCGATGGCGTCTGCCACAATGTTCTGTATTTTGATCCTGTTACTCGATATTTCGGGAAATTGCTGTCTCGACGCTGTCCACGATGGCCTGTTCCACGTCTGATCTGTTATCGCCAGTCTCTTTGTTCGGGAGTTGCCTCACCCATTCCTGCGTACATCACTGGTAGTGTAGATATTCTCTAACAGATTTTATAAAGGGTCTCTCACATTTAAAAAATGAGGCAATTCAAATAAATTTACAACTGATGACGTCACTAGGACGATCAGCCAAGGAATAAGTTTTTATGAAATCAGTAGGCTCTCGGTAATCAGAAAAGGAAGGTTGACATGACCTACGGTCTTTAATTTATATGTGAAGGTGGGTTGAGTACAAAACAAAGCTTTGATAGTATTGGTACAGTAAAAACTTTCATATACTGTAGTAGTATTGGTGTTGTATTTATAAAAAACAAAGAATATTAGTAGGGTGGTTCAAAAAACGACCCAGCACCATCACGCTCACTCGATTCCGTCCCATGCTCCGAGTGTCCTAAAAAAACCGATTCGAACAAAAACTGGTTGAGCACAAGCCGGTTCAAGTTTGTATGAAAACTAGAATGGGAAACTAAACCTTTTATTACACTGACTACGGCGCTTTCCCTCCAAACGCTGGCGAAAAGAGAACCCACATAGCTGAAAGCAACATTCCAGAGACAGTGAACGAAAACCGCACCGCAGGAAAGATCCATTGATTACGTAACGCAAATATAGCATTTTATACTCCACTCACCCTTATTTCACACTTTTTGTATGAAGTATCTGCCCCTGGTACGATAGTGTAGACTAGACTAGACTAGAAGTATCTGCCCCTGGTGCGATATATATCACATGCAAATTCTGGGTATTTTGTTGAATTGCACGTTTCACTGATGCCTTCTGAGAAGCCTAAATATCATGCGAAAGAATCGCAACCTCGATTAAAATCGACTCCCAACTATTGGAACGACCATTCAATATGGATTGTCTATGGAGTTGAAGCTCTTAAATATTTCATCCCGTCATATGGTCTCCCCCCTCGCCATCGCCCAATGACGGAGTGCCAGAATAATGTTAAATTCAACCTCGCCATATCAACTGTCATACAAACCTGAAACGACCTGCGCACGGTAAGCCTATTCAAACCAGCCGAAACCCAATTTAAAAATCATAATCAACTGAGCGTGGCGAAGCAAAATTATTTTTTGAGCCACCCTACTTATTAGTTTGCTGCTGCCGGTGCCGGTGCACCGCGGTGTTTACATTCGCTCCGCGATCAGTTTTTAATCGTTTTTTTTTTTCGGGCAAATCCAGCAGTTTATACTAAGTTTTCGGTTCAAATAAGTGACTGATATCAAAAAGTGGTGTTTAATTTGCATTCTATCAACATTTCGGGCTGCTCATGTGCGGAGAAGTGAGTAAAAACTTGCAGTGCAGTGATGAACCCAACAAATCGCGAACGGCTATTAAATTGGCACGAAACTGCTAATTTATGCTACAATTCGAGCCGGAATACATAGGATTCATTGAAGAAACATGTTCATTATCACGGGAAGTAAGGAAATATGCTGTGAACAGGTTAGTAATTTGAATATTAAACTTTTGTTCGATGCTGTTCGATGCATTCGAATGTTGGTGGGAGAGGAGTGCGGGAGGTGTGGGGTTGGCCCGTGGAAGGTCCGCTGCCATATTGGCTGCCATTGTGGTACTCTTCCAACTATGTCCTTAAATGTAATAACTGTTTAATGTAAAAGAGTGCTGTATATGGAGTTAAGTGTAATTAAATGTTCGAGGATAAATAAACGTTTGGAATATGTGTCTCGAATAAGAATGAGTTTTGTGCAAGGAGAAGAAACCCACCAATAAAGGAAATATACCTGCAAGAAACCTCAGGAAGGCAGTGTCTCCGAATAGTGCCTATTCGATGTTGGTAAGGGTCCGGTTACCCTACACTCTTGTTGATGATAAACTGCTGCGTCGAACGGTTAAGGACGAATCCTTCGATGATCTGTACTGTGGGTTTGTCAGTACGTACTTACTCTGCTGATTTCGCTCGCAAGTTGTTTATTTTTTTACTGTGCAGTCTCCTCTTCCGGTCTTATTCGCATTCTTCTGCCCTCTTTACCTTCTTCAAAAACAAGTCGAATGATTCCGAATTCTCCTTTGCTAACTTCAAATGCATATTATAGCACTCCACTCCAAATATTAGAATCTTAAGAAATGTCTCTTTCCCGAGGAAACTTGATGTAGCTGAGAGTTACAACAACAGTTACAATTCGACAGGTACAAACAGCCCTGTTGAATAAGGATCAGGGAAACGGCAGCTCTTGGCTCTTCAAGTTTTTCTAAGCATTAAGGTAATTAGTTGAATAGGTAAACAATAGTCAAATGAGCTTAGATTAGGTACCTAGCGTAGTATAAATAGTATAAGCTACTATTGTTTTCTTAACCTTCTGTCTGTGCTCAAAAAATCTTACGTTGTCTGTGCTCTGGGGTCAAATTGACCCCAAATTGAAATTGCTATAACTTGTTTCATGTTTGGCCAATTTTGGATTTTTTGAGCTGTTTCGAAAGATAATTTAATCATCTTTCAGGTCGTTACCAAAGATTGACTATAGGTGGGCGGGTACATCGCGGGGAGGGGTTTTAGTGAACAAGGGTACAAAAACAGTGATTTTTCATGATTATTTTACTTATATCCGAAAATCCTACCCATTTTGAACTGCAACTTTTTTAAAAAGGCTATGCAGGAAGGCATGTGCTTTGGCATGTGGCGTTGATAAGTTTAGAACTCGGCCGCCAGGTGGTGGTATATTTCAATTCATTATTTTAGACTACTCAAGATATTCCGATATATAGAATTCTCCTCAGTGTAAATATTCTTATCGCACAAATTAAAAAATGGGAAGAAGTGCTCATTATATTGAGCACCGCTTTGTAGTGCTAGACATCCTGAACAATGTTGCCGAATACAACTTGGGTGTAGGTATGAAGGATCTCAAGCTAAAGCAATATTTCATATATGCAAGAATATAACAAGTACACTAGCGCCGCTTATTTGTAATTTTCCTTATTATTTATTCCGTCACATAACAGTCTATTCACACCAGACGAACTTTGTTACAGACGTCATCTTTACAAATTTCAAAATTGTGCGATAAGAATATTTACAATGAGGAAAATTCCATTTATCGGAGTTACTTGAGTAGTGTAAAATAATGAATTCAAATATACCGCTACCTAGCGACGAAGCGCTAAACTAATCAATGCCTCATGTCAAAGCAAACGCCTTCCTGCATAACCTTTTTGAAAAGGTGCAGCTCAAAATGGGTAGGATTTTCGGATATAATAAAATAAGCATGAAAAATCACTGTTTTTGTACCCTTTTTTACGAACCCCCCCCCCCCCGCGATGTACCCGCCCACCTATAGTCAATCTTTGGTAACGACCTGAAAGATTATTAAATTATCTTTCGAAACAGCCCCAAAAATCCAAAATTGGCCAAACATTAAAATAGTTATAGCAATTTCAATTTGGGGTCAATTTGACCCCAGAGCACAGACAACGTAAGTTTTTTGAAAAAAGGACACTGTAGCGCATATTTTCAAGATTTTTCAAGCGAATTTGCACCTAGGAGATAGATCTCGGTGAGTTTTACCAAACTACCAAAAATTAGGAGAATCGGTTGAAAACTAAAAAAATGGCAGCCACTCAAAGTGGCCTGGGGTCATATTGACCCCAGAGCACAGACAAAAGGTTAAAGTTGATTACTATGTCTGAAACTTGATTATGCATATGTACAAAATGTGATAGATTTAGTTCGGAAAAGGTATTGGAGGGTAACCGCCCCTTCGGTGGGGTTTGATCCCACGACCCCAGTTCGCATGACAGGTGCTTTCCCTACTAAGCTACGAAGGACCTCCGTCGTCCACCGCAGCTTAGCGGGTACTGATGAAACCAAATTCCCAGCACCAGGTACCAGCCGATCTCTCGCAATACATTTTCAGAACTAACTCTCTCAAATGTATTTTTGTACACAATGTCAACCAAGTAGGATGAGTATTTAATATTGTCCGGCTCCTACACACTTGCTTCATCAGCAACGGCGCACAATGAAGTAGGGTTGTGTGAGGTTGTGCCAGTTTGGTCGTCAGATCCCAACACGACCACACAAGCGAAGAGAGATCGCCACTCGAGATCAGTACATTCAAAGTTAATTGCCTATATGCCGGGTATTAAGCCACCCGGAGTGGAAATTAATTACTATGTCTGAAACTTGATGTCTGAAACTTGAAAGTTGATGTCGAAATACGTATCTGTGAAGATAACAAAACGTAGTGGGATCAGATGGAAAGTACTAAGGTTGTCTTAAACAGTTGAAATTCAAGAAGTTTTTTTCAACTTTTTTTCATTTTAACACTTAATGTTTATTAAATATTTTTAATGGCTCTACTATTCCGTTTAATTCCACCACGTTGTAATTTCCTTACAGTTACTTTACGGCCTTACAGTTGAGATTAAAATACGTAGGTACCTGTAAAGATTACAACGTGGTGGAGTTAAATGGGATAGTAATAAACTCAATACAAAACTCGTTTCATGTCAGATTCAAATTGTTTGTTCAAGCCAAAAAAATATTTTTTTTGTTCTTATTTCAAGTTCCACTGAATGTTCAAGGTAAGTTAGGGAAGCAAAAACCTCTCAGAAACAAATTCGATACACTATGCCCAGAGAGTCGAGTATGTTTCGCATCCAAAAACGTCCTAGACCGCAGCGAATTCGCCATCTCCGAATTAGTAGTAGTAAAATTCTTCTTTATTTACACATTTTTTTGTTTTACAATTATTTTTGACATGTACAGTGATCGGCCGGCTTGGCCCTCCAACTTCAATTTTAATTATTATTATTATTATTATTATTTTATGTTTCTACTTTATTTTTAAAATATAATGTATCATGACGGCCTTCAGGAGGCGCTAGTGTGTTTTTAAAATTTGATAACCTAACTACTATGTACACTAATATTTACAATAAAATTTGATAACCTAGATTGGAACTAGCGCCCTAAGCGCTTCTTGGTCCGAGTGCAAGCAACGGACCCTAAACTTTTCTTTACACTCACCAAAGCGTTCATGTAAGGTTTTTATTCCGGCCAGACGGTGGACCTCGGATGTTCTTGTCCTGGGAGGGTGTTGAGGATCATCCTCAGGAATTTGTTTTGGACCCGTTGAAGTTTGAGGTGGTGGGTTTTAGCGCAGCTCTCCCAGACCGGCATGCCATATTCGATCACAGGGAGGATGATTTGCTTGTAGACAGCAAGCTTATTTTTCAGGGACAATGACGACCGGCGGTTGATCAAAGGGTACAGTAGTTTCAACAAGACGTTACACTTTGTCACCGTTTTGTCAACCTGTTGCCTGAAAATAAGCTTGCTGTCGAGGGTCAAGCCAAGGTAGCCGGCCTCATTGGCCCATTCCACAGTCGTGCCATTGAGGATGATTTTACAGTCCCCAGGCGGAACAAGCTTAGGGGATTTGGAGTGGGGAAAATGATGACCTGGGTCTTCGCCGCGTTGATACAGATCTTCCAGCTGGTGAGGTACTCTGTCAGGGCATCCAGGCCTCGTTGGAGTTTTGCCACTAGCGCTCTGATCACTCTACCGTTGTAGACGATGGATGTGTCATCTGCGAACAGAGACAGAATGCCGCCTTCTGGAGGTTCTGGCATGTCGGAGGTGAACAGATTGAAAAGCAGGGCCCGAGGATACTGCCCTGGGGAACGCCTGCGACGATGTTGTGCGCAATGGAACTCGCTCCGCTGATTGAGACCCGGAATGTCCTTGCCGACAGGTAATTGTTGATGATTTTCACCAGGTAGCTGGGAAGATTGTAGCGTTGTAGTTTGTACACCAGGCCATCATGCCATACATTGTCAAATGCCTTCTCGACATCGAGTAAGGCCATGGCGGATGTTTTCGAGACAAACTTGTTCCGTCTGAGGACGTTGGTAACTCGGGTCAGTTGGTGTACAGTTGACCGACCGCGTCGGAAACCAAACTGTTCCTCGATCAAGATGTTGAGATTTTCGGCAGTAACCGATGATGAATAGCTTTTTCGAATAGCTTGGATAACCCTGAGAGAAGGCTGATGGGTCGATAACTTTTGGGGGAGGAAGGATCCTTCCCAGGCTTCCGGATGGGGATGACTTTCGCTGACTTCCAGGACGATGGGAAGTAGCCAAGCCGGAGACACTGATTAAAGATCAGCGAGAGGTGCTCAAAGAACGGAGCACTCATGTGTTTGAGCTCGAGATTCAGGATGCTGTCGAAGCCTGGGGCCTTCATGTTCTTCGACGATTTGATATAGGCCGTCAATTCGTCAGCTGAGATCTCCAACTCCTCCGAGAAGTCGTTGGGAATCAAATGGATGTTGTTAGCATGCTCGTTGACGGCTGCTTCGTGTGGACTGACGATGTTCTGCCCAAGATTGTGTGAGCTGACGAAGTGACGACCTATTTCAGCGACCTTCTCTGCAGGAGTTATCAAGCGATCCTTAGAGCCATTATTGTCTAGTGGGATCAAAGGTGGAATGGGCCGAGGCTTGGATTTTAGAATTTTGGTCATTTTCCAGAACGGCTTAGCATAGTCTGGGAGAGTGCGGATCTTATTCGAGAAGTCATTATTTTTGAGGTCCACCATTCTGGCCTTGATAATTTTTGTGATTCGATTGCAGCGTGCCTTAAGCTCAGGCAGTCCAGTACGCTGAAACTGCCTGCGAGTGACATTCCGCAATCGAATCAAATCTTTGGTGAGTGTATCGATGTTTAAGGAGTTGCTTACCTGCCGAGCCGTCGGTACGTGTTGCTCTCGGGCCGCCGTGATCGCCTCCTCGATAGCGCACAGCTGGCGGTCGATACTTTCCGGCGTCTCCGGACGCACCTCGTAGTCGACGGTGTTATCGACGCACTGCTGGAACCGCTGCCAGTTCACTCGGTGGTAGTTCCGCCGTAACTGCTGGTGCCGATTGACCGAGGAGCCCAGTTCCGCCACCACCGGATAGTGATCCGAACTGAGCTCCTGGTATACAACCGGCTGCGAGACGTGGTCACTCAGGTTTGTTACGTAGAGGTCGAGCGTTGCGTGGGCACCGGACCGACTCAGCCGAGTGGGGGAATCCGGGCTCAGGATCGTGTAGTGGCCTTCCTCCATGTCGTTGCTCCAGATGGTGCCGTTTCGATTGCCGCGACTGTTGCCCCAGGCTTGATGTTTGGCATTCAAGTCGCCGGCAATGATATACTGGCCTTGCCTCCGCGTCAGCTTGACGATGTCTCTCCGAAGGGCAGCCGATGATCCATCGCCGGCTTTGGCTTGCGTTGGACAGTACGCCGCGATGAGCGCGATTGTGCCCACCGAAGTGGTGATTTCGACACCGATGGCCTCGATGACACTGAGCTGGAAGCTTGGAAGCAGACGACAGTTGATGTTGTAGCGAAGAGCGATGGCCACACCACCTCCCCTGGTCGGCCGGTCGAGTCGCACGATGCGGAAGTCCGGGATGTTGATGTTCACCTCCGGTTTTAGGTGCGTTTCGGTGATGAACGCCACGTCTATTTCCTTCTCCTCAAGGAAATCCTTCAGCTCGATTGTTTTGCTCTTTAGCGAGCAAGCGTTCCAGCTGACCAGGCCCACCCTAGCAGCCATTTTCAATGATGAACATGCCAAGTGTGAAGACCTGGTCGAATCGGGTTTTGCAGCCGCGCAGTCGAGTGGCGAGCTGCGCGAAGATCGGCATCAGTTGCTCCGGAGTGTACAGCGGGGCAGATTCTTCCGGTGGGACGGCTTCGTTCTCCGACTGCCGACGGAACCCAGGAGGAGGAAGCGGGGCCATTCGCTGGTGGATGGTGCCGACGATGCTGGAGCTTGGACCGATGCAGCTGCCGCTGCCAGTCGCTTGTGCGGCTGTAGCGGTGGGAGTATTGGAATCACACGACGGGGAGCCGGGATAGCTGGAAAGTTCACCTCGTTGATTACAGGAACACGGTTCTTCTTCGGAATGGTCCTGGTGGAAGCCTTCTTCCGGATTTCCAGGAACTCGGCTCGCTTTGGGCAGCCCTTTGTGGTGGCCCGATGTTTGTCGCCACAGTTGGCGCACTTGGGATCGGCCACCTCCATTTTGTCGCACTCGTCCGTCGGATGGGGTTCGCCACACTTGTTGCAGCGCGGCTTCATGCGGCAGTTCCTGGTGCCGTGCCCGAAATTGAAGCAGTTGGTGCATTGCGTGACATCGCGGTGCACTGGCCGATACCGCTCCCAGTCAACGACGGTGTAATTTATAACGCCAACCAGCTTCAGGTCCTTCCAGGTAGTGGAGCCGTGCTCCAGATGGATCAGGTAAAGCTGGTCGCGATATTTCCTCGCCTTGTCGTGACGAGCGATCTTGTGCACGGCTACTGGCTTCAGTCCGCAACTTTCAAGCTCTGCTTGGAGCTCTTCCTCCTTCATGTCGTGAAGTCCTCGCAGCAAAGCCTTGAGCGGCTTCGTGCCGGGGTGGTCATGAGTGTAGTACTCATACTTGTGGACCTCGAGGAACTCCACGACGGATTGATGATGGTCCCTGTTGGCCGGCATCACTTTCACGCCCTCGCTGCAGAGCCGAAAAGTACATTTCAGCCCCTTAGCGATCAGCTGGCGAATTTTTGGGCGTAAATCCGGCGGATCGCCCTTCACAAACACGGGCGGGCACTTCTCCTTCCGCTCCGGTTGCACCTGCGGCAGCTGCGATTGCTGCTTCTTCCTCTTTTTCGGCGGATTGCCGGCGTCATCAAGCGGCAACGGCGAAAACACGTTGCTCTGCAAAAGCTGCTTGGAGGGGTTACCCGCGCCTCCAAGAGCAGTGCGCTTAGGCACTTTTCCAGCGACCGAATCGGCCACCAAGTCTCCCATGACGGGTCCGGGAGAAAATAACGCCAACGCGACAGGCGAAAACGTAAACAGCGAAAGAACGAGAAAAAACACTTCGAAAAAATGCGCGAGCAAAAAACACGTCCGTACGTGTTGCTGTCTCGAACTGGAATGCCATCTCCGAATTGGCAATCCTACGCCTTTTATCGCAACGTTAACTGCCACTCAAAGCGTACTAGTAGACCGCGTGGAGACCTTACGTACTACATTTTTATTAAATTGAGTTTACACCAAATAAAACTAATGCAATTTACAGCATTTCGCCAGGTTATGGCAATATAGCATAATCATAATAAATACAAATTGAACAATTTTCGATTCAATAATCTTAATGCAGTAGCCATAAAAGTCATACATAAATACCAACGACTGATATTCATTAGTGTTGTATATTTAGCGCAGCTGACTACTAGCATCAGTGCGCTCCCTAATGTCTAGCCATAATATCAAGAGCATGGTAATAGTTAATTTCAATCATGCACCAAACGACAAACCATTTACTTTTTTTGTACATTATCTCTACAGCATACATGCTTCCAGCTTCGTGTTTTATTTGAAAAATCCGTCTACTTTACGACAATTAATCATGAAAATTGAGCGCTGCAGTTTCAAATAAAAACTAGAATCAACAAGTCACGCTAAACCTCTTATACACAGCAAAAATATCACTTAGGCTTTCGTAGCCATTGATTTTTCACTTTCATTTCAAAATTAGTGTTACAATTATGGACGAGGTGGAAATAAAGTTATTTCGTTTGATGATTTCTGTTACTTCAAACGACACAAGGCTCTTCTTCAATTATTGAAACCGCAAACCGCACAATCTGAGAAAATTGCATAACGGATGCTGCAACGGTTGTACGACACATGAAGACTTATTGTTTTGGAAATGATAAACCACAAGTTTTTTTTTTAATTTTAGACTTGGGGGCCGTAAACATATTACGTAAGCACTTCTGGGGGGTGGGAGGTCCGTCATTTTCTTACGCACCATATAAATAAAAAATCTCTGGTTTGAAAAAAAATCTTGCATGACGGGGGGGTAAAAAAAAGCCAGGGAAAATGCTTACGTAATATGTGTACGACCCTTTGACGAATGTTTCAGTTAATTTAGAAATGCAACAAATTAAAATAGATCTTGACTTACGCGGGCTCCAGTACCGTTTAATTTGGCATTGTTTGAGTATCGCTGTTGGAAACTTACCTGCAAAAGAGAGAAAATGACTTATATTAATTTCCATGTTGCAGAGTCAACGCATAATTCATGTTGACCACATTTTACAGTCTGATGGAAGCACCGCTACACTATATATGAAACCCTTTCCGCACACTTTCCTACTTTAGTACAGGTAAGGTATCTGCCTACTCTTTCGCTCGTGCCCACTTAAAAGCTCTTAAGTACCCCTTTTGAATGGAATGGCCCATTGTGTTTCCGGTTCTCTAGACGAAGCGGGATGAATTTGTTGATGTCACCTCAGCTTCGTTTTTCTACGCTCTCGTTAACCTACGTAGGGCACTCAAGAGGAAGCATCTCACGGTCGTATCTTTTAATGGCTAAATTAGCACCCTACTGTTGAGAAGAGTTTGTTCCATAAATCATAACAGCACCCACGACAAACTGTAATGAAGAGATTGTTTTGTTTTAACAGATTACGTGTTCGCGATTTTTTATATGCTGGAAGCATGTATGCTGTAGAGATAAGTATTAAGTGTACCATAGAAGTCTATTACACTGACATTACATTACATAACTTTACGATACATTTATCTGTTTACATAGTATCAAGCATGGCATTAGTATTGTCAGGTATGGTGTTAAATTTGAACTTTACACACATTAATATCCAATGTGAAATTCAAAGTTTTATACAGACGGATGGCACACAGCTATGCTCCTGGTTCCAGCATAAACATTACGTCGTTATTTTGCTGTGGACGTAATTTTCTGATACTTACAAAAAATCTAATTTGTTTCATACCGCATCGACAGTTTTATATTGACTAACGGTCTTATTACAATGAAATTGAAAATCAAACACATTTTTTACGCTATGGAATACGTAGTACATAACGTTAAAAATAATAAGTTCATTCAGAACGCTCAACAATAATTCATTTTTCATTTATTTAGTCTACATCTAAACAGATAACACTGAATCAACAATTTGACGCCACAATACACGGTTCGAGGCCGCAGCTCTCCATCCTCGGATACGCCCCACGCTCGCCAAGTCGTTCTGCACCTGGTCTGCCCATCTCGCTCGCTGCGCTCCACGTCGTCTCGTACCTGCCGGATCGGAAGCGAACACCATCTTTGCAGGGTTGCTGTCCGGCATTCTTGCAACATGCCCTGCCCATCGTACCCGGCCGGCTTTAGCTACCTTCTGGATACTGGGTTCGCCGTAGAGCTGGCCGAGCTCATGGTTCGTTCTTCGCCGCCACACACCGTTATCTTGCACACCGCCAAAGATGGTCCTAAGCACCCGTCTCTCGAATACTCCGAGTGCTTGCAAGTCCTCCTCGAGCATTGTCCATGTTTCATGTCCGTAGAGGACAACCGGTCTTATAAGCGTCTTGTACATGACACATTTGGTGCGGTGGCGAATCTTTTTTGACCGCAGTTTCTTCTGGAGCCCGTAGTAGGCCCGACTTCCACAGATGATGCGCCTTCGTATTTCACGACTGACATTGTTATCAGCCGTTAGCAAGGATCCGAGGTAGATGAATTCCTCGACCGCCTCGAAGGTATCCCCGTCTATCGTAACACTGCTTCCCAGGCGGGCCTAGAGATGTCGTAAAATCCCGATTAATCGATTAGTAACTAATCGATAACTTTCGATTCCTGTCGATTATTGAATCGATTAATCTTTGGATAGTAATCGATTCAAAATTAATCGATTATCACAAAGATGAATCGATTAATCGAAGTAATCAATTAATTTGCAACATCCTTATGATGTCGTAAAATCCTGATTAATCGATTAGTAATTAATCGATTACTCTAGATTCCTCTCGATTATTGAATCGATTAATCGTTGGGTAATAATCGATTCAAAATTAATCGATTATCACAACGTTGAATCGATTAATCGAAGTAATCGATTAATTTGCGACATCTCTAGGTGGGCCCTGTCGCGCTCTGTTCCGCCCACAAGCATGTACTTTGTCTTTGACGCATTCACCACCAGTCCAACTTTTGTTGCTTCACGTTTCAGGCGGGTGTACAGTTCTGCCACCTTTGCAAATGTTCGGCCGACAATGTCCATGTCATCCGCGAAACAAATAAATTGACTGGATCTGTTGAAAATCGTACCCCGGCTAGACCTGTGCGCCGAAGTATTTGTGAACGGCGGCGGCGTAAGGCCATTTTTACACCGGTGGCGGCGTCACGCCGTAAGCAATGTTCGGCGGCGGCGTGAATCGGCGTGAATAATTTTGAGCTGAGAAAAAAAGTTTAACGCAGCAATCCATACGATGCTTTTGATTATTTTTTTTTTGTACAATTACTAGCTACAGTCAGACTGATGGGGTGAACATCCTAATAGGTGTAGCTTGTATGTCCACAGCAAAAGTGTACATTACATCCTCTACTAGGTCATTGCCGCATCACAGCACAGCATTGGAAAGTAATTTGGATACAAATCCAGAAATTCGTTTGGAAATTCCTCAAGATATTCCTCAGAAAATTCGAAAAAGGAATTCTAAGCCTAATTAAGATGTTCCCTAATGAATTCCTTCAGAACTTCTTCTAAGAAGGGAATGAAAATTTATTTGAGTATTTCTTCGTAAATTCGTTCCGAAATTTCTTCATAATTTCCTTTAGGAATTTCTTTGGAAATTACTTTAGGGATTGCTTCGGAAATTCCTTTACGGAGTCTTTTGGGAATTTCTTTAGAAATTCATTGGTATTTTTTTAGTAGTTCCTTTGAAAATTCCTTTAAGAATTTCTATAATCGGTAATCCCCTTTGGAAAAAAAAACCTTTGGAATCAGACTTAGGATTTTTTTTTCTTAGAAATTCCTTCAGGAATTTGTTTTTGGAATTTCTTATAAAAATTCTTCCAGCAATTCCTCAACAATTTCTTTTGAAACTCTAGGAAGATATTTTTGGTATTCTCTCGAAATTTCCCTCTGGAATTTATTTAGAACTTTCCCTAGGATTTTTTTTTCCAAATTTCCTTTAGGCATTCCTTCGGACATTCCTCCTGAAATTCCTTTAGCAACTTTTCCAGAAATTCCTGTAGATCTCCGAAAATTTCTTTTAAAATTCCTCTAAGAACTCTTTCGGGAATCTCTTCTGAAATTCTTTTGGAAAATCTTTGGTAATTTTGCTTGTAAATTCATTCAATTTTTAAAAATATTTGTTAACGAGCTATTTTTTTTAATTTAAAATAAGTTTAACACTCAAATTCCCTCAGGAGTTTCTTCGAAAATTCCTTTGAAATTCCTCCATATTATGATTCGTTCCGGAGATATTCCTGCAGAAATTTTGTATAGTTTACTGAAGGAATTTTCTAAGGACTTTCTGGAGGACGTTCCAAAGAAGTTTCGGAAAAATTAATAAAAGGCCTTTCCGGAAGGTTTTCTGACGGAACCCCTGGATCAATATCCATATAAATTCCTGTGGTTTTTCTAAAGAGATTTTCGAAGAAATTCCTGGAGGAACTTCCGACTCAATTCTTGAAGGAATGAGAACCTGGAGAGATTTTCGAACAGAATTTTAAATGAAGGATTTTTTAGTGGATGTTTCAAACAAATAGCTATTGAAATTTAAATCGAAATTCCTATATTTCTCTAAGAATTTCTTCGAAAATCTGGACAGTAGTGAAACAAGCTCAGTTTTGACTCTATAATTAAGACTACATGCCAAGAAAAACTCCCAAAATATCGAGAATGTGGATATTTAGATATGCTCATGAATTTCTTGGGAATTTACTGCAGGAGTTCCATCGAAAATTTCTACAGATTTTCTCGAAAATACCTTAAATAATTCCCTAGAAAATATATTCAGGAATTATTTCGGTAAGACATCAAGAAACTTATTCGAATATACCTTCAAAAATTCTGTCAGGAATTTCATCGGGAATTTCTTCAAAAAACGTCCACACATGAAACCAGCTTTTTCTTTGAAATTTCCCTTAGGAATTGCTTCGGAACTTCTTAGGACCTTAGGAAATATCTTAAGGAATTCTTCTGGAAATTCTTTTAAAAAATTTTCTAAGATTGATTTTGACAATTCCATCAGGAATTCCTTCAAAAATTCTTTTTTGAATTGGAAATAAAAATGTCTACCCATGTAGATGGGTAGACTCTCCACAGTTGTAATGGATTTGACGCGCCCTTCCTTAAAGAAGCTACCCCTCGAAAAGCTCAAAAAGGATTGCGAATTTATTTATTAGTCTGTTGGATTACACTGTTGAAAGGAGATCCCGCGGGCTTCGCGTAAGTGTCTCTGCTTATGGGTCTGCCACCTCCATTTTTGCCCTTCATACATACTGAAAGCAGAATGGTCTTTAAATTCGACTGTAATATTGGGTGGAGCCGTACGCAGAGCAAGACTCAAGCCAGAATGATGGATAACTGTACATACACACATACTTTTCATTAATAAAGTTAAAAAAACACAATTCCTCTGAAACTTTTCCAGGTAATCCATAAGACATTCCATTCCCCTAGAAATTCATCTAGTGATTCTTTCGGAATTTCCACCGCCATTTCCAATTTCCAAAGGAATTACCGACATCCTTAAATTCCTTCAAGATTTTTTTTTTTTGACATTCCTCCAAGAATTCCTTCTGAATTTTCTCTAGGGATTCCTTCAGAAAATCATCCAAAAATTACTACGAAGATAGATCCAGAAATTCCTCAAGACTCTAAGCAATTTCTTCAGGTTCATTCCTTCAGAACTTTCTTCAGGACTTCCTTCGGAAAATATTTCAAGAAAACCCCGAAATTTATTTGGGTATTGTTTATCAAATAAAGTATTGCGTATTTATTTATTAGTTTGTTGAATTACACTGTTGAAAGGAGATTCTCTCTATCTTCGCGTAAGTGTCTCTACTCTGCCTCGGATATTCATCTAGTATTTCTTTCGGAATTTTCTCCGCTATTTGCTTCCCAAATTCTAGGACGAAATTTCGAATATCTCCGTACGAATTCCAAGAGAACTCCTAAAGAAATTGCCGACATTCTTAAATTTATTTAAGAATTTTGTTGGACATTCCTCCAAGAATTCCTTCAAAATTTCCTCCAGACAATCATCCACGGTGATAAATCCAAAAATTCCTCAAAATTCTGAGAATTTTCTTCAATTATTCCTTCAGAACTTCCTCCAGGATGTCCTTCGGACATTATTTCAGGAAAACCAAGAAATTTCTTTGGGATTTTTTTTATAAAAATAAATTAAGCCCGTTTTTAAGAACAATTCTGGCAATTTAAGTAAAATGAGGAGTGAAGGAAATGTTCAATTTGATGGGTCACGTGTTCCATCGTGCTCCAGAAGCCAAGTTACTATTTTTGCATTCGCTTATCACGAAGCTATCACAATGATACTCCATGCTCAGGGAATTTAAAAAAATCCTACCAGACTGGGAATCCAAATTCAACTTTCAACACTATGACTTGAAGCCGCAAATATAAGCACTAGACCAATTAAGATATGTAACATTTAAATTTTTAAAAAGATGATGAACCACCCATACAGTGTTGCATTTTGAACTGAACAAGAGCTAAGAGCAACCTGTTCGTTCGTAAAAATTGATCACAATCGCAGTAATCATTGATCATCGTTCAAAATTTGAAAAAAGCTCTTGCTCTTTGCGTTCAGTTCTGAAATTTGAACGCGTTCAAAATTTTAGTTAAAATTAAATATCTGTAATTATAAATATAGTCTAGAATACAATAAAATGCTGAAACAATACTCTTACAACTATTCTATTGATCAAATGTTCTGTCTACATTTATTCATTTAGGTCAATATTTAGAGAATCAATTTGATTTATTTATTTATTTATTTATTTATTTATTTAGTAGTAATTGTCATCTGACATCTTATGTCTCAATGACTACAAGGGTAAAACTTATCACTGAATCTAACAAGCATACACATAATACATAATCATAATACACAAGAATTAATCACTACAGTAAAACAGAACTTAACAAACTACGTTTGTGTCAAACGGTGTCTCGAAAGTGTGTTGTGAAAACTCGCTGTAGATTTGCTGGCGATAGATTAAAATCAAAGAGGTGGAACACTGCGTTGAAATTGGATGACATATATCGAACTGGATCATGCTGACCATATCGACTGTTTCGAGCACCAAGCTGAATGAAGTCCCTTCTCCTCAGCGGACGCATAGGAGCGTAAAAATTCATCTTACTAAGTATTGCTGGAGAGTCAAAAGCACCATTGAGGATTTTCGCTACGAACATGGCCTGTGCCACACGGCGTCGAACATTTAAAGTATCCAGCCCAAGCAGCCGACAGCGGTTTTCATATGGAGTGAAATGTTGGCCATCACGCCAAGGAAGATTGCGCAAAGCAAAGCGCACGAACTTTTTGCACAGATTCGATCCTCGAGATCCAGGTGGCTTGATAAGGGCACCACACAGTGACAGCAAACTCCAGTGTTGATCGTACAAGCGCACAATAGAGCGATCGCAGGCAATATACGTCACGAAATCCTTTGGCGATTTTCATTATGAAGCCAAGTTGTCGGTTTGCCTTAGAAATCACGTAATCGTAGTGGAAACGGAAGGTTAGTGCGTCGTCAAGTATAACTCCAAGATCCCTGATTTGTTGCACTCGCTCAAGAGCTGTCCCAGCCAGCATGTAATTGTAAATAATAGGTTTTCGTTTTCTGCTGAACGTTATTGTCTGACATTTATGGATACTGAGTGACAAATGGTTTCGCTCGCACCACCCCTCTAAACGGGTTAAAAGCATTTGTAGTTTAATGCAGTCCTCAAGACTATTGACGACAATGTATATCTTTGCATCGTCAGCATAGAGTAGCCTCACTCCAGGTGGTAGCACCAGTGTCACATCGTTGACAAATATTGAAAACAATAATGGTCCCAGATTACTCCTTGTGGTACCCCAGATGGAGTAACGAAAGGATCCGAAAAGATGATCCGACATTCACACGCAATTTTCTATCCGTCAGGTAGGATCTAAACCAATCCACGCACGCAGAGGAAACGCCCAACTTCTCCAGTTTACTAAGTAGAATACCATGATCAACACGGTCAAAAGCAGCTTTGAGATCTATATATACAGCATCCACTTGCCGCCCGTTATCAAGAGCCTCAATGCAAGTTGTTGTGAATTCTGTCAAGTTGGTCGCGACCGATCTCTTAGGGAAAAATCCATGCTGGTCCGTTGAGATGTACTGCTTGCAGCAAGCGAAGAGCGTGTCGTTCACTATGATTTCGAAAACTTTCGAACAAGCGGAGAGTGGTTATTCCACGATAGTTGCTCACATCGCGTTTGGTCCCTTTCTTGTGTACTGGGAAAAGGTATGACGATTTCCAGCGCATGGGAAACTTTCTGGTTCGAAGCGAGAGATTGAAGATTTTTGCTAACGGTTTGATAAAAGCACTTGAACACCGGCGCAGCAAAGCAGCGGGTATCCCGTCCGGCCCAGCACGGAAAGAGAATTTCAGTTTCCGAATCGCCCGGCACACATTTTCATCACTGATGGGAAAGATGTCTAAATCCAGTACATCACGAGGAGCGTCGCGAGAAGCCTCAACGGCATGAGAGAGCGGAGCTGCGAAATCGTTGAAGGAGGTCTTGAACTGTGTAGCAAAGAGCTCGCATTTGTCAGCGGGAGTGTCAGCAGAGACACCATTCAGTTGCATTGACGTAGGAAGACCATCTTCGTTCCGTTTGGACCTAACAAATTTCCAGAATTGCTTGGGATTTAGACGCAGATTTCGTTGTGTGCGGCTGATGTATCGGGAATACAAAAACTGATTATAACTTCTGTATACACTGCTGGCACTATTGAACTGCTGCTTGTTGTACGTGGAACGATAATTGCAGTATCTACGAAGTGCAGAAGAACGGCGACGTTTAAGTATTCGTAGTCTGTGGTTGGACCACGCAGGCTTCCGTGCAGGTCCTACAATCGGAACATGAATAGCAAATGCACGAACGATACTGTCGGTGAAAAAGTCCACGGCATCGTCGACGTTATCGAAAGAATTGATGCAATCCCAATCAACTGCAAGTAGCATTTCATTCAGTGCAGAGTAATCTGCTTTTCGGAAGTTATAACTGCTCGAATCATGTCCAGACTCAAAGGTAATGGGCGGCACGTACGACACCTCCAAGGTAAGCGGAGGATGGTTGACATCTACAGGTGTCAGCGGCTCAACAGCAGGGTGTATTGTGCAACTTGGCAACACTGCATCATTAACCAGTACCAGATCAAGTACACGACCATTTGAGTTAACAATGGGATTGATCTGGGTCAATCCATGAAAGTTGAATCCGTCCAACAATACGCAACTGGATTCTGATAGACGAGAGCGTATCAAGTCTACTGATGGGTAGGAATTTTCACCCGAACACCACCGAATAGCAGATTTATTGTAGTCACCGAGAAGCAAGACCTTGTCGCTAGCTCTGAGAGTAGAAGTAACCGTTTCGATAGAATCTAGATGGCGTTGAATATCATCAAGATTGTTCATACGATCAGGTGGCAAGTACACAACCCCAATGCTGATAATGAAACCGGTCATATTGACACGAACCCACAACTGTTCAAGGGTATCACTGACGACAGCAGATTCACGAACACAATTGAACTTTGCCAAAACTGCAATGAGTACACCACCACCACGGGTTTTACGGCTATTCCGAGGATTACGATCAGTTCTGAACACCGAGTAGTGGTTTCCAAAAGCTGTGCTGAATGTATGACGTCATCCAGCCAAGTTTCGGTTAATACAACGACATCGTAATCTTCTTCGCATACCGCCAAAAGAAGTCATCGATTTTGGTACGAAGCCCGCGAACATTCTGATAGTAGATACGCAGACCACTGTTTTCGTTGCTTGATGCTCGTTGTTGGTAGGTCCCTTCACCTGCCAGACCTTCCACAAGGTTGGGGACAAATGTGCGTACCGGTGTACGATCGAGAGGATATTCTGGTGAGTGAGGCGTTGCTGCGCGTGGGCTGGAAGCAGGACTCTTTTTGGAGGATGGACCGAACGTAAAGCCTGTCCACGTTAAATTTCGGACACTGAGACAATGTCCAACTGATTTGTAGCTATTTTATCTCTTTGGACAAGAAGGAAAACCCCCCCCAGGGAAGCTGTTCTCGTCCATAATTTTCCATAGCTCTACGCGGTCTATACTGTCGTATGCCGCCTTGACATCAACGAACAGATGATGCGTTTGGACCTGGTATTCACGGCATTTTTGAAGGATTTGCCGTACAGTAAAGATCTGGTCCGTTGTCGAGCGGCCGTCAACGAAGCCGGCTTGATAACTTCCCACGAACTCATTCACTAATGGTGACCGACGACGGAAGATGATCTGGGATATCACTTTGTAGGCGGCATTAAGGATGGTGATCGCTCAAAAGTTCTCACACTCCAGCTTGTCGCCTTTCTTGTAGATGGGGCATATAACCCCTTCCTTCCACTCCACCGGTAGCTGTTCAGTTTCCCAGATTCTGACTATCAATTTGTGCAGGCAAGTGGCTAGCTTTTCCGGGCCCATCTTGATGAGCTCAGCTCCGATACCATCCTTACCAGCTGCTTTATTGGTCTTTAGCTGTTGGATGGCATCCTTAACTTCCCTCAAGGTGGGGGCTGGTTGGCTTCCATCTTCCGCTGAACTGACGTAGTCATCTCCTCCGCTGCCTTGACTTTCACTGCCTGTACTCTCAGCGCCATTCAAATGTTCCTCGTAGTGCTGCTTCCACCTTTCGATCACCACACGTTCGTCCGTCAAGATGCTCCCATCCTTATCCCGGCACATTTCGGCTCGCGGCACGAAGCTTCTGGTAGAACTTGCGTGTTTCTTGAGAACGGCACAGCTGTTCCATCTCCTCGCACTCCGCTTCTTCCAGGCGGCGTTTCTTCTCCTGAAAAAGGCGGGTCTGCTGTCTCCGCTTCCGTCTATAACGTTCCACGTTCTGCCGGGTACCTTGCTGCAGCGCGACCGCCCGCGCTGCGTCCTTCACCTCCAGAATCTGTCTGCACTCTTCGTCGAACCAATCGTTCCGTCGACTTTGTCCCATATACCCGAAGTTGTTGTCCGCTGCGTCGTTAATGGCTGCTTTAACTGTATTCCAGCAGTCCTCAAAAGGGGCCCCATCGAGCTCACCCTCTTCCGGCAACGCTGCCTCGAGATGCTGCGCGTATGCAGTGGCGACATCAGGTTGCTTCAGTCGCTCTAGGTCGTACCGCGGCGGTCGTCGATACCGAACATTGTTGATGACGGATAGTTTTGGGCGCAGTTTAACCATCACCAGATAGTGGTCAGAGTCGATGTTAGCGCCACGATATGTCCTGACGTCGATAATTTCGGAGAAGTGCCGTCCATCAATCAGAACGTGGTCGATTTGTGATTCTGTTTGCAATGGTGATCTCCAGGTGTACCGATACGGAAGGCTGTGTTGGAAGTAGGTGCTGCGAATGGCCATATTCTTGGAGGCAGCGAAATCAATTAGTCGTAGGCCGTTTTCGTTCGTCAGCCGGTGTGTGCTGAACTTCCCAATAGTCGGTATAAACTCCTCCTCTTGGCCAACCTGAGCGTTCAAATATCCTAAGATGATTTTGACGTCGTGGTTTGGGCAGCTATCGTACTCACGTTCCAGCTGCGCGTAGAATGCGTCCTTATCATCATCAGTGCTTCCGGAGTGTGGGCTATGGACGGTGATTATGCTGAAGTTGAAGAACCGGCCTTTGATCCTCAACCTGCACATTCTCTCGTTGATCGGCCACCACCCGATCACGCGCCTTTGCATATCGCCCATCACTATGAAAGCTGTTCTCAGCTCGTGTGTTGCCGCAGCTCTGGTAGATGGTATGATTACCTCTAAACGTTCGCACCATTGATCCCTTCCAACAAACCTCCTGCAGCGCTACGATGCCGAATCCACGGTCCTTGAGCACATCGGCGAGTATGCGTGTGCTTCCGATGAAGTTGAGAGATTTGCAGTTCCACGAACCGAGTTTCCAATCGCTAGTTCCTTTTCGTCGCAGTGGTCTTCGCCGATGGTTCCGGTCCGTACTCTCTTGTTAATTATTCGTTGTGTGAGTTTTTTTTGCTGGCTTGCAGGGCCTGACACCAAACCCCCTAAATTTCCGGAGGTCCATTCCTCCTTATTTACGGTGGACCATGGTGAACAGTTTCACTTAGATTCCCTCGCTGGCACTCGGACGATGATCAGCCGCCCCTAACATGGAGAACAGACGCTGTTGTAAGCCGATCCTGACATGGAGAACAGACGCTCAATAAGATTTGCACCTCCGGAGAGGAGCAAACCCCCCCTTCCCTGTCAGCATATGACCATAGTTCCCACCGGGGTTGGTTACCCGATCTTCCCTAAGGTTGCTCGTATCCCGGCCAGCACCGCGGGGAGGTAGTGATAGGAGTTGCTGGGTAAGAGGCTAAGGACCGCGAGATGGGGTCTATTTTATTCCTTCAGGTACGCGAAGTACCAATGGTACGCTTTACCCAGCATTTGCCGTGCCCTCAACAATAATTACTCCATCTAGAAAATTATTCCCTAAATGATGTTTTGTTTACAAAGCTTGAGTTGTCAGTGGGGCCCACGGCGCGCTGAACCCCAGAAATGTTAGCCACTATTCGTTCCCATTGGAGGGATAGACTACGTCAGTAGGGTGACTTAATATTTCAGGATATACAATGAACCCATGTGTAACACGCGTGTATTTGGCGTGCACCAATCGGTAGGATTGAAGTGACATCTTGAAAACTCAAATATCCATCTATTAGTTGCACTCAACAAATGTATTTTATTTGATTGTTAAACATTGTGAAAAATAAAGGAGCAGATTTTTTGCCAGCTGTGTAGGACAGATGTAAATAATGCTAATATTTAGCTACAAAATACAGATTTCCGATATATCTCCAAAATTTTGACGCAGAAATATGTCTCTGTTTTTGATACGTAGGTATATGAGGATACATTTCAGAATTTGGAAAAATGAGATCATCACAAAAAATGATACGTTTTTGAGACTAATAAGTCGGTCATTTCTTAACGAATTTCCATGATTTTGTGATCAATCGATTGCAAATTCATTATATAATTTTCAAAAGTAAACTATATTGTGCTATATTCTCAAACTCTATTTTTCCACAATCAGTCAATTATCGCATACTTTCACTCATTTCTATGTGTTTCCACCGATTTATTCGGTCGATGGGTACGGTAGAATGGTCTTTAACGTGCTTGCAGGGCAGCAAAATGGCTCAACACATAAAATTTGTCAAAAAATCGTTTTACTCATCTTATTAACGAACGCTCAGAAAATCAACAAGTTATAAAGTCACAAGGGCTTAGATGTTTCGAGTAGAGGATCAATTTGATATATAGCCAGTGTTATACATTTGAGGTTAAGTACATTCTTAGAAGTGACGGGTTCTACTTGAATCTACGTGGTCATACGTCTACAGTTTGTACAGCCGATCATATGGCTGTCCCCTTGTAGTTTTTTAAATATAAATTTCAAATGAGTTGATTGTCAATTCGAATGATACTCTCAGCTCTCCAGGACCATCAATTATGAAAAAAACATTGCTTGGAATCTGTAATAGTGATTTACTATTATAAACGTTTTTGGAAGAAAACAATGTTTTCGGCTCAATTGCGGCTAACGGCACGTGAGCCTACCAAGTAACGAAAGAAAACAGCAGTTCAAGTGAGATCTTTTAATAATCATGACATAGGTTCTCATAAATCGATCATCATAATTTCTGTATCTTCATTATCGCTCATAAATCATTACCGGCGAAATAATGCTGCCGGCAACAGCGTGAAAATAATTGAAGACGTGTGTCCATCCAACCAAAGTAGCAAATTCGGATCATACAAATCGCTTCAAGTCAAGTCGGGACTAGCTCTTATGGTGCATGCTTGTAAGCTGCCGTAGGTCATTCGTCCAGCGTTGTCCGCTTTTTCATTCAGCTATCGTCTCTTCGAGCGCGTCTTCACTTTCAATGAGCACCTCAGCTGTTGCCGGCGTTGTGGGCCAGCCAAACCGCCACGCCGTGTCGCGCACCCCAATGTGCCACTGCGCGCAGAGTAATGATGATGTTTATTAATTCGGTCAAAGTCAAACCGAGCCTCCGCCGCCAGCTGGTTTTTGTTGTTGTGGTTGGTTTAGCGCGCGGACCTGTGCCTTCAACTTTAGTATGTGTCATGCTTTCTAGAGTTTTTTCCTGCATTGTGCTGCTCGGTGGACTGCGGCACGAGACCTTAAACGTGGACACCCTGAACGTGGCTGGTAGATTGAATTTCGAGATGATTTCTCATGCTTTGTTCATGTGCAACTCGCTTGATGCTTTGATAGATGGGAGGCAAACATGCGTAGAGGAAACTGCCGTTAATTTACTACCGTTTGAGAGATCATTAACAGGTATCTCGTGAAAATTGTAGATGATCATGGTAATAAGTGAACAATGAATAAACATCAGATAAAAGTCATGTATTAATTTGGCCGGAGTAATTTTTTCGTTCGTAATTTATTTGAAATTATAAGAGAATCATCTACGTAGGGGAAACGTTCAATCTCCATGGGCTCATTTATTTTATTTTGGAGCAAAAAAATAGAGTATTCATATAATTCATCACTTTAATACTCTTGTCAATGGTCCATTTATTTCGTATATGTTTGTTTTCCTTCAATTTAGAAACCAAAGTTGCATAACCAAAACAAACAGTTACCAACTAAGCTACGAAAAACCTTCGAAAATCGGACTCATAGTCGAAGCACCCATAATCCATTTCCCAAACCAACGCTTCCACATGTGTGTAGTACACGTTCACACTAGAGTGAGCGTAAGTATTTATATTGTCTATGAATGCTTCGATTTGGGAATCTCGGGCTCATTCAGTGACCGCTAAGTTGCGAAGGCTGATGAAGGGCCTTCAAAATAAGGTGTTAAAAGTACCAGTCTAACGTACTGAGGATCATGAGTTCGAGTCCCATCAAAGGAATCACCTCCAATACATTTTTCAAATCAAAATCTTCCTCATAATGTATACATATTCACATCGGAGATTTACAGAACATTGTAAATTAATAACCATGTCGGATGGTCAAGGATTTTTAAAATGGGAGTAGAAGAAGAAGAATGGAAGTAGATAAACATGTGGTGGATTTGGAATTCAACACGGGATCAATTGTACACCCAATTCTGTTTTTACACGGATTTTTTTTACACGGCCGTGTAAAAAAAATACCATACAAATTTTTTGCAAAGTTGCTCTATTTTGCATGATTCGTCGAGATATCATAAAACTTTTTTTACACGGATTTTCGAGTTTTGAACTGAAAACTTTTTTTACACGGGACGCATCCCCCGTGTAAAAAAAGAATCGGGTGTATAATTACGTTAAGATCGAGAACGACGCACCGCCTTCTGTTGCGAACAAGCTGGTTAAGCACGTCATGTGAGCGAATCGAAGCCGTCACCAAGTACATCAGCTCCAGCTGAACACAGACGACGACGACAGATACACCAAAACGGCTCTTATCAGGACTTTGACACCAACATTGTGTGGATCAAATTATTTCAAAATTTAGCCATTATTAGGGCAAACGAGGGACTTCCAAAACCGTTACAAACCGTTATATCAGTGAGGAAAATTTGCACCCATATGGTTCACCCACATATGTTCATTGGTTTGAATTTATTGAGTTTTTTAATTTCAAATGGATTTCTTAAAAGGATTACATCTATAAAAAACCGATTGACAAATTTAGAAGTGCTTCTAATACCAGGAAGTAGAAGTAGTAGTGGTCGTATGGGTTTTGCTCATTTTTTCATGTTTTTTTTTTCTTTTAATTAGTTATAATCAAATCTAGATTTTCGGAGGTGGACGACCACTGATCAACCCACTGCAGAGATGAATTCGATTGAGTCAACTATGTGCAAAAAGTGCCTCCAAACCATCGCCAGAATCAGTCCAGAGTCCGAGTAGATACGTTGGCGATTTCGCCCACCAACCAAATTTGGGTTTTATTGACAGATTAGATTCCTTAAAACTGCCGACCAAGCCAAACCAGATTTGAATTTCTCTTGAATCGTCCGATAGCGATTCGTTAACTAGTTCCGACAGTGACTTTGATCATCGATCAACCAAACCACTTTGGATTTGGATTTAATTTTACCCAACTAGTCCAGCCTAACCAGACCCACTCCAGAGTTGAATTTTCCTTGATCCGAATTGATCCAATGGTCAACCAACCAACAACAACTTGACCTTCTATTTTTTCTGTTTTAGGTGAGATTCAACTTGTTCTCAAAATGCTTAATTTTTCGCATTGTTTTTCTTTCTTTTTTGAGAGAGAGGCGCCCACTGCGGGCTTGGTAGTCATATGGCTACTGCTTCTGCCTCATACGCAGGAGGTCGTGGGTTAAATCCCAGGTCCGTTCCATTCTCCTACTTTGTATCTTTCTCTTTATTCCTCATGTTCTAGCAATCGCTAGAACTGGAAATGGACTTCCATACCGTTTCCATTACTATTCCTATACCTCCAACTTGAGTATTCTATCAGTAATCTGCTAGAATTGGAAATGAACTATAGAGCTCGTTTCCTACATCCAATTATAAATTCCATCAGTTACCTTCTCCTATCTATCACATTGGCCTCTCCAACCTAACCCATAAATTCCAACAAATTCCGCATGAACTCGTGGAAAGTGCAGAGGTATATTCGGCTTGCAGTGGGCGAGTGATTGCATCATCATTTCCTCCCCCTTCCCTACATTGACTTGCATTCTGACGTGGCAGGCGCCAGTATGACCTAACAAATGAGATCACCAGTACTTGTACATTGAAGATGTGTGCTAGTCCCAAGCAAACATCTGTTGGTTCCCTGTGCAGGAACAGCTGATCTGGTCATAATGGAGTAGCAAATACGAGCAGTCAATCAAGCTCAAGCTCAAGCTCTTTTTTGAGAGAGAGGCGCCCACTGAAAGTTTCGCCAAGGGCGCGACAGTCCGCGCTACGACTCTTACAGACCACAAGCCAGAGATGCTAGGTGGATATTATAATAATTTGTGTGATCATAATTTGTGACACCGTTTTCGGCGGAGTACATAGTTTTAGTAATGTGTTGTTCAAATGAAATTCCTATATTACATCCTCTATTGATTCTGCAAATTAGCTTACTATATTGGATACATAAAAGTTGCTTCTACGCGTGCGCGAGCCAGTATTGGCAGTATTGGTAGTTTTCGTGACTGTAATGTGAAAGCGAAAACAATTGCATTTTCATTTTCAAGAGACCAAATGAAAATGTAGCCATATCCCGGTCACCTGTCGCATTACAAGCAGTCATGATGGGAATGTTGCATTGTTTTGAAATCTAAATTTCCAAATAGTTTTAATGGATCTGTGCAAATAACGACGACTAGTCGATAAAATTATTGCATTGTTTTTGATTTTTTAGTTAGAAGTAACATCATTGAAGAAGAAACAGCTTGTTTACAATAGTTTATGTTTTCTATGAAAGCGGGAGAGAATAAAACGTAAATATCACGTGACCTCTCTCAATGAAAATGAAAATCTCAGTACTGGCGCGAGCCATTTTGTTCAATATTCCGCAGAGAGGCTCCATCACAGCGTCGGCATCAGTTTGCTTGCTTGAAGTGATTGGGAGGGCGTAATACTTACTTGATACTTGATGGACTAAAGCAGGGGCAGGGTTTGCAGAAATCGCTCTCAATAGAAGCATATGATTTCATTATGACTATCGCGTGATATCCAAAGTTTTCTTCAATGTACCGGAAAAAGGTTTGCTGTATAGCTGCCATTGTGTTTTTACCAATTTTTTGGGAAACGACTGTGGGGTTTAATCATAGATCATTATTTAACGGCTACGCAGTCTCATATGATTAAAACGAGTTTTTATTCGTCCGACGTTTCGACACGGGATTAGTGTCTTCTTCAGGGGAAGAATGATTTGTTCGTTTTTTGTCTTATGTTTTGTCTAACTTTAACTGTCTGGTTATTATGGTGTCGTTACAAAGTCTCGGAATCACTTTTCATTTCACTAATAACTGGCAAATGGCCCTCAATAGATAACGAACAAAGATAAAACTTATTTACTTACTTAGGGGTCCTTACACCTCCAGTGGTGCAAAGGGCCGACTTGAAGGATCTCCATCCTGAGCTATGTCCAGCTATCGCTTTAACCTGTTGCCAGGTTAGATTTCGGTCGACTTCTTTTATTTCTTCAATGAGGCTTCGCCGCCATGAGCCTCTGGGTCTGCCTCTGCTGCGATGTCCCGCTGGGTTCCAATCTAATGCTTGTTTATAGATTTCGTTTCCGCCCCTGCGTAGAGTGTGGTCGACCCAGCCCCACTTCCAATCCCGAATTTCTGTTGCTATCGGCCTCTGGTGACAACGACGATGGAGCTCGTTGTTTGAGATCCAGTTGTGAGGCCACCAGGCCAGAATTATAAACCGCAGGCATCTGTTGTTGAACACCTGCAGCCGTTAAGTGTTCTCCACTGATACACACCATGGTTCGCTAGCGTATAACAGCACAGATTTCACTTTAGAGTTGAAAATTCGTATTTTGGTGCGTTCACTTATCTGCCTGTTTTTTCAGATATTTCTTAAACTCGCAATTGCAACGCTTGCTTTCTTGATCCGTGCGCATATGTCGATCTTGGTACAAGATCTTGGAAGCAAGATATTGGAAGCTTTCAACATTCTCCACTGATTGCCCGGCTACTGTGAAACTGGAAGGGGTTGCCGTGTTTATATCCAACGATTTAGTTTTGTTGACGTTGATAACTAAATCTGCCGAAGAGGAGCACTCGGCAAGGTCGTTGAACTTAATCTGCATATCAGAGCGCTGTTGAGCGAAGAGTGAAACGTCATCAGCCAATTCGAAGTCGTTTAGGTGCTTCATGGTTATAGGCTGCTATAGCAGCGGTTTGGTTCACGATCAATCGCACCTATCAGAATCTCGTCGATTACGATAGGGAACAGTAACGGTGATAGAATACATCCTTGTCCCACACCAGCTACGACCCGGATAGGGTCGGGTAAAACCCCATTGTGCAGCACTCTACACGAGAAGGCCTCGTACTGTGCCTCGATGAGGCCGATGATTTTCTCAGGAAAATTGCGTCTTAGGGCGCCCCACATATTCTCTTTAGTGAAACGATCGAAAGCTTTTTCGTAGTCAATGAATACCAAGTAAGGGGACTCTATAAGGGGACGAATTCGTTGACCTGCTCCAGTATGATACGGAGCCTGACAATATGGTCCTCACATGATCTTCCGGCACGGAATCCGGCCTGCTGCTGCGTGAGAGTCGCATAGATCTTCTCCTGTATCTGGGCTAGGATAACTTTGTATAGAACTTTGAGAACGGTATACAGCAACATAATGCCTCGCCAGTTATCGCATACAGTCTGGTCACCCTTTTGGGTACCATCACTAAGATACCTTGAATCCAGGCGACCGGGAGAGTTGCGGTGTCCCAGATATTACGAAATAAACGACGCAGTAGTTGATCGAATATCATGGGGTCAGCTTTGAGCATCTCGGCTGATATGCGATCGACCCCTGGGGCTTTATTCGATTTCATGCTTTGAATGGCTCTTTAAATCTCTAGCAGTGACGGAGCTTCGGTATTGACGCGTGTTATACGTTGGATCCTAGGCAGATCATGCCGAGGTGGTGGTGGCCTGCCTGACACTTGAAAAAGTTGTTCGAAGTGCTCGAACCAGCGTTTCAGCTGGTCAGTCGGGTCGGTCAATAACTGACCAATCGTGTCTTTCACAGGCATCGTTGCATTCATCTTCGCCCCGCTTAAGCGTCGTGAGATATCGTAGAGGAGACGAATGTCCCCGATGGCTGCGGCTCTCTCTCCTTCGTCGGCCAAAGAGTCAGCTCACGCTCGCTTGTCCCGTCGACATGAGCGTTTTACTTCCTTCTCAGTCGAGTATCGTTGACGGACTAAGACTTTGACTCCTCTGGTTTTTGATCGCTCTATCGCGGCTTTGGTTTCTCTTCGCTTCTCTATCTTCCTCCAGGTCTCATCGGTCTCATTTTCCGCCTGCCGACGAATCCTCGCCAGAGCTTAAAATATTCATCTTCATGAAGCAACTTCGGTCCGAATTTTGACAAACATCGCATGAATATTCAAAACATAGAATGACATAGTCAAACGACTACTCCACGAACTCATTCATTCGACTGTCACTGAGTGTGTTTACTATGGGCAGAAAAAAACATAATTAGCATTGTTTATGATGATGTTTACCGTTGAAAGTGCCGCGCAGATGAAAATCGGATTCAGTCCTGCGTGATAAATCACTTTACTCATTTGAAACGTGTTCAGATTTCAAATAATTTATCCATTTGTAAAATGTGCATAAATATTCAATGACTAATATTGACTGTCCAGAGCCGACTTTGAATGTGTCGGAAGTTAAATGACAAGTGAAGAAAAATGGACTTCACCAAAAATTTTCGATTATTTTACACTCTGATCCGCGCAATGCGCAGGCGTATTTCGCCGATGAGGAGGTGATGATCAGACGCGATATCGGCACTACGTTTATTCCGTACATCAAGAAGTTTTCGCTCGTTTCTCCGAGACCATGGCGTACCATAATGCGCTCATGGTTTGTGTTGTCGGATCCGATCTGCGCATTGAAGTCACCCATACAAATCTTGATATCACCCTTCGTAATTCTATCTACGACGGCATTGAGTTGGCTGTAGAAGTTCTCTTTGTTTCGTAGATCGGCAGCATCGGTTGGCGCATAACATTGGATTATTGTAAGGTTTCAGACCCGTGTTCTAAGTCTGGCAACGATTATCCTTTCACTTAAAGGTTCCCACTTCATAAGCGCAGATTTTGTCTGGGCTCTTAGTATGAAGCCAACTCCGCGATGCCGGGCAGCGTGTTCGCCTCCTAAGCCAGAGTATAGCAGAACTTGTCCCGATGGCGTTCTGTGTTCTCCAAAGTTTGGCCAACGTACTTCACTAAGTCCCAGGATCTCAAGCTTCATGCTGCGTGCCTCATTGGCAAGTTGTGCTAGGGATAAAACGTTCCTTGTTCCTATTCGTGTCCGTGGTTTAGCGACCTCAGGTTCTCATCTACTGCAAAAAGCCATCATGTACGCGAGTTTCCACGAAGCCTACGGCCTCTTCCAGGTTCTCTAATGAATTTATCCTTCGCTGTACGCTCTTCCGGCATGCGAACAACGTGTCTAACCCATCTTAGTATGCCGTGTTGTATACGCTTAACAATATCCAGCTGTTTATGCATGAGGTATGAAGCCACAAGAAGAATCAGATTAGTATACATCGCAAATTTCGTTTTCGTTAGCAGACTACGGAGCTTAAGCTGAATACAAAGTCCGCAAAGAGCCCTATTCGGAGCTACAATACGCCTTTTCATCTCGTGGGTAACATCATTATTGCACGTCACTGGAGTTGATCGTGAGTCCAATCCTCGCTGTCTCCCTCTTAAAAGTCACGATGCATCTTCCACAGTACAGCGGTCAATCACGATAATCGATATTATCGTCCGCAAAGTCCAGGAGCATAGGCGATCTTGTGATAATGGTACCGCTTTTGACGTAAACTACGTCTAAGGGGAAGACTCAGATACAGGGTGTAAAACCAAAATTTCCAAATTCGAGACCGTCACGAAATTAGGATAGATTTCAAACGCTAATAGCGTCTTTATCTTTCGATGGATTTTCGACATTTGCTTATCAATCGATTCAGAAACTCTCCAGCAATTTGCCAATTCTATTGATACTATTGATTATCAACGTTAAACTATTGAAAATGTTGTTTCTTTCCAAACCGGGTGAAAAATTCAATTCCGTTCATAAATCCCCAACACGGACATCAGATTGCAGTAAGGTACGGGCCTTTTGATTCACTGCTTCGTTTTCCTGTGTATAAAAAGCCTCGTGTTTCGCGTGCCCGCGTCATTTTCATTCTGGATGTTACGGTGAGCGGACCAGGGCGTCCAGAAGCGGTCCCAGTGACAACGGCTGTCTCAGCGGTGGTGGTGCGGATGAAATTTTTTCGGTCGGTGGTGGTGGCGGTCGTGGAAGCAGCAGCACATCATTTTCATCCGTGTCCCATCTTCGGCGGATCTGGCAATCGACGGCGTTCGCTGAGCCGAATCATCGGATGGCGGTCGCGCAGCCCAGTGGCTGCTGATAAGGCACATAAGTGGCAATTAATCTGTTCTTTTCAGGACCATCATTATATTTGGGAGGAAGTTGAAATAATTTTCCTAAAGTGCAATCGTTAGGAACTGGAAAATTCTTCGGTGAAATTTTCTAGCGTAATTCGGAGTTATATGATTTTAGTGATTGAGAATGTTGATATTAGACGAACTTTCTTCATAGAACAAAGCATAATTGTTTGGCATCGGTAGCGGAATCATAGCATTAGTGCCGGTCCGAGCATAGGCTGTCATCGGAAGATTGCTACAGCATTTTATTCACTAATGTGGCGTTTGCAACGATTTGGATGTTGTCGGCACAACATGAAATTTTTCCGCGAGACTCTAATTTTGTATTTTTCCTGTTGATGATTGAAAAAGAAATCGGTTCCGAGATGAACTTTATTCAAAGCGCAACGCTAACGTCGGTAGTTGAATCCCAAGTAAGTATCGGAAGGAGACCATGCAAACAATTGATTCGCATTATGACTGGTCGATTGGTTCGACGAAGAGTGCAGACAGATTCTGGAGGAGAAGGACGCAGCGCGGGCGGTTGCGCTGCAGCAAGGTACCCGGCAGAACGTGGAACGTTATAGACGGAAGCGGAGACAGCAGACCCGCCTTTTTCAGGAGAAGAAACGTCGCCTGGAAGAAGCGGAGTGCGAGGAGATGGAACAGCTGTGCCGTTCTCAAGATACACGCAAGTTCTATCAGAAGCTCAACGCATCCCGCAAAGGCTTCGTGCCGCGAGCCGAAATGTGCCGGGATAAGGATGGGAGCATCTTGACGGACGAACGTGTGGTGATCGAAAGGTGGAAGCAGCACTACGAGGAACATCTGAATGGCGCTGAGAGTACAGGCAGTGAAAGTCAAGGCAGCGGAGGAGATGACTACGTCAGTTCAGCGGACGATGGAAGCCAACCAGCCCCACCTTGAGGGAAGTTAAGGATGCCATTCAACAGCTAAAGACCAATAAATCAGCTGGTAAGGATGGTATCGGAGCTGAGCTCATCAAGATGGGCCCGGAAAAGCTGGCCACTTGCCTGCACAAACTGATAGTCAGAATCTGGGAAACCGAACAGCTACCGGAGGAGTGGAAGGAAGGGGTTATATGCCCCATCTACAAGAAAGGCGACAAACTGGAGTGTGAGAACTTTCGAGCGATCACCATCCTTAATGCCGCCTACAAAGTGATATCCCAGATCATCTTCCGTCGTCTGTCACCATTAGTGAACGAGTTCGTGGGAAGTTATCAAGCCGGCTTCGTTGACGGCCGCTCGACAACGGACCAGATCTTTACTGTACGGCAAATCCTTCAAAAATGCCGTGAATACCAGGTCCCAACGCACCATCTGTTCGTTGATTTCAAGGCGGCATACGACAGTATAGACCGCGTAGAGCTATGGAAAATTATGGACGAGAACAGCTTCCTGGGAAGCTTACCAGACTGATCAAAGCAAGGGTGGATGGTGTGCAAAACTGTGTGAAGATTTCGGGCGAACACTCCAGTTCGTTCGAATCGCGCCGGGGACTAAGACAAGGTGATGGACTTTCGTGCCTGTTGTTCAACATTGCGCTAGAAGGTGTCATGCGGAGATCCGGGTGTTACAGCCGGGTACGATTTTCAACAGATCCAGTCAATTTATTTGCTTCGCGGATGACATGGACATTGTCGGCCGAACATTTGCAAAGGTGGCAGAACTGTACACCCGCCTGAAACGTGAAGCAACAAAAGTTGGACTGGTGGTGAATGCGTCAAAGACAAAGTACATGCTTGTGGGCGGAACCGAGCGCGACAGGGCCCGCCTGGGAAGCAGTGTTACGATAGACGGGGATACCTTCGAGGTGGTCGAGGAATTCGTCTACCTCGGATCCTTGCTAACGGCTGACAACAACGTTAGTCGTGAAATACGAAGGCGCATCATCTGTGGAAGTCGGGCCTACTACGGGCTCCAGAAGAAACTGCGGTCGAAAAAGATTCGCCACCGCACCAAATGTGTCATGTACAAGACGTTAATAAGACCGGTAGTCCTCTACGGACATGAAACATGGACAATGCTCGAGGAGGACTTGCAAGCACTCGGAGTATTCGAGAGACGGGTGCTTAGGACCATCTTTGGCGGTGTGCAAGAAGACGGTGTGTGGCGGCGAAGAATGAACCATGAGCTCGCCCAACTCTACGGCGAACCCAGTATCCAGAAGGTGGCTATAGCCGGAAGGGTACGATGGGCAGGACATGTTGCAAGAATGCCGGACAGCAACCCTGCAAAGATGGTGTTCGCTTCCGATCCGGCAGGTACGAGACGGCGTGGAGCGCAGCGAGCGAGATGGGCAGACCAGGTGCAGAACGACTTGGCGAGCGTGGGGCGTATCCGAGGATGGAGAGATGCGGCCTCGAACCGTGCATTGTGGCGTCAAATTGTTGATTCAGTGTTATCTGTTTAGATGTTAACTAAATAAATGAAATGAAATGACTGAAAAAAAATGTATGGCGTCAGTATTGATGTTTGCTACAGATTTTTTGACGTAAACTTCGTCTAAGGGGAAGACTCAGATACATGGTTTAAAACGGAAATTTCAAAATTCGAGACTGTCACAAAAATTAGGATAGATTGCGATCTCTTTATCTTATTTTCGACATTTGCTTATCAATCGATTCGGAAAACCTTCAGCAATTTGCCAATTCTATTGATACTATTGAATATCATTAATGCTTAATTTTTTTTCTACAACAAATATGATTTTGAAAAAGTATCACCGGCGCGTGCTTACTCGCAATGTACATGCTGATACATTTACAGTTACATCAAACAACTGAAAACCGAAATACGCCACTCCAAAATTACGAGGTGACAATGTTAGAAAGAGACAAAAGATAGGAAAAATAACACGGTGTGTAGTGCCTCCCCGAGTCACCTTAATGGAAGATCCTTTAATTACGTAACGCAAAATTAGGCATTTTCAAACCCACCTCCCCCTATGTCACACTTTTGTATGAAGCATCTAAAATTATGTATGGGTCGTCACACTTCGCCCAACCCCCCCTCTCCCCTCTAAGCGTTACGTAATGTGTGGACGCTCCCAAGAGCCACTTTCATTGATGGTAGCCGATCGTTAGTACTTCATATCAAATATCATATCATATCATAGCATATCAAAGAATATTGTGGCCAAATTTCATAAAATTTGGTCAACAAAAACCCCCCTGACAATAATAGAACAAAACCTGCCAAAGCCGTCATTCCTCCTACATCATACAAGAAAATTTAAACTGAGCGCTGCTAATGTTAATGACGACGACCGCGCGACCCACACCATCGTCGGGAATAAAATTTCCGGTAGGAGCTCCGCCGATGCCGAAGGTGGTACCACGGTCTGCTCTCCGCGACATCTCGAACGAAATGGCTCGCGCGCGCGGAAGAGCTGCTTTCTTGTAATCAATAAACTTGAACCTGTAGCCACGCCCCTTTGGGGGGTGTGTGACGGTTACACAATATTTGCAGTCATACCGGACAACAAAGAGGCGGGGCTAATGAGCCATCTTTATTGACTATAAGAAAACTGCTCTCCCGCGCGTGCGTGGCATTTCAGCACATTAAAACTCATGGATGAGTTGAATCATCGTATGTTTTCTGTATGTATGTAGAATCACGAGCGCGCGTAAAACGGAGAAGCTGCAAAAATGTATTCGCATGGATGACTATCTACCAAAATTATAAGTCTTTCTCTGAATCGTGATCTCGTGATTCTACTACCGACGGAAAACAATCTGCCATCACCAAGCAATTAAGTTTTACTTTGATCAAAATTCATCTCGCCTCAAGTTGTGACATAAAAGCTACTTTCATTGATGGTAGCCAATCGTTAGTAGGGGAAATTACGGCTTTGGCAGATTTTGTTCTATTATTGACAGGGGGTTTTCTGTAACTAATTATGCCCAAATTTGGCCTAAACATTCTTTGCATATCAAAGAATATTGTGGCCAAATTTCATAAAATTTGGTCAACTACCCCCCCCCCCCTCGAAAATAATAGAACAAAACCAGCCAAAGCCGTCATTTCTCCTACATCATACAACAAAATTTAAACTGAGCACTGCTAATGTTAATTACGACGACCGCGCGACAAACACCATCGCCGGGAATAACATTTCCGGTAGGAGCTCCGCGAACGGTAGGAGCTCCGCGAACGGTAGGAGCTCCGCGAACGGTAGGAGCTCTCGAACGAAATGGCTCGCGCGCGCGAATGAGCTTACTTTACTTTTTTTTTTTGAACTTAAATTCATTTTTATTTCAGCATATTTGGTTTTAAACGTATTTTACATTTTGAGTGGTTGACCTTATGATCCTTCATCTCTAATAATGAGCTGCTTTCTTGTAATCAATAAAGTTGAACCTGTAGCCACGCCCCTTTGGTGAGTGTGTGACGGTTACACAATATTTGCAGTCATACCGGACAACAAAGAGGCGGGACTAATGGCCATCTTTATTGATTATAAGAAAACTGCTTTCCCCCGCGCGCGTGGCATTTCATTTGAAATATCGCGGAGAGCGGTCCCAGCATCGGGAGAGATGTCGCAAATTAATCGATTACTTCGATTAATCAATTATTTGTTGTGATAATCGATTACTGCCCAACGATTAATCGATTCAATAATCGACAAGAATCGAGAGTAATCGATTAATCGGGATTTCACGACAACTATTAGATTTCGATTACTTCAATTAATCGATTCATCGTTATGATAATCGATTAATTTTTATTCGATTACTACTGAACGATGAATCGATTCAATAATCGTCAAGAATCTAGAGTAATCGATTAGTTACTAATCGATTGATCGAGATTTTTCGACCATCGGCGGAGTTCCTGAGCAAATTTTATTCCAAATACATATGGGATATTGGAAAAATCGGGCGCGCGTCGGAGGGAGATGCTACAAATATGTATTCGCATGGATGGCTTCAGTGGCAGTCAAGTTTAATTCTTTTAAGATTCTTATTTGGTTTTGTTATTTCAGCCTATGGCGTGGGTCGTGTGGTCGTTAGTGATTCGAAATATGCATTATTGGGAATTAATCGATTCTTCTCATGGATACCATTTTTAACATAGGAAGATTGAGGCGAGACGAATTTGATCAAAGTACGACGTCGTAGCAGAATTACGTTGCCGTTCGTAGCAGAATAACGAGCGCGTATTGTAGAGAGCTACTGCAAATATGTATTCTTGCACTGGCACTAGATTCTTCATTTCACCAAACTGTTTTACGTAGTTTACGTTGGGCGGTCGTGTCTTGTACACAACCCTTATGATTTTTTTTTGCACACCAGCTCTCTTAATCGCTTCTTCGTATAATATATTGAACAGTAAATTCGAGAGTGCAACACTCTGCTTAAATCCATCTAAGGTTACAAATGATGTCGAAATTTCTTCCGCAACCCTTACACTTAATTTCAATCCGTTCAATGCAACACGAATCAGCCGTATTGCCGGAACACCATGTTCTACAGGGTACGGCAGAAAATAATGCGAACATGTTTAAACTTGAATATTGGGTTCATTCGAGTAGCTAGTGACTAATTTCTGTTGAAAGTATATTTGTTTATGAGGTTTCATCACCGCGAGAAACTCATTGATTGATTTTTATTGGCTTTTATCGGTGAGATCGAACTACCTAAGCTCAAAAAGGAAGGGAGCATGTTTACAAAGCACGATGAAGCACAGAATTGAAAGTTATCGCAAGCGAGCGACAAGTATGAAATTGTATAGAAGTTTAAACGTAAGCAGAGGGCCATTGAAGATCAACACGAAATTGAATTCGCTGTTATTTTACCTAACGTCCACCCAGGAACGGCTTGGCTGATAGCGTGTGAGCTATCTTACCAAGACAGGCTAAATAGCAGCGATTTCAACGTGCTCATATGTTGTTCGGCGTTCGGAGACAGTTCTAACTATAGACAGTGGAATATATAGATGAGCGAAGATAAATCCTCTGTCTCCAAACGAACTGTCAAACGTGTCTCCAAACGAGCATGACGTCACGATTTCAATGGAAATGTTAAGGGCTGTGACGTCATATGCGCGTGTGCACGGGCAAAAAAATCGACTCAGCCATGCTTTCGCTCATCTATAGATTCTACTATCTATAGTTCTAACGATCAGTGGCATTTTTCAGATATTCCTGCAAATTGGCGCTACTTATTGGAATTTTTCACGCAACAATTCACACGTTCCTACTTGGCTCAAGCGATCTAATACGAACAGTATTTGTCATTGGTTTGCCAATTGGATTCCTTGTTTATGAGGTTTCATCACCGCGAGAAACTTATTGATTGATTTTCATTGGCTTTTATCGGTGAGATCGAACTACCTAAGCTCAAAGTGGAAGGGAGTATGTTTACAAAGCGTTGATGAAACCTCATAAACAAGGAATCCAATTGAAGATATAAAATAGAGCACACATTCAGTAAATTTGTATAAAAGGGCCTTATAATGATAACTGAACTCGAATATGTTGATATTATTGCTTGGAGCAGTACAAATGGGATTTGAAAGAAATAGAGCAAATTTTTGGGTATAGTGCATCCATTGTCCTACTTGCCACACAAGATACATACTCATGCAGTGGCGGGCATAAAAAGCTTTCAATTAATAACAATTTATAATCAGTGGTCGAAATCTGTGAACCTTGCTCACAAAACGAGAAGTAGGCAATGCAAAATACTCGCGAATACTTGTTTTGCCTTTTTCTTGCCTACCTACTACTCGCAGAGAAAACAAAAAAACGAACACCGAAAAATGTTCGTGAAGCTTCGCGGGTCATTCGGGTTAATTTGCAAAATGTCCTAAAACAACTTCGGAACATGTTTATCACATGTTTATAACCTTTGGTTATAGTTATTGTGTTTATCACAAGTGAAATTCATCCATTGTATTCGAAATAACCACAAATACTCGCAACCGTGATTTTTACTCCCGAACAAAATGCTGCCTTGCTTTTCTACTTTGCTCTGCCCGTACTCGCGAACAAAGCAAGCACCAGATAAATGCAGGCAGTAGGTTCGCGCGAGTGTGGCATTTTTTGTAGGCCCAATTACACTCTTTTCTTACTCGTGAAGCGAGTATTTCCACCACTGTTAATAATGCTAATAGAATACTAAGTTGAAAAGCAAGCCAAGTTCCAGTTGGAACGTAGAGTCATAGAAGAAAAAAAAGGAGGAAATGAGTTTGGTGTGGTCATGATTAATTTGAATCTCCAATGAGTTTTGAGATTTTGAGTGTTTCCCAACACTGGAATTGTCAAAACCAGCCAAAAACCAGGTTTCTTGTTGGCATTACATTCCCACCGCTGGGACAGAGCCGCCTCGCAGCTTGGTGTTCATATTAAGCACTTCCACAGTTATTAACTGCGAGGTTTATAAGCCAGGTTACCATTTTTGCATTCGTATATCATGAGGCTAACACGATGATACTTTTATGCCCAGAGAAGTCGAGACAATTTCCAATCCGAAAATTGCCTAGACCGGCACCGGGAATCGAACCCAGCCACCCCCAGCATGGTCTTGCTTTGTAGCCGCGCGTCTTACCGCACGGCTAAGGAGGGTTTGGATCATTAGTTAGTTATAATTATTATAAGGTTACTGCTCTTAGGTGCCCGCCAGAATAAACGCGACGGAACTCACGCAAAGGAATAACAATTATTATTGTCAATGAACTATCAAATTGCATTGTCTCGTCGCATCATGCGGTCACATCTACTCTGGATTCACCCTTAAACTTCAAGTCATAGCTCTACGATCAACCTATCCAAAACTTCGAGCTACGAGATTAGTGCTGTATTTCTTTCGCTCGCTATGAGATGAATATATGTTCAGTGACATGGGAATGGGAGCAGTTCCCCTATACACCTGATAGTAAAAGGTAAACTAAATCCTTGACGTCCAAAGAGAGAGTCCATCAAATGACCTCACAGTTATGTTTTCATCGAATATTATCATTAACCCCCTTTTGTAATTGCTCGCCCCATCAGTTCCCAAAGATAAGCAGTAAGCACGCAACGAATGTGGTAAAGATTAACTGAAGGCTTTTTTCTATCACTTTCGATCCTTCACGATAGCCGTGCCCAAGCCCGTGCGGTCAAGTCAGTAAGCGAGTCATCATCTCCGTCCGTGAGGAAAGCACTGAACCAAAACAGAAAAAAATGCATACAAACATCGTGTGAACAGCAGTAATAACAGTAATCAACGAAGGCTTACCTCACACCATACGGTCGTCAGTTGGTTGGTTGGTCACTCGGTCTTCATAATCCTTGAGGGTATCATGGGTAAGATGAGCATTGCAGGAGTGGCAAAAATAATAAATGTGTCGTTGAATTGATGATTTACAAGTGACCAACAAATAGATCGTTGTTTGATAACAGAAACAAATCTCAAACTACATAAGAGAAGCTGTTGCTACTACATACATTTAATGTAAAATCATTTTTCTAGAGTAGTTTTTCTAGTCTGATCATATGCAGCCCAGCCTTCTGTATCGGCGTATCTGGTGATCGCGACAACAGAGCAGACAGAATCATAAATCGACATCGTTCTAATTGATGAACGGGACATTATTGTAGTAAGGAACTATCTGATGATTGTTAAACTGCGCGCAAAGCTATTCGTCCTAGAACAATATTTGGCATCGACGGCTAACTCATGACGAACCCAACACGACCTAGAGAGGCTGCAGCAACCGGATGCTGAAATTGTTTACGCGCAGTACCTTGAGGTCAGTATCGAAGCAATCACATTGATGAACGTCGCCTACAAGTTACTCTTACATTTTTTTTGCCGCCAACTAACACTAATCGCAACATATTCCGGGAGGGAGTACCAGGCGGGATTTATTAAGTGGAATTTCTGTAGGATTTCCTTATTGATACCTATAACGTGATGTTGAAAAATTGCGAAGAGTTTCCCGTTGAAATCTAATGAATTTCTCTTTGAAATAGATTTTTTTAACGGAAAAGGGTCGTTTGTCTCAAAGCCATTTTCCCGAAGGCCACAAGGCTGGAATTTGTTTGACCGAATATGTCGTTTGACCGAATAGACCATTTTGGAACAAACCTTAATTATTTTTGATAGCTTAATTTTATTTTGTATTTTGTTTTATTTTATAGCTTAATTTTATTTTGGCCGAAAATATCATTTGGTCGAACAGTTCCATTAGCTAAAAAAAGTGGGCCTAATAGCTCTATTGGCCGAAAATGCCCATTGGTTGTTTGGCAGAAAGTGTGACCGAAAATGTAGTTTGGCCGATAGCGACATACAGCCAAAAGGGGCATTCCGCCGAACTGGTAATTTGACCGAAAAAGTTGTTTGCCCTAACAGGTCATTTGGCTGAAAATGTCGTTTGGACGAATAGCTCTTTCGGCTGGTTTTACTACCTATCAGCCAAACTACATGTTTGGTCAAACCATTTTCGACCGAATCGGTTTAATGTAATTTGGATAGAAAACGTTTGGCTTAAAGGGCCAGTATCGACTTAAAAAGTTGAGAGGTTATGAAATTTTGTTGAAAGGTCGTTTGACATTGTGGTAGTGAAAGGGGTAATGTTGAATAAATTATAATAAGTTGTAAAATGCATTAGATAACTCTTTCCGTGCTACGGTGTGACCCTTCAGCATTGTCTTGGTAAATAATAGCGTGAACGCATTTGATTAAATTCCGTTGGAAATGCGAACTGCCACTCTCTTGGAAAGAGTGGAGAGAAAAAAGAAGAGAAATGAGTGGAATTTGACTGGGCCGCATGTAAAGCAGCAAGGAAAGTCCGTCAGTTAGTCGAACATAGTCAAGCGCAACGGACGTGTTGTGAGATTGCTGCATGGCAATTTTGGCTTGTTAACTGCACCAGCATTCGGCTGGTACAGTTACGACATGGTGCAGTCGGTAGAATTGTCGAACGAAGGTAAAAAAAAAGTGTTAAATGATTGGCAATTGAAAATTGAGAACTAAAGTGGGTAAATGCTGGTAAAGCAAAAAAAAAACAAAAAGTATGAAAAAAAATAAATGTTTGCAACTGAAAAAATAAATGACAGTTGGGAATGATCTGGCAAAAAAAAATGAATGCATGATTAAAAGTGAATTGAAGAACGCACGAAAAAAATAAATGGTGTGAAGCAACTGGGAGAAAAAAATAAATGACAGTTGGCTATGAGATTGCAAAAAAAATGAATAGCTGTAGAAAAATGCATGGCAAAAAATAAATGGAAAATGCATTACAAAAGATGGGGTAGAACTGAAAAAAAATAAATGTCAGATGAGAAACGCCAAAAAATGAACAGCACAAAAATGTATACAAATGGTGAACAAATCAACTGGAAGATAAACAAGATAAATGGCAAACAAGTTTTTAGTAAAGTTTTCATACTGGTAATTTATATTGAAATAAAATCTTGGGATATGGGAGTTATAGTTTACAATAGTGCTTTTATTATGTTGAGTTGAGTGAGTTGACTTTGATTATTTATTGAAATGGGTTTGGAGGTGACTGAAGTGTCTAATTTTCATTCTGGGATTGAATTTCAGAGACTATTTCTTGCAATTTGATAGATTGGATTAGAAATAGAAATTCATGGAAAAAATAAATGTGCGCAACTGGAGAAAAGTTAAGATCAATTAAGTTATAATTCATCGTCCCAGCAGTGCTATGTCTTCATATGGATTGCATAGGATCGTAAAACTGAAAACTAGTTTCGTTTTAGATCCATCCACTTGAAGAAAGGATTGGTTTGGGCTTCATGTATGAATTACGATTTATTACGATTGGTTTGAGAACAAGCATTGAACGTATGTTGATTAGTGAATTGAAAAGCGAGAAAGGCAAAACAACAATGATAACTAATTAACTTCTTATAGCTAGGAATTCGATTTGGAAATTTATATTCTTGCTCAGAGGTTCTGAACTATTATGTTAAACTAAAAACTGGTGTTCTTGAGCCTGGAAAACTGAACTCATAACAGCAGAATTAAAATCAGTAGTTATATTCGTGTAGCGGTAGAATATTTAAAATACAATTTGTTGCAGGATTTGTTTTGATGCTTGATTGGTGTTCTTGTGCTGGGGAAAGTAAACCCATAACAGCAAACCAAGATCAGTAGCTGCTTCCATGTGGTGATAGAATGTGAAAGATTCGATTCCTTGAAAGAGTTGTTGGACATTTTTTTTTTCTTTTGATGTTTGATTGGTGTTCTTGAGCCTGAAAAACTCAATCCATAATAGCCAAATTAACATCAGTAGTTGCTTCCGTGTAGCGATGGATTGTGGAAAATACGATTAGTTGAAGGAGTTCCTTGATATTTTTTAAAATTTTGATGCTTGATTGGTGTTCTTGAGCCTGAAAAACGCAATCCATAACAGCCAAATTAATATCTGTAGTTGCTACCGTGTAGTGATGTAACGTGGAAACACGATTAGTTGATTGGATAATTTTTAATTTTGGTGCTTGATTGGTGTTCTTGAGCTGGGCAAAGTAAACCGATAACAGCAAACCAAAATCAGTAGCTCCTTCCGTGTGGTGATAGAATGTGAAAAATTCGATTCCTTGAAAGAGTTGTTGGATAATATTATTATTTTGATGTTTGATTGGTGTCTTGAGCCTGTAAAACTCAATCCATAATAGCCAAATTAACATCAGTAGTTGCTTCCGTGTAGCGATGGATTGTGAAAAATACGATTAGTTGAAGGAGTTCCTTGATATTTTTTTTAAATTATGATGCTTGATTGGTGTTCTTGAGCCTGAAAAACTCAATCCATAACAGCCAAATTAATATCTGTAGTTGCTACCGTGTAGTGATGTAACGTGGAAACACGATAAGTTGATTGGATAATTTTTAATTTTGGTGCTTGATTGGTGTTCTTGAGCTGGGCAAAGTAAACCGATAACAGCAAACCAAGATCAGTAGCTGCTTCCGTGTGGCGATAGAATGTGGAAAATACGATTCCTTGAAAGAGTTGTTGGACTTTTTTTTTCTTTTGATGTTTGATTGGTGTTCTTGAGCCTGAAAAACTCAATCTATAACAGCCAAATTAACATCAGTATTTGCTTCCGTGAGGCGATAGAATGTGGAAAATACGGTTAGTTGAAGGAGTTGTTGGGATAATTTTTAATTTTGATGCTTGATTGGCGTTCTTGAGCCAGGAAAACTTAACCAGCGACAGCCAAATCAAGATCAGTGTTTGCTCCCGTGTGGTGGTGTGGAAGAGTTGTTGGATAATATTGTTATTTTGATGTTTGATTGGTGTCTTGAGCCTGAAAAACTCAATTCATAATAGCCAAATCAACATCAGTAGTTGCTTCCGTGTAGCGATGGATTGTGGAAAATACGATTAGTTGAAGAAGTTCCCGGATATTTTTTTTAGAATTTTGATGCTTGATTGGTGTTCTTGAGCCTGAAAAACTCAATCCATAACAGCCAAATTAATATCTGTAGTTGCTTCAGTGTAGCGATGTAACGTGGAAACACGATTAGTTGATTAGATAAATTTTAATTTTGATGCTTGATTGGTGTTCTTGAGCCTGGAGAACTCAACCCATGGCATCCGAATGAAGATCAGTATTTGCTTTCGCGGGGCGGTAAAATGTGAAAAATACGATTAATTGAAAGAATTGTGGAATAATTTTTTATGTTGTTGCTTTAATGGTGTTCTTAAATCTGGAAATCTCAACCCATGACAACCAAATCAAGATCAGTATTGTTGCCTCCGTGTAGCGCTAGAATATGGAAACTACGATGAGGTGAAGGAATTGTTGAATAATTTTTGATGTAGATGCTTTATTGGTGTTCTTAAACCTGGAAATCTCAACCCATGACAACCAAATCAAGATCAGTAATTCAGTAGTTGCTTCAGTGTGGCGAAAGAATGTGGAAAATACGATTAGTTGAAGGAAGTGCTGGATAATTATTAATTTTGATGCTTGATTGGTGTTCTTGAGCCTGGAAAACTCAACTTATGGCAGCAGAATATATATCAGTAGTTGCTTCCGTGTAGCGGTGTAAAATATGAAATACGTATAATAGAAGTCGTTGTTTTATACTTTTTGGTAATGGTGCTTGATCGGTGTTCTTGAGCGTGGTAGACCATGTAAAGTTCAAACGATTGAATGCGTTGTGGAATGTTTTTTGATTTCCAAGCTTGATTGGTGTTTTCGAGCGGGGAAAACTCAACTTATGATAGCAAAATTATGATTAGTAGTTGCTTCCGAGTAACGATTTAATATGTAAAATACGTTTGGTGGAATATTTCGAATGTGAATATTTTTTATTATTCAGTTGTTTGATTTTGGTGACACTTTTCATTTGACCATTTGAACAAGTTTACTATTGTTGAACGATTATTTACAAAACAGATTTTATATTTATTGTATATAGAGTAGAGGTGAGAGGAATTGTGGTAGTGAAAGGGGTAATGTTGAATAAATTATAATAAGTTGTAAAATGCATTAGATAACTCTTTCCGTGCTACGGTGTGACCCTTCAGCATTGTCTTGGTAAATAATAGCGTGAACGCATTTGATTAAATTCCGTTGGAAATGCGAACTGCCACTCTCTTGGAAAGAGTGGAGAAAAAAAAAGAAGAGAAATGAGTGGAATTTGACTGGGCCGCATGTAAAGCAGCAAGGAAAGTCCGTCAGTTAGTCGAACATAGTCAAGCGCAACGGACGTGTTGTGAGATTGCTGCATGGCAATTTTGGCTTGTTAACTGCACCAGCATTCGGCTGGTCCAGTTACGACAGACATGACATTTGGCCAACCGGTTGGATATTTTTAGTAGTAAAAGTGGCGCCAAATAAAAAGGTGCACCAAAAGTTTCTGCAAGCCGGGTCAATTCAAATTTCCGCCCTACCTCACACAAGACAGGGCAACCGAATTGTGGTGGCAGATTGGTCCTAAGCTGAGGGCTAATTTGACAACGAAACGGAACATAGTTAACGTCGAATGAATACATAAAACCCCATTTTGGCCCCAAAAGACTGAAAGCCAATACCTCTATCGTCACCATCTTAGTCGATACAATTAAGAAATCCTGGGAAGTTTCTCAAGTAAATTTCGAGGAATTTTCCGCTGAAATAAAAAAAATGTTTTGGTAATTCCTAAGAATTGTCGAAACTTAAATGTAGGTCAACGAAATAACTCTTGGCGACTGTGGAAAACTTAATTGAAAATCAAATCGTTTTCGGCTAAAATGACCTTCGGCCTGACGCCTAAAACGCCTCCGCCGACAAAAATTCTGACAAACGCCGCCGACGAATATCGGACCGGCGCACACCTCTAATGCCTGACACGAATGCTCCTTTCTGGTGTAAAGTGTCATTAATAAACAAACAAACAAACAAACCTCTAATGGGTGAAAGCTCCACTACGGATCATGTGTTTGCGGTACGTCAGAAATTAAAGGAATGTAATTGCCCTGAAAATGCAAAAAACAAGCGACAAAAGAGAATAGCGATAACTCTTTGTCCCCAATCTGCAGAGGATAAAGACATTGTTGCGTTCCATTTTATTTGCAAAAACATGGAGAGGTAATTGTTGTAAACTTTTCAAACTGCGATAACTTGTTTATTTTAGAAGTAAAACGCAAATCATGTCAACAGATGGTTAAGTTTATGTCTAATCTATGATAACTGATACTAATTTAACCAAAAACATCATCGGAAACCGACTACTTCTTAAAATGCGTGGCAGGCGATAATTGTCCTATTCTGTTGCAGTTTAGGACAAACGCTTATTGCAAGTTGAGTTTGTCCCAACATTTACAAGAGAGGATAATGTCGTTGTCATTGGCAATGTTGTTATTTTACATTCCTTGCAGAAATTACTACAGAAAAAAAACAATAGTGAGCAATAATGTTTTTTTTTAATTCACATAAAATAGGATATAGCAATTAACATTATAAACGCTTCTGAAGAAGGAATCGTCTATGCAAAAAATGTTCAGTTTTAATGCTTTTTATAGGGTGGGTGTACCAATTGTGGCCATACATAAGAACAACTGTTTTTAAAAAAAATAAGTAAAAGGCATGCGGGTCGACTTTATACATCAAGCGAAAGGTTTTACTTCCTGCTTCTTAGAACAGCTGTGAAAACCACAATAAAATTTATTACAATCCTCAAAATTGATTAATCCATAATAGGAACGCATGCACGTTGTGGCACTATTCTTAATTTTGGTTCCTTATTTGGCAAATCCCATTGTTTTCTTACAGGATTGGCCAAATAGGGACCACTAGTGCGACAACTGGTGCAAAGGACGTCAAAAATTAAGCAAAATCAATTTTTACAATTATGCTTTGCTTGTTTTGGAGGAGATCAAAGGTGTTATCGTATCATATGAATATGCTTTATCGATCTGAACTTGTTTTGTGGTGATTTGATTGGCCATTTCGCATATAAAGCACTAGTGCCAGGGCCGGACTGTATTCCTAACCTTAAGCACGTGATTCTTGCCACTCCAGATATGTTCAGGAGCTGCTTCCAACGTTGCCTGGACGAAGGAAACTTCCCAGATCGTTGGAAACGGCAGAAGTTGTTGCTATTGTCTGGAAAATCCCCGGGAGAGCCTTCGGCATACAGACCAATTTGCCTACTCGACACAACTGGTAAGTTGTTAGAGAGGATGATCCTGAATAGATTGACGGACTATACGGAGTGTGCTGGTGGCTAAGATAGCGCGTGGTTTAAATAGGAGAGGTATTAGGTACTGTGCATTGATTGCACTAGATGTAAAGAATGCATTTAATAACGCTAGCTGGGCAGCTATAGCTGATTCCCTGCATCGCTTGAGAGTTCCGGAGTGCAGGATTCTGAAAAGCTATTTTCAGAACAGGACATTGTTAGTCGACACCGACGCTGGTCAGCACTCGATTAAAGTGCCAGCAGGTGTTCCACAGGGATCGATCCTCGGAGCTCTGTGGAGCAAAATCGATTTTTTGAACCACCCTAAACTCAGTATTACTTTTGAACCCCTTGATCGATTTCCACCAAGTTTAGAATAAATGTTCTTTATCCTAGGAGAACGATATTATGAAATTAACAATTTATGAAACAAACAATTTCATATGATAGACGGGTGGGAATGCCATTTGAAATACGGGAGGTTTATTGTGTTAATCTCATGATATACGAATGCAAAAATGGTAATTAGAAACCTCGCAGTTAATAAGTTTGGAAGTGCTTGATGAACATTAAATTGCGAGACGGCAATGTCCCACTTGGGGGATGTAATGCCAACAAATGAGAAGAAAAGCAATTCAGTATAACTACTGAACTTTTGACCGATTTCAACCAAAATCGGAACACATATATGGAATTCTGGCAGACTATTATATAGGGAATTAGAGAAGAAGGGAAGTGGGTGGTGTAGGGTACGAGGTTATGCATAAGAATGTTAAACATATTAACGTTAGGCATAATGTACTTTTGGCATAATGGACGTTAGGTATAATTTAAGTTCCCCATTCACTAGTCCATGCGAGGCTCTTTAAGTTTGTATAATTCATCGAAAATCTATTTCCGAATGTCCCAAAATAGAAAATCTAGGAAAATAACATTTCCCCAAGAATGTCATTTCCCTGAAAACAACATTTTCCCGAGTATAACAATTCCGAAAATGACACTTCCACTTTACATTCCCCTGAAAAAGACATTTCATCGAACATGGCATTTTCCCAGAAATGACATTTCTCCGAAAATGACATTTCTCCAAATATGACATTTCCGGGAAAACAACTTTGCCCCAGAAATGTCATTTTCTAGAATACCAATTCTTGTTATATTTATTTAGCGGAATCCATGTTTATTTAGGCCCTCTTAAAAATTGATAAAGTATCGAAAACAAAACAGAATAGCCTTGGTTTAACTTTTTCGATTGTAACAGAACCGCGAACCAAACTTACAATGTCAAGCAAGGCCGGTCATTATTGTACGAGGCAAATTCGAAAGTGTTATAGTGGAAAGAATGCAATCTGCCCTAAATCACACTTTTTCCTGGTGTCAAAAGTATCAACTAGGCATAAATCCTACAAAAACTTCCATTATCCCTTTCACCAAACGGAGAAAGGTACAACTGAAACCCCTTTTCTTGAATCAAACACAATTAGTTTATTCAAGTGAAGTAAAATATCTAGGTGTCATACTCGACGCAAAGCTTAATTGGAACTCTCATCTCCAATCAGTTGTGCAGAAAGGTCTCAATACACTTTGGGTTTGTTCAAAAACCCTTGGTAAAAGATGGGGCCTAAAACCAAGTATGATCATGTGGATATATAAAACCATTGTCCGTCCCAGGACAACTTACGCTTCCCTTGTCTGGTGGCCTAAAACTAATGAGGCTGCTGCAAGGGCTAAGCTCAACAAAATCCAACGCACCGCTTGCATAGCCATCACTGGTGCAGTTCGTAGTACACCCACTTTGGCCCTAGACGCAATGCTTCACCTGCCCCGGTTAGATCAATTCATAAAGCTGGAAGCGGAAGTGCTCTAAGGTTAAAGAGAACAAAAACACTGCTGTCGGGAGACCTTACGGGTCACCTCAGCATATTAAATGAATTTGCCATAAATCCCGCAATAGGAATTTGTAGTGACTGGATGGAAACGGTAGTCAATTATGACTTACCTTACGATGTGTTCATTCCTTCCCGCCAGGAGTGGGAAGGAGATGGACCCAGCGTTCCAACAGGCTCTATAAATTTCTTCACAGATGGTTCGAAAATGAATAATCTGACAGGATCCGGAATCTATGGCCCTACAACAAAAATTTCTGTCCACTTAGGACAGTGGCCCACAGTATTTCAGGCGGAAATATATGCAATATTAGAATGCGTGTTATTATGCCTGAGGAGAAAGTATAGATTTGCAAAAATATGTATTTTCTCTGACAGCCAAGCGGCACTTAAGTCGCTTAATAACTACACTTGTAACTCAAAGCTAGTGTGGGAATGCATTCTGGCTTTGAAAAACTTATCCATACGCAATCGAGTCTACCTATATTGGATCCCAGGACATACGGGTCTAGAGGGAAATGAGATTGCTGATGAGCTAGCCAGGAATGGATCTAATGAAAGGTTCATTGGCCCTGAGCCCTTCTGCGGGATCTCAGACTGCTCTGTAAAAATGGAACTGAACAAATATATGGTCAGTCAAATCACATCAAACTGGAATGCGCTTCCCCATACGAGCCAATCCAAAAGGCTCGTAACGATTAACCCCAAGAAAACCCAACAACTATTAGGTCTCAACAAAAGGGATCTCAACATCCGAGGGGCTGTCAACTCATGTATTTACGATTCATCTGCCTGAATTGAAAATGCGTATTGAAGAATTATTTTGAATTTTCGTATTTTTTGGCGTATTGGAGTATTTTTGTGTATTTTTGTACTTTAGTGTATTAAGTTCATCATTAATTGTATTTTCCGTGTATTTTCGGCAATGCATTGTATTTTTCGCGTGTTATTGAAGGTATTTTTTTCATTTCGTGTTCGTATCTGTCAAAATTATCAAATTATTTTCAAAACAAAAAAGTGACGATAATGCAAGCGATAACGGCATATTTATTCTGAAGACTATTTTTTGGTCTGCAGTTAGCTTTGCGAATGAAGGCAAAGAATTAAATACCAATCCGGAGATGGCGAGGTCGATCATCTGTCCGGTGTAGTATATGTTGTTGAGTGGGAAACATTCTCGATTTCTTGGGCAATGTACTTGCCATATAAGATAGATACTTATGCAGTGGCGTGAATAGAAAAGTTTTCAACTAAGCACTAATAGAATGCTAAGTTGAAAGGCCATAATGCCATAGACAAAAAAAAACTTCAACTACTATTACATCGAGGTTAGTAATAAAACTGAGTGAAAGTATCAAAAATATTATGGCCACATTCGTATATCATTCGGCAACTTCTGGAAACGATTTCGAATTGAAATCAAAGCAGCCCGATATTGAAATTATTGATGTTTTCATAGTCAAAGTCGGATTCTTATTCTGTCATAACTTCATCGAGATCAAGACTTTCTGATATCTGAATCAAGCTGTCACATTTATTTCTGTCATAGTCCATAGTGTTCCAATAGGAAGCTATCGATGTCCACCTCGGTTGTGCCCATTTTTGTTGGTGCAGATACCGTAGTCGAGATTACACACGATATCACGAGTTATTTTTGCGCTACATTTTTCTTTTCAAAACAATCATTTAATAGCTGTCAAAATGGTATGGTATGGCTGATTGGTATTGATACGTATTGCCGTAGTTTTTTTGTGATTCGGCGTATTAATCGTGTATTAAACTTGTACTTTAAGTTGTATTGATGGATTGTCGGCGTATTGATGAATTATTTCGTATTGAAGTATTAAAAGGATTTTTTGTATTTCTTGGGTATTTTTAAGGTATTTTTAGATGCATGTATTTACAATTCAACTGATTTATACAGTTGATCGCCCCTCGTCAACATCTACACCGGTCTAATAACTGGACACTGCCCCTGCAGATACCATCTACAAAAGATCGGAGCAATCCAAACCTCAAATTGCCGCTTCTGTGACGAGGAGAGAGAAACATCAGAACACATCCTCTGCTATTGCAGTGCACTCACCCAACGTAGGTTCAAAGTCTCAGCAAGCCCTTTTTAGGGCCTGCTGACATACGGATCTTATCCCCCAAGGACGTGGTTGGCTTCATAAAGCTAGTCTCGCCAGAATGGGGGAGTCACATACTGTAACTCAGGATCTCTATTCATCAATAATAGATGGTCTTGAGTTCAGTCGATACCAAGGTATCTCAGTGACAAACATGTTACTGAGATAACTTGCGTATTTCACAGCAAAAGGGTATATCACAATAGTCCTAAAATCTGGACGCAGTGATCTTCACCCGACAAACGAGGAAAAAAAAAAAAAAAAGGCCGGGTACATGGAATGAGGCCGGTCAGGAATGGAATGTTATTTTCTAGCCTTCTCCAACTTCGGGGCCGATAACGAGTTTTTGTTTTCCGAATCGTTATCGGCCCGAGCTCAGAGAGAAAAATTCTCTCTCCCGAAAGGCCTTATTCCATGTTTACATTTTAAAAATGCCATAAACAAAGCATCTATGAATGACAAGCAAACACAGAGTGACTTATCAAAAAGGCCTATTCAGGAAAAAAATGGAAAATAGAATGGAATTTTCTTTAAATACCTACTTTTTAGGTAAAATTCGATAAAATACGCGGAGAGAGAAACTTAAATTTTAACTGAATTATTGCGGAACTTGCTCCAGGATTTCAAGTGGAATTTGAGAAATCGATTAATACACCGTTGAACGAAGTTCTGAAGCCTCGTCAGCCTTTTTACTTTAAATCTGAAAAAAAATCTGGAAACCTCGTTAGAGATTTTCTGCCTCATCTACGCATTCCGGAACGATCTTCGCAATTTCAGGAGAAACTAGTCGAAAAGCAGCTAGAGAAATTTTCGATGGAACTTTTCAATGAAATAAAAGATTTTTGATAAATATCAAACAAAATAGGTTAAAATTTTGAAAAAAAAAATCTGGTCCTTTAGCTCATAGAAATTTTTATATTTCAGATAAAAAACAAATTTCCCTACTCGATTTGAAACGAACGCAGCAAACTTCAACTTGTTTTGCTTTGTAGCGACACTTTTCACCTCTGCGGTATTGAAAAGCCAGGAGGCACATCACGGTATTAAAACTTATGATTCCCTAATAAAATCCCAATTCTCAAAAATTTCATCAAAAATTGAAAATTTTCATGAGAGCTCGGAAATGGAAAACTCAAATTTCACAGAAGTATAAATGTAGTCAATATCTATCTTTTTTATTCGTGGAATTTTAGTCAGAATAAAAAACTATTTATTTAATCTTATTGTTTTAGATGTCTCAACTTGTCACAAGAAGATTTATCAAATTTTTCCTCAGAGTGTTTCATGGAGCTAATAGAAACACTCTCAAAATTTCCACATAATTCCGGTAGAGAAAAACATCTAATATCAAACGTTTCATAAACCAAAAGATTTTACAAATAATGTGATGAAATTAATGCTAAACCTTAAAAAAAACACGATAATGAAGTAATTAATTACATAACTTTTCCAAATAACATTACATTTTTCTTATTTTTTTCTTGATTCTAGAGTGATTTTTTAGTGTAAGAAATTCATCACTTTCTTTTTTGTTTTTTTTTTTTCTTTTAAATTTATTAAACACTAGTCGACCCGGCAGACGTTGTCCTGCATAGTAGGCGAAAATGCCCATGCGAAATTCCCATAAGAATCTTTGTTTTAGTTTTTCACAATTTACTCAACCTTATTCATGATTTTCGGATGAGGAAATATCATATAAACCCGTCGGAAACGATAACGAACATATTTGCTGAAGAAATGAAGAAAATCCATCCAGCCGTTTTCGTGTTATGCGGATACGAACACAGACCATTTCATTTTTATTATATAGAAGAAGAAGATATTTGATTGAAAACCAACATTCAATTTCTAATGCTTACACGGTTAGATGACTTAACCCATTAATGGGTAAAGTCATCTAACCGTGTAGGGACACGGCAGGTATTTCCGTCCATCGTCGTAGGGCCTAAAACCAACGAAAGCAACGTACATTTGCTAGAACTCCACTATAGCAGAACGTTTCTTCTAAGCTTACGATTTGGTACGTATGAGTTTTACAAAAAAACGTCTCTTTTATTGGTTTTCGAGACTATGACGAACAGACGAAAATACCTGCCGTGTCCCTAGTTAAAATATAGAAATCCAGCATTCAGTTCTGATGATCAATCAGCAATCACATCTAAAGTTTCGCAAAGTTATCTTTTCACCATTTCCCTTGATGTCCATATTACCCCGTTTAAAACCTCCCATGGTCGCAGGTTTAAAATGGGCCCGGCTTCTCGAATGCGCATTGGTGAGAGTTTGAGGTTCGGCTGGCTGCGGCAATTCGGTTTTATCAATGAGTGACCGTGGCCAACCGCGTGAATAGTACAGCCATCACCATTTCCCATCGACCACCACCGCATCGTCTGGCGAACCACCATTGCACGATGGGCCACGCCGGGAAATTAGGAGGAAAAAAATATTTTCATCTTGAAGATGACAGTTTAGCAACAAAGTGTCTTCAGCAGTGTTGGTAGAATCATACTCAAATCTCAATCATCGATGTTTCATGCAAGAGCTAACTCACTTGCAATTCTGTAAGATGAGCATCACGCTTGAGTTTCTCGGACAGAATCGCATGGCTTCGCTCACTCGCTGAAATAAGATTTCGCTCTTAAAACCGTCAACACGCAATGGAGGCGAATGTTTTATTTACATATGGATTTACTGGCCATTACTTTAAGCGTTAGTTCAATGCATTCAACAATGAAGACAACGTAAAAATCATACAATGATGGAAATCGCGATTCGAGCCATGAGCAATCCTCTGAGAAATGAGTCTGATTGGAAATGACTAGCGCTTGATTTGAATCGCCCATGAGATTTGAGGATTTAGGATTTTATCAACACTGGTCTTCAGCAAAGTCAAAGCTTATTGTTTAAGCTGTATTCTAATGTTTGTTGTAAAAGAGTGGTCCCACCACATTTGGAGATAAAAATTAAATTTATTGAAGTTGTGTTTTCCACAAAGTTTTGGAGCATAAAAAACACGTTTTGGTTACAAAACCGTGTGAATGCTTTGCACGCCTATTCCTGAGTTAGTAAAGTATACGCCTTTTAATTTCTCTAAACTATACAAATTAAATAAGGAACAACTTTCTAGAGCATCGCACAATGCTGTATTTAGAAATAATAATAGTATCTCAAAATGTGGTGGGATCACCCTGTTGCAAAAGACATCAAAATAAAGATTAAATAATAAGCTAATTCCCGAAGACATTTTATTGCTAAAATATCATCTTCAAGGTGAAAATATTTTTTCCTCCTAATTTCCCGGCGTGGCCCATCGTGATGCGCGCCAAGTCATCTTCTGCAAACGTAAGCTCAGGACGCAATCAACTGAAGAGCGATTATATTGGGTTTTGCGGCGAGGAGGAAGTGTGTGTGTTGCCTAGTGTTAACAAATCACCCCACTGTAACCGGAAAGCGAATGCCTATCTTGGAGTTTTATCTAAACTGATGAAACTAATGATATAAATTTTGTTTCCGATTGAATGCGCTTGAATTAGTGTTTACATTGTAAACATTGCTAACTGAGTTTGAATAAATTCAACAGATGATCTGTGGAAAAATTTTGCAATGCCATGGTGAGCAGTGGTCAATTTGGTGTATGTGCTATGTACTATAAAAAACTTTGAGGAGGCGCTTACTTGTACTTAGTACCTACATGTGCTTCCGAAAAATGCAGAAGAAAGTATCAATGTTGGTTGGATGTGCTGATATAATTTTGGTCACATAAAAGGTTCTGCCTGTATTATCAAGACAAATAGATTCAAATTACCACCCAAAAAACTTGCTCTACATTATCCTACTCTTTTCTAACATGTTCTTAACAGAAAAATATAATCATCGTTTGACTTACGAATATCATTTATTTGGATAACTTGAGATTCCTATTTTTGCTTAAACAATCCCGTGTCAATATTTAGATGAACAGTTATAAAAATAGATTATCATAAAGGTGTCATACAAATTACAACGACCTTGCTATGAAGATTCTATTTTCATCACACAGTTCTTTATACTGGCTTGATATGGAAGAATTTTTGAAGAATGTTTTTTTACGTTTCATAGTCGCAAAAAAGGGTATCCAGTTAGCCTTGCGAGCAAAAGTGTAGGATTGTTATTTCGGAGATGGCAAGTTCGATTCTCTGTCCGGTTTAAGATATTTTCTAGTGAGAAACTTGCTCGACCCCCTGGAATTATACCCAATGTAATACACATATTCATCAAATGGCAGACATAGAAGAGCTTCTAATTAATAAACGTGTAAGTGCTAATAGATCACTAAGTTGTAAAACAGACCAAGCTCCAGTTGGAAGGTAGAGCCATCGAAGAAGAAGAAGCGCCAAAAGGTCTATTTGATCACCGAAAAACGGATTCCTTGGCTACGATTCACTTGGCAATAAATTATTGTAGAGCCTCCCTTCTAATGGTTATTTTATAGATGAACAATATATCATCCGACAATTCTGAGCCATATTGTTTTACAGTCCCGCGAAACGAAAAAAAAAAATGCTTGCCTACGCTAAAATTTCAAACCATATCAGAAAGCACAACCGCGCTCCTAGAGTGGACTTCAAAGTGCTGCCCAAAAGTGGCGTAACTGGATACGACTCGGCTCTCGTGATGACCTTTATGTGATGGGGATTTTATGTACACATAAGTAGCCGCTATAGAAAGATTGATCACATATCTGCCTGTGAGCACACCATCCACCTGTTCGAAGACACAGCGTCTGTTTTTTTTTTCCTGGACCGAGAATGGCGGTAAATCTTCGGCAATCAAATTACCATTTTAAGAGTGGAACAGCGATGGGTACGTACACGTCCATTACCTACATTATTATAGGAACTGGAAGTTCATCAAGCTGATGCAAATTGATTTAGAATGGCATGTGTTATGAAATAAAATGCATGTCTAATCGTTGGTGCGATTAGGCATTGCAAAAAATGTTCAGATGATTTTGTTTTAGTTAGAAGCTTTAAAAGCGCCATTGAAAAAATTGTAGCTTGTTTGAAATCAGTAATTTCAATGCGCTGTTTTGAGAACCGAGAATCAGAATGCGAGTGCGTAATGAAGGCTAATTGAGAAAAAAAATTGCCCTCGAGTTGACCATTTTTAATGGGTTTTGTACAATAAAACACATCGTCATGCAAATACTGTCTAAATACCGCATATAAAATAATAATGTTGGTTTCAAACTGAAACATGGAAAGCATTGGTGTAGCAGTCACTAGAGAATCACTTTGGAAGAATGGATCCAACTCATTAAATTTGAGGACGGACAACATGCATCAAGCGTTAAAATCCATAAATTTATTATTATCCAATAGCGGCCCATTCAAAAATTGCGTAACGTTTTAGGAGGTGGGAAGGGGTTTACCAAAACATTGCGATCAGTACTGGGAAAGCTCATTAGCATTGTAATCATAGTCCGTCTATAATGACGTGCAACCAATTATGTGAAGAAGTGACGACGGAAATCGTCATAACTTTTGGCTGCGTGACTATCTTCGTGGTAGGCATACGGCGCGAAGAAGCCGAATATTTTTTTTTCGCTTTCTTCATCCGACGAGCATGACTTTTGTCAGCCCAGCATTTCTATACAGAATGAGAGGGGCAGATATGTATCTATCGTGTGACATCTCTCATTGCAATTGGGAAAATTCAGTACTAGTTGCAACCTCTACAAATTTAGAACCCATACTCACAAAAGCCGATACTCTGGTGGGGATTGAAAATTGTCAATTTTTCATGGCCAATCGTGATCAAATTTAATAGCGATCCACTAGCCTTTGTCTTCTGTCAAAAGCAAAAAAAAATCCAGATTAATCGACCTAGCTGTGATGATGCCATTCTCGTGTATCGTTAAATGTATTGAAAAAATCACATGGTCAAAAAAGCACTTTAGGAGAATAGATCTGTCATTTTGCATGTTTTTGCATTATGTAATTACTATGCATTGCCATTTTTTTGTTTTGAATTTTTTCCAAGGGGGACCCTTTTTCAATAATTCCAAAATGCAATGTCCGATTGGGTCAATAGCAAACAATAGGACCACATTCCCCGTCGAATGCAACTTGTTGCGAGTAAATCGGATAATGCTAAGTTCCAAAAAGTGTGTTTACAAAATTTATACACATACACGCACACATACATACACACAAACAGACATCACCTCAGTTTGTCAAGCTGAGTCGATCGGTATATAACATTATGGGTCTCCGGGCTTTCTATCTTTTTGGAGCAATCATAGAGCCTTCCGGTACAACTTTGTTGTACGAGAAAGGTAAAAATCAGTTAAGGATTACTGAGCATGAGCATGAGCATGATTGACCGCCCACGGTGCTACTCCGTTATTGCCAGGTCAGCTGGGTAAAAATCAGTTAAGGATTACTATATAAAAAGTTAATTCATGTTTTTCTTATATTTTGTGCACGCGGGCGAACAGGCATTTGCTCAATTCGTCCAGTTTTCTAAGTCGATTGGTATATAACACTACGGGTCAACAAACCATCATTGAAAACTTTGTTTCTGGAGTGAAATGATAGCCTTCCAGTACAACTTTGTACAAGATATGTGTATATTTTTTTGTGTGATATGCGGTTCCCCCTTTCTTATGAAGCATTAGCGCATTGGTAGTGAATAGCTTTAGTACACAACGAGCATGATAAGAAGCAGCAGCCGAGAATTTGAATCCAGAGAAAAATAAAAATAAATAATTCACTTAGTAGTAGAATTCTCACAGTATATCCAAGCCATCAGTTGGCCTGGACGCAAAGCCTTTCGTTGGTGGACGGACGAAGCGCGTCGGGTAGCAAAAGCGCGAAGAGGGTGGAAGATTCGGCTCCAACAGCATGTCTTCCGTCTTAGGTATCGAAGAGAGTAAACACGCTGCCCAGCATAGAATAGCTGTACACCGTAATACAGTATCCCCCCGCTTATCCGGACCTCGCTAATCCGACGACTCGTTAGTCCGGATCTCGCTAATTCGCTAATTTTCCGGATTAAAAAGTATCAACACCCATTTAAACACATTATGCTGTCAGTTTTCAAATTTGTTCTGTGATTTTGTTTTGGTTCATTTGTATGGATTTGACAATCGGATTAACGAGAGAAACCCCGATAGTCCGGCCATACATTTGTCGGACCAGCGGGGGTATACTGTACTTCGTAGATTGGACACTAGTGATACTCATGTTTTTCTTTTGGAATCCTTATCTAGATTGCTATCAGAAATCAAGGTGGGTGTTATCCTTGATTCCAGTCTAGGATAAAAATCACAAAAGCATGAGGATTACTACTCCTGGCCACGCCCATCTTCACCGTTACTTGGGAGGGGAAGGAAGTGTTGATGTATTACTTACTTAACGAGAGGCCCCCGACTCAGCGACACCCTCATAAGTACCACGGAGTTGGATATTGGGGAAGGTATTCATTGGGTCAGGATTTGCCTGTAGCTGACAATATGACCACGGTAGATCTTACACCGTAACACACCACGCAAAGGTGTCTACCCTGCGTTACGGGGGCGAAAAGAGTATATAATGCAACATAAGATGCTGAAATGGAGGCGATATACATACATCTTAATGGCCTCCACTTTACCACCTTATGTGACATTATATACGATCTTGTGTTGACTGGGTGATTTAGTATACCTGGACACCACCAATTTTGCAGCAACTCAGCGATTGGGGATTCTCAGGAAAAATACTGGCATTTGCTCAGTATCAGTCTTTCGGAATCCACTTAGACCAACCTGTCGTCTGGGCCACCTCGATAGGATTTAGGATGACTGCTAACAAATGCGTACGCGGTCACGTATGTCGATGGAGACATCAACTGTCAGGACCGTTCACCTCTCAATATCTTGTTCCCAACCTTCTACAGCTGTGTTCGGATCACCTCCAGTCTCCTACCCTCCATACCTACCGAGACTGCCTGCTCCGAGGTAGGCATCTTACCACTTCGTCAGCGCGATCTGTCTACTATATCCCTGAAGACTGCTTCCTTCGCCACTTCTACTTCCGGAAATCACAGGATCCCTCTCCTTATTGCAGGGAATCGGATCCTGCGCGTGATGGTCAGTGTCAGTATCCCCTTAGAAGTGTTCTACTTCATGAAATCACGAGACATGTTCAATGGTGCGTCTTCCAAGGTTTCTTGGTGGGTTTGGACAGGTTCTGCGGCATTCCGGGGACCTGGTTCCCCCGGAGAAGTGGCCACTTTTTGATATGATCCGAAACCCATCTCGCGACCACTCAAACTTCATGATTTCGCGAAACGAGCTCAATAAACTCTAATTTGAGGTACCTGAGTGGTTCTGGTCAGGTTCCGTGGTATTCCGGGAACCTGCCCAGACAACCACACATCGCATAAGAATGCACGATTAATATCGTTTACCGATCCATATTTCATCAAAATCGCATTGTGGTGCGAATTTCATCAGTTCATTTATATATTTTCTCGCACAGTAGGCTATTTTACGAGTTTATTCAAGCTTCATTTGTTGACATCGCATATTCCTGCAAACAAACCCAAATGAAATCGGATTATCTGTCAAACATAGTTTGTTATCACAAACTACATCGCAATGTATAACGAACAAACTCGCCTAAAAATCGTGCACATCGCATACACTACCGTGCAACGTCGGATAAGAAATACATATATAGGGTAAGACACCCAGAAATCGTCCTCCCCCCAGTTTTCGCCCACCTATTTTAAAACCTTCATTTCTCGAAAACTAGTTGTTGGAAACAGTTAAAGTTCAGGTTTTTTCATGATTGATTGATGCTTGTATGGAAAAACCTTAACTGTAACTGTTTTCAACTACTAGTTTACGAGAAATGAAGATTTTAAAATGGGTGGACGAAAACTGGGGGGAGGGCGATTTCTGGGTGTCTTACCCTATCGCCTCCACTTTTGTACGTAAAAAGCGTTTTCGCGACTATTATGCGATGAAATTTGTGCGCAAAGGCATCGCATAACAGAAAAACAATTCAATTATGCATGCATTCTGGTTGTCTGGGTGGTTCCCCCGGGGAAGTGGCCACTTTTTGATTCGACCCGAAACCCATCTTGCAACGTCTCAAACTTCATGATTTTGCGAAACGAGCTCAATAGAGTCGAATTTAAGGTACCTGTGTGGTTCTGATCAGGTTCCGTAGCATTCCGGGGACCTGGTTCGCCCGGAAGTGTGGCCACTTTTTGATATGATCCGAAACCCATCTTGCGACCTCAGAAACTTCATGATTTCGCGAAACGAGGTCAATAGAGTCTAATTTGAGGTACCTGAGTGGTACTGGTCAGGTTCCGTGGCATTCCGGAAACCTGCCCAGACAACCACACATCGCATAAGAATGCACGATTAATATCGTTTACCGATCCATATTTCATCAAAATCGCATTGTGGTGCGAATTTCATCAGTTCAGTTATATATTTTCTCGCACAGTAGGCTATTTTACGAGTTTATTCAAGCTTCATTTGTTGACATCGCATATTCCTGCAAACAAACCCAAATGAAATCGGATTATCTGTCAAACATAGTTTGTTATCACAAACTACATCGCAATGTATAACGAACAAACTCGCCTAAAAATCGTGCACATCGCATACACTACCGTGCAACGTCGGATAAGAAATACATATATAGGTATCGCCTCCACTTTTGTACGTAAAAAGCGTTTTCGCGACTATTATGCGATGAAATTTGTGCGCAAAGGCATCGCATAACAGAAAAACAATTCAATTATGCATGCATTCTGGTTGTCTGGGTGGTTCCCCCGTGGAAGTGGCTACTTTTTGATTCGATCCGAAACCCATCTTGCAACGTCTCAAACTTCATGATTTTGCAAAACGAGCTCAATAGAGTCTAATTTGAGGTACCTGAGTGGTTCTGGTCAGATTCCGTGGCATTCCGGGGACCTGGTTCCCCCGGGGAAGTGGCCACTTTTTGATATGATCCGAAACCCATCTTGCGACCTCTCAAACTTCATGATTTCGCGAAACGAGCTCAATAAACTCTAATTTGAGGTACCTGAGTGGTTCTGGTCAGGTTCCGTGGTATTCCGAGAACCTGGTTCCCCCGTGGAAGTGGCTACTTTTTGATTCGATCCGAAACCCATCTTGCAACGTCTCAAACTTCATGATTTTGCAAAACGAGCTCAATAGAGTCTAATTTGAGGTACCTGAGTGGTTCTGGTCAGGTTTCGTTGCATCCCGGGGACCTGGTTCCCCCGGGGAAGTGACCACTTTTCCATTTGATCCTCCCGATGTCTCAAACTTCATGATTTCGCGAAACGAGCTCAACAGATTCTAATTTGAGGTACCTGAGTGTTGCTGGTCAGGTTCCGTGGCATTCCGGAAACCTGGTTCCCTCGAGGAAGTGGTCACTTTTTTTAAAAGATCTGAAAACCCATCTTGCGACGTCTCAAGCTTCATGATTTCGCGAAACGAGCTCAGTAGAGTCTGATTTAAGGTGCCTTGGTGGCGCTGGTCAAGTTAAGTGGCATTCCAGCAACCTAGTTCCCCCGGGGAAATGGCCACTTTTTTAAATGATCTGAAATCCATCTTGAGACGTCTCAAACTTCATGATGTTGCCAAACGGACTCGATAAAGTGTAATTTGAGGTACCTGAGTGCTGGTCAGGCTCCGTGGTATTCCGGGACCTGGTTCCCCCAGGGAAGTGGCCACTTTTCGATTTGATCCGAAACCCATCTTGCGACGTCTCAAACTTCATGATTTTGCGGAACAAGCTCAATAGAGTCTGATTTGAGGTACCTGAGTGGTGCAGGTCAGGTTCCGTAGCATTCCGGGGACCTGGTTCCCCCGGGGAAGTGGCCACTTTTCGATTTGATCCGAAACCCATCTTGCGACGTCTCAAACTTCATGATTTTGCGAAACGAGCTCAATAGAGTCTTATTTGAGGTACCTGAGTGGTTCTGGTCAGGTTTCGTGGAATTCCGGGGGCCCTGTTCCCCCGGGGAAGTGGTCACTTTTTAATTTGATCCGAAATCCATCTTGCGATGTATCAAACTTCATGATTTTGCGAAACGAGCTCAATGGAGTTTAATTAGAGGTACCTAAGTGGTTATGGTCAGGTTCCATGGCGTTCTGGGGACCTGGTTCCCCCGGGGAAGTGGCCACTTTTACATTTGATCCGAAACCCATCTAGCGACGTCTCAAACTTCATGAATTTCGAGCTTAAATCGAAAAGTGGCCACTTCCCCGGGGGAACCAGGTCCTCGGAATGCCACGGAACCTGACCAGAACCACTTAGGTACCTCAAATTAGACTCTATTGAACTTGTTTCGCGAAATCAGGAAGTTTGAGACGTCGCAAGATGGGTTTCGGGTCAAATTGAAAAGTGGCCACTTCCCCGGGAAAATCAGGTCCCCGGAATGCCACGGAAGCTGACCAGAACCACTCAGGTGCCTTAAATTAGAGTTTATTGAGCTCGTTTCGCAAAATCATGAAGTTTGAGACGGCGCAAGATGGGTTTTGGATCAAAAAGTGGCCACTTCTGGGGGGGAACCAGGTCTCCGGAATGCCACGGAACCTGACCAGAACCATTTAGGTACCTCAAATTAGACTCTATTGAGCTTGTTTTGCGAAATCATGAAGTTTGAGACTCGCAAGATGGGTTTCGAATCAAATCGAAAAGTGGCCACTTCCCGGGGGAACCAGGTCCCGGGAATGCCGCAGAAACTGTCCAAACCCACCAGGGAACCTTGGAAGAGGCACTATTGAACATGTCTCGTGATTTCATGAAGTAGGACACATCAAAAAATTAGTTTTAGGACTTTTAGCAAGGTCAAAAAAGGTACCCCACTCGACCCCGGAATTATTCCGGAACCAGGTGGCCAATGCCAATTCCAGGTTTGAGAACTAGAGACCTAACCGGTTCGTTAGGTAGGTGAATCGTCAAAATCGGTTGAGAATCAAAGGAGTTATTATTTTTTTAAGTCATTTTTTAGTGCCTAAAAAGTATCAAGGGAGGATAAGGGTTAAAATTATTTTGCCAAAAATCTCATTTGATCGAACAGTTCCTTAAGCAGAAAAAAAACGGTAGGCCGAATTGCTCAATTGGCTAGAATGGGCATTCGGTTGAAAGTGTCGTTCGACTGAATTGGTCATTTGGCAAAAAAGCCGTTCAGCCGAATAGGTCATTTCGTTTTGCCGAAATAGTTGTTTTGCAGAAAGGAAATTTTCGAGCCAATCGGTTTTCTGCTAACCGACTATTTCTATCAAACGGTATTTTCGACCAAATGATCTATTCGGTCAAATGACATTTTCAGCCAAACGACCTTTTGGGCCAAAATGAACTGTTACGGCAAACAAGTTTGACGGTCAAATTACCAGTTCGGCCGAATGAGCCATTAGGATGTTTATCGCTTTCGGCCAAATGTATTTTTCGGTCGAACCATACCGTTTCGGACAAACGTTCAATTCAGCCTAATGAAATTAGGCTAGGTGATTTTCGGCCTAGCGTGTTATTCAACCAAGTGATATTCGAACGAATGGCTTTTCACCGAATCACTTTCAGCTAAACGACAATTTGGGCCATTTGGCCAAACGGGTAGACAATAATAACGCACGAAAATTATATGAGAAGTTGAACCGTTCACGTGGGGGCCACGAGCCACAGCCCGATATGTATAAGGACATAAACGGGAACCTTCTAACAAACGAGAGTGAGGTGATCCAATAGTTGCGGCAACACTACGAAGAGCACCTGAATCTCCAGGTGAGGCACTGGCTATAGTGCTGCATTGGGTAATTACCACGGTTTGGGAGGATGAGGTTCTGCCGCATGAGTGAATGGAAGGTTTCGTGTGTCTCATCTACAAAAAGGGCGATAAGCTGTATTGTAGCAACTACCGCGCAATCACATTGCTGAACGCCGCCTACTCCCACAAATTTTATGCCGCCGAATAACACAAATCGCAAAAGAGTCCGCAAATAAAACGTGCCCACGCATCATCTATTTATCGACTTCAAAGCTGCATATGATACAATCGATCGAGACCAGCGGTTAAGTTTCAGGGACATTCTTGAGCCCCTTTGAAACGCGCAGATGGTTACGGCAAGGTCTTTCGTGTCTGCTATTCAACAACGGGACTAATACGAAAAGCAGGGATTGACACGAGTGGTACGATTTTCACGAAGTCCGTCCGGTTATTTGGTTTCGCCGACGACATTGTCATTATGACACGTAACTTTGAGAGGATGGAGGAATCCTACATCAGACTGAAAAGCGGAGCTGAACGGATTGGACTAGTCATCAACACGTCGAAGAGAAAGTACATGACAGGAAGAGGCTCAAGAGAGGATAACGTAAGCCACCCACCAAGAGTTTGTATTGATAGTGACAAAATCGAGGTGGTTGAAGAATTCGTGTACTTGGGTTCACTAGTGACCTCAGATAACGATACCTGCAGAGAAATTCGGAGACGCATCATGGCAGGAAATCGTACTTTGGACTCCGCAAAACGCTCCGATCAAATAGAGTTCGTCGCCGCACCAAACTGACTATCTACAAAACACTTATAAGGTCGGTAGTTCTCTACGAACATGAGACCTGGACAATGCTCGTGGAAGACCAACGCGCACTGGGAGTTTTCGAAAGGAAAGTGCTGCGTACCATCCATGGTGGAGTGCAGATGGCAGACGGTACGTGAAGGAGGTGAATGAACCACGAGTAGTATCAGCTGTTGGGAGAATCAATCATCGTTCATACCGCGAATTAGAAGACTGCGGTGGGCCGGGCATGTAGCCTGAATGTAATCCAGTAAGTGTAACAGTAATCCGGTGAAAGTGGTTCTCGACAACGATCCGACGGAAATAAGAAGGCGAGGTGCACAGCGACCAAGGTAGATCGATCAGTTGGAGCAGTGGCGTAGCCAGAAAATTGGTCTGGGGGGGGTTTTCTGAACACTTTTTTTCTCGAAAAAAATTTCTTCTAAAAATGATGTCTCTGGGGGTTTTATGCCCAAAACCACCCCTGGCTGCTACGCCACTGAGTTGGAGGATGATTTACGGACCCTCCATAGACAGCGTGGTTGGCGTCGTGTAGTGTAGCCATGGACCGTACTGAATGAAGAAGACTTCAATGCACTGTACAGGCCCATCCAGCCTTAATCAGGTAATATAAAAAAACTCATTCAATAATTAACAATAGGCCGTGGGACAAAATGACATTTTCGGGGAAATAGCCCTTTCTGTCAAACATCATTTCGACCGAACGACATATTCGGCCTTATAACCTATTCGGTCAAACGACGTGTTAGGGAAGAGTGCTTTTTCAGCAAAATTTCCAATTCGGCCGTATGTTTCTTTAACCAAATAAAACTTTTGGTCAATTTGTTTTCCGTTGCATAACCGTTTCGCTCAAACCTTGATTTCCGCCAAATGCAATTCGGCTTGATGGTTTTTGACTTAACGTATTATTCGGCCAAAATAAAATCTGTCGAAAGACTCTTCAACTTCTTTAAATTATTCGCATTGAATTTCCGAAGAATTTATTATGGACAATACGAATAATTCCCTGTAGAAATCCGAAGAAAGTCCATCTACGAAAATTTCAAACAATTTTCCGTTGCATTCAATTTTTTGTAGATTTTCACATTTTGAAGCAACTCCCCCGAAAATCTAAAGAATTTTCCGTGTAACTTTTCGTGGATTTTCCGAACACACCTCTAGGACCCACCGGTAAAGAGCAAAGCGCTAGCACTACTCCATAGCCAATATAAATTGTTGCGGCGGGGAAGACTCTTTATTGAAACTATTTTTTTGCAATTCCTGATCATAATATCTGGTTTACAGTTGGTCGGGGTTCAGCCAAATCACACTAAGTGCCAATGAAAATTTACCCATTTTCTTGCACAAATTTTCCATAAGCGGATCCAATTGATCTCAAGCCGTATCGTATATCCTTCTATCCTATAACTGAGGATACCCAACGACAAATGTACGAATGAATTGATATGATTTACTTTCGGTTTTCATTCTACGAACAAAATATAACATAGGGACGCAAGGGGCGACTAACTCTAAACTTTCGACAGTATCCAGAAATACTAACAAATACTAGCGAAAAACTACGTCGCATCTACGGTAAATTGATCGAAGAGCCCTGGTTGAGAAAGCATGAAACACAACGCCACCCAGTTGATACAGTCCACCCAGTTTTAGGCAACACATGATTTCAGTCTCCTTTAAATTTCTAAAAAATACCTGAACAACTATTTCTATTACTATTACTTTTTGAGCAATCTTCAGGGCCTACGTTTTGGTTTGATGGCATTAGAATTATAAAATGCGGTTTGAAAGTTTTCTAGAATCTGAAGAAGGTAGAAATCAGGTGTTTCCAATACGGGGGAGCACTGTGTTTCATCAACTAACTGACAAACACCATAACAACCGAACTAGCAACCGTTTCTTTGTTTGACGAAAATCATGGATACTAGAAATATCACGAAATACTATTGCGAGACAATGAGTAATATTATCGCAAAGTTTAGAGTTACTTGCCCCTTGTAGGGACGATACAAATATGACGTCCACTACTTTTTGAGATTTCTGGACCTCCCTCCCCCCTTCTGTCACGTTTTTATGTATACCTAGTATATGTACTGTCACAAAATCTTAGACCCCCTCTCCCCCTTAAAACTGTGACATCATTATTGAATGACCCCCAAGTCAGTCAGTGAGTGATAAAACGGCCTGCTTTTCCATACCAACGAAATGGGTGCTTTAATGAACTCAACTCAAATGGGTTGCATACTATTCATTAAAACACTCATTTGGGTGCTATAATGAAAAACCAACATCAGAACAGTAGTGTTGTCATGTAGTCATATACATTTTGCTGAATTAGCTTGGGTAAGTGCTCAAATAGTGTATTCTATGCGCCCGTAATAAATTAAATAGTTTGGTGGACATGACATCAAAAATTTCCAAAGGCAAGTACATCTCGGCAAGCTTCGTTGGATAAACGTACAACTCGTGCTGAAAAAATCATCTTTTTGCAACTATTTGACAGCAGCTTATTCGATAACGGCAGCTTTAAAAAAAATTATAAATCACTCCATCGTGAGACGCTTCAGGAGAGGAGACAATAAGGATGCTATTCGTAGGTAAGTTGTTGAGTTACTGAATATGGAATACAGGAATCACGAATATCGTTACAGGGGTTGGCTTAAGAGCCGCAACCCGCGCTGCTACAACATCAGGTAAAGTGACCAGACGTCCCGGATTATGCGGAACAGACCCGGATTCAGCCTACCTGTCCCGCAATGCCAGGCGTCCCGGAAAACGACCCGGACTCTATGATGAATCTGTTACGTCTCGAAAATCTATGAAATCCATAGAAAATCGGATATCTAGAAAATTTGTAACAAATACGAACAATTAGAAGAAAAAATGATCTTTAGAGGGTCTTTTGGACCTGGAGAATAAAGTTTAGATTATTTTAAAGAATCTAGCCAGTTTTCGTAATTATAAAAGAATCTAGGGATTCTAAAGGTACAACGAAAGTTAAGTTGATTTCTTAGACTCTGGATGACCGAAAAATATTAGGAAACTGAAGTATTTGATTAACCTGGGTGGTTTAGATAATGCAGAAATATTAGGAACTTAAATGATCTACGGAAACAAAAATATCTGTAGATATTCTGAAAAGTTTAAGTCATGACAATGATCTTAATCGTAAGGACTTGAGTTAGCTCCAAAAACTAGAAAATTGAATACCAGAAAATGTGTAACATTTGGAGCATCCGTATCTCTGCAAAAATCTCAGAAAAGGCAGGAGAGGCTTAAACAAACGGACAGTATCCAGTAGACCAGTGAAGAATGTTTCGTTTTTCGCTTATTTCACGACTGGAGCAGGCATCGAACCTTCTCATCATAGTTCATATTATACTATACACTGAAAGAAATTATTGATGCGATTTTCATATGACTGATCCAATGAGTGGAAAGGGTCGTTTGGCCGGAAGTCATTCAACAAAAGATATTTTAGTTACAAGATAAAGATTGTCGCTTCGGTTCCCTTTGTTCTGCTGTCCGAAACATGTGTGTTACTAAACTGTCAAATCGCATGTATTTTTCCTTCATTGACATTTAGATCCCCTATTCTCGCCAGAAAAATATGTTCCGGACAGCGACGACAGCGACAATCTTTATCTAGCAACTAAAATATCTTTTCATTCCAAAAGCCATTTGTCCAAATACCACTTATCCAACCAACCAATGCGTTTGGCTGAAAATCATCTAGCCGAGTTCCATTCGGCCGAAACGGAGATTAGGCGAAAACGGTTTGCCCTAAAATATAATTTGGCCAAAGAGAACATGCGGCCGAAAGGGAAACAACATTTTCGACTAAATGGCCATTTCTGCCGAACGACTTTTTCGGCCAAATGCGACCGAAATTTGCAAACGTCATTAACGGCCAATTGATCTGTCCGGCGAAAACGATTTTTGATGTAAATGGTTTCAACCGTAAGACTTTTGAAAAGAACAACTCTTGTCCGGCTATCCAACAAGATCGTTTTTTGAAACGTAGATTAATCATTTGCCTCTCATTTGTCATTACTCGCGTTCAGATTCCAGTTTGTCTTAAATATTATACTCTAAGCATTCTATAAGTTTGTCCTTTTGAATGCATTTTACAAAATAGATTTATGAAAATCAACACGTTTACTTATATCGAAATTTCAAAATAAAATCTTATCACAGACAAACAGACGTAACATTTCCATCAAGTTCATCGCTAATTAATTATTGTGCGCGATTCTCCCGAAAGAGGCGCTAGTAGTCGACCATTTTACGTTCTAATCGCCAAACACCCAAAGCGTCGCCTTACCTTACATAAAAGCATGGGCATCTTGGTGAGGCGCAACCAGAAAGCGAAATAAATAACAAACTCACTATTCAGTGTCATTCGCCTTCCTAAATTTATGACAGTGCAGGGCCACGAAATTAAACTTAAATTAGAATTAAAAGAATTAACTACAAGAATTAAGGATACAATCAATTACTTTGAACTACATTATATGGAGCCCACACAAGAACAGCGTATTCCAGTATACTGTGGACCAGGCCTCAGCAAAGAGTTTTCTAGTAGTATTATCCTATAATAGATCTTCAAACTCCAGAGCGTTTCGTTTTATAAATCTTAGCATTGCATACGCCGTGGTGGTTGTTGTAGTTATATACAGATTGAAGTTGAGCCTGAAATCCAGCTGAGCACTTGACTACTGGCTGCAGTCATACTATAATCGAAGACAGACGGACTTCTCAATCTACTGAACGATGGTACGCTGCATTTTGAACGTTGATTTCCATTCCATTTGGCGTGCACCAGTTTACCAATGCATAGATGTCAACTTGGAGGGCACAGCACTCTACCAAAGATGACACAACTCAAAAGAATTCAAGTTATTAGCGAACATCAATATTTCGGATTTAATTGTGCCGCAGAGATCATTTACAAAAAGCACGACTAGAATTAGTGGACTTTGAGGTGGAAGAGATAGCGAAAGACTCCTAGCGTGTTTCGATAATGTGCGCAAGGGTATGCGTATCCTCGGGCGAAGTGCCTTGTACCCAAATCAATAACTTTCGAAACCAAAGAATCAGAGCGCAAATTGTTTTGTTTCTCATTTGTATGATATTTTTCAGCAGTGAGCACGCCAGATAACAACACAAATCGACACAAATTGAGCCAAAATTGTCTGTTTTTTGCGAATGTTATTGATATAGGAGTAATAATGGAACAAATACATACCCTACATACTCCGATAGTTTTCCGCATTGTAAATGCAACTAGATTTGTACAGAGGTATGACAGCAGCCCTTTATGCGAAGAGAAGTTAGAAGATTGATGCTCCAACTAGACCTATTAGCAAATAAAAGGTTCATTAGGTTTTAAAATATTTCAAAACTGGAATCAAAATTTACGCTCTCTTATCACTTCAATTGTAAGAATCGAGGAAGAGATTTCTTTATCAAACATTTTCTTCCATTTTAAACACAAGAACAGTGCATAGAACGCGTCAATAATCAATTTATCGAATTATGATCCTTTGTTTTCAACCTCACTTTTATCTGCCGGGCATATTTTGAAATGATTTCGAAATAAATAAACATGGAAAATTGGAAATACCATTGATTTAATCAATCTCTTTTGAAGTTTCAGATATATTTATCAAATCTATGATGTACGCCCAATTTTGACAGTCATATTTTATTTCTGCACACGATACCATAACATCAAAACCCCAGTTGACAATCAGAGGCACATCGCCACCGTGGATCAATGATTTATTTAGTCAAGTTCATTGTTTGTACATAAATCGCAAATCACCACCAGCCTCCACCGTGATGGCACCAATTCCCATTCCACGATGACAACAGGCGATGTCGTCCATGAGCTTTAAAAAAGAAGCGTCGCGTTCCTATATACGGCTAAATGCAAACAGCACTACCACGCAAAATGGAAATTATATCATAAATCAGTAAGAGTGCCATTACCGCGGCCTGCGATGGACTCGCCATCTAATGGTTCTGTGTGAGCTCGCAGCCAGCAGCTGACTGGTAAACAAAGTCCAAATATCATGGACGGCGACGGCGATCCAACATGCATTGCCCATCGTTGCCGTCGCCATAAACTAAGCCAATTGCAAACTCCAGGATGAACGCAGAGATTATAAAATTGCAATTTGTCAGAATGAGTCTAGTGTCCGAATAATTACAGTGCAATGCGTGGGAGGTTTATGAAAAATGTTGACAGAACAAACCCAGCTGTTGGTTGCCGCGAGGACTCGCGAAGCACGTTTTGTATAAAGGTTACACAAATTTCGTCTATGATTAATGGCAGTTTTATTTAGGCGAAATGAGGCTTTAGTAATAACTATTGGTTTTTCACGGTTTAAAAAAATTATCTTCCTTTTACTTCCACTAAATGCAAATTAGTGGAAGTAAAAACATTTTCCCATAAGACGCTCGAAAATAATTATTAATTATTGGTTTTTACTAGATGTAAGTTTCCATTCATGATATTGTGTAGACCTTAAAAACAATTTGTGATTCCATACACAGATGGAAAAAGTTGTTTAAATTTACACGAAAAGTAATGCACATAAAGGGAATGCCAAAAAGTAGAGGGTTGTATCAAAGATACGAGATTTGATCATTAACATTTTATGCATGTTCATGCCAGATGGCTAATAGCCGAAATTTAGGCAATTTACTGTTAAAGTCCAATTTGAACATTGGCTAGCAAAATTAAATTTTTCAATAGTTAAATCCATTAAATCTATTGTTTATAATAGCTGTATAAAATCTTAGAGAGTTTACTTTTTGATTCATACAAAAATCTCCGGAATATGTTGAAAAACGGCTGAGTTATTGGCCTGTACTTCCTGACGTCCGAAATGTTGAAAAAGATTCATGTACGCCCAGAATAGAGTAATTTTCCGCGTCATTATTTCTAGACCAACATTTGAAAAGGGCGTAACAGCCAAAATTTATTCCTCCTGATTCTTTGTCTACATACATAGCTATGGTTGTATACTATTTCGCCGAAAAACACTCCGCGGAATTTTTTTTCACGGTACGACATTCCGCGGAATGTATCAACTCTCCGAAACACGTTTCGCGGAATGCACCATTTTTCCGAAAGACATTTCGCGGAATGTACCTTTTCACCGAAAATCATTCCGCGGAATGCCATTTGGCGGAATTCAGCTAGAATAATTATCATTGAAATATTTATGGATTTCAGCTTAATTACATGCAATCCGGGCTAAATTCTTTTGGATTGTGATTTAATTCAATGAAAGAAGGTAATGCCTTCTTTGAATGACCGCCTCCGGTCGTTATAACGCAAAGTGAGGGAACAATGCCTTCTTGAAATGGACACGTTTGCTCGGTATACAGAAGAGAAAGGAGGTAGTCCCTTCTATGAATTAACGCATCTGCCCGGTAAAGGGGAAAAGATAATGCCTACTTTGAATGGATGCGTCTGCCCTAGAGATGGTCGGTTTCACATTTTCCAAACCCGACCCGAACCCAATTTGTAAATATCCTTCAAATCCGGACCCGACCCGAACCCGGAATAAAAAAAATTATTAAACCCGAACCCGACCCGTACCCGAGAATTTTTGCATTCCCCGTACTCGACCCAAACCCGACACAATTTAATTATTTAAGCCCGCACTAAAGTTTTGCCCGAAAATTCAAACTAGATATTTTCGGTTTATTTTTTTAAATCGAAAAAAATGTGAGCCCAAATAACGAACTAGCCTCACAATTAACAAAACTGAATAAACTAATATTCAGTGTTTTATTTCTCAAACTCGTACCCTACCCGGACCCGATTTTTTATCTCGCAAACCCGTACCTGACCCGAACCCGATATTGTACTAATTTTCCCGAAACCGACCCGAACCCGTCGGGCTTAGGGTTTCAAAACCCGAGACCTGAACATCTCTAGGCAGCTCGGTGAAAGGCAAAGGTCTTTTTTCTGTCTGTCTTTTTCAAAAGAACGCGACTGCCCGGTATAAGGCAAAGGGAGGAGTAACGCCTTCTTTAAATGAATGCATCTGCCCGGTATAAGGCGAAAGGAGTTGATAATGCCTTCTTTAAAAGAACGCGTCTGCCCGCTATAAGGCGAAGGGAAGAGTAACGCCTTCTTAAAATGGATTCTTCTGCCCGGTATTAGGCAAAAGGAGTTGATTATTCCTCCTTTGAAAGAACGCGCCTGCCCAACATAAGGCGAAGGAAGGAGTAACGCCTTCTTTAAATGAATGCATCTTCCCGGTATAAGGCGAAAGGAGTTGATAATGCCTTATTTAAAAGAACGCGTCTGCCCGGTATAAGGCGAAGGGAAGAGTAACGCCTTCTTAAAATGGATTCTTCTGCCCGGTATAAGGCAAAGGGAGTTGATAGTTCCTTTAAAAAAAAAGCGTCTGCTCAGTATGTGGCGAAGGGAGGAGTAACGCATTCTTTGAATGGATGCATCTGCCCGGCATAAATCGAAAGGAGTTGATAATGCCTTCTAATGCGACCTTTAAATGGATGCATTTGTCCGGTATAAGGCAAAAGGAGTTGATAATTCCTTCTTTAAAAGAACACGTCTGTCAGGTATAAGGCGAAGGGAGAGGTAACGCCTTATTCATAAAATTGTCTATCTGTAACAAGGCAAAGAGAGGAGATAACGCCTTCATTATATCTGGCCCATCTGCCAGATATTATAAAGGATTTTTAAGGGGCAATTTAAATTTTGAAAACTACTTCTACATATTCTGGGAGACCGTCCTTAGCCGTGCGGGATGATGCGTGGCTGCCAAGCAAGACTATGTTGAAGGAGACTGGGTCCAACTTCTGGCCCGGTCTAGGAAATTTATCGAAAATGTTTTTTCAACCTTTTTAGGTATAACAGTTTTAACGTGTTAATCTCGTCCGAAACTTCGCACGTAATAATTATGGAGGTGTTGAATGAACATTAAACTATTACTAATATTACGCAAAATGGTACATTCCGCCAAAAGTCATTCGGCGAAAAGGTACAAACCGCCAAATGTCGTACCGTGAAAAGTTACAAACCGCCAAATGTTATTCCGCGAAATGTTCGACCGCGAAAATGAATTCCGCGAAATAGTTTTCGGTGAAATGTTATACAATCCATAGCTATATATGTAGACAAGGAATCAGAAGGAATAAATTTTGGCTGTTATGCCCTTTTTAAATGTTGGTCTAGATTTATTACGTGCTGATGAGTTTTCATTTTTTTGTGAGCTAATTGCAGATCGGGAACGTATTTATGTACAAAGGAGCGTATTCTGGTAGTCGAATTCTTACATCGTCCACAGTAGTGGTCTCCAGTGAATTGAGCGCAATTTTATGCAACACATAACTACCTATAGATAGGCTGTCGTGGTGTTTATCACCGCTACAAACAGTAGATGCAAAAGTATGATATTGATAAAGCCGTTCCTGTTCGCATGACTAACATCTAGTTTACTTTGATCTGGCAGTCAAAGTACACTACAAGTGTCATATCGATGTTGGTGATGAAACAAAACATGCACTACAACATGGTGCATAAGAAACTGCCTCAACTGAAGAACATCTTCCACCATTCAATTACGAAAATCAAGGGATATTCGGGGTTCTAACACCGAGAAGCTCTTCCAATCAGATGAGTCAACGCACTACATTTCGAATATTCTGTTCTAAAGTGAAATCTGTGTTGTTGTACGCCAGTGAGACATGGTGTGTATCAGCGCAGATCACGCAGAAACTGCAACCGATATCTACGTTTTATAATTCAGGCCTGGTGCCCTCACAACTGGATCTCGAATGCTAAACTCCATCGACGATGCCATCAAAAACCGATATCAACAGAAATTAGAGAGCGTAAATGGAAGTGAAAAAAAAGGAAATGAAAGAGCGGAGACGAAATCTGCTAGCAAACGCTGGACTGGGATTCGGCAGAGCATCGCAGCAGAGGCAGACCTAGGCACTCGTGGCTACATAAACTCAACAAAGAAATAAAGTAAGTCGACAAAAACCTGACAGCTACCCAGGATGGTGATCTTTAACGTTGACTCTATGTACACTCCCGGCAAAAAGTTTGGGTTTACCCTCGAAAAATATAGGCAAAAGTGTTTGGCCGTATTTTTGCCGTCTTATATCCGATTTCTAACAATAGCTCAGTACATAGAATATGAGTAGATCTTGCATCGTAGGGTAAAATGACCAATAGTGGACTCCCAACCAATAGTGAACCCTCCAGCCATTTTTGCATTATTACAGCACAATGCAAACATTTGGCTATGAAATTCCATCGGAAGAACCTACCTTACAGTCCTATGATTTGATTACAAGTTTTGGAATGTTTTGGGGGAAGGGGATAATAGGGAAGAAGAACGTCCCGAAACGGAACATCAAAATCAAATGAAGTGTCGACTAGAGGGAAGCAATTTCCAATCATGGATCCTCAGGGGGTCTACTATAAAGCGAATTCAGTCAGACATTGAAATGTTAATTAAATGAATAACGTCGTATATTTGAGTGTTTTATCTATGTATCGTAAAAAGGAAATGCAGAACTTGTTAATAGAGATCAAGCGGAAATAATATGAAAATTTCTACTCCTTGTGGCAGGAAGAGCGAAATTCCGCTACTAGGGGATCCACTATTGGGCGTTTTACCCTAAATGTTTGAACCGAACAATTTTTGATTTTTTAGCCACTAAAATATTACCTTAAAATACACATTTTTCTAAAATTTATGTTGTAAAAATATGTTGATTTTTCAAGAAATCGAGCCCACAAAATTTTGAAATTTAAATTGGAATGGAAGCCAATTTTAATAATCTTTGATGAAATTTCGGCGGAAAAAAATTGTTTTATTTTGAAAAATCAAAATGTTTACTCAAGTGGATGGTATGCATCGGCCAAAAGTTTGGGGTCACTCTCCTGATGTTTGTTTTAATTCAATTTTAGCCGAATTTTGTCTGAGGTACAGTTTACGACGTTTTGTTTGGAAACTCATGTTCTTCGATATGTATTTTTTTTTTAATTTACCTGTGTATGAAATGTTTACTTCAGAGATTAACCTTCCTGCAGCGCCCAAAAAAAATTTACAGTTAGGAGTTCGGGCATATCGACCCGGATTTGACCTGGCAATATTCCAGACGATTAGTTTAGAAAATTATTTTGAGCTTTTTAGTGGAATGTCTTCACTTAAGTGGTGGAACTCAATGGGATTGTACAAACTCGTCTTATGACAAGCAAATTTACATGTTTATATACCCAAAATAATCGTCAGCTCATCAATTTTTCGGAACAGATTAATGATCGTCCACACCTACACTCTGTAATCGATGAACCGACAGTATGCCATTTTTATATGGTTGAAATTGGTATTGGTATAATAACAGCGCAACAACAATTATATTTCTATTTTGTTTTATCTCGAAAACGTGATAAATCTATTCAACATGTGATGGAAAACGTGACGCAGCCAATATTCTCGCAGCTGTTCTAGGTTCTCCAAATCATTCTAGAATTAAAATTCTTCATCTACCAGTTCAATAACGCTTAGTAGAAAATTGATAGTAACCCATCATATCCATACAGGCACTTACAGGCCATGTGTACAATTTAGATATGTCCAAACTGGATGTTCTAAGTCCTCCAAATCATTCTGTATTTCAGCCCAATTGGTCTACCAGGTCAACTATGTCCAGAACAAAATCGATAGTAAGCCATCATGTCCATACAAGCTTTTTAAGGCCATGCGTATAATTTTGATTTAGAAATGACCAAATACAATGATCAAGCCTCTCATATCATTTCTAGGTCAACAAGGCTCGGTTGGAAATTTAAAACAACGCATCATGTCAATACATTCGATTTAGACATGTTCAAACACAATGAACTAAGCCTTTCACATCGTTCTGGACATTGAACTAATTGTTCTACCAGGTCAACTAAACTCGCTGTAAAATTGACAGCAACTTATCATGACCATACAGACCCTTAGAGGCCATGCGTATAACATCCGGTTTGGGCATATATAAATCGTAAATCGTACGCATGGCCTCTAATGACCTGATGGGTGTGTTTGCTATCGATTTTCTAACAGGCCTAGCTGACCTGGTAGATTAATTGGTTTTAAGTACAAAATTATTTAAAGGGCTTGGAACATCGTGTTCAGAAAAAAAGGAGATCCCGTTTGTTTGTCACATCTGGTTTGGACATATCATAATCGTAGATAATACGCAAGGCTTTTAAGAACCTGTATTGTATCGTTATAATGGGTTGTTATTGATTTTGTGCAGTATTGACATAAAATCTGAATTCAGATGATGATGCGATCATGAATCATCAGCAGGACTATTGGCTGCATAACGTTTTACATCATATGTAAAACAGTCTTAGCACATTTTCCGGAGAAAATAGTGATTAAATCGTAGCTGCGCGGTTTTATTGTGAAATTTCCGTCCATATAGAAGAGGCCAACTGTCGATACATCCACCGTCGATTACAGAGTTTAGGTGTGGCCGATCATTAATCTGAGGCCAGTTTCGTAAAATTGATGAGCTGGTGATTATGTAATCTTGATATAACGATTTGTTTATCGGCTTTATCGGTCAGTTCTACTCAAAATATGAGGGAGTAGATAATACAAGCTCTATTTGGAATAAAGGCGAATGTCGCAAGAGAGGATTCTCTTCGCCGACTTCCCCTCTTTTTAATAAAAGTGACAAGCAGTGGATTTCTTTGTGGTTTATCACCTCAGCACGATAGAAAACAATGCGAACTTGCATTCTGAGGTGATAAACTGCAAAGAAACCCTCTGCTTGTCACTTTTATATAAAAGAGGGGAAGTCGACGAAGAGAATTCTCTCTTGCGACATTCGCCCTTTTACCAGATAAAGCTTGAATTGAAGATCAACAGATTGAAAGCCGTTCGCTAGGGCGCAAACAAGTATGAAACGATAGACTGTGAAAGGGAGGAATTAGAGATAAAAAAAAATAAAAAGTGTTCGGTTCAAACACCTACGATGGAAGATCTACTCATAATCTATGTATTGAGCTAACAATACCCGAAATCGGAAGTAAGACGGCAATAATACGGCCAAAAAGTTTTGCCTATATTTAGTATGTTTGTCTGTGGTGACTAACTCGAACAAAAATCGTTGAATGAACATTGTAATTTTTGTTCCATACCATTATGTTTGGCACGTCGAAAGATGGATTTCGAGGCCTGGACGAAAAGTAGCCAGCTCCCGCAAGGGGACCATATACGACCATAAGTCCATCAATATATGTCAAACCGTTCGTCAATGTACTTGTTTTGCAATATCATGAAGCTTGACACGTCGAAAGATTGGTTTCGAAACGGATTCGGAAGGAAGAAAACCCCAGCAACGGATTCTAAAATTAACTCTATGAGACGTTCATCATTTCTTATATTGCAAAAATAATGCAATCCATTTATTTTATAAAGATTCCACAAAAAATCGAAGACAAAATCCACAAAAAATCGAAGAAAAATTGAGCGATATTCAAAATGTTATGGTTGAAAGTTGCGGTGGACCCGGAAATTGTCTAAATACATCCGCGGAAAAAGCGACCACAGTGTATTGCAGAAGAAACTCCGTCCCTAGTCTGACTAAAATATGAAATTTTTTGGCATCGGTGACGCGGATTGTTGATCAAAAACTGCAAATTCTGATGAGCGGCGCATGTTGGCGACAAAATTCTAGTTGAAAACTGGAGATTATAGTAGAACGCGTTTAGTGTAGGAGCGGAAATGGCATCTGTAATCAAATAATTGGCAAGAACCCAACAGGATATTACATAAATTGTCGATGGAATTTCAATGTTGTAAACTGTCAGTGGCATGAACTTGTATAATCTTCTGGGAACTTTTGTTTAGTAGCTAGATATCAATTCATGATCCATGGCAAACTTGTAGCACCTTAATAAGCCTATATTTTTGTCATGACAGGGGCCCTCCTTAGCCGTGCGGTAAGACGCGCAGCTACAAAGCAAGACCATGCTGAGGGTGACTGGGTTCGATTCCCGGTGCCGGTCTAGGCAATTTTCGGATTGGAAATTGTCTCAACTTCCCTGGGCATAAAAGTATCATCGTGCTAGCCTCATGATATACAAATGCAAAAATGGTAACCTGGCTTAGAAACCTCGCAGTTAATAACTGTGGAAGTGCTTAATGAACACTAAGCTGCGAGGCGGCTCTGTCCCAGTGTGGGGATGTAATGCCAATAAGAAGAAGAAGACTTTGTCATGAATTATAATCTGAGCAGAAATGGTATTCAACAGATACGTGACATTTTGGAGAAATTTTTCTTTTTGCCTCAGATGTTATATTTGAAGCATATACAGGTGGACCACACTTATATGAAAAATTTCAGAACCATTTTTTCGAGACATGTACCCTCTGAAAATAAAGTGTTTTGCTCTCAGAAGCTACTGAAGCTATTTCTGCCAGATCCGTCAAGTCTAACTGGATGCTCAACGAGTCTGCAGTTTATATGGGGAAAATCAACTGAATGTATGAGAAAAATATCCCCTTTCACTGTTTTACCTCTAAGTGGCGCTGTAGTCATTCAATGCCACTCTTTAGTAACACGTAACTTATTATAAAGAGGCTCCAGAAAACTGCGAGTGATTTCGCCAAAAAATAAAAAAAAGTTATACCTTGATGGAAAAAGTTGATATTTTCGCTGGGATGAAACGCGCCATCCAGCTATTATACTTGCAGAATAGTTTGTATCGAAGTGCTTCGATTTACTTCATTTGTCCGATACCCGTTTTTAAATTAACTAAAATTAACGAATTTGTGGCTCACTAAACATCTCCGATAGATTTTGTATGTGAACTAGTTGGATGGGCGAGGGAATTTTATTATTCCAACTTTTTTCAGCAAGGTATAACTTTTTTGTTTTTTGACTAATTCACTCGCGGCTTTCAGGAGCCCTTTCGTAAAGATTGTACGTGTTACTAATGAGTGACATTGAATGACTACAGGGTAACCTAGAGATAAAACAGTGAAAGGGGATCATTTTCCCGTACATTCAGATGATTTTTTTCATTTAAACTTCAGACTTGACGGATCTAACTGAAATTTTCATAGTAGCTTCTGGGAGCAAAAAACTTTATTTTCAGAGAGTATATGTCTAGAAAAAACGATTTTGATTTTTTTCATATAAGTGTGGTCCACCTTAATATATCTACTGCTGGACAAAATATAAGACCAATCAGACATTTTGGCTTCAAAAACAATAAAGCAAATAAGGCTTAAGACAAATGTTTTTTTTTCAAATCACATGCAGATTACGTTTGCTGACAATTAAGTGGTTACAAATTCATAGAAATCGTTATGAGCACCTACCAATATCTTTATAAAATCATGTTACATGCCTTATAGTTGGATTTTAAAACACAATTTATATATTCTTATACAACTTTTGTATAAAATCCAAACAACTTTGAATGAGTTTTATGCGATATGAATATCATAAGATATGGAGAAAAGCCTGTAAGATTCTTACATAGGATGGTAAGAAAAATCTATCAGTCACTGGTAAAGTGTAGCATTAGTGCAATGTAGTATTTATATGCTCAAAATTGGTTCTATCACATCAACTGAACATATATTACTTCAATAGCAAAAAGTATCCTTTTCAATGGCATATTACCTGGTTCTTACTTTAACCCTCCAACCTTAGATAGATATAGTAATACAATAAAGCAAATACTTACATATGACACCGATATAGCATTCTTTCCTCCGATTTTCACCTTCCGTATCAGCGTGTGGTGCGGTTTATGTTCCTCCCGATTTGCACCGTAGTACAGCTCCCAATAGCTTGGCTTATTCAGGTGGTACTCCAGCAACATCTTCTCCTTATCACCAAACAGCTTGCCATTCTTGCCCAAACTTTCCATCAGAATCACCCGTTGCAACGTGAAATCACTCACTTCCCCATTTTTGCCTACATTATTGCTATTGCTTAATTCTGACTTACGTCTAACGCGACCCTCCGCGACTTTCCCAACACCACCACCGTCCACCACCACGTGTGCACTCTTGCCAGCGTCTTCGGGGATCTCGATCGACACCTTGCTAGGCTTCCGCTCGCATACTTCGTAGCTGCAGAGAGCGTTGATCTCCGCATTACTCATGTAACGAATTGGCTGCTGTATCTGCTGCTGCTGCTGTTGTTGTTGCTGTTGGAAGTATATCGCCCGTTGATTCAGAAGCATTTGTGTTGAGCGAGCTTCCTGCGCAAACGGATTAGGAGCTGGTCGATTTAACTGGCGAACGTTGAAACCGTCTCTTACATAAACAGTTTCAAAAAGTGATGGTTGATCACTCGGATTTTGATATCTCGTGAGCGTTCGTTGCGATAGTGTAGGATGATAACATTGGTCAAATGCTTTGTGATTTTCAAGAACTTCGTAGTCATTTTCAAAGTTGACCGACGACCCACGCGATCGATGACGATGTTCAACGGCATTCTGCACGGCGACAACCTTGGCATCCTTGGACATTCCCCTGCAGAAGCGTTTGATTTCGTTTTCATTCTTCTGGTTCATAGATTGCAAGTACCCCTCCAAATCAGATTTTAGGTTAGTAATCTTTTCTTCTAATTCTACTTCTGCCTGGGAAAGACCCTGACCACTATCAGAATGTTTCTGAACCTCAGTTCTTTGCTCCAGAAGTGTGTTGAGCTTTCCACGGATTTGCTCCAAGATATTCCTCGTATTGTGAAATTCTAGGTATTCTTCATATTGGGACTGTGATTGGGATTTCTGTTTTGCTGTGTCATCTATATTTTTCTTGCTAACCGAGTACAACTCGTTGTCCGAAATCGATGATGCAGGACTTTCAAAGCCTATCAAGTTTTGCTGGCTATTGTGCCGCATTTTAAATGCCTCCAGATTGATATCAGCCAAGGAATCGTCCACATCCAGCGGCCAGATTGGACGTGGAATCGATCCATCGGGAGCTTCGGTGATGTCAGTAAGTTTTTCATTGCTAGTCGGTTTTGCGCGCATAATTGCCACGTCATTGGATACGTTTTCTAACGTTGCCGGATAGTAGTACTTCTCTAATGTTCTTCCATCCTTTTGCGCTTTGTTGGAGTCTTGTGACTTTCCGCTATTCTTCAAAATGCCTTCCTTTTTGCCAACAGTTGTTCCGGTTGGTTTGTTGGTAGTTTTCGCTGGCGGATTTCGACCGTGTTCCACGACTGGTTCGTAATAGATGTGGTCGTCCGCTACCGACCCACCGGCGAAGAAAATGTTTGTACTGTAATAACCCGATGATCCGCTTTTCTCAGTGGAATAATGTGACGTTGAGTTTATGCGCTCCCGTCCAATGGATTTCCCCACCACTACGTCAGATTCGATATCACCGGAAGTGTCCTGGCTGCTAATGGATTGACGTTTGTGGCCATTGCTGGATGCCTGCTGAGTGGATTGACCTTTTTCGCTGTTGATACTAGCGATCAAACTGAAATAAAATAAGATAAAAATTGGAGGGTAAGCTACTGGTAGTGCTAGGTGAGGTGAAATAATATTTTAGAATACATTTACGGCATGAAAACAAAATACAATTCGGTTTACATGCATTCACTAAAAAAGGATCCAAATATCCCACTTCAACTTTGTTTAATGTTTCGTAGCTGGTTTACGAAAACTGTTCCTCGGCAATCCAAACGGGGTACAAATGCTAGATACGCCAATTTTGGTTATACTTAAGTTTTCGAGTTAATTCGTTTTAAGCAGGATAATTCTTCTAAGTTTTCTGAAAAATGTTTTGGAAAACTTTTCGGCATTTCCACTTGAAATTGAAATGCCTTCCACAAAATCAAGCGTTTTTCTAAAAGTTTTTGGAATTACCAGAGGAAATTCTTAGGAATCTCCACGGGAAATTCTTCGGAATTTTCAAGAGGAATTTGTCGAAGTTTCCGCAGTGAATGCCTTTGGAGTTTCCACAGGAATTTTTTTTCAGAAAATCCGCGAGAATGTCTTCTGATTTTCCACGAGAATATTTTCCTCCGGAAATTAGTCTGAATTTATCCAAGAAATCTTTGGATATCCTTTAGAAATTCTTCGGATTTCTAATGACAATTTCTTCGGGATTGCTAATGGGTAATCTTCGGAATTTCCGAAAAGAATGTTAACAAATTTCTGCGGGATATTTGAATTTTACTACCAAAAATTCTTTGAGTTTCCATTTTTTTATTGTTCACGTTTTTCGCATTAAAGCTATCCGAAGTTTTTCTAGCGGGCTTGGTAGTCATATGGCTACTGCTTCTGCCTCATACGCAGGAGGTCGTGGGTGCAATCCCAGGTCCGTTCCATTCTCCTACTTTGTATCTTTCTCTATATTTCTCATGTTCTAGCAATCGCTAGAACTGGAAATGGATTCCATACCGTTTCCATTACTATTCCTATACCTTCAACTTGAGTATTCTAACAGTAATCTGCTTGAATTGGAAATGAACTATAGAGCTCGTTTCCTACATCCAATTAGAAATTCCATCAGTTGCTTTCTCTTATCTATAACATTGGCAGCTCGTTAACCAAGACGGACCTCTGTCTCTCGAACCTAAACCCAAAAATTCCAACAAATTCCGCATGAACTCGTGGCAAGTGCAGAGGTATATTCGGCTTGTAGTGGGCGAGTGATTGCATCATCATTTCCTCCCCCTTCCCTACATTGACTTGCATTCTGACGAGGCAGGCGCCAGTATGACCTAACAAATGAGTTCACCAGTACTTGTACATTGAAGATGTGTGCTAATCCCAAGCAAACATCTGTTGGTTCCCTGTGCAAGAACAGCTGATCTGGTCATAATAGAGTAGCAACTACGAGCAGTCAATCAAGCTCAAGCTCAAGCTTAAAGCTATCCGAAGTTTTTCTTGAGAAATTCACTGCAATTTCCAGTGGAAATTCTTCAAAACTTCCACGAAAAAATATTCGGAAATTCTTGGGAATTTCTAAAGGAAATTCTAGGTAATTGCTCAAATAGGAGATTACTCTATAATATCCATAGGAAATTATCTTAAAATACCACGAGAAACATTTCAAACATTTTATTATTTTTAACGGAAAGTTGAAATTTCTTCAAAATTTCAACGGGATATATACACAGTTGAAATCGAAATACGTATCTGGAAAGATAACAAAACGTGGTGGAATTAAATGAAAAGTACTAAGCTCGTATTAGACAGTTGAAGACATTCCACTAAAAGAGCTTGAATATTTTTTCTCAAAATACCTTTGTTACCTATTAAGCAACCCTTTATTAATTTTTTGGGGTTTTCCATCCAGTATTTCTCAAATGAACATGATTAGGCTAATTACATGTCGTATCAGCTGCAAATTGTCCGCCCAACAAACAGCAACATCAATCTTCAAATTCACTGACCAGTTCATATTTTACAACCTACTTTCGCTTTCGATGCAGAATCTAACAGGCGGTTACCACAATTCGCAATCAACACCTCGAATCAACTGGCAATCCCACAAACTTGCTTTTCATTTCATCCAACCACCTAACGCATGCATTTTCGATTTTAGCAAGGATTTTTTTCACAATCCCAACCACGCCAAACCCGTTGCAATCAGAAACCAGTCGGACAAAGAGCTGAAGGATTGGTCCAACGGTCGTAGCCCAAGTACAACTATTTGCTCTCTTCCATCCTCTGCATCGAGCAGGCAGTTAGCCTTTTGCTTGTTAGAAATGGTCTTGGTACGTCCGACGACGACGACGACGGCCGCCGCAAGCATTTCTGCGTCGTGGCCTACATTTTGACATCGTCACATTGCTTTGCAGCACCGCGCAAGCACCAGAGCAGGAGCAACTTTAGTGTTTTTTATCACTCCGTTTACCGCCCCAGTCAGCTGTATGTGCGAACGATGGAATTTGAGTGCACTCCACTGGGAAAACCGGATTGGAACAAATGCAGCCATCCAACCGGGCAGGCAATGGTGGCGGCGCGGCAAGCGGGCACCCACAGTTTTCCAGAACCTCAACTCCGAGTTTTCAAGAGTTCAGTGAAAGTCGATTTAGGGAGACACATACACAAGTACACATACAAATCACTAGACAAACCGGAGTATCGATGCTGTTGGCGATGTTGATGACTTGGAGTTCAAAGCGAAAAAAACGAGAGTGAATGTCAGACACGATCTTGGGGTCCTTCGTAAGGTTTTATTGGTGGTGTGGTTTTGAAATATGTTGTAAAGTTCGTCGTGTTCGATTCATTTTGCAGCCCTGAGTTTTAGAAGGCAGCTTTACCAGATCTGCAATAAATTAGTGGCGATTTGAAGTGATGCACTTGAAAGTGCATGGTGCAATTTTGGAGTCAATAAACTAACGAGTTCACTTTTAAGTATATGCGGTAATTATACGCCAGATTAATTCTGATTCCCGAATCGACCCTAGTAAAAAAACCCAGATTAATCCACCTAGCAGTGATGGTGCCTTTCTCGTGTGTTATAAAAATAATATTATAGTATTTTGGCAATAACTTTTAAGCCCATAATCCGATCTGACCATTTTTCAATAGCAAACAATGGAAAAGGATTTCGCGTCGATTGCAATCTGATGCGAGCAAATTGGTTAAGGATAAATGCAAAAAAAAAATAGTGTGAAAATTTTACGCGCCCGTTTTTGATATGAAAAACAAAATTTGTCCATAACTTCTGAGCCCATAGTCCGATCCGGCTGATTTTCAATAGGAAACAGACACGATTCTGCGTTGAATGCAACTTGTTTCGAGCAAATCAGATAAGTGCCTATAAAATGAGTGAGTTTTTTGCACGTGTTTTGCACACACACATACACACACAGACAGCCAGCTAAGGGTTGCGTACTTAGCTGGTAGTGCAGCCTGGACACTGTTGTCCTTCTGACATCAGCTAGAGTGAGTGGGTGCGACCAAAGGGACCAGCGTCCCTAGCCCCTAATCCCAAGGCGTTAAGCGACCCGTGTCGAGGGGATGCATGGCCAGGGGTGTGAAATAATGAGCTAGGCCTTTAACGGAGCCTGTGGGGTACCTGGGCACCCTCCACAGTAATTGTCCCTTACCGCGTCATGCTGGGCTCTGGCGTGGTGGACCTCTTTTCCCGAGCAACTCGTGGGACCAAAATGGAAAAACAAGTCAATTCTTCAATTAGTGGTAGTAGTGTAGGCGACAACCCCTTCGCAAGATGTGGGTTGTTCAGGTCTCCGCCTAGGAGGCCAGAATCAATAGTCGGCAGCTAGGTGCGTAGCGCCAGCGTGGGTCACATAACCATCTCCCAGGCTACGCTGGTAGAGGTTATAGACGGCCCATGGCTTGTGGAGGCGATGAACCACAAACGCAATGGGCTTTCGGCCTTCGAGGTGGCGACGGAACAGCTGGACGCCATCATCGACTTTGCGTCATCGAAGCATAATATCAGTAAAGACCTCAGGAGGAGCTTGCTGAAACTTCGAAAGTCGATGTTGGACGCCAAGCTGGAGAGTCGGTCGGGACGGCCAAGTGTAAACCCGTGAAATCCGTGGAGTCGAGGTCTACCCAGACTGAGGCCCAAGGATTCGCGGACTCGGGCAAGGTCAAATCGACCGAGGGCGTGCCAGCGAAGACGGTGGTGCCAAAGTCTACCCAGACTGAGGCTCAAGTATTCGCGGGCACGTCGGGGGTGACTGCTCCAACGGAGCAGACACAAAAACGGGGGAGACAGTCTCCAGGGGATGAGCTCCCTGAGGGCCGCTCCAAAACGCGGAGGGTTACTACCCCGAACAAGGGTAGTGGGGCTGGGAAGCTGAACCCCGGCCAGGTATCTCTCAAACCGGGGGAGGAAGGACCTGGAAAGGTCCGTACACCCAGGAAAGACGGTGGTAAGGGGTTACAGCAGGCTGAGAGCTCTCAGCCGCCCCAGACCAGGGAAATAGAGGGGGGGGGGGGGGGGACGTCTCCTGGACCCTGGTCAAGAACAAGAGGAAATCGAAGATGTCAAGGGCCGAAAAGAAGGCCCAGCCGAATGAGGGTAGTAAGAAGTCTAGGGTAGGCGCCAATCGCTCCAGGGGTGTGGCCTAGTCATCAAGACGGACGAGGCTAAGTACTCGGACGTCTTGAAGGCGATGAGGAGTGACATCAAGCTCGGTGAACTCGGCTCCGACGTACGTCGAATAAGACGTACCCGGATGGGCGAGATCATCCTCGATCTGAAGCGGGGCGTCTTGCAAAAGGGCGCCGCTTACAAGAAGTTGGCGGAGGAAGTCCTTGGCGAGACAGTCAAGGTGAGGGCACTCACGACGGAGGTGAATCTAAGGGTTAAAGACCTGGACGAGATCACCGAAGTCGAAGAGCTCGTCACGGCACTGCAGCGACAGTGTGAAGTGGAGACGCCCACCGCAGCCGTTCGGCTACAGAAAGGTCCGGCAGGGACACAGGTAGCATTGGTTCGGCTATCTGCAGCGGACGCCTCTAAGGTAGTCAAGTTAGGGAGCGTCAAGGTGGGATGGTCGGTATGCTCTGTGGGCTCGTATATGCCCGAAGTTTGCTTCAAGTGCCTGGAACCGGGGCACATGCAATGGGTCTGCAAAGGCCCTGACAGAAGCAATCTCTGCCGACGCTGCGGATTGGAGGGACATAAGGCACAATGCTGCACGAGCCCTCCCAATTATTTGATTTGTTCCAGCAAAGCTGTGAACAGCAAGCACCCCATGGGGGGTTCGAAGTTCCCGGCGTTTAAGCGTGCTGCAAATTCACAGTACAGGTAGCGAAGCTGGCTTGCTCGGCCTAACCTTGCCTAACCTTGCACGCAGCTAACCTCGAGGGTGCGTTGTGCACTGGCCCCCCTTTGAAGCATTACTTTCTGGTTGTACCGAAGGGACTATGGGCTTGGCGGTAATGGAAACGGTTTAGCGGGTCGGGGATGTAGTCCTGCCTCCCTCGTTTGCTGTCGGAGGTGGTCCTTAATCTCGCACTTCCTGGACAACCCAGGATGTCTGTTGAGCAGATTCCACCTCTATTGCTTAGGAAGAAAAAAAACTCACACACACATACACACAGACATCACCTCAATTCGTCGAGCTGAGTCGATCGATATATAACACTATGGGTCTCCGGGCCTTCTATAAAAAGTTTGTTTTTGGAGCGATCATATAGCCTTTACCGTATACTTAGTATACGAGAAAGGCAAAAAGTATTCAATAAAAGGACGATGAAATGTATTTATCCTAATTGATTGTCGATTTGCTATATTGAATTAAATTCGGTTATTATTTTTTTATGTTGACTGGTAATTTAACCAAAATGATAACAATTCTAGTTATCAATATAACTGGATAATAAAGTTTGTTATCAATAAGTTATCCTGCATTGCACTCTGTCCAGCCGACTGTTATTTACATAAAATAGTCGTGGCATTATGATTTGAGTATAAATAATCTTCAGTAAATGCAAGATTGTAGAAAGCGTAATGCTCATCTCTTCTGCTCCTCAAGAAAGCATGATTGGATGAGCACCAAGAAACAACGCCGTACAATCACTCGATTCAAGTTCGAACCCAGTGAATGCCAACATTTTTTTCAATGCATAACGAAGTCGGCAAAGAAGATTTAACTATTTTGGTCGATAAAACAGTGATGGCTGATAACTAAATGATAACAAAATTAGTTATTTGAGTAAATAACATTTATAACAAAATGTGTTATCAACTTGGTATCAGTGATAACTTAATTTGTTTTCATCCAGTTATTCAAGGAACAAAATTCTAGTATCATTTTTGCTATGTTGGCTGTTAATTCAGCCAAAATGATAACAAGTTCAGTTATCAAAATGTCCGATAACCGGATAATAGAATTTGTTATCAATTAATTATTCATTTTTGCTCGGGTGTATTCTAAAATTCGTTTTGAAGTGCATGTTGCCAACTTTAAAGCGTTCAAAGCTGCTTGGTTGTTGGACATCGTGTTTGTAATTCCTTCGCAAACAATATTACAGAACTCTCTAGATTTGCGTGAACTTCCGCTTGAAATGATTTAAGTGTTTCAAAGAAATGCTTGATTATTATGCCCCAGAAATCGCAAATCTATCGAAATTGTACTCGTCGTCTTCGAATTCGAAATTCTCTGCCTATGCTAGCAAAGCTAACTGGGGACCCTTCTGACATGTTTTGCTTTGTTCTAATTATCCAACGAGTCCTGTTTAAAGCTTTCATACCTGTGTAATGCCATCCATTTCTAAATAAGGTTCACTTTCATTTATTCTACACATCTAACACAGACACAGAGTAACATATTTTATCTTTATACATTTCCAACAAAATGTCCACAAACTTTAAACCCTCACCATGAACCAGAAGCCAATATGCACAGTTGTATTTAAATGTTGCACATTTTCTTAGCTGAAATAGTAACACTTGAATATGTCACAACTGAAATGAATTGCAATGCCGTTAGATGAGCGAAACAATACTTCACAATGCTTTTTTCCATTTCTATTATATTAAAACATCGCTAAATTTATTTTATGGCTAAACACCCAAACACAAATCAAACGAAATCGAAAGCGAAAACATGAATCTTCTTCAACCGACCAAACAACGGCCATTCCGAACCGCCAACGTGCCTACGACCGAGTTAAAACGCGAACTGAGCGAGCCCGTCGTTGCAGCTAACCATCGGCAAGTTCATGGTGGGCAATCATCATCGGTGCATTACTCTATCAAACTATGTGTTGCCACAATGCCAGCGTCTTCGGAGAGCTGGTGGTTCACTTTTCGGGAGAATTTTCCGATAGAAAACACACTCGTCCGACCGGCCATGGATGTCCGTCACGGCGTCCTCTTTCTTTTCGATTTTTCTTCCGTATTAGTGGTAAGTGGCACCGGTTACCGACTGAGCGAAGCCAAACCGATGTTATGCGTTGTGGTGTGGCACGTTGTTTGTTTTGCGATTTTTCTCCCTACTCAGACGGTTAATTTCTGTTTTCCACTAGTTAACGTCTTTAATTTCACACGTTGATTGAGCTATGCGCTTATTTTCGTCCGATCAAGCACTATCAATTTGAAATAGGGGGTTATTTGGATGAGCGTTGAGGTGAATGCAGAAGCTGATGTAAAATTATCTGACTGAAGTGTGTTGAAACATCAGAAAAAATAATAAATTACTATACTGTCTCCAATCCTCGTCTGACAATATCTGGGAAGCCGCAACTTTCCCGGTGTGCGACAATTGGCGAGGCTTCATGTTAGGGGCCGTATACTTATTACGTAAGCAATTTTTCTGGGTTTTTCGACCCCCCCCCCTCCCACCATGTAAGATTTTTTTCATACAAATTAATTTTTATTTACATGGAGCGTAAGATATTGAACAACTCCCCCTCCCCCCATAAGTGCTTACGTAATATGTGTACGACCCCTTACTGTGCATTGTTCTCAAAGTTCTGTGCAAAGTTATCCTAAATCGGATACTGGAGAAAATAGATTCAAATCTCCGATGGCAGCAGGTAGGAATACGCCCAGGAAGATCATGTGTGGTCAATATTGGAGCAAGTCAACAAATTTCAAGAGGTATTTATTGACTGCGAAAAAGCATTCGATCATCTGTACCACGAAAATCTGTAAGGCGCCTTTAGACGCAAGGGAGTTATGGATAAGTACGAAGCTTTTACGTGCAGAGTCCTACATAACGGAGCTTTGTCTGACCCCATCCGGATAGTCGCTGGAGTGAGGATGTAAGGATGTATTCTATCTCCGCTACTGTTCCTCATCGGTGCGATTGACCGTGTACCAAACCGTGGACTCCTCTAGCAGCCTATTACTATGGAACATCTAAACGACTTCGATTTGGCTGATGATATTGCTCTACTAGCACAACGGCGCTCTGATATGCAGAGTAAGCTGAACGACCTGGCCGAACGCTCCTCAACGGCGGGTCTCACCATCAACGTCAACAAGACCAAATCGTTGGATGTAAACACAAACAACCCCTCCAACTTTACGGTAGCCGGGAAAGCAGTGGAATCTGCAAGCAAGCGCTGTATTGGAAGCCAGCGAACATCGCAGCAGAGGCAGACCCAGGGGCTCGTGGCGTGGCCGATGCCACCGAAAAACAATCATTTTTTGCAATCAACCCTTTCTGTTCATAAAATGTCCTGAGAAGATCCTTCCCAATAACCAATAGGTTTTCCAATCTGCCTAATTTATGGAAAAGAAGAAGGCGGGTGTGAAAAATTCATTTTCAGTGCAAAACGTAAAAAAAACTCACTGGCATTCATATAGAGGGAAATACGGCTTTGGCAGGTTTTGTTCTATTATTGGCAGGGGGATTTTTGTTGACCAAATTTTATGAAATTTGGCTACAATGTTCTTTGATATGCAAAGAATGTTTAGGCCAAATTTGAGCATAGTCAGACATAAATAACCCCCCTGCCAATAATAGAACAAAACCTGCCAAAGCCGTCATTCCCCCTATTAAAATCCAAGATGGCTGAATCGTGATTTTGGCAGATGAGAACTCGTAGTAGTGTATTCACAATTAACCAAGCGTTTGTCGGACCCTTTGCGTAGAAATTTCACTTCTTGCTGTTATTATAGGGCTGCAAAATGGTGGGTTGACATCAAGGAAAGAGCGCTCAACAGAGCTCTGGTCCTATCTCACGCTTCCACTGATCGTCCGATGACAAAAGACCGCCAGCTAAGTGTTGTGTACTTAGCTGGTAGTGCAGCCTGGGCACTGTTGTCCTTCTGACATCAGCTAGAGTGAGAAGGTACGTCTCGAGCGATTGTTCACCAGGAGGTGCGGCTCAAACAGCGTTTGCCTGGTACCCAGCGGCTGATCAAAGAAATGCTGTATCGCGTCAGCTATACCTAAGGTGGCAGCCCCACTAGCGCGATGTAGGTAACGCGACCCCGGTAAGGTAGCTGACTGAAGTCTCTCAAATACCACGAAAAATGGAGATAGAAGAAAAAGAGAACGTTATTTTTGGCAACCGACCCGGCAACGAAATAAGGACTATGATTGGAAACTCGGTACCTGGAATGTCAGGACCCTAAATGAACCTGGACGAGTGAGCCTTCTGGCCCGCGAACTGCAGAAGGTTGGAGTGGCCGCTATTCAAGAAGTCCGATGGCCTAGATCTAGAGAACATAAATTCCGAACCGTGAACCCTACGACCAACACTGCATTCAAATATAACATCTATCACAGCAGCGGCGGAAAAGCAGAGCATGGAGTTGGTTTCGTAGTGATGGGCAAGCAGATGAAGCGAGTGATGCGGTGGAATCCCATTAACGAACGAATCTGTGTATTGAAGATACGGGGCAAATTCTTCAATTACAGCCTAATCAACGTTTTCGCAACGACAAACGATAAATCCGAGGACGTGAAGGACACGTTTCATGAATGTCTTGATAAAGCCTATGGAGAGTGCCCAAAGCATGACGTGAAAATTGCTATCGGAGACGAAGACGGAAGACCAGGAAATGCCTGCTAGCTGGTTGGATGGCCTCATCTGCCCTCTCTTTAAGAAAGGGCATAGACTGGAGTGCGCCAATTACCGAGGAATAACCCTCCTTAATTCGACGTACAAAATTATGTCCTGTATTCTGTTCAACAGATTGAGACCGCTTGAAGAGTCCTTCGTCGGCGAATTCCAAGCATGTTTTCGTGAGGACCGATTAACGACGGATCAAATGTTTACCCTGAGACAAATCCTTGATAAATTCCGGGAGTACAACTTGCAGACACATCATCCGTTTATTAATTCCAAGGCGGTGTACGATTCAGTGAAACGGAATGAATTGTGGCAAATTATGCTTGAACATGGTTTCCGTCGAAACTGATACGGCTGATTCGTATAACGTTGGACGGATCGAAATCAAGTGTAAAGGTTGCGGATGAAATATCGACGTCATTTGTTACCTTAGATGGATTTAAGCAGGGTGATGCACTCTCGAGAATCTACTGTTCAATATAGCGCTCGAGGGAGCGATTAGGAGAGCTGGTGTGCAAAGAAGCGGTACCATTGTCACAAAATCGGATGTGCTCCTGAGATTTGCGGACAATATCGATATTATCGGGATTGGTCGTCGTGCCGTGGAAAAGGCTTTTGTGCCTTTTAAGAGGGAGACAGCAAGGATTGGACTCACGATCAATACCAGCAAAACGAAGTATATGGTCGCTGGCAATCAACGTGGGTTCATTAGTGGTGGTGGTAGTGAAATGGTGCTGGATGGTGAAAAGTTTGAAGTGGTAGAAGAAATTGTGTATTTTGGAACATTAGTGACGTGCGATAATGATGTTACCCGCGAGGTGAAAAGGCGTATTGCAGCTGCAATTCGGGCTTATTACGGACTTCGTAACCAGCTTAAGTCCCGTACTTTGCAAACGAAAACAAATCTCGCGCCGTATACTACTCTGATTCTTCCGGTGGCTTTATACGGCCATGAAACATGGACGTTAAAGCAGTCTGATCGGAGAGCTTTCAGAGTGTTTGAGCGTAAGGTGCTGCGGACAATACTCGGTGGTAAACAGGAGAACGGTATTTGGCGGCGTCGCATGAATCACGAATTGTACCAGGTGTATAAAGGGCTGGATATTATTAGGCTTATTCAACACGGCAGACTACGGTGGGCTGGTCACGTTGTTCGTATGTTCGTATGTTCGGGAGAACGTCAAGCGAAGATAATATTTAGTAGAGAGCCATGAAGAGGCCGCAGGCTTCGTGGAAGGCCGCGTACACGATGGCTTTTTGCAGTTGAAGATGACCTGAGGGCGCTCAATGTTCAGGGCGACTGGAAGCGATTGGTACAAGATCGAGTCCAGTGAAGAAGGATACTCCATTCGGCGTAGGTTCATCGAAGAGCTGTAGCCCATCAAGTATCAAGTAAGTACAACCCAAATTTTTGTTTTCGCTCTAAATCACTATTTTGCTTTCTAAAATCGATCTAAACATGGTTTTGGCATTAAAAATTTTTAATTTGCGATTTTATCAAGTTCACACTTGGATTTTTTAGAATTTTGTTTTTCAAGTTTTTCATCTAATCAAAAAGTTTCTTGAATCTTGAATCTTGATCTTTTCAGATTTTTCAACATATTTAGAGTTTGAAAATTCCTATCCAATGCTGATTTATTGCCATTTTTAAATTTACGTTTATTTTCCGTGTAACGAGTTGGATAAATATTTTAGAGTGTAACATTCACCACTATAACCTTCTGTTGAATAAGGTTAGTTGTAGAAAAATACTAAACTACAAATATTTCACTCTTCAAAGGTATACGAGCGAAAACACGGAAGAACAAAATATTACTCAATTTTCAATATTTTTTTTATAAATGTGGGCGGTGCTGAACTCGTTGGAAGTTTAAATGGAAAAATGTATGCAGACACGTCCAAAAACAGTGATTTGCAGTTAGACGGCACAATTTACAATCAAGAACCATGATACTAATTCAGTTCTTGTATAATTAAATACAGAATGTTATGCAGAAAACCGCGAGAAGATTAGAGTTTATTACGCAAATATATTAGCATTTTACTGGAGTGCTGTAGGGGTGAATTTATTTCTTTTCAAAGGTAAAAGAAACGAAATTTTCTCAAATCCAACTTAAGAGATTTTTTTTTTTTATTTTATTTAAGACACTTTACACTATTACAGTGAATTCGTGTCAAACGCAAATGTTATCATAAAAAATAATGTATACATGTATATGGGTATGGTATTGCTTATCTGTTAGTTGCATCATTGGTTCCGCTTGTTTCTCCATAGGCTGCTCTCGTTGTATTTCTCCTGAACGCTGTTTTTAATTACACTATTACTCGATTTCTTCTTCACGTTGTTTCTTTTTTAAGTTCACTTTGAATTATTTCGTCCTTTCCTTTATCACTCAAGGTATTGCACTTTTTCAGTCTTTGTTCACTTTTTCATTAATTATTTGCATCACTTTTTTTTCTTTTCCAGCACCATTGTTGTTTTGCATACTTTTATTCATAAATGTTGAAACAGGTTCGTCTCATGTAGAAACTCCTTTTACCTTTAAAAAGAAATAACTCTAATATAAAAATAAAAATAATAAACTCTAATCTTCTCGCGGTTTTCTGCATAACATTCTGTATTAAATTCTCCAAGATCTGAATGAGTATCATAGTTCTTCATCATAAGTTGTGTAGTCCAGCTGAAATTTGCTGTTTTTGGATGTTTCTGCATACATTTTTGCATATAAACTTCCAACGAGTTAAGCACCGCCCAAACGTTGACCGATTTGGCTGAAATTTTGTCCAGAGCATCAGGGCGAATAAGATGGCGGCCCATCAAAAAAATTGAAAAAAGTTTTTCCCATACTAATTTGAGCCACCCTAGTAACCACTTTCCCTTCGATGGGACTCGAACCCATGACCCTACAGTACGCTAGACTGGTGCTTTAACCAACTAAGCTACGAAGGACCTACGTCGGCCTTCGCAACCTAGCGGCTACTAAACGAGATTCCCAAATTGGACGCATAGTCAAATCACTCGCAATCCATTTCTCAAGCCAACACTTCCACATGTGCATAGTACACGTCCACATTAGAGGAGCGTGAGTATTTAGAATGTCTGGCGGCTATTATGTAACTATTTCGTAACATTTGGGCTTATTCTACGAGTGGAGTGACGTGAGATTGCTCGAATGACGTGAGAAGAGTCGTATAGCCCCATTTGAATAACATGGTCACCTTACGTGAGAATTGCTAAAAACGACTCACGTCACTCGACTCGTAAAATAAGCCCAATTGCATTTCTCTTTTAATTTTCGAATGGTTACAAGTGCTACTTGGGTGAATGATCTGCAGCAACCACGCCGAGGACCACCACCAATGTGATGGTTTTCCGTTGAAAATGATACCAGCGCCTTCGTGCTGCTGCGCCCGCTCCGCTGCGTCCGAACAGCGTGAATTCTTGTTCGATTGAATCTAAACCCGCAAGTTGCTTGATTTTGATGTCTGTGCTTGCGATACATGTACGCGATTGGTTGGTTTACCTATTTCTAAACTTTTTACTAATTATCAATAATAAATAGTTAAAATATGTATTTGTAGAACAATCAAACGTCAACGCTTCAGACTCATCCTTGATCGAATGGTCCAAACAAATTAGAACTCCGTCGAGAAACGGCTGAGATATTAACGTTCAAAGTCTATAATTTTTCGTGACGGACTCCGATTTTCGCATTCGCAAAGTGTACCCCAATATAGAAAAGACAGACGTAGTTCTACGTCAAAAATTACTGTTGGTACTTTATTTTTGACGTTGGACAACTTCTTACCCGAAGCATATCAAATCAGAATCCAAAATTGGAGACCGTCACGAAATCATGTAAGGTTTTGAACGTTAATTGCGCCTTTATCTTTCGATGGTTTCTTGAGATTTATATATCGATCGACTCGGAAATCCTCCAGCTATTTATCAATTTCATTGAAACTTTTGATTATTTACGATAAACTATTAGAAATTTCAATTCTTGGCATAGCCATGCGAATACATTTTTGCAGTGTCTTCCTCTGACGCGCGCTTGCTACTAATGTACAACATGAAAAAAAAAGTATTTTTGGCAAAAACAAAATGATTCGTGCAATAAATGGTGGTATGCGTCATAAAAACATGATAGATGAGAAAAATATTGTTACTGTGGCTTCAATAGGGTATGGGACCAGTTTTCGGCATAGTATCGGTTTTTGTCGTATATTCTACAAAACTAACGGAAATTGGTCACCTTTGGCGACGACCACACGGCCCAGGTTTACTTTATTGATTACAAGAAAGCTGTTTTCCCGCGCGCGAGCCATTCTGTTCGAGATGCCGTGGAGAGCGGTCCTAGCATCGGCATCGGCGGTGTTGCTGCAGAAAATTTTATTCCCACCGTGGGTCAGGTGGTCGTCGTCATCAGCATCAGCAGCACTCAAGTGAAATTTTCTTGCAACATTCGGACTATCGGTTGGTTGTTTTGTTACGATGGCGTCTGTGGCGAACGTAGCAGCAGTGGTGGAACACATGTCTGCAACAGTGGCGTCTAAAGTACCATCGATTGGCATTCATCAGTGGACGCAGCTCTCAAGCCACAATTTTCTTCCAAATCCAAACTATTGAGTGGTTGCTGTTAGTGATTCGAAAGGCGCATTATTGGAAATCAATCGATTTTTTCAGGACTTCCATCCTATACAAGGAAAGGTTGAATAGAGACGAATTTTGTCTGTTGAAAGTTGTTTCAACGAAATTTATGCAAACTTTGTGTTATTAGGTAGTCCAAAAAGTCACAAATGTGTGAGTAGTCATATAAAAATATTACAGACTAGTATATTTATGGACGCAATAGCAAGTTTTTTTTTTTAATATAAACGGTTCATTAATTTATGCATTAAAAAAATCAAAATTCTCAACGTCTGTTGTCTGTGATTTTTTCATCAAATGCTGTGTCTGGTTGTCTAAGATTGTCACTGGCTTTGTTTTCTGCATCTGATAGTAGAAAAGAATTGAAGTGTCAAATATATTTTTTTTTTTTTTTGAGAATTTCCCCACGTACTGCGTCTGGTTGACTAGTCACCGGACAGACAAACAGGGCTAAAATAATAATATAGTATAACACGTAATAAAGGTGTTATCAAAAGTCGTGAAAAAATGGATTTCAACAAGTGCCTGGGCAAAACGGCCCCAACTTAGCCAACAACGATTTATATCCCTTCATTATTATTTTATCTATCCCATAATAAAATATTTACAAACCCCTCAAGTTCCGGATAAATTTAAGTAAACGAATATGCTATCGACAGGTTTTCCCGGTAGGTAATGTACTTCGACATACCGCTTCTACAGCCGTGACTACATCTTTGAGTTCAATTTCAACTAGCTGCAAAATCTCGAGTGAACACATACGATTACAGCGGAATTAAAAAAAAAACAGACAGGAACACCGTCTTCGATCAGAGGTCGTACAGACTGAACACTTAACACCTAGCACGAGACAACGGACAGGACACATAACACCCAGTGGACCAGTGGAGAATTTTTCAATCACGAAAAGTTTTCTCCTGACCAGGGCGGGAATTGAACCCACACTCCACAGCACATGCGATTATGCAATTGGCGCCGCTAACCACACGGCCACGAAGCGCACAAAACTGATTTTGGCAAAATAGCCCAAGAAACTGGTTTTGGCAAAATAATGTTTCTATCCTTGGTTTTTGAGCCTGTACCGGGGATACTAATCGTAAACCTAACTGAAATCGGTAAAAACTCTTAGCTCGTTAAAAATTTGGCTGTGGTCGCCAAAATGGTTTAATTCATATACACTGGCAATGTCTGAATTTGTCGAATCAAGTTGGATAGAAACATAATTCATGATAATTTTCATAAGAAGCCTGTACCTTTGAAGTAAATGGAAAAAAGTAATTGACTTACAGACTCTGATAAAGGTTAGCAGAGTACAAAAATGCGCACCTTTGTTGCAATGAACCATCAGCTATTGCGCTGTATATCTGATAATAAATATAACAACGCAGCAGGATAGCATTGTTCCGATCTGATCTGCGAAGGTCGGTCGGCAAGTACTCCGCGGCTCTTCATTTTATTTTTCTAGGGGAAGAGGCCCCAAAACGCAAATGCAAAACGCCTTTTGTGGTTTCCCTCATATTTACCGTCATTAATATGTCCGTAACAAAACTAGATCTAAAACTATGTAGGATAGGCGAAAAAAGTTTCAAAATAGTGCATGGGAAGGTCGAAAAAACCGAAAATTTCCACATTTTGAAGAAACATCTAACATTTTGGCGAGGCATAACGCCCTAGTGGCAATAACCTACAAAGTACTTGCGTCTCCACGGACTATCCATACTAGAATGCTGATTCGCCGACGCGTGGTACTTTGTTCCCTAGGAGCCGCCAGCTGGAAGGCGTTTTGCCTCATGAGTTTTCCGGCAACAAAATATCACCACTTTTTTGAAATGTGAATATTATCAATATGATTGAGATTTTTGACAATTTTTGAATGGCATCAACTAGCTATCCTGTTTAACTGATGCATAATGTAAAAATATCCATGAATAGCGTTACAAATAAGACAATAGAGCAGTGTTTGCTTAGCTAGGGCATATTGCCCCCCCTTCCCCTACGCCTAATTTCCTCAACAGCACATAATCACCGTTCAATTGCTTACTTTCTCTGCTTTTGCATGAGCGGTGAGAGGAACTCACAGACCCCCGTCTATGCGTCCACACTATCTTTTTACTACAAAATGGTACGTGTATGTACCGACGACGTAAACTTGGCCGTTGCATACCACTCATGAAAACACGAATACCATGCCATGTGCCGTGGTCTTAGATGCGGTTTATGGCGTTTGCAGCAAATCATTGCCCCACAGGAACAGAAACTGGTTAACCGGCCGGAGCATGATTCATGCCGGGCGGAAGTGACACAAATGGAACAAGTTATCCAAAGGTAAGCTTTCTTATAGGGAGACTTGATACACAGTTTAACTGTTGCATGTCTGCTTTGCTAATCACTGAGATGCACTGGGGATCATATCGACCGAACAACGTAGGAAAATTAATCAATCTCGTTTGTTCTTTCATATACGGCGATGGTAGGGCGACTGTGTCTATTACTTTCGCTTCAATCGGAGAAAAATGTGTCAGTTGGTTATGGACACCTTGAAAACAATTCGACTTACACTGATTCCGTTGATTTGATAACAAAGATACGATGCATGTGATTGTATAAAAATAAAAAATCGTAATTATAAAGGTATGTGTGAGGAAATTTTTCGTTTTTGCCTTTCTCGTACAACTAAGTTGTACCGAAAGGCTCTCATTTCACTCCGAAAACAAACTTTTTATAGAAGCCTCTGAGACCCATAGTATTATATACCAATCCACTCAGCTCGACGAGCTGAGCACATGTCCGTCTGTTCGTGTGTATGTATGTGTGTATGTGTGTGTGTATGTGTGTGCACAAAAGCTATAAAAAATATTAGACAACTTTTCGTATAGTAATCCTTAACCGATTTTATCGCAACAAGTTTCATTCGACAGGGGACAAAGCCTTGTTGATCACTATTGAATTTTATAACGATCGGTCATTGCGTTTAAAAGTTATGAAGAAAATTGTACATTGGACCATAAAAACCCCATATAAGGTTGGTGTCTTAACTAAATGCGAGAAAGGCACCACCAACGCTAGGTGGATTAATCTGGGTTTTACCTTAAAAATTATGAACAAAAAAATTAATGAAACCTTAGTTTCGAGAGTATATTTGCTTGGTGTTAGATGCAAGCTCTCGCCTTCTTGTTCCCGTCGGATCGTTGTCGTGAATCATTTTCATCAGATTAATGTTTGACATTCTGGATACGTGTCCGGCCCACCGCAGTCTTCCGTTTTTCGCGTTGTGAACGATGGATGGTTCACCCAACGGCTCATGCAACTCGTGGCTCATTCGCCTCCTCTACGTACCGTCCGCCATCTGCACCCTACCTATGGTGGGGTTCGAAATTTCAAGTACGTGTTGGACCTCCACGATTATCGTCCAGGTCTTGTGTCCGTAGCGAACTACCGGCCTAATGAGCATTTTGTTGATAATCAGTTTGGTACGGCGGCGAACTCTATTCTATCGAAGCGTCTGGCGGGGCCCAAAGTACGTACACTGCCGGCCATAAGTTTGGGTTCACCCTTTAAAAAAAATGTTAAAGTGTTTTATACATATTTCTTTAGTCTTATGTCCGCTGGGTGATCTTTACGGTTCAATCGAAAGATAATTAGTAGATTTTTAGCATGAGATGTTCGACAGAATACATTCTTATTGGAAAGCATGTTGAAATTTGAACCACAGTTTCACTTTTTGTCCAAAATTAACATAACTGTTCAAATCTAAATTCTTTGAAAATGTACCGACAAAATTTAAATAAATATTTTTTTTCGTAATTACTTTATTCCTTTCTTGGTTTCAATTATACTACTCAAATCAAAAGGGAGTGGATGAAAGTAATGAAGATACAGATTCGATGAACACCGCAAACGAGCGGCAATTGTGAAATGAATAGAAACTGGATATTAGCAGATGGCCATATGTGAGAAAAGCATTGTTGAAATCGCTGTTTCGATTTCGATTGCAAATCACCAGTAAGAGATTCTGGCATGGACATGCTGGTTCGCTTTCGGTTTGGTAACAAGCGTAGATGAGCTGGCGGACCAACTGATTTTAACTTTAGAACAATTTGGATAACCTAGGACATCCGCTATAGACTCATTTGAATAGTGAATTACTCGCTAGGGCTCTAATGACTATTTTGGACATGCTGGAATACTTCCTGTTTGATACCAGAAGTAGTTGATCTGATAGACTAACTGATCTCAACTCCAGAACATTTGTAGAACCTAGAACATCTTCTATAAATTTATTTGAAAGGTGAAACATTAACAAGAGCCTTAAGTACTTACATATACAGGGGTTAGACAAAAAGGTTGAGATAGGTAAAATTATGTCGAAATTCAAATCAGCATAACTTTGCGTAGAATGATCCGATTTTGACGAAACCATGACCATCAGAAGCGGACACTCTTCTAGTATACTGCCCCCTTGAAAAACCTCATATTGGCGGTGGCCAGTGTTGTCCTACACTCAGTGCAAAAAATTCTGCTCTTTGATTTTACTCCATTTAAACGATTTTATAATCCTAGCTAAGTAAGTGTAACTAATAGAGGGATATTTGGATTTTCTAATTGTTATGTCAAACTATTGAAAAATTGCACACCAGAGCCACAGGAGCGCACGCACTGAAAATACACTGGAGTGATTTCACTGGAGTGTATTTTCAGCACGGGCACTCCTGTTGCTCTGACGTGCATTTTTTTGACAATTTGATATGACATTTAGAAAATTCAAATATCCTTCTATTAGTTGCCTTTACTTAGTTAAGACTATAAAATCGTTTAGATGGAGTAAAATCAAAGAGCAGATTTTTTCGCACTGAGTGTAGGACAACACTGGCGGTGGCCACCGGAGATGTTCCGGGTTTTTCGAGGGTATGTTCAAGATGCATTTTTCCACTGCTTGTCATTTTATGTGACGTTTACTTTCGTCATGTTTTATGCTTTCTCCAAAAACTTGAACTAATATGCCGGCCGATGGTGGGTGTAGAGAGAGAATCCATCAAAACTACGCAAAGATATGGCCATTTCCGTAAAAACGCTTCCAAAAACCTGATGAAATGATAACAGATCGGCATAATGCAAATATCAGTATGTACCTTCATGGCTTTGCGAGACGATGATTAAAGAAAAATTTCCAGAGTGATAGTGTCCACTGCCACCCTTTTAGCAGGCTCCAAGGGCCATCCAGAAGGGGTCGGGTTTGGCACCATCTGGAACTATGCATAATGGGTGTCGAAATTCATATTTTCCCAAGACGATGATTATAGGATCTTCATTAAAGATACATTTTGAGGACTCTGAGACTCTCTGTCCAATTTTTAACAGGTTTCGGGTGTTCTGCAAAAGTAACATTTGTTCAGGGTGTATGACCAACCCCGTACCATTTACACGAAAGTGGCCTGGCCATATCTCTGCTAAACCTAACAAATTTTCGATCTGCAGCCAGCATTGGTCAGCAAATTAGTTCTAGTTTCTGGGGAAAGCAGAAAACATTATGGCATAAAACGTCACATAAAATGTTGAGCAGTGGAAAAAATGCGTTGGGAAAACCCGGAACATCTCCGGTGGTCAAGAGCCAATCTGAGGTTTAGCATGGAAACAGCATAAAAGAATAGTTTCCGCATCCGATGGTCCCGGTTTCATCAAAATCGGATCATTCTACGCAAAGTTATGCCGATTTGAACTTTGACAAAATTTGGCCTATCTCAACCTTTTTGTCTAACCCCTGTACATGATGGGTTGCTATAGGTTTGGTTATGAATCAAGAACAAAAGATATATGCTGCTAAGAACCTCATAGTAATTGAGGATAACAATTCCAGGTTGTTACGGAAGGCCTTCGATATTCAACAATTCATTTTTCATTTATTTAGTTAACATCTAAACAGATAACACTGAATCAACAATTTGACGCCACAATACACGGTTCGAGGCCGCATCTCTCCATCTTCGAATACGCCCCACGCTCGCCAAGTCGTTTTGCACCTGGTCTGCCCATCTCGCTTGCTGCGCTCCACGCCATCTCGTACCTGCCGGATCGAAAGCGAACACCATCTTTGCAAGTTTGCTGTCCGTCATTCTTGCAACATGTCCTGCCCATCGTACCATTCCGGCTTTAGCTACCTTCTGCACACTGGGTTCGCCGTAGAGTTGGGCGAGCTCATGGCTCATTCTTCGCCGCCACACAGCGTCTTCTTGCACACCGCCAAAGATGGTTCTAAGCACCCGTAGTAGGCCCGACTTCTACAGATGATGCGCCTTCGTATTTCACGACTAACATTGTTATTAGCCGTTAGAAAGGATCCGAGGTAGATGAATTCCTCGACCACCTCGAAGGTTTCCCCGTCTATTGTAACACTGCTTCCCAGACGGGCCCTGTCGCGCTCGGTTCCGCCCTCAAGCATGTATTTCGTCTTTGACGCATTCACCACCAGCCCAGCTTTTGTTGCTTCACGTTTCAGGCGGGTGTACAGTTCTGCCACCTTTGCAAATGTTCGGCCGACAATGTCCATGTCATCCGCGAAACAAATAAATTGACTGGATCTGTTGAAAATCGTACCCCGGCTCTCCACATGACACCTTCTAGCGCAATGTTGAACAACAGGCACGAAAGTCCATCACCTTGTCTTAGTCCCCGGCGCGATTCGAACGAACTGGAGTGTTCGCCCGAAATCTTTACACAGTTTTGCACACCATCCACCGTTGCTTTGATCAGTCTGGTAAGCTTCCCAGGGAAGCTGTTATCGTCCATAATTTTCCATAGCTCTACGCGATCTACACTGCCTCCTTGAAACCAACGAACAGATGGTGCATTGGGACCTGGTATTCACGGCATTTTTGAAGGATTTGCCGTACAGTAAAGATCTGGTCCGTTGTCGAGCGGCCGTCAACGAAGCCGGCTTGATAACTTCCCACGAACTCATTCACTAATGGTGACAGACGACAGAAGATGATTGTAGGCGGCATTAAGAATGGTGATCGCTCGAAAGTTCTCACACTACAGCTTGTCGCCTTTCTTGTTCATTCATTTATTTAGTCTACATCTATACAGATAACACTGAATCAACAATTTGACGCCACAATACACGGTTCGAGGCCGCATCTCTCCATCCTCGAATACGCCCCACGCTCGCCAAGTCGTTCTGCACCTGGTCTGCCCATCTCGCTCGCTGCGCTCCACGTCGTCTCGTACCTGCCGGATCGGAAGCGAACACCATCTTTGCAGGGTTGCTGTCCGGCATTCTTGCAACATGCCCTGCCCATCGTACCCTTCCGGCTTTAGCTACCTTCTGGATACTGGGTTCGCCGTAGAGCTGGGCGAGCTCATGGTTCATTCTTCGCCGCCACACACCGTCTTCTTGTACACCGCCAAAGATGGTCCTAAGCACCCGTCTCTCGAATACTCCGAGTGCTTGCAAGTCCTCCTCGAGCATTGTCCATGTTTCATGTCCGTAGAGGACTACCGGTCTTATTAACGTCTTGTACATGACACATTTGGTGCGGTGGCGAATCTTTTTCGACCGCAGTTTCTTCTGGAGCCCGTAGTAGGCCCGACTTCCACAGATGATGCGCCTTCGTATTTCACGACTAACGTTGTTGTCAGCCGTTAGCAAGGATCCGAGGTAGACGAATTCCTCGACCACCTCGAAGGTATCCCCGTCTATCGTAACACTGCTTCCCAGGCGGACCCTGTCGCGCTCGGTTCCACCCACAAGCATGTACTTTGTCTTTGACGCATTCACCACCAGTCCAACTTTTGTTGCTTCACGTTTCAGGCGGGTGTACAGTTCTGCCACCTTTGCAAATGTTCGGCCGACAATGTCCATGTCATCCGCGAAGCAAATAAATTGACTGGATCTGTTGAAAATCGATCCCCGGCTGTTACACCCGGCTCTCCGCATGACACCTTCTAGCGCAATGTTGAACAACAGGCACGAAAGTCCATCACCTTGTCTTAGTCCCCGGCGCGATTCGAACGAACTGGAGTGTTCGCCCGAGATCTTCACACAGTTTTGCACACCATCCACCGTTGCTTTGATCAGTCTGGTAAGCTTTCCAGGGAAGCTGTTCTCGTCCATAATTTTCCATAGCTCTACGCGGTCTATACTGTCGTATGCCGCCTTGAAATCAACGAACAGATGGTGCGTTGGGACCTGGTATTCACGGCATTTTTGAAGGATTTGCCGTACAGTAAAGATCTGGTCCGTTGTCGAGCGGCCGTCAACGAAGCCGGCTTGATAACTTCCCACGAACTCGTTCACTAATGGTGACAGACGACGGAAGATGATCTGGGATATCACTTTGTAGGCGGCATTAAGGATGGTGATCGCTCGAAAGTTCTCACACTCCAGTTTGTCACCTTTCTTGTAGATGGGGCATATAACCCCTTCCTTCCACTCCTCCGGTAGCTGTTCGTTTTCCCAGATTCTGACTATCAGTTTGTACAGGCAAGTGGCCAGCTTTTCCGGGCCCATCTTGATGAGCTCAGCTCCGATACCATCCTTACCAGCTGCTTTATTGGTCTTTAGCTGTTGAATGGCATCCTTAACTTCCCTCAAGGTGGGGGCTGGTTGGCTTCCATCGTCCGCTGTACTGACGTAGTCATCTCCTCCGCTGCCTTGACTTTCATTGCCTGTACTCTCAGCGCCATTCAGATGTTCCTCGTAGTGCTGCTTCCACCTTTCGATCACCACACGTTCGTCCGTCAAGATGCTCCCATCCTTATCCCGGCACATTTCGGCTCGCGGCACGAAGCCTTTGCGGGATGCGTTGAGCTTCTGATAGAACTTGCGTGCATCTTGAGAACGGCACAGCTGTTCCATCTCCTCGCACTCCGCTTCTTCCAGGCGGCGTTTCTTCTCCTGAAAAAGGCGGGTCTGCTGTCTCCGCTTCCGTCTATAACGTTCCACGTTCTGCCGGGTACCTTGCTGCAGCGCGACCGCCCGCGCTGCGTCCTTCTCCTCCCGAACATGTCGCCTTTCTTGTAGATGGGACATATACCCGAGTAGCACAATTTAGACTGATTTGTTTGCAGCGACTCATATATAACTTAATTTGGTTGTAAATAAGTCACAGCAACTTGTATACGACAACCCCTTCCTTCCACTCATCCGGTAGCTGTTCAGTTTCCCAGATTCCGACTATCAATTTGTGCAGGCAAGTGGATAGCCTTTCCGGGCTCATCTTGATGAGCTCAGCTCCGATACCATTCTTACCAGCTGCTTTATTGGTCTTTAGCTGTTGGATCCTTAACTTCCCTCAAGGTGGGGGCTGGTTGGCTTCCATCGTCCGATGAACTGACGTAGTCATCTCCTCCGCTGCCTTGACTTTCACTGCCTGTACTCTCATCGCCATTCAAATGTTCCTCATGGTGCTGCTTCCACCTTTCGATCACCACACGTTCGTCCGTCAAGATGCTCCCATCCTTATCCCGGCACATTTCGGCTCGCGGCTCGAAGCCTTTGCGGGATGCGTTGAGCTTCTGATAGGACTTGCGTGTTTCTTGAGAACGGCACAGCTGTTTCATCTCCTCGCACTACGCTTCTTTCATGCGGCGTTTCTACTCCTGAAAAAGGCGGGTCTGCTGTCTCCGCTTCCGTCTATAACGTTATTTTGATGGAGATCCAGTCTTTTGGATGATTCCGAAATATGACCAACTTGCCCAAAGACAATAAAATCATGAAGACTGGCATGTCATAAGCGAGGATTCGGAAACGATCGGAAATTACCATTTTGTTCAGAAGCCTACAATTCCAGAAAATTCCGAAACATGTCCAACTTGTACAAAACCACAAAAAAGCTAGCTTTGTAAAATCATGAAGTATGAGAAGTCACTAGCGAAGTTTTACACCTCATAGAAATGGCCATTTTTGTTGGAGGATCAGGGTCCCAGAAGATTTAAAGACATGTCCAACTTGTTCAAAATTCCCTAAACTCAATCCATCGAGTTTTGCAAAACCATAAAGTTTAAGATGTCGCGAACAAGGTTCTCTAAATGATCAAAAATGACCATTTTCCCTGGAAGGTTTCAGAACATGTTCAACTTAGTTGTCCAAAACTTAGTATACGAATCAATCTTGTTTTGCAGAATCATGATGTTTGAGATGTCGGAAACAAGATTTTGAAATTGATAAAAAATAGTCATTTTCCCAGGAGCATCAGGATACCTGAAGATCCCCGAACATGTCCAACTTGTACAATTTCTTCCAAAACGAGCTCCATTGATCATTGATCCACAAATCTATTAAAAATTTGTCATTTCCCTCGGGGGTACCATTCCAGAAAATTACGGAACATGTCCAACTTGTTCAGAAACCTTCAAAATGAGTTCCATTATTTTTTTTATTTTTTTTTTTTTTGTGCAAGACCATGAAGTTTGAGATATTTCAAGCAAGGTTTCGTAAATGATCAAAACTGGCAATTTTTTGGGAGGGAGGCACTGTTCCGAAAGATTCCGGAACATGTCCAACTTGTCCAGAAACCCTTAAAATTGCCTCATTGATCTTGTTTTGTAAAATCATGAAGTTTGAGATGTCGCAAACGAGGCTTTATAAATGATTAAAAAATAGCCATTTTCTTCGGGGGCCATTTGGGAAGATTCCGGAAAATGTCCAAGTTGTCCAGAAACCCTCAAAATGATCTCATTCAAAATGATCAGTCATTCACATTCCACTAAAAAGCTCAAAATAATTTTCTTAATAAAATGTCCAACTGGTCAAGAAACCCTCAAAATGAGCTCCATTGATCTGGTTTTGCAAAATCATGATGTTTAAGAGGTCGCAAGCGAGGCTTCATAAATGATGAAAAAATGGAACCTTTTCCTTGGGGGCACCATTCCAGAAGATTCTGGAACATATCCAAGATGTCCAGAAACCCTCAAAATGAGCTCTTTTGGTCTTGCAGAATCATGAAGTTTCAGATGTATCATTGATAGAAAATGACCATTTTAATCGGTGGACCAGGTTTCCGGAACATTCCCGAACATGTCCAAACACTATGAGGATGGTCTCAATTGATCTTATTTTGAAAAATAATGAAGTTTGACATGTCGCACGTTGACTTATAGAAGTGCTAAAACGTATAGAAGTGTTCCCTCTGGTGCCAAAAAAAACTTACCACAATACCCCCCGGAATTCTCCCGGAACCAATCCCGGAATAAAAAAAAAAATTCCCATTTCCAGAAACTAGAGATCAAACCGATTGTTTTGAGGGATTTATTGTCACAATCGGTTGAGAAAAGCAGTGATTATATGAAAGCGGGAATTGTACGTTCAGGCTTTGAGGGTTAAGTGAAATCAAAGCTTCTTGTTTGAAGAAATCATAACGTGTGAATTTTTGACAATTTTCCAGCTTCTGATTTTTAAGAATTTGACGGTAAATCACTTATTTACTGTTTTTTAATCCCAGAAGCTATTTTAAAAACTTCGGCCAAATTTGTCAACTCTAACTAAATGTATGGGAAAATGCATACTATCCACTCTCTTAACTCTTACTGTACATGGCACTGCAGTTATGTTGCATTTGTTTTAGATTATGTATTAATAAAGACAATATTCATTTCGTAGTCAATTTCCGGTTCGAATGGAAACCCTAATTGAAACTTGTTTCAATGTTATTAATTTAAGTGTGAACTTTAACTAAACACCATCGAACTGATCCCACGCGATAATTATAGAGCACTGGAAGCCTCCAAAATACATTGACCTTGGCTTTCAAACGTCGTCGTCGTCGTCGTTTGCATGCTCCAACCAACTGAACGTTGAATGAAAATTCTCTCTGGCTGCAAATTGAAGATACAAATACAAATTGAAGCAACACCGTCGACGTCGTTAATAGCAGGGAACAAAACGCAGCGTGTCAGTGAATGACCAACATGTCTCGTGGATGGCCAGATCGGCATCTCAGATGACCCAGATGTAAGTTTGCCGCTTTGTGGGTACCTACTACCGTGACTGAGGACGGATTCGGAGCTGCCCGTCAAATCCCCAGCAGAAGACCAGTTTACTACAAACAGTATTTTCAATTGACGAGCTGCGAAAATGTTGTACGGTACACTGTTATTATGTACGTATAAGTGGCAGTTAGACATTTCATTCAGCCAGACAGCTGAAGGTCACGATCATCGAATATCGGTATGAATTTCACTTTCGGTCTCGTTTGATTTTACGATATAAGATGACTATGCTGCCTGTTTTTCACAGTTTTTTTTGTAATTTCGTAATTTGTAATTTAATTTATTTAGTTTTACGTGATCCTGTAGGTACAGACTTTATTTTCAAGATAATTTGATACGATGTTTAATTAAATCTATTCACCCAGCTTATCTAATTTGTCTAATTTATTTAATCAACCTCACCCTGAGGGGTACCTATACTGGGGCTGCCATTTACGCGTTTCGTGTTTGGTTGATTATTGCTTTTGAATTTTATTGAACAAATTCTATGAAAAATCACAAAAAATCATAAAAAAAATCTGGTGGTAAAAAATGGGGAAATTGATGTAGATCGAGAAATTGATAAAATTAGGCGGCGTAATAGCGACCTAAGTATATAACTATCCCTTTCGGTGGGAGACAAGGATAGCTTTGCGTTCAAATTTATTTGCAACCAAATCACTAGATACCTATGTGTTGCAATATTTTTAATGGGATAAGTGAGATAGAAATATTCAAATAAAATAAAAATAATAAAACTCCTCGGATTTGTTAAAGAATGTTTTGAAAATCCTCAAAGTTTTCCGGAAATTTTATTGTTGCCCCCTTAATTTAATATTTTGGGCAACAAAAAATCCGAGGGGGAGACATAATTTATTTCTAATATTTGTATCGGCTTTACTTATGAAAAAACTCCAGAAAACATACTTTGAAGGCGACAATTTCAAAGCTAACTCGCATTCATATAAGATTACTAAGTTCTACAATTCGAAAGATTGCAATGCTGTTAGGAAACGAACCCGTCACGCTGTACGCTCGAGGTCATCCGGTGTTGTTGGCAGCTGACCACAATTTGAATGGAAATTCTATCCGCTCTTAGCATTGAAATCATCTCCTAAATAAAAGTTAGCCATTTAGTTGCAGTGAAACACGCATCGATCACTGGAAATCATCGGAGTCGCTCGTGCAGAAGAAGAGCCTTCCGTGTGCAGAACTAACAGTCGTGACGGCACGCGGCTGCAGTTGTTCGGTTGTTACGACATTTGCAAAGATCTTCCCGATATCACCGCGCACACAATGGTCATTCTTGTGAGCCTCTGGAGATTTGTTCTGTTTTTCCAAGTTCGTTTATTTGGTAGGCTCAGGCGTGTATAACACTTTACGGAGCCATGGTTCTTTGCGATATATACAATCAATATCATTTATTTTTTCAGTTAGTAATAGAGGGGTAGAAGCCAGCGTACTCGTGGTGACTCGAGGTTAGATTACAATGTTTAAGGATGGACGGGGCTAAGGATTTTGGATCAGGGAATTTCAGCTTCTCATCCGGGTATTTGGCGTCAGGGACGATGTGGCGTGTCGTCGTGCTCGAGGAATGGTTCGACTGGGAGCATCTTCCGGATGGCAAGAGCTATGGTGCTCTATGGAACAGAAAGCAGAGACTAAACACAAAAAAAAAACTTTGAAGAAAGAAAAAAAACAAACTATTAGATTTTGATATCAGAAGCACAAAGAAAACTATAAATGGCCTGCATATAGACCACATCACGATCTCCCAAAACACCTCGAACTTCTCTGAAGGGTTGTTTACCTCGGGCCACTAGGGTATCCAATAATTGCTCTCTGGAGGCGTCATTTTCCGAGCAGGACCAAACTACGTGATCGATGTCATCATAACCGGCTCCGCACCTACATAAGTTGCTATCGACAAGGTTTATTCTGTACAGATGTGCGCTTAGTGAATAGTGATTAGACATAAGTCTCGACATCACGCGAATGAAGCCTCGACTTAAGTCCTCACCTCTGAACCACGCTCGCCCAGAAACTTTTGGAACTATAGAAAATAGCCACCGTCCAAGTTCGTTGTGTGTCCAATTTCTTTGCCAACTTTGAAGAGTACTCTGACGGACTAATGGGAAAAACTCGTTACTCGAGAATTGTCCACCTTTGCCAGCGAGTCTGCCTTCTCATTGCCGTAGATTGAGCAGTGAGAAGGGACCCAAGCAAAGGTAATCTTGAATGATCTTTCGACCAAAACACGCATCTGCTCTCTTATGTTTGTAAGAAAGTAAGATGCGTGCTTAACAGGTTTCATCGACCGGAGTGCCTCGATAGAACTAAGACTATCCGAGAAGATGAAATAATGGTCTACGGGCTGATTGGAAATTATCCCCAAAGCGAAGTTAATTGCTGCCAGCTCAGCAACATAAACCGAACACGGTTCCTGAAGTTTTTGGAAGGTGGTTGAAGTTACATTGAAAACACCGAAGCCAGTGGATCCGTTGATGCGAGAACCATCAGTGAAATATCTGTTGTTGCAATTGACATGTTCATATTTTTCAGAAAAAAGTGAGGGAATGGATATTTGTCGAAGATGATCTGGTATTCCTTGAATAGCATGTTTCATGGACAGATCGTATACAATTGAGGAACTGTCGTTGGTGAAGTGAACTCGAGGGGGATTATAACACGGAAGACAAAGATCTGATGATATGTAGTTGAGATAGACTCTCAGGAATCTTGAACGGCAAGTTAGTTCAAGCATATTATCGAAGTTATCTAGAACAAGTGTGTTACTTGTTCCACATTTGATGAGTATTCTAAGCGAGAGCTCCCAGTAACGGTGCTTTAAAGGAGTGACTCCAGCAAGCACCTCCAGGCTCATGTTATGCGTTGAATGCATACAGCCAAGGGCAATACGCAAACAACGATACTGAATTCGTTTCAATTTGATCAGGTGGCAATCAGCTGCTGAGAGGAAGCAGAAAGAGCCATACTCTAAAACAGAGAGAATAGTCGTTCTATAGAGTTTGATGAGGTCTTCCGGGTGAGCACCCCACCATGTTCCGGAGATAGAACGTAGAAAATGGATCCTTTTCCGGCATTTTTGTATCAAATACTCGATGTGGAGTTTCCAGGTACATTTGGAATCAAACACGACCCCAAGGTATTTAGAAGATAAAGATTGGTTGATGTCATCATTCAACAGCTTGAGTTTCAGTTGAGCAGGATACCGCTTCTTAGTAAACACAACCAACTGAGTTTTTTGCGGTGAAAACTCGATCCCCAAATGTCTGGCCCAAACAGTCAGATTATCTAGGGTACTTGAGGCATTCCACGGGGGCATGTCAGTCGATCCTGAGCGACCATTTCGAAAATATTTGAAACTCTGCACAGTTTTTCAATTTCATCTAAATCGTCATTTTTCGATATCAAATCTTCATATTGAGTCACGACTAACTTTTCAAAAGGGTGTATGTGAAAATGGTTCAAAAATATTTAAAAGCTGCACAGCAAAACGGAATGTTCAATTGTTATGATTTTTCAGCAAAGTTAGACAACTAAATGGTGATTCTTAAGAAAATGTGCACAGTAAAAAAAAATTTTTTTGCCTTTAAAAATATCATTTTGTCACAAAAACTCAAATATCTCAAAACCCTATCTTTTTTCGAACGTAATTTTTTAGGGAAAACGGTCCATTATATTAGCTATCTACCATAAAAATTTGGTGATGGTAAACTAATAAACAAAAAGTTATGACATTTCAAACATTTCACAATTTTCACATTTAGTAAAAAAATTTTTTCTGTGTAAGTTATTTCGAGAATTGCAGTTTGATGCAGATTTTATTGTTAAGGGACGTGATTTAAACAAGTTGTTTTCATGATATTTTGATTTAATTATTCATAGCATCTATAAGAAACTTAGACACGATCCAGTGTTGTGATCAAAAGTATTGATAGTGTCATAATTTTCATTGCACGTGACTGGCGAAAAATTCTTTTAATAGTGTTGAAACCTGTTGATAATAACGTTGATAGAAACATATCAGAAATGTTATTTTTAAGACAAAAATTTTATATACACGTGTACGTCTATAGTTTACCTGCAAAAAATATACCTCTTAGAGAATAGACTTTATGATCGGGAGGAAACGGGTATCTTCAACAACAACAAATGCATGATAGGTACATACCATGACAATGTTTCACGAAAAAGCAAAAAATTACTACTACTAAGGTTGTTAAAGATCTTATAGTAATTTTTTTCTTCAGTCAAGCAAATGACACCAAACTAGTCAGTAAAAACTTAAAAGTGATTTTGTTTATTGAAATATTACGAACAACATGAGTAGCCGCTTTCTCAACTGTTGTAGGCCGTTTGATGGAAAAAGTGTTCAAAAGAGTTACGAAATCTCACCGAAAGCACCATAGATAAACTGAAAGCGACTGGTTATGCTCCAATGTCCACATTGAATACAAATTTACGCATTTGCACGTCCTGCCGTCTAAACGTTGACAAAAGAGCAATCTGTATATCATCGGTTGAGCAGAGCGCAGGAAGTTCGAAAACGACAGCAACTGAGGAATTGCCAGATGTATCGACAACAACTGAGGAATTAGCAGAAGTATTAAGTGCTGAGAGCCTTGCCACCGTACCATCAGCGAAATCTGTTTCAACAAATCAATCGGAAGATGAGTGTATCCAAAAGGTCAACATCGAACGCTTTAACGAGGGCATAGCTGGGATAAAAGTGACTCCGATTAAATGGAGTAAGATGGACTACGTTTATTACCCGGAGAAAAAATACCGTGAAATAAACGAAGCTGTACGAAGAAACCTCTTCAAATTAGGACCTGATGATGTGGAAAATACAGACTACGATGAGGTAATTATAAATATGAAGGCAAGGTTCTCGAATGCAGCCACGACAAGGAAAGAAAAATTATTGATTTTGTCGATGCTGCCAAGTTCGTGGTCTATTCAGGATGCCATTGATGAGTTCAAAACCAATAGAAATACAGTAAAAGAGGCAAAACAATTGAAGAATAACTGTCTTTCAACCGAAAATACTAGGTCTAGTACTGCATTAACAGATGAGACAAAAGAAATAGTAGTTCAATATTTTGAAGATGATGAAGTAAGTCGAGCTATGCCTGGTCAAAAAGATTATGTATCAGTAAAAAAAGATGGAAAGCGTCAAGCAATCCAAAAACGATTAATGATGACGACTTTGAAAGAAGCGTACACACGCTTCAAGGAAATTCACGATAATATTAAAATAGGTAAGAAAATTATTTTGAGCTTTTTAGTGGAATGCTATTTCACCTATAAGACGAGTTTGAACAATATTGAATTCCAAGTGTCTTGTACTCGACTCTGACCAAGTCGAGTCCGGCACAAGACACTGAAGACGGCCTTACTGTTGAGGTCGAAATACGTATCTGTCAGGATACAATTAAGTGGTGGAATTCAATGGGATTGTTAAAACTCGTCTTATGACAGGTGATTAAAATAGGTTTTTCCTCAGTTGCAAGCCTTCGGCCAAGGCAATGTAAGCTTCTTTCCAATTCAGGAACACATAATGTGTGTGTGTGCACAACCCATGAGAATATTAATCTTATTTTACATAGTTTGAAAAGAATCAATTTAACAAAGGATATTAAAATGTTAACTGGTAGTCTTTTGTGTGAAAATACAACATCAAATTGTTATCTACGATCTTGTTCGGATTGTCCAGATTCTTCATCATTGGAAAATACTTTATTCGCTGAGTTTGAAGAAAAATATATTGATCAGTTATCATTTGAGCAATGGGTGACCACGGATAGGTGTGACATAGAAACTATTGTAAAACCTGTAGATGAGTTTGTGTCATATTTTGCTTGAAATTAGAAAGTTTAATCCCTCACGATTTCATTAAAACAGAACAATCCAGCTTTTTAAAAATACGAAAAATACATTACAAAATGATGAATTTTAGTCATTTGTGATTTTTCTGAAAATTACAGCTTTGTATTGCAAGATGAAGTGCAGTCCCATCACTGGAACGTACAACAAGCTACAATTCATCCATTCGTTATTTATTTTAATGGAAGTACGCAAATTGAACACTTAAGTTTTATTATAATTTCCGAAGATTTAAGACACGATTCAGTATCCGTAAACTTGTTCATTGAAAAAATGATTAACTTTTACGCGTTGATAAGCATAAAGAAGTCAAAAGATATATTTCATGTCTGATGGAGCAGCGTCGCAGTACAAAAATCGTAAGAATTTTTCGAGCCTATGTCAATTTAAATCAATGTACGGAATTGATGCAGAATGGCATTTTTTGCTACATCACATGGCAAAGGTCCTTGTGATGCTATTGGAGGAACAATAAAGCGCATGGCCACAAGAGCAAGTTTAGCCAAAGAACGTGAGCATCCAATTAAAACTGCGAAAGAACTTTTGATTGGGCAAATCGTAGAAAAGAAAAAGATTTAACCAAATTATCATTTTGTTTTACTACTACTGAAGAGTACGAAATAAAGGCTTCAGAGCTCAGCGAGCAATTTAATAACGCGAAAACGATCCAAGGAACCCAAAAATTTCACTGTTTCATTCCATTGTCGGAAAATAAAATTAAAGCAAAACTATACTCAAACTGTGCTGATAATAATTCAAAAGTGTTCGATATTTTAAAAAATTGAATAAAAATAAATAAAAATAAGTATTAATAAACTGTTTTCATGATATCATAACCCATACCAAAATTCAAACCCAAAACTCTTAGAGTTTCTATAACAACATTGTGTAACTGCCACATTTAATTTAATACTTAGGATAATATTAATTCATTTTTATTTATTTATACATATAATATTTATACATATAATATACATAATATCGATGAATACATAAATATGGAATATCATACAAACAACTTGTTTAACTCACGCAAGGCCCTTAACAATAAAATCAGCAGAAGTCGTCGATTCTTGAAAAAAAAAAATACACGGAAATTTTTTTTTGTTTACTATATGTGAAAATTGTGAAATGTTTGAAATGTCATAACTTTTTGTTTATTAGTTTACCATCACCAAATTTTTATGGTAGATAGCTAATATAATGGACCGTTTTCCCTAAAAAATTTACGTTCGAAAAAAGATAGGGTTTTGAGATATTTGAGTTTTTGTGACAAAATGATATTTTAAAGGCAAAAAATTTTTTTTACTGTGCACATTTTCTTAAGAATCACCATTTAGTTGTCTAACTTTGCTGAAAAATCATAACAATCGAACATTCCGTTTTTGCTGTGCAGCTTTTTAAATATTTTTGAACCATTTTCACATACACCCTTTTGAAAAGTTAGTCGTGACTCAATATGAAGATTTGATATCGAAAAATGACGATTTAGATGAAATTGAAAAACTGTGCAAAGTTTCAACTCAATAGAAAATCATGAATTAAAAATTTTCTTAAATTTTGATGCTGTTGCTTGGAATCGCTCACTTTGCAATGGTCCTTGCAAGACAGCTGCACATGGACCTCTTAGAGAGACCACGGCATCATCTGCAAGTTGTCTGAGCGTGCATTGTCCTTCCAAACAATTGTCAATATCTTTGACATAGAAATTATAAAGCAAGGGACTTAAACATGATCCTTGGGGAAGGCCCATGTAACTATTTCTGGAAGTTGTCAGAGTGCCGAGTGTGAAGTTCATTTGTTTTTCTGACAACAAATTGTACAAGAAATTATTTAAAAATACAGGTAGTCCATTACTGTGCAGACTTTCTGACAGTACTTTTATGGAAACTGAATCAAAAGCGCCCTTAATATCCAAGAATACTGAAGCCAATTGCTCCTTGTGCGCAAAGGCCAGTTGTATATCTGAAGAAAGCAACGCTAGACAATCGTTTGTTCTTTTACCTTTACGAAATCCAAACTGAGTATTTGACAGTAATGCATTTTGCTCGACCCAATGGTCGATTCTTGAGAGGATCATTTTCTCCAATAATTTTCTCATGCATGATAGCATGGCAATCGGTCGGTATGAATTGTGATTAGACGCTGGTTTCCCAGGCTTTTGAATAGCTATTACTTTGACCTGTCGCCATTCAGGTGGCACAATGTTGTACTCCATGAAACAGTTGTACAGGTCAAGTAATCGTCTTTTTGCGATATCTGGGAGGTTTTTAAGAAGATAGAATTTGATGTTATCGCATCCCGGAGCAGAGTTATTCGATGAAAGAAGAGACATAGAAAGTTCCAGCATTGTGAATGGTCCACCCAAAGAACCGGGATCATTGACTGATTCTCGAAATAGCGGTTCTGCTGGTACGGAATCTGGGCAGACCTTTTTTTGCGAAGTTGAATATCCATCGATTGGAGTATTCTTCACTCTCATTGGTGGAAGTGCGGTTCCGCATGTTGCGGGCCGTTTTCCAAAGTGTTGTCATTGAGGTTTCTCGCGATAGTCCCTCGACAAAACGTCGCCAGTAGCTACGTTTTTTAGCCTTGAGAAGATTTTTGAGCTTTCTTTCAAGCCTCAAATACTCTTCGAAAAGCTCAGACCTTCAGACCTTCAGACCTCAGCTCAGACGTGTTTACGGAAGGCCTTGAAGGCATCAGATTTCTCAGAATACAACTTAGTACATTCATCATCCCATCCAGGAGTGGCTGGTCTTCTTATGACAGATGTACTTGGAACGCGTCGTTTCTGAGCTTCTAGTGCGCTTTTTTTAATTAATTCGGTAAGGAATCGATATTCATCCAGCGGTGGATTCAATACCAATATTTACCGCCGATGCAAATTTTTGCCAGTCAATGTTCTTCGTGAGGTCGAAAGGAACATTAACTGGCTCAGATTGTTGATAGCTACTATTAATTGTAGTAACTATCGGCATATGGTCACTACCGTGGGGATCTTGGATAACCTTCCACGTGCAATCTAACGATAGTGAATTTGAACATAAAGACAGATCAATACGGCTTTGTTGACCATTTGGTCCTATTCGAGTTACTTCACCAGTGTTCAAAATATTCAAATTGAAATCGTCACACAAATCATAGAAAATAGGCGCTCTATAATCGTCATACGTTTCGCCCCATCCAATACCATGTGCGTTCATATCAACCAATATCAATACTGGAGATGATAGGAGGAGACTGCGCTCCAAAAATGTCAAAGATTAATAGAGGCATTTGGAGGAATGTACACTGAAGCTATGCAAAGATCTTTATTCTTCACATTTACGTGGCATATGACGATTTCTAAGCCAGAAACAGTCGGAATGGGAATTCTGTAGAAGGAGTAGCATTTTTTGATCCCCAAAAGAACGCCACCATAATGATCATTCCGATCTTGGCGAATAATATTAAAATCGTGGAAGTTGATTTCGTCTTCGGAAGAAAGCCATGTTTCACAGAGTGCAAATATGTCGCAATCGGAATTGCGAATCAAAAACTTGAACACGTCTAATTTATTTTTAAGACTATGACAGTTCCACTGCAGCACAGTGATTGTATCTTGTGTACTAGCCGTATTACCCATCGAAAGATACAATTCCTGCAAGAAGGGGCCATGAAGCAGTCAATTGCTTCAGATAACTTTCCACTGTTGGTATAAAGAGGTCAATGATTGGCCTCAATGAATTCGGAATATTGAATAAATTCAAAAAACGGTCCACAAGGTCCTTAAAGGAGATCAATCCTCGCTTGGATGGAGTACTTTTTTGGGAAGAACGAACTGTAGTTTTTCTTTCATTGATTCTCCTAGCCGGATGTTTCTTGGAAACATCGGTTGTGGGCTATGGCGGGAATGTCTTGCTGCAAGATGGATCCAAAGGAGCAGTGAAGACAGGTTGCTTCGGGATTTTAAATAATCCCCCATTGCCTTCAGATTTGGGCAAGCTTTTATGGATGACTTTTGATTTCTTACGGCGCAATCCCGGGGAAGACGGTTGCTTCCTCTTTTCGGGCACGTGTACCTCCGTAGAATCATCCATATCAGCTGCGTCAGAGTCCAATTCGTCAATGCATATGGAATCATAATAATCACTCACTTGAAAGTTAGCTGAAATAGCAGCCTTTGCAGTGGTATTGGCGGATGTGTCTTGCGCTTTAACCATTTCCGCATAAGTCTGCTTGGAGCGCTGTACCAACGAGCGCCTCACTTTTTGGGTGCACTTTCTGTACACCGGGCAATCTTGCAAACCATGGGCAGGAGCCATACCGCAATAAGCACATTTTGTGGCTTGTTGCTGGCAGGATTCCTCCCGATGTCTTTCGAAACATTACGAGATTTGTTCTTTGTAGAAACATCCACTTTTGAGATTACTTTCAGCAATCGCGATCATACCATAGAATGGAATTTAATTACCCACCAGATTTATGTACAAAAATTGTATGCGACCTTACGATTTTGCAAGCTTTAATTACAATATTTGTTTGTGAGCAATGGACAAACATTTTTTATAAGAATCTAACAATTTTGCATATGCCCAGTTCTAATACAGGTTTTGGTAGATTCTTATACAGAATTGTTAGAAAATCTAACAGTCGCTGGTTGGGTGTGCAGACGCAAAAGGGGTTATTGGAACAGAATATGGCCACATGAAGGAATAAAAAACCAGATTAATCCACCTAGCGGTGATGGAGCCTTTCTCGTGTGTTAAAAATAGTATTTTGGTAATAACTTCTGAGCCCATAGACCGATCCGGCCAATTTCCAATAGGAAACAATAGGATTATGCGTCAAATGAAACTTGTTGCAAGCAAATCGGTTAATGATAAGTGCCTAAAAAATGGGTGAGAGTTTTATATTGTGCCTTATAAAAAAATTTTTTTGGTCATAACCTCTATCTGTACAATTTTCAATAGGAAACAATGGGACAAGATTCTGCGTCGAATGAAACTTGTTACAGGCAAATCGACTAACAGCAAGTGACCAAAAAATAAGTAAGTAAATTTTCTTGTGAAAAAACGTATTTTGGCCATAATTTTGAATCCCATAGTCCGATTTGGTCGATTTTCAATACGAAACAATGGGACAAGATTCCGCGTCGAATGTTGCGAGCAAATTGGTTAAGGATGAGTGCCTGAAATATGAGTGAGATTAGTTTGCGCACACACATACACACACATACAAACTGGGCTGGGCTGCCAAATGGTGAGTTGACATCTGGGAAGGAGCGACCTACACAGCTCTGGTCCTCACAAGTTCCAATCTCACGCTTCCACGGGTCTTCCGATGACAATTGACCGCCAGCTAAGGGTTGCGTACTTAGCTGGTAGTGCAGCCTGGGCACTGTTGTCCTTCTGACATCAGCTAGAGTGAGTGGGTGCGACCAACGGGACCATCGTCCCTAACCCCTAATCCCAAGGCGTTAAGCGACCCGTGCCGAGGGGATGCATGGCCAGGGGGTGAAATAATGAGCTAGGCCTTTAACGGAGCCTGTGGGGTACCTGGGCACCCTCCACAGTAATTGTCCCTTACCGCGTCATGCTGGGCTCTGGCGTGGTGGACCTCTTTTCCCGAGCAACTCGTGGGACCAAAATGGAAAACCAAGTCAATTCTTCAATTAGTGGTAGTAGTGTAGGCGACAACCCCTTCGCAAGAGGTGGGTTGTTCAGGTCTCCGCCTAGGAGGCCAGAGGCAATAGTCGGCAGCTCAGTGTGCAGCTCCAGTGTGAGTCACTTAACCATCTCCCAGGTTCCGCCGGTAGAGGTTATAGACGGCCCATGGCTTGTGAAGGCGATGAACCGCAAACGCGATGGGCTTTCGGCCTTCGAGGTGGCGACGGAACAGCTGGACGCCATCATCGACTTTGCGTCATCGAAGCATAATATCAGTAAGGAACTCAAGAGGAGCTTGCTGAAACTTCGAAAGTCGATGCTGGACGCCAAGCTGGAGAGGGCGGTCGGGACGGCCAAGTGTAAACCCGTGAAATCCGTGGAGTCGAGGTCTACCCAGACTGAGGCCCAAGGATTCGCGGACTCGGGCAAGGTCGAATCGACCGAGGGCGTGCCAGCGAAGACGGTGGTGCCCAGACTGAGGCTCAAGTATTTGCGGGCACGTCGGCGGTGACTGCTCCAACGGGGAGACAGTCTCCAGGGGATGAGCTCCCTGGGGGCCGCTCCAAAACGCGGAGGGTTACTGCCCCGAACAAGGGTAGTGGGGCTGGGAAGCTGAACCCCGGCCAGGTACCTCCAAAACTGGGGGAGGAAGGACCTGGAAAGGTCCGTCCACCCAGGAAAGACGGTGGTAAGGAGTTACGGCAGGCTGAGAGCTCTCAGCCGCACCAGACCAGGGAAATTGAGGGGGATGACGCCTCCTGGACCCTGGTCAAGAACAAGAGGAAACCGAAGACGTCAAGGGCCGAAAAAAAGGCCCAGGCGAATGAGGATAGTAGGAAGTCTAGGGTAGGGGCCAATCGCTCCAGGGGCGATGCCCTAGTCATCAAAACAGACGAGGCTAAGTACTCGGACGTCTTGAAGGCGATGAGAAGTGACGTCAAGCTCGGTGAACTCGGCGCCGACGTACGTCGAATAAGACGTACCCGGATGGGCAAGATGATCCTCGAGCTGAAGCGGGGCGTCTCGCAAAAGGGCGCCGCCTACAAGAAGTTGGCGGAGGAAGTCCTAGGCGAGACGGTCAAGGTGAGGGCACTCACGACGGAGGTGAATCTAAGGGTTAAGGACCTGGACGAGATCACCGAAGTCGAAGAGCTCGTCACGGCACTGCGGCGACAGTGGGAAGTGGAGACGCCCACCGCAGTCGTTCGGCTACGGAAAGGTCCGGCAGGGACGCAGGTAGCATTGGTTCGCCCTGAACGGGCGCCTCCAAGGTTGTCAAGTTAGGGAGCGTCAAGGTGGCATGGTCGATATGCCCTGTGGGCATATACGAGCAACCCGAAGTTTGCTTCAAGTGCCTGGAACCTGGGCACAAGCAATGGGACTGCAAAGGCCCTGACAGAATCAATCTCTGCCGACGCTGCGGATTGGAGGGACATAAGGCACAATGCTGCACGAACCCTCCCAATTGTTTGATTTGTTCCAGCAAAGCTGTGAACAGCAAGCACCCCATGGGGGGTTCGGTGTGCTCGGCGTTTAAGCGTGCTACAAAATCATAGTGCAGGTAACGCAGCTGGCTTGAATGTCAGATATTACCCCGGTGAAAATTGTTCTCGATTTTGATCCGATGGGCACAAGAATGTGTGTAATGCAGCGAGCAAGGAAGGTGGATCGATCAGATGGAAGAGGATTTGCAGACCCTCCAAAAACTACATGGACCGAGCTGAAAAGAAACGACTTTTATGTACTCTGTAGAGGCCTTAGTCTAAATAAATATTAAAAATACTTGTAACACAGGTTACTAAGGTTAGCCAATACGATTATAAATAGGGGGAATGACGGCTTTGGCAGGTTTTGTTCTATTATTGTCAGGGGGGTTTTTTATGACTGATTATGCTCAAATTTGGCCTAAACATTCTTTGCATATCAAAGTATATTGTGGCCAAATTTCATAAAGTTTGGTCGACAAAACCCCCCCTGACAATAATAGAACAAAACCTGCCAAAGCCGTCTTTCCCCCTAGTTGAGAACATTTAATAGACAGCAAAGAATTACTATAAAACTAAATAGACCACCTATTCAAACCAGAGGCAAAAATGCAAAATCTAGCGCCTTCAATCACAAGGCTCAATGGAGACTCCGATTACATTTTAATGAAGTTATGTAATATACTGCAAATGGGTCATCATATTTGCCACTGATGACCTTTGTCAATCTCTTTGTTGATAGCAGCGACAGCCCAGCAAAGCCCAGTACGTGATCAATGACATGCTTATAAAGCGCTGCCATAGTTTCTACTGAAACTTCATTACTTCAGACTAGTAACGTTTTAATTCCAATTGACAAATCAGACTAAAAGAATAACCTTATAGCTACTAACACAACACAATAAACTTCCCATAATTTTTAAATGGCTGAGATTAATCAGCAATTTCAATAAGCCGTTGTTTGATGTGATTGAAAACCTTTGCGCTCAGCCAGATTTGTTCTACTCGCAAGCACTCACCGGATAACGAAACGTAATCCGAAGAAGCATTGGCGCGTGTCAGGAATTGAGTAAAATTTCATTGCCAAGATATCGCTAGCCTTCACGCAAGCGAACGCATCGTGTGACTAAACGGACTAATTTCGATTTCATTTCCCGTCACATTTCAAGAAATACGATCGAAAACGTTAAAAAATGTATACGGCAACCTCTTCCCGTATGGTGCAGCATAGCTGAAAAGAATTGAATTTCGGATAGTATGCGGCACTTATCAAGAACGTGATGCGTGTAAATTAAGGTCCCATCACGACTGACTGACAATGTTTTGTCATCGGATTTCTTCGCCGTGTTCAGTGTCATTCCGGCATAATAACATTAAGACGGTCGCGATGATGTGTAAAGTACTTAGTAAATGAATCGTGATATTGTGACCTAGAAAACACCCCCAGTCCAGAAGAACGCTGTGACTGACGATAAAATTAGGAAGCATTAAGTAATAATTGGAACGCTGCTGCAGAGTAGTCACATGGCAGGCTATTCTCGTCATTTAGCAATCTTTACTGGCTTCATTAACAGCTTGAACGACCATGCATGAGCTCTTTAATTAATGAATGATCGTAATTGGCGGAAATGATCCTATCAATTTGCATAAACATCGCGGTACTTGATAATTTCAGTTTATTAGTGCTGTAATTCGAGTACCATTTAACCCGCTTGTTACTAGTTAGTGGCTGATTGATCACCGTTTAAAAAGGCATTATAAAAATGCGACTCTCATGTGAAGATAGTGCTGCTTATGAGACAATACGACGATTACTATCAGTACATCGATCCTATCAGCGATCGACGTGAAAAAGGAGTCTATCAAAACGACTACTTTGATTTCTATGTAATATATGTAGATCGATAATACACGATGATACGAAGAGTATTATGATCGTCATTATGATCAAATGGGAACGGTTGAATGTTATTATTTTGACTCTTGCCATGCATATAATAAGTCACGATCTGAGGGGGGAGGGTACATAAAAATGAATTTCTGTCTGTCCGAGTCTTATGGACTCGAAAACAACTGAACCGATCGGCGTGAAATTAGTAAATAGGGGTTTTTCGGGCCAGGGAAGGTTCTTAAGATAGTTTAAGAAGACACCTCTTTCCTCTGGAAGGGGAGAGGGTGGTCTCATACAAATGAAAAACACATTTCTGCACAACTCAAGAACTAGTCAAGCGAATGAAAGCAAATGTGGAGGTTTTTGATGACAAGAAATGTTTCTATGATGGTGCGAGACCCCTCCCCGCTCTAGAAGGGAGTGTTCCTATACAAATAAATTAAACATTTTTGCATAATTCGAGAACTAATCAAGCAAATGGAACCAAATTTGGCATGTTTTGAAGGCAAGATATGTTTCTAAGGAAATTCGAGACTCCTCCCCGTTCTGGAAGGAGTGGGGCCAATACACAAATAAAACACAGATTTCTGCATAACTGGACTAATCAAACAAATGGAACCAAATTTGGAATGTGGGAAAAAACAGTTTTGACGATTGTTCTGCGATTATGTATATTTGCCCCTTTTGAATTTTTCATCGTCTCACTCGAGAAATAGATTTTTGAAGGGCCAAATAAAAGCGAATTGCAGAGCAAAAGTCAATTAATTTTTGGGCGAGACGAAGTTCGACGGGTTGGCTGGTAGTGAATATACATCAATCGACTCAGAAAACTCCAATTTGTTAATTTCAAAAATCTAAAACAAAACTCGAAAAAGTGCTGCACGTATGAACGGGCCTGAAAAATTCGAATCTGTGTCAAAAGGTCGAAGGTCAAAAGGTCGAAGGACAAAAGGTCGAAAGGACAAAAGGTCGAAGGGTCAAAAGGTCGAAAGAACATAAGGTCAAAGGGTCAAAAGGTCGAATATCTAAAACAAAACTCGAAAAAGTGCTGCACATATGAACGGGCCTGAAAAATTCGAATCTGTGTCATAACGTCGAAGGTCAAAATCTCGAAGGACAAAAGGTCTAAAGAACAAAAAGACAAGAAATGAGATGGGAGTTGTTAGTAGTGACAAGTGAGATGCAAGATGGAAGTAGTGAGCATAGATAAATGAGAATTGAGAAGAGAAAAGTGAAAAAAGTGAGAAATGGAAGAGAAGAAATAAGAAGTAAATAGTGACAAGTGAGAAATGTGATGTGATGTGAGAAGTGAGGAACGGAGAAGTAAGAAGTGAAATGTAAATTAGAAGTGAAAAGGAAGAAAGAAGAAAAAAAGTAACATATATAGTAAGAAAGAAAAAGAACAGAAGAAGAAAAAAGAAAAAAAGAAAGAAAGAAGAAGGAAGATGGAAGAAGGGAAAAAGAAAGAAGAAAAAAGGAAAATAAAAGAAGGAAGAAAGAAGAAAATAAGGTGAAGAAGAGAAGATACAATGAAGCAAAACAAAAGAAAGAAGGACGAAGCAAGTAACAGGAAAAAAAGAAAGATGGAAGAAATGAGGAACAAAGAAAATAGAAATAAGGAAGAAAGAAGAAAACAAGAAGAAAAATAGAAGAAATAAGGAACAAAGAAGAGAGAAATAAGGAAGAAAGAAGAAGGAAAGAAGAAGGAAGGATGAAAGAAGGAAGAAAAGAAGAAGGATGAAAGAGGTGGAGGTGGTCCCTAACCCTGCACTTCCTGGACAACCCTGGATGTCTGTTGAGCAGTTTGCTTAGGAAGAAAAAAAAACACAGACACACATACACACACACATACAGACATCACCTCGATTCGTCGAACTGAGTCGATCGGTATATAATACTATGGGTCTCCGGGCCTTCTATCAAAAGTTATTTTTTAAATAAGAAAAATTATTTTGAGCTTTTTAGTGGAATGTCTTCACTTGTCATAAGACGAGTTAATACAATCCCATTGAATTCCACCACTTAATTGTATCTTGACAGATACATATTTCGATCTCAACAGTAAGGCCGTCTTCAGTGTCTCGTACTTGTCGAGTCAAGTGGAATTCAATGTGATTGTATTAACTCGTCTTATGACAAGTGTTTTTTAAAGTAGTCCTATAGCCTTTCGGTACAACTTTGTTGTACGAGAAAGGCAAAAATATATAAGAAAAGTCTAAAATAACACTAATAAGTAGATAGATCCTATTTTTCATATTTGTTTATATGTATTATACAATTTCTCGCCGAACGCAATTTGTTGCAAGCAAATCGGATGAGCATAAGTGTCAATAAAGTGATTTTGTATTGTGGTTTTGAAATTTGTATTTTGGCCATAACTTCTGATCCCATTTTTTATGTCCTCTCAGATGAGCTAATGGAGATCCTTTGCCGAAGGCGGGAGATTCAAACCGTGATATGTAAGGGTAGCGTATTAGATGGTGAAATGAAATGAACCGCATAGTTTCAACTTATAAATCAGACTGAAGTATATTTATTAATCTTCATATTGATAGCTTCTCGGCTCAGCCGAGTATATCACTGCTTATGTATATGTGAGCACAATATCAATATGCATTGCGAGTACGGGTAGAGTACACAACACCATTATGATCCGGCCAATTTTCAGTAGGAAATAATGGGACAGGATTCTCCGTCGAATGCAATCCGTTGCAAACAAATCGATGAAATCTAAGTGCAAAAAGGTGAGCTAGGCTTTTTTGCACGCTTTTTTCACAATAAATAGTATTTTGGCCATAATTTCTAAGACAAAGTCCGATCCGGCCAATTTTCAATAGGAAACAACGAGACAAGTATCCTCGTCGAATGCAACTTGTTACGATTAAATCGATTTAGGGTAGGACTGAAAAAAAAACAACTTAAAATGGTTGAGAAAGTAGAAGGAAAGAAGAAAACAAGGGTTAATATACAAAAAAATGTCGATTCTGAGGTAGACCTGTGCGCCAATTAAAAATGTATCTTCGGCGTCGTGATAGATCACTTTCAGCCAGCGACGGCGGAGTGGCGGCGTCACGCCGTTGGCAATCGGTGGCGGCGTGGGTCGGTAAGCTATATTTCAGGAAATAAAAATTTTCCGAAATTCTTCCATAAATTTCTCCGTAAAGTCCACCAGGAAGTGCTCTGAAAGCTGCTCCAGGAATTGCAGTTCCTCTAGGAAAATCCTCCACGTAGTTCCTCTAGGAAGTTCAATTTGAAATTTTCATTGAGCATTTTCAACCCCCCTCCCCCTTCCTCCTATGTCTCACTTTTTGTGTGAAACTTCTGAAAATTTTGTATGAATCGTCACCCTTCACTCAAACCCCACCCCCTCTCCCACTAAGCGATACGTAATTTGCGGACGCTACCAAATGGTATTGATTTGGGTACATGGTATGAATTCAAGGAGCAGTTCCCCTATATAACAAAAAATTTCTCTGTGGACGTTTTCAAAAAAGTATGAAACAAAATTATATCAAAATTGTTAAACATGACCTCACAGATTGCACAAGATAGGGTCTACCGCCTTGTTTATATTTACTGTTGTTGTTATATAGTTAGTATCATAATTTTATGGCAGAATTTTAGAATTTTGAAATTAAAAATCCCAGCTTAGCGCCATTTCAGCAGTTAAAAAGTACTGCTAGCATTCCGGGTATTTGGGTGACGATTTTAATGCGACACGGAGACAATTTATGTTTATATGTTTTTTTATTGGCTAAAATAAAAACATGCCTCAAAATTCGAACAGGTTTTAAATCGCGTCAATAAATCTTTATTTATTGTCTATGAATAATAATGAGTTGGGAGTTTGTTTGTCACGCTTTGTCTTACAAACTGATCAGCCGATTTGCGAGATTTTGCTTCTGTTCTATTAATCTTCGGACCACAGTGTTCGTGTAGAATGTGTAGAAAAATTCTAAAAATTGTTCTAAAAAGTAGAACGTTGAAACGCAAAAGCACAGACAAACAGACATAACACTCGTCAAACTTCCATCGTTCACTGATTTACTCAGGGCCGGATTTATGGGGGGGGCGGGGGAGCCGTGGCCCTGGGCCCTAAATCTTATGTACCAAAACCAACCTTTTTTGTACATTTTGGGGCCCCCACATACCGTCGGCCCCGGGGCCCCCTTCCGGCTAAATCCGGTCCTGGATTTACTGGTCAGTTCAAATAATCATTAGTTGGCCAATCGATCACTTGTGGCGCGCGCATCGTTTTTGCTCGATTTTGACGTTTGCTCACTACCGCCATCTGGTTAGTGATTTGCCCAACTAACTGAAATCAACAGATGTCGTTAGTGTTTGAACGACGATGAATTTGATGGGTAAATGTTCAATGTGTTATGTCTGTTTGTCTGTGGCAAAAGTTTGGTAAATTTTAACGAATTTTAACTGATGCAGTCAGCTGAGTAGTTGCAATTACAACTATGTACAATTCTCTAATGAATGTACTAACGAATGAAAATATCGATAAAGAGAAATCGAACAATGCCCCATATGCCGCATAGACTGGACACTTAACACCAATCATTAGACAATAGACGAGGCATTTACACAACACCTGGTAGACTAGCGGAGATTTTCCCAAAAGTTTCCTCATTACTAGCTTGGAAATCGAACACAAACTTGCATTATTAATTCTGTTCAATCATCGACGAGATGCCAAAAGAGATATAGTAGCTGGAATCTCCAAGCAAAAAATGAGCTGCCCTCTCCATTCTAATGTCTACAGTTCAATGTTTTTGAAAAATTCCAGCTCAACAACCACCCCTACTTCCTTTCAGCATGAGGTCGCCCTCCTAATAATGACTAATTATGAATGTTTCATGCAGATCTCGTTCCTTCGAAAACATCAGCATTCCATTCTTCCTGCGTGGCACACTAAAGCACTATAATTGTGCTACAACGCATAATCATTTCCATCCAACCTGCAGATTAACTGCAACCTTCCACTGTGAATGCTTGGCGGATAATTTCCGCTCTTCTCCCACATCTCCATGCCCAATTCAACCAAGCCAATCAAAAACCTTCCCAAGGAGGTGTGGATTAATAGCAGTCGTAACTCACCACAATTCAATTCAAACAACAACACCACCCTATAATGATGTCGAACAAGATATGTAAATACCTATCCTAATATGCTTAAGAACTGTGACTGTGTCGTCGTCCGTCAGCAGATTGATTCTGTTCGCCAGTCAACACGCGCCACCTAATCGCTCACAAAGAAGAATCCCTAGTCAAGGCCCAAGCATATTTCCAGCTCGACCTCGAAAATCAGAGTTCTTACATCCTACTCTACAAGAACGTCGAACATTCGGACGATCAACGGATATGTTGTACATCGTGCTTTGCTAAACATTGATGATCACCACCCATTACGACGCCGACCTACCTCTATCACGGTGCCAACGGACACGGCATGTAATTATAACATGTTTTCAATCAACTTACACCATGTTTCCGAATATCTTATTTTCCACATCGTTGTCGAAAGGCTGATAGATTTAAAATGATGTACCCGCACGCACTACTTGAGACACCGGCTCTCGCAGAGAAGCATTTGTTAGATTGAATTGGTGTAAATGAGCTGTTTTAGAAAACATTGCTGTCTCTCTTATTCATGATGTTAATCAAATGTGACCAGATGTCCCGAGTTTCGCAGAAGATACATTTTTCAATTTAATTTTCCGAAATTTTTCCCGAGCTTGAAAATAATATCGTACAGAAAGCAAAATATAAGGTGAAGATATGCAAAGCAATGATCTAGATCTACGAAACCATATTTTGATTTCATTCAACCTGTCTAGGATGCGCATTGAGCAAATTATCTTCATAGAGATGATGTTTCGTTCTCTATTAAATATCTCTAATATTCCGTTTTTCTGCTATTTTAATATAATATTATAAATAAAACTTTTATAATAAACAATTTCGACCAAACAAGTAGAACAAATGTGCCACCGCGATTTAGATTCAAAATAAACGAAATCCGATAAATAAACACAGAACAAAACCTTTCGCTTTCATTAAAGCGTTAATGAACTTTGCGTTGTGTTGTTATATAAAATTAATTTACGTTGAGCCATTTCGACAGCCGAAATCCGCACGACCATTGCCAACTGGTTACGCCGGTGGTGTGGTAGCGTGATGGCGCCTCGAATATGTATAACAGCTTGTATACCAACCATGAATTGATTTTTTCGAGCATAATTATATGTTCTCCTTTTTTCAATCAGTCTTAATTGATTATCCCTCAGACATGGTATTGAAAGTTATGCCTCAGTCGTTCACAGAGGAAAGCAAAAATAAACAGGGCACTATCTGTTCAGCGACCGTGACGGTTAGTTTTCAGTAGCAGGAGTTCCAGAAGCTCTTGGGGTTTTACATGATCCATATACGTCTGAAATACCTAATTGGGTAACTTCTGTATTAGTCAGCATCCATAAATTACGTATCCCTTAGATTTTTGTCCCTTCCCTATCTTTCGTAGTGCATTCTATACAATTTTCAGTTAGTTTATACATTTCTCATCACGCTTTCAAGGCTTCTTGGGTTTTATTTAAATTACCTTATCGATTTTATCACACCTTTTTTCATAATCCCAAAATAAGCTTTTAGTCTTCTACCCGTTTCACCCGATTTGCATGAAATTTGGAGAAAAGATTCATTATACCGTGCATTTTTGTGTATTGATTGTGGGTTCATAGGGACAGCTTTATCGAGGGGTCCCCTGGGTCAAATGTGGTCAAAATATGTTAACTTCCTTTTAATCGTAGATAACTAGTAGTAAATGATCCAAATAATGAAGCAATTGTTTTTATTCATCATTTTGCAATGCAGGAAAAGAAAACTGAACGTTTGGACCTCCAAAATCTTTTTGAATGGTTCTGAAGCCCAGCTTATGACATATCACACTTCATGATTTTGAAACATAACTACAATGGAAAACATTTGTAGAGCATTTGTGCACATTGGCCACTTACAAAGGTACGTCAGGTTGATGCAACCCAGGGGAATGATCATTTTTGAATGGTTCTGAAACACAGCTTGCGGCATATAAAATTTCAAAATTTTTCATAGAGTAAGGTAAAAGAAACTCTGCAATCAGACACCTGAGAAGACATCTCAGATCGTGTGGGGGTTAGGAAGCGTCCAGGCAATAATCGCCGTGCATGAGCCCAAATGACCTCCGTACGACTATACACAAAGCAAATAATTTCGGAAACTCAACGACGTGCACATCCGCGTATGATTCTTGCATGGGTGAGTTTAGCCTCCATTGCATCCTCTCTACTGGTTTTCCGAGGTCGTATCTATGACGCTAACAAGTAGAATGGCATTCCAATAATTTAGGAACGTGGGCATGCTAGTACGACGTGCTCCACCGATTCTACTTCAGACTTCATCTACATCCCCGGAAATAATTATAGCGCATTCGCTGATTTGCATACATACTTGCAATGGTCATGTTTAAGGATCAACATCTCGATTTCTAGCGATGAGATTGAGGAAATTATTGGCATCCCAGCCTAAAATGGCCTAACATTTTTATTTATATTTTTTTTATATGTATGTTTACTGAAAAGGCACGTTTCCGTTGGAAATAATTATAAAACCACTCCACTTGTATGGAGCTTCATGTAAAAGTGGTGAATTTATAATTATTTCCAGCTAAAACATGCCTTTTCAGTAAACATGCATACAAAAAAGAATCATTGATTGAAAAATGAGTTCATTTGGGACGGGACGCAATAGCAGACAACACATATGTGATTTCAAAAGTACTTACCATTCTAGCAGTACCGTTTTGGCTCAAACTCCGAACATGACTCATATCCTGAAAACTGGCGCTTTAGCGCCCTAAAACTAGACCTGTGCGCTGCCGCGCCACGCCGCCGCTGGTGGTTTTACTCGCGCCACCGACGATTTTGCGTCGGCGCGCCGCCGATCATTATTTATATCATTATTCATTATAAAACCACTTGCTGAGCATCAGCAAATCAAATATTGCTGAGCAAATATTACGAGCCTCAAGATCATCAAATCAAGACATTTATTAGATAATTCCTCCAGATATTCCTTTTTTAAACTTAGAAGATTAATTAGGAAATAGGAATTTGGATATTCCTTCGGAGATTCCTTACAAAATTTTTCCGAAAATTCCTTAAGAATTTTCATTACGGATTTCTTCAGAAAATCCTGTACGATTGCTTTCGGATTTTGTTCCACGAATTCTTACATTCTCCTTCGGAGACTCCTTGAGAAATTCCTTTGGAATTTTCTTTAGCAATTCCTGGGGAAATTTCTTAAGGAATTCCTTAAAAAATTCCATTCAATGAGGATGTCTTCGCATTTTTTTTTGAGAATTTCCTCGGAAATTTTTCCTTTTGAAATTGTTTCGGCAATTTCTAGATATCCATACGGAATCCATTCAAACTTTACCTAAGGATTTTTTTCAGAACTTCTTCCAGCAATTCCTTTAAAACATTCTTCGGGATTTTTTCCGGAACTTCCGGCAGGAAATTCTTTTAAAATGCCTTCATCTTTCCGAAAATCTTTTAGTGTTTGTTTTTATTTTATGGATTTTTTTTCGAAACTTCAATAAGTAACTACATCGCAAACAAATTCATTTTCAATAAATTTCAAAGGATTTCCTGGAAGATCTATCGAAAAAAAAAATCTGGAGAAATCTGGACTAGGCAATTTTCGGATTGGAAATTGTCTCGACTTCCCTGGGCATAAAAGTATCATCGTGCTAGCCTCATGATATACAAATGCAAAAATGGTAACCTGGCTTAGAAACCTCGCAGTTAATAACTGTGGAAGTGCTTAATGAACACTAAGCTGCGAGGCGGCTCTGTCCCAGTGTGGGGATGTAATGCCAATAAGAAGAAGAAGAAGAAGAAGAAGAAGATTTTTTTATTATTTAAGAAATGAAATTCTGGAGGAGTTCCCAGATAAATTTTTGGAGACGATTTTGAAAAAATTTGTGTTGGGTTTAGTGCAGGAATTTCCAAATAAAGTTTTGAAAGCATCCCCAAAAGAGAACCTGAATGAATTTTCGAAAATAATTCCCAAAGGAACTTCTAAAAGAGTTTTTGAAGGTAAAATACTTCCCTGGAGAATTCCTAAAGGAATTTCCAGAGGAATCCATAAAAGTATTTTGAAGGATTTTATGATAGAATTCCCGAAGGAATTCTCAAAGGAAATTACGAAGAAATTCCTAATAGAATTTCAGAGTATTTCTGATATAATTCCTAGGTTTCTTCAAGAATTCCTTTGAATTTTTTTCCAGTAATTTATTCGCAATTTCCTCCAGAGATTCCTTTGAAGATTCGTTAAGGAATTCCCTAGAAAATTGCCTCAAAAAGTTCTACAAAAACGAATTCCAGAAAGTTCTTCGGAAATTCTTTCGGATATTCCTTAAAATTTACCTCAGGAATAACGTCAGAATTTCCTCCACGTATTCCTTTGTTTAAAAAAAACCTCAAGAAATTCGTTAAGGTTCGTTCTTTTGGAAATTTCGTAAAAAAAAAGCCCGATTAATCCACCTAGCGGTGATGATGCCTTTCTCGCTCTTTATAAAATGTGTCGAGAAAATTCTTTAGAGAGGTCAAATAGAACAAATATAAAGCAATTAATGGTTTTGACTCGTGGAGAAACCATATCAAAACCGTCATAAAATCGGTTGTAGATGAAATCAGGGGCAGAAAAATTTTAACATGTTAAAAATCGAGTCATCGCTGTATCTTGTACATATTCATTCATGGGATGATGCTATGGCAGTTTCATTGCAAAGAAGAAAATAGTAGTTTGTGCAACTAGTTGCAAAAAGATATTTTTTTAGCACGAGTATGATAAATCTGTACCAAAATGGTACAATTTTATTTACTTCACATGATCAATTTCGCCAAAAAATTTTGTTGCTGCAGGAATCAAATAGATTCCATGTTATCGTGCCACATTAGGTGCTCGACAGACCATAGAGCGATAAATAAACCTGCCTTTGGAGAATTTGATGTCATGCTCACCAAATTATTTTATATATTACGTGACACAGAGAATACACTGTTTGAACACCCACCCAAGCCAATTGAGCCAAATGTGACCATGTAACTATTGTTCTAATGCTGGTTTTCCATTATAGCACCCAAATGAGTGCTATTTGGAAAACCAGCCTTTGCTATAATGGAAAATAATGGATTTTATGCAACCCATTTGAGTTGCATGATGTTCATTAAAGCACCCATACATGTCATTGGTATGGAAAAGCAGTCCGTTTCACCACTCAAATGCTAACTGTAAACCAGGTATTATGATCAGAAATTGCAAAATATTTTTTATGAAGTTAAATTGTATACAAATAATCAATCAAAAGCCTGAATGCGTCCATTTTTGAAAGAATTAAAACAAAAATAGAGAACTATTCAAATTACACATGTTCCAAGATCTGAAAAAATCGTATCTTCGAAATATTGAGAATGCAGCTAAAACCATTTTGAGAGCCTATTCCGACTACAAGCTTTATCAGGATAAAGCTATAATAAGGAGGCTCTTGATGTCAAAGTTGTCGTGTAACATCTCGTAATCTACCCAAACTATAAGCGTCACCTTTTAGAAAACCAAGAATGTTCAAACGTATGTAGCAAGGATTTTTGACAAACTACATCCTATTTACATTATTATTAGGACGTACCTTATCATTATCGGATAATAGTAAAAGAGTAAAAAATTGATTACCTGATAACTTTCCCTCAAAACCACAAACGCTCATTAATAATGAAATTTATTTGTTTAACGATAATTCAAACTACGGACAAAATAAGCTCGAATCCTATTCTCGGATGCGCATGAAATGCTTGTGGTAGATAGAAGTGAGTTACGCCGGAAACTAACTGGAAGACTTGATACTTTGAATTTCCCTGATTAAAGCAGAATTCGCCATCTCCTAACTCACAAACCAATTGAGCAGCTTACTCCGATATATGTGTAATTAGTCGTACAAAGGGTTTCAAAATTCCATCAACCGAGCTAGCGATTTTTGGATTTCAAGTTCTTAATTATATTCACGGTAATCAAATAGAACATGAGTTATAAGTATTAATCGAATGATTTAAGATAAACGCAATTGAAAAACGCTCATTTCTATGAACATCGAAGTAACTCCCTCTCTCTTTATGGAATATTTCTGTTCCAGAAACAGCGTGACTTGAGACAATTTTTAATCTGTATTTGTCGATGCCAATTCAATAGCTACGAAGTCACATACATTTTTTAATGTTCATATAAAACAAACCTGACAGCAGAATAGAACTGCTATCGACTACGCGGCTTTTTCTACTCAGATCTCTCTTTGAACGTGCTCGAAAAGTAAGTTAGTTCTTAATACCTAATATTCTGGCTAATTTTTTTATGGTCAATTTAATACAAAACAATGGGCAGAAACTTCATGAAAACATGAAACAGGATTCGCCGTCCTATACAACTTGTTGTGAGTAAGCAAGTTAAGACCAAGTGTTCCAAAGCTAAGTGAATTTTTCAAATGCATTTTACGAATAAAAATTAGTTATTGGGCTTCTTTTCAAAAGTTTATTTTTATTTTTTACTTTGTATACGAGAAAGGCAAAAAATATATTGGCTAAAACTTTCGAGCCCAGAGTCCCAATTTTCATTGGAAAACAATCGGACAGGATTCCCCGTCGAACACAATTTGTTTTTTGCTTAAAAATGTATTTTGACCATAGTTTCTGATCCCGTCTGCCCAGTTCTCAATAGAAAGCAATGGGACGGGATCCCCTGTCGAACGCTACTTTTGCGAAATAATCGGTAAAGGATAAGTGCCAAAAAAGTGAGCCAGATTTTTTCACTCGTCTTCGTCAAAAGATAAAGTATTTTGACCTTAACTTCTGAGCCCATAGTCCGACCCGGCCAATTTTCAATAGGAAACAATGGGACAAGATTCTGCGTCGAATGCAACTTGTTGCGAGTAAATCGGTTAAGGGTAAGTGCCTGAAAAATGGGCTAGACTTTTCCACTCGTTGTTGTCTAAAAAAAAGTATTTTGACCATAACTTCTGAGCCCATAGTCCGATCCTGCCAATTTTAAATAGGAAACAATGGGACAGGATTCTGCGTCGAATGCAACTTGTTGCAAGTAAATCGGTTAAGGGTAAGTGCCTGAAAAATGGGCTAGACTTTTTCACTCGTTGTTGTCTAAAAAAAAGTATTTTGACTATAACTTCTGAGCCCATAGTCCGATCCTGCCAATTTTCAATAGGAAACAATGGGACAGGATTCTGCGTCGAATGCAACTTGTTGCGAGTAAATCGGTTAAGGGTAAGTGCCTGAAAAATGGACTAGACTTTTCCACTCGTTGTTGTCTAAAAAAAAGTATTTTGACCATAACTTCTGAGCCCATAGTCCGATCCGGCCAATTTTCAATAGGAAACAATGGGATAGGATTCTGCGTCGAATGCAACTTGTTGCGAGCAAATCGGTTAAGGGTAAGTACCTGAAAAGAGGGCTAGACTTTTTGCGCACATACACACACATACACACACACATACATCACCTCGATTCGTCGAGCTGAGTCGATTGGTATATAACACTATGGGTCTCCGAGCCTTCTATAAAAAGTTTGTTTTTGGAGCGAACATATAGCCTTTACGTATACTTTGTATACGAGAAAGGCAAAAATGCTTTAGGAATTGCTTCATAAAATCCTTTTGGAATTCTTTCGTAATTCTTTTAGAAATTCTTCCGGATATACCTTCCGAAAATCATTCGCAAATTCCTTTTGAAATACCGACGAAAAATATTTTAGAATTTCTCTAAAAATTCGCTCTGAAATTCATTTACAGTTTCTTTCGGAAATATGTTTAGTCTTTTAAAGTTTGCTTAGGAATTTCTTCGGAAATTAATATGGAGGATTATTTTAGGAATTCCTCCTTTTTTTTAGAAAAAAAACATTGGATTTTTTTTTAGAAATTCCTTAGCAAGTTCTTTGACAACTTTTCCTTAAATTCCCATAGGAATTCTTTCAGAACTACCTTAAGTAATTCCTTGGGAATTTATACCGGTAGTCCTTTGAAAATTCTTTGGTAACTTAAGGAAAAAGTTCTTGGAAATTTTCCTTAGTAATTCCGTCACAATATTCTCAATTTCTTTTGATTTTTTCGGGAATCTCTTCAGAAATTCATTCAAAGAATTTTTTTCGGAAATTGCTTTTGGGAACCATTTGGAAATTCTTCTTGGAATTCCCTAGAACATGTTTACGAAATTAACTGAAAAGATTTTTTCTGATTTTTCTGCGGTAATTCATTCAGATCCCTAATGTAAACTATTTTTGAAGTCGGTGCTACCGGGCAAAATTATAAAATATCTATACACATAATAAGCAAGGCCTGCGTGCCCAAACCTTTGTTTCTTATGACGAATAAACGAAAATGCAAGCAAACAAACTAGTTTGGTTTTGTATTTCCTTGGTGTGATTTGTGGGAAGTCAGTCGTGGGATCAATAGTGAAGTTGGTCAAGCTCGGACGAAGTATTTTTACACTGTGTTTTTTCGAAAATTTCTTCAAAAATTTTGACAAAAAAGTAATTATAAACTCTTTTTGCTATTCCCTCGGAGAATCCTTTCTGAACCCCTTCGAAGATATTTTCAGCAATTTTTCCGGAAATTGTTATAGGAATTCTTTCGGAAACTATTCCATTCCCTAATAAACTTGCGAATGAAATCCTAAAAGAATATTCTATGGTTTTACCTGTGGTTTTACTAAAGGGATTTCCCAACGAGAACCTTGATGGTTTTTGAAAAAATCCCTATATGAGTTTCCACAGTTTCTATCGGGTTTTACAAAAGAATTTCTGATGAAACGTCAAAAAAAATTGTATTTTCCCCCGGAAATTCCTTCAGGAACTCCACCAAGAACTTTTTTGTCATATTTTACCAACATTTGAGGAAAATATTCAATTTGAATGGTCATCGTGCCCCAGCCTTACTCAGCCAGAGCTTATTTTAGATATGTTGATCATCTATTGAGATTTGTGCATACAAGAACGCAAGTTAGGGAGTGAATGTCCTTCCAGGATCCAAGGGTCACAGTGAACGTGAACGGTGAACGAACTGCAAATTCTCTAAATATACTAGATATGCAGCCGCTTAAATATTGCCTAGGGCCCTCCTTAGCCGTGCGGTAAGATGCTCGGCTACAAAGCAAGACCATGCTGAGGGTGGCTGGGTTCGATTCCCGGTGCCGGTCTAGACAATTTTCGGATTGGAAATTGTCTCGACTTCCCTGGGCATAAAAAGTATCATCGTGTTAGCCTCATGATATACGAATGCAGAAATGGTAACTTGGCTTAGAAATATCGCAGTTAATAACTGTGGAAGTGCTTAATGAACACTAAGCTGCGAGGCGGCTCTGTCCCAGTGAGGGATGTAATGCCAACGAATGAGAAGAAGAAAATGTATATGTAACTCAAAGAGTAGTAGCTGGAATTTTTCTGAAATTGAGATACATATAATGAGAATGGAGTTTATCAAAATCTTGAATTAGGAAAACTTTTGGAAAAAATATTAACAAATTAGTCCTTTGACACCGAAGTCTAATTCTCAATACTGCTCAAGGGCTACGAAAAGTGAAGCAGGATTCGTTTTTAAATTTTGATTCATCAAAATCAGAGAATAATAAAATAGTTTTAATTTAAATAACATTTTAAAGGTCAGGTACTTATTATTTTCGCTGGTAATTTACTATGGAACGTGCTATTTGATGATCGACAAACATAGAATACTAGCTCTGTACCCGGCCTTGCTCGGAGTTGCCAGTTTGGTTCGCAGTTTTTTTAACAATCGAAAAATAATAAACCAATTGATTAACAGGCTAATTGTGTTTACTTGTTGATACTTCATCATTTGATTAAAAGAAGGCTTTTGGAAATATTGACTGATTTTGAAGAAGGGGGTTTGAATAGCCTTATTCCGGGCAAACGTCTATTTCTAAAGAAGGGAAAACATCCACCGATGTCTTATTCCGGGCAAACGCATATTTTTAAAGAAGGGATCACACCCACCATTGCCTTATTCCGGGAAAATGCCTACTTTTAAAGGAGAAATCACATCCACCATCCAGAAGGAAACACATTATTCATTGCTTTTCACTGGGCAAACTATGATTCCGATGAAGGGTAACAATTATCATTGCTTTATACCCAGCAAATGCATGCTTTCTATGAAAGATTTTTCTGATGCTGTTCAGTATTATCCCAAATTCACTTCATGTCGAATGACCTTAGGCCAAATAGTGTTATGTTAATAGCCTGCTTCATTCAGGGATATGTCATTTTCAGGGAAATGTTATTGTCGAGGATTTGCTATTTTTGAGGAATTGTTTTCGGAGCATTGTACAATGTCAAAGAACCTCGGATGAACTAAATAAGAAGGATTTTAAATTAAGTCGTTTTCTAAACAATACCCAACCCCAACATCCTCCCGCATTTCAAAAACTCCTCCAAGCCTCTCTTAAATAGTTTCCTTTGGGTAAACAATACGTGTTTAAATATTTGGTTTGAATTCACCCATGCGATAAAAAGGTATACTAAACTGTTCGTTTAATAAATATATTCTCTCTCGTTCAGCTATGACAGTCCTACCCAGTCTGATATAGTCTTTCATAGACAGAGAATATGGGTTCCAAATTTGGTGAACATCGGAAATGGGTTCAGAAGTTATGCTGAATAGATCGCCAACTAAACAATACCTCTCTCTCACAACCTCCCCATTTTAAACGGACCTACCAATATCCACTAAAATCGTTTCCTTAGGACAGACAATATTTGATACAAATTTGGTTCAAATCGGTCATGGGGCTCAAGACTTAAATTGAGTTGATCGATTGCTAAACAATACCCCTCCCCACATACCATCTCTTATTTCCAAAGAGCATGCTTAACCTTCATATCGTCGTCTCCTTAAGATAAAGAATGTGTGTTCCAAATTGGGTTGATATCGGCTGAGGGGTTTAGAAGTTACACAGAGTTGATCGATAATTTAGCAATTGCCCTCCCTCCTTACCCTCCCCCTTTTCCAAAAAGCATCCATAACCCCCCTATCGTCGTCTCCTTAAGATAAAGAATGTGTGTCCCAAATTTGGTTGAGAACGGCCAAGGGGTTCAGAAGGTACACTGAGTTGATGGATGACTAAGCAAACCCCCCCCCACACCCTCCCCATTTTCCGAACAGCATCCATAACCCCCCTATCGTTGTCTCCTTAAGATAAAGAATGTGTGTCCCAAATTTGGTTGAAATCGGTCAAGGGGTTCAGAAGGTACACTGAGTTGTGGATGACTAAGCAATACCCCTCCCCTCACACCCTCCCCTTTTTTCGAACAGTATCCATAACCCCCCTATCGTCGTCTCCTTAAGATAAAGAATGTGTGTCCCAAATTTGGTTGAGATCGGCCAAGGGGTTCAGAAGGTACACTGAGTTGATCGATTACTAAGCAATACCTCCCCTCCCACACCCTCCCCCTTTTCCGAACAGCATCCATAACCCCCCTATCGTCGTCTCCCTAAGATAAAGAATGTGTATTCCAAATTTGGTTAAAATCGGTCAATGCGTTCCGAAGTTATGCTGGAACAGACATACAAACATACATACAAACATACAAACATTGAGTTTTATATATACACAAATTATTCCACTGAAGTCGACTTTTATACGGGCGACTCGTACCGTGTGAATCAAATTTATGTGAATTTAAAAATCCGCGTTAAAATTGTTTTTTTAGCCAATGATTTTTTTTTCATTCACGCCGGTTCACGCCGTCGCCGCCGCCGCCGATAAAAGCCAACGGCGCGCTGCCGTGACGCCGCCGGGGCAAAAGTGACCACTACGCCGCAGCCGCCGATTATATGACCGGCGCACAGGTCTACCTAAAACTAAAGTTTTCATTGGTTTTCCATACTGAGGTTCAAGATTGCAAAAGAATTCAAGCTTCTATGGAGAAAATTACATAAATAACGCCAAAATGTCTATTTAAAAGCGAGTGTTCAGGATATGAGCCATGTTCGGAATTTGAGCAAAAACGGTACTTTGAAAATATTGGTGTTATGGATTCAACCATTTAGAGTCCATCAGCAAAAACAGCACTTTTCCAAAAACAAAAAAGTTCTAATGGAACGTACACACGGTCAAGCAGTTTGACCAACATTGACTCCACCTCTCGTTTATTCAAACATCCATCAAGTTTTACCAACAGCGGCACGAACAATCAATTTATTCGACCAACAATATCACACACGAACGACCGAAGCGCCAACTTGAGCACCAACCATCAACAAATATATGGGGGTTTGTGCAACTTCACTACAAATGCTCAAACATGTTCGGCGAACCTTGACTCCACCCCCGACAACTCAAACCAAAATCAAACCGTTTTAATTTTTTCCAACCGAGCCGCCAACTGTCAAATGGTTGTTCGAACAACTTCACACACGTTCCAACAAAGCAGCAACCGAAGCTATTTCTTGGGGGTGGAGTCAATGTTCGTCAAACTGCTTGACTGGTGTGTACGTTGCATAAGGATCCGATCCGGTTGAAAGATCCGAATCATCAGAATTAATTGTGTTCAGAGCATAAGTTCTTGGTCATAAAATGAATTCCCGAAGTAAGTTCTTTTGATCAACACGCGTAACTAAAGATCTATCCGCCTGTTTCAAATATGGTACATGCTTTTTGTAGTTCACAGAATAGATGTGGTCAGGTTAAATTTGGTTAAATTCATTTTTATTCAATATCTTTTTTGTTTATAACACATTTTTGCTTACTTTTTAAGTGTTTGGCCTTATGGCCCTTCAGCTTTGTGTTTTTCCTATTACATTTATAATTATTAGTGATTGTATCGCATTTTGTCAATTGAAAAGAACAAATCCTACAGTAAAGCCTATTACGAGCATTGGTTTAAAATGGCTTAAAACTATAATTTAATAACCAAACTAGTTTGTACATTAATTATTTACAATATAAAATTTGATAACCTAGATTGGAGTTAGCCTCCTAATTGGAGCCTGATCTGAATGCAAGCAACGGACCCTAAACTTTTCTTTACACTCACCAAGGCGTTACCCCGGCCAGATGTTGACCTTCGGATGATCTTGTCCTGGGAGGGGTGTTGAGGATCATCCTCAGGAATTTGTTTTGAACTCGTTGGAGTTTCAGATGATGAGTTTTTGCGCAGCTCTCCCAGACCGGCATGCCGTATTCGATCACGGGGAGGATGATTTGCTTGTAGACAGCAAGCTTATTTTTCAGCGACAATGACGACCGACGGTTGATCAAAGGGTACAGTAGTTTCAACAAAACGTTACACTTCGTCACCGTTTTGTCAACCTGTTGCCTGAAAATAAGCTTGCTGTCGAGGGTCAAGCCAAGGTAGTCGGCCTCATTGGCCCATTACACAGTCACGCCATTGAGGATGATTTTATAGTCCGACGGAACATGTTTAGGGGATTTAGAGTGGGGGAAAATGATGACCTGAGTCTTCGCCGCGTTGATACAGATCTTCCAGCTGGTGAGGTACTCTGTCAGAGCATCCAGGTCTCGTTGGAGTTTTGCCACTAGCGTTCTGATCACACTACCGTTGTAGACGACGGAGGTGTCATCTGCGAACAGGGACAGAATGCCGCCTTCTGGAGGCCTTGGCATATCGGAGGTGATTGGTGATTGAAAAGCAGGGGCCCGATGATACTGCCCTGGGGGACGCCTGTGACGATGTTGTGCGCGTTGGAACTCGCTCCGCTCCGTTTTTGAGACAAACTTGTTCCGTCTGAGGACGTTGGTAACTCAGGTCAGTTGGTGTACGGTCGACCGACCGTGTCGGAAATCAAACTGTTCCTCGAGCAAGATATTGAGATTTTCGGCAGACTCGAGTAACCGGTAATGAATAGCTTTTTCGAATAGCTTGGATAATCCTGAGAGAAAGCTAATGGGATAATAACTTTTGGGGGAGGAAGGATCCTTCCCAGGCTTCCGGATGGGGATGACTTTTGCTGACTTCCATGACGATGGAAAGTAGCTGAGCCGGAGACACTGATTAAAAATCAGCGAAAGGTGCTTGACGACTGGAGCACTCATATGTTTGAGTTCGAGATTCAAGATGCTGTCGAAGCCTGGGGCCTTCATGTTCTTCGATGATTTGAAATAGGCCGTCAATTCGCCAGCTGAGATCTTCAACTCCTCCGAGAAGTCGTTGGGAGTCAGATGAATGTTGTTTGCATAATCGTTAACAGCTGCTTCGTGTGGACTGATGATGTTCTGTCCAAGATTTTGTGAGCTGACGACGACCTATTTCAGCGACCTTCTCTGCAGGAATTATCAAGCGATCCTTAGAGCCACTAATGTCTACTGGGATTAAAGATGGAATGGGCCAAAGCTTGGATTTTAGTATTCTGGCATTTTGCAGAACACTTTGCATAGTCTGGGAGAGTGCGGATCTTGTTCAAGAAATCGTTATTTTTGAGGTCGACCATTCGGGCCTTAATACCTGCCTTGCCATTGGAACATGTTGGTCACGGACCACCGAGATCACCTCCTCGATGAAACGCAAATGCCAATCAATTGCTTCAGGCGTTTCCGGCTGCACCTCGTAGTTGACGTTGGCATTGACGCACCTTTAGAACTGGCCCCAGTCGACTCGATGGTAATTTCGCCGGGACAGCTGATGCCGATTAACCGAGGAGCCCACTTCCGCCACCACAGGATAGTGATCCGAGCTGAGCTCCTGGTAGACGACTGGCTGCGAGATGTGGTCGTTCAGGTTGGTGATGAGCAAGTTGATTGTCGAATGAACGCCGGACCGACACAGCCGAGTGGGAGAATCCGGGCTCAGGATCGTGGCCTTCCTTCATGTCGTCGCTCCAGATTGTGCCGTTTCGATTGCCGCGACAGTTGCCCCAGGCTTGATGCTTGACATTCAGGTCTTCGGAAATGATATACTGACCTTGTCTCCGCGTTGGCTTGACGATGTCTCTCCGAAGGGTGGCCGATGAGCCATTGCCGACTTTGGCTTGAGTTGGACAATACGTAATAAGGCGATTGTGCCGACAGAAATGGTGATATCTACACCGATGGCCTAGATGACACTGAGCGACAGTTGATGTTGTAGCGAAGAGCGATGGCCACACCACCTCCCCTGATCAGCCGGTCGAGTCCCACGATGCGAAAATCCGGGATGTTGACGTTCACCTCCGGTTTAAGGTGCGTTTTGGTGACGTCTATTTCGTTCTCCTCAAGGAAATCCTTCAGCTCAATTGTTTTGCTCTTTAGCGAGCAAGCATTCCAGTTGACCAGGCTCACCCACGCAGCCATTTTCAATGATGAACATGCCAAGAGTGAAGACCTGATCGAATCAGGTTTTGCAACCACGCAGCCGAGTGGCGAGCTGGGAGAAGATTTACATCAACTGCTCCGGGGTGTAGAGCGGAGACAGTTGGATTCTCCGGCTGCCGACGGAATCCAGGAGGAGGAAGCGGGGACTATTCGCTGGAAAATGGAGCTGGTGGTACTGGAGCTTGAATCGATGCTGCTGCTGCGGTCAGTCGCTTGTGCGGCTGCATCGGTGGAAGTACTGGTACCGCTCGTCGGAGATGGCAGGAAGGTCCCCTTCGTCGATCACTGGAACACGGTTCCTCTTCGGATGGGCCTTGGTTGATGCTTTCCTTCGGATTTCCAGGAACTCCGTGCGTTTCGGACAGCCTTTCGTAGTGGCCAGATGTTTTTCGCCACCGTTGGCGCACTTTGAATCGGCCACCTCCATCTTGTCGCACTCATCCGTCGGGTGCAGTTCGCCACACTTGTTGCAGCGCGCAGTCATGTGGCAATTTCGGGTTCCATGCCCGGAATTGAAACATTTGGTGCACTGCCGACGACGGTGTAGTTTATTACTCTGATCAGCTTCAGGTCCTTGAAGGAGATGGAGCCATGCTCCAGACGGACCATGTAAAGCTGATCTCGGTACTTTCTGACCTTGTCGTGGCAAGCGATCCCAAGCATCACACTTGTCATAAAAGAGTTATTGTGACTTAAGTATGACCAAATCCAGTCATATATTAGTTGCTACAACCAGAAAGATTTGAACTTTGCTAATCGGGATTTTGTGCACGGCAATAGGCTTGAGTCCACTGCTTTCTAGCTCGGTGATAAGCTCTTCTTCCTTCATATCATGGAGCCCTCGCTGCAAAGCCTTGAGCGACTTCGTGCCGAGGTGGTCATGAGTGTAAAACTCATATTTGTGGACCTGTAGGAACTCCACGATAGATTTGTGGTTATATGGATTGGCAGGCATCACCTTGACTCCCTCACTGAAAAGCCGGAACGTGCACTTGAGGCCCTTTGCAATGAGCTGGCGAATTTTCGGCCGCAAATTTGGTGGATCGCTCAGATTGCAACTGCGGCAGCTGTGATTGTTGCTTTTTTCTCTTTCTCGACGGATTGCCAACGTCATCAAGCGGCAACGTTCTCAACACGTTCCTCTGCAAAAGCTGCTAGGAGGGGTTACCCGCGCCTCCGAGATCAGGCACTTTTCCCTGGACCTTATTAGCAACCGAGTCTCCCATGACGGTTCCGGGAGAAAATAACGCCAACGCGACGAAGCGAAAATGTAAACAGCGAACGAACGAGAATAAAAACACTTGGTAAAAATGCGCGAGCGACGAAAGCAAGTCCATACGCGCTGCTGTCACGAACTGGAATGAGATAATGTGGTCAGGTATTTAACTGCTTCTGTATAGGAAAAGGAACTAATCCCAAGTAACAATCTGCGACAATATTACAGCAGATGCTCAGTAAAAAATTATATAATCACCCACGATGTGAACAATCTCCTATGCTAGCCTCACAATTTTGACAGTTGGTCATGTTGTTTATGTTTCGGACTTAGAATTTTTTTCATCCAAATTGAATCTGCATATTTCACGATGTTGAAGACATTCTGTACATTCCGCATTGAAATATAGGTAATTATCGATTTGATAATCCAAAGAATGATAGAAGCATCTCAAAATTATAATCTAAGCGGCTGTAAACAACAGGACCAAAATCTGTCAAAAGTCGTGCGTGACGTCACTACGCAATGGAGTCTATAGCTGTATAAATTTTGGAAATAAGTTTTATGACCAATAGTGGACCCTCCACTAACGGTTTCTCGAGCAAAGCCTGACATCGTAATGAGAGCAAAAAGAAAACATATTTTGATATCGACATCAAATTAAAGTCATAATTTGTTTTCAAACTTTGATATTCATGATTGACAACTTATTTTGATATCAATTTGCTGTTGATTTCTGAATTATATGAACTGATATTAAATTGATTACTTATTTCGTTATCCAAAACCAATATCAAAATTAGTTTTCGATTTGCTCTCATCGACAGCAGAAATAGTTTTCAATTTGATGTCACAGTAAGATTTTTCTGCTGTACATTTTGTTATTTTAACCATTAAAACGACCAAAAGGATATCATCCTGAGTTATCAAAATTAGGCGATTTCACAACAACAAAATTAGTTACCGATTTGATCTCAAGCTTCTACTTTGGGTTTCTACTTCAATGTCTGGTTGGCAAAAGAAACAATTTTATTGCTAACAATAGAAATAGCATTATGGTAGCTGTTATATATAGTGAACACCAATCTTCAAGGAAGAGCATACAAATGTATACCAGTTGAGCTATACCTGTCCTTTAGTTCAAATATTAATTATTTTCAAGTTTCAATTTAGCGAAAGGCTTAGGTTGACAACAATTGGTGTTCTCTACTGCTTGGTAACTTTTTATGCCTATTTACGAGACTTCCAGCCCTAGGCAACTTGGTAACTCATTATCCTTGCTAAGACTTAAGCTTTGGAATAAACTGATCAGTAAACTGATTATTTCTATAAACACAACAATAACAATACCAACTCGCAATTCGTCTAAAATGGCAATAGAGACGATTACATATATAGTACGATATAAAGTATGAAAGATAGCATTACATACCTTTTCTGACGCTCAATAGTCCTCGTCAGTGTTGACATCCTCCGCGCGCGCAATGCTGACCCACCGCCACTTGCCGCCCCGACAATACTGCTTCCATGACGCGTTGGTTTCTCGTTTACAACTATGGTCGCTGTTGTCACTTCCGGTCCAGCACGATCGGGCGGCTTCTTTACCGGGCTCGCAATCTGTTCCACATCCACCACGGTACTATCCGCTATCTTACAATCTTGCGGAACACTTTCATCAAGCGCTCGAACCGAATAGCTTCCCGAACTGCGTAGCTTACTTCGGAACAGATCACCGATACGTCGGAGAGGGAACTTACTGGAGTTTACCGACGAATTGTTATCACTAACGGTCAGATCCGCCGATTTAAGATCGATCTCCGACAGCCCACCCTTTCCATTGTCGTCAGAATTCTGCGTCGAGGTCCGCTGGTCACTCCATTCCGACATGGTTAATTGGGTTTGTGATTTCGAGGAACGAAGCTGCACTTCAGATGAGCGAAATGAATCTGTTTTCTACGATAGAAACTCATCGAAGATTCGTGCATTGCCACCAATGGATACGATCAAAGACCGCTAAAATACTATTTTTCATATAAGCTGTGATCCTGGAATGAGATGAAGATATTTGAAATTAAAACACAACCAAACGATTTGTCATTTTACTTTTTATATGGTCTGTTCTAAGATAGATATCCTTATTCATATTGATCCTTATCTTCCGTATAAATGTTGCATGGATGCTCGAAGAGTCATTTCACTATTGCAAGTAGGTACATTTCAGATAAAAAGCCAGCATACTTTACTTTTCTTGTACACCTATTTACTTCAAAGAGGATATTGTGATAGAAGGCTCGGGGACCCATAGTGATGTCAATCGACTCAGCTCGACAAATTGAGATGATGTTTGTCTGTGTGTGTATGTATGCGCGCAAAATAAAACTCACTCATGTTTTAGACACTTACTTGCAAGTTACAAATTGGCCAGGTCGGGGCAAAAGTTATAGCCAAAATACGATTTTCATACAAAAAGCACGCTAAGAAAATCTTACATTTTTTATATATATTTAATGCACGAGAAAGACACAAACACCGCCACGTGAATCAATCAGGTTTTTTTTTAATAATTTTGTTATGATTTTCATTATGCTCCCCAGTCCTTCATGTATTCTATTTGTATATAAACTATGATGATGATGATGAACGTTTGCAATAAAAAAGCGAGCGAATAATTAAATTGAAGTTTTATTGTTCCGGACCGGGACTAGAATCCTTCACTTTGCATTCACAAATGCTAGTACCAAATGCTGTGCTAGTACTAAGCTGCGGAAGGTATCTCAGAGATGTAATGCCAAGGAGAAAAAAATCAATTCGCTTAGCTTTTCAATAAGATTAAACAACTCACAACGTCAAACCACCTTTAACTAATTAATCAAACGTCCTCGAACGACGGGCTCTCATGTGAAACATTTTGCCCCTTCGATGTAAACGGTTTGCTACCTCTAAAAGGTTCCAAAAAACCGATCTAAGCCTCCTCTAAAACAAGATTATCCAAACTTGAATTTAATGACTGTAACAAATTGAAGCAGAACAGAATTTCAAGTTCACTCACCCTACTGCAGTAGACCAACAACCACAAATTATCTAATTCGGAACCCAGGCTGTCATTAAAACTTGTTTGAACTTCACCCGCTAAAAGCTTGACGCCAGTGATGCATGAGGTATATGGAAACAGTTGATACAATAAAAACAAAATGTGGGCTAAACAAACATATATCTGCATCGGCCCCGATGACGCCGCACTGATTGTCTTTGAGTCGCTTTCATACGGTGCGAGATATTCCGGAGACCTTGCCCGAAGCTAGAAAACTACAGTAGTGCTACATCCAGACACACTCCACTCTTTACGCTTCTTAACTGTTCACTGCGCTTCGTTTAAAACCCCTATTGTGGCTGCGACATGCGGCTGGTTTTTTTTGTCAGCTCGTCGACTCAACAGCTGTAAGTCTGCGACCCAAGCGCACGCAGCACTATGCTGGGGTTTGTTGATTGCCCCTGGGGTAGACTCAATTGTAACGCTCCAAATCACTCTTCATATCGATGCATAACACAATAAACATATGAGAGGAAGAGGCAAAGTGGAAATCTGTAAGTTTGACTTCGCTGCTTTGGTGCAAATATAGGTCTTACGATAAGTGCTTTTATAGAGGTAAATTTAATTTAACGACCCAAAATGGGATCTGATTTATATTGCAACATAAGACGAGACAACAATAAAATCACTGTCTTGTCGTACCGTTTTGCTTCGAATTGCCGGACGCTTCGAAAGCCGGACACTTCAATTGTTATTTGTCTTTATTTACCATCTCAACAAGTATTTCTTGGGTTATCAATGCAGGGAACGATTCTTGGACTTGAAACCATTTTAACAAATGTAAGTAATCCGTGATTTGTGGTAAAAACTTGAAAATTATAGGTTAAAGTTGAAAGCATGTCATAATCAACGGTGAATTTCGTTTTTCTTAGAATGCAGCTTAAGACTCAACATTAGAAAAACTAAGCTCATATTTTATATATTCTATCATTTGCAAGGGGTATTAGTAATTTATTAACATAGTATGGCAGCACTCTTTGTCATGAATTAGAGACATTGCTTGGGAATTCACAGCTTTTAATTTTTATTACATTTTCTTTGTGTCCGGACTTCGAGGCAAGTTTTTACAATTGCTTCGATTTCCGGACATGGACAAGGACATGCTGAAATGATGTTAAATAACTGTTCATCATTTAAGTTAATTGAAATCAAATGATTCGTAATGAGCAATCATAGTTACAATTTCATTAGATTTGAGTTGCTACACCCCAAAAGGAACATTGCTTGCTCTCAGCTTATCGATATATACTTATACACATATTGTAAATGGTATCACTTTATTAATTGTACACAAGTAGCAAAACTTGCCTACAGTTTCTAGTAAAGGTTGTCTTCAAATGTATTTTTTTTAACCATTCACATTTTTGTAGAAAAAAACAAGTTCGTAAAACTAGCTTTTTTAACAGAATTGTATAAAAAGACACGTTGTGAACGACTCCCGTCAAATAAAAAAAAACTCAACATTTCTCGGACACGCCCGGATTTATCAATCCGCATGAATTCATTATTCCAATCGCTCTTTTCAATCCTTGATTTCTAAAAGCAAACTGAAACGGATTTCAAAAGACACATAAATACCACTAATTGCAGCTTACCCACGTTGAATTTGAGAGGTAGTATTGAAGAAAATATTTCATTACTCACAGACACGTCAAATTTCAAAAAAAGCATTCTACCTTGAAAGGGAAGAGGGAGGAAATTGTATGAAATTATTAGATTCCCAATGTTGTATTTATTTGCAGTTAAATGCTCCCGCTTGGTTTCAAATGCTGTTTTTGGTAGTCCTGGTCAATCTCGGAGCAGAAACTTCGGATGGTACACACAACCGGGGGATGCCAGATTTCCATAAATTTGTATAGAAACCTTACCTATCCTTATCGAGAAATATGAATGCTGTATCCTACACTGAGGAAAATGGACGTATGATTTTCAATCAAACGCCTTATGAAAATTTGCCACAAGGAATCGGTATGAATTTCAATATGTTGCCTTATGAATGATGATTTTCATTTTAAAAAAGCAAAGTACGGCAGACTGGGTTCGAACCATGGACGTCGGGATCGGGAGGCCGGTATGTAGACCACACGCCCATCGACGCTTGAATACTCGGGAAGGTAACTGCGCATAAGAAGCAATGTTGGTGGAATAATCAGTCGAAGATTCATAAGGTGCCAGTTATGAATTTCGATAGTCTAGTTCGCTGAGTGTAGTTATCTTTGAACGGATTGAATTGGCTATTTAAAGATCAATATAGCCAAACTCGTGTCCGGAAATTCGAAACAAAAAGTGTCCGGAATTTGAAGCATTCCTTATACTGTGTCCGGATTTCGAAGCAAGCGATGTTCAATGTTTTCGATTATATTAGCTATTTCGTGCATACAAAATGTCATTTTCAGTACACTACAGCAAATTTGATAAGTTAATCTTGAGAGTGTGTGTTATCACTCAGTGTGAAGAACTTAATTCCGTTTGTAATATTGAACTGAAAATTCAGCAGTGCTTAGGTGTCCGGACTTCGAGTCGAAACGGTATGATCTCTTTTAGTTAATCATTGTATTTTCACGCCAGATTATTGATGGTAACATGCAGTTGCAAAAAAGTTGTCCTTTATGCTCCTTGCTTTTTGATGTTATTTCATATTAATCTATATTTTCCGTTCTCATTCCGTGACAAAAAATGTGTTCAATCGTTATTTACCATGAGCGTAGCCAAATGACCTGGTCAACCAATCGACATTTTCTGCCAAACAACTATTTCGGCCAAACAGCAATTTTAGGCTAAAAAATCTGTTACGACGAAAGACTTTTTAGGCCAAATTTCCAGTTTTGCCCTATGTCCGTGTTTCGCCTTCAGATATCTTTGGTCAAACCATTTCTGAGCATCCGTTTCACTCAAATGGAATTCAACTAGTTCCATAGAGTTTGACTATGAAAGCTCCCAAGAGTCTCTCGCGGATATTCCGGCGAATTTTCTGTGCAAATTCCCATAGAAATTATTGAAAACGACTGATTTGTATTACCTGGAAGGGCTTTTCCGCTTGCAGTCTTTGCGATAAGCTGAATGATTCTAATGTAATCATCGCCAACGTTTCGGTATTTGGTTCCCAGCTCCCTCGGGAGTTGATTAAAATCGTCATTGTCGGAAATCATCTCTGACGGTGATAGTCGTTGAATAAATATACACTATTGTAACACGTAGGTTTAGTATTAGGTGTGTGAGAATAACTTTGAAATATACTCCCACAAAGTGTTAAATCGGGTTGGTGTTACACGTGGAAAATAAAAAAAAAGATGATCATTCCGGGAAAACTTTTTCTGGGGAAGTTCAATATGTTTTTCTGGTAAAGTTCTAAAAATTCTCCCGATAATGTCTTGACAATATCCCGGAAAAAATGCAAAATATTTTATAAGAAACGGACTCATGTCACCGCCGGCTCTAGCTGCCACGTTAGATATAGCTTCTGGGGTAGAGGTGTGCGCTGGTCCGAAAATCGTCGGCGGCAGCGTTTGTCGTGATTTTGACTATGAACCAAACGATTTTTTGTATCAAATAACCAGTTCGGCGAACGACATTTCCTCCTTATTTCTATTTCGGCTAAACGACATTTTCTAACAGATGGGTCTCGCCCGTATGATAAATTCAGCTAAACACCTTCCGGCCTCTGCCCAAAAGTCGTTCGGTCGAAAGCCATTCGATCGAATACCACTTAGCCGAATAACACGTTAAACCGAAACACATCTAGCCTAATTTCATTTGTTCGAAACGATTATTAGATCAAAGATAATTTGGTCGAAAATGTCATTTGGCCGAAAGAAACATATAGCCGAAAGAAACATTCGGTCAAACTGGTTATTTAGCCCAAAGAATTGTTCGCCCTAACTGGTCATTTGACTGAAAATGCAGTTTGGCCAATATGATCATTTGGCAGAAAATGTCGTTTGACCGAATAGATCATTTGGCTGACAATTCCAGTTTGATAGAAATGGTCTTTTGGCAGACAGAGTCATTTGACTCGAAAGTGTTATTTTCTGCCAAAAAAAAACATTCGACGAAAAGACCTTTTCGGACAAACGACTTTTCCGACAATATGGTCAGTTCAACCGAACTACACTTTCGGCCGATTGTCTATAACCCTTGCCCAAATAACCCTTACTGCCAAACAACCATTTCGGCCAAATCAGCTATTCGGAAAACCGACTGCTGAAAAAGTCGGGAAAAAGTGCAAAATTGGACGCGTTCGTATTAAGACGCGAAATATTCTCGAGATCCACATATGTGCATTGTGCGGTCGGAGAGTAAATAAATTGGTGCAAGATTGAACGCGATCGTCGACAGTTTACATATGCCACCATGCCTGGTGTAACTTTTTTCTCGTCGAGGGCAACGAAGAAAATTGGTAAGTGTTTGGAAGATAGTGTGCTAGTGTAGTGCATAATTTCGATCAAATTTCACCCGGGCGTGCATATTATGATTTTTTTTCTCGTCGAGGGACAGCGAAGTTAATTCATTTGCATTTATAGGTCGTGCGTCCTTCACAGTTTGCATATGACACTGGGCATGCATGATGTGGAGTACGCGTTTGATCGTGTTCATGTTCGGTTCCTAGACATTTCGTGATCAGAGTGAATCCAAATCCAACGAGTCTTACCTACTAACTGATAATCCTTCCTGTGGTTCTTGTGGAGACGCAGAGGTAAGCACGGTCTTCAAATAATAAAAAAAACACCTACTAATGTTCCTTTCCTCTTCCTACCTGACTACAAGGACATGAACGGCTATTGACCATTTGAACATGTGAGTTATTGGAACTTACACACTGTGAATGCTTGAACAATTCCAGTCAATCATTCAGTTGATTCTTTGTGCAATTTCATTGATACTGGCCAATTAGAGAATAGCAACCATATATATCTTTTTTTAGTGGAAAATTCAACCGTCTAAGACGAGTTTAGTACTCTCCATTTAATTCCACTAATTATTTTGTTATCTTTGCAGATACGTATTTCGACCACACAGTTTGTAAGGCGCGCTTTTCGAAGTTTCAACGGAAAGTTGTATAATGCTGTGGGGAGATATCAATCGGGAAGTTGTACGAGAATACCAATCAATCTTTGGAATTTCCACGGACTCAAATTTCCTGTTGATTTCTGCAATCTTGTGAACTTCTACAAATTTGAATCGTTGTGAAAATTATAGATCAGCGGCGTGACAAATTTTGAACGGCGGCGATACAACGATACAAAATTGTCGGCGGCAGTGGCATGACGCGGCGGCGCACACTCTCAATCGGTTAAGGATAAGTGCCTGAAAAATGAGTGAGAAATTCATACGTGTTTTTTATGTAAAAAAATGAATTTTGGTCATAACTTCGAAACCCATAGTCCGATCTGTCCAGTTTTCAATACGAAACAATGGAACAAGATTCTACGTGGAATGAAACTTGTTGCGAGCAAATCTGTTAAGGATAAGTGCCTAAAAAATGAGTGAAATTATTTTGCGCACACATACACACACAGACATCACTTCAATTCGTCGAGCTGAGTCGGTCGGTATATAATACTATGGGTTTCCGGGCCTCCTATAAAAAGTTCGTTTTTGGAGCGAACATATAGCCTCTACGTATACTTTGTATACGAGAAAGGCAAAAACCTTTCTCGCTCTTTATAAAATGTATCACGAAAAGCTGATTAGAGAGATCAACACAGCAATTAATGGGGATAAATCCTATTATTTCCATCATATTTGTTTGCATGCAATTATTTCACAAATATAAATCACTTAATAGCTTGGTGCTGAAAAACGTATCGACCGTACAAGTTTTTGATCATTATACATATCGAGTGCGTCGAGCTGAGTCGATTGGTATATAACAATATGGGTCTCCCGACCTTCTATCAAAAGTTTGGTTCAAGGATGTTATCGATCATTTTGTAATTTGCGTTGGTTCACTTAGTAGTTTGTCAATAACTCATTACAAAAGCTGAATTTCAAAATGTGTTGTATGGTAGACTTCTAGTGCGAAGGTTTTTCTACAACTCTGCCCAATAGTTCGTTGTTTGAATTCCACTAGTAACGGAGTTATAGCTATAGTTTCAGTAACTTAGACTAAATGATAACAAAATTCCAATCATTTAGTTCAAGTTGCTGCAACTAGCGCTATAACTCCATTGTTAGTTAATTTCTTACAATGAACCATTAGACAGAGTTGTAGAAAAACCTTCGCACTAGAAGTCCACCATACAACACATTTTGAAATTCAGCTTTTGTAATGAGTTATTGACAAACTACTTAGTGAACCAATGCAAATTATTAAATGATCGATAACATCCTTGGTTTCGTTTTGGCACGAACATAAAGTCATTACGTATACTTTGTATACGAGAAAGGCAAAAATGGCATTTTAAAAATTAGGAAAAAAGGATTCTGAATTGCGTTGTCTAACAATCAAATCTGGTTTGAGTGTATTTCATTGTATTTTCTAAACATTTTCATAATCTATGCATAGGACTTTCGATATCAGCACTTTTAAAAATGGATGTGAAATAAATTTCATAAAATTTCGTCGTTTTTAATACAAGTATCCATGGACTACCTAGCATTTATAAGAGCTACTTGGTATAATACAACTTGTATTAAATGAATAAATCGTAAATCGTAAATTTCTAATTGAATTCTCCAACAAAAATTAGATGGAATTTTAGGCCATCGAGTGTTTTCTGTGACTGTGACGATAAGACTTTCAGTTGTTGCCGAGTGTTATAAAATAATACTAGGATGCCTTTCTTAGCCCTCTTTAGCATAGCGGTAAGACACGCAGCAAGACCATGCTGAGGGTGGGTGGGTTCGATTCCCGGTGCCGGTCTAGACAATTTTCGGATTGGAAATTGTCTCAACTTTACTGGGCATAAAAGTATCATCGTGTTAGCCACATGACACACGAATGCAAAAATGGTACCTTGGCTTAGAAACCTCGCAGTTAATAACTGTGGAAGAAGAATGCCTTTCAGACATTAGATTCCGGGAGATATAGTTTCCGTTATACAAGAAAGGTTACGGATTAATATTTTGGAGATATTTTAGAGATTCGGAAGGAATTGTTAAAGCATCTAATTTAATCTAATCGAACACAAACGCAGCCAGTACAAAGAAAGCATCCTGGAAAACCATTGAGTCAGATGACGCCTAATAATTTTTCTTGTCAATATTGAGGCTCACAGCATACCATTGGTATGACATAAACTTCAAAGCGGCCAGGCCCACTGCGTTGTGTTTGCCGCAGAGATGATTCTTCGAGATGTATCGTGTTTAAGTAGTCACTTCAACATGATACATATCACGAATCTACAGGGGTTGAAGGATGCGTGGACATACCGTACCATACGCACCGCATTCTTTTTAAGTTCTTATTTAGTTGTATATAAATATGTAGTGAAATGCATAACATTATAATAAGAGATTATATCAAATTTTATAAATATTTGTAGAATATAACATCAACTAGGAGCCGAAATTAACTCGGGATGTACATCTCTTGTAGAAGAAGCTGGAAATTGTAAAGAATTTAATTATTATTTAGAATGTTTAGTATCAGATAGCAGGTCATGTGCCAGGACGTGCGTCGTCTGTATGAAGATTACATGGCAGGTTGTGTAGATTTCCTTCCTGGGATGTTTTGTAGTGGGCTATGAAAATGTTAAATCATGAAAAAATGAAGGAACATAATGCAATAATATAAATATATAAAAGCGTTAAAATATGATTTTTTTTAATATGTAAATAAGAAACATAAAAATATAATGTAATAAAACAGTGATCCCCAAAGTGCGGCCCGCGGGCCGCATGCGGCCCTCGAAGCCTTTTCCGGCGGCCCGCGAAGGGTTTCAGAATATACATTACATGTGGCCCATTGACAAACATCACATCCAGGAAAAGCTTTTTTTTTTTGTGTCTTTATTAAGGAGACTTTCAGCCCGAGGCTGGCTCGTCTCCGCCCAGGAAAAGCTTTCATCGAGTTCAGTTTTTCGTTGTACTCTGGCTGGGCATATGTCAAGTTCTCATCATTATGATGTTCAAGAAACATATAAACCAAGAATCTAACCAAGCTTTAACCAATTCTTAGGTAAAAATAATGTTGTCATACATTTTTACACCCTATAATATGAATTCTTTCATTCTTCAAACTAAGTTAAGTTGTGGCAAAATTCGATTGAAAATTGCTTGATTTATAATTCCTGAAAATGCGTCATGTTAACGTACTTCACACTAAGAAAAATGTTCTACGAAATCAAGATTTTGTCATGCTGTGATTAGTTGGGATGATGAAGAGAAGGTTTCCGGAAAATTTAATTACTTTAATAATGGAAACGCGGTAAACAGTTCATAGTTCAGATTTACTAGTAGTTCAACTGGGATAATTATTCTTATTTTCTAAATTTGTTAGTTTGAGATATTCAAACGGGTTTACATTTGCAGAGTCCGACGTTTCGACCCGTTATCGAGTCGTTTTCCTGATGAGCATTTTCCTTGAAAAAAAAAGATCAAATAAACGAGTCGACAAGTCGGGCAATGCAGGTATAATCCCGTTTGAAGCCAGGTACAATCACCTGGCTTCAAAAACACGTTTCAAACATGCTGTCGTTATTTGTAACAACATTCATTAAACAATAATCATCGAGGATAAAATCAGTTCAAACTCTTAGAATTGGTCGACAGATGTTTATTTGGTAAAATAGTTTTGCCAACTAAGCCGAGGAGATTTTGTTGCGAAAGTAAAATTTCACGCTAAGTCCGCTATCGCAGAGGTGTGTAATAATATGAACTAAAACTCAGCTACGCTGTAGAATGTAAAGCCCCTATAAGTATGTTTTTTAAACAGATTCTTTGATTACTTTGTATTATACTTCAAAATTCAATTCGAAATGATAAACAAATATTGCAAATATACCGCGGCCCACTTCAACAGTTCAAAATTGCTGTGTGGCCCTTGATAGTAATTAGGCTGGGGATCACTGTAATAAAAGATCAAAAATTCCTATATTAAAAATACTATGAAAACATGAAATTAAAAAATGAAGATACAAAAATATGAGTACAAAAATCATAAAAGCATGAAAATATTGAAAATTTGAAAATATATAGAGTGACACACCCAGTTTTTTACACGGTTTGGTTTTAGTCGTTCAAGAGCTTCAGTGTCATTGAAACAATGAGTTAACCCTACGAAAAAAAATCACAAAAAAATAAAGAAAATTCAGGGGGGGTTCAAAAAGCTGAGAAAGATCAGGTTAAACGAGAAATTAATGAATTCCAACCGCGTAGAAAAAACTGGGTATATTAAAGAATAACATTTTGAAGATATGACAATATAAAGATCTGAAAATAAGATAATATAAAAATATTAAAACACAAAAATATAAAATATGGAAATATTATACTTTCATATAAAAATTAAATAATAAAAATATAAAAATACAAAAAAAATGAAAACAGAAACATGAAAATATAGACATTAGGGTGGTTCAAAAAATCGATTTTGCTCCACAGTGCTCATCTGATTCTTTCCCATGTTCTGAGTGTCCTCCGAAAATTTGAGCTCATTTGGGTTAAAACTGATTTAGCACAAGCCGTTGCAAGTTTGCATGCAAATTAGTATGGGGGAATTTATTTTTTCATTATACTGTTAATGACGTTTCCCCATTAAGCGCAGGTTAAAAGAAAACCTACATAGCTAAACGGAATACTCAACAGCTTTCACTCAGTGAAAACCGCATCTCAATTAATCGTTCCTATAATTAGTAATCGAATTTAATCTATACCGTGGTTTTCTGGAGCTAATTGCATAATTCATCAACAGGCAACATTGCTGCTCGTGGCGCGAAAGATAGCACACACAAATTCAGGCTACTATGTTGCACTGCACATTTCAGTGATGCCCTCAAAGAAGTTTAACGATCATGACTAAAGATTCGCAACCTGTTTTAAAATCGATTACTAATTATTGGCACGATTAATCAACATGCGGTTTTCGTTGGGTGAAAGCTGTTGAGTATCCCTTTTAGCTATGTAGGTTTTCTTTTAACCTGCGCTTAATGGGGAAACGTCATTAACAGTGTAATGAAAAAATAAATTTCCCCATACTAATTTGCATGCAAACTTGAAACGGCTTAAAGTAAATCAGTTTTAATCCAAATGAGCTCAAATTTTCAGAGGACACTCAGAACATGGTAAAAAACCAGATGAGCACTGTGGAGCAAAAATCGATTTTTTGAACCACCCTAATAGACATACGTAAATATGCAAATTAAATTATAACAACATGAAAGTATAAAGATATAAGAAAGACAAAAAAATTGAAATATTGGAAATTAGAGTCAAACCTCCATGAGTCGATATTGAAGGGACCATCAACTCATGGAAATATCGTAATGTGGAATAGGAAATCTGTGGAAAGTTGTTTGAAAGGACCATCACAGTAACCCAGAAAATATTTTTTAATATGGCATAATTTGCTTCCATGAGTCGATATCGAGTCATAGAACATCGATGAAAATATGATAGCATGAAAAAAACCAACTTAATTCACCGAGTGGTGATACTACCTTTCTCGCATTTAGCCAAGACACCAACCTTATATTGCGCTTATATAGTTCGATTCCATTTTCTTAATAACTTTTGAACTCAATGGTCTATCGTTATCAAATTCAATCAACAAGGATTTGTCCCCTGTCGAATGCAACTTGTTGCGAGAAAATCGGTTGAGAATTACTATATGAAAAAGTGGCTAATGTTTTTCGGACAGACAGACATTTGTTCAGTTCGACGAGCTGAGTTGATTAGTATATACCGAAAACCTCATTAATAAAGACAATAAAAAAAAAGATTAGTATATAACATCATGGGTCTCCGAGACTTCTACAAAAAGTTCGATTTGGCTTTTCGGTACAACTTTGTTGTACGAGAAAGACAAAAATACAAATATATGAAGATATAAAAAATTAAAACAAGGAATTTGAAATTTGAAAATACAAAACTATAAAAAATATGAACTATATGTTAAAAAAATCTGAAAGCTTGAAATTATAAAAATATAAAAGCATCATAATGTGAGCATATAAAGGTATAAAAATAGGAAAAAATATAAGAATATGGAAAATATGATAATATAAAAATATTATAATATAAAAGTGTAATAACATGAAATTACATAAATATGAAAATACAAAAATATGAAATATAATAGTTTAAAAATATTAAAACATAAAATATCAAATAAGAAAGTGTAATGTTAAATTTAAAGAAATATGAAAATATGATAATATAAAAACATAATAATATAACAATTTTAAGACACAAAAATAAAAAAAACATGAAAGTGTAAGATTAGGAAAATAAAAAATGTAAAAATATAAAATTATAAAAATATGGAAACTAAACTAAATTGAAATGTAAAAATATAAAATTATAAAATTATGGAAACAAAACTAAAAATATGAAAAATAAATATAAAGAAATATGAAAAATAAGTATAATGAAATATGGAAAATAAATAAACTACTATAAATTATTTAGGGGATTGGAAACTAGTGAAACATGTTTCCTTTGAAATCTCTGTCAAGATTGCTATCAGAAATCAAGGTGGGTGTAGCCCTTAATTTCAATCTATGACAAAAGCATTAGAATAACTATTCCTGGCCACGCTTATCTGTACCGTTACTAGGGAGAGAAGGAATAAGTACGACGAAGTTGGATATTGGGAAGGTATTCGTTGGGTCAGGATGTGCCTGTAGCTGGCAATGTGACCATGGTAGAACTTACCCCGTAACACACCACGAAGAGGTATCTACCCAGCGTACGAAGGGATTGTTGAAGCATCAAATGAAAAACACGTGAGTTCCAGGGATTTCAAAGGAAATCTCTGGAATGAAGATTTGGAAATTTCTTGGAAGTTTTTGTCTGTCAGAGCTTCAAATTTATGTGACTCAGCATAGTGGAAAATCAAAGGGCTCGTGAAATGAACAAATCTTGGAATAATTTAACTACACACTTAGAAAAAGTTACCAACTTCGGTAATTCGATTAATGGTAACGGCTTCGAAACATCTGTAAATTGCCATTGAGAGGAAAGCTGTCAAATTTACTGACTGTTCGGTAATATCTACCGATAAACTGAACCAGATCTGTAAATTGCATCAGGCGGCAATCCATCGAATTTGCTGATATATCGGTACATTTTACCGAAAAAAATAGTTTGTAATCGCATTTACCGGAAAATTATTCTATGTGTTTCAAATAATGACGATATTTTATTGTATTTTGTTTTCTTTACAATTATATTTATATAATTCCGACGATTCCCATTAGTTTGTTTGTGGTTGAATAATGTTTTAACTTCTTTTGCACACGACTGTATTTAGCAACCTAGGCTGGATGCCTCTGGCCTCGTGTTTTCAAGGTTGCGTGCACGCGGGGTTAAAAGAATGCAGGTATGCATCAGGAAAAAGCGGTAACGCAGCGTAGCCGGCGCCGATGCAGTCCTGTGTTTTTTGAACGCTGCGTGCAATTGGACATCGCCCCCAATAGAACAGAAATGTATAATTAATCAAACAATATTTTTTCCAAAAACAAAATCATTTAATATTCTGGGTTTGAATCCCGCTGATTTCTATGAATGATCTGCAATAAATCTCACTACGGATCAGACGCTGTTTTGGGCCAACCATAACATGGGGAACAGACGCTCATGCAGGTTTGATTAAAGTCCCTCCACTCCAAGACAAAGCTAGTGCGCTTTGAGTGGCACACGGTCGCATTGGTTGGACCTGCTTGCGGATACATGTAGCTCTTTATAGAAATTCAATGAATAAGAACTTTTCAGCGTGTTTTGGGCATAACATAAAGTATTTTGGCCATAAACTCTGATCCCATAGTCCGATCTAACCAATTTTCAATAGCAAACATTGGGACAGGATTCCCCGTCGAATGCAACCTGTTGCAAATAATTCGGACAAAGCAAAGCTCCAAAAAGTGTGTCTATAAAATTTAACACATACACACACATACACACATACAGACATCGCCTCAGTTCGTCAAGCTGAGTCGATTGGTAGTGTTATATACGAGCCTCCTATCAAAAATTCGTTTTTGGAGTTATCATATAGCCTTTCAGTACAACTTTGTCTTTTGAGAAAATTAGTACTAATACATACTACACTCGTCATATGACAGGTGAACAAAAAAAAAATTCGGCTTCATAACGCCAAATGGCAAATTTGCCTTCCAAATAACTGCAAGATTTAAAAGCAAACAAGCGACAAATCGCTTTTGTTAAGTTTTTAGCAATCAGCAGTTTTTTGTAAAATGAAGGTATGATTGTATTTTATTTTTCTGTAGATGTAAAAGAACCTGTGATTCAAAAGGTTGTCAGATCAAAGTGAAAAAAAAATCGGTGTTACTCAAATTATTTGGTTTAGCTTAGCTTAGCTAAGACTGACTGTACATAACAATGGTTGCTACTCCATGATTAATCAGAACTGGTGCAAATTGCACTACGATCCAAGTGAATAGTGGTTGGGATTTACCATCTATTCTCGAAGTGCACGTTTCAGCAGCTCACAAATGTTGATCAATAACGGTGCTGGCCAAGTCCTTACAGTAATTTGGGAAAGGGAGGGAATAGCCACTAGCCACTAGGTTGCGGAGGTCGACGGAGGTCCTCCGTAGCTTAGTTGGTTAAAGCACCAGTATAGTGTACTGAGTCCCATCGAAGGAAAAGTGGTTACCTCCAATACATTTTTCAAAACAATATCTTCCACATAATGTACATATTCACATATGAGTTTTCAGAACATTGTAAATTAATGTCCAAGTCGGGTGGTTTAATCCCCGGAATATAGACAATCAACTTTGATTGAACCGAAGGAAGGGAATGTTAGTGTGTGGTAATTGTTGCTACTAGAGACCGAGAATACCTCCGCATCGCCACAATTACCACGGGGTTACTCAAGTTATCTGGCATTAAAAAATCGATTTTCAATTTTCCATGGGTTTCATGGATTCATTGAGCCCAAATCCATCATAGTGTCATACGGGTCACAATTAAAACTCGATGGAAGTATTTATCCCATATTTTCCTGACACCTACTACATATATATTACGATTCAGGGAATGTCAAATTAAATTCTATAATACTGCATATAGTACAGATACTCACAGTAGAATCCAGAATTTTCAAATTAAAAAGTATCAACACATTATGCTGTCAGATTTTAAATTTGTGCTGTGATTTTGTTTTGATTCATTTGTATGGATTTGACAGTCGGATTAACGAGAGAAACCTCGATAGTCCGGCCATACATTTGTCGGATCAGCGGGGGTATACTATAGTAGTTTGTGCAATTAGTTGCTAAAAGATGATTTTTTTCACACAACGAGTGCTGAAAAATCGAGTTTTGCAACGATGGGCAAAATGGGCTTTAATATGATAAATCTGTACCAAAAGGACAGAAAATGCCTCCGGAAATTGGCGGAAATTTTGTTATGAAAAGTTTTGCCTTCACGAAACATGAATCATTATATGACACATTCACTCATAAATTAAACCAAATTATAATGTTTGTAATTTAGTATAGTTTACAAAATCTTTGAGGTGACTGAAATATGGCAAAAATTAATATATCTAATAAAAAGATATTTTAGTTACTAGATAAAGATTGTCGCTGTCGTCGCTGTCCGGAACATCTTTTGCTGGCGAGGATAGGGGAGCTAAATGTCAAAGAAGGAAAATCCATACGATTTGACAGGTATGTACCACTAGGGCAGTTCACATTTCAAAAATGTTCGAAAATTCCAACTCCCATATGTCTATTAGCATCATTTTGATGATATAGGAGTCCTGGCAAAATTTCAGGCAATTCGGTGGCCATTTAGGGGTGGCGCGAAGTCAATTTATGTTTATATGGAAATTTGTATGGGAAAAACTTTAAAAAATTCAAATTCCCCTACAACTCTTAAATCGTGATGAATTCAAATAAACATCCCCAACCTCCATTTTTGGAATTTGTTAGAGCTCAACCAGTGGGTAACTCATTAATTTTGATTTATATTTCTACTAGTTACGAGGCTAGTTACACCATTTTAGCCATTTATCCCATGTTCACACTGTCAATAGAACCGTTCAATCCACTCATAACTAATGTGTTATCCGGAGGTCTCATTTATATAGGTTCCAAAAAGGGAGGTTGAGGATGTTTATTTGAATTCATCACAATTAGACAGTTGTAGGGAGACATGAATAAATTTTAAAATTTTCCCATACAAATTTCCATATAAACATAAATTGACTTCGCGCCACCCCTTAATGGTCACCGAATTGCCTGAAATTTTGCCAGGACTCCTATATCATCAAAATGATGCTAATAGACATATGGGAGTTGGAATTTTCGAACATTTTTGAAATTTGAACTGCCCTAATGTACCACACATGTTTCGGACAGCAGAACAAAGGGAACCGAAGCGACAATCTTTATCTAGTAACTAAAATATCTTTTATCTGATAGTAAAGTTACGGGAAGAGGATCTACTAACACTGATTCTGGACGATGCTCATGATATTATTTTGGCAAATTTCATTTGTAATCAACCCTTCTTAGGGGCCCTTCTTAGCCGTGCGGTAAGATGCGCGGCTTCATAGCAAGACCATGCAGAGGGTGGCTGGGTTCAATTCTCGGTGCCGGTCTAGGCAATTTTCGGTTTGGAAATTTTCTCGACTTCCCTGGGCATAAAAGTATCATTGCGTTAGCCTCATGATATACGAATGCAGAAATGGTAACTTAGCTGCGAGGCGGCAATGTCCCAGGGGGTGATGTAATTCCAATGAAGAAGAAGAAGAATCAACCCTTCTGAAGTTATTCAAAGATATCTTCTAACGCTTCACTCTTTGCGCAACTCTTTATAATTTCCTTCATTCAAAAATAGTTCTCTTTGAATCTTTAAGCATTTTTTTATAATTTATAGTTTGATAATCATTGACCTTATATTTATGTAGAAATTAAACTATGGATGATAACCCAATAAAGGGAAAATAAGCATTTGTAAATTATTAACATATTAATCACAAGGATAGATAATATTTTTACATGAATGAACTGGAGCCATTGTATCAGAACTAAACATAAATCGTTCACATTGTAATCCATTGGAGATGGAGACCAATGCATCGTGTGTAACGTAGATAGTGAAAAAAAACTATCCAAGCACGTTCCACTGGAATGCACAAATCAATACGATTACAAAGCTGAAACCAACTCAATTGATTACGATAATTGAAGCCGCTATGCGTTATGCGTTGACAGGGCTGATTAAGCATTTAACAGTACAGACTGTGAAATCACCAACCTACAAACCCTTAGGCATGCTTCATGCTACCGACTCATATGTTGTGGCGCATGATAGCCCACGGCAAGGTGACCACCCTGGACCTTTATTGTAATTTTACAACTCATGCAACTTTGATGGCAATCACAGTCATCTGCTGCAAAACACAATCAATCGTTGTTTCATTTTCGTTCAGTTTTTATGTGTATCAAATGCGCCCGAATCGAACCACATGCTCAATCTTTCGCCATTTCTCTATCTACCACCTGTGATTTAGTTCAATACCATAACATCTCGTCAAATTGGGCTCCCAAAACAAGTAGTGTGCAAAATAGGTAGGCTTGTCTTAACCTCTGAAACCTATTGCAACAGAGCTGTGCGCTGAAACCTGATCCAAGTGCTTGCGAAATTTCAGTAACCCCAAATTCATGTATGATCATCAAGAGAATGGCTCTGCGGTCTGAGCTAGCCTTATTGAATTAAGTTCGCCTCAGAATGAAAAAAAAGGTTATATGTGTAATCGGGGTGTGTTTACGACCTGCGTAGTGAAAGTGTACGCTACACGTTGATATTGACCTTAATCTAAACGGTCGAAAAATATTCGGAAAAAAAAAATCCATAGATGCCTTGTACATTCCTCCGTCTGTTCAAACATATGTTCGAGTGCTAATCGGCGGATCTAAAAATCAATTTTCATATCTTCATCTGCTCGATTCGGGTCAGAATACCCTCGGGCATCGAACAAACCGACTGCATCAAAAGATCCTACAATTAAGCATCCTACAGTTAAAGCGCGAATAGCTAAGCAAAACGAACGAAAAGCACTCTGCTTATGGTGAGTCGATTGATCAACCAATTGAACCGCGGATTGCTCGGCGCATATAATATGGGAGTTAAGGGCAAAATGAACAAGCTGATATCATTCGGAATCATTATGTAAGAAATTTCGAGAAATATAATCTGTCATTCTTCCTAAAATTACAGATAATTAATTCAATCGACATATTTATTGCTTCTACCCTGATTTATTTATTGGCAACTCTTCTGGAGGGGGTAGAGGGTGTTCTCTCACAAATGAAACTGATATCAAGCAAAAATTTGGCATGTGGAGATTTTTGAAGACAAGAAATGTTTCTATGGTTACAGTTTCAGAGTCTGTTCTCTGCTGCTCTGGATGCTCGAACAAAATTTCGATAAAAACGTATGCAAAGATTTAAATCGCACCTCAGCACCCTTCAGAGTACTGTCAAATGGAATAGAATCACAGAGCAAACCTCAAAACTTGAATAGTGAATACAAAAAAATGTTAATGCTAACTAATTGACTTTGAGCGAAACGAAGTTCGACAGGTCATCATACCTCAATTAAAGTAAAGATAACTTAGTCGGTAAATGCACGTCATTACCAAGCCTAAGATGGCGGTTTCAATTTCCGGTCCGGTCGAGGTGATGCTCCAGGTTGAACATTTTCTCGACTTCTCAGGGCGTAAAGTATCATCATTCTTTTTTTTTGTATGGGATGAACCACTGCGTCCATTACATTAAACTTTGTAGCATAATTGCATGTCTTTGTACTCCATTGCTATTGAGCAGAAATGGAACAGTCATTTTCATTCAGATACACATGTATTTCTCAAACTCAATGTGAAGACTCAATGACATGGCGCCACAACATATGTAGTAAAATATTTTTTCTTGTATGGATGATCACTTGTTCACATTATATAACAAAATCGTCATTCCCGGGAAAACCGTTCAAAAACATTTTATGATTCTTAATCCAAATTTATCCCAATTTTTGACAAAAATATATTTTTTTCATACAAACTTTTTTACAAAAATTAGAGTCCAAATTTCTGATAAATACCTACCTAACAACATTGTGCATAATTTATTTCCAATTTCAAAAATGTATATATTTTGCATTCCCCCACATCTTCCCCACCTCATAAAGTAATCGAAGGCAGCGATTAAATGGGAAGAACGATGCGGTAAAGGCGGCCAGCAGTGCAGTCGACGTTCAACCACAGAACGCGTAATTGATCAAACCAGCTGGAAAAATGAATTATGGCTTCTGTACTGTAACAGTAGTTCGCAAAAAAAGGGTGTATTGTGGGAGGATATTATTTTTCAATCCAGGGTTCATTGCATTGGTGCTTCTGATTATAAATACGATTGTTGCTGTCGACCAATGTTTTTGAGTAGCGTATAATTCTAAGGTGAGAATAAAGAGCCCTTTTTTTTGAAATTCGACTCCAGATTGAAAATGTATCGGCATATATTTAAAAATTGCGCCAGTGGAAAAGTCAAGCAAATCAAGTTGTGGAAGTTGTCAAAATTTGGGACAATAGGTCATTGCGCGCAGCAAACCTAACCTCACTATTTTGACAGGTACTGGTCCTGTTGTTTACGTTTCGGAATTTTTTTGATTCAAATTAATTCTGCATATTTCACGACAGAACATTGTTATTGAAAGCCATTCAAATTTCAATCATCGAGCCTTCACGCGCGGTTGCAATTTTAAAGGAAAGCACTGCGCTTGAATTTTTTCTCCTGCTATGATTCAAACGGATGAGTTGACTCATGCATGATTTTTGAAAGATGAGTCCGATGTTTTTCAAAGATGAGGTTCGAGAGTTTTTCGCAACACTGGCAATTGCAATTAAAAATGATCATGAAGAAAGAGATTATTCTAAAAATAGACTTTGGTGCCATGTGCTTTGGCTGGGCTTTGAAATCAATAATAGCCGCTTGACTGCGAAGCTTAGCCGGCAAAGTACCTGTGTAGCGTTCTGGGCCCTGTAGCATAATCAGACTAATAATATTAGCTACAAGTTACAAGTCAAAAAATTACAAGTACTTGTAATTTGTGTTGCATAAAAATTATTCGCCAACTCATAATATTAGTACTTGTATTATTAGTAAGATGGAAATGACAAGTCAGTCAGGTTCTTTTCCTGTTAAAATTCATCCGACAGTTAGTTATCAATGAGGACATACATTATTTGTTTATGTTTTTCTGCAAGTTTGTGCATAGAATACTGTGATAGGTATTGCTCTTTTCACAATTGTTTAGCCTTTTGTGATAATCCTTCTCACCCCGTTTTCGAACTTCGCACTGTCAAACGCTTTGAGACGTTGATGAAAACAAATTATTTTCATTGTTGACTATCGAATTTGCTGACTGTCAGATGCAAGGTCAATCAAAATAAGGTATTTCAAAATAAATATTGTATAGCATAGCATAGCATATGTGATTGTACAAATCGTGGGTGGCTATACAATGCTCAATTGAGCAATCTACTGTATATTGTCGCAAATTGGAACTTGGGATTAGTACCTTTCCCTATACAGTAGCAGTTGTATACCTGGCCACGTCCTTACAATCACGGAAGGAAGGGAAGGAATGTTAGTTCAACATCTACTAATGAAGATGCAGGGAACCATAGAACCATAGATGTCTCGGGAAGAAAAATTTGTGTTAGTGGATAAGGTGAATAATAGGGAGCTCTATTCGACAATATAGAGCGTTTGTCAATAACAGTATTTGCTGAAAAAAATAATAAAATATATTCTCCCATTTACTTACGAACCGTCCAAAGGAGGACAAAGTAACCTGGATTTTACAAATGTTTCGCGCGATCGTTCTGCCGTCCGAAACATGAGCCAACTCGCACTGAACTAATTAACTTTATTACCGGTCGCGCAATGCAAAACACAAAATTTCGGCACATCGCGCGATCATTCTGCTGTCCGAAACAACAGCACTAATTAACTTTATTATCGGCCGCGCAATGTAAAACACAAAATTTCGGCAAATTGCTCGATCGTTCTACCGTCCGAAACAAGAGCCAACACGCACTGTATTTCAAAATAAATATTGTATGGAAAAATTAGATAACCTTACTGTGCAGTAACCTTGACGCACTGCGAAATCGTGTGCGAGATTCGACTGTGATAATCATTTATTCAGGGTGAGTCTAAATAGGAGTAAATGTCGCAATATACACAGCACACAAATTTATTATCCTTCTCTCTGTTAATTTAATAATTCCACGCAGGGCTGGATTTAGCCGGAAGGAGGCCCCGGGGCCGACAGCTTGTGGGGGCCCCAAATGTACAAAAAAGGTTAGTTTTGGTACATAAGATTTGTAAGATTTTGATTTGTAAGATTTTTCAATCCGGCCCTGATTCCGCGGATTGAACCAGTTTCGAGGTATTGGAATTTTTTAGTACGTGGTATTGGAAAGTAATGCACACTGAAAACACACACGTATTTTTTAAGCGGGTTTCAATTTACTTGTATTGCGGGACTTATGCATGTTTAGATTTTGTTATTAGGGGTCATAAACATATTACGTAAACACTTATGAAGGGAGGGGGGGTCTGTCGTTTTCTTACGCTTCATATAAATAAAAAAACATTTGAATGAAAAAAATCTTACATGGGGGGGGGGGGTTGTTCAAGTTCAAAATAGTTACTGATGATAATATTGCATCATTTTTTTAAATTTAAGTACCTAGTTTTTCCTTTCTTTTCCATGATTGTTGTCGAAAATAGGGCAAGGTGTATGGCTCCACCCGAGATTGTTCAGTACAACAACCCACATTTAAGTTGAATAAAGTCAACTTTAAGTAAACTAAAGTTACTAAACTCTGCTTTGGATAATATGTTTTTACGTGGATTAGGGTAAGCTATATGGTGTCAGAAGAGTCGTACGCAAAATTGTAGTATTGAGCCAAAGTACGGTTTTAAGCGAAAACATCCCACTTTTGAGTAGTTAGCGCCTCCACCATTTGAATACTTGATGCCAGCACTTAATTTTTTTTTTGCTTTCTCCAGAGTTATTTGAAAAATTTCATAATTTTCGGTTTTGTATTGGAAAGAGAAATTTATTCTTAGTGCATAGTATTTCACTGTATGGTATTTTAAAGCACTTTGAATAATAGTTTCTTTATCTGTTAAGTCTTTAAAAACAATAAAACGATGTAATAATAAAATAAAAGCTACTTGTAAATTAAACTACAGCTTCATGCATACTTGTAAAAAAAAACTACAAGCCAACGTTAATAATTTGTACTTGTATTTTCTATGCAACAATTACTTGTAAATTCTACTAATATTATTAGTGTGCTTTATTTGTAATATTAGACTTGTAAATTGATACTTGTAGATTCATTATACAACGGAACAATACAAGTTACAAGCTGCTCTACTAATATTATTAGTAAAATTTCGATTATGTTACAGGCCCCTGGGATCATGAGTTCGATTCCCACCGAAGGATAGTGTTGGCCACAAAAAAAACTTCTTCTCCTTTTTATAGGCATTACATTCCCCACTTCTAGACGCATGTGCTATGGAGTGTGGATTCGATTCCTGCCCCGCTAAGGAGAAAACTTTTCGTTATACTGATCCACTAGGTGTTATGTGTCCTGTCTGTTGTCTCATGCTAGATGTTAAGTATTCAGTCTGTACGTCCACCAGTCTTAGGGTATCTGTACCTATATCCATCTTATTAGCATCATGAATGCAATAATTTATGATGTGTATCACACTAAGGCAAAACCAAGCGATTGAATCGAGAATGGCGTCGTCACCGCCAGGTGGATTAATCTGGGTTTTTTTTTATTCAAAAACGTTAAAATTGTTGGAATATCTACCAAAATATTGTTGAATTTCAATAGATTAGTAAATATTTATGAATTTAAAGGTTTACTAAATCTTTAATACTTCAGCCACGGTATAATATTTTTTCGATCAACGCACGAGCAAAAAATATTTTACAGACACGAGGTAAATTTCTGCGAAAATTGTCAAAAAATTCATTTAATGATATTTAATCGGTTTTAGAGGTCATATAATTGCATAATACCAACTGTACTACCATATAGAATATTCTTTCTGGTCCACAGAAAAATCAAAAAATATTTAACGATTAAAAAAGTGACTAAAATTTGCCGAACAGAGCCAACATATGACAAAGAGTGCAAAAACAGTTTTTTTTTTTCAAAAATCGTGCTTTCGGAACGTCTAAACTATTTTTTTTAATTTTGGGTTGTTCTACACAAATGTTTCAGATGCGTTTATTTTTCATATAAGGCTTGAGCACAATGACTTATCACAGTGTTTTTTTGGGATACCCTAACATATATCCACCTCAGTGTAAAATTTCCCATTGTTGTATTTACCGATTTGTTGTATTTACCGATATACATCTCAATTTTTGTTTGTACTCTACACAACCATGGTTAATGATCATTGTGTAGTAGGGTAGATGTAAGCCACCAATGTACAGTCACACTCAAAATTGAGCGTACAGTATGGATTAGTTGATTATATTCGAAAATTTCAAAGGAAATTGAATGGTTAGCTCGGTTGTTTTTAATGCATTTCAATATTCATCACTTCCTTTATAAAATTGTATATATTCCTTAATAAAATTGTTCAAATTTTTTCTCTAAAGTTCATTTATTTGAAAATAATCTCAAAATACGCCTATTAGATGTGACAAAATTGAGCGTACAGCTAATGTTTTTCTATAAAATTTCTTATTATAAACACGATTAATGTATTTTAATATTGTTTTTTCATGATTATATTTATAATAATAAACATCCGCTACTTAAACATTCAATGTTTTGAAATTAAACCATGTTTTAATCAAAATGGCGAACAAGTAAGATGTATAAACAATGCTATTTTACAATTCAATGCTGCTGGGCAAAATAGATGCTTTAAGATATGGATTTCACCGGCATCGTGTCTTATATATGATAGATAATCGAAATCGAGCGAGACATACGATAAATTTGGGAAAATTCAGTCGGTAAATGATGAAAACAGATGTAAACATACAGAGAAAACGACAAATGTTAGGAATGACATTGCCGGTGAAATCCATATCTTAAAGCATCTATTTTGCCCAGCAGCATTGTATTGTAAAATAGCATTGTTTATACATCTTACTTGTTCACCATTTTGATTAAAACATGGTTTAATTTCAAAACATTCAATGTTTAAGTAGCGGATGTTTATAATTATAAATATAATCATGAAAAAACAATATTAAAATACATTAATCGTGTTTATAATAAGATTTTTTTTAGAAAAACATTAGCTGTACGCTCAATTTTGTCACATCTAATAGGCGTATTTTGAGATTATTTTCAAATAAATGAACTTTAGAGAAAAAATGTCAACCATTTTATGTACGCATACATTGAAGGAAGGGATAAATATTGAAATGCATTAAAAACAACCGAGCCAACAATGAAATTTCCTTTGGAATTTTCGAATATATTCATCTAATCCATGCTGTACGCTCAATTTTGAGAGTGACTGTATCTAACTGAACAAATCGACTTTTATCATTTGATGATAAACCTTTTTTGCTAATTTTTTTTTTTTTTATCTTTCGTTTATTTGGAAGGCTCATTTGCCGTGAAGCGTTACGGAGCCGAAATCAAGTTTAACAATACATTTCTTGATTCTTATACATAGTGTTAGTTTTGGGGAACCGAAAGACTCGCGGTTTAGTCGAGGTTAGGGAATACAATAATACAGTAGGAAAGGAAAGGATTTTAGGGTGCTTAAGTAATTACGATGCTGATGTTCACAAAGTTGACGTTCCTCGCATTTTTACATCTGTAACGGGACAAACAAACTTTTTTTGGGAGACAACGACGAGAGGAAGACATACGGAAGGGATTAACGACAGACATGGAAATGTACAACAAGAGGAAGACATTCGATATGGGGTATGACAGACAAGGGAATGGGCAGGCAATGATTACAGTTTTACATCAGCAACTTTCAAAAATTGGTGGACCAGGGACATGTACTCGAGATCAAGGCCCGACAACACTTCCCTAATAGGCTTTGGTTGTTTTCCTCGGACCCGGAGATGTTCAGTTAGCGCAGATCTGGGGCCACGATGCTCCTCGCACGCCCACACGACGTGATCGATGTCCTGATAATCCTCGCCGCAAACACAGAGATTTCCTTCCGAGAGCCCCACTCTGAAAAGATGTGCATTTAGAGTGTAGTGATTGGACATTAGACGGCACATGGTTCGAATGAAGTCTCGTCCCATATTCAATTTTTTGAACCATGGACGCTTCGACACCTGCGGGCGAATTGAATACAGCCATCTACCCAACTCCCCATTTGTCCATTTCTGTTGCCAGCTGTTCAAGGTTTCCTGACGAACTAATGTGAAAAATTCATCGAAGGTGATTTTCCGATCGTAAATCTCACCTTCCATAGCGCCCACCTTAGCCAAAGAGTCCGCTTTCTCATTTCCCGGGATCGAGCAATGAGAAGGGACCCAAGCCATGGTGATTGTGTAAGACCGTTGTGATAAGGCACTCAAAGCTTTCCGTATCCCATTCAGAAGATACGCTGAGTGCTTAACCGGTTTCATTGACCGAACAGCCTCCAAGGAACTTAGACTGTCGGTGAAGATGAAAAAGTGGTCAGGAGGTAGGGATGCGATTTGCTCGAGTGAATAGTGTATAGCTGCTAGCTCAGCAGTATACACGGAACAAGGCTCTTTGAGCTTAAAGTAGGCGCTATGAAAACGTTGAAAACACCGAAACCAGTGGAGTCATCAATTTTTGACCCGTCTGTAAAAGCTTCTCTCCTCACTGGCGTGCCCGTATTTGCTTGCAAATAATGGAGGTATGACCTCCGCACACAGAAAGTCTGGTATTCCATGAACCTCCTGCTTCATGGACAGATCAAAAGTAACAGAGGAACTGTAAGAGTCTAAGAAGTTAGCACGATTGGTATCTACCGAAGAAGGGCTTACCTCCAGCGTCATATACCAGTGGTAAATACTCATGAATCGAGATTGAGGGTTTTGTTCGAGCAGCTTCTCGAAGTTGTCAATGACCAATGGATTGAGAACCTCACAGCGGATGAGGAACCGGAGCGATAATTCCGCGAAACGATCTGTTAGTGGCAGTACTCCCGCAAGTACTTCCAAGCTCATCGTATGTGTCGAATTCATACAACCCAACGCGATACGGAGACAGCGGTACTGAATCCGTTGAAGCTTCAGCATGTGTGTTTTAGCCGCGGACTGGAAGCAGAAACTACCGTATTCGAGGACCGACAAAATGGTTGTTCGAAACAACGTCATAAGATCTTCGGGATGCGCTCCCCACCATGTTCCGGTTATTGATCGCATGAAGTTGATCCGTTTCTGGCATTTTTGTGTCAGATACACAATGTGCTTCCCGAAGGTACATTTCGAGTCGAACCAGACCCCGAGGTATTTAGAAGACATGCTATGAGTGATTGTCTTACCCATCAGTTGGAGCGGGAACTTTGCCGGCTTATGTTTTTTTGAAAAGACAACCATCTCAGTTTTCTCCGGAGAGAATTCGATACCCAGCTTCGTAGCCCAAGTGGACAAATTGTCCAGAGTATCTTGCAACGGTCCTTGCAGATCAACCGCTGTTGGCCCCGAAACGGATACAACACAATCATCTGCAAGCTGTCTCAACGAGCAATTTGGCATGAGACATTCATCAATGTCTCTGACGTAAACGAACATGAGCCTTAGGGGAGACCCATGTAGCTAATTCGTGAAGTTGCCGAGTCACCATGAGAAAAACTCATACGCTTCTCTGAAAACAAATTGTACAAATAGTTGTTCAAAATTGGTGAAAGTCCACACTCGTGGAGTTTGTCAGATAAGACATCGACGCAAACTGAATCAAAAGCCCCTTAATGTCCAAAACACTGAGCCCATTTGCTCTTTTTAGCGAAAGTAAGCTGAATTTCTGAAGAAAGCAACGCAAGACAGTCGTTCGTTCCCTTGCCCTGCGGAAACCAAATTGTGTATCTGACAACAAACTATTCGATTCAACCCATTTGTCTAGCCGGAAGAGAATCATCTTCTCCAACAGCTTCCGAAGACATGACAGCATCGCGATGGGGCGATACGAGTTACAATCCGACGCGGGTTTTCCGGGCTTCTGGATGGCTATCACCCTCACTTCCTCCAATCATCCGGAACAATGTTGCACTCCAGTAACTGATTGAACAAGTTCAATAAGCGCCTCTTCGCGACGTCTGGGAGGTTTTTGAGCAAATTGAACCTGATTCTATCCATCCCTGGAGCGGAATTGTTACATGAAAGGAGAGCAAGTGAGAATTCAATCATCGAAAAGGGACGATCCATATCATCCCTGCCAGCAAAAGCATCACGTAGCTCTTGCCTCACCGGTACCGAATCCGGACAAACTTTCTTTGCGAAGTCAAGTATCCACCGCGACGAGCTTTCACGATCTTCGTTTACGGACGACGCGTTGCGCATTCTTCTCCCGACGGTCCACAGAGTTTTCATTGAAGTCTCGCGCGATAAACCTTCAACAAAAGTGCGCCAATATCCGCGCTTCTTCACTTTGACCAGTTTCTTGAACTGGATTTCGAGCGCAGTGTATCGTTTGTGAAGAACGATCGCCCCGTGTTTCCGAAATTCTTTGAACGCCGCGGATTTCTCGCGATAAAGTTGCGTACACTCGATGTCCCACCACGGACTGTAGGGTTTTCTACGAACCGAAGCTCCTGGCACCGGCCGACGTTGTGCCTGAAGAGCGCTTTCAAGAATCAACTGCGATAGTAACTTGTACTCTTCCCGCGGGGAAGTGCTTCTATAGACTGTATGCCATCGCTGATGGCGTCCGCATATTTGCCCCAATCGATGTGCTTCGTGAGGTCATATGATAGATCGATGGAAGCAGATTGCTTATGTCCATTGGAAATCGAAACTTCGATCGGCAAATGATCACTACCATGGGGATCTTGGACCACCTTCCAAGTACAATCCAACGATAATGAGCTCGAACAAATGGAAAGATCTAGACGGCTATCTCTTGCTGGAGGAGCCACTCGTGTAACTTCTCCTGTATTCAAAATTGACATATTGAAGTCGTCGCAGAGGTCGTATATCATTGATGAACGGTTGTCGTCGTACAGTTCCCCCAGCCTGTTCCGTGGGAGTTAATATCTCTCAAGAGCATCCGTGGCTCGGGCATAACCGAGCAGATGTGCGAGAGATCTCTACGAGATATCGCGGTGTTAGGAGGGAGATATATCGAGGCGATATTGAGGTCTTTTCCTCGAACAGTCACCTGACATGCGACAGCTTCGGTGCCAGACATCGGCGCAAGATCGACTCTGTAGAAGGAGTGCTGTTTTTGATCCCTAAAAGCACCCTCCATATCGATTTGCCCGATCGCGGCGGATTATGTTGAAATCAGGAAAATGAAGGTTCACATCTGGTGTTAGCCATGTTTCACATAAAGCAAAAAGCATCGCATTGTAATTTGTTAACTAAAATTTAAAAATATCTAATTTTGGAAGAATACTTCGACAGTTCCACTGTAGAATCGAAATCATGTTACCCTTATTGACTAAATTAGCCATCGAAGGATACAAATGACTCGAGGAGGGGCATTTTCGAAGCCAGCTGCTTCAGGAGAGGAGTCAGAATAGGAAGAACAGTTTTGACCATGCTCTTCACGGGGTCGGAAGCATCAAAGAAGTTGAGGATGAGCTCCACGATGCCAGAAAGTGTGAACATTGGAGCGCTCGGGAGTTCTTCTGCTCGCTCTGTATGCTCTCTTTCTGGCTGAGAAATCGCAAAAAATGGGGCATCTGGGATTTTAGATGTTCCCGGAAGCAGTGGAAACTCTCGATCATCCCGATGTGAAACCACAAAAGTTGAACGTTTTTGAGTATTTCCACCCGCTTTGAATTTGACCATGTTGGATTGGGGCTCACTTTGAGGCTGTTTTCTAGGCTTTTTCGAGGGTCGCTGGCTCTGTTTTATTCTCTTCCTCGTTGAGCCATTGAAAACAAAGGGAACCCCATTTCCAACCTCGGAGTCAGAGCTACCTTGATCGTCCAAAGGAAGAGACGAGTAGATGGTGTCAGAAACGAGTGGCGGAGCGGCCTTCCTCAACATTTCGGCGTAACTTCGCCGAGAACGCTGCTGGAGAGACCGCTTCTGGTGTATTCGCTGCTGTATGTACGTTGGGCAAGCTTCAAGAGCATGTGGAGGGCTTTCGTTACAATAGACACATTTCGGTGCCGTCTTGCACGCGCCCTCCACATGCTTCTCTCCGCATGATGCACAGCGAGGTTTATTGCAGCAGTACTGAGCGGTGTGGCCCAGCTGCTTGCAATTAACACAATTCATCACCTTCGGTACATACAGCCGAACAGGTAGACGAAGTTTGCCAATCACTACGTAGTCAGGCAGTGCGGACCCGGAAAAAGTGACGCAGAAAGAGTCAGACGGGGAATAACTACGCTTCTCTCCCTCCTGCGACACCGAATACATTTGTTTGCAATCCAGTATCGTAACAGGAGGCAAAGAAACGTTCTTGAAACGACCGAAACCTTGTTTCAAATCGTCGCATGTCATACTTCCCTCCGTCACCACCCCCGCGATCTCACACACTGCTGACGGTAAATACACCCTATATTCGAGAGTGAAAAGCTCACAGGTGGCAATCTCGTTGGCCTGTTTGCGATCACTGACCGTGACACGGAGTTTACTGGACCCAACCATGTCAATGGTCGTGACAGACGAAAATCGCTTTTCCAGATCTTTGCTGATCTGGCTGATATTCAAACGTTTGCCTTTGGGTCGAAAGAAAACAACATACGGCCCACTAGAGTCGTGAGGGTAGACCTTGGGACGGGGGCTCGTAGAGGAAATTTTAGCGTTGCTGGTGTCCATTTCATTTTGGTTTGGAACACCCGAATGCAACGAAACATCTGACATGGAATACGAAGTACCCCCGCCAACTTCGCCTTCGCGCATTGCGGACACGAAATGCGCCGCTGCAGCGAGGCACAATTTATTTTAAAACTAAACACTTATCACAAGGACAGAAAAAAAAACACACATACACACAAATTAATGAGAGGGGAAGACGAGTTAAAGAAAAAGGAAAAAAAAACTATTCCAATAAGATGGAGAAGAGAGGGGAACAACGAGAGGGAGCTCAAGTGAATACTTGCGTTCACACTGCTGTGTCGCCGGCTAACGGTTCTGGCAGCACACACTGACTGGATGGACAATCGCCGGGGCGGTGGTGCGGTCGAAGCGAACCACGCTGTTGTTGGTGTTCTTGCCGCAGACAACACTGCAACTGGGTGGATGGATGGTGGCAGGACGGCAGCGTCTGTGTTGGTGGAGACGCACGATGGATGATGTGATGACTGTCGGCGTGGGGCGATGATGCCTGCGCCTGCGATGGACGCCGAAGAAACTGCAAAACTTTGCGTTGTCTTGCAAAAGCAACGAAATGGCTACTTAACTGCTTCAGCTAAGCACCACTTCCACTCAAGCACTATGCTTCAAAACACTTTCGGAAAAAACCTCTACCTGTACTTCAGGAAAAAAAACCAAAAGAGAAGCAGACCGTACGCGGACTTACAACCGTCTCGCTCGGATGCTCGACGTGGAATGATTTTTTTTTTTTTTGCTAACTATATAGTAGAGTTAAGATTAACTTACTTGTCTAGTTATTCGGTGGGTTCCGAGAGGACAAAGGAGAAGGAGAAATTCCTTTCCTTGTATCCATCAAAACCATACCTAAGAAAGAAAGAATTCCCCAGTGTCGTGACCCGACCGAGATTTCTCGTCTCGACCGTTCGTCGCAACAATACTCAGCAAACTGATTGTCATTTCGCTCTCACACGATCATCCCGAAAAGTTTCTTGCTGGATGGAAACAAAATATCTTACAATCTTAGGTCGCTCGCTACACGTTTAAACAAAATATACTACAAATGAGTATAATTTAATTGGATAAGAACTAAATGCAAATAAGACATTTAAGTAAAGTGAATATTGTTTCCGACACTTTATAGACCTGATCTTATCCTACCGACTGCGCCATTGTTGCGACGAACGGTCGAGACTAGAAATCTCGGTCGGGTCACGACACATTGGTCATGTCCGTGAAGCATAGGCCTGTTTAAATAAACAAACTCGATTTTGTTTGCACATAGCGAAAGACATTTGCAATAGATTTATTCAGAATTTCCCCAAAGAGAGGAACAAGGGATGTGCGCGATGCACAGATTTGTCTATTTACCAAAAACGCATACACTCTATCAGTTCCCGTCAAGGATGTTAACGATCATTCAGTAATTTGCGTTCGATCATTTCGTAGTTTGTCAATTACACATTCCAGAGACTAAATTTTAAAATAGGTTGTATGGTGGACTTCTAGTGTGAAGGTTTTTCTACAACTTTGCCTAATGGTTCGTTATTAGAATTCAACTATTAACGGAGTTGGAGCGCTAGTTGCAGTAACTCAAACTAAATGATTGGAGTTTTGTTATCATTTAGTCGAAGTTACTGAAACTTTAGCTATAACTCCGCTACTAGTGGAATTCAAACAATGAACCATTAGGCAGAGTTGTAGAAAAACCTTTGCACTAGAAGTCGACCATACAACATATTTTGAATTTCAGCTTCTTCAGCATCGTTATTGTCAAACTACTAAATGATCGAACGCAAATTACTGAATGATCGTTAACATCCTTGGTTCCCGTAAAGGTTCCGCCAAACACACGCGACGCAACAATTGCAATGCGATTCTATCGCTTGGCGATTGCGATTCTGTCGCCGTTGGTATGAAAACGTAAATAGAATACTGCCTGCAGTGACCCAACGACAGAACCGCGGCGACTATTTGTCCACGTCGCGGTGAAGAAATTTGCTTGCAAACTTATTTTTTTGACGTAGGACTTACGTCTTTCTTTACTATACTGGGTGTCATTTAAATTTTTGGAAATCGAGAGCGCTACGCTGAAAGGGAAGATTTCGAACGATACTTGCGCCTTTATCTTTCGATGGATTTTGAAGATTTATATATCAATCGACTTCGACACTCTCCAACAGTTTGCCAATTGCAACGAAACTTAAGATTATTAACGATAAGCTATTGAAAGTTTCAATTCTTGTCAAAGCAAAAATAATCATATATCACCAATCCCGTGCATTCCTAACACGGACATCAGAATGCAGTATCCCATGGGCATTCGGGTCCACCGCAATATTTTCTTTGTGTTTATAAGAAGCTGAGCCTACCGTGTGTGAGTCATTTCAGTTTGTGACAGCAGCGCGTACTGACGTTTTTGCTCGCGCATTTTTTCTCGTTCGTTTGCTGTGTTCACACACACAACATGCAGTCGCCAGTAGGAGAATATGCTTGAAAGAAGAGGACGCATTTATCGTTGACAGTTCCCTTAAAATAGTACCTGTTTACCCAAGTCTCAAAATTAGATTTTTATTAGACTTTTATACTTAAATAGTATCACCAACAAGAAATCTATAAATCCCCTATATTTGCTTGAGTAAATAAGGGCCTGATAGTTAGAAACAAAGCAATCTATCTTTCTCGTCAATTATCTTTATTTGCTTAATCGATTCGATTAAAACAAAAACTCAAAAAAGTGCTGTTTTTCAAAATGGGCCTAACATATGCTCGATTTTGAACGAACATCGGGTGATTTTTTAAGGCTGGTACACATGTGCAGCACTTTTTCGGTTTTTATTTTTGATTTTCAAAATAGTTAGAGGCTTAAAAAAATATGGGTTCTTCGGTAAAGTTGACTTTAAATAAGCCAAAGAATCTAGTAAGACAATAAATCGAGATACAATTGTTGACGGGAAAGGTCAATTATTAGTTTTATTTCCAGAAGTTTTGAATAAACAAATTGCTAATAATTCTACACAGCATGTTGTTTCCAAAATCAATACCTATAATCAAACCCCATAAATTCAAAAGTTAAATGTAAATACGTTATGTTTATATTACGTCTACCCGCTGTTATGTATATAACATTAACCATTGTTCGTTTTTTTTAATCGAGCAAAATGTTGAACTTTTACCTATATTCGCGGAGCCGTGCCCCAACAAACATGTGTTTTGCCGATATTTCTGTCAAAGTTGCTGAAAATCAGCAAATAATTTGCCGAAAATCAGCTAACAAACGTCATTTTTGCCGAAATACCATTTTTACGGCTGTGCAGATTTTTGCTGAGCTGCGGAAATAAAAACTAAGTGTGTAGGTCTGAGGGAGCTGGCAGACTACTTTTGCGTAGTGTTTTACAATGTAAGAACCGAGCCCTAGCTTAATCAATTTTTCGAGCTAGGGCAATAGCTTAGCTTACTTAGCTTAGACTGACTGTACATATCAATGGTTGCTACTCCGTGATTGATCAGAACTGGTGCAAATTGCGCTACGATCCAAATGAATAGTGGTTGGGATTTACCATCTATTCTCGAAGTGCACGTTTCAGCAGCTCGCAAATGTTGATCAATAACGGCACCGGTCAAGTCCTTACAGTCAGTTGGGAAAGGGAGGGAATGTTAGTGTGTGGTTATTGTTGCTACTAGAGACCGAGAATACCTCTGCATCTCCACAATAACCACGGGAAGGAAGTTGTGTTAGTTGGGTGGGGTAATCAGTAACATAGATCGGGATTCACCATGGAAAGTGATGTGACCTATGCAAATCCATTTTTCGAGCTAGGGCAATTTAAGTAAAAAAGGTAATTCAGGGATTTACCGTATTTAGTCCTCTATACCAATAGCAGTTTCTGAAGTATAACAAAAATAACATTATCCTGCAGATGGCTGAAAGACTTAAATTCTTCTTGTTTGAGGTTAAACTGTATGCAGCGGAAACAACTTTTCTAGCAATTAATTTAAAAAAAAAACCTCGGAGTCATTGTCCTTGGCAGAACTAACTGCTAGAATCGAGTTAGAGGATTAAATACGTACTAACTTTTCACAAACTGGTAAGCAATGGTAGTTCGAGGTAGTTACTCAACGAATTCTCTAAATTGAAATGATTTTGTAGATGATATTCTGGAAACAAGACACGGATATGGCTAGAGCTCCGATGCATGGTCAAATAACATGTATTACTGTTTTTATTTTCCCATGAAAGGGGTTAGTTATGATTGATAAGGGGCGCCCCTTTAATCATATAATTATTGTCCTCTTCTTCTTCTTCTTCTTCTTCTTCTTCTTTTTCTTTTTCTTCTTCTTCTTCTTATTGGCATTAGTGGCATTATTGGCATAGTGTTCATTAAGCACTTCCACAGTTATTAACTGCGAGGTTTCTAAGCCAGGTTACCATTTTTGCATTCGTATATCATGAGGCTAACACGATTATACTTCTATGCCCAGGAAAGTCGAGGCAATTTCCAATCCAAAAATTGCCTAGACCGGCACCGGGAATCGAACCCAGCCACCCTCAGCATGGTCTTGCTTTGTAGCCGCGCATCTTACCGTACGGCTAAGGAGGGCATTATTGTCATAATGCTTTATTCCTTCCGAAGCTTATGAGAAAACCCAATCAAAATCTGTATCGAAACCGATACTACATTGCTCCACACTGGAATAATTCGACATGCACTTACTTATACACTAAGGATACGGGTAATGCTACAATAGATCTTATAACTGGTCGCAGTGGCACACTCGAACAGGAAAAAGTTAGTGAAAAAGTTCGACATCGATGATTATTTTTTCACTAGTATACGAGTGCACGGTAAGAATTTTATCCCTCAACCAAGTAAACTTTACTTTTTGTAAGAATTTTTTCCATTAAATTAAAGATAGTTTAGCATATTATTTGTAAAATAAATCTACGGTAAACCCCTACGTATGTGTTGTAGTAGTTATATGGAACGGTCAGTGAAAGTAACTAAGTTATCAATGGAAAAAATAAATAAAATAAAGCGTAACAAGATATTAATGCTTTGGAATCCAGAGAAATTCAATTACTGCCAACTACGACTTAGAGTTTTTTTCATCACATAGGGCAAAAGATCCGATAGTCGTGGGTGTTCCTATAGTTGCGGTAGTGTTATTTTAACAAAATCTACTAACGCAGCAACCCATATTGTCTATCAATTTGTTGACCTGTCATCACTCGAAATAAAAGAAAACAGATAAGAAAATCCCTCCAAATCGGTATAGTATCACTAAATTACCATATCTTTTTCTCGGCTTTGCACCAATAGTTGCGGTAGTGTTCCAATAGTTGCGAGTCCCATAAGAAAACAATGAGATTCGTAACTATAGGAACACAAATTAAAAAATACCGCAACTAATGGAACACTGCACCAATAATTGGAGGTATCATTTTAGGTAACAATTACGGTATCTGCAGCGTTTGGAATACTTTTCGTAAGCGACATGAAATATAGATGTGGTGTAAACGAAGAAATAGTGGTGGAACGTGCTTAGTTCCTCCACTATTGGGTCTTTTACCCTAGTACCTTTAAATACAATACAGCCAGGTTTTTTACGCGGTTAGAATTCATTAATTTCTCGGTTAACCCGAACTATCACAACTTTTAAAATACCACCTGAATTTTCTTTGATTTTTATGATTTTTTCGTGGGGTTAACTTATTGTCTCATTGAACGCTGAAGGTCTTAAACGACTAAAAGCAAACCGTGTAAAAAAGCCTGGGTGTACTGAATTGGCCACTGCTAACTTATAAGGGCATTATTCATCAACGAATTGAATATATCATGATGTACCCACTCTGAACGGAACTCTTCCTACGAACGTTGCCGTTACTTTTAATAAACATGCAAGCAATTATTCTGGCCATTACTTCACACTTTAAGTTTAACACAATCTGCATACGACAACAAACGGTAGTGCAAAATGTACGTAAGCTTGCTGAGTACCCATCGTGTTACCTACCTATCTGGTACGACGGACGCAGATGTTTCCAAATAACAAATTTTAGTCTGCACAGTTAAAATTTCGGAAAATTACACGCTATGTAAATATTTGAACCCATATGTTTGTGTTCAATAGCCTTTAATTTTACTTCCAACTTCTTCTTGCACGTAATATTGAATATAAGCTCCAAAGTAACTTCTTTATACCAAATGTTATTGAAGCAAATTGCTCCAAACTGCAACGAACTGCGATTCATTTGAGGCTTAAAATATTTTTTAACACCAGTTTTTGCTTCATCAATTGACCTTTCCCATCAAAAAAATTTATTCGCTCAATCGATTCTTTGGCTTATTTAACCTTAAGGTCAACTTTCTTTAAAAACCCCTAATTTTTTTAAGTATTTTTAAAATTTAAAAAAAAATCGAAAAAGTGCTGTTTTTTTAGATTGGCCCGATTTTGAACGAACATCGGGTGAATTTTTCAGGCCGGTTCAAACGTGCAGTACTTTTTCGGTTTTTGTTTTCGATTTTTAAAATAGTTAGAGGCTTAAAAAAATATGGGTTCTTTGGAAAAGTTGACCTTAAATAAGCCAAAGAATCGACTGAGACAAATAAAAATTTTTGACGGAAAAGGTCAATTCTATTATTTTCTATTTTTAATAATTTAAAATAAAATTATTCTAATATATTTTTTTAATTCTGATGTAATTATTGAATTAGTGAGTTATTAGTGCCATTTCGTTAACGGATGTAAGCTTGTATAACGTTTCTGAGTAATTCACTTCATCGGAGACGAGCCAGCCTAGGGCTGAAAGTCTCCTTAACAAAGACAAAAAAAAATTCACTTTATATGAATGCATACCTGCTTGAACCTTAAATCCTTGTTTAACCATTCTTTGAAAATTCATGTTTCAATTTAACAACACGCTAAAAACTACATCTTTGATTCAAACTAAGTGGCAACACATAAAGTGAGACAATATGAATAAAAGAATCAGGAGCTAGCGAGTCATCCTAAATATATGTGACCGGTTGAGTAGTAAGTACGATAAGGTGCTTTTAACTGGCGTAGTTGTTATCAAGCCATGGCTGAATTAGAAAGTATCTGCATATCTGTATAAGTTCTGGAACTGAAGAAGTTTTCGGCAAGCAACTTATGGTCGGCGTAGGTGAAATCCATCGCTGGGGACTAGACCGAGTAATCGCAACCAAACACTCCTACATTGAATTGATCAGTACAGTTGCTGATGAAGGATGTGTATAGACGCCAAACATTCTAAATACTCACGCTCCTCTAATGTGAAAGTGTACTATACACATGTGGAAGTGTTGGCTTGAGAAATGGATTACGAGTGATTTGACTATGCGTACAATTTGGGATTCTCGAGCTCTTTCAGTAGCCTCTAGGTTGCGAAGGCCGACGGAGGTCCTACGTAGCTTAGTTGGTTAAAGCACCAGTCTAGCGTACTGTAGGGTCATGGGCTCGAGTCCCATCGAAGGGAAAGTTGTTACCTCCAATACATTTTCCAAATCAATACCATCCATATAATGTACATATTCACATATAAGTTTTCACAACATTGTAAATTGAAATTACTGTTTTTCGATGTTTTATTTATTTCATTTTCCTTTATTGTGTACTTATAACAAGATATCAGTTGTTTATGGATGATCCCTTACTAAATTGAATAGATCAATTAATCAGTCATCAATTGAATGTATCGAGCCAACTTCATCTGTTAATTGTGTACATACACTAATTATTGAAACCTCCCATCCATATCCATCAAAACATGAAGGGAGTCAACCATTTAGTTTTACAAGACAGCCCGATGGTGAACCGCCAATCCAAACATAGCAGAAACCACTGATATGGTACCGAGCAAGAATAGCTCCCGCAAACGACAGTCTGCGATGATTTATTTTCCAAAGTAGCTTATTCAGAACGTGGTTGGTATCTTGGCGTGCACATTGCTCTGACACCAATCAGCTGTTAAGACGAAAAGTGAGTACATGTTCATGGGCAGTGGAAGGCAGCACCAGGCGCATTTATCGACTACACCGCTTATGAGTGAACAGCACTGCACTGTTTTGAAACTGGCCAAACTGTCGAAGAAACGAACCCTTTCGGTCGCAATTAAGTTTGTGACCGCACTTAGTCACCACCGCTGGGTTGACTCAACTAACTGCCAGACATGATTATTTTTGTTGCATGCATTGAGAACTATGCTGACTGTCGGTCGGTCGTGCCCTATACCTACTAAGTGCATCGGCGACCCAGCTCTCGACAGGTCTAAAGGTCCACCCGCCAACCACTCTACGCAGTTGAACCAACGAGTGTGAGCATTGCGAAAGAACCACTGGCTATCAGCTGGGCTGTAGAAAACAAATCTGCCGAACAGAAAACCTACCTACATGAAATTTAGAAAGAAGTTCACATTCGGTCAGTGCTTTTAAATGTATATTGATTTAAACAGTTGTTTTCCCAATGACGACGACTGGGTGTTTCTTATGATTAGGCACTCGTGACCCCAGCAAAAGCAACTGAACTGTTGCTTCGAATTCTAATGGATTGTATCTAATTAGTTTCCGTTTGGCTAATTGTTTTGCTTTAGTATATGATAATTGACTTCTATACTGCGACCTCGTGGTGTTACACTGATACAATTATGGGATATGATACCTCACCTAATCAATTTTAAAGGAAACTACGTTACCAATAAAGGGTAGAATACGGCATTGGCAGAGTACGTCTATTGATAGGAACCCTAACAAAATATGCGTAATGTAGCGAACATACACCATGTATGAACACAATTTTGATTCAAATACACAATTTAAAGTCTTCACTTTTATTTGAATAAGTTGTTTGTGGAAATTAGAAATATTTGCGGAGATATCAATCGAAACAAATGTACACCTGTGAGATCCTTGCCATTATTGCATTGCAAAAAAACAGTTACTGTTTTGGATCGACTGTTTCTTAGAAAATTATTAAGCACTCTACCCACATCACCAAAAACAGATTATCACCTGAAAAAGCAAATGTATTTAATTTTTTTCAATTTTACTGAAGTAGGGACACGGCAGGTATTTTCGTCTGTTCGTCATAGTCTCGAAAACCAATAAAAGAGACGCTTTTTTGTAAAACTCATACGTACCAAATCGTAAGCTCAGGAGAAACGTTCTGCTATAGTGGAGTTCTGGCAAATATACGTTGCTTCCGTTGAAAGAAACATGGACGTTAAAGAAGGCTGATCGGAGAGCTTTCGGAGTGTTTGAGCGTAAGGTACTGCGGACAATGCTCGGCGGTAAACAGGAAAACGGTATCTGGAGACGTCGCATGAATCACGAGTTGTACCATGGGTATAAAGGGCTGGATATTGTTTAGCGCATACAACACGACAAACTACGGTGGGCTGGATACGTTATTCATATGCCTTGTTGTTCATATGCACGATGACTTTTTGCAGTTGAAGAGGACTTGGGGGCACTCCACGTTCAGGGCGACTGGAAGTGATTGGCCCAGGATCGAGTCCAGTGGAGAAGGATACTCCATTCGGTGTAGGTTCATCGAAGAGCTGTAGCCCATCAAGTAAGTAAGTACCGTGGGGCATCGAAATCCGTACACTTAAGCACCTTCGTATATGAAAAAGTCATTAGAAAATAGGAATAGAATGTAAATAAAACGTATGTAATTGACACAGGCGCATGAAGGCTTCTACTTTTGGAATGTTTCACATTTACTCATTAGAAACCACGAAAAACTTCATAAAATAATTAATTAAATCAACTACTCCTGACTCGAAATCCGTCCACCGTGGACGGATTTCGAATCAAAGGATCAAAATCCATACAGCTATTTCTTAACTAAATATCTAAATTGAAACAGTAAATAGTTCGATATGCAGCTTGAGAAGCGATCCCGTCGATTTGTATTCCGCTTATCTTATGTAATGATTTGCAATTAGCAATTAAAACACAGTTACTTTTGGTGCAATTATGCTCTACCCTAAAACAAGATGGCGGCACAAACTCCGCGTTTGGTGGGTGGAGATTTGTTTTTGATTTTTGTGGTTTTAATTTCAAAGCCTTCTTTCCAATTCTATGCCCTGAAAGCTTACTGTCAAGTATCTGAACAGAATAAGATTAATTATTCCTACATTAATTACCTTTAACCTCTCTTAATTTATTGATATCTCATGAGGTGGACGGATTTCGGTCCCGCACGGTATCCTAGAAAATCTATCGAAAAAAAACAACTTTTTTTCAAAAACAATTGTTTAGAAATTTCACGGAAAATTATACCGTACTTCAAGGGAAAATTGTTCGGAACTCCCAAATAAAGCTTACAAATTACCAAGAATAAATCTTTGGAATTTCCAAAAGTTTTTTTTTGGTATTCGCGAGGGGGAAATTTGCTACAAGAAACCCCCAGAATTTCCACGGAAAATGTTTCTAAATTTCGAAAATTCATTTGTCATAAGACGAGTTGTACTATTCCATTTAATTGTACCTTTGACAGATACGTATTTCGACCTCAACAGTAAGGTCGTCTTCAGTGTTTCGTAGTCGAGTCAAGTACGATGATAGTACGACGTAGATAGATAGAAAGATAGATAGATATCGGTTTGGAGGGGGGACAAGGGGGTTTGGAGGGGGTAATTCAACAAATCACACAGAAGCAGACGCAGGAGCGGCGAATTCGTTTGCCAGTAGTGGGTTGGTCAGATCACCGCCACCAGTAGCAGTGCTACAAAAGCAGCAGAAGCAGGAGCAACTGCCAGGGCAGAGCGAGTTAAACAAGCCTCCACAAAAGCCGAAAATAGTGACAGCAAAGAGATTGGTGGAGGACCTCCACAATTTCGTGGATGGGAGGAACAACGTCTATAAGGAGATTGCCATATCCTGAAGGACATGCCATATCCTGAAGAGCTACTTTCAGTGCAGAGTGTTGGTGTACGACACTAACGAAGGGCGTAAGTCGATGCGGGTTACAGCGGCCGTTCCTCAAGGCTCCATTCTCGGTCCAGCTCTATGGAACGCGATGTACGATGTAGTCCTGAGTCTGCGGTTGCCTAGAAAGTTAAAATCGTGGGTTTTGCGGACGACGTGTCACTAACGGTGATGGGCGAGACACTTGAAGAAGTAGAGGTGTTGGCGACGGAGGCGATAGCAATGATCGAGAGCTGGATGAACGGAGTGAAGCTGCAAATAGCTCACCATAAGACGGAGGTGCTATTAGTCAGCAACTGTAAGGCGATTCAGCGGATGGAGATCGTCGTTAGTGATCATGCGATTGCATCGAAGCGATCACTGAAACATCTGGGAGTGATGATCGATGGCCGTTTAAATTTCAATATCCACGTCGATTACGTCTGCGAAAAGTCAGCGAAGGCTATGAACGCAATAGCAAGGATCATGACAAACGTTGGCGGTCCAAGAAGAAGCAGCAGACGTCTACTAGCTAGTGTCTCGTCATCGATACTGCGGTATGGAGTCCCCGCTTGGGGTAATGCGCTGGAAACCAAGCGGAACCGTAGAAGGCTACAAGGTGCGTTCCGGCTGCTGCCCATACGAGTCGCGAGCGCCTACAGAACGATATCGTCGGAGGCAGTATGCGTTATCGCCGGGATGGTCACGGACAATGGAAGGGGAACCCACTGACTCATTCCAAACCTGTCAACGTGGATGAACATGAACCATGGCGAAGTAAACTTTCACCTGACACAGTTCCTGTCAGGCCACGGCTGCTTCAGGAAGTATTTACATCGGATTGGGCAAGCTGGTTCGCCTGGCAAGCTGATCGGTATCGGGAGAACTTCCTTCGTCGGGGAACTCTCCGTCGGCGTAGGCTAGATTCGTCGCCGGGGACTAGACCGAGTAGCTCGCGATGAAATACAACCAGTTACGGGTCGTCAGGCCACCAGTGAACCGGACGCCCTGCTCCCCCGGAATCGTTGGACTGACCTTGCTATTCGTCTGGTTGGCGTCGGTATCGGAAGATCCTCCTTCGCCAAGGCTCTGTCGGAGTAAGTTAGATTCCCCGTTGGCACGAGACCGAGTAGATTGTGAAGAATGAGCTGCTTAAGTCGCCGAAACACCAGTCACTTCAAGATGAAGGTTGGGTACACCGGCGATGATATAAAGGAGTGGTGGTAAACAACACAACAGTACAGCATATTGGTAGTACCGGAGAAGTTTAGGTAAAGACACGAATAGGATGGAAAGATGGAAAGTTCGAATGGTAGAATCCATGAAGTTTATCTTGCGGTCCGAGGGAAAGCAAGGTAACAAAACAAGTAAAGGAGGTTTTTTCCCTCAGTCAAGAGTTTTTCCTCCCACCACGGTGGAGCTTCCATAGAAGCAATATTACCTAATTGTGGAAGGTAACTTAGCAGGCGTGATCCCCAGAGCCCAATCCACCTAGCAGGCCGCAAGGGGAGATGATGAATGTTTTCAAGCAGCTTTGCCAGGAAGTGCAGACGAAAGTGTCATAACTCAATAAAAAAAGATAAGTAGATATATAGATAGATAGATAGATAGATAGATAGATAGACAGACCTTGCAGTTCACAACTGTTGAAGTGCGTAATGAACACTAAGCAGTAAGCTGCGAGGTGGCAATGTCCCAGTGGGGGATGTAATGCCAATGAAGAAGAAGAAGAACTTTTGTTACAAAGAAAAAATAACAGGAAAATTGTGGGGGTCCGAAATCCGTCCACTTCAAGAGATATCAATAAATTATAAGAGATTTGAAGTAATTATTTTACAAATAATTTATCTTAACCTGTTCATATACTTGACAGTAAGCTTTTGGGCTACTAAGAAGGAAAATAGACTTTGAAATTAAAACAACATAAATCAAAAACAAATCGTCACCCACCAAACGCATGGTTTCTGGCGCCATTTGCATGCGTGTGAATCATAATTTTGCATCAAAATTAAGTACGGTTTAATGACAAATTGCGATTAATAAAGTAAGATAAGCGGAATACAAATCAAAGGCATCGCTTTCAAGGTTTGTATTTAACTATTTACAGTGGTAGTTTAGTCCATTAATCTGCTACAATTTATATATTTACTTAAAAAATAGCTGTTCGGATTTTGATCCTTTGATTTGATATCCATCCATGGTTGACGGGTTTCGGTTCAAGAAGTGTTGCTTTAATTCATTTTTTTTTTGTAATTTCTTATGTGTAAATGCGCAACACTTTGAAAATAGAGGCCTTTGTGCTCCTGTATCAACGATAAACGTTTCATTTGCATTCGTTTTCAATTTTCCAGAGCCTATTTCATATAGTGCCCAAGTAACAATTGCCAGTTGAATAAACATCAGTATTGTCAGATTTATTCAGCCAGCGTTGATTTAAAATTACTATCATCATGTAACAAAACAAGTAAAGGAGGTTTTTTCCCTCAGTCAAGAGTTTTTCCTCCCACCACGGTGGAGCTTCCATAGAAGCAAGATTACCTAATTGTGGAAGGTAACTTAGCAGGTGTGATCCCCAGAGCCCAATCCACCTAGCAGGCCGCAAGGGGAGATGATGAATGTTTTCAAGCAGCTTTGCCAGGAAGTGCAGACGAAAGTGTCATAACTCAATAAAAAAAGATAAGTAGATATATAGATAGATAGATAGATAGATAGATAGACAGACCTTGCAGTTCACAACTGTTGAAGTGCGTAATGAACACTAAGCAGTAAGCTGCGAGGTGGCAATGTCCCAGTGGGGATGTAATGCCAATGAAGAAGAAGAAGAACTTTTGTTACAAAGAAAAATAACAGGAAAATTGTGGGGTCCGAAATCCGTCCTCTTCAAGAGATATCAATAAATTAAAGGAAGTTTGAAGTAATTACTTTATAATTAATTTATCTTATCCTGTTCATTTACTTGACAGTAAGCTTTTGGGCTACTGAGAAGGAAAGTAGACTTTGGAATTAAAACAACATAAATCAAAAACAAATAGTCACCCACCAAACGCATAGTTTCTGGAGCCATTTTCATGCGTGTAAAACATAATTGCATCAACATTAAGTACGGTTGAATGGCAAATTGCGAATAATAAAGTAAGATAAGCGGAATACAAGTCAAAGACATCGTTTCTCAAGGTTCGTATTCAACTATTTACAGTGGTAGTTTTGTTAATTAGTATCCTACAGTTTATATATTTAGTTAAAAATAGTTGTACGGATTTTGATCCTTTGATTCGATAACCGTCCACGGTGGATTTCGGTTCAAGAGGTGTTGCTTTAATTAATAATTGGAACAGGTTTTTTGTTTTTTCTTATGTGTAAATGCGCAACACTTTGAAAATAGAAGCCTTTGTGCTCATGTATCAACGATAAACGTTTCATTTGCATACGTTTTCAATTTTCCAGACCTTTTTTCATATAGTGCCCAAGTAACAATTGCCAGTTGAATAAACATCAGTATTGTCAGATTTATTCAGCCAGCGTTGATTTAAAATTACTATCATCATGTAACAAAACAAGTAAAGGAGGTTTTTTCCCTCAGTCAAGAGTTTTTCCTCCCACCACGGTGGAGCTTCCATAGAAGCAATATTACCTAATTGTGGAAGGTAACTTAGCAGGCGTGATCCCCAGAGCCCAATCCACCTAGCAGGCCACAAGGGGAGATGATGAATGTTTTCAAGCAGCTTTGCCAGGAAGTGCAGACGAAAGTGTCATAACTCAATAAAAAAAGATAAGTAGATATATAGATAGATAGATAGATAGATAGATAGACAGACCTTGCAGTTCACAACTGTTGAAGTGCGTAATGAACACTAAGCAGTAAGCTGCGAGGTGGCAATGTCCCAGTGGGGGATGTAATGCCAATGAAGAAGAAGAAGAACTTTTGTTACAAAGAAAAAATAACAGGAAAATTGTGGGGGTCCGAAATCCGTCCACTTCAAGAGATATCAATAAATTATAAGAGATTTGAAGTAATTATTTTACAAATAATTTATCTTAACCTGTTCATATACTTGACAGTAAGCTTTTGGGCTACTAAGAAGGAAAATAGACTTTGAAATTAAAACAACATAAATCAAAAACAAATCGTCACCCACCAAACGCATGGTTTCTGGCGCCATTTGCATGCGTGTGAATCATAATTTTGCATCAAAATTAAGTACGGTTTAATGACAAATTGCGATTAATAAAGTAAGATAAGCGGAATACAAATCAAAGGCATCGCTTCTCAAGGTTTGTATTTAACTATTTACAGTGGTAGTTTAGTCAATTAATCTGCTACAATTTATATATTTAGTTAAAAAATAGCTGTACGGATTTTGATCCTTTGATTTGATATCCATCCAGCCCTGCCGTCCTGTTTAGTCACGCTTAGTCGACAACTAAGAAGCTTTCCCCTAAAGCAAAAATTTGTTTTGGTCTATTTTAGCTCATTAAAACTCAGAGTCGCCTATATAGGTCTCAGTATGATAGTTACTATCAACTGTGTGTACAAAAAATAGTAAACCAATCGGTTTTAAATGTCCCACCCCCTTCCCCCTTCCCCCTCCCATGGCTGCCTCTTGGATTCGAACCAAGAGCACCAACAAAACCGCCAGAATGATGCGTGTACGCTATCCACTCTTTTACGGTTACTGTGTAAATTACTGCTGTTATTGAATGATGCCTCTCTTGTCTGAAAAGTCAAGAAGTCGGTGAGCACTACTTCTGCGCTCTCCACCCTCATTCGTGCTATTTGTTTCGGGAAGTGAGCTACAATGGTTTAAAGAGAGCGAGTTCGCGCAAAACGATGTTGCAGTTCACAGCTCGTCACTCACGCGATGCAAAGTTTAAGTATTAAGAGCTTGTATGTACAAGCTATTTTTCTGTTCTAAAAATATAAAAATGAGTTTGCTTTCCTTTGAGGCAATATAACTCCCGAACGGATGGTCTTCTCACGTATCGGTTCGGATTGGCGATTTGGCATTGCAAGAAAAAAAAGAAGCAGAATTCGGAAAATAAGCACGGGAAATGGAAAAAAATAAAAGACTCCTCCACATTTCTAGAGGTAATTTATTTAAAAACGGTTGTCAGTACGAGGTTGGAAATATTTAATACTGTGAATAAAACGAAAAATCAAAACCAAAATTTTGAAATCTAAATTATTCGTCTATTACGCAGTGCAAGAGAATTCCAAGAACGCGCTGATAACCGTTTTTAATTAAATTACATACTTTTAGAATTTTTGAGAAGGGTTTGAAAATTTTCCTCCTATCTTTTCCCGTGCTAATTTTTTGAATGCGCGACATTCTGCTTCTTTTTTTTGTTGCAACGCCAAATCGCCAATTGAGATCTGCTGTGTTTATATCTTTGAAAAGATGTAAAATTTTGCTTGGAAAGTTAGAGGATTATTAGAATACACCCAGTTTTTTTTTTACACGGTTTGGTTTTGGTCGTTTAAGACCTTCAGCGTCAATAATGAAGCAATGAGTTATACCCACGAAAAAAAAAAAATACTAAAAATCAAAGAAATTTAATTAATTTCTCGGTTGAGAACTTAATGAAGTCCAATCGCGTAAAAAAACTGGGTGTACAACGTTTTCATGTGTTCTGGAAGAAGCCATCAAGCCTGAATTAAAATCCATCTAGAATGCGGCGCTGCAATCAACTTGCAGTTAGAAAGTTAAATCTTAGTTCTCAAATAATACATTTAATAATGTGTTCGCACCAGTGGCGTAGCCAGAAAATTGGTCTGGGGGGAGGCGTATTGTTGGCGTTCCGAGCAATAACACTCCTCCGTTCTCTACAGTTCAACAATTAGATAACGTTTTTCTTATCTTCTACATATTTTTAGCTGCTAACTTCATTATAATTCATATTATTCTTCACAAATAGATGTTCTAATAGTAATTTGTGCGACAAGTTGCAAAAAATCGAGTTTTGAAATAAGTTACACACTCTATTTTTTGCAATGACGAAAATAGTAGTTTATGCAACAAGTTGCAAAAATATGATTTTTACAGCACGAGTCGTACGTTTATCTAACGAGGCTTGCCGAGTTGGATAAATACTACGAGTGCTGAAAAAATCGAGTTTTGGAACGAGCTGCACACGCTTTTTTTCAATGACGAAAAATGGACTTTAATATGAAAAATCTGTACCAAAATTATACTTCTCGCGCTTAGTTTCATAGGGGCGTAACTGTATTGATCGATTTCTATTAATCGATTATATATTTGGTTAATAACTCAATTGTTTCAAAAGCTACAACCGTGATTATTGATTCTGGTGCAAGATATAATCATCCTTTATCACACAAAATCATTAAATTATAGGAAAACTAGCGCATTTCGGTACAATAATAAAAAGAAAACATCGATGAAGAGAAATCGATCAATACAGCTATGCCCCTATGAAACTAAGCGCGAGACTTGTACTTGTTTAATTCCTTCCAGAATTTACTACACATGAACATTCTTACCAATAAATTATGTTGCTGCAGAGATTCTATGTTGCCGTGCCACATTGCAAAATTCGATAAACCGTGAAGTGATAGATGTACTTGCTTTTGGAAATTTTGATGTCATGTCCATCAAACTATTTCATTTATTACGCGACGCTGAGAATACACTATTTGAACACTTACCTAAGCTCATTCAGCAAAATGTAGTCATGTAACTACTGTTCTGATGTTCGCTTTTCATTATAGCATCCAAATGAGTGTTATAATGAATATTATGCAACCCATTTGAGTTGCATAATGTTCATTAAAGCACCCGTTTCGTAAGTATGGAAAAGTAGGCCGTTTTATCACTCAAAGACGAACTGTAAATCAAATATGTATTATGATCAGGAATTGCAAAAAAACACTTTCCGACGTTACTGATCAATTGATCATATTATCGGGCCAAACCAGACGCGCAATTGAGCACTCGCGATGCGACGCGAGTCGCGACAATTCGAATAGTCAATAGTAGTGCACGCATGGATGCACTATCATGTGTACTAATTTTAATGAGTTGCGACGTCTCATAACTGCAGACATATTTTACAAAACAAATTCCCCATTTTTTTCCATACACAGAATATATCACTTCCACTCTGCGAAATCAATATATTCGCATTCATTTACTCCGCAGCAAAACGAAGTGCACTTATAAACTCTTATAAACTAAAGCCCCAATTCACTAAAAAAAAGCCCACCACACGACCGAAACGACCGTCACTTGCGTGTTAAATTACATCAAAAACAGTCAATATTCTGCTGATGAAACTGTTGTGTTTTGCTTTTTCTTCAAAACTATCACGAAATACAACAACGCGAACCGCACGGCACAAATAGATTCCGATAACTGACTGGGTAAACAAAAAGCCCCAGCGACGAATAACTTGAACTGTTTTTCATTCGATTTACCGGCTGCCGAGAGTAACGGTCACACGAACCGCACGAAAATTTCGGTCAGTACTTGAGTTTGCACGCTTAAGATCATTTTGAAATCTTTAAAATTATTATCACTATTGCTACTATTATGCGTAAACGATTTTTTCTAATCAACCATTTGGTTAGTTACAATCATCAGTGATTACCTGACGTGCTTATAATTTCCCCAAACACAACGCACTGTCACTATCGCTGGCCGACTGCGGCGACTATTTGTCGCGATGGTACCGAAGCGTTATTTTAACCTATAGAATGCAACGATCCAGTGATAGAATCAATGCGATAGCCGCGTAGCGTGTGTTCGGGGGAGCATTTAACCGAAATAAAATAAAACATATTTTAAAATCAATAGGGTCGATGTACAGGTAATAGCTGTATTAGTAACAGGTTCAAGTTAAGCTATACCAAAAATCTATCTTCTTCTATATCTGTATGAAGTGTTTCTAAAATTGATTTTGCTTCACCATGCTCAATCGATTCTGTCTCATATTTTCCGTGCCCTCTGAAAATTTTAGCTTATTTGGATAAAAACTGATGATTTTTTCATTACATTTTACGATGCACGACAATCATCGCCGCTAGGCGGATCAATCTGTTTTTTAATGGTGTTTGACTGAATTGCCCGCTCTTTAATGGGTAAGGATGATGAATTTTTCAACTTTCTAACAGTTCATAATGTACACATTACCTTTATAACTTAAACGTTTTTAGGACTCTCCGTTAGAATAGATCCTTATGTTATCTATATAATGATTGTCTTGACAGCGCCTGTGGTAGAGTCGCCATTGTCAATAATAGACGTATTAAATATAAATTACACAGGATTCTGTGTCTGAAGTCACACAATCAAAAATACGAGCGAAAAAAAAATCGTGTAAAAACAGAATCCTGTGTATTCACTTCATTTGAAAGTTTTTGAAACCTTATCAATGCAGTGGGCAGCAAAAATATTGAAAGCTTATTTGAACACCAAGCTGCAAGGCAGCAATGTCCCGTGTAATGCCAATGAAGAAGAAGATGAACTCATCTTATCTTCTTCTATATACATAAAAATGAATTTCTGTCTGTCTGAACCTTATAGACTCGGAAACTACTGAACCGATCGGCGTGAATTTGTATGCAGAGGTTTTTGGGACCGGGGAAGGTTCTTAAGGTGGTTCGAAACCCCTCCCTCTTCTGGAAAGGGGGGCTCCCATACAAATGAAACAGAAATTTCGAAATAACACGATCGGTTTTAGGCGAAACGAAGTTCGTCGGGTCTGCTACTGACAAATAAAGACATTCCACTAAAAACTCAAAATATTTTGTAAAACTATTTTTTTCGTAATTGATTACTTCACTGCCGAAAACCGTTCATAGGATAATGTTCAAAGCAATTCCAAGGTTAAAATTGAATTTGAAGATTGTTCTGCGGGATATTCATTCTTGAATTTAGCTTTAACACTTTAACAGATAACACTGAATCAACAATTTGACGCAACAATTCACGTTTTGAAGCCACATCTCTCCATCCTCGAATGTATTCTACCTCGCTCGCTGCGCCTTCTTGTATCAGCAGTATCGAAAGCGAACATCATATTTGCAGGGTTGCTATCCAGCATTCTTGAAACATGCCATGCTGATGATACCCGATGTTTGCCGTAGAGCTGGACGAGTTCGTGGTTCATCCATTGCCTCCACACATCGTCCTCTTGTATACTGCCAAAGATGGTCCAAAGCACCCGTCTCTCAAATACTCCGAGTGCTTGCTAGTCTTCCTCAAGCATGCATGGTCCAAGTTCCATGTCCGTAGAGGATTTCCGATCTTATGAGCGTTTTGTACATGATACATTTGATGAGGGTGTAATTTTTTTTGACTGCAGTTTCTTCTGGAGCCCGTACTAGGCCCACAGATGATGCGCCTTCGCATTTAACGACTAACTTTATTACCAGCCGTTAGCAAGGATCCAAGGTAGACGAATTCATCGACCACCTCGTCACGCTCGGTTCCGCCCACTTGCATGTACTTTGTCTTCGACGCAATGACCCGTTCCTTCCACTCCTCCGGTAGCAGTTTCCCAGATTCCGATAATGAATTATGAAAACCCAGAATTATCCACCTAGAGGTTATGGTGCCTTCCTGCGTGGTTGCCCATTCTAACCCCCACTGGCTGGCAGTGATGTCATGGAAGAAAGCTGTCTGTTTTACATATAGATTTAATCCGGGAGTTAGAAGGTGTTACCTCTACTGCAGATCCAGTGACCCATTTCAGACTGCCTAGTATTTTATGGCCAGTCCGAGGCCACTTTCACTTACTATAAGCCCGTCTGTTAATGCTACCATTATCAATTGGACAATGGATCCATAAACAAACTTCCGGATTATATAACCCAGTGCGTATCTAGTGTTATATGTGAATAGGAATCATTATAAAAGGCGGAAGTGAGATATCTTGGTAATTACAGAGGAAAATTCGTTAGAGCTTTGGCCATCGGCAATCAACCACTCGCACTATTCTATGCTATCGACATCGGCAATCAGTCATAGCGGCGACAATAGTTTGTTGAACAGTGATTCCAGATTTTTCAATTGAACCGTAATTACTAGTTCTCACTGCACTTACAGCACTTCTACCACACCTAGAGGTTATGGTGCCTTTTTCATGTATTATAAAATGTAACAAGAAAAGCAAATAAGAGAGGTCAAAATTGAACATTAGGGAGATAGATTCAGTTATTTCCACCAATTCACATTTATTTGCGTTCATTTGAATGCATTACAGCAGTTTTTAAAAACAAAAAATCGATTTTGAATTTTTTTCAACGACCTTTGGAAAAATGGAGAAAAAACGATGTTTTTCAATAACTCCGAAGCGCGATGGCTAAGGCTAAGAAGGGGCCCTTGTGAAACGTATTAGTATTAAAATCTAGATAATTTTCTAAAATTCGCCAAAAATTACACAAAGAATTTTGTTAGTCGAATTCTTCGAAATTTTTCCAATATGCGTTTATGGGCAGGAATGGTGGGTTGCAAAATGAATACTGTATGTGTAAAAGGAAAAAGAATCACAGATTACATCAGTTGTTGGGAGAACCATTCAATGTTCACACTGCACAAATCGGACGATGGTGGTAAGCCGGGCACGTAAGCCCGATCGACTTGGCAGAAGGCAATGAGGTACGCTTCATACCTCGTTTCCAGTATATCAATATCTAAAATTTTGGTTTTGCGGAGAGGTGCGGTAAGAAACATAGGTATAAGTCTTAAAATTCACAATAGTTAGCTTCATCCTCGGTTGCTTTGTTTTTAACAGGTTTGCCCATCTAGCTCGCTGCACTTTTTGCCTGTCGTATTGAAGGTCTTCGCCATCTTTCCAGGGTTGCTGTCCGGCATTCTTGCAACCCTTGCCCATCGTATTCTTTCGGCTTTTGCTATCTTATGGATACTGGGTGCGCCGTTAAGTTAGGCGAGCTCGTGGTTCATTTTTCGCCTCTACACACCGTTCTTTTGCACACCGCCACTCTTGCCCCTAAGCACGCGTGTTCAATGCGCAGTGTTATTTTAAAATAACAAACCGAAAATACGTTTAATGTTAGTGATTTAAATGGTTATAACCATTAACAATATTTTCGAAGAGCCGGCTTGATAACTTCTTACGAACTCATTCACTATTGGTGTCAGATGCCGAAAGATGATTTGGGATATCACCTCATAGGCAGCATTTAAGATCATGATTGCTTGATTGTTCTAACCCCTTCCTTCTACTCCTAGGGAAACTGTTCTTAATTCTAGATTCAGACTATCAGTCTCTGCAAATAAGTGGACATCTTTCATCTCGATGAGTTTAGTTCCGATATTATCCTTACCAGCTGCTGTATTGTGCTTTAGATGTGGGCTGGTAGGTTTCCATCGTCCACTTAAGGGGCTGTCCATATACCACGTGGACAGGTTTTGGTCAGTTCCAGATACCCCCCTCCCCCAGCGTGGACAATTGTTCATATAATATTTCAAAAATTTGTATGAGCCGTGGACATTCGTCATACTCCCCCTCCCCCCTAAAATGTCCACGTGGTATATGGACAGCCCCTAACTGATATAGTCGTTTCTTCTGCTGCATTGACCCTCACTGCTTGTGCTCTCAGCGCCATTTAATTTTTCCTGGAAGTGTTGCTTCTACCTTTCATACGCCAAAATGCTCTCATACTTAATCCTGCACAACTCGCCGCAACATGGAGCCTTTGCGGGATATGGTGAGCTTCTGATAAAACTGGTGTGTTTTTAGAAACAGCACCATCTCCTCGCACTTGACTTCTTCCAGGCGGCCTTCTTCTCTTGGAAGAGGTGGGTCTGTTGTCTCCGTTTCCGTCTATAGCGTTCCACGTTCTTCCGGGATTCTTGCTACAGCGCGACCGCCTGCGATGCGTCCTTCTTCTCCCGAATCACTCTTCGTCGAGCCATCTCTAGTAGATGGTATGATTATAAAGGACTAAACTTTCACACCATTGATTCCTTCCAACACATCCGCGAGCATCCGTGTGCTCCCGATGAAGTTGAGAGATTTGCAGTTCCACGAATCGAACTTTGAATCCCCAATCCCACGGACATCCGTAGTTTTCGAATATGCGCCCTATTAACCACCTCATTGTATCAGCGCCCCCTTAAAAATAGGCGACTAAGTAGCTCATATTTTACGACGACAGGGCTGTATCCATCCATGGTTGACGGATTTCGGTTCAAGAAGTGTTGCTTTAATTCATTTTTTTTTGTAATTTCTTATGTGTAAATGCGCAACACTTTGAAAATAGAGGCCTTTGTGCTCCTGTATCAACGATAAACGTTTCATTTGCATTCGTTTTCATTTTTCCAGACCTTTTTTCATATAGTGCCCAAGTAACAATTGCCAGTTGAATAAACATCAGTATTGTCAGATTTATTCAGCCAGCGTTGATTTAAAATTACTATCATGCATGATAGCATTTGATCCAACATTGTTCGCCCGAAAATGTAGTATTTATTCAACAACAACTAGCAATCTCTTTTCAGCCGTACTTAAATAGTCGATAATAATGTTTATTCAACAGGTTTGTTCAAAAACCAGTTATAAAGTTAGTTCAACTTGTTTGCGACTTACTGATTCAGCTTGTTTGATTTTGCGTTTCTAAATACGTTTATTTCATCACAATGCTGCACTTATTAAGGCATTGTTCAACATACTGGAGATAAAAAGAATAATAAATTGGGAGCCCTCTTGTTTACAATCGACTATATTTGGATAGTACTAAGCTAAATTATGAATATAAACCATACCTTGGTGAATAATACTGGTTGAATAGTAATGGGGTAGTTGGTCATTACTCAACAAAATTGCCAACAGTCGAGCAAAAGCGTAATGTAGTAAGTCATTTCGAAAAGTAATTTATCCGTCTTGATGTCATAGGGTGGGTGTACCAACCGTCACCATAGTTAAGAACAACTATTTGCCTTTCTTGTATACAAAGTATACGTAAAGGCTATATGTTCGCTCCAAAAACGAACTTTTTATAGGAGGTCCGGAGACCCAGAGTGTTATATACCGATCGACTCAGCTCGAAGAATTGAGGTGATGTCTGTGTGTGTATGTGTGCGCGCAAAAGGTCTCACTCATTTTCAGGCACTTATCCTTAATGAAAATTTACCATATCGGACTATGGGCTCAAAAGTTATGGCCAAAATACTGTTTTTCTAACTCACGAGAAAGGCTCCATCACCGTTAGGTGGATTGATCTGTTTTTTTTTTTATATAAATAAAAGGCACGGTGGCAAGGCAAGGTGGTGTTGATATGTCATGGGGAAGGTTTTCCTTCCAGCTCCTTAGAACAAAAGATTGTTTTAACGAGTAATTAAGTTTGTTTTGATAAACGTGGAATTGACATTCTTCGTAATGTTTCACATCTGAAAGGGGAAAAACAATTTTTTTTTCTTGGGAGACAACGATAGAAAGATCTACGGAAGGGATTAACGACAGACATTGAAATGGACAACACAAGGAAGACACGACAGACAAGCGGATGGGCAGACTATGATTACAGTCTTACATCAGCAACTTTCGAAAAATGGTGGACGAGGGACATGTACACGAGATCAAAGCCCGACAACACTTCCCTAATAGGCTTTGGTTACTTTCCTGGGACCCGGGGATGTTCAGTTAACGCAGATCTGGGACCACGATGCTCCTCGCATGCCCACACGATATGATCGATATCCTGATAATCCTCGTCGGAAATACAGAGATTTCCCTCCGAGAGTCCCACTCTGAAAACATGTGCATTTAAAGTGTGGTGATTGGACATTAGATGACAAATGAACAACTTGAACAGTGTTAGAAAATTTGCAGTGAAACTGAATTACTACTGATTTTACTCTTAATCCGCCATGATAGCTTATCCGGTGTTTACATAAATTACATAGGAATAATTATTTTATTATATTAAGAGAGAGGGTTCTATTTTCAAGTTTGGCTCCAGTCAACCCTTTAATAAAATGGTATTATTGATGCTGAAAAGTGTCATGATGGAGCCTAAATCGAACAAATAATCGGGGTGGATGATTATCCCTTTTTTGAATATATTTTGTTGTTTACCACCTAAACAGTGATATTATGCAATCGATCAGGTGAAGGCAAACTCTCCGTCAGTCACGAAATGACACACATTATTAACATAGTATCTTGCGTAGGTGCTCCATATAAGGCCTCGCAAACGCCAAGTTTGCAAAATTCCCAGCCACACTTCAAGCGCTGTCGTGCTTTCTCCCAAACATGCCTATACGAAGTTCAGTGTAAATCAGATCAAACACCGACACGTACGGAGGAAGGTGTACCAGCCGGTCCCACATTCTTGGACCCATGGCTGTTCCACACATTCGAAGAACATGCTCCCGGGTAGTCAATCGTCACCGTAAATCAGCATCATTAGGGTCCAAATACGGCGGTTAGCTAATAGTGTTGTTTTCAATGGGTTTGAACCGGGGTAGAAGTACCACCGCTGTGTACCGAGAAGATTCAATCACGACGCGACGTCGACATGGTCCACAATGCATCCAACCGCCGGAAAACCGCAATCCGTTTCTCTCTTCTTCCAAATACGATGGCATGCAGAACGCTAAATTACACTCCAAAGGAAGCGAACCTATAAACGTCTCCAACCAGACAATGCAGTCGCAATTTTGTAACACAATTTAGCATTTTAGTCAGCGAACACATGCTGATGTGTGTCCCCCTGTTCGATGGAAGATAAATTTACTGTAGACAGTGGTTGCATTGAACTAAGAAGCTTTAAAAGTGAAGCCGAATCATTTGGTCCATTTCTTTCACATTCGTTGCAACCATAAAAGAAGTAATTGATTTTTAATTGAGAGTGATTTGAAGTATCTAATTATTAATCAAGTTATCAAGTTATCAAGTAATCAAATTATCATCAAGTAGCTACACTTTATTTAATAAACTTCCCTACAAGGAGGACTAAAATCATCAAAATAAATGTTCATAGTCGAAAAACAGTTACACTGGTATAGCTAACTAGTTGAAGTATGATATGTATTCTAAAAATTCAAAATTGTTCAGTTCAATCAAAGTTAATTACTGTAGGGTCCGATACATTTTCCAAATCAATATCTTCCACGTAATGTACATATTCACATATGAGATTTCACAACATTGTAAATCAAAATTGTTGTTTCAGAAGAAATTAATTTAATCATTTCTATTAAAATTACCCATTTTAAATAATTGATGGATACTAACAACTAAGAGTATTCAACGAAAGTCATTACAATAGAAAAAGAAAAAGGGAATTATTTAATGTCAAGCAGCATCAGTTTTCATTACAAAGATTAAAAATCATTTGAACAGGGTCTGTTGTCTAACAATTTCTTACATTAAATTAAATTATGAACCCTATCAAATATCAAATTCTCCCCATTATACGGTAGCCATCACACAACGAGGCTAGCGGATATTACCCTGTGGTCACCCTTATTGACCACCAACCAATTGTTGAGAGAAGTCACTACTTCATTGAGATTCAGAAAAAATACTAGACAGCTTTAAGAAGATGACACAGACCCACAGAGGACGGCAGCAAATCTCACGTTGTACGTGGTTGTTGTACATACGACGCGACGTGTTGTTTTTTTTTCAACGGCGCGCCAGGTCCATACGATCAGAGCTTAGTACATGACTGTCGGGGAGGGTATTGAGAAGATTATGCAATATTTTCAAGAGCTGTGAGCCGGTTAATCTCCCATACAACAAAAACAAAGTCCACAATAAAGCTGTGCTGCTGCTGCTGTTTGCGGTGGTGGACCGTAAGCACGACTTGACGGCTGCACTTGAAGGTGAAAACATGCAAACCCTCACGATACCGTAGAGGTACACCTACCTACTTACCAATAAGTCAGAGATACTGTTGGCAAGAGCGCAAGTAAGATGAGAGAAGAACGTGCCAGTTAGATGGCAAGTGAGACCTTTGCGGCACATGAAAATTGATGAATTAGTGGATTAATGGAATTCAGCTCTAATCAACAGTTGTATTGTGAAAAGTTTTACAACCGTTTGAGGTCACTGTTAATCTTTTGAAGACGTCTTTAATCGGTGACACCTTTCTGGTTGTTGATAGGTCATGGATATTTTTATTGGTAACTATTGAACAGGTTTTGATCGAAAAATACAAGGTTTTCATTCCTCCAACAATTTCGAATGTTCATAAATAGACCGCATGGGAGTAATAATGGGTCTCTAGTTAGCCTTGCAAGCAAAGGCGTAGGAAAGCAAATCCGGAGATCGCGAGCTCGATTTTCGGTCCGATCGAGGATATTTTCAGGTGAGAATACTCATGCAATTGGCGGGCATACAAAAGCATTCAATTAATAACTGTGGAAATTCTATTAGAATACCAAGTAAGTAATTAAAATATCAAATAGACTAAAATGTATATAATACATGAATTTATGAACTATTTTCCTTAAATTTCAAATTGAGATAAATAGAAGATTATAACGCAGTTGAGTGAGAGCCCAAAGTGCTACTGTTGTTTTCTTCAGATTTTGATTTATCTAAGTTTGTAGAACTTGTGTACCCTTGAAAAATGTACATGATAATTGACTTTTTATTATCCATTTATTATTTTTATTCAATTATGGATCAATATCCGATTTGACCAGATAGCAACCAAACTCATATTTTGCTATACGAAATTGAAAATAAATGGTCGGGGTTCTGCCAAAACACACCAAGCGCCAACAAAAAATCACCCATTTTTCTGCCCAAACTTTTAGCGGATTTAATTGATCGCAAATCGTATCGAATATCCCCCAACCTCATAACTGAGGATATTATACGTTAAATATGCATATGAGTTGATATGAAATGATTCCCGTGTTTCTTGTGCGAACAAAATATTACAAGTCAGTCAAAAAGCCGCTTGGTGCGGTTTGGCTGAACCCTGACCAAATTGGTTTACTATTTTTTTCACTAAAACCTTGTTAGGGTTTACTTTATTTTAATCTGAAGTGACAAATGTTTGGATGGAATTGTGTTCGTACCATTTCTTAATTTTCTGTGTTTGGACCTGAAGATAGGCAATACAAATTATAACTGGAGAAATTCCCTGACACAGACTTTATATTGCTGGTGCCACATGGCACAAATTAATTGGTGGTGCGCAAATAGGATTGCAATCCTACACCAAATAGAGCTATGGATACAGCAACCAAATTGCTGTAAACAAAAAGCAATGCGCAAATCAAATACATTTGCGGGATTCGACTGATGGACAAAAATCTTTAAGGAAACCTCGTCGTATCTCGCAATGGGCAACACATTGGACGTTTCTCACGGGGCGCAGAGAGGTCGTCAGTTATTTTAATTCGTTAAATGTGTTAATTGTTTATTTTCTTTGTTTGTAAAATACATTTATGTAATAATCTTAGTTGATTAAACACCAGTCCAGCATACTGAGGGTCGGGGATTCGAATCCTATGTAAGGAAAGAGGTTACCTTCGATAAGGGCTGGCAAAAGTCGTCGTCACACCCCGAAATGCCACAGTAGCGACGAGTTGTACTTTCTGCACTGCTACTCGTCGCATCGTCGTTGATGCCGACATTAACTTGCGTCGTGCGACCAGATCGTCAAGACATCACCAAAGCACGAAAACTTAATACTATTATTATTCAAACTTTTTCTTTAAATCTTTGTGATAGTGAATTTGAATTAACGTATTGAGGTGTTATTAATGTTTTCGATACATTTATGTGACCAGAGGGCCCTCCTTAGCCGTGCGGTAAGACGCGCGGCTACAAAGCAAGACCATGCTGAGGGTGGCTGGGTTCGATTCCCGGTGCCGGTCTAGGCAATTTTCGGATTGGAAATTGTCTCGACTTCCCTGGGCATAAAAGTATCATCGTGCTAGCCTCATGATATACGAATGCAAAAATGGTAACCTGGCTTAGAAACCTCGCAGTTAATAACTGTGGAAGTGCCTAATGAACACTAAGCAGCGAGGCGGCTCTGTCCCAGTGTGGGGATGTAATGCCAATAAGAAGAAGAAGATGTGACCAGAGTACCTACTATTTGTTTATTTGAGACGCCATTCTGGCTTTAACGTGCAATCAATTATGTGAAGAATCGAAATGAAATCGTCAAGACTTTTGGGTGCGCGACTATCTTCAACCGAAGGAATTATCTACTGTAAAGTGAGAAGTGAGAAACGAAAAGTGAGAAGTAAGACGTCTCACTGAAAATGAACGGCTATTGAACGAGCTCGAGATTCCCAAATTGGACGCAAAGTCAAATCACTCGCAATCCATTTCTCAAGCCAATACTTCCACATGTGTATAGTACACGTCCACATTATAATCCTCTATAGAGGAGCGTGAGTATTTAGTATGTCTGGCGGCTGTACACATTCTTCATCAGCAACTGTACTGCTCAAGTGAGGTTGTGTAAGCTATTTGCCAGTCGGTTGTCAAGCTCAGACCCGACCGTTCAGTAGCCGCTAAGTTACGAAGGCTGTCGGAGGTCCTTCGTAGCTTAGTTGGTTAAAGCACCAGTCTAGCGTACTGTAGGGTCATGAGTTCGAGTCCCATCGAAGGGAAAGTGGTTACCTCCAATACATTTTCCAAATCAATATCTTCCACATAACGTACATATTCATTCACATATGAGTTTTCATAACATTGTAAATTAACGTCCAAGTCGGGTGGTTTAATCCCCGGAAATAGGCAATTAAATTTGATTGAACTGAAAAATTAAGAGTTACACCCAAAAAGTGATTAATAAGAAGTGAGACTTCTGAGGGGTCTCGTAGCGTAGTTGGCTACACGTTCGCCTTTCAAGCGAATGGTCATGGGTTCGATTCCCAGCCCCTCCACCAAAACCCTCGTCAGTCGCCGGATGCGCAGCCTATGCGGTGGCGTATTGGGGTGCACGCCTCACCGTCATGGCTGCCACCCAATCACGCGTTGGCGCATCTTTCCCAGCACTATGAAACCGGTTCCCAGCTCGTTGGTGGTGCCACAGCTTTGGTAGAAGGTAGCCGCTTGATGCCCGCTTTTCCACACTTTCTGTCCTGTCCAGCAGATTTCCTGCAGTGCTACGACGTCGAAGTTGCGGGGATGTAATTCATCGTAAATTATCCTGTCGCAACCTGCGAAGCCTAGCGACTTGCAATTCCATGTTCCAAGCTTCCAATCGTGATCCTTTATTCGTCGCCTAGGTCTTTGCCGATTATATCGAGTCGCATTATCTCTATTGTTCGTAATTATTGGTTTTCCATGCGGCTTATTGAGCCTGCGCAATTCTCCTGTCTCGTCAGAGGACCGGCGTGTCAGGGCTGTTTAGCGTTCCACCTAATATGGGCTTGTGCGCTTTGAGTGGCACACGTTTGCTTTGGCGGAACCTACTTGCGGATACATGCAGCTTTTTATAGAGGTTTAGAACGGCCAACTGTCAAACCCCACCACATCCTAGGCAGGCGCCACAACTCGCAGACGGCCTGGGGAGGGATTGTCGAGCCTTTGGACATAGTTTCCGATGTATCACAGCCAAAAATAAATATACATACGCGATTTCCGCACAAACTTTTAAGAAATATAATATTTAACTTTACTGATATATGACAGTCCTTGAATTATTGTTGTTATTGATGCACAATTGATTTTTTGGAGTGCTGTCAAAAATCGACTTTTAAAATATTCGGGGGAAATTGATCTCTCTCCAAGAACTTGCTTTGATAAAGTTAGAAAGGTGCCCTCAGATTTTTTAAATATTTTTCCTTTAAAATACGCGGGATTTGCGAATTGCTGTGCGTATACAATGTAAACGATAAAAAACAATGTAAACGATTTTTGTTATTGAATTCGACAGCACATGCAATATCAAAATTTGGGGAGACTTGATCCCCTTTCTACGATATCTACGCATTAAGGGTATGCGATAACACACTTTTTCCTAACGAAACGAAACGAAACGAAATTTGAAATGTCTATGTTGATTCGGATCGAAACGAAACGAAATATGAATTTACTTTCGAGTCTTCGAAACGATACGAAATCAAGGTTCGTTTATTTCGAAATTTTTCGAAACGAAACGAAATTTCAATTTTTTTCCGCGGAATTTTTCATAAATTGGTTTTACATTATGTACGTAATTCTGATTTCGCTTTTTCGAAGTCATTTTCATTTTTTCATTTATTTAGTTAACATCTAAACAGATAACACTGAATCAACAATTTGACGCCACAATGCACGGTTCGAGGCCGCATCTCTCCATCCTCGGATACGCCCCACGCTCGCCAAGTCGTTCTGCACCTGGTCTGCCCATCTCGCTCGCTGCGCTCCACGCCGTCTCGTACCTGCCGGATCGGAAGCGAACACCATCTTTGCAGGGTTGCTGTCCGGCATTCTTGCAACATGTCCTGCCCATCGTACCCTTCCGGCTTTAGCCACCTTCTGGATACTGGGTTCGCCGTAGAGTTGGGCGAGCTCATGGTTCATTCTTCGCCGCCACACACCGTCTTCTTGCACACCGCCAAAGATGGTCCTAAGCACCCGTCTCTCGAATACTCCGAGTGCTTGCAAGTCCTCCTCGAGCATTGTCCATGTTTCATGTCCGTAGAGGACTACCGGTCTTATTAACGTCTTGTACATGACACATTTGGTGCGGTGGCGAATCTTTTCGACCGCAGTTTCTTCTGGAGCCCGTAGTAGGCCCGACTTCCACAGATGATGCGCCTTCGTATTTCACGACTAACGTTGTTGTCAGCCGTTAGCAAGGATCCGAGGTAGACGAATTCCTCGACCACCTCGAAGGTATCCCCGTCTATCGTAACACTGCTTCCCAGGCGGGCCCTGTCGCGCTCGGTTCCGCCCACAAGCATGTACTTTGTCTTTGACGCATTCACCACCAGTCCAACTTTTGTTGCTTCACGTTTCAGGCGGGTGTACAGTTCTGCCACCTTTGCAAATGTTCGGCCGACAATGTCCATGTCATCCGCGAAGCAAATAAATTGACTGGATCTGTTGAAAATCGTACCCCGGCTGTTACACCCGGCTCTCCGCATGACACCTTCTAGCGCAATGTTGAACAACAGGCACGAAAGTCCATCACCTTGTCTTAGTCCCCGGCGCGATTCGAACGAACTGGAGTGTTCGCCCGAAATCTTCACACAGTTTTGCACACCATCCACCGTTGCTTTGATCAGTCTGGTAAGCTTCCCAAGGAAGCTGTTCTCGTCCATAATTTTCCATAGCTCTACGCGGTCTATACTGTCGTATGCCGCCTTGAAATCAACGAACAGATGGTGCGTTAGGACCTGGTATTCACGGCATTTTTGAAGGATTTGCCGTACAGTAAAGATCTGGTCCGTTGTCGAGCGGCCGTCAACGAAGCCGGCTTGATAACTTCCCACGAACTCGTTCACTAATGGTGACAGACGACGGAAGATGATCTGGGATATCACTTTGTAGGCGGCATTAAGGATGGTGATCGCTCGAAAGTTCTCACACTCCAGTTTGTCGCCTTTCTTGTAGATGGGGCATATAACCCCTTCCTTCCACTCCTCCGGTAGCTGTTCGGTTTCCCAGATTCTGACTATCAGTTTGTGCAGGCAAGTGGCCAGCTTTTCCGGGCCCATCTTGATGAGCTCAGCTCCGATACCATCCTTACCAGCTGATTTATTGGTCTTTAGCTGTTGAATGGCATCCTTAACTTCCCTCAAGGTGGGGCTGGTTGGCTTCCATCGTCCGCTGAACTGACGTAGTCATCTCCTCCGCTGCCTTGACTTTCACTGCCTGTACTCTCAGCGCCATTCAGATGTTCCTCGTAGTGCTGCTTCCACCTTTCGATCACCACACGTTCGTCCGTCAAGATGCTCCCATCCTTATCCCGGCACATTTCGGCTCGCGGCACGAAGCCTTTGCGGGATGCGTTGAGCTTCTGATAGAACTTGCGTGTATCTTGAGAACGGCACAGCTGTTCCATCTCCTCGCACTCCGCTTCTTCCAGGCGGCGTTTCTTCTCCTGAAAAAGGCGGGTCTGCTGTCTCCGCTTCCGTCTATAACGTTCCACGTTCTGCCGGGTACCTTGCTGCAGCGCAACCGCCCGCGCTGCGTCCTTCTCCTCCAGAATCTGTCTGCACTCTTCGTCGAACCAATCGTTCCGTCGACTTCGACCCATATACCCGACGTTGTTCTCCGCTGCGTCGTTAATGGCTGCTTTAACTGTATTCCAGCAGTCCTCAAGGGGGCCCCATCGAGCTCACCCTCTTCCGGCAACGCTGCCTCGAGATGCTGCGCGTATGCAGTGGCGACATCAGGTTGCTTCAGTCGCTCTAGATCGTACCGCGGCGGTCGTCGGTACCGAACATTGTTGATGACGGATAGTTTTGGGCGCAGTTTAACCATCACCAGATAGTGGTCAGAGTCGATGTTAGCGCCACGATATGTCCTGACGTCGATAATGTCGGAGAAGTGCCGTCCATCAATCAGAACGTGGTCGATTTGTGATTCTGTCTGCAGTGGTGATCTCCAGGTGTACCGATACGGGAGGCTGTGTTGGAAGTAGGTGCTGCGAATGGTCATATTCTTGGAGGCGGCGAAATCAATTAGTCGTAGGCCGTTTTCGTTCGTCAGCCGGTGAGCGCTGAACTTTCCAATAGTCGGTCTAAACTCCTCCTCTTGGCCAACCTGAGCGTTCAAATCTCCTATGATGATTTTGACGTCGTGTCTTGGGCAGCTGTCGTACTCACGTTCCAGCTGCGCGTAGAATGCGTCCTTATCATCATCAGTGCTTCCGGAGTGTGGGCTATGGACGTTGATTATGCTGAAGTTGAAGAACCGGCCTTTGATCCTCAACCTGCACATTCTTTCATTGATCGGCCACCACCCGATCACGCGCCTTTGCATATCGCCCATCACTATGAAAGCTGTTCCCAGCTCGTGTGTGTTGCCGCAGCTCTGGTAGATGGTATGATTACCTCTAAACGTTCGCACCATTGATCCCTTCCAACAAACCTCCTGCAGCGCTACGATGCCGAATCCACGGTCCTTGAGCACATCGGCGAGTATGCGTGTGCTCCCGATGAAGTTGAGAGATTTGCAGTTCCACGAACCGAGTTTCCAATCGCTAGTCCCTTTTCGTCGCAGTGGTCTTCGCCGATGGTTCCGGTCCGTACTCTCTTGTTGATTGTTCGTTGCTTATGATTTTTTAAAGGCTGGCTTGCAGGGCCTGACACCAAACCCCCTAAATTTCCGGAGGACCATTCCTCCTTATTTCCGGTGGACCATGGTGCACAGTTTCACTTAGAGTCCCTCGCTGGCACTCGGACGATGATCAGCCGCCCCTAACATGGAGAACAGACGCTGTTGTGAGCCGATCCTGACATGGAGAACAGACGCTCAATAAGATTTGCACCTCCGGAGAGGAGCAAACCCCCCTTCCCTGTCAGCATACGACCATAGTTCCCACCGGGGTTGGTTACCCGATCTTCCCTAAGGTTGCTCGTATCCCAGCCAGCACCGCGGGGAGGTAGGGATAGGAGTTGCTGGGTAAGAGGCTAAGGACCGCGAGATGGGGTCTATTTTATTCCTTCAGGTACGCGAAGTACCAATGGTACGCTTTACCCAGCATTTGCCGTGCCAGTCAAATCGAAGTCAAATAACTGTTATGAAAATAAGAAGACGAAAACTGTGTTTCAAACCAATCTAACGCAAGATCAATGTGCTTCGTTTAATAAGCTTTTTAGATCGGAGACGAGCCAGCCTCGGGCTGAAAGTCTCTTTAATAAAGACACAAAAAAAAAAAAAGAAAAAAAAGCTTTTTAGAGGTGTGCGCCGCCGCCACCGACAGTTTTTAACATGCCGCCGCCGCCGACATGTTTGCATCGGCACGCCGCCGGTTTTAAATTTCCCACGCCGCTGATCTATAATTTTTCACGCCGATTAAAATTTGAAGAATTCCGCAAAACTTTCTGTGCAAATTCAGAAGATTCAGTGGAAGTTCCGTTTAATTTACTGATAGATCTCAGCAACATCACGTTGAAACTCCAGAGAATTTTTCGTGAAGATGTCAATGATTTTCATGAAAATTCCATACAATTTCTTGTTAAAATTTCGGAAAGCTCTGCGTAAAAAAACTATGCTAAATATTTCGTGTAAAAATTGCGAAGAATTTCCCGCTGAAATAAAAAAACATATCAAAACATAAATTGAATTTGAAGAGTCGTGCGGCAGACAGCCATTTGGCCGAAGGCCACAAGGCTGAACGTTGTTTGGCCGAATATGTAGTTTAACCGATACGAAAAGACTATTTGGTAGAAGCAAGCTTGAGCGTAATTCGATAACTTGTTTTAATGTTGTGAAATCTTCGATTATGTTTACTTAATTTGATATCCCAAACTAATTTTGATATCGGTTTCTGATAACAAAATAAGTACACATTTTGATGTCCTACCATTCTATTTAGTTATATACAGCAAAATGAGATAAAAATATGTACTCAATCCTGATGATTCATATTTGAAAACAAATTATAAATCATTTTGTCATCATCATGTCAAAATCCAAATATGTTTTGTATATGCTCTCATTATGCTTTCAGACTTTGCTAGGGTATCTAGCATAAGGTTATTTGGTCGAACAGTTCCTTTGACTGAAAAAATAACGTCGAAAAGCTTAATAGCCCAATATGCCCTTTGGCCGAAATAGTAGTTTGGCCGAAAGGGGCCATTTGACCGAAATGGATATTCGGTCGAAAGTGTCGTTCGGCTGAATTGGTCATCTTGGATATTTTCAAGACATTAACGGGAGAATTTTTTTCACCTCAAACATTTTATGAACTTCCAGAAAATTCTAAGTTCTTCCAAAATATTTATTTGAAAATTATTTTCGGATTTTAGACATGAATTATAATTTTCGAGATCTCTTTGGAATTACCAAGAGGAGCTCCTTGGATTTACCAAGGAAAATTGTTTGAAATTTACATGAGAATCTCTTCTGAGTTTTCACGGGAAGTTGTTCCAAATTTCTACAGGAAAATATTCAGAATATCCATAGAAAGTTCCAATTGAGTTTCTGTTGAGTGATTTTTCTGATTTTTTTGCAGGGTTTAGTTCATCACTAGATGGCTAGTTTGGCCTAGTCAACTTTAAAACAACGGATAAGTTGCTTAGAATTTTAAAGGATTTTTTGGATTACTGCAGAAAATTCTTTCTATTTTCGATAAGAAATTCTTGGGCGGTAAACTGGTAATTTGGCCGAAAAGCCGTTTACCCTAACAGGTCGTCTGGCCGAAACGATCGTTGGCCGAAAATGGCGTTTAGCCGAAAAGGATTTTTGACAGAATGGGCCATTTGACTGAACGGGTAATATTGTCAAAAATAACCGCTCGTTTATCTAAATGGACCTTTTGTCAATTGACCATTGAACAAAATTCCGTAGCCTCTTTACTTTTAAGTCGATACTGGCCTTAAGAGCAAAAAACATCCAGCTAAGTACCATTTAGCAAAACTGAAAGTTTAACGGAAACTGTTATCAGGTTAATACTGGTTTGGCCAAAATCGACGTACAGCGAAAAGGAACATTTGGCCGGACTTGTAAAAAGTTGTTTGCCCTAACAGGTCATTTGGCTAAAAATGCCGTTCGACCGAAAAAGTCATTCAACCGAATAGATCATCTGATCAAAAACGTCTTTCGGTAAGAATTCCCAGAATTATTTTTCTGTTATGCGATGCCTAAGTGCACAAACTAATCATATAGGGGAAGTGCACCGGTTTTGGACAACTTAGTGCCTAATTTGGCCAACCCTGAAAAATACATATTTTTCCAAAATAATCGATCAGTTGAATGCAGCGTTGAACCATGAGGGATATATCTTTTGATGGAACTAATAAAACCCTCGCGAATTGCTTTATTTTTGGAGTTATTCGCAAAATTGGCCAAATTAGGAACATGGCCAAAACCGGTACAGTTCCCCTACCAGTCGCGAAAACGCTTTTTTCGTACAAAAGTATAGGCGATATATGTATATTTCTTATTCGACCGTGCACGGTAATGCCACGATTTTTAAGCGAGTTTGTTTGTTATACATTGCGATATAATTTGTGATAACAAGCTCTGCTTGACAGATAATCCGATTTCATTTGAGTTTGTTTGCTAGAATATGGGATGTCAACAAATGAAACTGAAATAAACTCGTAAAAAAGCCTACTGTGTCGGATATAAACTTATTATCTGTGCACCACAATGCGATTTTGATGAAATTTAGATCGGCCAACGATTTTAAACGTGCATTCTTATGCGATGTGAGGTCGTCTGGGTTGTCATTTGGCAGAAAGAGCCATTTGGCCCAAAAATGTCCTTTCTGCAACCTTCTTTGAAAAGTGCCGTGAATTTATCATTTTGCCAAAATGGCGTTTAGCTGAATAGGTTATTTGACATTAAATGCCGTTTGGAGAAAGGATAGATTTGCAGAAAGGACATTTCCGGGCCAAATGACCAATGACCATTCCTATCAAACGGCATTTTCGGTCAAATGATCTATTCGGTTAAATGATTTTTTGCCAGTCCATGTCTGTCTGTCCGTGTGTATGTATGTGGTGTGTATGTGTGTGCACAAAAGCTATAAAAACATTAGACAACATTTCGTATAGTAATCCTTAACCGATTTTCTCGCAACAAGTTTCATTCTACAGGGTACAAAGCCTTGTTGATCACAATTGAATTTTATAACGATCGGCCATTGCGTTTAAAAGTTATGAAGAAAATGGTACATCGGACCTTAAAAACCCCATATAAGGTTGGTGCTTAACTAAATGCGAGAAAGGCACCACCAACGCTAGGTGGATTAATCTGGGTTTTTCAGCTGTATGTCGCTTTCAGTCAAACCGTTTTCGACCTGATAACAGTTTGCGTCAATTCGGCTTAATGGGATTTGGTTAGATGACTTTTGGCTTAAAGGTCGGTATCGACTTAAAAAGTAGAGAGGTTACGTAATTTCGGTCATTAGGCCAAACGGATATATATATTTTTAACTAAATTACCCGTTCAGTTATTGACATTTGGCAGTATGACCTATTGGCCCAAACGATATTTTCGGCCAAATAGCCCATTCTGTCAAACGAACATTTCGACCAAACGGCATTTTCGGGCTGATGACATTTTCGGTCAAACGATCATTTCGGCCAAACAACCTGTTAGGGCAAACGACTTTTTCAGCCAAATTACCAATTCGGTCGTATGTTGCTTTCGGCCAATGGAATTTCCCAAGAATTTCTTATGGACAATACACAAGTCGCTCGATAACTGCAACATGTTTTCGTTTCAGTTAGCACAGGCCGTTCGACAACTGATTGATTGACGACATTGTCAGACGACATCAGATGCAACAGAAGTGCACCTGATTGTGCAGTGCAATGCAGCTATCATCGAATTTGAAATCGTTTTGAAGTTCAGCTGTCCGATAACTGCAAAACTGATGTAACTATCGAATTGCAGTAGCATTGCAGTTAAATGACTTCCAGTTATCGAACGTCTATTGTACAAAAAAATTCCTGTAAAGTCCAAAAAAATTGTGAACTATTTTCTGTTGAAATCCAAAGATTTTTTTTATTGAAATTTACATTTTGAGCAATCTTTCGCACAAAATTCTAAGAAGTTTCCCTTTAACGTTCCGGAGAACTTCTCGTGAATATTCTAGAGAATTTTCCTTGAAAACTTCTTAGAGTCTTAGAGTCTCTCTCTCTGTTTTATTATTGACCATGTCAAACTAGTTGTTATAATTATTCTAGACTGAGAAAGCCAACGTTACAACATCCATTCTACCAGCCTCTCCTACAATTATGAATAATTGTCTGTGTAAATTTCGAAGAATGCTCAACAGAATCTCAACAGGAACTTTCCGTGAATTTCCGAAGATTTTCCTGTAGAAGTTAAAAACAATTTCTCGTGGAAATTCTGAAGTTTCTCATGTGAATTGCGACGAATTTTATGTTGAAATTTCAAACAATTTTATTTAGGAATTCTAAAGATCTTCTCTTGGATTTCTTCTTAGATTTCTCGAAACCTCAAAGTAGTTCCCGTGGAATATTAGAAAATAATTTCCAGATTTAGGAAAAACTTATAGTATTTTATGGAGAACTTCATTAAATTGTTAATGCGAAAGATTCTTTCTTTGAAACGTAATAAAAAAATCGCCACGCCGATTCACGCCGCCGCCGTCGGCTAAAAAGGCTTTCGGCGTGACGCCGAAAACGTTGCCGCCGCCGACCAAAATTCTGACATACGCCGCCGCCGACGAATTTCGAATCGGCGCACACCTCTATTACAACACTATCGATTCCGCACTAAATAATTTTGTGCTCTTCGATGCAGACATTAGTTTAATCACTTCGCGTTCTCCAACATGTTCTCCATGATCAGCATCAACACGATCGATTGCACACTGGTTAAACAAATTTCTGCTACGCGAGTTAGGTTTTTTCACTTCGCGTTCTCCCGGACTAGCTGCCGTCCCACGATCGATTCCACATTCATATTGTGCAAATAGTAAAAAAATATCCCCAAATTTAAATTTGAATCTTGGAAACACTGAAGACGTTTTATTGAAGAAAACTACATACTTACATATATGTCGACCAAGAATGGGGTTATGTAGTAAGCGTTAATAGAAAAATTCGTATAACCTAATGTTTTGAAAGCAACTTAACGATTTTGTTCAGCGGCGCTGCCAAAATTTTTGATAATATAAAGTCTGGTTTAAGTTTAAATTTGTTTCGAAATTCCGCGGAATTCCATTAAATTTCGTTAGAAGCTAGTTTTTTCTAGCGAAATTTTAGCAATTTTACGAAACGAAACGAAATCAAGAAAACAGATTTTGCCATGCTCAAATTCCGCGAAATTCCGCGGAATTTCGTTTCGAACCACTTGAAACGAAATTTTTCGAAATACCGCATATGCTTACTACGCATTAAGTAATGTTTCCTACCAACCCTTCATCAAATCTGTCAAATTAGCATTAGCATTAGCATTAGCATTAAGCATTTCGCACAAATTCGTAGGTGGTACAAGCCAACACTATTGTACGAGAGTAGCTTCACTTTCATCCGTTACCACAGATAATGGTTTGGGACTAATCACTACCTCTTAGATGGAAGCAAGGCACTTTCCAATAGTCGAGATCTGTCCTGGCCACGTCCTTGCGAATGCTGAGGAAGGGGAAGGATGGTTAGTTGGACACCTACTTAGGAAAGATGCAGAGAACTCTACGACCTCTCATATGTGCCACGGGAGGTTTTGGGATTGTGTGGAAGGTTATAACAGTAGGAATCGTTTTGGTAGAGAACGTGAAACACAGAAAGAACTAAGATAGAAATACAAAGTAGGAAATGGACGAGCCTGGAATTGAACCCACGACCTCCTGCTTATAAGGCAGAAGCGGTAGCCACTAGACCACCGAGCTCGTTTCATCAAATCTGTCAAATATACAAAAAAATAGAAGCCTGAGAAAAGATTTAATTTTTTTTAATTTTTTCGCCAAATTTTTGTAAGGCTGACTAATGGGGGAACAAGTGTCCCCATATTGAAGAAATAACTTCAAATCCAAATATCCTAAAACTTTGATAGAATGTTGACATTCTCATCAGAACAGATCATTAAGCATATGTATAGCTTTGTGCTGTGAAAAAACGAAAGCATTTGGTCATTGTTAAGAAAAGTTGTTCAAATTTTGCATGGCCAATAAAAAAATCTTTAGGAAGGTCAAAACAAACAAACCGCCCTGCAGAATAAATAAGGTTGTCAATCCAAAAAATACCTCACCACATAAAGACCTTTTGTCTAGAGGATCTATACTAAAAAATACGCTAGAATAAAACTACTTTAATTCTCGATAAAACAGGGGGTGATCAAGTCTACCCGGAGATCAAGTCTCCCCACCTTCCCCTACCTATGTACTTACATATCAGGTTTCGATGATCAGAAAATCGTTGCCGGCGCTCGAGGTAGCATTTTTTCTTTGTAATTTTCAGGGAAAACATTCGAAATGTCGCCAGAAAACTTAAGGAATCTTCCAAAAAAAACATCAATATTTCCACAAAATATTCTTCTAAATTCCCCCGAAAAATATTATGACATTCCTAAAAGACATTCTGTTTCATTTCTTTTAAATTATGCCGAAATGTTCTTCTGCTTTTCTCAAGAAAATTGTGTAATTTTTCTCAAGGCATTCTTCTGTATTGACCCAGGAAATTCTATATAAAGATGGATCTAAAGTTTACTGAAATACTCCTCGAAATTTCTAAAGCAAAGTTTTGAATCTCTCCAAAAAACCGTTTTAAATTTTTCCTTGAAATTCTGTAGGATTCTAAAGGAAATACATCTCAATCTATATAATAAAAATGAAATGGTCTGTGTTCGTATCCGCATAGCTCGAAAACGACAGGATGGTTTTCTCCATTCCTTCGGCAAATATGTTCGTTATCATTTCCGACGGGTTTATATGATATTTCCCTAGGTATGTGAAAATCACGAGTAATGTTGAGTAAATCGTGAAAAACTAAAATTAGGAATCGTATAGAAACTTCGCATGGGCAGTTCACAACGCGCATTTTCGCCTACTATGCAGGACAACGTCTGCCGGGTCGACTAGTTCTAAAATAAATTCTTAATTTCAACCGGAAATTATTTTAAAGTTCCAACGGAAATCCTTCGTAATTTCCAAAAGATTTTTTTCTAAATTTTAGGAAATTATTTCCACAAGAATTTCTTTTGAATTTCCACGGCAAATTCTTTCAAATTTTAATTGGAATCTCTATGGAAAAAAATTACAATTCTAGACATTTTAGATAACTCATTGAAATTAAGACTGCTAAGTGAAGTGGATTTCTTCAGCAATCATGCACTACTGCAAAGGGCATTTTGAATCACTTCTGTTGTACTGTAAGAACGAGAAATTATAGATCAGCAATAGATTTGAAATAGCTGCGTGCATGATCAAAAACTGTCGGTGACGGCGACAATAAAAATTCTACAAGGTATCTGGATTGCCCCTGAGGCGCATTTATTATCGAATTAATTGGACCTAAGTGCATGGTGAGTGTATGTCAGTTTCAAGTGATGTAGGTACAAAGTTCAAATCATTTGATTGAAAGAACATGACATAAATAACGGTGACTGTAATACTTAGTGGTTGTGGGTACTAAATTAAATAGGTCTCCTCTCCTTTTTCAAATCCATTTCATTGAACATCATCATGTTTCAGTATAATTATCAAAAACTTGAAGAAGGATATTCAAGGTGAAGTACAATAACATGGTAGGATAATGTTTACAATACGTCTCAACATTTTGACCTACTCGTTTGGATTGGGAACATTTAGCAAATCCGAACATTTCAGCCACATAATTCTTAATGCGTTTCGACTGCCGTTAAAATTAAATGGAAAACAATGTGTTGCCGTTTTGACTATGATTGAAAATTATGATACAGTTGAGACACAATTTTTTCACATTTCCCATTCCACCTACCGCTAGGGGCCTAAAATTGCAAACAGAAAGATCGGTTTCCCGACAGACTTGCGCAACAAACGTAAACATGCGCATCTACAGTCGGTCGTCTGCCATTACCGCACCGGGAACTCCAGCAGCCTCGAAAAGAGATCAAGAATGATTGTTGCGTTTGGGTATCGGTTGGCCCCATTTTTTTTTTATTTCAAAGGAAATATAGCTCCGGAGATTTAAATGCTGCACAGTGGACGCTGCCAATCGAAGAATATATCGATTATCCATTATTTGACCGTACGATGGTAGCGGTTAGGCTACCTTTGCGACCCAGCTTTCTATGCACGCAATGGAAATTCATCTAATTATTATTCATTATCCTCCAGAACGATGTCTCTTTTTCTAATTAATGAAGGTTGCAACCAGTTTCAGATAATGAAAATGAAATGGTTTGAAATAGAAGCCTACGCCGAATGAGGTCACTAACAGACATGAAGGCAATCAGAAAAACCCAGATTAATCCCAGCCGTGTCTTTCTCGTGTGACAAAAGATATTAATAAAAGCACACAAATTATCGTGGGCCATTCCTATCAATTTATATTTTCAATATTTATTTTTTTAACTTTTTTGCTTTCCCTATAAAAAATAAGAGATATTTTTTTACTTTGAATAAGCCTATTGCTTTCCGAGGTTTTGTTTTTTCAAGGGGACCCCGTGTGAAAAAAAAAACATCAGGGAAAACCAATTTCAAAGGTGGGAAAAAATTGCAATTTTCCAAGTAGTAAGTTCTGTTTCATGGACATGTAACACTTCTTCTTCTTCGAGCTCGGTGGTCTAGTGGCTACCGCTTCTGCCTTATAAGCAGGAGGTCGTGGGTCCAGGCTCGTCCCTTTCCTACTTTGTATTTCTATCTTAGTTCTTTCTGTATTTCACGTTCTACCAAAACGATTCCTACTGTTATAACCTTCCACACAATCCCAAAACCTCCCGTGGCACCTATGAGAGGTCGTAGAGTTCTCTGCATCTTTCTTAAGTAGGTGTCCAACTAACCATCCTCCCCCTTCCTCAGCATTCGCAAGGACGTGGCCAGGACAGATCTCGACTATTGGAGGGTATAATGCTTTCATCTAAGAGATAGTGGTTAGTCCCAAATCAATATCTGTGGTAACGGATGAAAGTGATGCTACTCTCATACAATAGTCTTGGCTTGTACCACCTACGAATGTGTGCGAATTGCTCAATGCTAATGCTAATGCTAATGTAACACTTCTGTATGTAGTCGTTGAGCTCGTTTGACTCAATGCCTCATATAACTATAACACGATTTTCCAAATTTGTCGTCATTTTATTCAACCGTCTAAGACGAGTTAAGTACTCTCCATTCAATTCCACCAATTAGTTCGATATCTTTGCAGATACGTATCTCGACCACAACTGTGTGGTCGTCTTCAGTGTCTCGTACTTGACTCGACTTAAGTCGACTTAAGTCGTGTCAAGTACGAGACACTGAAGACGACCACACAGTTGTGGTCGAGATACGTATCAGCAAAGATATCGAAATAATTGGTGGAATTGAATGGAGAGTACTTAAACCTCGTCTTAGACGGTTGAATACATTCCACTAAAAAGAGCTTAATATATTTTTTCTGTCATTTTATTGTCACGAGTCACGATGTTTTACTAAAATTGTGATTTCCCCTTCGGATCAACATACCTTTGTTGGAACAAGTTGTAATTTTGAGGTCAAGTTAGTATCTATGTGATTTTTACGTAAATTGTTACGTAAATAACAAAACCAACAAAAAACAATCCGAGTAAAAGGAGACTCTGTATATGTACATTCTTTCGTTACACCACGTACACCATGATGTGCGAGATAGTTAAAAATCACGCATTTCTACATTATTGTAAAATGCGTTAACTTCACGCAGAAGTAAAACGCTTACTCATTAAAAAATACATTTCTTAGAAAAAAGGCAGAGTCTTCTATGGGGTCAATCTAGCAAACGAGGGCTCGATTTTACAACTTTTTGTACAAGCTTTCTTCGTTAAAACTAGCATTACACCGCAGGAATCCAAAATATCCTTGAAAGCATATCCTTGAACAAGATGCCCGTGCAACCTTACACATCGGGAATCTATTCCACGGATTTTGCTCACATGTAGTTTCAAAGTATCGGGATTGAAGTGATTTTTTAATTTTCCGGAGGAATGAGGCTACATTATCTTTCCATCCCATAAAATTTACATAAATATGTTTGGTTACCCAAGTAACAATTTTCATGCTTGTTGGATTTATTTAATTCTTATAGCGGATTTATGACAGCAGTCACTATGGCTAGTTGCTCAGATTTATTGGCGATCTTATTGCTATCAATAAACGTCAAATTCCGATTGGTCTTGTGAGCACCTCTACGGTTGTAACGAAGAGCGTAATAAGTCCTATTTTCAAAGCTTGGTCAAAGCCATAATTTTTGGTCATAATGTGGTCAAATGAACAACCCCAAAAATAATATTTACATAGCAAAGAGTTTATAACGGTGTTTAATAAAAGCAACATCTTTCTGATCGAAATCTATGATGGCCATATTGGAAATGGAGAACCAGCTTCAAGTCAGTAAAATGTATCACTGGAATTTATGATTAGACGGTATTTCGCCACGAAAGACACGTTTTTGGTAAAAGATATAAAAAACAAACATATTTGGGTGTGGGTGGAACCCAACCCATTTTTTGGCCCTTTGTATAGAAGTTTGATAAAAAAAACACTAATAACTTTTAAACAATAAACCGTTCATCAGATATAACTAGTGCCTTACTAAAACAGATGATAGATAGTTAAAGTTATTATCATCATCATCATCTAGTTAACCTTGCGAGCAGAGGCTTTGGATTGCCATTCCATTTTTACAAGTTATTATAATTTGGTTCCCTCAAATACTCACGACGCGACAATCGCGACGTGATTTTATCGCTTGGCGACTGCGGTTCTGTCGCCGTTGATATGGAAGCGTAAATGTAACATTTCCTGCAGCGACCAAACGATAGAATCGCTGCGAATAGCTGTCGCCGTCGTGGCAATGAAATCGCTTTGGGCTAGTGGAGCCTTTATAAAAACCCGTAAAACCCCGCTCATTCGACAATGATTTTTGAAGAACGAACTTACTTTTCAAGCACAAACTAAAAGAGGTTCCGTCGTCGGGGGTGACAATGGGTCAAATGGGGGTGAGAATGGGTCACTGTTTCAACTACTTAGAATGCATGTAGAATAGATTGAATGCATCTGAGGGCAAGAAGACTAAAATATAAGAGACCTTTTTGGATGATTTTGCTCTACGACCTCCAGACTGCCGATGAGAGCGATGACCCATTCTCACCCCCAGACCCATTGTCACCCCCGAAGGCGGTTATAAACTACAGGTAAAAATTTTCACTGTCGTCATCCAAAAAGAGTGTTGCTCTACCACGAGCAGTAAATCCGTGACCCATTCTGACCCGTGACCCGTGAGCCAAAAGATCCAGAACATCCGTAAACTGGTCAACTCATGTTTGTATAGTTCTCTGACCAAGTAAAAAATGTCTTACTCTCATGGACCTTAGCGGCCAATCCACGTCCTCCGAATAATCTGGAACATCCGCAAAAGTGGTCAATCCATGAGATTCTTTCTATAAGATTTTAAAGTTTGTGGATTTTTCATTCCAAGAACCAATTTTCGAACAAGAAACGAATGAATGAACTACTTGAATCTTCTTCTCTCTCTTCTCTATATAACAAAAATTAAATGGTCTGTGTTCGAATCCGCATAACTCGAAAACGTATGGGAGGATTTTCTTTATTCCTTCAGCAGATATGTTCTTCATAGTTTCCGACAGTTTCCTCATGCAAAAATCACGAGTAAGATACAGAAAATCGTGAAAATCAAAAATTAGGTTTCGTATGGGATTTTTCGCATGGAAAGATCACAACGCGCATTTTCGCCAACTGCATAATCTGCCGGGTCGACTAGTCTTGAATAGTTTACATAAGATCCTCCCGATAGCCACTCAGGTCCATGAGAGCGGGTGACGAAAAGCATGTCTTGCTCAGAGTACGATAATAAAAAAGATTTGATAAAATGCGCCATAAATGAGTTGCAAGAATTGTATGGATGTTCTGGATCTTCGGAGGGCCTTCGAGACGCCGCACACTGGGGCAGACCTTGTCCAAACATGGAAAATCCTTTCAGTCATTGAATGGACAATAGGTGTCTTAATCGAAATTTCGATATATTTCAAGGCCGACATTTTGGTCAGATCGGCCAAACAACGTTTTTAAAGTGTGATTTCTTAAGAGAAGTTTTTTGTTACTTAATTTCGATAAACCTGGCTAATGTCAAAATTCCAGAGCCTGCTGTGATGATTTATTTGTTTATTTAGAAAAGGAAAACCAAAACAGGAAATTTGATCAGTAATAGTACTTTATCACCAGTTTTCCTATTTAGTATTATTTAAAATCAAGGATAGTGACAAAATACACGATTCGTGGTGGTGATCCAATTAGAAAAAATGATTTCTGGCGCTTAATCGCGGAAAAAAGGCAATTTTATAGTATTTTTCACATATCTCGTTTATGCGAAGGGGCAGTGTCGGGAAAGTGTGTTAATCAGCAATGGACAGAAAAATTCATGCCTTCCATGAAAAAAAAAAATTCGTAGATCATGTCTTTAGAATAGTATTTGTATGGAAGGTAGGGTGGCTCAAAAAACACTTTTTCAATTTTTTTGATTTGCCGCCCTCTTATTCGGTTCTATTTGGTTCCCTGATGCTCTGGACAAAATTTCAGCCAAATCGGGTAACGTTTGGGCGGTGCTAAACTCGATGGAAGTTTATATGGAAAAATGTATGCAGAAACATCCAAAAACAGTGATTTGCAGTTGGACGGCACAATTTACCATCAAGAACTATGATACTCATTCAGTTCTTGTAGAATTAAATACAGAAAGTTATGCTGAAAACTGCGAGAACATTAGAGTTTATTAAGCAAAGATATTAGCATTTTACTGGAGTGTTGTATGGGTGATTTTATTTCTTTTCAAAGGTAAAAGAAACGAAATTTGCTCAAACCCCACTTCAGAGGAATGCTAATAACTTAGCCGGACAAACTCTAATCTTCTCGCGGTTTTCTGCATAACATTCTGTATTAAATTCTTCAAGATCTGAATGAGTATCATAGTTTTTCATCGTAAGTTGTGCCGTCCAACTGCAATTCACTGTTTTAGGATATTTCTGCATACATTTTTGCATATAAACTTCCAACGAGTTTAGCACCGCCCAAACGTTGACCGATTTGGCTGAAATTTTGTCCAGAGCATCAGGGCATCAAATAGAGCCGAATAAGATGGTGGGCCATCAAAAAAATTGAAAAAAGTTTTTACCATACTAATTTGAGCCACCCTAATGGAAGGGCATGAGTTTTTCTGTTTATTGTCGATTAAAACATCTGAGACGAGCTTGGTAGGCATAATGCTATTGCTTCTGGGTCGTGGGTTCAATCCCAGGCTCGTTCCATTCCTTCTACTTATCTTTCTCTACATTTCTCATGTTCCCGCAATCGCTAGAACAGGAAATGGACTTCCTACCGTTTCCATTTCTATCCTCTACCTTTAAATTGACTATTCTAGTAGTAACTGCTAGAACTGGAAATGAACGAAAAGCCCCAAGCCCGTTTTGCCCCAGTCCTATTTTTAGAACATTTCTCACTTAACTTTTCAAAAGGACCTAAGTAACATTTTTTTTATGATTTAATTTGAGTACTGCAATCAAAAGCTTTCATACTGGTCTGTTGATTGCGCTATTCAAATTAATTCATGAAAAAAATGTTACTTAGGACCTTTTGAAAAGTTAAGCGAGATTTTTTCAATGAATTGAATAGATTGAATAGAGTCTGTGGCGAATCTTTAATGTGATCTGTGAGGGTGAGATATATTCGGAATTGGGCAATCCACACTGATGACAGATATGCAAATATCGTAAAACGGTTTGGTTGCCAACATTGACTAGTGAATAGCAGGCCATGACTTTGCCTCTTCCCTCGTCGGACAACGAACGGAGTCACACGCGCGATAAGACAGCACACGCTGTGACATTTGGTTGTCCCTGGTTGGAAATTATTGTTTTGTAAGTATCCTGTGGGCGTGATTGGGACATTTGCTCATCGGTTTCGACTTGTTGTGTCGAAGACGCTCTGGAAGAGCATCGGATTCGCGAAGTCGAAGCAAATTCTGCTCTTCCCTCCTATGGGAAATCCCATTGCTATCTGTCAGAGTTTGAGTGAAACATGGCCGCCATCTCCTCCTCTCTGTTGCTCTACTGTAAAAATCCATAAAGAACTGTCATTGTTTGTGTGAAGAATTTTGCTTCGACTTCGCGAATTGAATGATTTGCTCATCGGTTTCGACTTGTAGTGTCGAAGACGCTCTGGTAGAGCGTCGGATTGAATGATTTGTCTCTCGGATTTGACTTGTGATGTCGAAGACGCTGTGGGAAAGCGTCGGAATGAATGATTTGCTCATCGGTTTGGACTTGTAGTGTCGAAGACGCTCTGGAAGAGCATCGGATTAAATGGTTTGCACATCGGTTTCGACTTCTGATGTCGAACGGTTTCGACTTAAAAAGTTGAAAGCGCTCTGGAAGAGCGCCAGCATAAATGATTTGTTTTCTCATCGGTTTCGACATGTCATGTCGAAGCTGCTGTGGTAGAGCGCTGCTGCATTGAATGTTTTGGCTTGTGACGTCGCAGACGCTGAAAAAAGTTATTTGTTTTCTCATTGGTTTGACTAAAACGAGTTAATGATTTGTTGTTCTTATCGGTTTCGACTAAACATGTTTTGTTTTCGGAATAAATGATTTGTTTTGTCATCGGTTTTCTGCTTGTGTTGTCGAAGGTGCTCTGGAAGAGTATCGGAATGTTGCAGCTTTTGATGGTGAAGGTTGTGTAGAAGAGGGGCAGATTGTGTGTCAAAGAAACGTTAATGCGGATCAGTAGAACGCAACTATTCGAATTTGAATTTCGAAGGTGAGAGTACCGGACTGATTGACTTGAGCTTGAAGGGCCAATACAGAGTATGTTTGGAGAGCCACCGATATTGTTTTTATTTTCCCATTGGAAGGCCATGAAATTATATTGGACATGGTCTGCCGGATCAAATTCTATTGGTTTTGGATTGCAATGCTGGAAATATTTGCAAAAAAAAAAATAAAAAGTAATACAGCTTGAGGATCATGAACCTGGAATAGTTAACATTTTCAGAAGGAAAATTAATTTGTTTAGTAAATATGCATTTGCGTATTAATATGTGGACTTTGAATTGAAATATTGAATTTGGATTGTTTTTGGTATTGGTGATGATGATAATGACACATTTGATTTTTGATAATGGGTGAGGTAACATGATTATTAGATTTGAAAATTGGAATTGGCTTGGTTGCAAATATCGAAATTAATATTATTTTAGAATCAACTTTTGGTAATAAGCTAGAGATTGTATTTGAAAGATGGACTTAGAGTTAGATTAGAATATTAGTTGTGAAAATTGGATATGAATATGAAAAAAAAACTGTTACAAAATACATAATCATACAATGGCAGATATATATAAAACTTTCTATTAATTACTGAGGAAATGCTATAGAACACTTAAATAGTAGACCAAGAACTAGTTGCAATGCAGAGCCATGGAAGATGAAAAGAATGATAAAAAAAACTTGATTGTTTTATATGAATGTTTGATTTTGGTATTCCATAATAAAAACGTTCCAACGTTGGTTTGGGATTAAAACTTTGTTCATGCAATAGGAATATTGGATTTCCTTTCCGGTTCATACATTGGATTTGAGTATCAGATTGGAAAATCGTATTGAAATATTTGTATTCCAATTTGAATTATGACGATTTTAAATATGGGAATTGAGTACGGATATTGGATACTGGATTGTAGAATTAGATTTGGCTGTAATTTAAAAAAAATGCGATGTAAATAGTTGTTTATGAAAATCCTAAGTCAACTTTTTTTTATTTAGTGGGAGAAGAAGGGGAATGTGAGGGTGAGATATATTCGGAATTGGGCAATCCACTTTTAGAGTGCATTGATGACAGATATGCAAATATCGTATAACGGTTTGGTTGCCAACACTGACTAGTGAATAGCAGGCCATGACTTTGCCTCTTTCCTCGTCGGACAACGAACGGAGTCACACGCGCGATAAGACAGCACACGCTGTGACGGATAGTTCGTTCGGCAGAACTAGGCCGCACATGATCCAACAACAGTTTTATTTTTAAAGTAATGTAGCTGCTCCAACGGACATTTTTGGCTTTAGTGAAAACCCGAAATTGGCATTATGGTGTACCTCCTACTAAGGGGGGCATGCTATGATGCAAAATAAAACGTCACCTCTGATGATTTGCTTTTTGAGCTTCAAATGTCCATGTGATTGACTGATAGCGCTGAACCCCCTTAACCGATTTCAACCAAAATTGGTACACACATTTTCTGTCCTAAGGATGTAGAAGGGTCATTGAGTAAGGAAGCGGTTATGGAGGAAGGGGTTGTCTTTAGAAAACTAGCAATTCAGTGTAACTCTCAACCCCCAGGACCAGTTCCAACCAGATTTGGTATGTTTATTGAAAATGTAGAAGGGCCAAAGAAATCTATAAAAATAGATCGCCACATGGATACAATTCGATAAGATAGATCTACCTCTGTGGGTTTTGTCACATTGGTTTTGTACTACAGCATTGGACATTTTAATTGCATAATTTAGTTTTAAGTACCGAGCAAAGCCGGGTACATATAGCTAGTTTTACATAATTGTAAGAAAATCTAATAAACGCTGGTGGCTGTACTGCCATTCTACGCATGATGGTGATGATGATGATGACGATGATGGTCCCGTCACATCCCCCTACAAAGTTCTGAGCTGGACGAGTTATCGTTAAGAAATTTAATTCAGATCAACTTAATCAGATTTACAAAAAACGATCCGATTATTTGACATATATAAATTCTTTTAAAAAATCCATTACTATACAGCAAAAAACATAATTTAAAAAATGAGCCGTTCATTTCAACTTCTAACTTTCGTTAACATCAGTAGAAATACCTACAGTCAATCAGAAATGCAAAACTTGTGATACCTCTCGCACAGATTTCAAAAGTTTCACCATGAAGCGCGCTTCATAAACTCACACTGAAAATATTCAATATGTATCTCAAAAAGTGAGGATTCTCGTGTTAAACCAATAGCATGGGCGTGTAGAATATCTTCAGTGCATAATACTGCATACTCGAGTAGACGAAAATAGCTCAATAATATCATATCTTGATTAGATAGCAAAATGTGATATGGACATGATTGACATAAGAGATAAAAGATCAGACGACAATATCAATAATTTGCACTAAAATATCATGAGGAGATCAAGTTATGCTATTTGTAAAAAGTAATCAATATCATATGCTATTTGCTCTCATCCATAAAATATCTTGATATTGAATTGATATTTCGGTGCAAATTTTCGATATTGTTGCCTGTTCTTTTATCTCTTACATCAATCAAGTCCATATCATGTTTTGTTATTCTGGTCATGGCTTCTGCCCGGGTAATAATAACTCGTAAGTATCTTTCAGAGTTAAATTTGATGTTCGACAATACAGAAGCCAAATCTTGTGTTACGTTCCGTCGAAATCAAAAAGTTTCGGACGCGAATACATGCTTGTACCAAATTAAAAAAAAAATAGAGAATTGGTATTTGAAATTGAACCCTAATTTTCATTGCTGACGTCCAACCGGTACGAGATTTACTAATAATGAGACCAGAAAGCGTCCCACGAAACACACTCAGTCTTATCGATAAAATGGGTTTCCATACAATTTGCATGGAATTTCTAAATTTTGACCATCCACAGGGTGTCTGCAAATTATCCGTACAGATTTTGATAGTTTGCTTCTACAAAGCAAAAACAAACAATAATGGACTGAATCGGTAGCTATACCCGGGCAAAAGTCATGAACAGAATAACAAAACATGATATGGACCTCTTATATGATTGATATAAGAGATAAAAGAACTGGCAACAATATAAAAAATTTGCACCGAAATATCATTTCAATATCAAGATATGCTATGGATAAGCACAAACTAATGGCACATGATATTTTAGTGCAAAAAATTGATATTATCGTCTGATCTTTTATCAATTATATCAATCATGTCCATATCTCATTTTGCTATATTATCAACAATTGATATTATTGAGCAGGGTTCATAATGCTCACTCAATCTCAGGAGCACATAATTTTCCCTCACGAAAGTTTTCGGGGAGAAATCGCTTTTCGGGAAAGAAAAACAGCCTGGAGAGTGATAACAATTTTTCGCTCACTTCGATTGCCGCTAAACGTTGGTTTGCTCTTTTTCTTTCATATTCGAGTCTTTTCGTGGCATCATCAATGCAAATGGTAGTAGCTTATGTGCAACAAATAACTTAACGCTTTCATACAGATAGCGTGGTGGTGTGGCTAAAGTAAGCGCATATCCACAGCTATTATTGTTACTATTCTGGGTTCGAATCCCGGCGCGGCCATACAATTTTGTAATTGTTCTGCGATCATTCTCGCGAAAAGTGAGTGAGAGGTGAAAGTAATGAAACGAAAAAGGATTTTCATCTAATAGGCAAGATTTTCGTTCATCTTCCAATTATAATTCTAGAGAAAAGATTGATGGGTGAAAGATGATCCTCAACATAAACAACGAAACAAGATTTTCCCTTGGCCCGAAAAACGCTTGCTTTGGTCTCATTGAAACGAAAAGTCGAAACCCTGTTATTGAGCTATTTCCGTACAATTCAGCTTGGTTTATGTAGTCCTATTATAATAACATGCAATGCATGCTGGTTCTGTAATTTATTCCAAAAATATTTAAAAACCTGTCTTGTTGTACGGATAATTTGCAGACACCCTGTATATATAACCTAACTCGATATTTCTCGATGAAATTCGAAGTCCCTTGATTCTAGCATACTGCGTTCCCTCCGTAAGTCGTAAGTCAGAAACAGTTAGATGTACGATATAGTTAGAAGTTAGAAGGGCAAAGTGATAAGGGTGAAGTGAGAAATGAGTAGTGGAAGTGAGAAATAATAAGTAAGAAGTAAGAAATGAGAAGTGACAAGTGAAAAGTTAGAAGTGAGAAATGATAAGTAAGAAGTGAGAAGTGAGTAGTGAAAAGTGAGAAATAAGTGAAAACTTGAAGCGCGAAGTGAGTAGTTAAAAGTAATAAGTCAAAAATAAAAAGTGAGAAGTAAGAAGTGAAAAAATAGATGTTAAAAGTTAGAAGTGAAAAGTGTTAAGTGAGAAATGAGAAGACAGAAGTGAAATATAAGAAGTTGTAAGTGAGAAGTGAAAAGTGAAAATGAGAAGTGTGAAGTAAGAAGTAAGAAGTAAGAAGTGAGTAGTGGGAAGTGAGAAATGAGAAGTTAGAAGTGAGAAGTTAGAAGTAGGAAGTGAGAAATGAGAAGTTAGAAGTGAGAAATCCGAAGTGTAGTAGTGAGTAGTGAAAAGTTAGAAGTTGGAAGTGAAAAGTAATTAGTGAGAAATGAGAAGTTTGAAGTGAGATGTGAGAAGTTATAAGTGAGATGGGAGAAGTGACATATGGGAAGTGTAAGTGCGAAGTATGAAGTGAGAAGTGAGTAGTGGCAAGTGAGAAATGAGAAGTGAGAAGTAAGATGTGGAAAATTCGAAGTACGACGTGAATAGTGAGAAATTAAAAGTATTAAGTGAAATATAAGAAAATGAAGGTTATAAGTTAGAAGTGGAAAGTGATAAGTGACAAAAGAGAAGTCTGAAGTGAGATATAAATATGTGGGAAGTGAAAATAAGAAGTGAGAAGTGTGAAGAGAAAAGTTGGAAGTGAAAAATCCGAAGTGCGAAGTAGTAGTATGAAGTGAAAAGTTAGAAGTTGGAAGTGAAAAGTGAGAAATGAAAAATCAGAAGTGAGATATAAGAAGTTATAAATGAGAAGTGAGAAGTGAAAACTGAAAAATAAGAAGTGAGAAATTAATAGAGAGATGTGAGAAGTGAAAAGTTAAACGTGAGAAGTAAGAAATATGAACTGTGAAGTGAAAAGTAATAAATGAGAAGTGAGACCTGCGAAGTAAGAAGTGAGTAGTGGGAAGTGAGAAATTAGAGGTGAGAATTTATAAGTGAGAAATTTGAAGTGCTAAGTATTAATGAGAAGTGAAAAGTTAAAAGTTAGAAGTGATAAGGGAGAATGAGATGAAAAAAGTGAGATATGCGAAGTTATAAGTAAGAAAGGAGAAGCGAAAAGTGAAAAAAATGGGAAGTGAGAAGTGTGGGGTGAGAAAAGAGCAGTGAGGATAGTGAGGTGAGAAGCGAGATGTGCGAAGAGGGAAGTAAGTAGATAGAAGTGAGAAATGAGGAGTGAGAAGGGAGTAGGAAGAAGTGAGAAGTGAAGACCGGGGAGCGAGAAGTAAGAAACAAGATTCTTTCTCTTTCTTTTTCCATCTTCAAAAATGTTGCGTTTTTCGAAAATATATTTCACTGGTCAATTCGCCCCAATGGTGTAGGTAGGACGGTATGCCCGGACACAAGCGCGGTGTATCCAGCAGCAGTCGCTTCCAAATGATATGGAAACTTCTTCTTCTTCTTATTGGCATTACATACATCACTGAAACATTGCCGCCTCGCAACTTGTGTTTATTCAGCACTTCCACAGTTATTCTAAGCCAAATTACCATTTTTGCATTCGTATATCATGAGGCTAACACGATGATACTTTTATGCCCAGGTAAGTCGAGACAATTTCCAATCCGAAAATTGTCTAGACCGGCAGCGGAAATCGAACCCAGCCACCATCAGCATGGTCTTGCTTTATAGCCGCGCATCTTACCGCTAGGCCAATACTATGTTCACACTAGGGCCTTGTAACATGTTATTCGGCTATCTTGATGAGCTTTCTTTTGTCGATAATTTAAATAATATGTTATTCAGGTCGTCGTGCGAACATAGTATAGGAGGGCCCCTATGATATGGAAACTATCGAAATGTAATTCAAACCTGTTCAAATGGACTTATCCAGGTTTTTTAATGACAAGGAGCTGAAACAAAAATTGGAGATTTCTTTCAAAAAAATCTTGGTTTAAAGGATTTGAAATTTAAAAGCACACACAATAGACATGATATCTTGATTTTTATATTTTTTTTTGAATGAGCAGTTAATGCTTAAGATTGTTGAATTTCTAACCCCACAAACTAAAAATTGGTTGACTAATTTTTTTTATAACGTTCTAGAGGCATTTTAATTCCCATTTTCTATAACACTCGAGACTTTTCCAGGTGGCAGCACTGATAAAGGAACCGCCCCCATGGAAATAAAAAGAAACAGCCAAATTAAAGAATTGCAGTTCGCACTCAACTCAAAAACAAAGTTGACACAAATATAATTATTCAATTATTTACATTATAATCCTACGTCATCAAGTAATCTACCAAACTTACCCGAATTTCTCCAAATTTAAAAATGGTTAGCCTAGCATAGAGTAAATTACGCACATTTATCCAAAGAGCTTTTCGCTATTATTGTAATTAAAACCATTTGCAGCGAACAACACGCCGGGAAGCTTCACAGCTTGTACAAGTTTGAAGTTCTTTTCATACACTACAACACTTAGATATTTAATATCAAAAAGCACCACTAATCTTCTATTGTTTCATCAACGTGAGCTCGGCTGCCAATAATATTATCCCAACAGATCCATTTAATCCATCCAGCCTATTTTGTTAATGTGCTGCAGCTCTTCCTTTGTGTAACTAAAACAATTTCCCACATCGCCACTATCGAAGAAGATTTGTTGCAACACCATAACCAAAAATTCATAGCTGACACAATTCACACAATGATAATACTTCAATGCGGTTTTCTTTCTATGGATAACCAATCGAACGCATCCATTGCTCACTTTTGAACGTCTTCATTTTAGCATTGCATTGTTTCCACGCTAGACCATCATAAAAGAGTTGCTCTTCAATATAGTTAATCTGCTGTGATTATGATTCAATTCGATCGATTCAACTTAACCACATGACTTAACCATCATGAACTTATTAGGCGTTACATTTATAGAAATACATTTTCTATACATTACATCTTATGAAAACTTGGCACTTACACATGGTTAACACAATTTTTTCAATTACTGTTGTAACACAATCTCAAATGTACACTTTAATTAACGATTTACAACCGGTGAACGTTTTGCACACAATTAATCAACGGCCAGCAAAAATACGAAACTAGCGAAAACCTACAAACTCCACTTAAAACTTCACGCGGCAAAGATGAGCTCAACTCCAACGAGACAAAAACAAAGATTGCAAAAATTACGAAACAGCCAACGTGCACCAGAATGGTGGCATACGGGCGCGCGCGCTTACGACTGCGTTGCTCGTCACACACACGACCGGTGTGGATTCGCGAGATTTCGTACCCCACAGAAACTCACAAAGTCTTCACGAGTTGATCCAAACCAACGCGCGCTCGCTACTTTTTGCTCCCAAACAACGTTCGATACCGAGCTACGCCAGAGAACTAACTCGTCGGATCTTACCACTGACCTGACTTGGCTCCCCCAGACAGTAATCCACAAAACGTGCGAGCTCTGCTCCGTGAGTCGGTGCCTATACCCGTCTATATCGCTGCATCCATGCCTGTACCAGCTGAGCTATGAGATTGGGTATTCCAAAAAAAACACGAAGCTCGAAATTGGCAAAAATCGATGCACACTATCAAAAAACCGCGGGAGCTCCAAGTAGCCGTCCAACAAGGTGAGCTTCAAAATAAAGCCCAGTTCAAACGGCTGCGTGGATCATATCACATATCGACAGGGGTTCCCAATTGTAGGTATACATGTATGACAAAACAAGTAAAAAAAATAAAAGTTCGGCAAATCTCTAATGGCTTGTTTTAAATTTCTTGACTAGAAATTAATTCAGGATGAATGTAGTGTAGACCAGGCTTGTAAAATGTCATCTGCATGTCATTTGACTAATTTGTTCATAACTTTCTTCAGAAGCCAAATTTATTGCATATTTTTAGATGTACTCATAACGCTTGAGTAGGGCTATATTTTTGTGCAAGGGTACATTGCTCTAAATATAGCATCTTAGGCTGGAGAGTGAAAACTCTCCAAAATGTCACGTGTCATTTGACATAATGTCATTTGAATGACATTTTGCCTCCCACGCCCCAGATTACATATTTACGGCAATGTCTTGTTAGACAAAGTTGTAGGCACATTTAAGCGCTATAAGTTCGTCATACATCATGAATTGATAGCTATCTTCTGAAAAAAGTTCTGGAAAAATTATTCAAACGAATGCAATTGACATTTTACAACACTGGTGTAGACTATTGGCATGCGCATGGCAAGAAAAGGTTTCAGCTTTGTGATCGTTGTTGCGGACGACAGTCGTATCTTTCAATTTAAAGGTAGTTTTGTTATTAAAAAGTTTAACCTACATTCTATTAATTTAACAAATTAAACTTATGTATAGGAAGACGAACTGTTAGTGCGGTCTCTTCAATGTTGGTTTGTCATATTTTCTAACAATTCCACACAGATCCGCATGTTTGCTCATCAATAGTGTGTATTAAGAATCCCATAACTATTAATACAATCATGGGTTTAAACAATATAATACCTTTTGATAATTCACGAATAAATCAAACATCTAATGAGTAAGGTAAGAGTTTAGGTTTAATTTGAAAATACAAAATAAAAACAAAAACACATGATCAATAAATTAACAGAAAAATTAAAAACTCAACTCAACTAATCAATAAATTAACAGAAACAAAAAAAACTAAACATCAAAAGCATAAACTGGATTTAAAAAAGTAGAGAACCACTTTTGTATACTATTAAATCAGGAAAAACGAGTTAGCGAGTAGCGATAGGTCGCCGTTTGGGGTCCAAGAAGCCGGCACTCTCATCATAACGGTTGAACTGAAGGCTCAACCACAACTACATCAACTATCGGCCAAAATGAAGAGAAAGAGAGAAAATGTGCCCAGGTGAGTTCGAATACCTCACCGATCTGCCGCATACGCAATGCCGGTCAACCATCGCCAAACGAAATTAAAAGTGATCCTTGAGCGATCACACCCGTGAATTACCTCATCGCTGCGATTAAGACTGTGTCATAAAGTGCCAAATTGATATTGGTGTTATGCGAAAATATGCATTCCATACTGGATGATAACAAGGCTTACGTATTCCATTAGATGAGTATTGTGTATCTAATTTTCCTTTTTCAATCTATCACCAGAGACATATTTCTGCTGCGATAACGAAAACATGCCAGCTTAGGTTCTGATTAGCATTTCAAATGCTTTTTTTTCTCTCTCGGTCTCTCTCACTTGTCTGCACTTCTCAAGAGCATAAATAAAGCTGCCCTATGAGCTTTACTCAGCTTTCGGCGATCATAATCAGCTGGTGAACTGCTCATGTTTATGTATCGGCACACATACATACATACAGGTGGCTGTTAAGGTAAAATTCGTATTTATATCATCAATCCAATCTGAGGTCTTTCAGTTGGAAAAATAAGAAAGTCCTTTCGCCTTTCACGAATTCTGAAAAGACTAGGACCACTAAAAACTGAAAACCGAACTTTTGTAGAAGCATCGGAGACCTAATTTTATTCACTAATCGACTCATCTTCACACATGTATGTGATGTCTGTAAGTGTGTATGTGTTTAAGTGTGTGGGCAGCACAGAAAAATGTTAGACATTTTTTTTTTCTACTCAGCATATTCAGATTTGGTTCCAACAGGTTGCATTCGACCCTCCTTAGCCGTGCGGTAAGATGCGCGGCTACAAAGCAAGACCATGCTGAGGGCGGCTGGGTTCGATTCCCGGTGCCGGTCTAGACAATTTTCGGATTGGAAATTGTCTCGACTTCCTTGGGCATAGAAGTATCATCGTGTTAGCCTCATGATATACGAATGCAGAAATGGTAACTTGGCTTAGAAACCTCGCAGTTAATAACTGTGGAAGTGCTAATTGAACACTAAGCTGCGAGGCGGCAATGTCCCAGTGGGGGATGTAATGCCAATGAAGAAGAAGAAGAAGGTTGCATTCGACGCAGAATGCAGTATAATTTTTCGCTATTGCAAACTGGCCCGAATAACCTTTGCGTTTCGTAGTTTTTAAATATTTCGCTTCCAAGGGTTGGAATAAAATTCAAAATCGAAATTTACTTCAAAAACTACTGCATTGCATTTGAATCTATTCTCTGAAGTTTTGATCTTTTTTATGTATTTTTCTCATAGCATTTTATAATACACGAGACAGGCACCATCACTTACTTACTTATGGATCCTGTACACCTCTGGTGGTGCAAAGGGCCGACTTGAAAGATCTCCATCCTGAGCGTTGCCCGGCTATCGCTTTAACCTGTTGCCAGGTTAGATTTCGGTCGACTTCTTTTATTTCTTTGTTGAGGCTTCGCCGCCATGAGCCTCTGGGTCTGCCTCTGCTGCGATGTTCCGCTGGGTTCCAATCTAATGCTTGTTTACAGATTTCGTTTCCGCCCCTACGTAGAGTGTGGCCGACCCAGCTCCACTTCCGATCCCGAATTTCTGTTGCTATCGGCCTCTGGTGACAACGACGATGGAGCTCGTTGTTTGAGATCCAGTTGTGAGGCCACCAGGTCCGAATTATATACCGCAGGCATCTGTTAATGAACACCTGCAGCCGTTGAGTGTTCTCCACTGATACACACCATGTTTCGCTAGCGTATAACAGCACAGATTTCACGTTAGAGTTGAAAATTCGTATTTTGGTGCGTTCACTTATCTCCCTGTTTTTCCAGATATTTCTTAAACTCACAAAGGCAGCCCTTGCTTTCTTGATCCGTGCGCCTATGTCGATCTTGGTACCGCCGTCTGACGCCATTTGGCTACCAAGATACTGGAAGCTTTCAACATTCTCCTCTGGTTGCCCGGCTACTGTGAAACTGGAAGGAGTCACCGTGTTTACATCCAACGATTTGGTTTTGTTGACGTTGATGACTAAACCTGCCGAGGAGGAGCGCTCGGCAAGGTCGTTGAGCTTACTCTGCATATCAGAGCGCCGTTGCGCGAGGAGTGCAACGTCATCAGCCAATTCGAAGTCGTTTAGGTGCTCCATGGTTACAGGCTGCCATAACAGCCCGCGGTTTGGTTCACGGTCAATCGCATCTACCAGAATCTCATCGATTACGATGAGGAACAGTAACGGTGATAGAATACATCCTTGCCTCACACCAGCTACGACCCGGATAGGGTCGGACAGGACCCCATTGTGCAGCACTCTACACGAAAAGGCCTCGTACTGATTTTCTCAGGAACCCCCTTGCGTCTCAGGGCGCCCCACATATTCTCGTGATTGAGACGGTCAAAAGCTTTTTCGTAGTCAATGAGGTCACGCTTAAGGTCACTCCTGACGGAATCCAAGTTTGAAAGTGCTCGCGTTTTCGGGGGCACACCACTCGATGCAGAAGCAACGCACAACTGTCATTTTTATTATATCACGCATGCTGCGACGCAGCAAAGCTAAATCAACAAAAACAGTTGTACGCTGCCTCTGAATCGAGTGGTGTGCCCCCGAAAACGCGAGCACTTTGGAACTTGGATTCCGTCAGGAGTGACCTTAAGCGTCGTGAGATATCGTAGAGGAGGCGAATGTCCCCGGTTGCGGCGGCGGGGCCGACTCCTTCGTCGGCCAGAGAGTCTGCCCACGCTCGCTTGTCCCGTCGACATGAGCGTTTTACTTCCTTCTCAAGAGCCGCGTATCGTTGACGGGCTAACACTTTGGCTCCTCTGGTTTTCGATCGCTCTATCGCGGCTTTGGCTTTTCTTCGCTCCTCTATCTTCCTCCAGGTCTCATCGGTGATCCATTCTTTTCTCTGGGTGCGTAGTTCGCCCAGATTGTTCTCGCTGGTGGCGATGAAGGCATTCTTGATGGCGGTCCATTGGTCTTCCACGATGCCACCTTCCGGAATATCTGCAGCACGCGTCTCCAGTTCTTCAACGAAGGACCGTTTCACCGTGGCATCTTCCAGTCGGCGTGTGTTGAATCGTCGTCCAACTCTTTCCTCCTGCCGACGAATCCGCGCAATGCGCAGGCGTATTTCGCCGATGAGGAGGTGATGATCAGACGCGATATCGGCACTACGTTTATTCCGTACATCAAGAACGCTCCGTTTCCATTCTCGGCTGATGCAGATGTGGACGATTTGATTTTCTGTAAAGCTGTCACGGGAGACCCACGTGCCCTTATGAACCGGTCGATGAGGGAAGAGCGATCCCCCGATCACCATGTCGTTATTACCACAAAATTCTGCGAACAGCTCTCCGTTTTCGCTCATTTCTCCGAGACCATGGCGTCCCATAATGCGCTCATGGTTCGAGTTGTCGGATCCGATCTTCGTATTGAAGTCGCCCAAAGAAATCTTGATATCACCCTTCGGAATTCTATCTACGACGGCATTGAGTTGACTGAAGAAGTTCTCTTTGTCTTGCAGATCGGCAGCATCGGTTGGCGCATAACATTGGATTATAGTAAAGTTTCGGACCCGTGTTCTAAATCTGGCAACGATTATCCTTTCACTTATAGGTTCCCACTTCATAAGCGCAGAGTGTGCCTGAGCGCTTAGTAGGAAGCCAACTCCGCGATGCCGGGGAGCGTGTTCACCTCGTAAACCAGAGTATAGCAGAACTTGTCCCGACGGCGTTCTGTGTTCTCCAAAGTTTGGCCAACGGACTTCACTCAGTCCCAGGATCTCAAGCTTCATGCGGCGTGCCTCATTGGCAAGTTGTGCCAATTTACCCTGCTGGGCTAGGGTTAAAACGTTCCATGTTCCTATTCGTGTCCGTTGTTTCGCGCTAAGAGTCGTCGCCGTAAAATCAGTCCGTATTCTTTCATTATCGGATTCTCGAAAAAATTGATGTTTCGGGAACAGTAGGTTGTTGGCCCAAGGTTCCCTATCCACCGGGATGGGGCTGCCATCTTAGGTATAGCTTCCGGGGAACAGCATTTCATACTCAGCCGCTGGATGCCAGAACAGACGCTGTTGGAGCCGCACCTCCTTGGTGAACAGACGCTCGATCAGTCGGGTCAAATTTGTTTAAAGTCCCACCCCACACCAGGATTAGGCTAGTGCGCTTTGAGCGGCACACGGTCGCTTTGATAGGGCCTGCTTGGGGACACATGCAGCTTTTTATAGAAGTTCAACAGAGCCCACTGTCGAACCCCACCACATCCTAGGCAGACCCCACAGGACCCCCCTCACTCTAGCTGATGTCAGAAGGACAACAGTGCCCAGGCTACACTACCAGCTAAGTACGCAACCCTTAGCTGGCGGTCAATTGTCATCGGAAGACCCGTAGAAGCGTGAGTATTGGAACTTGTGAGGACCAGAGCTATGTTAGGCGCCCCTTCCCCACTCACCATTTCGCAGCCCAGGCACCATCACTGCTAGGTAGATTATTCTGGGTTTTTAAATTTGCTGCGATGCATAAAAAAATAAATGTGAAATACCTATTAAAAATAATGGCAACTAGTTTATTAAAATGCTATTTTGATCTTGTGTTTTTGTCATTATATTTGTGTTTTTGGGTGTTTTTCTCATTATATGTATTTAATAAATCGCGAGAAAGGCACCACAGCTAGAGCTGGGAGCGATACCGGCCCGTGCACAGTGACGTAACGCAGTGCACCAAAAGTTTCAACTTCGGGCATGGCACCCGAGATTGCCACATGGCGGCGCGCTGCAACAAGTGTGGTAAACTGCACCCGACGGATGAGTGCGACAAGATGGAGGTGGCCGATCCAAAGTGCGCCAACTGTGGCGAAAAACATCGGGTCACTATGATGGGCTGCCCTAAACGCGCGGAATTTTGGAAATACGATGGAAAGCATCAACGAAGGCCCATCTAAACCGTATTCCAGTGATTGACGAGGTGAACCTTCCTGCCATCCCGGCTCCCCGACGAGCGGTACCAGTACTTCCACCGTTGCAGCCGTACAAGCGACTGGCCGCAGCAGCTCCATCGATTCAAGCCCCAGCACCACCAGCTCCATCCTCCAGCGAATGGCCCCCGCTTCCTCCTCCTGGATTCCGTCGGCAGCCGGAGAATCAAACTGTCCTGCCGGAAGAATCTGCTCCGCTCTACACCCCGGAGCAGCTGATGCCAATCTTCTCCCAGCTCGCCACTCGGCTGCGTGGTTGCAAAACCCGATTCGACCAGGTCTTCACTCTTGGCATGTTCATCATTGAAAAAGGCTGCTATGGTGGGCCTGGTCCACTGGAACGCTTGCTCGCTAAAGAGCATTGGAAATAGACCGTTCATCACCGAAACGCACCTAAAACCGGAGGTGAACGTCAACACCCCGGACATTCGTATCGTGCGACTCGACCGGCCGACCAGGGGAGGTAGTGTGGCCATCGTTCTTCGCTACAACATGATCTGTCGTCTGCTTCCAGCTCAGTGTCATCGAGGCCATCGGTGTCGAAATCACCACTTCTGTCGGCACAATCGCGCTCATCGCAGCGTACTGCCCAATCCAAGCCAAAGTCGGCTATGACTCATCGGCCGCCCTTCGGAGGGACATCGTCAAGCTAACGCGGAGACAAGGTCAGTATATCATTGCCGGAGACCTGAATGCCAAGCATCAAGCCTGGGGCAACAGTCACGGCAATTGAAACGGCACCATCTGGAGCGACGACATAGAGGAAGGTCACTACACGATCCTGAGCCCGGATTCCCCCACGCGGCAGAGTCGGTTTGGAGTCCATGCAACGATAGATCTGTACATAACCAACATGAACGACCACATCTCCCAGCCGGTCGTGTACCAGGAGCTCAGCTCGGATCACTATTCCGTGGTCGCGGAAGTGGGCTCCTCGGTTAATCGGCATCGGCTGTCCCGGAAAAACTATCATCGAGTCGACTGGGGCCGGTTCCAAAGGTGCGTGGACGACGGCATAGACTACGTGGCGTGCCGAAAAGTATCGACCGCCAGCTGTGCGCCATCGAAGAGGCAATCTCGGTGGGCATAGAACAGCATGTACCAACGGCTCGGTAGGTAATCGGTTTGATCCATTTACGAAATATCACGCGAAGGCAGTACCAACGTACTGGGCTGCCTGTCCTTAAGACACGTTGCAATCGTTTGACAAAAATTACCCAGGCCAGAATGGTAGACCTCAGAAATAGTGATTTCTCCAATAAGATCCGCGCTCTCCCAGACTGTGCTAAGCCGTTCTGGAAATTGACCAAAATTCTAAAATCCAAGCCTCGGCCCATTCCACCTTTGATCCCATTAGACAACAAGGATCGCTTGATACCTCCTGCAGAAAAGGTCGCGCCGAAATAGGTCGTCACTTCGTCAGCTCACATAATCTCGGACAGAACATCGTCAGTCCGCACGAAGCAGCCGTTAGCGAGTATGCAAACAACATTCACCTAACTCCCAACGACTTCTCGGAGGAGTTGGAGATCTCAGCTGGCGAATTGACGGCCTATATCAAATCGTCGAAAAGCATGAAGGCCCCAGGCTTCGATAATATTCTGAATCTCGAGCTCAAACACATGAGCGCACCGTTTTTTTATTCCGTACTTTATTTGGTAGGCACTCTGTGTTTCTTAACCGCTACTGTGCCGTGGTCTACAGTGGTACTCTGCTGTACAGAATCCACCCAGAATCTATTTTTAAACATTCATTATTGTTATCACTGCCGGGTCCATCTCATGGTGAGTCCATTGGGTCCATTTGTCCATCTCGTGTATTCAATTGCTCGTTGCATTGTTCGGTTTCCATTTATCCGGGTAACGTTGGAGGAATGCCTCCGAGAAGAACAATTTTTTCAGTCGTCATCGGGCAGCCGTGTCGGTGAGACGCGTACCCCAAAACGGCTCATAAGGCGAACGTGTAGCCAACTGCGCTACGGGACCCCTCTTCGAACATGTTTCGCTGAATCAGTGTCTCCGGCTCAGCTACTTTCCATCGTCCTGGAAGTCAGCCAATGTCATCCCCATGCGTAAGCCTGGAAGAATCCTTCCTCCACCAAAAGTTATCATCCCATCAGCCTAGTTGATTTTTTAATTATAAATATTCATCGTATACCAAAGAATGACTCGAACATGTTAAAAATAGTTATTTTTCAATAACAAATATCTGACGAGGATACAATGAGATACAAATGAAACCACTTGTAATAGAAAGCTTTGAAGCTTAGCTTACTTTTCGAATGTGCATTGATTTGGCTGCTACTTTTTGCTACCTTGCGAGATATTTTGATTTGAAAAATTTGTAATTTTGTTTGTAAATCTCGAATTTCATTCTAACAATTGATAATATTGTTATGATTTAGTAGTTGAATGCTGTATTTTTATGTGCTGAATAAGTTTCTTGAACATTGTTAACCTCAAAAATTCGACCATACAAAGTTATTCATGTAGGAGTCGCCTAGTTTCGACAAACTAGTCCGAATCCGGTAGGGAGACAGAGGTATAATGAAAGTGAGATAAGGGTCTGTTCACAAATTACGTAACGCAAAAATCCGAGTTTTTGACCCCCTCCCTCCCCCTCGTAACAAAAAGTAACATTGTTGGTACCCCCTCCCTCCCCCATGTAACGCGTAACTGTGAAAATTTTAAAGGCAGATTTTTTTTCTTCGCTGGAGCATTTGGGTTTTGGTATTTTTTAAACACTGTTAGGGACGGCACATGATGAAAAAACAAAGGATTTTAAGAATGCAGCTAGTAGAAACGAAAATAGAATTTGCGATCATAACCATTTACATAATTCAGCGGAACTGTGGTGTCGAGAAATACAATATTCGCTTGGTATTTTTACGCATATCAGTCCCGCTATGTCAGCATGCTTGATTTCGATAATGACTAATGTTCGATAACGATAAAAAGCAATTACTTCAATCAGTGATTTAAAAAAATGACATTCAAATAAATTTTTATTCGCGTTATGCGTAACATTTGGTGATACCCACCCCCTCCCCCAGCTTTTAGTGTAACAAAGTATAACGCAAGTTGGACCTCCCCCCTCCCCCCAAAAGCGTTACGTAATTTGTGAACAGACCCTAAGAGAAAAACTGTTCGAATGTATTCCTATAAATAGCCTATAATAAAGTGCTCAGTTGAGTTCTGATGTTAGACAGCAGTCGAAGCTTGTCAGTATTATTTACCTTCCACCGTGAGAAACCCAATTTTAAAGTGGCGACGAGGATAGTTCGGTGAACTTCTGTAAAAAAGGTGTTTGAATAGATATATTCAGCTGATTTTTACCAGTTTTTGGCGTACTGCAAATTTGTGGCATTTGTGAAGCATACGGTAAGAAATTGTGAAAGCGAGCAGCGAGTTTTGTTTTAGGCGCTATGTGAGACTACCGTTTTGTTCTTGATTGCCGCTAAAGAAGCCATCATTGTCGTTCGGCAGATTGTGTCAAAACAAAGAAGAGCAATTATATTGAAGAAGACAGTTAAGTGGAAGTGCTAATTTCGGATTTTTTTTCGTTTTCAGGCAGGCCTGGTGTGGTTAATTTACCGGGATTTTGTCTGGTGGTAATCCGTAGGAATTTTTTGGATAAGGAACGAGTCAATCCGAAGGCAGTGTAACCGGCTGGTGGTGGTGATAAGGTGGATCAATTCTTGGGCTGTTGCTGTGTTGTTGGTTGCTGTTGTTGATTTGGTGCTGCTGCTTGTGGCCTATCGAGTGGAACCGTGGTGCTAATCCCCGATCCGAACCAGGTTTTGGTCGGTAAAAGTAGCGCCTTCATAGTTTAACAGGTTTCACTCGGCGGTCGCCTGTTGTCAGCTCACCGGCAACAGTTACGTTTGGCTGAGGATTCTTGCGATCGCTCAACAACATCAATATTGGTCGATCGAGATTCTCCAGGACAGCCTGCACATCATACCATAAGCAACCAACAGTCAACACATTCAGCTAGCGACGATGAAGATTTTTACGGCTTTGCATCCGATTCTAACATCTTTGATGCGCCCGTTCGATTTTTGCCTTCGTGTTCAACGCAGAGGGCGCTTGAAAATACCTACATGTTCTGGGCGAAGAAGCAATGAGCGTCTTCAATGATTAGGCGATCGAAGCGAACAAAAAGTTACCAATACTAATAAGGATTTCGTTTATTTTTGAATTACCGATTTCGAATTCATGTTAAATAAGTTTTGAATTTTATGTTAAGGTCAACTAAAGGAAGGAGAATTGTAGGAGTCACCTAGTTTCGACAAACTAGTCCGAATCCGGTAGGGAGACAGAGGTATAATGAAAGTGAGATAAGAGAAAAACTGTTCGAATGTATTCCTATAAATAGCCTGTAATAAAGTGCTCAGTTGTGTTCTGATGTTAGACAGCAGTCGAAGCTTGTCAGTATTATTTACCTTCCACCGTGAAAAAACCAATTTTAAAATTCATTGTATACCAGTTTTTATAGGGTTAAATGACCTATTATCTAAAATTGAGTCATATTTTGTTAGTTTCAATAGATAGACCAATAGTGTCTTTGACAAAGCTTTTCTGTACATTATTTCTGACAACTTTCCCAAAGACGCCATTTTGTTTCAACGAATTTTGAAAAAAATAAAATTTCTCAAATGATACCCCTTGATGTATGCAACATACTTGCTGAAGATACTATGACATTTAAAACACGATTTCATACCGAAAAAGCTGACGCTCACGTTTTTCGGGATTTCAATTACTGTGCAGTGCACCTTGGCGCATGTTTTTGGATTAAGCCGCGTTCGTCCCTAATTGTTCGTTCCTATTGCAAATCAATACATTCAAATTCTTTACTCTTCTAATTATAAACAATGAACCGAAACATCTATATTTTCTTTCTTAAAGTCAATCATTACTACACACAAGTTTCATAAATCAAGCAATTTATTAATAATATGAATATATGTAATCTATAACTTCAAAATCTCTTAAGCGTTAAGGAGCGAACCCAGGAATTATTACAACACGCTTTTTTATTTCCTATTGAACAGTAATCATTTAAGTCTGATAAAGTTGTTTTGTTTATAGCCTGAGCCGCGAATTTGTAAATTCCTCGTGCCTCACTCTCTTAAACACAGCTTAAAACAAAACAAAATCCGAGAATCTTAACAACACGCATCATAACCGATTCAGTGCATGAAACAAGTCTGCCCAACAAAAAGGGGTTACCGTGTTGCAATAATTTCGTATTCGGCCTATGAAATGCAGAACTTTATGAGGTAATCTTAAGTTGGCCTAAACAGATTCGACAAGCAAAGCGATACCTTGTCCGCCACCGATACACGCGGAACCAACTGCACGCTTCAAGTTCTTACGTTTAAGTTCATGTACCAAATGCCCAGTAATTCTAGATCCCGATGCTCCAAGAGGATGGCCCAGAGCAATAGCTCCACCGTTCAGGTTGAATTTGTTAATATCAATTCCTAGCTCCTGAACACACGACATCACTTGTACGCCGAATGCCTCATTGATTTCGAACAGATCTACGTCGTCCTGCTTGACGCCGGATATTTTCAGCACATTCTGGATTGCCGGAACTGGCCCAATACCCATGATCTCCGGAGGAACACCCACTGTGCTATACGCAACCAAACGAGCCAATGGAGTCAAATTGTATTCCTTCACAGCTTCCTCGGAGGCCAAAATGACTGCAGCAGCGCCATCGCAGATGCCCTAGGAATTATATAACAGGATGTTCAGAAATAATGCTTCTTATCAGTTTTAACGCAAAACAAACTTACCGATGCGGTTCCAGCGGTTACGGCGCCGTTTTTCTTAAACAAAGAGGGAAGCTTGTTCAACCCCTCCAGACTGGTCTGGGGGCGTGGGTGCTCATCGACGGCAAAGTCAACCTCCTTTCCCTTCACCTTCAACTTGACTGGGGTGATTTCCGTTTTGAAGACTCCTGCATCGTTGGCTTTCTTCCACAGCTGCTGGGAACGGTACGCGAACTCGTCGACTTTTTCACGGGGAATCTTGTACTTTTCGGCTAGGTTTTCCGCCGTCAACGCCATCGGGAGCTTGCAAAACGAATCGCTCAATCCAGTCTGCAAAGAGTGAGAAATTTGTTTGGGGATACTTTTTAGTAAGTGCATTATGCGATTAAGGACTGAATTTCTGCAGAATCTAGTCGAGTAATCTTAAATAATTGACATCGATGCAAAAATCATATTTGTTTTTACTTTTATCAAGGGTTTATTGTTTCATTTGATTGATTATTATTTGCTTCATTGATTTATTGATTCATTGCTTCATTGCCTCATTGCTTCATTGCTCCATTGTTTCATTGCTTCATTACTTCGTTTCTTCATTGCTTTATTGATTCATTGTTTCATTGTTTCATTGATTCATCGTTTCATTGATTCATTGATTCATCGATTCATTGATTGTTAAAACCATTATTCATTGAACATTATATTTGTCGTCGTGGCCACTTCCTGCATGAATTCTTGTTCAGCCAAATCACGATTCATTTTAAAAAATACTGACGCTCGTAAGAGAACTGTGCCATTCACTATCTCACCGTCACAAGTTCATCTTATCTCGAAAAGAGTAATGAAAAGATTCCAACGTTGACATACTACTTGATCTCCCCGAAGTTGTATTCTAGTAAATGACAAACACATCCTTCGAAAAGTGATAGAAGATGATTCTTCAAATTCAACAGTCATTGTTGGCATTAACATTGAATTAAAATTTGGACATTGATCACTCACTCATCCAGCGATTCAATTTTTGAAATGTTCAATTACGATTTAAAAATAAAATTGAATCAAATGATGATAGTTTTCAGTACGAAATTTCACTTTAGCTTTTAGATTTTTTGAATGAAAAAATTGAATTCCGCATTCTCTGAAACATGGTCTTATGTTTAAGACCCACTAGTAATGACTTTCCTTTTGATAAGAGATCAAATTATGTAACACAAAATAATGATCAACTTTGACCCATACCCGCCACCTTACCACCACCACCACGTACACCTTTTGAATATTTGCAAAGCATAAAACACTTTTATGTTTCTCTCTCATCCCCTAGAGCGTTACGAAAATCTCTGATGGACCTTACCCTTCACAACTTACAATTATTTCAGTACAGGAGCTATTCTAGAAAATCTACAATAATTGGCAATAACGGTTCGAGCAATGATTGATCTGGATCAATCTTTCCGAGTTTCAGATAACAAATTGCTTAAGAAATCACCGCCATTACAATAGAATAACATGCTAAAGTCATATTTTTTCATATAGACGTTAAGCAAATTTGATTCATAGATACAACAAATATGTTATGTTTGTAGAAACTCGAAGCTCCAAAAAAGTCTTACTTACCCACAAAGAATCCTCCAGAGCTGGGCTGACTCCAAGCGGAGTGCCAAATCGAGTCCCACGAACGGTAAACGGCGTCTGGCTCATGTTATCGACGCCACCGGTCAACGAAACCTTCGCGGCTCCCAGCAAAATATCCTGAGCTCCATTAACAATCGACTGGAAGCCCGATCCACAAAGCCGGTTGACACCGAGGGCTGGCCGATCGATGGGGATGCCACAGTGCAGCGACACATGTCGTGGCAAGAAAGCGCCATCCGTTGACGACAGCACCAGTACGTGGCCGATGTTCACTGAATCAATCTGATCCGGCTTTAGACCGGCGGCATCAATGGCCGCTTTTGCAGCCACAGTCTGTAGCTGTGTTGCATTGGTGTTCTTGTATGCTCCTCCAAATGTACCGAAAGCTGTACGCTTAGCGGCGACGATGAATACACCTGAAAATTTTGGTTTGATAGATAAGTGTTGAGTTTGATGGGGGGCCAGTTATCAGATGTGGTGCATATATGTGCTCAATCCAAAGATCAAAGTACAATTGACTGCTCTGAGACAAAGTACACTGTTGTGCAACCCCACATAAATGAGAAGTTTTCCGTATATGAATTGATTGTTCAAATCTACAATGATAGACATAAAAATGAATGATATTTAGGTAGATTCCCTACATGAAATGAATAACAAACTATGATGCATAAATTGTTTTGACGGAATACTCTAAACATTATCGTGTACAAACTATAAACTATACTCTAGAAAGTATCAGTCTTATAATATTCAACACGAGTCACACGATTGTGTTGAATGTTAAAGTAGTGGTGTCTGTGATCGGACTTTGACCTAATCGCAACGATGACTTGACTACAAACAGCTATTTCCCGGCTTATTTAAGATGTTAAGGTCGAATTTCATTAGAATCATGAAAACCACTTATAAATTTTATAATTGTTCATTTTTATTACGTAAACCGATATGATTTGAGATTAAATTCATATAGCACATGAGTTTGAATATGGCCACCACTATGTCACTTACCTTTTGTCAATGCTGACATTTTTCCAGAAACTTATGCACCTGCACGAAATCGAAATTCAAACGAACAAAAATTAACTAAATAATAAATTATCAACTAAATTAGCTACAGTCTATCGGCAAACACAGTGTGCGACATGCACCACGGTCCAAGGAGGAATAAAGTCTGTGTAGAAAGATGTGATATACCGAAGTGATATGATGTGGATGAACACACCGAAAGCAACAGGCATAACGTAGAAACGTACAAATACTTACGCGAACGTAAAACTAGTATACCAGCTTATAAGCTACGCGAAAGTAAAGGAGGCAGAGTCGAACTTGGCTGCCTCATACCTGACTTCTTATAAAATGTTCAGTGTTCACCATATGAATTGTGTAAGATTACTAGTCGACGCTGCTCGAGTTCCAAGTTTTGAACAAAAAATCTCCGGAATGGGGGACTATCAAAGTTGGATTTTTCTCGTAATCCGTACGTTAAAACAAGCTTCGCTAGTGGCGCGCTAGTCTAGGGTAAAATGCCCAATAGTGGACACCCTAGTAGCGGAATTTTGCTCTTCCTGTCATAAGGCTTAAAAAATTTCAACCTATTAACTCTGCTTGATATCTAACAACAAGCTCTGCATCCCCTCTTCACGATACATACATAAAACACCCAAATACCCGACGCAATTCGTTAAAATTAACATTTTAAAGTCTAACTGAATTTGCCCTATAGTAGACCCCCTGGGGGTCCATAACAGGAAATTGCTTCTCTATAGTCGACACTTCATTTGATTTTCATGTCCTGTTTCGGGACGTTCTTCTTCCCTATTATGGACCCCCCAAAATATTCCTATAATGGACACTCTCGTGTTTATTTTTTATAGAATTGTAAAAAATCATCTAATTTTACTTTCCATAGCATTTCCAATGCATGTAATCAAATCATAGGACTGTAAGGTAGGTTCTCCCGATAGAATTTCATAGCAAAATGTTGGCATTGTGCAGTAATAATGCAAAAATTGCTGGAGGGTCCACTATTGGTTGGGGGTCCACTATAGGGCACTTTACCCTAATTAGTGAAAAAGTTAGACTAGCGCGCTACTAGCGAAGTTAGGTTTAACGTACGGATTGCGAGAAAAATCCAACTTCGATAGTCCCCCATTCCGGTTTTCAAGTTGACTAGCGATAACTTCATAACAGTGTAGGGTGTTATTGAGTTATATTCTCCTGCTCGGAAAGCGTCATACATTTTACGGACACTCAGAAATAAATAAATACTAAATAGATTAAAAGTCATACTAACTGGCTATTCGCCTGGTTGACCCCGCATTAGTTTAAGCGTGAACAATGCGGAGATAGTATAAATTGAATTTATTAGCGCATAGTATAACATTCCAGTAAATGGAAATAGAATAACAGTGATTTAATAATTTTGGTTTTGTTTTTGATCGGCCATAAAAAAAATAAAAAAAATTGTTTAATTTTTTTCAAATCAAATCAAATCAAATCAAATTTATTATTTAACCTATTACATTAAATAAGATCAGAAGTTTACTGACTTTATAATTTTTTAAACGGGAATAATTTATATTGATCGGCAAATACGATTATTGTGTCCACGTCTAATTCCCGAAAATTCGATGATACCAATCCCATGCTGCATCTGTTACGCAACAAAGACATTTATTAGCACAATCAGGTCTACGGCATCTATCAAACGGTCTCAATTGACTACTCCGTTAAACTTGGTTAAATCGTTTCAGATAACCAGAATCCTCGGGTCCTTCGTAGTGACACATGTTGTACACTAGGTCTACTCCACTGAGAACCATGTCCCTCGAGTACAGCGCATTATCGCCTAAAAATGTTCTCTTCTGGTCTGGCTCCAGTGCCGTCTGTTTGGGGGAAAACTCTGAGTTTCCTTTTGACCTCTGGCCGATCAGCTTAGGTTTTACGCTCCGCCGCCTGATAGCTTTCTCGGTGGATTTTGCCACTTGTTGGAACCAGGTGCTAATTTTTGATTCGGCATCACTCCGCGTCGGTCACGGAAAAAAAACTCATAGTTTTGGTTTAACCAGCCTCGAATACAATGATTCCGGGTAAAGAATTCCGATTTTGTCCTGACATCCTGTGGTGACAATTTTTGCCTAAAAGCAGCTGTAAAGGGAAATTACGCAAGTTTAATTTACTCGATCAACTCACTCACCGAGTATTATTCGCACTAGAACTATATCGTTAAACTTACGTTCGAAAATTATGATACGCTGCAGAACTTCAATTTAATTGCAGCAATGAAAAACATGTCTCTTCAAACTTTTCAGAGAAATTATAATGCAATTTTTAATAAACAAGCACAAATCAGCCTTAGTATATATTTTGATATTTGACAGTAACTTTTTATACTAGGCTATGTTTAAATGAAACATATTACTAAAATGATTAAAATCTAAACTATTCTATAGTTTATCTTCAATTCTGAGTGGATACTTCGGTTTTGTCCTCAGCTGAATCAACGACAACGAGTCTTAGCATGGAAGAAAAGGACACAAATTGGCACATGGAATGTTCAGCGTTAGTTCAGCGAGGTACTCGCCAGCGTGGCGCGACGCATGTACCACGAAATTCTGAGACTGAGTCGGACTTCACTCAAACAAACTACCAATTGGTTTAAACGGTGAGCTGTTTGCAAAGCTCTGTGGCAATAACATCAAGTAAAGATGTTCTCTCGTGAAGGACATCTTATTCTTCTTCGAAGTTTTTTTACAATATTTACAATAATCTACATTCCAACTGGAATTTTACCTGTTTTTTCAACTTTTACCGATTAACGGACGGCGATTCAACACACGATTCTGATGTGAAGAGATTTTTTGTTCAAAACTTGGAACTCGAGCAGCGTAAAACAGCAGTGAACGGCCATCAAGAATGCGCCAAATGAGCTGCGGCGCATCCAGCGAAACCGAAAAGTATGGATTATTAGGCCCCAAACGCAATTCTGTGGATGGGCTACGGAAACGGCAAGATTTGAAAGAAAATATATGGGCTGACTGACAATTCATGCCGTTTCCGTCGCAGTTTATCTGCATTTCGTATGGGACTATGCCACTATGCCGATGCGATATAGCGTAAGATTGAAGATCCCTCAAAGGAAAAATAATCACATCGGGAGCATTTTTGTAGAACAATCCAAAATTTAAAAAAGAAAATATTTCAAAGGTCCTAACAGAGCGATTTTTGAAAAAAGCTGATATGTCGATCGTTATTGTTTTTGTATTTTGCTTCAGATGAAAATTACTGGTTTAATTCCTAGAACCATTTAAATGTCATGGAAATAATATTTTCATTCGTTAATTTTTATAGAAAATCGCCTGCATTATATAAATCACTGTTCAAAAAAAATTATATAAGGAAATGTTAGTAGTTGCAGTTGGGATTTTGAAATTTTTTATATTAAATTAAAGCTTCGATCCGCATTAAGTACACTGTTTGTCTAATTGACAAATATTTGTCAAATTTCAACAAATATATTTGCTTCGTGTGTACTGACTTGTCAAATATTCGTTTATCAAATACACAGGATTCTGTTTCTGCACGATTTTTTTTTCGCTCGTATTTTTGATCGTGTGACTTCAATAAACCACCAAAATCTAAATTAATGATTTCGTGTGTGTTACTTCTACATGAAGTTAAACGATTTACAATGATATGGAAATGCTAATATCATCTTCCAAACTTGGACGTACATGTTCATGATAGCATTAGATGCGAAAGTATAGAATTGATAGTTCCGTTAGGATACGGCAGGCATGAAGAATGTTTTATAGAAGTCGATTTGAAAGCATACGGGAGCTTGGCAGAAGGAAGGTCGTGAGATATGTGCCATCACAAATATTGCCCTCCGCTCGCTTTCAAATCGACTTCTATAAAACATTCTTCATGCCTGCCGTATCCTAACGGAACTATCAATTCAATACTTTCGCCTCTAATGCTATCATGAACATGTACGTCCAAGTTTGGAAGATGATATTAGCATTTCTATATCATCACCAAAATCTTTTTATAATTAACCCTTATAAGGCAGACGAATCTAAACAATAAATTAACAAAAACAACAATAGGACTCAATGTTGACATGGCATTAAACTCAAATGTATGTTTGTAATGCGTTAAACAGTTTAGAAACATTAAAAAAGTGGTGGCAATATAGCTGCCCCTGCCCGGCAAGCGGGACAACATTGGTGGCAATACATTTGCAACTGCCTTGCAAGCGGGAAAACCGGCAACAACAATAATAAATAAAAGTAAAACCAGTCAAATCAAGGCACGTTACATTTTTTAGTAAAGAGTCCTAGTCGGAAAACGCATTATTCTTTTTCTTATTGGCATTACATCCCCTCACTGGGACAGAGCCGCCTCGCAGCTTAGTGTTCGTTAAGCGCTTCCACAGTTATCAACTGCGAGATTTCTAATCCAAGTTACCATTTTTGCATTCGTATAACATGAGGCTAACACGATGATACTTTTATGCCCAGGGAAGTCGAGACAATTTCCAATCCGAAAATTGCCTAGACCGGTACCGGGAATCGAACCCAGCCATCCTCAGCATGGTCTTGCTTTGGAGCCGCGCGTCTTACCGCACGGAAAACGCATTATAAGAGGAAAACACATTTTTTTTGTGCTTTTGTTCCCAAGGGAGGACCCTTGAAAAAAAAAAACACAATTTCGTCAAAAATCCAAAAACCAAATAGGGTAACCGTACCCTTAGTGGAGGTAGCACCAATAGTGGAGGTAGTGAGGTTTTAATGAGATTTATCATATTTACACACTTTACGATGGTTTCAGCTGATGGGTCGTGCTTTAAATATCCTGTTAAATGCAACTTATCATAAGATTTCGCTTGAAAAACTATTAAAAACAATGATTGTCCTATAAATAAACACGAGAGTGTCCATTATAGGAAAATTTTGGGGGGTCCATAATAGGGAAGAAGAACGTCCCGAACGTCGACTATAGGGAAGCAATTTCCTATTATGGACCCCCAGGGGGTCTACTATAGGGCAAATTCAGTTAGACTTTAAAATGTTAATTTTAACGAATTGCGTCTGGACTTTGGGTGTTTTAGGGATGGATCGTGGAGGGGGGATGGAGAGCATGTTGTTGGATATCAAGCGGAGTTAGTCTGTTGAAATTATTTATGACTTATGACAGGAAGAGCAAAGTTCCGCGACTAGGGGTCCACTATTGGGCATTTTACCCTATCTTTTATTAATATTTTTTGTGGATCTACTAATATCTCCACTATTGGTACCGTTACCCTATGTATACAGAAAGGCAAAGCATTTTTCACGCTAATCACGCCATAATCTAACACAGGAGATTCAAAATAATTAATACCAACGGAAAAAAATATATCTTTGTCATTTTTTTAACGAATTATAACTGAAAATCCTTCTTCCACTCGAAACTTACGATCTGTTCGTAAAAAAAACTGTTCTCAAATTCATCTGAGGTGCTACTAAGTAGCAAATATAGCCACTACATGGGAAATAATAAGTAAAGCTCTTGTTAATAAACAGAAAAACATATAATTTGTTGGTGGCAATATAGTTGCCACTGCCTTATAAAGGCTCCCCCAGACCTAAGCGATTTCATCGTCGCGACGGCGACAACTAGTCGCCACGATTCTATCGTTGGGTCGCTGCACTGCCCTTCTACGCATAGTTGTCCCATGTTAGTTTTTGTGGATTTTAACTTTTCACCATAGAGCAGTCTATTTTGATGTATATTTTTGGAAAACTCTAACAGATTTCGAACTTTATTAGGAAAATCATTGAAAACAACATCAAGTCTATTTGTCCCATTGCTTAATTTCTACGCATAATTGTCTCGCCGTGATTAAATTCATCATTGTGGCGGATTCTGTTATTTTTATGGAGCAACACACATTGAAATAGCATTTTCTGTTTAGATCTTGCAATCTTAGCCTGTTGCACTGGTTTAATGGGGGCAATTTGTACAATACTCATTCTAAGCGACATAATCACTTCAACCACGTGGCAGGTTCACTTCCATAGATAAAGCATGTGGAGACATATGTCAATCACAGAAGTCATTCACAAAATCGTGCATTGAACGTGGTTGATATGCGTATAGAAACCATAAAACAAGTCTCGCGTAATTTTTTGAAAACGTCGTAAGTCCAAAACAGAGGCTCTTTGTTTACTTTCTCTTTCGATTATTACAAAGCCATTCTAACATTTACATTGGATTTTCCAGCACCGATCTGAAGAAAATTGCTTTGTCTAGTGTGCTGAGGTGAAAATATTGCAACAAATTTTAAACTAGCCTAGATATTAGCAAAAGAGAGCGTAATGAAAGAGAGTCTCTCATTTGGACTTACGACGTTTTCAAAAATCACGCGAGAAGTGCTCTATTTCTCGGCATAACTGTCCCGCCAAACTATTTTCATGATCGTTGTCGCAAATTCTACTTTTAGGTGAAAAATAAGAATGATTTCAATGAAATGAAGTCTTCTGAATGGTTCTGTGATGTAATAATCTTATATTGCATTATGATTATACGCCAGCAATGAAAATTAGTGTTCAATTTCAAATGCCAATTTCTCATTTGTCGTTTTTTGAATTTGGTACAAGCATGCGTAGAACGGCAGTGCCGGCAGGGATGCCAGATATACAGACATGTCTGTATTTATACAGACATTTGGTCTTTCATACAGACATCATACAGATTACAGACATTATACAGACTTTTGATTCAAGTTACAGACTTTTACAGACATTCTGTTTTCGGAAACTTTGTGCTGCTAAACAGAATCTTGTTGGGCTTTCCAATCAAACCATGTTGGCTTTTCAAACAATATCGTTATGGAGATTTTGTACGGAATTCTATAAGGATTTCAATCGATATCATTTTGGAATTCCCAGTGGAGCCTTTTAGGCTTCTGAACGGGATCCCTTTTGGGTTCCAAACAAAATCCTTATAGAATTCCAAACGGAAAGATTCTTTGATTCCTTTCGGAAACCTAGAAAGATTCCATTCAGAAGTCCAAAATTAATCCATTCTGAAGCCCAAAATGACAACCCAAAAGAATTCCATCAGGGTGCACAAAAGATATCCGTTCGTACGGATTTCCGTACAGAATTATGTGAACTTCCAAACGTAATCCTTTTGACTTTACTAATGGATCTTTTCCAGTTTCTGAACGAAATTCTTTTGGGTTCTCGAAAGGAATCACTCTGGGCTTCCAAAAAAATCCTTTTGGACTTTTAAACGGAAGTCTGATGGGATTCTGAACAAAATCGTTCTCGAATTCCGAACGGAATACTTTTGTTCTTCCGGACGGAATCCTTTTAAACTTTCGAAAGAAATACTTTTGGACTTTCAAGCGTTCTGGGCTTCTGTACGGAATCTTTTTCTGCTTCTGGAGAAGGGATTACGATTAGAATACTTATGGGATTTCCTACCGAAGCCCTAAAAGGGTTTTGTTCGCTAGCGCTAAAGGAATCGTTAGGAATCGTTAGAAGAGTTACTTTCGAAAGCCAAAAAGTGCTCCGTTCAGAAAACCATACAATCTCGGTTCGTAAACCCGAAACAAGTCTTTTCTCTTGGTTTCGAAATTATTCTGGACTTTACTTTCGAACGGATTCCTTCTAGACTTTCGAAAAGAACACTTTTGGAATTCTGAGTGGATGCATGGATTTTTTTTCTGTTTCTGTACTAGGGATATCCTTTTAGGATTCCGAAGCCAAAGTCAAAAGGATTTTGTTCGAAAGCATAAAGAGACTTTTATTCGGAAAACCCAAAAAAGTTCGAAAGACCAAGGGTTCTCCATTTGTAAATCCAAAAGATGACCGTTCCGTGCTTCGGGGTTTCGAACGGATTTATTCCTTCTATGCCTCTCCTCCGAACCGAACTCATTTGGACTTTCCAACGGATTTTCAGTTAGAAAAATGCGTAAATATTATCAACAACTTATTAGACAGAAGCTGTACGACCGTGATCAGTTCAAATTTAATTTTATTGGCATATCGGTCTCGATGCTGCTCGTATAGAGGAAGGGAGCAGCGTGTGTGCGAAAGCAGATGGGAAAGAAACGGAGTCCAAATGTTATCGCTAGGCAGCGACAAGTGTGAAAATGGTTGATAGGTGTTGAAGTATGCGAGGGCCATTTGAGAATAATTAAATTATCGAAGCGTCCGTCTTTGCCGTACATCCTTTCTGGGGATGGCTCGGGCAGTGAATGAAAGTCACTGTTACCGAGACTGGCTGTCAGCCAGTCGAAATGCCCTTACACAAATTATCCACAATCCACGCAACGGGCAGCTCCAGTGTGACCAACTTTTTTAACTAACCGAAAATTAACCAGACGAATAAAGTTCAATCAATAATAACCGAATGCTGAGCTGTTCATTTGTACTTCATGATTGCAGTTCTGACTATGATTACAAAATTTTTACTATTCATTCTTTTTCAACTTTGAAATTAATGAAACAAACGTTTATTCGTGTTTATTTGTTTCTTTCGAAACTGAAGTTGAAAAATCCCCGACTACTAGCAACACCGCGAAAGTAATAACAAAGCACTCACTAGCAAAATAAAGCAACGCTGCGCTTGCCGGCGTCTGTCAAATCTCCCAATCAAAACTGGCCTTTTCTGACAGGCAATTGGTTTCAAAAAGGGATAGTGAGATGTCTTATCTCATCTCAGTGATTTATCAATAAAATGAACACTAACCGAACCAATAAAGGTGCCCACAACCGAATTTCGCAGCCTTTTTGGAACGAGAAGAAAAAAAAATTCGCGCTAAAATTTTGATGGCAATCGACACTGGGCCTCAAAATAGATTAAATTTACTGTGTAAATACGCATTAGAACTCACTTTTTGAATTAAATCCTTTAATTTATGACACTTTGAAAAAGGCCAAAAAAACTTTCCTGTTGTTTTTCTTGTACGAAAAATTTATTTGTTTCTAGTTCAAAGTAGTGATGCCCATCCGGTTTGATATTGAGCACAAAACATCATGCTATTATAGCAAACAAATGACGGTTGTCAGAATGACAGCATCTCTTATCTGTCAAAAGATACATAGGGGTGCCCATAACCGAACGGTCCCCACAACCGAACCTCCTCCCCTAGTATCCCATTTAATTCCACCAAAATACGTATTTCAACCTCAATAGCTGCTTTACTTGTTTTCAGAATCTCGTACTTGACTCGGCTTAATCTTGTACTAACCTTTTGATTATTGAAACCTATTCTACGTTGTCAAAAGTGCATGGTTTTGAATAATTTTCTAATTCCTGCACCTTCCAAACTCCATACAGACAAATACAGACATTTTGCTGAGATTGATACAGACTTATGAAAATTGTATCTGGCATCCCTGAGTGCCGGCAATGTTCTATTTACGCTTCCATACCAACGGCGACAGAATCGCTGTCGCCAAGCGATAGAATCTCGTCGCGACTGTCGCGTCACATGTGTTTGAGGGAACCTTTAAACATTCAGGACGAGTGCAAAATTGAGAAAATGAAAATAGTTTAAAAACAGTATAACACTGTGCAAAACAAATATTTGCAGAAATGACAAATCGTGTACAGTCAAAACTTCAAATATTTGATGATGTTTGCCAGAGTCTATTACCACAGACAAACAGACATAACACTCGTCAAATTTCCATCGTTCACTGATTTACTGGTCAATTCAAATAATCATTAGTTGGCCAATCGATCACTCGTGGCGCTCGCATCGGATTTGCTCTAGTTTGACGTTTACTCACTACCGCCATCTGGCTCGTGATTTGCCCAACTAACTGAAATCAACAGATGTCGTTAGTGTTTGAACGACGATGAATTTGGTGAGTGAATGTTCAATGTGTTATGTCTGTTTGTCTGTGCTATTACCGTTGACCCCCGGTAATATGACCGTTTTTAATCTGAAACCTTTTTAATTTGAACCCCATTGGTTTGAACATCGTTCAAATTAAAAATGGTTCAAACGTCATTTACCACGTGGAATCGAGAGAAGAAAAATGGTACATCGTGAAATGGAACGCAGAATCAAAACAAACCAGCAAAGAGAGCAGCCAGAAACCGGTTTATCTGATGCGTATGAGGATCCAGAAGTTCAAATTAAAAATGAACCCTGTTAATATGATGAGGTACCGTTAAAATCATCGGGGGTCTACGGTACATATATTTATTTATTCATTTATTTACATAATCTCTTTATAATCGCATAAATAACCACTTAACAGTTTTCAAAGCTTACGCAACTATGTACTATTTTCTAACATAATAAAATAAGTAATTTCATACCAAAGTACTATTGGGAATTGAAGTGAATGGTCACATTTCGTTTGAAAGAGACAAATGTCATTTCGCTTCTATGATTATACGAGGTAATTCGTTCCAAATTTTAACAGCACGGGCACGAAAAGAATCTCTCAAATTATTAGAAAGGGCTCTAGGAACAATAAGTAGTAATGCTCGAGAAGAGCGGGCAACCTTGAAGAAGTTTCGGAGGTAAATTAGGGGGTCATTTATAATTTTATATGTTTGGATGCATGTTCTTAGAGTTGCGCAAAAAATGAAGTCAAATCTACCTATTGAACTGTCAAACCAAGCCAATATAAAGCAAAGCGTATATAGTCATACTTCGTGAGTCCGTTTTGTAGATTGCAAATTTACGTACGTACGATTTCCTGTCATGATGCGTCTCCGAATTTCTCTGCTGGTATCGTTATCGGAGGTCACCAGTGAGCCCAAGTACACGAATTCTTCAACCACCTCAATTTCGTCACCTCCAATACAAACTGGTGGTGGGTGGCTTACATTGACCTCTCTTGAGCCTCTTCCTATCATGTACTTCGTCTTCGACGTGTTGATCCGATTGGCTTCGCTTTTCAGTCTGATGTAGGCTTCCTCCATCCTATCAAAGTTACGTGCCATTATATTAATGTCGTCGGCGAAACCAAGTAACTGGTCGGACTTCGTGAAAATCGTACCTCTCGTGTCAATCCCTGCCCTTCGTATTACTCCCTCCATAGCGGTGTTGAATAGCAGACACGAAAGACCATCACCTTGCCGAACCCTCTGCGAGTTTCGAAGGGACTCGAGAATGCCCCTGAAACTCGAACTACGCACATTACCCGATCCATCGTCGCTTTGATCAAACGTATCATTTTATCCGGAAATCCGTTTTGGTGCATTAGCTGCCATAGCTGGGTCCGATCGATTGTATCATATGCGGCTTTGAAGTCGATACACAGATGATGTGTGGGCACGTTGTATTCGCGGCATTTCTGCAATACCTGACGTACGGTGAACACCTGGTCTGTGGCAGAGCGTTCACCCATAACCTGCGGCAGAACCTCATCCTCCCAAACCTTGGTAATAACCCAGTGCAGCGCTCTAGCCAGTGCCTCACCGCCGTGTTCAATCAGCCCTCCTGGTAGTTGGTCAACTCCAGGATCTTTGTTGTTTTCACCCGGCCGATCTCCTCCTGGATTTCCTGGAGGTTCGGAGCCGAAAGTCGCATGTCCTGCGCACGTGTTCCTAGGTTCATTACCATACCGCCACCAGGTGCTCTTCGCTGCCGCCACCTTTGGATTACCTTACGCTCGTTTGTAAACGTGAACGGTTTAACTTCTCATAGAACTTTCGTGTGTTATTAGCGCGGTACAGTTCCTCCGTCTCTTGCTCTTCACGGTCTCGATCTTTCTGCTGGCGCTTTTTCCTCCGAAAAATCGAATTTTATCTGCTCCGCGCCCGTTTGTATCGTGCCTCGTTCGCCCTCGTGCGGTGTCACAGCAATCTCGCCCATGCTGCATTCTTCTGCTCAACTAACTGCTCACATTCGCCGTCATACCAGTCGTTTCTCTGATCCGGAGCCACCGTGCCTAGTGCAGCGGTTGCGGTGCTTCCAATTCACTAAGGTAGTCGATATTCTTGCAGTGAAACTAACCGGTTTAAAACCAGTAGTTGTAGCAGGTGATTTCAATGCGTGGGCAGTGGACACTAACGCTAGAGATCATATCCTGCTAGAGTCTCTAGCGATATTAAACGTAATCCTCCTAAACGAAGGCCAAGAGCAAACGTTTAGAGAACCGAATGGTTATCCATGTATCAATGTGACCTTCTGTAGCGCGGGATGGTCGGTGGAGCCATACTGGAAGGTTTATGAGGGACATACTACCATAAGGAAGTATGTTTTATGGTTGGTTATACTCCCAAAGGAACCACAAGGCGGATCGGTGCTACTGATCCAGGATGGCGCACCTCACAGTTTAACCCGGAACGGTTAGAGGAGGTACTACGATGGGAAAGTCGGACAACAGGACTAAGCGGCGACAACTTAACCGAAGTACTAACACGTGCCTGCAGCATAACGATGCCAAGAAGGACCAAACTTCCCGGTAATCGACATCCAGTGTACTGATGGTCGCACACGATCGCAGATCTCCGTAGAACCTGTATTAGAGTAAAAGAAGGTTGCGACGTGCTAGAACAGACGCTGGAAGGGTCGATAGACGCCAGGTATTCCAGTCAGCGAGCAGAGCTCTGAACTACGAGATAAAATGTAGCAAAAGAGCCTGCTTTGATCAGCTGTGCAGGATAGCCAATGACACTCCAAGGGGGGATGCATACAGGATAGTGATGACTAGGACTCTGAGAGATCCTCACTAATAAAACGCGACGCGAGACAAGACATAACACTTATCGTTTTTACACTCGTTCTGAGAGATCCCCAGAGATGTTAGCCAGAATAGTATAGAAGGGTTGTTTCCGAAACATGAATCATCGAACTGGCCCGCTACACCGTACGAGTCAGTCGACGGGGTAGCGCTAGTGACTAACGAGGAACTTATCGTAGCTGCAAGAAAACTTAAGCTCAATAAGGCACCAGTCCTGGATGGTATTTCCAACCTGGTCCAAACACGCCATTCTTGCTGATCCAGATATGTTTAAAAGCTGCATCCAACGATGCCTGGATGAAGGAAACTTCCCAGACCGTTGGAAACGGCAGAATCTTGTGATTTTGCCGATGCCCGGCAATCTGACGGGAGATACAGACCTACTCGACACTGCTGGGAAGTTGCTAGAGAGGGTGATCCTGAATAGATTGTCTGACTATACGGAGTGTGCTGGTGGCTTATCTAGCAACCAGTATGGTTTCCGTATAGGTCGTTCTTCCATCGAACCAATTCGCCCAAGAAACAATTTTCAATTGAAGAAATGTCTCATCAAACTACCTTAATAAGCTAAATGTTTTACAATAGCTGTATTGATGTAGATGTAAACTGCTTCACAAATACTGTTCGCCCAAAAGTGGAGACATAATTCAACAACAGATGATACGTGGTTGTTGAAGCGCTGAACGTTTGCTGTTTATTTTATGAATATACCTGTTAATACATTTTTTCACAACTTATTGCACGGCGTTGCTGACGCCTTATGAACAAACACTTAGCGAACAAAGTTGTACAGCGAGTTGCTTTTCCATTGGCATACAAATATGGAATAAGCACTTACAAACAATTGATTAATTTTCAAGTTAATAAGCCTTATTTAGATGTTTTGAAGTTCTTCTTCAACAATTAACAAACTCTTTTTAATTACTGCTGTTCTTTGATTGTAATCAAAATGTTGAATATGATTTTATAACCCATGTTATTCAATTATTGATTGTTAAATAATTGCTAAGAAACATAGCATCAACAATTATTAAAACTATCATTTACAAAAAAAGTCAATTATTTTCATAGCCTGCGTTTTTGTAACTACTTTGTAATTACTAAACTTATGAACCACTGAAGAAATTTTTCAATAACCAAATGTATCGCAATCTCCACCGATGACTAGGCTCGATCTCCAGATCCTTTGATTCACTGCTGTCTGCATGCGTCCAACACCATCCTTGATGACATCTGGTAGAAAGTTGAAAGTAGTATTTAAAGTTTCAATTTATGAGCTGAATTATTCGATGTAGCCATATTTAAAAGACATCACATCAACTGCTTTATTCAATTGTTTCTTGACTTAAGAGTTAATGGAATCACAGAGTGTTAATGTTTGAACAAATATCGAATTAAACATTTCATCAATATCAATGGTGGCGATGCTCTTACTAAATTTAACATAAGCTGAATAAGCACATCTTAAACCATCTGGTAACACTGCTTCTTTGAATCGGCGCCAAACTGTCAACTCATCTCAAAACAAAAACAATTTGTGAAGTAAATTTCGACAGTACCGGTGCAAATTTTCTATTTTCCACCTCTTTTTCCTTAAAATGAGCAAAGGTATGTATTTTTAATGTTGTAAGAATGCTCCTCCGATTGAAGAACACTGTTTGTCCTTGCAGGAGATTATTTCTTGGTGGTGCAAACCATCGAAACTGGTAAGCCAGTATTAACGGTAGTGCCACATAAATGGGTTTGCGGAAATACTCTTTTGTGGCCCAACAAGCAAGCAAACGAGCTCCGTAAAAATGCAGCATCAACACCATCGCCTTCGTGGATAAAAATGTCTTGCTCGATCAAGCGTAAATTTATCCCTACATTCTCTGAGGCTGAGCAAGAGGCTGACGATCTTTCTGGCCAATCTACGGATGCATCGGACTTTGTTGTCATGCGCAGAAAAACTGCCAAAACAGCCTCGATTAAAAAAAACCGCTTGATCTGAATCATATGATAAATGACAATCGTAAGTAAACCTAAACATTCAATCCTTCTTCGTACAATTAGTTTTCTTAGTTTTATATTAATTTGAAAAAAATATTTCCAGAAGTATTGGAGCAAGCAACACAGTCTGTCGCACAGAAACATCCTTCGAATGTTGTGTCCACTGATCCGCGTGTATCCGTTGTCGCCCAGCCAGTCGAACAGATTTACTGTCATCCGGATATGAATAATTTGCTGGAAAAAACTCAAGGACCTGGGCTGATTTCCCAATCTGCACCTATAACAGATGCGTCCAACACATTAGTGGCGCCGATGGATACAATGGTGACGGAAGGATACGTTGTAAACATTCAGCAGGTAAGATAGCATTTAATGAAGGGTGAAAATTTGTGCCACAATGCAACAGAACATAGTTTAGTATGTAGTAATACATTGTTTAACCTTCAGGGCCTTAAAATCAAAACGTATGGCATTTAATCTCAAGTTATCCCATAAGCAAAATTAGTTTGCCAGCAGCTATTTAGGTAGCACTATTTGCGCATCCGAAAGATTTTTCATAAATCCACAATTTGTAACATTTCACCCAAAACGGTATTACCTATTGTATTACCTCTCATATATTATGTTTTTCACTTTTTTCCAGCCCGATGCAGACAGAATCATCAGAGAAGTTTCGGATAAGATCGAACAGGTCTGTACAAGAGTGGCTACAGAGGCGACTAACTCAGTACTTGGCTCAATCCAAGTAATGTTGGCTAAAACATCAGCAATGTTGGAGATGAAAATAGATGCTGTTTCTCGCAGTAATACATGTTTGCATGATCAAGAGCCATCGTCGTCTTTCCAGTTTTCTCCAGTGACAACTATTGAGGGGCTGGACAATCTGGAAGAAAATCTGGAAAATGATGTGTACGCCAAACAGTTGGTAAGTGCAACTTTGACGATAGTTTGACACGCGCATCGAATTTATTTGAGTTTGTTGTTTCCTTTTATTGATACATATTCCAAGTTCTAAGTCTGTTTGTCTATGTTAAGTTCAGAAAAAAAAAATCAGTTATTATTACTTTATTCGACTCGTCACACTATATTTACGAAGCCCAATGGTAATGGTAATACAGTTAAATGATATTTTTTTCCTCACTTACAGTTTGCATACATGAAAAGGATTATTGGACATAGTGGCGATGATTGTAATGGACTCAATATTGCTTATGGTCTGGTTGATCACATCTTCGACAGGAAGTTAATGCTTGTCTGTTCTTGGACTGGAGAAAGTAAAGGAGAAACCACTAAGTATCCTTTAAAGAAATGTGTCAATATTCTTGACCTTTTCTTCAAACTAATTCGTAGCGTGAATAACACATTTTCGCGTTTACTTCTTGAGGACTTTTTCAAGAGAGTAACGAGAAACTCAAAGAAACGGAGCGAGGCAAAAGGGAAGCGGCAATCCTCAGTTCATCGTAGAGCAAAGACAAAAGCGGCTCGAAAATACCATGGAAGTAAGTATATCGTTAATCAAGCTAAAACCGAAATGGGGGACTATCAAAGTTTCGTGCAACCCGTACGTAAAACCTAATTTCGCTAGTAACGTGCTAGTCTATATTCGGGCCTAATTAGATCAGCGCACTACTACAAAGTTAGGTTTAACGTACCGGTTGCGAGAAAATCCAACTTTGATAGTACCTCATTCCGGTTTTCAATTTGACTACTATGTATCACCTTTCAAAATGTGCTTTTGTTTTCAACTGTTTCACATTCAAATTAAAAAAAAACACTACCATAGTCACAGATAATTGTATAAATAGTGTACTTTTCTATAGTCTGCCTATAGCTCAAACACACAATGTATTTTTTTACTAGTTTCGCACTAGTTTAAAATTTTCGCACTAGTTTTAAATTTAATAATATAATTCCAGGTGATAAGCATGTTCTGGATGAACATCAGCATCCTACAGCAGTTATTGAACCGGAACAAGTGCTTACAGCCAACGACATTGAAGGAGAAATGGAATCAGAATCGAACTCAGAACATGAATATGAGGAAGATTCATATGACTTCAACGATGAATAATTTGAGTGATTTGTTGATTAGTAATCTTTTGCTACTTCTGATGAGATGCGAACAACATAAGTGAATAATTTGATTTCTCTAACATGTTTTCTTAAATATATCATTTGTTTTTATTGAATACTTATAAAATTACTATTAGATAGAACCTTAATCATATTTCTGACGCTGTAAGTGTTTATCGAAATGATATTTCATTATTTCGGAAAAGTGTGTAATAGAGGAATAAAAACGTAGCTGCTCAGCTTGTAGGAGATTACTACAAATTTACATAAAATATCTTCCACTTTGAATGTTTGCGCAATTTTTGAACCAGATATTTGAGCTTTGTAAATGTGCAAAAAAGAAGATCGAATAGGTAGCTCAAAAAAGTCAGTCTGATTAGCCAACGCTTTTCCGTGTATCAAGATACTATTATCTGAATCAACTGTAGCGTCAATCATTTGAACAATTTCAAATTTTTTTGTCAAGAACCATGAATTTTTAAATACATTGTTGATTTCAAAACCTTGGCGTATTTTACACTTTACTTTATCCCTGTTTCTAGCTACTGAGGGAATGAATCCGGTGGATCTTGTGTTCACAGCTGATCGAGTTTTTTCCAGAATCCTGTTAGCCACTTGCTCGAGACAATTATTACCCTGCCTTACACATTTCTTTAGTTGAAAAAGATAATTCTCGAAGGGATATGCCGAGATTGTACTGAGAGAACCAAATCGTTCTACATCACCTACGACATGCTCAAGGTTGTGAATGTTACTTGTTACATATTCTTCGCCATATATCTCAATGAAATCTTCAATAAACTTTTCGAATAATGTTTGCGCTAGGGCTAACCATTCCTTACAATAATCTGTGGAACATATTCTAACAGCAATGAAGAGAAGAAGAAAATGGTTATACAATTTTTCATCAATTACGTCTTTGAGCACCACTATACCAACATAGTTCAGAAAAGATCGCCATTCAGTTCCCTTCCAGAAGGCAATACAATCTAAACCTCTCATTTGACGGTGTATTTCGTTTGGAAGATTGACGCTCACAACTGCTTCAGATAGTTGTTGGATTTTCGAAGCTGGTAATTTCCCTATGTATCCCAGAGTCCCATCTCTCCATCCAGTTAACAGTCTCTTCGTAACTCCTAATTCCAGTAAATGAAGAGAATCAGCGATCACGACATCCTTAACCATATCAAAACCAGGAAGTTTTAAGAGCGGCGAATCTTGTCCAGCGTGGTGCCTACCATAGTGCTTTAGACGAAATTTAAAATCCGTTCTCAGGGGACAATGTAGCTTGGGAAACACGACAGTTCGTGACACATAAGAGTACTCTCCATCTATAGTGCACTTCAAGCAGCCATTTTTCCCATTGAAGTTTACTACACCTAGAATAAGTAATGAATCATTTTGTAAATGAACTAGTTTTTTTTAACATTTTTCTCATGAAATTGTACCTTTAACGAAAGCACGTGCAGGTGAATCACAGATAAAGCAACGTATGTTAATTTTGATAATGTGGCCTTTTAAGCTTAGACCATTCTGGACCAATGGTATTACTTCATCGACGAATGGTGTAAGATATTTTTCTATATCAGTCGGCTTACTTTTCCCCAAAAGATTCCAATGGGCATAGGTTCTAATTCTGGCATTTCATGAACGTTACAAAGTATAGGCCATAGTTGAAATTTAGAACTTTTGTGGACCGGTAAACCATCTATATTTATGTTGATACTGATCATAATATCCTTTGTCAAATGCTCAAACCACTTCTCAAGACAAGATACCAATCCATAATGCCAATATTTACCACCTGGTATTTCATAGCAAAGTTTGCCAATATTTGATGGTGTTTCAAGAAGTGTTCTCGGATCATTGGGTAAACTTGTGTCGTTGTATTTATCCTTTATCAGCCCCAACAAATCTTTTACCGCATTGTGAGGTATATTGTACCGCAGTGACCACGATCTTAAAGCTTCGCGAGAGCTTTGAATGGCCTTCGGAGGATCACCAGAATCAGACGAGTATACGGACATAGTACCATCTGTTTCGTTAGCGTCATCGGTGTGAACTTGGAAAGCTGGCTCAAATTTTTGCTGAATATTCAAGTCCTGCATTGAATTTGAACATGCAGCTTCAGAAGAGCTATGGGTATGGTCCTTATTATTGTGTGATACCGAAGACTCAGGGTTAACAAAAAAGATTCTATCTGAAATATTTGTAAATTATTATAAACGAGTTTGCTCTATGAAACGAAATTACCTTCAGGGAGGTCAGAAGCGACAGGAACTGGTGCTGAAATTCTAGGCGCATTCAACTCGGTATACATTTTATTGTACATGAGAAGATATTTGTCAGTGGCTAATTTCAATTTCCGATGGTATGTACTGGTTCTCTTGTACTTTTTGAAAGCAATATTCATTTTAAAAAAATACACTCAAATATATACTCTCACGCCAACGAAATACAAAAAATAATAATATTTCCATACATTTCAAGTTGAGTGTGAATGCTTCTATTCCGCTGAAGTTAAACATTATTTTATGTTGAACAACAAATATGTACTTGTCTGATAATAGTTTAACAAAGATATTATAACTACATATTATTTGTTCTACTTTATTAGGCTATTGAAAAACTATTCAAACAGAATAAACAAAGCATTAAAACAATTAATATATTACATAGTTGTTATATAGTACTGTTGCTGTATTAAAGCATTTCTATTCAATGCTGTTGGTTTTAAGGCTTCAAAATATTGGAAATAAAATTTTATTTCATTCAGATGATAAGCAATACCTGTACAGCTGAGTAAATGTTTAACAAATGTTGATAAAACTGATTGCGCATAACTTGTTTGACAAATAAATTATTTGGTTGGGCAACGTTTGTTAAACTTTTCTTCCATTAGTCATTGAGAAAATAGCGAAATGTGGAACTATGACTTGATTTCATGCAAAAATAACATTTATATAGATCTTTTTAAATACAATATTTTATACAACTACTGTCGCTTCAATACAGCTTTTGTTCAATAGGTACGTTTATTTAGAACTTCGAATTGTTACTTGGGCGGTCGGTAACGAATACGGCAAAGGTAGCGCGTAATTTGAATATGCGAGGTATTAGGTACAGCCAGTGCAATGGCGTAGCCATTTTTTTGTGTTGTGTACAACAAACGTTTTCCTTTTGATTATTATTATTATTGAGTTTTGGCACTTCCACAGCAAGCGTGCTGGGAATTTTCACCTACCCCGGGCAATCTGAATGCCAAAGGGGATTAGGCTCTGTGGATCTCATTCGCCGGTTGACTCAAAATCCTATAATAAACGTTTGCACCAGATGTATTAGTTATGGTGGTTCAGGAACCTTCTTACAATGCTGCAAGTTCCAAGAACCACTGTCTTTTGGATGCTATGGAGGCTATGAGATAGTTCCAGCTCTCCTAAGGATCTCAGAAGAGATTTCGGGACGATTCCGGTTGCTGAGATAACAACCGGAATTATACGCACGTCCTCCAGGTGCCACATCTGCTTCAACTCCTCCGCCAAGTCGTGGTACTTCGTTATCTTGTTGGAGAATGTTGTTTGGACATTATGGTCTAGCGGTACAGCAATGTCGATGAGGGTTACCCGCTTCATCCTTTTGTCGTAGACCACAATATCGGGCCGATTGGCACGAATGAGGACATCCGTTATGATCTCGCGATCCCAGTACAGCTTCACGAAACTATTTTCCAGAACCGGGACAGGCACATATTTGTAGTAGGCGACAAACTGGTTAACCAAGTTGTGCTTTAAAGCAAGCTGTTGGTGCACAATCTTGGCTACTTCGTTATGACGACCGAGATAGGCTGAACACCCGGACACGATATGTTCGATCGTCTCTCCTACTGAATTGCACTTCCTGCAGCGGTCCTCCACGTTTTCGTGCAATATATAGTGCCGATAGTTCTTCGTCGCAATTACCCGGTCCTGGATGGCTACCATGAATCCTTCTGTTTCCGAGAAGAGTTCACCCCGCACCAGCCACGTATTCGACGCCGCTTTGTCGATATATTCCAGCTCCAGTTGATGGGGGTGCGTCCCATGTAACTCCTTCTGCTTCCACGATGCGATCATCTCGTGGACAGATTTAATGTCGCAATTCAGCTGATAGTCCTCCTGCGCCAGATGCAGGGCACTGAATCCGTGGTCAGCTTCACACACAGCGCGATAGATTTCGTGGCGGTTCTGGCTTACCACGAAGTATCTTCGCAACTGCTGGATCTGGGAAACACATAGTGTATGTATATCGGTGACGCCTCTTCCTCCTACTGTACGTTGCAGGGTGACTCCCAAGCAACCAGAAGTTCGGATAAGAAGGGCTATTTTGGCTTAATCAGCTCTCATTTTAAGTAATTTTTGTATGTAACGGAACTTTAAGTGAACTTTAAAGTTTCGTTAATGATGCTTGGAACTTGATGTGAACCATAGTGAACCAATTAGTTCGGTTAAGAGTAAATTTAAGTAAAATCTGAACTTCTGGTTGCTTGGGTCTCTTAATGGACGATTTTGGATGACGCATGCGATGCTTAGTGAACGCCACTCGTACTGCTCGTTCTAACGCCTCCAAGTCAGTCTTGGTCCACTTCACGACCCCGAAACTGTATGTCAACAAGGGCACAGCAAACGTGTTTATCGCCTTCACCTTGTTGCCGGCCGACAAGAGGCTCTTCAAAATACCGTTGACACGATGCAAGAACTTTTCCTGCAGCTCTTTCTTGATCGTCGTATGGCGAATTCCTTTCAGTTGCAGGAAACCTAGGAACTTGTACGTTTCGCCTTCAATCATGTTTCGAATCTCCTCCTGTTCGTTGACGCAGAAACTGTCGGCATCCACCATCCGGATGCCGTTACTGAATACCGTTACGAGCTGCAGTAATTGGTGCAGCTTCTCCACAGATTCCTCAAACAGCTTCAAGTCGTCCATAAATAAAGTGTATGTAACGATTGTACTCCTTTCCCCACTCTTCAAATGATAGCCATAGTTGTGTTGGTTGAGTGTTCTGCTAAGAGGTTCATGGCAAGAGGACTAAAGGTATCGCCGTGGTATGTGCCCGTCTTGATGCTGAGAGTCCTGGACCGTAACACCTTTTCTCCATCGGTAATGTGTAGGTATGTGCTCCACATCCGCATAGCGTGCTGCATTAACCTGATGACGTTACCGTCTATCTTATACAACTGCAGTACCTTAAGAAGGTCGTATGCCTTTTTATAGTCGATATACGCCACGCCATGCTTGTGGGTGGCCTGCCCAACAACGACTGCATCAATGATGACCTAATCCTTGCAGCCTCGAGTGTTGCGTCGACAACCTTTCTGTTCCTCGGTCATCAGGTTGTTGACGTCGCAATGGTTCTGCACCCTCCTCGCTATTACCGATGACAGCACTTTGTACAGACTCGAAAGACACGTTATTGGTCTGTACTTGGCTGGGTTCAAAATGCTCCGATCCTTCGGCAGAAGATAAGTGACACCCCTAGTGATGAATTCCGGTAGCTGCCCGGGGTTATCTAGTACCGTGTTGAAGCATTCCGCCATCCGCCCGTGGGCCGTTGTGAGTTTTTTATACCAGAAATTATGCACAAAATCGGGTCCTGGTGCAGCCCAATTCCTGGTATACCGGCTAGCCTCACGTATGTCTTGGGCGGTCACGTTGATAGCGGCCAATTTTACCACAATATCGCTCTTGTTCTGCCATCCACACCCCATCGTCGACCTACCGCGGGAAATCTGAATGCCAAAGGGGATTAGGCTCTGTGGATCTCATTCGCCGGTTGACTCAAAATCCTATAATAAACGTTTGCACCAGATGTATTAGTTATGGTGGTTCAGGAACCTTCTTACAATGCTGCAAGTTCCAAGAACCACTGTCTTTTGGATGCTATGGAGGCTATGAGATAGTTCCAGCTCTCCTAAGGATCTCAGAAGAGATTTCGGGACGATTCCGGTTGCTGAGATAACAACCGGAATTATACGCACGTCCTCCAGGTGCCACATCTGCTTCAACTCCTCCGCCAAGTCGTGGTACTTCGTTATCTTGTTGGAGAATGTTGTTTGGACATTATGGTCTAGCGGTACAGCAATGTCGATGAGGGTTACCCGCTTCATCCTTTTGTCGTAGACCACAATATCGGGCCGATTGGCACGAATTCATCCGTTATGATCTCGCGATCCCAGTACAGCTTCACGAAACTATTTTCCAGAACCGGGACAGGCACATATTTGTAGTAGGCGACAAACTGGTTAACCAAGTTGTGCTTTAAAGCAAGCTGTTGGTGCACAATCTTGGCTACTTCGTTATGACGACCGAGATAGGCTGAACACCCGGACACGATATGTTCGATCGTCTCTCCTACTGAATTGCACTTCCTGCAGCGGTCCTCCACGTTTTCGTGCAATATATAGTGCCGATAGTTCTTCGTCGCAATTACCCGGTCCTGGATGGCTACCATGAATCCTTCTGTTTCCGAGAAGAGTTCACCCCGCACCAGCCACGTATTCGACGCCGCTTTGTCGATATATTCCAGCTCCAGTTGATGGGGGTGCGTCCCATGTAACTCCTTCTGCTTCCACGATGCGATCATCTCGTGGACAGATTTGATGTCGCAATTCAGCTGATAGTCCTCCTGCGCCAGATGCAGGGCACTGAATCCGTGGTCAGCTTCACACACAGCGCGATAGATTTCGTGGCGGTTCTGGCTTTCCACGAAGTATCTTCGCAACTGCTGGATCTGGGAAACACATAGTGTTTGTATATCGGTGACGCCTCTTCCTCCTACTGTACGTGGCAGGGTGACTCCCCAAGCAACCAGAAGTTCGGATAAGAAGGGCTATTTTGGCTTAATCAGCTCTCATTTTAAGTAATTTTTTGTATGTAACGGAACTTTAAGTGAACTTTAAAGTTTCGTTAATGATGCTTGGAACTTGATGTGAACCATAGTGAACCAATTAGTTCGGTTAAGAGTAAATTTAAGTAAAATCTGAACTTCTGGTTGCTTGGGTCTCTTAATGGACGATTTTGGATGACGCATGCGATGCTTAGTGAACGCCACTCGTACTGCTCGTTCTAACGCCTCCAAGTCAGTCTTGGTCCACTTCACGACCCCGAAACTGTATGTCAACAAGGGCACAGCAAACGTGTTTATCGCCTTCACCTTGTTGCCGGCCGACAAGAGGCTCTTCAAAATACCGTTGACACGATGCAAGAACTTTTCCTGCAGCTCTTTCTTGATCGTCGTATGGCGAATTCCTTTCAGTTGCAGGAAACCTAGGAACTTGTACGTTTCGCCTTCAATCATGTTTCGAATCTCCTCCTGTTCGTTGACGCAGAAACTGTCGGCATCCACCACGGATGCCGTTGCTGAATACCGTTACAAGCCGCAGAAATTGGTGCAGCTTCTCCACAGATTCCGCAAACAGCTTCAAGTCGTCCATAAAGAAGGTGTGGGTAATGTTTGTACTCCTTTCCCCACTCTTCAAATGATAGCCATAGTTGTGTTGGTTGAGTGCTCTGCTAAGAGGATTCATGGCAAGGCAAAACCATAGAGGACTAAAGGTATCGCCTTGGAATATGCCCCTCCTGATGCTGAGAGTCCTGGACCGTAACACCTTTTCTCCGTCGGTAATGTGTAGGGATGTGCTCCACATCCCCATAGCGTGCTGCATTAACCTGATGACGTTACCGTCTATCTTATACAACTGCAGTACCTTAAGAAGGTCGTATGCCTTTTTATAGTCGATATACGCCACGCCATGCTTGTGGGTGGCCTGCCCAACAACGACTGCATCAATGATGACCTAATCCTTGCAGCCTCGTGTGTTGCGTCGACAACCTTTTTGTTCCTCGGTCATCAGGTTGTTGACGTCGCAATGGTTCTGCACCCTCCTCGCTATTACCGATGACAGCACTTTGTACATACTCGAAAGACACGTTATTGGTCTGTACTTGGCTGGGTTCAAAATGCTCCGATCCTTCGGCAGAAGATAAGTGACACCCTAGTGATGAATTCCGGTAGCTGCCCGGGGTTATCTAGTACCGTGTTGAAGCATTCCGCCATCCGCCCGTGGGCCGTTGTGAGTTTTTTATACCAGAAATTATGCACAAAATCGGGTCCTGGTGCAGCCCAATTCCTGGTATACCGGCTAGCCTCACGTATGTCTTGGGCGGTCACGTTGATAGCGGTCATATCTCCAATTTCACCACAATATCGCCCTTGTTCTGCCATCCACACCCCATCGTCGTTGTGTATGACGGGGTTCTCCCATGGATTGGACCAAAACTGCGTGACTTCTCCAATCTCCGGAAGGCCCTCGCCAAAGTCGGCTTTATCGTTTCGGATGTGGTTGTAGAACTCCCTTTCGTTGATGTTGAACATTCGATTTTGCTCCTTTCTCTTCGAACATTCTCCATAACGTCTCAGTCGTTTAGCAAGAGCAATCAACCGCTGTAGATGGGTGTCGAGGATCTCAGTTATGTTCGCCTCGGTGAGATTACGGAGTTCTGTGGGTTCCACAATTTCAGCAACATTCCGAACTAGCATGGTTGATCAATTACCCTGCGTGTACTGACCGCAGTGCTTTGACCGCAGTGTGGCGATGCGGGTCTTATTATTATTATTATTATTTATTTGGGACACTTCACACCGCAAGGGTGCATTCGTGTCTTTCCTTTCGATGATGTTATGTTTATAACAACGGTTAACTTTATTTTCAATAAAATAACGCTGTACGCTTGATTTGATTTTGCCTTAATAATTCTGGCAACGCCACTTGCTCCGGGACTTCTATCATAAAATCGTCTTTGGAGTGAATATATAGCCTTTTCGTTACACCTTGGTGTAGGAGAAAGGCACAAATAAGCTATAGTGAAAAATCTAGGAAGAAATACTTAGTAATTCAGAAAAGCAAAAAGGAATGAAGAAATAAGAAAGAAGGGAGAAAAGAGATAAAGAAGGAAACAAGAATGAAGAAGAAAAAATATAATAGGAGGAAGGAAAGAATAAGAGAAAACAGGAAAAAGAAGCAAAAAAATGGAAAAAATAGAAGAAACAAGAAAAGAAGTATTTACATAATACTCAAAAATATTCTGCCTAAAAAATTGCAATCGGCCAAACAGCCAAACTCCGCGCTAGAGCCCGGCAGATTCTGTGAAATTCCATGACTGATGAAAAATAAAATACTTAAAAGGTACAAAATAAAACAAACCAATTTGTTGCTTGTACTCCTGTTTTATTAACCCTTATCAAACCCGACATGTTACAGAATGAAACAAATTAAAAAATATCTTGCTCCTTCCCTCAATCATCTTCTTTACAACATAGTTTCGTTTTTGATATTGCTCATCAAGAACTTATCCGACCGAATATAAATCTGCGCACGTTAAACATTCGCTTCCTCTTGTTATCTAAATTTTTCATTTCTGCATCTGCTTCATAGGTTTTGTGTTCTTGTATTTAACTGATTATTATTAGTGTTTTATTTATTCATCAATTTTATTCTCCTTTTTTATATCTCATTTATTTTCTGCTGTTTTACAAGGTCCCACCTTAGGTTATTTGCGTAGAAAAAATAAAACTCGTCTCCCTTTTCGTCCAGTTCTGAAAACTCAAATGACTTCTAATCATTACTCATAGGAAATTCCCGATTAAGGACTTCCAGATCGCGATTATCAATCGCTTGTTGTAGATCCTGTCGCCCCATCAGCGACATAACCATACGCAATGTTGTCCAGATGGTACTAGACATCTGATTCGCCGGAGATGAAACATTAATTCCGGCGCGAGCAATCGATGACGCCTGGTGATTCAACGCCGTAAGCAAGTGTTCGGCTGCTTCTTTGTAAGCTTTCAAATTTATACATATGATGCCAACATTATAGCGCGCTCTTATAAAACCTGGTTGAATATCCAACGCCCGTTGGTATGCTTCCACTGCCTCAACGGAGCGATTGCCATTGGCCAAACTTGCACCCAAGCGATTCCATGTTTTGGAACTATTTGGGCGCACCTGGACCGCAGCACGAAAGCAATCGACAGCTTTATCATACTCGGAGCTCAGATTAAAAAGTACTCCCAATGCTTCCTGTATATCCGCATCGATCTCGCTCGGTGACTGTTGAACGGCCTTGATATACAAATCTTGAACCTCTTGCAAACTTGGTCCTCCCATCAGCGAGCTGGCCAACGGTGATTCATCGGATACCATCATCACCGGCGGTACCAAACTTTCGTACTTCGGATTGCATTTCATCCATTTAACCAACATCTTCAATGCTTGATTCTGCATACTTTCATTTGTGTAAGAAACTGCCAAAGCCATCAACACCGGCATGTTATTCGGGTTGAAAGACAAAGCTTTGTTCAAAGCAGCGATTGCATTGGGATCCTTTTCATTCTCTGCCTGGCTAAAACCAAGAAGTTCCCAAATTTCGGAATTTTCCGGATCCTGCTTAACAGCTGCTTCAAAGCACAGAACAGCACTGGGGATATCGCCTTGTGCTAAAAACGCTTTACCCTTTTCGAACGCGTTCTCGACGTTGGTCATTGGATTTTCTTCATCAAATTTATACTCCTTGTATGGATCATAAAACTCTGAAAATTCTGATAACCACGGATGTTGGTTATCGTTTTCCGACAGCGAACGCCACTCGTCCTGCAAGCGTTCCCAAAACTGCTTATTGTAGTTATCAGTCGCCTCCTGATCTCCCTTTTTGCCTTCCTCGAATGCTTTGGCCCAATCCTCTGCAATCCCTGTTTCCTCCTTGGTGGCCGACTTTGATGGACCTGCCGCCAACTGGTCGAATTGATTGGCCCACACATTTCCGGTTACCATTCCATCATCGATCTTGACCGTACCATCGCCTACGTTACCAACAAAGTTAAGAAACTGCAATGGAGAAAGATTAAAAATCGTATGTTGAATTAAGGAAATCTGAACAACAAAATATGATGATGGCTCGGAATAAGAGCTAAATTAATAAGTACCGTCAAACGGGGTGACTTGCAACAGCGGGGTGACTTGCAACACTTGGGTTTTCCTCAAGTTTAAGTTTTTTTTACAATTAAAATATATCCAAACTTCGACCTATGTCATCACGCATCCCTAGTTTACATTGTATTTGTTGTGCCTAGTTGGTATTTAGGTGTAAATATAACTCACTGTTGTTTTTTTGTATTATTTTTTGAAACTGTTTCGTTAATTGCAAGTCGAACGTCGAAAATCGTAAGTTCGTGTAGCAAATTGAAAATAATTTCACCAAAATCGATCCCCTCTCCAGTTACAGTACCTAATTAGGTATGTAATTCCGCAAAAACTATAAAATAATAAAATTGTTTGTTTTTGAAATATCAACTTTTTTGAAATATGTCCCCCGGGTGACTTGCAACAGCTGATGCACGATAATTTTATGTTTCAAAAACTGTTTATTTTTTAAACTTTTTTTTAACTAGCATTGATTTTATGTTACAGAATATCATGCCGCGAAACTACAAGAAACCTACAGGAAGTCGCATGTATTCTAATTTTTCAAAGAAAACTCTGATGAAAGCAGCGGTAGAAGTTAAAAAACAAAGGGTTTATACGGGAAGCCGCTTGGCGGTACGATTTGTCCCTAACAACAATTTTACGTTATCCTAATACAGAAAACAGTAAAACTAAGACTTACGGTGGTCAAACAGTGTTGAACCTCCAAGAAGATCCAACACATGTGTGTTTTACTGCTTGCTGCCGGAAATGCCTTTTCAAAATAATGATCTTAACATAATCGTGGTAATTTGGATGGCGGGGAAAGAAAGGAAAACTGTTTTAAAAACAACTATCCAGGGAATGATGATGGTGCACACCATTCTTAATTCGACATAAAGCACTTTCAACCCGATGACTTAAAAATATCAATCTATCCGTTGAAATCGTAAAAAAAATCGGAATGAAGGGAGGGGGATCCATCAAGTAAGCATCCCTGCATTGACAGTGGTGAAGAATGACCCAGGATGAAAAATCACTATGATTAAGTTGTTCTAAAACATGTTATGATTGCATTCTCGTTAACTTTTCAAAGGACCTAAGTAACATTTTTCATGAATTAATTTGAGTACTGCAATCAAAAGCTTTCATGTTTTTCTGTTGATTGCACTACTCGAATTATTTCATGAAAAAAATGTTACTTAGGGCCTTTTGAAAAGTTAAGCGATAATTCGATAAAGTGTTGCAAGTTACCCCGCAGAAGGGGTGGCTTGCAATACCCATCATTTTGATATTATTTTCATATTTTATTATTGTTATATGTCTGATTATATGTCTAATCACTAATATTAGGACACATTAAAAGTATCATGTACTAGTAGAATGAATAAATCCTTTTAATTCAGAATTATTGAGAGAGAAACTTGAAAAGTGTTGCAAGTCACCCCGTTTGACGGTAATAACATACCTAATGCTAATGAAAAATCAAATTTCAAAAAGCTAGATTTGCAATTAAAAACAACGTATTGGGAGCTCGTTAAACTGATCAGTTCTCATAATAGAGGTAATAAACTATAGAGGGAGATTGTCGCTGTCGTCACTGGCGAAACATCTTTTGCTGGCGAGGATAGGGCACTAATGTCAACGAAGGAAAAATCAGAACGTTTTGACAGATAGGTACCCAACATGTTTGGGGACGATAACAAAGGGAACCGCAGCGACAATCGTCCTCTATAGTTTATTACCTCTATTGTTTGTCTTCACCAGGATGCATTTATTGGGGGGTGTTCTGACTTGTCAATATCCCCAACTCAGCCATCTTGGATTTTTATATGGAATTTATGCTCGTTTGCAGTGACGGGAAATGTAAAAAAATATCGTGGCGCAATTACTAATTTGCTAATAACTTTTTACAGAAGGTGTTAACAATTCTGAATTTTTGATTAACATTTAATGCTTAAGGATCCTAGAACTTTGTCGAACATATCATTGTTCTAAATACAAAGTCTAATTCATGAGAGCGAAATTAAAAAATTGTCACGGAATGTCATGACATTAATGTCATTTGACACTAATTCGGCTCTCATGCTGCTAATATCAGATTTAGAGAAATGACCTATTAGAAGAAGTTATAGGGTCCTTTGAAGGCTACATGTTTATAGCAAAAACATAATTGTAAATAATGTGTGAAAAAAAATATTAGCAAATTAGTCCCATGACATCGAAATGACATTTCCCGTCACTGCTCGTTTGTTTACGTTTTCCACTGAAAGTTAATGTTCTCCCCCGCGCTGGTTATTTCCATCTACTGACGAAGTCGAATAACCTGTACATAAAAAAGTCTTGGTGGTCACAGTCTCGTGCGATGCCTAATTTTGTACTTAAATGACTTTTTCAAATATCAAGTTTTGTTATTGATGAGAACAATAGAGGTAATAAACTATAGAGGACGATTGTCGCTGCGGTTCCCTTTGTTATCGTCCCCAAACATGTTGGGTACCTATCTGTCAAAACGTTCTGATTTTTCCTTCGTTGACATTAGTGCCCTATCCTCGCCAGCAAAAGATGTTTCGCCAGTGACGACAGCGACAATCTCCCTCTATAGTTTATTACCTCTATTAGACAAACAGAGACGGGTAATGAAGAGTGCATAGCAGAATGGATGAAAATTTCTGTATAAGCTGTTCTGAAAACTCATATGTGAATGTGGAAGTTATGAAAATTAGTTTACACATCAGAAAAATAAATACGTATCTGCAAAGATATCGAAAATAATTGGTGGAATTAAATGGAGAGTACTTAATTCGTCTTAGACGGTTAGTTTACACATGATAGACGCTGATAGACGCATACATAGATGAATGAAGTAATTGTTTATTGTGTGCTTCAAAGTGAAGGAATCGAGGAATACATGGAATAAATGAATAAGACTACAAAAGTGGGATTCACACGACTGAGTAATTCGCGAAGTCGAAGCAAATTCTGCTCTTTCCTCCTATGGAAAATCCCATTGCTATCTGTCAGAGTTTGAGTGAAACATGGCCGCCATCTCCTCCTCTCTGTTGCTCTACTGTAAAAACCCATAAAGAACTGTCATTGTTTGTGTGAAGAATTTTGCTTCGACTTCGCGAATAGGGAAAAGGCAGGACTCATATTAATGGTAAGTGATAAATTTAATTACTCTCATATGGATATTATGCTTTATAATATTTTGAATAAACCAAGCATTAAATACGCACAGGGCATCGTTTGCTAGCTATTGCCGCGGATATTGTGGGAATCCCAGGTATCCGAGTCAAGCTTTAGTTGGCAGCGGTGGCTCTTCCCGACCTTCTACTCCCTGAGTAGTCAGTACGAATAAGGGTGTCTATGCGATGTTTTGCTGCACCTGTTACGAACCTCTAGCACATCCCAATCCCTAAACTTTATGAGGAGTCTTGCCTCTAAAGTGATCCTTTTTTTCGTGCTAGCCTTCGTAACAAAAAGGGCACCATTAAATAGCATTAGATTTGATCAAATTATTCGTAGTACTACTTGTCCAACGCCCCCGGCTGGGTGAGGGATAAAGGATGAAACACTCAAAACACACACATGAGCTTTTATCATCACCACAAATATTGCCCTATTGCCTTCTATAGAACATTCTTCATGCCTGCCGTATCCTAACAGAATTATCAAATCTAGACTTTTGCCACTAATTCTAACCAAAGGGAACCACAGCGACAATCGTCCTCTAAGGTTTATTACCTCTATTAGTGTATCCGAGGCAAAACATTTTGAGAAACAAAAAAAAATATTGTTGTAATAAAATAACAGATCAAATTTTTTCCTGGTAGGTATTTTATTTTAATTCCTCGCTAGCAGATCCGACAAACTTCGTTTCTCATTCAATTCTCCAAGGCAGGGATCCCGAACAACCACAGTTACATTTCTTGCCTTCAAATACATCCTAATGCAAAGTTTCGTTCCATTTGCTTGATATAGTGTTCGGCCGAATACCGAATATTTCAATTTTAGTTATTCGATGAAACATTCGTGAAACATTCGAATAATCTGCCCATATTCGGCCGAATAATCTGTCTTCATTCGGCCGAAAAATCACTCATGCTCAATTGATACCAATTTCAGTAGGTTTATTCTACAAGGAAATTAATATGTTTACCTCCTAAGAAATCAAACGCAGGATTTCTTTTAATAAACTACGAATTGTTTTCGAAGAGAAGAACGTCTTATTTCTAAAACATAACGATTTATATAAAATGAAAATAGGATGTGTGAACTTTGACATTAAGACATTTTTATCAAGTGTCTAAATAGGTTTTTAAAACTGCAAATCAAATGTCGGCAATTACTATATTTGGAACGCTTCACGTAATTCCAGAATATGTTTGCGACCATGCCAAAAAGTCGACAATAATTAGTATATTTGTGTTTGCCTTATCGGGAAAGCAGATTTAAATAGTAAGAGCAAAAGGATGTAGGATGATATATAGGTCTTGAAAATCCATAATCAATAAAAACGACATAAATACCAGATTCATTAACATTTTGAAGTATTTTTTTGTATACCTGAGTAGTGTTATCACCTGCTCTCGACTGAATTTCACTATGAATTTTTCATATATTTGCCAGTAGAGACCGGAAGACAAAAAAACATCATTTTTTTTTTTTGTAACCATGAAAATTTGATCCCGACATGTTCGAAGGCAGTGGTGGAAATACTCGCTTCACAAGTAAGAAAAGAGCGAAAAGAGTGTAATTGGGTTGTTTAGCAAAGAAAAATATGAGGTTTTTTATAGTTTAACATAAAGCGCATGCTTTCCTGATCTCCAACATATTTTTATTTTGTTTGTAAACCTTTTGTTTACATTTTTGTGCAGCAAACAATAAGCCATTTCAATCGATAGAATGACACTAACATTCATAGAATGACATTTGGCCCATGCAGCACAAGAACAAATTTTTAGTCCCATACAAATTTAAAATTCAAATTAAAAATAGTTCCGGGTCTCCAAAAATTCTGAAAAATTGGGGTTAGGCTCAGTTTTTTATGCAGATTCAAAATATGTAAAAACATATATACCCCTAAACCAGTGATCCCCAAAGCGCGGCCCGCGGGCCGCATGCGGCCCTCCAAGCCTTTTCCTGCGGCCCGCGAAGGTTTTCCGAGAATACACTTAATGTGGCCCATTGATAAGCTTTATATGACAGCAAAAACATTTTATCATTCCCAATATCTCGGTGTACTCCCCAACAAACAATTTTAGCTGAATAAGCTAGTTTTTCAGCTGAAAATGACTATTTTTGGTCAAAGAAGCGCATTACTGACCTTCAATGTTTGTTGAGTCGGGAACCTGTCAACTTCACATCAATATGTTGTTGAAGCACGATTTCTACTTCGTGAATAGTTATTATCATTATGATTCATTTGATTCATAAAATGCATAACTTCATACATGGATGATGTGTAGGCCGACAGCAAATATACTTCGGTGCAGTGGTGCGAATTCTCAATCTCAGTGACTGAAATTTGTTGGATATTGATACCATTCCCTCTTCACACTCACTTCCTAGCAGTGAAAACTGAAAATGGTTAGCAGCAACAATCAAAGATAAAGTAAACAAAAGACCTCTCTTATCATTGCACACGCAGCCCGCACTGACAGTCTTTTCAGTTCACTCGCTGCTGTGTGAATGCGACGGCCCTATCCAGTTTTCCGACCGCTTCGGAAGCGTTTCCCGATGAAAACAAAACCCATTTGTTCTGTGCGCGTGCAAGAGAAAGATGACTAAACGTCAGCAAGCTCTATAGGCGAAGAGGAGCAGAGAAAAATACAAAACAAAAGAATCACACTCAGCACTCACACTCGCAAGCAGATTCTGTTCAGAGCCTTCAATCGGATTCTGTTCAGAATCTCAAACAGAATGCTAAACGGGCTCTATTCGAAATTTCAAACAAATTCCGAAAGATTTCTGTCCCGAATATCGACCAAAATTCTGTTCAGACTCGCGAATGGATTCTTTTTAGAATTCCAAACGGATTCTGTTTAAAATTCTGGTCGAATTTTGTTCAGATTCCCGAACGATTTTTTTTTTCAGAATCTCATAAGGAATGTTGTGAACGATTTTTTCTTAGAATCTCGAGCAGATGCTGCTCAGAATTCCAATAGAATTTTTCTCAGAACCCCGAAAAACGGTACTATGTACCAAAAGTCAGCTACGGCGATTAAATCTGTAGAATGAAATGTCCTTACAAGTACATATTTGATTTGAAAAAAAAAAATCACGGGTTTAAAATATTTTGTCCAAATACCTATACAATATTCTGTAATATGCAATATGAACTGAAAAACAAATCTTGCAAATATACTGCGGCCCGCTTCGGCAGCTCAAAAATTCTGTACGGCCCTTGATAGTAGGCATGCTGGGGACCACTGCCCTAAACAACCCAATTGGGCCTACCAAAAATGCCACACTCGCGTGAACCTACTGCCTGCGTTTTTCTGGCGCTTGCTTTATTCGCGAGTACGGTCAGTGCAAAAACAAAAAGCAGTATTTTGTTCGGGAGTAAAAATCACTGTCGCGAGTATTTGGGATTGCTTCGAATACAATATGGATGAATTTGGCTTGAAATAAACACAATAACAATAAACAATTGTGTTCTGGCTCGAACATCAGTGAGAAACATGTTCCGATCCGATGTTGTTTTATTTATGGTAGGCAAGAAAGAAAAAAAAAAACAAATGTTCGCGAGTCTTTTGCATTGCCTACTTCTCGTTTTGTGAGTAAGGTTCGCAGATTTCCACCACTGGTTGCACCTTCGATTCGATGGTGCAACACGTTGAATCCACGTTGAAATAATTAGAAGAATTAAAAATTAATTCACAAATTATGTAGTGGAGCTGGGGTCTTATTTTTTTAAGCTTCACCCTGTGAGGGATGACATTTCAAAAATACCACAGTAGAATATTCAAACATTTGTTTCAGTAATCAGTAAACTATTTTTTAAATAAATTTTGAATTTATTTAGCATATTCGGCATTATTCGGCCGAATATCGCTGTTTAGTATTCGGTAAAACGAATATACGGCAAAATGAAAATTTTACCATTATTCGGCCCGAATATTCGGTGCATCTCTAATTCCTTCTTTCGAACCAAATAAATGTATACATTGAGAAACCATACATATTCTCCCTTGTGTGATGCGGAGCAAACATATCAATAAGTGTTTCCAAGAAATATGATATACGTCTTGGAATGTTTATGATCTTTAACAGTTTTACGCAAAATATGAATTTGTCTATCTTTGGGCTTCCTTGTTTCGCCAATTAGCAAACAAATAGAAAAAGCAAAATACTTCTTACCGTATTTATTGGACCATTTGAAGAACAGCTACGGCATTCACACGTGCCAAAACGTTGCTTTTGTAGAGAGCACACATAGAAATACAACGAAAAATATCTTCTCATTCGACTGCGCTGTCATTGAATATAAGTTTGTGTAGTAACTTCTTTCATAGGAGTGGTCTATACAATGATTTTTATATTTCTTTGAGGATATGCTCAATCAAACCTAACTCTAATAAAAATTATGAATCTCTTGTACAAGTTTTTGCATAGCAGTTCGGCGTATTTGCAGACGAACAAGTAGAAACTGTATAAAATGTATTTAGTTTGATTAATGTGTTCTTAATGTAACTCGAAGTATATCAAGTCATAATTAAGTATTAATATTTATATTCCAAAAACATAAATAATAAAAATATACATTCAATAAATCAATGCTCTTAATAATTGCGTTTCAAATCCTATGTCTGGCAATAAAAACCCTTATGTACTTACTTCGCTGTATTTCATCTTTTCCGGGTCGTGTCCGTAGGCTACTTCCACCAATTCACCCGCGGCCTTACGTATCGATAACTGCTCCTCCTCGCTCTTCGGTTCGTTAAGGTCGAAAAAATCCTTCGCATAAAGTATATTGCTAGGCCCATCGCTGATGGTTCCCTCAATTGGAGTCAAGTGCGAACTGGACCAAATCTGCGACATCAGTATTTAAACATGTAACAATAAATGGTAGAATTAGAAATGGAATCTGTCTAATAATCTCCACATTATTCGTTCAAATATAATGGAATGTGTGGTTATTTATTATACGTACGCTAGTGAGTTTGCTTTCGGCACGATGGCCGTGGTGAACTAACGCCTCTTCCGTAGAATCGACCGCAAACTCTTTAGCCCAATCCAAATCCGAACGATTAACTTCCTCAATGACCGGCGGTCCAGGTACAATCTGTTGCTGATGGAAATTTTGCGCATCAATATCCCGCATCTCTTTCAGCAGGACATCCATACGAAACGATTGCGGGGCAGGAGCTATCTGACCCATAAATTCCTTCACGAGATCGTTGTCCGAGCCGATGAAGGCCGCACGGGATCCAGAAAATCCTTCGTCTTGAAATGCGACGTCCCGAGTCACCTGGCGACCCAGGTTCATCAGCGGATTCGCTCCGCCACATTCTGGTTCGATCAAATCCTTGAAGGACATTCTGTCTTGGAAGGTATCGCACTACAACTAATGGACCCCTTCCAGTTCGAGCCGTCGTCAAAGAGATAGTTTCCACTTCTTGCAGAAGGGAGAGGTCTAAAGGTCGAATTCCAGCACTCGATCCCTAAACGCGAATCATTGTTACAGACCGTCGGAGGAGCTACTTCTCGGCGGAGTAGCTTCACGAAGTCCGCAGATATTCCGCGCTCAACCACTTTCAGGGAAAAACCCCTTCCAGTTAGATGTTTTCCGCAGATCGAACTAAACCAGAACGGTGCACAGATTTAACACCAATGATTACGATAGCAAAGCTTAAATTGATAACACGAAGAATTCCAACAACTTGACTGCTGCTGCAAAGTGAAGTTTCACTTATTTTTTATTATTGTGCGAAACTGGACGAGATGGATGGCTGTCACTTGTCAGTGTGACGCTCATGTCACAACCGTCACAACGGTCACAACAGTCGTGCAACAACAAAGGAAGGCTGATGGTGTGTTCACGAAAATGTTGCCCTAAGCGTGAAATATTTCGCTATAAGCTTGATAAATTTCATCACAACCAGATAGGCAGAGCTTGGCAGAAGGAAGGTCGTGCGATATGTGCCATCACAAATATTGCCCTCCGCTCGCTTTCAAATCGACTTCTATATTTAAAAACATTCTTCATGCCTGCCGTATCCTAACGGAACTATCAATTCTATACTTTCGCCTCTAATGCTATCATGATCATGTACGTCCAAGTTTGGAAGATGATATTAGCATTTCCATATCATTGAGATACAATTTTTTACAGGAAAGGTCAAATCCGAAAAATTAAAAATTAACAAAAAAAAAGAATAAAGACATATACTTATTCATGGGATTTCTCTTAATAATTTCTTCTCATTTGAATACGATTTCTAATTCATATATTTCTTACTTACATTTTTATTCTATCAGCATGTTTTAATGTATCGTTATTTTTCATCATAAGAGTGAACATTTCAAACATAACATTTTTCTCGAAGGAAAAGCGTAAAGAGAAAATTTTGATGTCATATATTGCATTACTAATCCTAAGAGTGAACAAGTTATTGTTTGTTGTCTCATGAGGACTGGTCGCTTTACCGGTTAGTTTTGTCTGTTGAATAATGTTTGATTTTACGTTTTCTCATTGCGTTGCTATTTAATTTTCATCTCTTCGGGAATGAAAACAACCTAAAACTATGCTTGATATAAATAACTGCGGATATAAGTAAATTATTACTGTTTTCAACTACTATGGTTACTTACACTTAAATTTGTTCATGTGATATGTGAATTAAAATGTTTTGTTATTGCTTTTCTCTTTTGAATGCTTCCGCATATTGCTCGGTTTCGTTTCTAAATTAATATGCATTTATATTGTGTCGATAGTAGAGTAGGATTAAAGGATTTCATTAGTAGACCATAATTATGATAAAAACGTTATCCTAAGTTTGAAGAGTCAAAGAACCCTAGAGTGGCAGGAAAAAATGTCTTTCACAGGTATACGGTAAACACTTAATCTGAAACTATTCACTGTACGATTGAGAATTGTTTTATTGTGGAATCAAAACTATTCAAACTTCTGGAATGGGTAATATGTATACAATCCGTTTTAAAGCAAAATGTTTGTTCTAACACTCGAAGGCATTGATACAACTGTTTTTAAAGCTTTGAATTAATTAAGTTTTTGCGCTCAAAATCTACCTATTTTTCGCGACATTTTCAAGTAACGCATTGACAACCTTAAAAACTTGATTTAATAATAATGTATTGCTTTAAAACCTCAACATGCATAAAATCGTTGCTCGAATCTGACTATCATAATGTTAATTGATTCCTCTCGTATGTGGTTCAAATATCAACTATAACATTAATATTCCACGCAAATTGTATTCATGATTATCACAAAATCTATCGCATTAGTTTGTTGTCTTGGACAAAATTGTTCGTTCCTTGAAGTAACCACCTCCTTATCTAAACATGGTGCTACATATGTTATGAACTTTCAATTTCACCTACAGTGTAGGCAACAATTTGTTAAGGTAAATACGTCATGAAAACATATTTCAATTGGTACCAACATCCTAAAAATTAAAAAAATATCCAGCTTTCCACGATCGCCATAATGGCGGATACTATAAAAAGTTTGACATTAACTGCTTCCCGACACTGAACTGGAATTTTAGTCTGAGCAAGCGTTGATTTTCTTCGTCACTAATGACATCCCAAAGTTTGTTATTTTCTATCAACAAGGACATCACTACAATTGAAACTTATTATGTTTACCATTCAAATTAGATTTGAATAAATTTAAATTAATATGATATTTTGTTTCAGATGACATGAATATAATAACTTTCCAGAAGTTGCTTCAAAAGTCATAGGTCGGGGAAACCTGCGTGAAGGTCTTTGGAACGAAGCATGGATCCAGCAGCTTTCTGATGTTTCAAATTCTGTTGCTCGATACTCCAAAATGACGCAAAAATTCACGGAGAACACGTTTAAAAAAAAACGGTGGTAGATGTAAAAAATATAAAGAATGTGTTCCGGTGTGGCTGGTTGGCTGATCCTTTTCAGGAACACATACTAGGTGTCGATCGATCGACGGCTATATTCTCAGATGACAAAAACCGAATTAGTACCGTTGAACTTCGAAAAAGCACTAATCTACGTTTTACATAGGGCCCTTGCTTAACTACATTCAAATTAACCCATATGGGGAAAATTCGTGTCTCTTTATGGCCTGAACTTCTGTTAAAGGGTTTTATATAGATAGAATACTGTTTCTCAGTTTCATAACTGACTTATTTTATAATTAATTTTCTGTTTATTGTTACAATTGTAATTCATTGACTATCCCCCAAGTTTCCATTTTCAGTATTTGCACTGAATTTTCATATCTGATTGCCATTTATTTGGGCCGTGGCCGAGGCCTTGGCCCAATCAACTAAAAAGTGGCATATGATACAATCCCAACCAGCGAATCATGACCGCATTTCCAACAAAGAACGAAAAGGTTAATCTAGTGTGATCAAAATTTACAGTTTGGATCAATTATCAGCCAAATAAATTAGCAATCAAAAATTTTCAATTCCATGATTATTTCCAAGTTTTTTTTTAGCGATTTGTATCCAGTACTGAATAAGTACCTAGAGTACTGAAGGCATAGAAGCAAACTTTCTGCAATTAAAACGATTACAGTTACAATTCTTCTGGTAGGTTTAAGCCGAATGCTCTGGAGCGTCTAACCAGAGGAACCAGTACCTTCAACCGGATGACAGATATATTTAAGATGCAAATAACTTGATATTAGGTTGATTCACTATTTTTATGCTGAAATGTCCAGAAACAGTTGATTGGAACTAGAGATATTGGCTTGTTTTTATGCTTCATAGGTGAGCATGCGGAAGCTCCCGTCTCTTACAAAGCGACGAGTGGAAGATCATACATATGCACTTTTTGAAATGGCTTCAATATGTCTGAAATAAAACATTGGATTTAGAATGTCTGAATGAAATAATTATTCAAAAGAAACGATGAAAATGATAAAACCCAATCCTTCAGTAAATTGTTTTGTTGATAGAAAAATAACAAGTTTGAGTCGTCGTTAGCAACGAAACGCATCAATGCTTGCTAGATGAAAATTTCAGTTCAGTGTCGGGAAGCAGTTAATGTCAAACTTATGGCGATCGTGGAAAGCTGGATAGGAAATTAAATCAATAATGTAGAGTATAAAAAGAAGAACTTGTTCCTACTCGACTGAATATGTGCATCCATACATATCATAATTTTTTTTTTTTAATTTTAGTTAACGAGAAAAATATCTGGGATCTATGCTAATTCAGCAGATTAAAAGAAAACTATAAACAATATCAAAGCAGATAAAATAAATAGAACAATCTCACAGTATCTTTACCTAAAATAGTTGTATTTAATTGCATCAATTTTAATTTACTTACTAATGATTTTGCAGGTTTTATTAAAATAGTATTACTATCATAAATATCAATTTTTGGATGTTATAATTGGAATATGCTTTCAAAATGTACAATACAAGTTATTTCATTGTTCTTCTCCTAAAACAAATAATTTTGTTTATCCTATGGTATTACCCTCTGCTACTATTAGAATGGAATAGATTTTTTTCGAATAGGACTAGATGAACGCGATATGGGCGTTGTCGGAACCGAAGTCGATGACTGCAGGTTGTGCTCCATCATCAGCTGTGCAGTGCGATAGAATTCATTGTTTGGATCAAAAAGAGCCGCCGAAAAGAATTGGCTGAAGAGGCGACCCATGTACTGATCCTTATTGGCTGGCCACCAACCCTCAAGGAACCCAATGTGACCGCCGCGGGCCGTAATGAGGATGGCAACGTGGGACGACTTCTCGGCAGCCTTGATCGGGATGGCATCCAGTGGCTGGAACGGATCGTCAGCTGCGCTCAAGCACAGCAGAGGTACCTTTATTTTGTGCAATTTGTTGTGCAGTGTAGCCTGTGCGTAATAACTGTAAACGTCTTTGTAGCCGAAATGTTTGGACGTGAAGTGGGAATCAAACTCCTTGATAGTCTTGCTCTAAAAAAAATAATTACATCATTTCTATTCGTGTCCTACAATTCTATTCTTTATTATTGTATTTTACCTGCAGAACAACATCCATATCCCAATCAAACTCTTCGTTTCTCAGAATATCATATTGCCGCACAGTGCGACATAAACTGCCGGCTAAATGGCGACCAAGCATGCTATTCAAATAAGGCTGTTCAATACTGTCAGAACCTGGAATTATGGAGAGTGAGAGAGAGAAACAAGTTTGTATTATGTGCCATAATATAATAGACAATCATTACAATCATATAGAAATGTATACCCACGAAAATCTAACCTAGCAGCAGGTTAAGGCAATACTGCCGTAATCTGGCAAAGTGAGGTATACAACATTTTCCAAAAATTGTGTTAACGAGTAGTATGTACTCATCGTACTCTTTAAAGGGTGGTATGGACTTCTAAAGTACTGTGCAAATAGATAGGACAAGTAGTGGTCAAGGAATGATTTTGCTGTTGACGTTCCTTGAACAGTACGGAGCTGGCACGGAAAAGGAACAATTTAGGCAATAGCAGGCGTATTGCAGTGAAGAAAACACATACTGACGTCTTCCCTTGCGAAATAATGCACTGGTGCATTATTCCGCAAGTAAAGTGACGTTTTGTGAAGTTTTCTCTTCATTGCTTTTATTTATTTTTTTGCGATTAATTTTTGATGCACTGTTTTTTTTCGGTTGTGGTGTGGTGAAGGCTATGTTTGTAAAAGATGCTGCCAAGGACCAAGACCAGGACTCCCAGGACCAGGAGTCGGTGGAAGTAGTTGCGCCGTTATTGTTCGTCAATTGAAAGGCACTGAACAACTTTCAAAAAAGTTGTTCTAAACTATTCCACCTGGCCAACCTGAGGGTTTCTATAAACCCCAAGAAGATTCTGATGGCGTAGTTCGAACAGCTGTAGTACTCGCGTTTGGAACTTCTTCCAGGGTCATCGTCAACAGTGCTTTCACAGTGTATCTGCACCTCAGTAAATCGCTGCTCATATCCAATGTCACAGTACTGGTTAACGGTTTCAGCTTTGATTCCTTTCCAGATACTTCCTGCCGTACTACAACGTCGATAGTTTTGCTAACAATCCCTCCCAGGCCCTCGGACGATGTTCAGCCGCCCCTAACAAGAGGCTCTACCGCACCTTCTTGAACAGATGTCCGATCAGATTTTCAACTCCGGAAAGAATTTAATCCCCCTTCCCTATCAGCAAACGACCAAAGCTCATACCAGGGTTGGTTAGCCAATCGATCGGCATCTCAAGGATAGAGAAATAACAGTTGCTTAGCATGAGGCTAAAGAACACAATAAAGTGAGAAACGCAATGGAGTGCGACAACGAAAGGATGCGGCTGCGTCACTTTTAAATACACGGCAGCATATGGAACGGCACGCAATGGTGCGGAACGGCAGATGCGAAATGTAAAGTACTAAAACCGTGATTTAAAAAATATCAAGAAATGCGGCAGCGTTATTGCGGAAAGAAGCATAAGAAGGGCCACTGGATTAAACTGGGTCGCAGGAAATGAATTAAACTATTTATGGAAATGGAGATAACCTTGAAGAAACATTAAAGATTAAATTAATTATAAAATCTTCGTTCTAATCGGCTTTGCCCTACAATTCAATCCAATATCAAGAGAACATCCCTTATTCTTTCAAATTAAGTCCCTAGTATTTCAAATTGAAATTCCTTGAGTTGCCAAGGGAAAATCCACTGAGTTTCCAAAGCACATTTCCAAGAATTTGAAAGGAAAATTTATCTGATTCCAAAATTTAAAAAAAAGACAAGTTTCCAACTCTCTTGTATTTTCGCAGTAAAATACCACTGCATGGCCAAGAAAATTGCATGGAAAATTTTCTTTAGTTTTGCTGGATAATTATTCGGAATTTGCAAGGGACTTTCTCTAATTTTTAACGGAAAATTCCTTTGAATTTCCAAACCAAATACCAAGAGAATTCCTCTCAAATATCAACGGAAAACCTACTGAAACTCCGAAGGAAATTCCTCTGAAAGGTTAAATGAAAATTTCCTTTGGAAATTTCTACGGAAGTTCTTCCAGGCATTCCTTCGGAAGTTCATCCAGGAATTCCTTCGAAAGTTCCTCCAGGAATTCTTTCGAAACATCCTCCGAAAGCTTCTCGTTCGAAAGTTCCTTCAGGACTTCCTTTGAAAGATCCTCCAGTAATTCATTCCGAGGTTCCTCCAGGAATTCGTTCGGAAATTCCTCCAGGAACTCATTCGGAAGTTCCTCCATGAACTCATCCGGAAGTTCCTCCAGAAATTTCTTCAGAAATTCCTTCGGAAGTTTCTCAAGGAATTCCTTCGGAAGTTCCTCCAGGAATTCCTTCGGAAGTTCCTCCAGGAATTCCTTCGGAAGTTCCTCCAGGAATTCCTCCGGAAGTTCCTCTAGGAATTCCTTCGGAAGTTCCTCCAGGAATTCCTCCGGAAGTTCCTCCAGGAATTCCTCCGGAAGTTCCTCCAGGAATTCCTCCGGAAGTTCCTCCAGGAATTCCTCCGGAAGTTCCTCCAGGAATTCCTCCGGAAGTTCCTCCAGGAATTCCTCCGGAAGTTCCTCCAGGAATTTCTCCGGAAGTTCCTCCAGGAATTTCTCCGGAAGTTCTTCCAGGAATTTCTCCGGAAGTTCCTCCAGGAATTCCTCCGGAAGTTCCTCCAGGAATTCCTCCGGAAGTTCCTCCAGGAATTCCTCCGAAAGTTCCTCCAGGAATTCCTCCTCAGCCTCATCCAAAATTCCTACAATGTTTCTACGGTAATTTTCCAAAGAATTCTTCAGGGGATTCCTCCAGTATTTGCTAAAGAAATTCCGCCAAGAATTTCTACAGATTTTTTCCCGGGATTTACTCAAGGAATTCCTCCGGGAGTTTCTCAAGGAATTCCTCCTGCAGTTCCTCTGGGAATTTCTGCAGTAATCAAGTTCAAGCGAAAATTTCTCTGTGAATTTATCCGTAAGTTCTTATGGAAGTTCCTCTAGAAATTCTAACGGGAAATCCTCCTGGAATTCATCCGGAAGATCCTCCGGGAATTCCTCCGGAAGTTCCTAAGATAATTCCTCCGAGAATTCCTCCGGAAGTTCCTCCGGAGATCCTTCGGAAGTTCCTTTGGAGATCTTCCGGAACTTCCTCCGGCAGATCCTCCGGAAGATCATCCGGAAGTTTTTTCGGAAGATAATTCATAAGTTCCTCTGGAAGATTCTCCGCAAAATACTCCGGTAGATCCTCCAGAAGTTCCTTCGGAAGATCCTCCGAAAGCTCCTCCGGATGATCCTCCGGAAGATCCTACGGCAGATCCTTCGGAAGTTCCTCTGCAAGATCATCTGGAAGTTCCTCCGGATATCCTACGGAAGTTTCTCCGGATATCCTACGGAAGTTCCTCCGGATATCTTACGGAAGTTCCTCCGGAAGGTAATCTGGAAGTTTTTCCGAAAGATAATTCGTAAGTTCCTCCGCAAGCTCTTTCGGCAGATCCTCCGTCAGATTCTCCGGCACATCCTCCAGAAGTTCCTCCGCAACATCATCTGGAAGTTCCTCCGGAAGATCCTCCAGAAGTTTCTCCGGAAGATAATTTATAAGTTCCTCCGCAAGTTCCTCCGGTAGATCCTTCGAAAGATCCTCCGGAAGATCCTCCGGAAGATCTTCCGGATGTTCCGCCGGAAGTTTCTCCAGAAGATAATTCATAAGTTCCTCCGCAAGTTCCTCCGTTAGGTCCTCCGGAACATCCTCCAGCAGATCCTTCGGAAGGTCATCCGGAAAATCCTCTAGAAGTTTCTCCGAAAGATAATTCGTAAGTTCCTCCACAAGTTCCTCCGGTAGATCCTTCGAAAGATCCTCCAGAAGATCCTCCGGAAGATCTTCCGGATGTTCCGCCGGAAGTTTCTCCAGAAGATAATTCATAAGTTCCTCCGCAAGTTCCTCCGTTAGGTCCTCCGGAAGATCCTCCAGATTCATCCGTTCGGGTGCAAGATTTCGCGTAGTTTTTGAGCCATTGGAAGACTCGCCCTAGAAGAAGGTCTCATAGCCGGGATCCCAAAATAGCATCAGCAGTCTTCCTTATTTGAGGAAGTGGCGCATAAGCTACTGTTTGTACTGAGCTTCAGCTAATACGTTACATAGTGAAATGTCTACGGGACGAAACAAGTGGAACCCGGACAGTTGCTTTCGAACTCGGACCTGGGTCCCCATCTCATCGACGAGCATGTGAACTGGTCATTTCTGCACATCCACAAAATCATGCCCTAATTGGGCTTTGGAATCACTCGTTTCTTCGTCCATTGAAGGGGCCTTCGGGCCTTCGGGCCTATAGCGAAATAGTCTTCCATGTGGACATAAAGCGCGCCATTTGGACCGGACGCCACGGCTGAAAAGCATAAGATCGTTATTGACACTGCAGCCAGAAGAATCAGGCAAAGCTTCAAGATCTACCACACATGACGAGCAATTCTGGCTACAACTATCCCAGCAAGGAACGGGAGAGTGCGGAAGATAGGTCCCTCGCAGCCATTCTACGATCCAAAAACCCCGGGCGGAACGTCCACGTAGTTCCCCATGCACGACGACAAGTTCTGGTAAAGAAATCCGACCCGATCCTGAGAGGGTAATGCCACGGGGCTCGTCGAACATTATAACACCAACCACTATGCAGGCGAGGATATGCTTCAAGAGATTATTATTTTTAGAAAACAAATTGCAGCTGTTTATTTCCAATTTCTTACCTGCTTGATGACAGACAAACATGTTTTTTTCGCCTGCTTTATCATTAGGTCATATTACGTCAATATTACTTTGGTAATTTGATCAAATTTTCCTTGACCATTTTCCTTGAGAACTGCGTACTAGGCTTAACAGAAAAATGTAAATCATGTATGTTGTAAAATGGCGCATACGTCACTTTTCCTGAATACGGCAGAATAGTGGGACATCGCCCAGGGCCAGGATATCCAGCTTTCCACGTTCGCCATAATGGCGGCTGCCATAAATAAATCTGACAGTAACTGCTTCCGACGCTGAACTGCTTTCGACGCTTCCGACGACGGTCGTATCATAGCAACTATTTTCACATTGTTTATTTATTGTTACGTGAGTTGGTACAACATGAAAAAACTGGAGAAAATTCACTTCTCGTAAAAAGCTTGCAGCAATAAGAAACATTTAATTAATATGATGAACATATATATTCATTTTTTTATATTTTAGGTAGAAGAAGAACAATTTGGCATTCAAACGCAACATTCATATAAAGTGTCCATACTTTTTATTGAGCTTGCAACGCAACTAGCTTTACTTAGCTTTAGCACTCGGATCCAAGTTCTTCTAAGGGGATCCGATTTAAGATACGTGGACATATGCACCCGTCTGAATGCTCTGCCTTCTTCGAAGTAAACTTGGTTAGAATCTATCCTCGATTTAACTTCACTGCTCTGAGTTGATGAGGATGCTCGCAGAAGCCAAATTGTGCAGTTAAGTGCACTTGACCGTATTAATAAATTCGAACTCCTCGGTGGAACTGGGAATCTAGCGGTAAAAGGAAAATAAATAAAATCAAGAACTACATCATTCGTTTAGTTGCGTATAAGGACATGAAGTTATAAATGGAGTATGTCTGCATAGATCAATAGCGTTCCGTTATATTAGAAATATTTACTTAACGGCGTATAAAGCCAATAAACAGATAACAGATACGCAAATGATTGGAAATCAGGAAAAGTATTAATAAAAATTAAGACAAAGGGCAAGGGTAACGTTTCCATCACGTCACTCTATTCGTAGAACTCTATCAAATATCAGCTGCCCAAGACTAGGATTCTAAGCCTAAGCTTCGATCGTAGACAAGAGTAAAATATACCGTGCTAAACATTCTGCTCATAGGTAAGTACAGTTTTCTTTGCGATAAGATGAGCCGTTGGTATGATTGTTACAGTTGAAGTATCCGCTTTTATTGTCGATATTTCCCTTGAACATAATCCATGACTTAAACTCAACAAATGAAGGAATGAAAGTTTTTAGTTTTTTTTCCTTTCGTCGGGAGAACTGGAAGTCGAACGATATTCCAAGTTCTATCGTATGGAGCACGGCACGGACAAGTATACTGAACTGCACTGTTTGGCTTCTCCGAGCGTGAATTAGGTATTTAGAAGAAACTGGCTCACATTCGTTTTCACCCATCAACTAAGTGCCAGTGCAGTTGCATGGAGAATAAATCGTCAGGAAATTTGTTGCATAGAAGCCAAGACATGCAGAGCTTGTACTTTGTATGAATGTAATGCTTGAATGCCAATTTGTTCTTTTCCCGCCTGAAACATAAAAAAGATGAATATTTAATCGTCAATCATTTTAATTGTTGCGAGAACTGAAATTCCTCCTGTTTTTTTCATGTTATGCCTGCTCACGTAACAATAAATAAACAATGTGAAAATAGTTGCTATGATACGACCACCGTCGGAAGCGTCGAAAACAGTTTAGCGTCGGAAGCAGTTACTGTCAGAAATATTTATAGCAGCCGCCATTATGGCGAACGTGGAAAGCTGGATAGATATTTTATGTCGACCCTTTGCATTACTCAAGATGCGCAGGACCTATGGTACATCAGGCCAATTGTGAAAACCGGTTCACACTGCAGCACTTTTTTAATTTTTTGACGTAGGATTACGTCTTTCCGGAACATTGGGGGGTCATTCTGCAGTTTCAAATTTTTTTATTTCGATTCTTATGTTATTCGGTTTAGACAGGGCAAGCGAGTTGAACAAGTCGCTCGAATTGGACATGAATTGAAAATCTAAACACCTTTGTTCAACCCAGTTGAATGAAAACAAAGTTGGACATGTTCAACTTTTTGGAAAGACAATTGAATTCAACTGAGTTGTTCAATTCACTTGCCCTGTTAAAAAATAGCATTAACCCCTCTCTTTCCCATGACTTTCCCATTTCAATAGGAAGGAATCATCTTTGGAATAAATGCTAGAACAAAAGTTATTTGGCAAAGCTAAAATTAGTGGAAAACGAAAAAAAAGTTTTTGATTGTAAATCAATAGTTACTTGATTGTTCTCGAACAATTGTTCACTATTTTTACTCAAAATTGATTATATTTGCAGTCTAATGAAACCATAAAGTTGTACCAAATACTGCTTTTTGTTGAAATAATTTGATGAATGTTGGAAGGTGCAAAATTTGATGGAGCTCTACAGCTACCATGGGAAGGAAAGGGTTAAGGTGTTTTACAACAAAGCTAAAAATCGGCCATCTTGCAAAATCAGGGTTTGCAGAAATCGCTCTTGTATAATATTTGGTTTTATACTGCGCTGCATCGAAAAATCGCGAACAGCTGATACGAACTCGTCGTAGAACCATTCTTTAAAAAGGTTACGGGTCATCCAAGCCTTTTTCGAAAAATGGTATGTAACCGGCAAACTGTCTTCAAAATTTCTGGGAAAATCGCGCGGCTTGGCAGCTGTTCCGATGAACATAAGTTTCACTTTCATGGAGCCATCAATATTGGCGCACGGCATAGAAGTAAAACGTGTTTTGTTTAATTTCCGACCACTAGCAACCTTCTCATCCCACAGAATAATGCGTAAAATTTCGTAAACAACGCAGATTCATCAGCGTTGTACACTTGGCATTTCTGTAAACCCATTTCCAGGATCTTCGCCATCAAAACTGTTTTGAATTTATCATAAGCTGCAATGTCAGCGGACGCTTTCTCGCCCACTACCCGTGCGACTCGCAGACCATGTCGTTGCTTGAAACGTTGCACCCATCCATCACTGGGTACAAAACTCTTACCAACATGTAGACCATGAGATTGTAACAAAAAAAACATTACCTCTGTTTTGGCCTTCAGGATATCTGATGTTACGATTATGTTGTCCTCTCTTTGCTGAATCAACCATACGTAAATTACAAGGTTAAAAGCAGGCTACTGACATCCTATTGCTTAGCCCATCGCCAGATCGTAGCCAGGATGTCCTGGGCTATAATTTTTTTTCATACTGCGTTTCAATGATGACAGCGGTCTATGTCTATTGATGATGATGACACCGCGCTTGTCACCGGGTCGGTTAAAAGACTATTCTTCCATTTGCTTCCACTATTCACTTTTATGTATCAACAAGCAGATACGTATTTCGTTTCCTACTTGGAAACTTCTTCAGTGTTTGTTATCGACCTTGTAGCATTTCCCCTAAGACGCTCTAAAAATAATTAATCATACGTAAATTGCTTCCTCTAGAAGTGGATACGACTGTTCTTTCGATGTTTTCCTGTCCTCGATTCCATGTTCTCTATATTTCTCCAGCTTTTCTCGTATTGCATCCTCGTTCTTTACGTATCTGCTCACTGATGACGTAGATATTCCATGGGCTCTGGCGACTGATTCGAGGGTACTTGTGTCCGCCTCAGCTTCCTCAATGAATAGGAGTTAACTTTCTGAAATCAGTATGGCGAAAGGCATCTAAGGTTCGATTTCACAAAATTAAGCACCTTCATCGAAAAAATATTTGGTAGGCTTAGTAGCGGACACCTTCCCACACAACCAGTACCAAAAAGTTTTTCATGAAAAGTTTCTAATTTTGAGAAAACCCGCATTAGGTGTCTTTTGCCATACAAATTTCTGGCGGTTAACTCATGCTGACTATTTTACGCATATACTGGATGTGACAGCGGCGGGTAGAAAATCAGCCACTGCCATTAATTCATTGGGACGATACTATGAGACAAGGTGACTGGCCTGCAAAAGGAGGTCATGACCCTGGGTTGCGGTCACTATTCCAAAGTATTTCGAAGCGAACGGATGTTTACAAAATTACCAAAGTTGGAAGTTGAAGAATAGAGAAGAAGTGTGTGGAACAACAGAATGCGATGAGGACAACCCAAGTAACCAAAAGCTCCTTTAAAAGTACATTTTTGGCTTAATCAGCTTCACAGAGCTGCTTAAGCCGAAAAACATACTTTTAAACTTGTCATAAGACGAGTTTGTACAATCCCATTGAATTCCACCACTTAATTGTATCTTGACAGATACGTATTTCGACCTCAACAGTAAGGCCGTCTTCAGTGTCTCGTACTTGACTCGACTAAGTAGACATTCCACTAAAAAGCTCAAAATAATTTTCTTAATACTTTTAAAGGAACTTTTGGTTACTTGGGAACCCCACTGTTTTTGGGTTAAAACCCCCAGCAAGAACCGCCATCGTTCCATGGTTCCGTAGTCGGCCAAATCCGACCTTTTTTTCGACCGATAGTCGATCGGCCTTCTTATTGGTCGAGTTGCAACGAAGCCACGGACAAAAATGAATAAGCTAGTTAGCTTATTATTTATTCATTACCAATATTTTTCAAATTTTATTCTTGCCAAAGATTAAAAATTGAACCCATTTTTAAGCATTGAATTACTTTTCCGAAATATAATCATTAAATTGATTTTCTAGTCCTCATTATTAATCTGGGAACTTGTCAGATGACGCTTTTTTCTTAGTCACTATTTCCACTCATGGGACTTAAAGACTTCAATTTGAAGAGAACAGCCATTCTCCATACTGTTTCATTGCGTGAAAAATAATTCGTGTCTAAATCCAAAAGCTAACGTTTTGCTGGGTTCTACGAATTATATCAGGTAACTAAAAACATATCGCATTTTTTATTCAGCAGAACTTTTTGAAAATGAACACAAATTCTCCCAATTTTTGCTTATCACAGGTTTTTCTATAGCGGCCTTCACGGCAGTTTTGAAAAAGGATGTCGAAATTGGAATCTTGTGTTCCGTCTGCGGTTCTACCGTCCAAAGCTCAAGTGATTCCATGTTTGAATTTACCGACGGAAACTGCTCCAATATTCGGACAAATCGCGGAATACTTCATATCCTTACCCCTCATGGTTCGAGGAAATAATCTGAATTACGGATCAATCGATTGCATTGATCCATGCGCTCAGCGCTTAGCGGTTTCCCAGACATTATAATATATAATATAATATGGTGCAGCAGCAGGTAAAAACATGCTAAGTTTATTGAATGTTCTGACTTAACTAAATTTTGTTCCCACCAGGAAGATCGAATCCGAAATCGAAGTGGCCAATTTCATCGGAAAGATTTAGTTTTGGAAGACGCACGGCTGAAGAGCAGCCAAAGTTAACGAATACAACGTTTGGTACTTCATCCCCATCAAATCATCCCCGAGAAATAGTGTGCCTTCCATATGATCGATCGAAAAGTGGTCACCCAGCAGGCAATGATACTTGTTGTAATGAAATATAGCCCGCACAATAATACAATTTAAGAAATAAATAAACTTCTACTAGTTTGATTTCTAAAATATGTTGTTGTTTTTTCAAAGCGTAAAACTGTTATCGTTTCGTAAAACCAATAAACCAATGAATAAATTGACAATAATCTAAAGTAGATATACATGGAATATGCATTTCAAATGATTAAACTCATTTTAATCATTCACAGATTATTGTACAACTAAACATTGCAATGAGTGGATAGATCGAATATGGCTTTAGATTAAATTTTAATCTATTTAGCTTTTTTATTTTTATCCGTGCAAGGAGCGAGGAAGATCCACAAACCACCCCAGCGATACCACCGGTAAGCCCTCAGCAAACAGAGTTGCTCGCTGCCGGGTCGTCGGCCACCAGAGATGCCAGATTTGAAGACATGTCTTCAATTTGAAGACATTTAAATTTCTGTAAAGACATTTCTCGCTTAACTTTTCAAAAGGACCTAAGTAACATTTTTTTCATGAATTAATTTGAATAGCGCAATCAACAGAAAAACATGAATGCTTTTGATTGCAGTACTCAAATTAATTCATGATAAAAATGTTACTTAGGTCCTTTTGAAAAGTTAAGCGAGATTTATTCCGTGAAGACATTTTGAAGACTTTTCGAAATATTTGAAGACTTATCTACTTATTTGAAAATACTTGAAGACAGTCAATAAGCCAGCGAATAGAAAATACAGTTTTATTTCTAACTTATGAATTCTGCGACCTCTATATGTAAACAATATAAATATTACAAAAGTTATAATAGTCTTTGTCTCGGGCTTAGAATCTCAAACATAAAAATACATTCACACTAGCCAGTTGATAACTGCAACGCATTTTAGACCTCATTCGCACTTAACTTTGAGCTGTCCGATGGAAGCATTCGTTAGAATTTTCCTTGGCGGCGTTTTTGACGTGTCTGTAAAAGGGTATTTCGATCATTACATCGGAACGCAAACTGATCTAATTTGCAGCAAACATAGACTGAATTCTTCTATGACTAGATTCAATCTATTCAACCGTTGAGCTAGAACCAGATTTTTTTTCTTAATTCCTTCTGAATTCATCTGATCTATTCGGCATTTTCATTCCATCATTCCACATTCTTCTAAATATAAGTCGCGAAACACTCGTAGATGAAGAATTTCTTGTCTAACTTTAAGAGAATTGAAAATGAAAATTCAGTTGAAATTATCGTGGAAATTTATAATACTTTCCGTCAAGAAGAAATAAAGGAAATACTCCAAATATTAAACGGCAAATTCTTCTTAATTTCCACAAGTTCTACTGAACTCCCAAAAAAAATCCCTTTAAATTTCCACAAGAAATTTGTCTCAATTAATTGCCATAGAAAATTCTCACGAATGTCGAAAAGAAATTGAAATTGTTCTGGTGTTTTGGTGTGGTGGTGGATATTTCTTAGAACTTACATGGTAAATTATTACAGGAAAATGTTCTCAAAGGAAATTTAGCGGAAACTTGTTACACACTTTCGTTAAATTCCTTTGGTAATTCTTCTAGACATATCTTTCAGTATTTTCTCTGAGAATTCCTCTATGAATTATTATTCTTTTATTCTAATTGTTATTCTTTCTAAAAGTCCTCCTAAATTTCCTCCACGAGTTTGTCCGGATGTTTCAGGGATTTCTCCGGAAAATCCTCCAGAAATTCCTATGGAATTTCCTCTAGGAGTTCCTCCGTAAGATCATCCAAGAATGCCAGCGAAAGTACGTATCCAAGAATTCCTCCAGCACTCCTCCGGTCGTTCACGAATTCCTACAGCATTTCTTTCAGGAATTCCTCCGGAAATTCTTCCAAAAGCTCCCCCAGGAATTCCCGCGGAAGCTTCTCCAGGGATCCCTCCGGAAGCTCCTCGATAAATTTATTTGGAAGTTTCTCCAGGAATTCCTCTGGAAGATTCTCCAAGAATGTCGCTGAAAGATTCCCCAAGAATGCCTCCGGAAGTATACTATGGAATTTCTCTGATTTTTCCTCCAGGATTTCTTTCGGAAATTTCTCAAAAAATCTCCTCCAAAAATTCATCCAGAACTATTTCCGAAAATTCCTCCGGAAGTTTCTTTAGAAATTTCTTCAGAAATTCATCAGAAAAATCCTTCAGGAAATCCCTCCGGAATTCAACCTGAAGCTCCTACAGGAATTCCTTCTCAAGTTTCTCCAAGAATTCCTCCTGAAAATCCTCCAGCATTTCCTCTGGAAATTCCTTCAGAAATTTCTCCTGAAGTTCCATCAATAAATCCTTTGGATGTTCCAACATGAATTCTGCGGGAAATTTCGTCAGGAGTCTTAAAATTAATTAGAAGCTCCATCCAGAAGAAATAAGTTTAAGGGGCGATTCAAATATGACGTCCACTACTTTTTGGTATTTCTAGACCCCCTCCCCCCCCCCTCTGTCACGCTTTTTTGTATACCTATCCAGCTTTTTACGCAGGCCATGCTATAAATTTTGCATCACCCCTATCTGACATTTGCTGTGTACACTATAATTTTTATAATTCAATCAAAGTATGCTTTATGTTGTGGAAAAAATATTGATTTAGTCCATGAAAACGTCACATAACCAAATGTTTTCGTATTTGATTTTTACTTTAAAAGTTTTTTCACAGGGTTTAACTACATATTTGATTCAATTTTAGGAAATGCAAGAGTTGCTGAAGGCTGTTCGTATTGTTAAACATGATAAACGAGGTGCATTAGACTCAATTCTATGGACATGAAAACCTTTTGAGAGGACGAGACCTGGTACATTCATGGCCAACGCCCGAATAAACTGATAGTGAATGTTGAAGTGCCAGAACGGTCAATAGAGGCGAAATACCGCAACATTGCTCCTAATCGTGACCAATTAAGCTAAAACCATTTTTACCTCTATCTCGTTGTCACCTTTACCTTACCAATTATCCTTACATTCATCGTCACGTTACGAAATACAGGACAGGTTCCGGAGTCAATTCAAACGAGGATGGTGCTCTTTTGTGGTCAACTGCAGGGCATATATGCATTCAGCAATCGCAACCGTGGTTGGTTACCCTGCGTTAACCTTATGCTACGTTTCAACATGTTCAATTTTCTTTTCCATTCAAGAGAGTTGAAAGTCTTGGACAGAATCGAAAATCAAACTTGGATCTCCGGATCGGCTCTCCAACGCATTTGTACCCATTCTGTACCATTTCACTTGGACTTTGAACAATTGGACTCAACTACTTTTTTCCCCTGTATACGTATATAATTTCACTACGCTCATAATCCCATTCCCTGAAAGGTTTTTTGACTGGTAGTTGTTTCAAAATATACGCCACGTGATTGCCAGCTTTCGAACTACTGGCAAAGCTATCTTTCTATGGCAGAACTTAAATATCGATCAAAACATCCGCTTTGGAGCAAATTTCCTTTTATTTCAGATATTTATGCCAGTTTTAGTTTGTTTGCAGAAAATATAATGGAGCCATCTATAGTGGGAAAGAAAGGAGAAGATTTAATGTAGAAGTTATAGAGACTGTTCTTAAATTGAGACGCGACATTGGTAAAATACCAGCACTTGTCCTACGACGGAGCTCATCGCTTTGAACACCACGAACGAAATTCCTTCTTAGAGAAAGATAACTTGGAGCATGAATATGCACCCTATCAACCAGTCCCATCCAAATCCTGACATCCATGCGCCTTGCATGATTTTATATATCTGAACTAGTACTTGGCAGTATTTTTCTCATGGTTTTTTTCACAAGGCAGTATTGATCCTTGAAATAGAAAGAAAATTAAGAATTTGTTTTACACAGAAAAGCTAATCAGTCCTGGAGTTTCGTTTAAATTTTCAAGTTGAAAATATGACATTTGTTGGTGAATGAAAAATGCATGGCTACTGAGACGTCGCCATAAGTTTGTACCTCTGTTTGTACATAGCATACGTCAAAATTGAGTCACCCCTTGTTTATTTATAGCTAGTGTAAAAAGCTGGATAGTACATGTACTGTCACAAAATCTTAGACCCCCTCCCCCCCTAAAACCTGTGACATCATTTTTGAATGACCCCTAAGTAGTAATAAGCTCCATCAAGGATTTATCCGGAAGTTGCTGCAAAAATTTATCTGGAAGTTTCTCCAAAAAATCAGTCAAAAAATCCAGTAGAATTTTACCAGACTCAGTAGAAAATCCAGGGAAAACTCGTTATACACTCTCGCGTGAAAATTTTATAGAAAATTCTTTTTAATTCTCACAATTTGAATGTTAAAACAATAAACATTATTCCACATCAATAAAACAGGACTTGATTGAATTTGCAAACCTATAGGATTTTGAAATTTCTCGCTGTTAATCATAATTTTAATATTGAAGACATTTGAAGACATTTTTAAACGACTGTGAAGACAATTGAAAATATCATCTGGCATCCCTGTCGGCCACAGAAGGAAGGAAAGAAAAAGAGGAAGGAAAGAAATGGAGTGGTGCTGTGCTGCCAGGAAAAGGGGATCTAAAATTAACTAGCTTCAAGAGAGAGTGAAGATAAAAGTGAATAAAGTGTCGCAAAATGAAGCTCTGTGGTTTTCCCTGCATTTGATTGCGAGAGTTTCTGTCCGCGAGTTGCTTAAGGTGAGCGTGCCGACCCTAAGGCCATTGGTTCAGGGAGTCTCAGCATAGCGCTGAGCACACTTACCCGATAATTACAAATTCCTGAAGGATTTTCAAATTGAACTCCTAAAAGAACTTCCGACATTCTTAGATTTCTCCAAGAATTTCTTTGGGCATTGCTTCAAGATTTTCTTCAGGAATTCCCCCAGGGATTTCTTTGAAAAATCCTCCGGAAACAAAAAATCATTTTTAAATTCCTCCTCAATGTTTCTTCGAAAATTGAAGGAATGAATTTTGAGAATTACTTCAAAATCTACACACTCAGTTTTTATTTCAGCAGCTCGGCAAAATCGGCACAATTGCGTGCCAGCAAAATTTAAACTGATATCCCGGCAAAAATGACGTTTGATAGCTGGGATTCGGCAAATTACTTGCTGGTTCTCAGCAACTTTGACAGAAATCTCAGCAAAAAACATGTTTGCTGGGGCTCGACTGTGCGAATCTCTGTAAATGTTCAACAAATTTCTGAGATCCCGGTAAAAAAAATAAATGTGTAGAAAAATATATATAGCTCTTTTAGTGGAATGTATTCAACCGTCTAAGACGAATTAAGTACTGTCCATTTAATTCCACCAGTTAATTTTCGTTATCTTTCCAGATACGTATTTCGACCACACAGTTGTGGTCGAAATACGTATCTGCAAAGATAACGAAAATTAACTGGTGGAATTAAATGGACAGTACTTAATTCGTCTTAGACGGATAAATGTGTACCTCAGGAGTTCCTTCGGAATCCAAAACTTCCACCTGGATTTTTTTTTTCGAAAATTCTTCGAATCATACATATTGGAATATATTCACGAATTCCTTTTAAACATTCTCCGGAAATACCTTCAGAAACTCCTTAAGAAATATCTACGGAAACTATTTTGGTTATTTTTTCGGATATTCCTTCGAAAATTCCTTCGGGGATTCGTTCTAGATTTCTTTCACAAATTTCTTCGGAAAATTGTCAAGGTTTTGAAAATTCGCGTATAGGGATTTCTTCTGAAGTTGCTTTAGAATTTTTATTTGATTTTTTTTAATTCATTTAAGAATTCCTTCAGGAAATTCATATGGATATTTTTTCACAAATACCTTAAGAAATTTCTTCAGAAATACCTGTTAGCGTTAAACTTAATTCCAAAATATAAAAAACCGTAATAAAAATTAAAAAAAAAACAGGATTTTCTGAAAAGTCCTCCAGAAATTCCTTTAGAACTTTTTCCAGCAAATCATTCAGAACTTTCTGCAGCAAATTACTTAGGATATTCTTCAATTTTTTCAGCAACTCTTTAGGAAATTTATTTGGAAATTCCTCTGGAGTTTTCTTCAGAATTGCCAGAATTTATTTAAACATTTCTGAGGAAATTCCTTTAGAATCGGTAATACCAGCAGAAAATCCTTCGAAGAATTCTTTCATTTTTTTAGGAGTTCCTTTGGGAACTAGTTTGGAAATACCATTTGGAATTTCTTGGAAAATCCCACTTGGGAATCTTTGACTATTTCGTTGAAAATTCCATCAAAAATTCCTTCAAACATTCTGTTGGAAATACCTTCAAGGAAGTATTAAAATTTCTGGAAGAATACATCCAAAAAAATATCGGATAGACTTCAGGTATTTTATATTATTTTAATGAAGAAAAGAATTCCAAAAGTAATTTATGAAAAAAAATATCAAAGGAATTTCCGATGAAAAAATCCTGCATTTCTCCAGACTTTTGTTCAGGAACTTCTCTAGAAATTCCATCGGAAATTTCGAATAAAATTAATCAAAATTGGTGTGACATCATTTTTTTTTATTTTCAGAATAATGTTGGCGCATATAATTAAATTTCAGTGAAAATATTCAATTTGGCGAGTCACGTGCCCCATCGTGCCCAAGTTTAAATCCACTAAAGAACGAGGATACTCAATAAATGAATATTCATGCAAGGGTGCAACGAAAAGCAAGCATTGTGTTTCCTGGGCCTCTTATTTCCTTAGATATAAAATGAAAAATTCAATTCTGTGGGTCATTTTTTTAGTAACGAACAAGTTTGTAGGAATTGTTCACAAGAAAAGCAATTTCACACTGCAAGCTGTGCCTTATATAAAAAAAAATTGATATTCGCCCATAAAGTACATGATAGTACAACATTTAAGTAGTGAAAAAAAGGATGATTGCTCATGCTTCGATATAACGTACAATTCGATATAACGTACAACTTTGAAATCGATATGTACGTTATATCGAAGTTTACCTGTTCGAGTATCACTAGTGTTCAATCTACGAGTTACATCGTAACAATGCCTATGCGATAATAACTTGTGATTATTTACTGACACAATACAAATTGAAATAAGGCTTTTTTCCCGATTCCGAATAAAAATCAGTTTTCAGCAATGGAATTGGATTTTTTAATTTTGAAAGATATGTTGATTTTTTATTCATTTGAATACATTTCTCTGAACTACAACATATTTTAATCACACCCGTAGACCACAAATTAATTGTAAATTTATAATGTATTATTGTAATGTTGTTCGCGTTAGATTACCGTCATCTATTAGCAATAAAAAATAATCAATTCGTGAACCATTTTTTCTTAGTCTTTTAAATTGATATAAACACAGGAAGCAAGTCAAAGCCATCTTAGTAGAAATACCGAGATAAGAACTTTCCAAAACCGAACGCAAAAAGCTTCTTAGCCCTGGATTTACTACACATACAACCGTTGATCAATGCCATACGTCATAGTCCGCACTAGGACAAGTTCAAATTTCAACCCAAACTGATAATGGGACAATCACATGAGAGATAAATATTTTTCAGACATGTATTTAGATTCGCATATAGCATATTAGCTGATTTCACGTATGGAACAGTCGTATGGTAACTTACTACGTAAACCGACACTTCTATATTATCTAATCTGTCGATTAGATACTTTAGGAGGACATCCTCCATTGTCTGTGTTTGCAGACAATGAACTTCGCATATATGTATAATTGCAAATGCTAATCCCGATCAGGATAATAAATAATTTTGTCATTGATATCCTACTCAGTTAACTTGGTGTGCATAAAAGGTAAAATGTTGAAGAAATAATACCCAAATTAATATGCAAAATATTTATTATTATTTGTTTGATGTTAAAATACCTGGGCATGTTATGCCTAAAGTATTTTGCATATCAATCAATTGTTGGTTGTCTTATGCACACCCCAAGTCCATAAAGAGTTGGAGGCGAAACTATAGAATTGATAGTTCCATTAGGATATGGCAGGCATGATTTTTTTATATCAAGTGGATTTTTCAAATTGAGCGATTGATAATGTTGGTGAACAACAGAAGATACATTTAAGTCAACTATCCCTAAACACTTACCTTTATTAACGTCCCACGGAACGGAGATGATTTTTGCTGCGGTCAATACCGACTTGGCTACGTCACTGTAGTTTGCCAAATAATTCCCAAGGATCAGACCACCCATGGATATGCCAGTGGCACCTATTTTGACGTGGGAATTCAGCTTTCTGACATGGCTAACCACTTCGGCCAGATCTTCACTGTTGGACGCACAGTACAGTCGAGGAGTTTTCAGCTCCATCCCTCCCAATCCACGGTTGTTGAAAACAACCGTTCGGATGCCATTGCGATTCGCTGCCATGACCAAGCATTTGATATATTCGGCTTGTGATTCACCTAAGTTAATGCAATGAAACATATTAGCTAAGTGCTAACATCATCGAAAGGTGTATAATTAACGAACCTGTTAATCCTGGCAGAATTATGATCAACGGTGACTCACTATCACAGTCAGTTTCAAGCCAGTCTAGAGCCACCTCGCCGCCATCCTTCAGGGTGAGCACCTCCCGACGATACTCGATGTTAGGCATCATATTCGAACGGATGATGCTAGCAAAAACAGTTTGAGCCCGACTCTCCACGCACCAGAACGTCGGCCAAAACTTCATTTCCAGAATGGGAATGTTCTTGCGAAGATATTTTTTGAAGGGACCATTCGACACGGCTAGGATAGGTCGCTGGAAGATTTAAAAAATTAAGCATTACTAAACCACCTAATAGCTTGAGAACGCAACCGGAAATTGATCTTACCTTAACTACCTCTAAAAGATAGTAAATTAAGTAGCCGACAAGAAATATGGCAAATATGTGCCATCGTGGTAGGTTGGTGAAATAGGCATACAGATCCGTGATCATTGTGTTAACTTAATGGACCCAATAAATCTGCGTAAATTTATCCTCAAATCACCGTTGCATTCGTTGTAGTTGATGCTTTATGAATATTTCGCTCTGTGTCGGAAACAAACCAGCAATCGCTGCGCCGCGCTACCAGCAAGTTATCACGTTGATTACTGCAAAATAAAACGAAGCTTTAGCGTGAAATGCGACAGAGGGATGACTGTTAATATACAGGGGAATAAATTCCAAAGTCATCGCAATTGGACGAACTGCTACCTCCGTCATTAAATCGCCAATAACTGTCTCCAGAATATATTCAAGGGTACTTTTGAACATATTTTTTATTGTACAAAGGTATTGTGTATTGTTTTCTTTTCATGAACAAAGTATGAATAGGGATTCGGAAAACTGCTTGTTGTGCACTTGTCATAAGACGAGTTTATACAATCCCATTTAATTCTACCGAGACACTGAAGACGATCTTACTGTTGAGGTCGAAATACGTATCTGTCAAGGTGGTGGAATTAAATGGGATTGTACAATCTCGTCTTATGACAAGTGAAGACATTCCACTAAAAAGCTCAAAATAATTTTCTTAACGCTTGGTGTGGTTTAGTAGAAACCTGACCATATACAGTTTATTAACGGTACAACTCAGTTAAAAAATGTTTTATAATGTAACGATTTCAAAACGAGTTCTAGGTACCGTCGTGCGGGGCTTCTTTTGACTCCGGAGTCCGGGGACTACTTTGGATATTTGATTTTCTAAAAAAAATCTAGAAGAAAAAAAACAAGACACTCGAATGGTGATAATGGCAATTTGAGAGTAGTTATCGTTGCAATTCTTGTTTCAAAATGTCCAAAGTAGCCCCCGATTTGTCAAAAGAAGCCCCGCACGATGGTACAGCAATGTGGGCAATAAATTTCAATATACGTTCGAACTTATTAGTAAAACTTCTGCCATGTCTCACTTCTTAGGCAAAGAACTATTTCACATCTCATTGTTATAGATAAAACCATAATGCATGTAATTTATATCAAATATTGCAAAGATTTACAAAACTTACAAATGTTTCGTAGCTCTACTTTAGCATTAGCATTAGCATTAGCATTAGCATTTAGCAGTTCGCACAAATTCGTAGGTGGTACAAGCCAAGACTATTGTTTTAGAGTAGCATCACTTTCATCCGTTACCACAGATATTGATTTGGGACTAATCACTAACTCTTAGATGGAAGCAAGTACCTCCAATAGTCGAGATCTGTCCTGGCCACGTCCTTGCGAATGCTGAGGAAGGGGAAGGATGGTTTATTGGACACCTACTTAAGAAAGATGCAGAGAACTCTACGACCTCTCATAGGTGCCACGGGAGGTTTTGGGGTTGTGTGAAAGGTTATAACAGTAGGAATCGTTTTGGTAGAACGTGAAACACAGAATGAACTAAGATAGAAATACAAAGTAGGAAAGGGACGAGCCTGGAATTGAACCCACGACCTCCTGCTTATAAGGCAGAAGCGGTAGCCACTAGACCACCGAGATCGTCTACAAATGTTTCGTAGCTCTACTGACTAGAAAAACATTCCCAAACAATAGGAAAAAATAATTGGTCGGAAATAGGAAAAAATAAGTGCCAATGTAAAATTATCCATTTCCTTGCACAAGCTGGAACATTGCATCCAGGTTGATCTTTCAGATCTTAATCGGCCCCTTGTGGCTTGCTTTCTTAGCTATAATCAATTCAAAGACGCTTAAAACAATCGTGGATTTCCTTAGTTTTTATTTCTTCTTTAAGCGAGTTCACCGGTTCCCTCTGACTATCCTTATACCGATAGTAGTTCTTTTGGGTGTGACCCGAATTCCCACAAAAATGGCAGACAAATTTTGCGTATCTGCGTATTGCGTAGCTTGTTTGATATTCACTATTAGCTGAATCACGGAATGTAACAAAACCACGCGATTCAGCCAAATTTTTAACCACAAGCACGTAATTTTTTGAGCTCCCTTCGTTACAATTTGAAAGATCTTCTTCTTCTTCTTCTTCTTCTTATTGGCATTACATCCCCACACTGAGACAGAGCCGCCTCGCAGCTTAGTGTTCATTAAGCACTTCCACAGTTATTAACTGCGAGGTTTCTTAGCCAGGTTACCATTTTTGCATTCGTATATCATGAGGCTAACACGATGATACTTTAATGCCCAGGAAAGTCGATACAATTTCCAATCCAAAAATTGCCTAGACCGGCACCGGGAATCGAACCCAGCCACCCTCAGCATGGTCTTGCTTTGTAGCCGCGCGTCTTACCTCTTTGAAAGATACTCTGGACAATTTGTCCTCTTGGGCTACGAAGCTGGGTATCGAATTCTCATAAAGCCGAAAACATAAAGCCGGCAAAGTTCCCGCTCTAACTGATGGGTAAGACAATTACTCATACCGTGCTGTGCCCTTATTCCAATCAGCTCCTAATTCCGTTCACACAAAACAAAATAACAAATAACTATATTTATATGACTAAAAATAACTGCATATTAGCTTTGTATTTTTTTATAGTTATGTTTGCGTGAAATGAAACACAATATTAAGACATTTATAGCGTTTAACAATGTGAAAATAAACATATTTTGTTGGTCTTCTATGCAGCCGCCATTTTGACTGTTTTCGTTAATTCACTGGCTAAGAACGACTGTCACAAAATTTAAGTGTTTACAGCTGGAAAATCGTGCTTAATATCAAACACAGCAGCTTTATGTGACATACAAGGTAATATTATAGTGTTTTAAAAATTTATTGACTAAATTTTCTCGATTTGAGATGATAAAACGTGATATTTGAATTGACCGGAATAAGGATACAATAAATTATTTCCGTTCCCAATTCCGTTCTGTAGGTTTGGAAGATGGATCACAAAAAAAGCATCCGTAAAAACATGGTGTATCATCGAGAAAAGGTAGAAGAAGCCGTGAGGATGGTGAAATCCGGAAGTTCTATACGTGAAGCGGCCAGGATGAACGGAATTCCGAATACCACACTGCGCGATAAGATAATGGGCAAGTATTCTAACCTCAGCCCGGGAAAAAACACTGTTTTCTCAGCTGACGTCGAACAACGGATTGTAAAGTGGCTGCTGGACAATGCCAAAACAGGATTTCCGGTAAACACAAATAGATTAGCATCGTGTGTGGCACATCATATCAAAACGTCGTCGCAGCCCAACCCATTTAAAAACGGCATTCCCGGTCGTAAATGGATCAGGCTGCGTCAGGCTGTTCCTCAAACGTCATCCGGAGATTTCGCGGCGAGTACCGAGTTCGCTACCAAAGCACCGTGCTGCCGTCTCTGAACCACGAATAAGATCATGGTTCACCGAGATTCGTGAATATTTTGCAGAAGTAGGGTTATCCGAAGTTTTAAAGAACCCTGAGCAAATATTTAATTTGGACGAGACAGCGGTACGAACAGTTCCAACCAAAGAAATTGTTCTGGCAGGTTCTGGTCAAAAATATGTTCACGCTAAAGTTGGAAACTCCGATAGAGAATCGTACACAGCACTGTTTTGTGGTAATGCTGCTGGACAATTGGCCCCAACGCTCATGTTGTATCCATATAAATTTTGAATGCCAAGCGAAATATGGCAGAGATTGCCAGAAGGCTGGGCCGCAGGGAAAACGGAATCTGGATGGATGAATAAGGACACATTTTTTTCTATTCCTCAGAGATGTATTCTATCCTTGGCTTGTTCAGCAAAAGACACCATTTCCTGTAGTACTGTTTCTCGATGGGCATAAGTCTCACGTATCACCCAACACGACAAAATTGTGCGCCGAAAAGAACATGATTCTTATCTGTCTTCCGCCCAATTCTACTCAAGTAACTCAACCACTAGACGTGAGCTTCTTCCGTCCACTCAAGAGTTATTGGAATCAAGTTTTGGTAGAATGGAGGATTAGTAATAATGGAGAAATGTTACCGAGAAAAGAAATCGCACCACTTTTAAAAAGTGCTGTAGATCGTATGACTAACTTGCCATCGATCTTGATTAACGGCTTTAGGCGTTGTGGCCTATATCAATTTGATCCAGAAGCTGTCAACTATTCATCTTTAATTGGAGGACTTGATGTCATACCACCAAGCACCAACCCAAGTTATGGAACCAGTTATTGCAGCGGAGACCACATTGCCAACAATCTCTTCGCCAGCGGTTGCAGTTGAACAATCCTTTGTGAGTCGTCTGGAATCATTTTTAACGGCTGATCAGTTGAGCGTATTTCAAAGCTGTCGTTCGATCGGAGAGTGGCACGGAGCAGTTTTTGATACAAATGTATATCAAGTGTGGAATAAGTCTAAGGCAAACATATCGTATCCCGAACTGGTAGAGCCCGTATTTCATGGATTCGACGAGGGGTTAGTTGAAGGTATGTATGCGTGAAATAGCATTATATTATGTATTTTATATATTTTCATAAAAATTTCGGCTATTTCAGAAACCAACCAGGCACGAGGTTCTTCAGAAACTTCGATGGAACTTGACGCAGAGAAAGAGAATTGTGAACCACGAAACGAATTTGAGTATTCATTTCGCACTCCCGTCACATCACTGACTACTTCAACTAAACGTGCTAAACGTCATCCGACGAAAACTTCTCCACCCTCTGTGGCCACCAGTCATGCTTATCGTTTGTATGTGGAGAAACATGAGATGGCAAAACAGGATGCAGAAATGGAAAAACAAAAGAAAAGGGAGGAAAAGCAAAGAAAGAAGGAGTTAAAACAGAAAATGAAGAAACAACCAAGGAAACTAAAGGTTCTTTAAAATTTGTAAGAAAATTACATTTAAAACTTTGTTTGAAATGTATTTTTAATAATAATAAAAGTTGAATTTGTTTAAAAAAAAAAATAACGATACTACTATTTCCATGAAATGAAATGTTTTTCGGGTGATTGGAATTAGGAACGCGAATGAACGGAATTAGAACCAATGCCTTTTTAGATGATTGGAATTAGGATCATATAATTTCTCTTATTTGTATCCACTATTAGAACGTAAGTTTATGAACAAGTCTCAACATATTTTATCCATCATTGTACAACGGAAATGCCACTATATAACGTAATTTCAGCTTGAAAATGTTGAACGGCTTTTTTTTTGGGCTCTTAGACAAAGTGCATTGTCTTAGGTGAACGGAATAAGGGCACAGCACGGTAGCATGGCTTCTAAATATCTCGGGGTCCGGTTCGACTCGAAATGCATCTTCGGGAAGCACATTGTGTATCTGACATAAAAATGCCAGAAACGGATCAACTTCATGCGATCAATAACCGGAACATGGTGGGGAGCGCATCCCGAAGATCTTATGACGTTGTATCGAACAACCATTTTGTCGGTCCTCGAATACGGTAGTTTTTGCTTCCAGTCCGCGGCTAAAACACACATGCTGAATCTTCAACGGATTCAGTATACCGCTGTCTCCGTATCGCGTTAGGTTGTATGAATTATTCGACTCATACGATGAGCCTGGAAGTACTCGCGGTACTGCCACTGAAATCGTTTCGCGGAATCATCGCTCCGGTTCCTCATCCGCTGTGATGCTCTCAATCCATTGGTCATTGACAACTTCGAGAAACTGCTCGAACAAAACCCTCAATCTCCGATTCATGAGTATTTACCACTGGTACATAAAGCTGGAGGTAAGCCCTTCTTCTGTAGACGCCAATCGTGCTAACCCGATCAATAATGCATAACAAAATTATAACAAGGGGAGTTATTTATTTCAGAAAAATATTTTAACAAAATGTGTTATAATTTGGCTAGTTATTTGTTAAAATAACAAAAAGTATATCAAAAATCGCTCTAGCCGTAACACAATTGTCATATCAACATTGTAACAAACGTTGATATAATTATCCTGTAAAAAAATCTACTTTCAAGGTAATTGCCTTCATCACGTATAAAAATCTGGTACGCTACCGCGATCAGCAATGCATAACAAAATTATAACTCAATTCTATCAATGGTTGTTAGTTAAAACAACGTGTGTTATAACTAGATAATTTGATAAAAATGTTTTTTCGGCCAGTTTTATTTCATATCAAAATTATAACAACATTAGTTATGTATATTTACACAAAATAATTGCCTACATTTTTTGTAGATATTGGAAAAATGGAGGTAATCATCTTCAGCATAACTTGAATCTACACACTTAAATTTTTTCACCGATCTCGGCTGTGCAATTCTCGGTTTAAGTTCGTTTGCTGAAATATCAGCTGAATGGACGTATGATTACGGCGGCTTCTTCGAGTGCCGCAGTAAACAAATTACTTTTTCCGCTGAGATATCAGCAGAAAGTCAGGAACCGAGCACTCGGCTGTGCGGATCTCGGCAAAAGAATGAAAAAATGCCGAGCGGAACTGAGTGTGTATGTTCGATATTAATAGCTAGTACAAAGTTAATTGCCCACATGGATGGAAATCCGTCGTATATGTCCCCGCTATGATATAGACTACGAAACTTGGCCAAAAAATCATTTTTCGGCCTCTGGCCTCTGCTATTTAGGGGGTCGGCTTGGGAACATTCTCTCCTACGAATAAGCATAAATGTACCAAGGTACCAAGGTATCAAGGGTGAAAGAGCCCTGAAAAAGGAAGGCAAATTAAAATATCCGACTCCGTGGTACTTATTCCTTCTCTCCCTAGTAACGGTACAGATAAGCGATTAAGTCTCCATGGGAAACCACTATTGGTGGTACATCCGACGATGCACTGCTCGCCATGGATGGGCGGTCTATAGACGATGCAATCTCTCCGACTGGCGGTTGCTCATACGTGGTATGATATGATATGAACGGTTCGACAATTCGCAGGCCCTATAGTCCGTTCTTTCCGTCCTTACATCCTTTTACCAGAGTGGCAGAGGGTGCTTTAAGTTTCAAATAGAGAACTTTCGATCAAATGATAATCTGTAAGTATATTTTACTTGACAAAATGATATTCACGTTTGATTCCAAACTAGCAAACGCATCGAATCAATGTCAGTTCAAGTGTGTAGAATCCAAATTATTGGTGCCATATAGAGTTTATACAACATTTACGCGGCCTTACCCTAGGATTTTTTTGGATGGCTATAAGAACTTATGTTAAGAACACATCCTATTGTTCATGATATATAGAGGTATTATGCATCTCGAGAAAATATAGAATACTGCGGCTTCCTGCTGGCTGCTTCTCAGGTAATCGCAACAGTCACTAAACACGACAGAGTCAATAAAAATCTTACCCACCGTATGCACTTGTCATGATAAACACTCTCCATGTACTCAGTGACTCCGGTTGCCTCTCACTAATACAATCGAACACTGCTGTCATTTGGCGAAAAGCACGTGGTTTTGTTTTGAGAGGGAAAATTCTCCCTATCTTTTAACCCGGCGGCTATCTTGACGTCTACCTTCGCAGTCGAGCCTGCGAGAGTAAGACCGCCGCAAGAGTCTAGAAAAAGTTAAGCGCGACAATAGTACCACCTTTGAAACATGTCGACAGATCTTTGATTACGCGTGTTGGGCGTAAAAACTATAGACACTATAGGTTCCATAGACGAGCGCAGGAACGGTTGGGTAATTTCGATTAAGTGTGTTTTTCCACTTTTTCACAGTGTACCACGTGAATTTGACGTCACACGCTCCGTTGCTTGGATTACAATCGTGACGTCATGCTCGTTTGGCTACACTAACTGACAGTTCGTTTGGCTACACTCGCCTTCGCCTCAGCTCGTCTATGGAACCTATAGCACAGACAAACAGACGTAACACTGAGGAAATTCCCTTAGACCATGAGCTCAACGGTCGTTTTAAATTCAACTGCTTGCGAGTTTCACATCCAGGGGCACGCGCATCGTATACCTTTGTATTTGACATCTCACACTAGCGCCTTCTGTTGACATTGTCGTACTAAACTTTGTTTCGTACAACATGCACGTTAGGTGGTGGTAAAATAACTGGGCGATGGATTTTGAAACAAATTGTTCTAGCTGTTACGTCTGTTTGTCTGTGCCTATAGTGTCTATAGTAAAAACCGACTCTAGTGTACACGCGAACATTCCCAAGCAGCGTGCATTAAATGTCGATTTATTTTTGACGCTTGTTGATTTAATTTCGAACACGCAGAGAAAAGTTACCGTTTTGAACTAAAAAACAAAATTGTTGAAATAAGTTTTAAACTCGAATATTTTAATTTAAAAATCAAAACTATGGTATTATTGATTCAAATATTTTTATAGTTGTTTCTACTGCTGCAATTCAGAGTAAATAAATATAGTTTAGATTTAATAAAATATCGTATTTCAACAAATTTATAAAAATCAACTGATTGTTTTTGCAATTTCAGATAATATGTTATAATGACCATTATATGTAAAACTCAAATGAGGTTTATGAGATAAATTATAATACTCATTTAGGTGGTATACTTGGAAGCCAACAGCTTTCATGATTACATTTTGCTTAATGTTCTATAGAACTGTAGTTGGAGTTGCTAACTAGTGTCACAAAACAGGAAAGCAACTCAGAACAAACATAATGTTTTAAATTGGACTTATTATGCATTACCATTGCCAAGTATCAGCCGAATATCCTACATTTTCACATGCATCATATAAAATAATCTGAAAATAGTTTGCCGCAGTGTAATCTTTCGTGATTTGACAAGCGCCTACAATCTTTCCCAATTTTCTAAATTAGATCATAAATGGTAATGAGAAATTATACTTTCGCTTCCGTAACTTTAGTATTATGCCTTTCAATAAATTGACGACTTTTTTAATACAATTGAATATAACTATAACTAATAACTATAACTATAACTTTTTGAACTAAAAAATAAAATTATTGAAAAAAAATTAAACTCATTTTCACTATTTTTAAAATCCAAACTAAAACATATTTGATTCAAATATTTTTATTGTTGTTTCTACTGCAATTCGAGATAATGTATCATAATAAATGTAAGACTCAAAGAGATATATAAAGTCCATTTTAACACTCATTTGGATGTTACAATGTAAAAAGAACCTTCATGATTCATTCTGTTTAAATTCTAGTTGAGTGGCTGCCTAGTGTCACAGACAGATAAGCATCTCAAAACAAACTGCAAGATTCAAAGTGTACATATTGCTATTGCCTAGAAAGCACTTAAGTATCAGCAGATTATTGCACATCTTAACAGGCATCAAATGAAATGATCTGCTAATAGTTTTCCACCGCGTAATCTTCATTGACCAACATCCTCCTCCACATGGCCTGCAAATTTTTAAAAAAAATCATCCAAAATTAAAGGTGCCTTTATCCTGCAGGTTCCTTTTTAAGTTACTATCTGGCGGTTATGTTTAATTGCATTTAAAAGTAACCGCAAACATTTTTGCGCGCAATACAATATTAGAAATAGGCTAATTGATTTCGCATAGTATAATTTTTTTTTAATTGCCCTCCACTTCCCAATCCAAGAAGCTCACTGGGAGCCCCCTGGAGATGGACGCATCTAATTTAATTTAAGCACACACTGGACAGCATAAAACTAAAGAAAAAAAACGAATCTAATAGACAGAATAGAAATTCAATAACAACGGATATAAATCCCAGTGGAACAAGTTTCTTTTAAGGAATTTACATTATTTTGTGAAATTGACATTTGGAAAACATAGCAAATATATTTTTTGTGGTTTTATTTATCGCACGAAGTTTAACCAAATATAAAATAAATTATAATAACATTCAGAATAAAAGTTTGATTACAATATTTTATTTTATTGAATTTAAGAAACGTATTGTTAAAAACCAAAACTTTTCTTTTCGGTTTAAAAATAATATTTATGCAAACAATAAAATATATTGTAAATTCAACCATTTTTATTTTGAATGCTGTTTTGGAATATTGTAGGTATTATAATATTTTTCGTCTAATCAAATATGATTTATTGTATCAACAAATAAAATTATTAGCCGGAAATCAATAATTTTTTATACATAATATTATGAGTTAAAAAAATATTTTTCTGCGTGATAGTGATTGTGGGTTTACATATGATTTAAATTGTAACTAAACATACAAATTTCTTAATTTAACGAGAACTTTTTTTAAATATAAAAATAAAATTTTTGGCCACAATGTTTTATTTTTTTTATTATTTAAGAAAAATATTGTTGAAACAAAAACTTTTCTTGTTGGTTTCAAATTAATTTTTGAATTAATAAAAATAATATTTTGAACGCGGTTTTGGAATATTGTAAAAACAAAAAAAAATCATCCTCCATGATAACAAATTTTGGTAATAAAACCAAAATTTCGGCTAAAGTTCGAATTTCAGGCAAAAAATCTTAGGGGTTACCTCAAGCACTGCCACTTCCCAGGTGACGTGGACGAAATCCCTCCTCCAGAAATAGCTGCGCTCGTAGCCTACAACCACCGACACAACATCCCCTTCGTCATAGGGTGCGACGCAAATGCACATCACACCGTATGGGGAAGTACCAATATAAACACCAGAGGTGAGTACCTGTTACAGTTTCTCTCTTCCAAGAACATTGACATTTGTAATGTTGGTGACAAGCCAACGTTTGAAAACTCCATTCGTCAGGAAGTTTTGGACTTGACTCTATGTAGTCGGTCTATCTCTGATAAAATAAAAAACTGGCATGTTTCTGAAGAAATATCAATGTCAGACCATAAACACATCATCTTCGAATGGGAAGGGGGTCTAACGATGGAAAAAACGTTTTAAGATCCTAAGAAAACTGATTGGGAATCCTACTCAGCTATCCTACGATCCGAAGAGTACATCATAGAAAGTCACATCAAGTCCATAACACAATTGGAAGATGCGTCCAAATCCATTAAAAACAAAATCCTTAACGCCTACCAAGAGAGCTGTCCAACTAAATCAACTAGTTCCACCATGGAACGCATGGTGGAATAAAACTCTTGAGAAGCTTAGGAAAACTGCGCGTAGGGAGTTCAACCGTGCTAAGCGAACCGGCGATTGGAGCCTATACAGAAAGGCCCTGACGAACTACAACAAAGAAATAAGGTCAGCCAAACGGAAATCGTGGATTCTAATGTGTGAAAGCATAGAGAATACACCCGTAGTAGCCAGACTCCAAAAAACTCTTTCAAAAGACCACTCCAATGGTGTGGGTAGCCTCCGAAAGACGGATGGTTCGCTCACTGTAGAGCCTAGCGATACACTGAGCGAATTGTTAAAGATCCACTTCCCTGATTCAATCCCTGAGTCGAGCATCGGCGACCAAGGCACTGGAATTGCTGTCTCAGATCCACAAGAGATCCAATCATGGGTTTCTGGATCTAAAAAAAGACGCAATAAAGGTTGCAAAGGAAGCTTTCACTCGGGCCAGGGTTGAGAGGGCTGTGAGATCTTTCGAGCCATTTAAGTCTCCTGGCATGGATGGAATATTCCCAGCGTTGATCCAAAAAGAGGAGAAAACGCTGGTTCCACCCTTGGTTGAGATTTTTAAGGCGAGTCTGATTTTGGGGCACATACCTAACGATTGGCGTCAAATCCGGGCTGTCTTCATTCCGAAGGCAGGCAAGAGAGATAAAACCAACCCCAAAGCATTCAGGCCGATAAGTTTATCCTCTGTAATGCTCAAAATTATGGAAAAGGTACTATGCGAGTACATAAATCACAAATTTATGAAAGCAATGCCTTTGTCAAAAACCAATTCGCTTATCAAAGTGGAAAATCTACGATCTCTGCACTACATACGGTAGTTCAAAAATCGAAAAACACTTAAAGCAAAAGAAATTGCTCTTGTAGCATTTCTTGATATTGAGGGCGCCTTCGATAACGCTTCTTATTCGTCTATAGGGTCAGCAATGTTGAGGAGAAAATTCGACCCATGCATTGTTACCTGGGTACATGCTATGCTAGCTAATCGGAAAATCTCCTCTGAGCTTAGCGGTTCATACATCACTGTTAAAGCAACAAGGGGTGTCCGCAAGGCGGAGTGCTTTCTCCTTTGTTGTGGTCACTGGTGGTGGATGAGCTTCTAGACAGCTTAGAGAGAAGAGGCTTCGAAGTGGTTGGATATGCTGATGACGTTGTCATTATTGTACGAGGCAAATTCGAAAGTGTTATCGTGGAAACAATGCAATCTGCCCTAAATCACACTTTTCCTGGTGTCAAAAGTATCAACTAGGCATAAATCCTACAAAACTTCCATTATCCCTTTCACCAAACGGAGAAAGGTACAACTGAAACCCTTTTCTTGAATCAAACACAATTAGTTTATTCAAGTGAAGTAAAATATCTAGGTGTCATACTCGACGCAAAGCTTAATTGGAACTCTCATCTCCAATCAGTTGTGCAGAAAGGTCTCAATACACTTTGGGTTTGTTCAAAACCCTTGGTAAAAGATGGGGCCTAAAACCAAGTATGATCATGTGGATATATAAAACCATTGTCCGTCCCAGGACAACTTACGCTTCCCTTGTCTGGTGGCCTAAAACTAATGAGGCTGCTGCAAGGGCTAAGCTCAACAAAATCCAACGCACCGCTTGCATAGCCATCACTGGTGCAGTTCGTAGTACACCCACTTTGGCCCTAGACGCAATGCTTCACCTGCCCCGGTTAGATCAATTCATAACGCTGGAAGCGGAAAACAGTGCCCTAAGGTTAAAGAGAACAAAAACACTGCCGTCGGGAGACCTTACGGGTCACCTCAGCATATTAAATGAATTTGCCATAAATCCCGCAATAGGAATTTGCAGTGACTGGATGGAAACGGTAGTCAATTATGACTTACCTTACGATGTGTTCATTCCTTCCCGCCAGGAGTGGGAAGGAGGTGGACCCAGCGTTCCAACAGGCTCCATAAATCTCTTCACAGATGGTTCGAAAATGAATAATCTGACAGGATCCGGAATCTATGGCCCTACAACAAAATTTCTGTCCACTTAGGACAGTGGCCCACAGTATTTCAGGCGGAAATATATGCAATATTAGAATGCGTGTTATTATGCCTGAGGAGAAAGTATAGATTTGCAAAATATGTATTTTCTCTGACAGCCAAGCGGCACTTAAGTCGCTTAATAACTACACTTGTAACTCAAAGCTAGTGTGGGAATGCATTCTGGCTTTGAAAAACTTATCCATACGCAATCGAGTCTACCTATATTGGATCCCAGGACATACGGGTCTAGAGGGAAACGAGATTGCTGATGAGCTAGCCAGGAATGGATCTAATGAAAGGTTCATTGGCCCTGAGCCCTTCTGCGGGATCTCAGACTGCTCTGTAAAAATGGAACTGAACAAATATATGGTCAGTCAAATCACATCAAACTGGAATGCACTTCCCCATACGAGCCAATCCAAAAGGCTCGTAACGATTAACCCCAAGAAAACCCAACAACTATTAGGTCTCAACAAAGGGATCTCAACATCTACACCGGTCTAATAACTGGACACTGCCCTGCAGATACCATCTACAAAAGATCGGAGCAATCCAAACCTCAAATTGCCGCTTCTGTGACGAGGAGAGAGAAACATCAGAACACATCCTCTGCTATTGCAGTGCACTCACCCAACGTAGGTTCAAAGTTCTCAGCAAGCCCTTTTTAGGGCCTGCTGACATATGGATCTTATCCCCCAAGGACGTGGTTGGCTTCATAAAGCTAGTCTCGCCAGAATGGGGGAGTCACATACTGTAACTCAGGATCTCTATTCATCAATAATAGATGGTCTTGAGTTAAGTCGATACCAAGGTATCTCAGTGACAAACATGTTACTGAGATAACTTGTATTTCACAGCAAAAGGGTATATCACAATAGTCCTAAAATCTGGACGCAGTGATCTTCACCCGACAAACGAGGAAAAAAAAAAGCACTGCCAAAGTCTTAAGGGGTATCACATCAAGAAGCTTGAGAATCGCTTCTCTATAGGATAGTAACTCCGAGATTAATTTTGTTTAACTTTCAAGAGTCTGTTATTGGTAGAAAGGACTAAATACGATGAATCCCTGAATTACCACAATAATTTATTACCATAGAACAAAACGTTACAGTTTTTCGCAAAAATCTGTCTATTGAAAGCACATGATAGTGTACTCCTGACTAAATGAAATTAATCATATACCTATTTAAACTTTTCTAGAGAACCAGTATAAAATTTAAAAAATGAAAAGTTTTGCAAAGTAATTACGAGACTTTAAACAATCATACTTATTTTACATCCCAAGTTAACTACATGAAGCCGATAACGTCTCATGCGATAAGATATAGTTACCGATATATTGTCTACGGAGGAATGAATTGCACATAGGTATGTAGCGGTTTTCGAATTTCCAAAATAATTACAGGTTTCAAGCAGATGATACAATTAACGAAACCCCAGTGATAGAGCGGAATAAAACGGTATGCGTTTCCTCCATTTCATTTATAATATATGTTTAAAATATTTGCACACTCATATGATTAGACAATTGAACATGGAAATTAGAGAACTTCTTTGATGTCATCCTATCTTACTAATGAATGATTAATATTTAATATTATCCGTATGAATGTCTTGCTGACAAAATATCCTAACAGTCCTTTTAGCATACAACATGTTCACATAAACACAAACACTCATTAAGACACAGCTCACCGCAATGGTCATTTCTTCCGTAGAACTATTAATCACTTAGTCACTCAGCTGATTATCTCACATTGGTTTATAAGAATTCACGGTCATTAGGTGCCAAGCCAGTATGGATTAGTTTTCTACTGAGCAATTCTGTTACTCGGTTATTTTGAATACCCTTGCAATAACGTATCTCTCGGTCCAAATAAAATTCCTGTTTGGTTGTTGATAAGGTAAACTCACGTTTTGGCTGATCTTGAAATTGGATTCAACTATTCTTTTTTTTTGCGATGTATGCCGAATGGTTGTCCCACAGACAGAAGCAGCTCTCAATGAGAGCTACAATTCTCGGTTTTGGCTCGACGACTCAAGCGCATGAATCAGACTGAGTCTAATCGGCTGGCCGCGATTTCTGCGGCTCAATAATAAGGCGCAAACCTTTGCCCACCTAGTACTGATGACATCATTGTGGTGTACGTCGCGGTATCGGCATCAATGTTGGTGAGTGAATTATTCAAACACTGATGAAGAGTGCGGAAACGTGATTCAGATAGGTAACGCTAAGCCGAATAGAAATTTCTATGTGGGAAAATGCTTGCTATGCTTCAAAGAACTTTATTATATTGTTTAATGTTGAACTACTAACAATATTACCCGATATACCAAGCAGATACTAAAACTTTGATTGCATAATTAAAGAAAAAGGTTATAATTGAGGTTGCAATGAGTTGCATACACTTTTTTTTGGCAATGAACATAAATTATCTTTAATTTGATTATTGTCTACAATGGTTTCCAAAACACGCAAAATATCTGTTCACGTTCAATTCTGTAGTTTTACATCCGATAATATGTTCAATCATTCTCATTTTCCCAATTCCTTATCAGTGTTTATGCAAATGGGAGAAGCAGTTTAAGATTTAATTTATTATAATAACCATTCAAGTATTGATTAGGACATTCAAATTCAATTACACTATCCAACAAAATTGAACTTTTTTTCGCTCCCTTCAACCATTTTCAATGTACTCAATAGATGTTTTTACGCTGAATTCAGGAACGTATTCAGATTTTCTGTAACACGTCCAGTTTTGAGATAAATGCATTTTAATTCACGAAAGTACGTATTTTCATAGACATTTGGTTTCTCTCCTCTGCAAAGCTGAATTACGTCTCCTCACTTTTAAAATAAAGTTTGAATTTTGTAGAATGGGCCTTGTGGGTTGTGGGAATGCATGTGGGTTGTTGGATTTCGTTTGGCACGTACATTTGTTGTGAAAAACGGAATTTCATTCACAAAAGTACGTATTTTTATAGACATTTGGTTTCTCTCCTCTGCAAAGCTGAATTTCTTCTCTTCATTTTAAGAATAAAGTTTGATTTTTTTAGAACGGGCCTTGTAGAATGCATGTGGGAAGTTGGATTACATTTGGCACGTTCATTTGTTGTGAAAAACGGAATTTCATTCACAAAAGTAGGTATTTTCATAGAAATTTGGTTTCTCTCCCCTGCAAAGCTGAATTTCGGCTCCTCACTTTTAGAATAAAGTTTGAATTTTGTAGAATGGACCTTGCAGAATGCATATGGTTGGTTGGATGATAATTCAAACCTCTTTCTCAAAGTTATAAACCGAAAACCTGCTTTACAGAACAGAGAAACCAAATTCCCATAAGAATACGTAGTTTTGTGAATTTAAACCCGTTTTTCTCAAAAACTGGACGTGTTACAAAAAATCTGAATACATGACTGAATTCAGCGAAGAAAAATCTTTCAAGTACACTGAGAATGGTGAAAGGGAGTAACACACTATTGACTAGTGTTATTAAATGTGCCTTGCTCACAATCACCTTCAGATTCGAAATAACGTAACAAATTCGGTCAAATTGAGTAATAAACAATTGCATATTATTACTTCAAGCATCCAAAACATTTTTGTCAGAGAAAAATAATGAACAAGAAATAGATACTGGTTGTCCATTCATATTCGATTTTCAGATTCCCGTTTTTTTTCGATTGGAGGAACTGATACTAAAATATGATACTAGCGAATCTAAACAAGAAATCAGCTAATTTTTATGTTTGTGTTATTAGAGGAAGGATTAGGAAGTTTTGTTACATGCGGAATCGAAGGAAAACAAAATTCTAAAAATTAAAAATTTTAACGCAGTAGGATTTCTATTTGAGAAAGTGTTTTTGGAGATTCTCTGTTCTCAATCAATATTGCAATACAGTGTTGACCCGATTTTGTCACTCCGCGATTTTGTCTACCCCCGATTTTATCACGCATTAGAATTTTCAAAATTATGAAACTTATTCTTTATTTGCTATGTAAAAAGTTAGAGAAATATTCTGGATTTTTAAAAACAAGTTCTCAAAATAATTAAAATTATTAAAATTTTCTCAATTTACCAAAAATTCTTTCAATAGTTTTTTTTGAACAAAATTAATCAAAAATAGTTCGAAAGCTGTTCAAGTTCATCCACAGTCTTCTCATGAATCCCTTTAATTCCTCTTAGATTAATAGGTTTTCATGAAAAATCATCTGAAAATATTTATCACAATTTGAAACTTTTGAAGATATTCATCAATAATTTCCACTAAAGACCAGAAAATGGGAATTTAGAAATGGGGCACTTTCAAAGGCGTGTATTTTTTTACATTTTGTTTGATCGAAAAACCTTCTAAGAACGGAACAAGAGTTATATTATTTTATTTCATATGAATACCTAATTAAAACGAATCATGCATCGTTATTTCGAAGAAAATTTCGCACTTTTCTGTTCATGCCGCTTGTCAGTCGGCGCACAACTCCTTCAGTCATGATTTTGGGTAGCTGATTCCACCAATTCTTCATTCGAACTATGTCAGCGGTGACTGCTCTCTTCATCTTCAGTTTTTGGTTAATAATCACCCAAAATTACTCTATTGTATGAAACTGAGGACGATTTGATGGATTCAACTGTTTTGGAATGAACTGGACCCCTCTATCGTTGTACCATTGTAGCACTTCCTTGCTATAATGGCAGCTGGCTAAATTTGGCCAAAACTTAAATGGGCCATCATGGAAGGGGAATGAAGGGTAATCCGGTTTTTGACGCAGATGGATGTTGCAGGACCAGGGTTTGCAGAAATCGCTCTCAATAGATAACGAACAACGATAAAAGAGAGGCAAAAACTGTTCCGAATCATAACAAGCCATGATAACAAATTTATCAAACTTGTATACAAGTGCGAAAAAATAGAATCGATTAGGCAGCCCCCACAGAAAAATGGTGATTCTCGCTTTGTTTTCGCTCATTTCGTGTTGGTTACTGCACAGCTGTGTAGAACAAGTTGAAATGCATCATCAGAGCCAGTGCTTCCCGCATTTGGAGCTTTCTAAAAGAAATTTATCATGGGGTATAGCCTCCCGAATCAGAATCAGCTTGCGAAAAAAGTCTCTCGCGGTATGCTACATATCGTAGGTATATGTGCAGATATTATAAGTGAGAAACTTGCTCATGCTCATTCTCTTCAGGGGCGGTTCAAATATGACGTCCACTACTTTTTGGGATTTCTAGACCCCCTCCCCTCCTACCTCTGTCACGCTTTTTTGTATACCTAGTACATGTACTGTCACAAAATCTTAGACCCCCTCCCTCCCTAAAATCTGTGACATCATTTTTGAACGACCCCTTAGGATTCAATCCCTGTGCACAATTATTTTTCTTTTCTCTCCCTGCATGGTGAATATCTTGAAATCATGTTAGATTCTGTTTTTACACGATTTTTTTCGCTCGTATGTTTCATCGTATGACTTCAATTTGCAACCAAAATATTTGCAACATGTTTCAAAAAATCCTAAATAGTTCAAAGAAAAATCACATGGTAATTAATATGCGTTATTGACAATTGACAATTGATGGGCTACAGCTCTTCGATGAACCTACGCCGAACCTCTTCGATGAGCCTACGCCGAACCTATGGAGTATCCTTCTCCAGTGGACTCGATCCTGGGCCAATCGCTTCCAGTCACCCTGAACATTGAGCGCCCTCAGGTCCTCTTCAACTGCAAAAAGCCATCGTGTACGCGACCTTCCACGAAACCTGCGGCCTCTTCCGGGTTCTCTACTAAATATTATCTTCGCTTGACGTTCTTCCGGCATACAAACAACGTAACCAGCCCACCGTAGTCTGCCGTGTTGTATAAGCTTAATAATATTCAGCCCTTTATACATCTGGTACAATTCGTGATTCATGCGACGCCGCCAGATACCGTTCTCCTGTTTACCGCCGAGTATTGTCCACAGCACCTTACGCTCAAACACTCCGAAAGCTCTCCGATCAGCCTTCTTTAACGTCCATATCGCCGTATAAAGCCACCGGAAGAATCAAAGTAGTATACAGCGCGAGTTTTGTTTTCGTTTGCAGACTACGGGACTTAAGCTGGTTACGAAGTCCGTAATAAGCCCTATTTGCAGCTGCAATACGCCTTTTCACCTCGCGGGTAACATCATTATTGCACGTCACTAATGTTCCAAGATACACAAATTCTTCTACCACTTCAAAATTTTCACCACCCAGCACCATTTCGCTACCACCACCACTAATGAACCCACGTTGATTGCCAGCGACCATGTACTTCGTTTTGCTGGTATTGACCGTGAGTTAAATCCTCGCTGTCTCCCTCTTAAAAGGCACAAAAGCCTCTTCCACGGCACGGCGATCAATTCCGATAATATCGATATCGTCCGCAAATCCCAGGAGCATATGCGATTTTGTGATAATGGTACCGCTTCTTTGCACACCAGCTCTCATAATCGCTCCCTCGAGCGCTATATTGAACAGTAGTGCATTCAAGAGTGCATCACCCTGCTTTAATCCATCTAAGGTAACAAATGACGTCGATATTTCATCCGCAACCCTTACACTTGATTTCGATCCGTCCAACGTTATACGAATCAGCCGTATCAGTTTAGCCGGAAAACCATGTTCAAGCATAATTTGCCATAATTTATTCCGTTTCACTGAATCGTACGCCGCATTGAAATCGATAAACAGATGATGTGTCTGCAAGTTGTACTCCCGGAATTTGTCTCAGGGTAAACATTTGATCCGTCGTTGATCGGCCCTCACGAAAACCTGCTTGGTATTCGCCGACGAAGGACTCAATCTGTTGAACAGAATACGGGATATAATTTTGTACGCCGAATTGAGGAGGATTATTCCACGGTAATTGGCGCAATCCAGTCTGTGCCCTTTCTTAAATAGAGGGCGAATGAGGCCGTCCAACCAGCTAGCAGGCATTTCCTCGTCTTCCCGTCTTCCGTATGCGTTATTAGGGCTGACAAAAGTCATCGTCACAGCACGAAATACCACAGTAGCGTAGCGACGAGTTGTAGTGTCTTCATTGCTTTCGTCGTGCAACCAAATCGTCATGACGACATCGAAGAACGAAGACTTCATATCATTATTCTTCGAGCGGCAGTGCCATGCGAAGATTTTCATAAATCCTTTTTAATAATGAATTTGATGTAACGTATTCGTTCTAGATGTTATCGATACATTCGTGTTACCAAAGTTCTTACTATTTGTTTATTTGAGACGCCATTATGTTTTTTACCAGTCCGTCTATTATGACGTGCAATCAATTATGTGTACCTTGGAACACTAGTGACGTGCTATAATGATGTTACCCGCGAGGTGAAAAGGCGTATTGCAGCTACGAATAGGGTTTATTACGGAATTCGCAATCTGTAGTAGCTTAAGTCCCATAATCTGCTAACGAAAACGTTTTGGAAGCAGTCGTTCGCATTTGGAAGCAGTCGTTCGAAACACCAGTCTTCAAACGCGGTGATAGCCACAATGTTGTTAATTATCGTGGTATCACAAGCTCCTCGACCGTTTCAAAGTTATTTGTGCGGAACAATTCTGGATGCTTCTAAAAACTATATATCTACCGATCAACACGGATTTCTGCCCGGGCGATCGGTTACCACGAATTTGCTGAGTTTTACATCGAAGTGTATCTCGAGTATGGAGGACAAAGCGCAAGTCGATACTGTCTGCACAGATTTCGATAAAATCGACCAAGAAATTCTGCTGCACAAGTTATCCCGTCTCGGAATATCTACGCAACTGGTATCTTGGTTGAAATCCTATCTTATGGATCGGCAGCTTCGGGTGAAGATCGCCTATGTGTCAGCGCCTTTCACAAACAGATCTGGTGTACCACAAGGTAGCAATCTTGGACCGCTACTGTTCGTTCTTTTCTTCAATGATGCTGCTTTAGGTGTTGATGAATGTTTCAAACTGGTGTTCGCTGATAATATGAATCTTTATATTGTTGTACGAACGTTGAATGATTGCCAGGCTCTACAAGTATCGTTAACTCTATTTGCCGACTGGCGCCGTGGGAATAAACTGACTGTCAGCGTGGAAAAATGCCAAGTGATAACATTTCACCGTACCGTTTCTCCAATATTGTTCGACTATCATATTGATGGTAAAATTCTTGACAGGGTTTCAAATGTGACTGACCTTGGGATCATACTGGACTCGAGAATGACTTGATTTGCACCGTTCAGCGATAATTTCAAAGGCAACAAGGCAGCTAGGCTTCATTTCTAACGTTGCGAAGGATTTCTCTGATCCACACTGCTGGAAATCATTGTACTGTGCACTCGTCCGTCCAATTTTGGAAACTGTGTCTGTTGTTTGGCACACCCATCAGGTCACGTGGTGCTTAAGACTCGAGCGAGTACAAAGAAGGTTCATACGTTCAGCGCTTAAATCTTTGACGTGGAGAGATCCAGAAAATTTTCCGCCGTATCCTGATAGATGTCGATTGCTAGGTTTAGACACGCTGGAAAACCGACGAAAAATACAGCAATCTTTGTTTGTTGCTAAACTATTAGCTGCTGAAACTGATGCCCCCGATCTTCTATTCATCATGAACTTCCGTGTACCAAATAAATCACTGCGGAATACTACTTTACTACAACCACGCGACCATCGAACGGTGTTTGGACACAATGAACCGATCTCGGCATGTATTCGCGCATTTACGGCTGTCAAAAATTTATTCGATTTCAACGAGCCAACTACAAGTTTCGTAAATCGGGTTAAACGTTTGTTAACCCTTATGCGGCCAACAAAAAAAAACACACGTGGATGGCCGACAGGGTACCCGTGTTCCCATAAATTGATATTCTCATAACTTCAACATTTTTCAACCGATTTGGATAATTTTGACAGTTTTGGAAACAGAAACTCATATACTTTTTGCCCATTGTCAAGGTTTACAGCTTATGCCCATGGTTATAAAAGAAATCTTTGATGTAAGGCTTAAGAGTCTACACGCGTAACCAAAGGCCATTCAACCAGTTTCAAATATGCTACAAGCTCTTTGCGCTTCTTAGAATTGTAGGTGTTCACGGTATATGCTTCAGGTAATGCAAAAATCCCTGAAATGAGGTCTTAGTCATCCGAGAAATCTCTATAAACATTCATTGAAATATCACCACTTGAATTTGAAAAAGGAACACGGGTACCCCGTCGGCCGCATAGTAGTAGTAATAAGTTTTTATTGCTATTATACTGTTTGTCAGGCAGACCATCTATATACATAAAAATGAATTTCTGTCTGTCTGAACCTTATAGACTCCGAAACTACTGAACCGATCAGCGTGAAAATTTGTATGCAGAGGTTTTTGGGGCCGGGGAAGGTTCTTAAGATGGTTCGAGACCCCTCCCACCTTTGGAAAGGGGGGCTCCCATACGAATGAAACAGAAATTTCTGTTTCGCAGTTAATAACTGTGGAAGTGCTTAATGAACACTCAGCTGCGAGGCGGATCTGTCCCAGTGTGGGGATGTAATGCCAATAATAATAATAAGAAGAAGAAGGAGTAGATAACCCGGAAGAAGCCGTAGGCTTCGTGGAAGGCCGCGTACACGATGGCTTTTCGCAGTAGAGGAGAACCTGAGGGCGCCAAACGTGCAGGGCGACTGGAAGCGATTAGCGCAGGATCGAGTCCAGAGAAGGAGGACTAAGTTCATCCAGGAACTGTAGCCTATCATATCAAGTATCAATTAAGTACCAACATGCAAAATGGGAGTAGAGTTGCTGATCGGTGCATTTAACTGGAAAAATGTCCAATTGTTACGTCTGTGTTTCTATCATGTAGTCGAATTTGATCAATAATAAGCATTTATTGGAAGCTTAATCATTGACAGTTTGTTAACGTTTTAAGGTATAACAAACTATAGATGAACTATATGCTGGTCACGCGAACATCAGCGTCATGGAGCGTCTTATGTCTTATGCTTTTACATCAAGTCACCGATAAATCTTTTCAATGAGGTGTTTCAAAGATGTATTTTATTCATGAACCATACACAATTTCTCTGCTACCAGGACGTCAATAAATCAATATTAAAAACACGGTCCACTCAATACAAATATTTTACAGTTTTTAAGGAAAGATTCATTATCGTCACTTACGTATTAATGGATCATAGGTCACGCCAACGTTTATAACAGTTGCTATAACATTTAGAAAAATATCTATTTTAGAAAATGACAACAAAACAAAATATACCTATATCGTTCTGAATGAACTTTCTCTGCACCGTCACGTCTAGTTATGAAACATGTAACGTTCAAGACTTCCCGCAATGTACTACAATCAGGAACTATAGAATACAAATAACTATTTTCTCACTAATAGGAACATCAAACTGCAACAAAATTGTTCTGGATTCGGAAAAACGCAATACGTTTTCACGTGCGGAAATTCTTGTCTACCGTTTCGCCCAATTACACGACCCATTCACTGCCGCAATCAAATGTGGATAAAAAGAAAATATTCTAGAAACAAATTACAGCGACTAAGCGAATATCACGGATTGAACGCTCATGCAGGACTGCTGGTCATCTGCATTATGCTCCTAGAAGAGGAAAAGCTATCACCGACAGGCGGGTGAAAATCTGCCTCTCAGCCACCCACTCAGCACAGCTCACCCGTACATTGTTTGATATTTATGAATGAAAATCACGTGCTAGTTCGGATTATCCCGTACCCAACCGGCTACTGCGAATAAAGGTGAAGCAAATATAGAAATGAAAGAAACAATTTCGGGCTATCCTTTTCCGATTGGGACCTGCGCAGTAAGAACAAAATTGTGACATTTATTTGTACACTACCAAAATTTCTTAAGACAGCGGTATGTAAAGGCGGTTTATGCGTGTATTAACCTTTTGAGACCCACGACGCAAGTGCTCACGCACGCAATATTCTGTAAGAATAATAAGAAATATGAAACTAAACGATTGTCCTTTTTAAGCTATTTATCGAATTTAAATTCGATTCCAGGAATCTAATCTAATATAATCTAATCGAACCCAAACGCAGCCGGTACAAAGAAAGCATCTTGGAAAATAATTAAGTTAGATCAGAGTCTATTAAATCCAAAGTAAAAGTACCTATTTTGAAAAGTGTGAGTATCAGATGTGCCAAGACTTCCTCTGCTAGAAGTGTATTATTTTTTGTAATGAACGAGAAAGGCACTATTACCGCTAAGGTGATTAATCAGGATGTTTTTTGAATGTGAGGAATATCAATAAAACGTAAATCAATGAAAAATTGAAACCCATTTACCTAAAGTGCTATTTTAGACTTTTCTGTGATTTTTTTCAATATCCTAAGGGTTTAGATGTTACACTGAGTTGATGAATAACTAAGCAATACCCTCCCCTTTTCCTAAGAGCATCCCTAAGGGGCCGTACAGTAATTACATAACCTTTTTTTCTGGGTTTTTCAACCCAACCCATGTAAGATTTTTCCCATACAAATCATTTTTTATTTATATGGAACGTAAGAAAATGGCAGACCCCCCCCCTCCCCTATAAGTGCTTACGTAATTAGTGTATGACCCCTAACCCCCTATCTTCGTCTTCTTAAGATAAAGAATTTGTGTTCCAAATTTGGTTGAAATCAGCCAAGGGGTTCGGAAGTTAAACTGAGTTAATCGATAACTAAGCAATGCACCTCCCCCCCCACACCCTCCTTCTTTTCTAAAGACCATCCCTATCTTCGTCTTCTTAATATAAAGAATTTGTGTTCCAAATTTAGTTGAAATCGGTCAATGGGTTGAGAAGTTATGCTGGAACATACATACATAATATAATTATAATAATAGAAAATAAAGCGAACCTGACTAAAGCCCCAAACACAATGTCAGCGGAACGGCTACGGAAACGCCAAATTTGACAGAAAATATATGGGCTAGCTGCAGCGCCGTAGCGTGAGGTTGGCCGGGTTGGCCCCCGCCAAGGGCGCCAAGCTTTAGGGGGGCGCCGAAATCCAGAATTTCATTATGGGAAATTATGGAAAAATATTCTCAAATTCACTGGTTCAAAGTAATTCAGTTTAAAGCTTTTATCAAACTATTTCCATCAGGGACTACTTCCGTAATCAACCGTTGGAATAATTTCCGGAAGGCCCTAGTATCACATCGTCGGCACAGAGTGCATGATCACCTTAATTTAGGAGATTTGTATCATCGCCTTCACTGTCTTATTCATCATTTACCTGATAGAAAAGGAAGTTACATTGAAAGACAGAAAAGGCCATTGGAAAGATACATGGAGATGAGCTTCTGGGGAAGGAGCTCTAGATAAAGACTTCAATACGCTAAAAGAGAAACACAGAGGTGACTGTAAAAAACGCGTAAATCAAATTCATTTGCCTATATATTTATTGTTCGCGATTGAGAAATTTGATCCGTTTTCCAATGATAGATATACGGAAGTAGTGATAAGGAGTTTGTGCGAATTTGGGATACATTCTCCCATTTGATGCAGACAAACTATTAAGGTTCGAAAACGGACCATTGCGATCGAATTTGATCTAGTGACTTTGACTATTCCATTAGAACAGAAATTTGTATGAGTTCAATGGTAAAAAAACAAAAAAAGTCGTTGAATATTCGATGAGCAGTGATTATTTGAATCTGAGTTTTTCTCGTGAGTCTATATAAACTATAGTAAAACTTTAAACAAGGATGAGTATTTGAAATGACGGCACACATCTAACGACATGATAAATACGAGGATCGGAATCTAGGAATTTCAGTAATGAAGTTAACTGACCAAATTCAACGTTGAAAATTTTTTTTCCAAGTTCGTTTATTTGGTAGGCTCAGGCGTGTATAACACTTTACGGAGCCACGTTTCTTTGTGATATGTACAATCGACATAATCTTATTATTAAATTAGTAAGAGAGGGAAATAAGCCAACGTACTCGTGGTGACTCGAGGTTAGGTTTACAATGTTTAAGGATGGATGGGGATTAGGATTCGGGAATCAGGGAATCATCATAATCAAGGAATTTCAGCAGCTCATCCGGTCATTTGGCGTCGGGGACGATGTGGTGTGTCGTCGTGCTCGAAGAATGGTTCGCATGGGAGCATCTTCCGGACGGCCAGAGCTACGGCGCTCTACGGGACAGAAAGACAGAGACAAAACAAAACAAAAAAAAAACTTCGAAGAAAAGAAAAAAAACAAAAGTATTAGACTTTTATGTCAGAGGAACAAAGAAAACTATAAATGGCTTGCATATAGACCACATCACGATCCCCCAAAACACCTCTTATCTCCTGGAAGGGTTGTTTACCTCGGGCCACTAGGGTATCCAATAATTGCTCTCTGGAGACGTCGTTTTCCGAGCAGAACCAAACTACGTGATCGATGTCATCATAACCGGCTCTGCACCTACATAAGTTGCTATCGACAAGGTTTATTCTGTACAGATGTGCGTTTAGTGAATAGTGATTGGACATAAGTCTCGACATCACGCGAATGATGCCTCGACTTAAGTCCTCACCTCTGACCCACGCTCGCCCAGAAACTCGAAGAATTCTAGAAAATAGCCACCGTCCAAGTTCGTTGTGTGTCCAATTTCACTCTGACGGGCTAATGGGAAAAACTCGTTGCTCGAGAATTGTCTATCATAAACCTCACCTTCCTGTGCGCCCACCTTTGCCAGCGAGTCTGCCTTCTCATTGCCGTGGATTGAGCAGTGAGAAGGGACCCAAACAAAGGTAATCTTGAATGATCTTTCGACCAAACCACGCATCTGCTCTCTTATGTTTGTAAGAAAGTAAGATGCGTGCTTAACAGGTTTCATCGACCGGAGTGCCTCGATAGAACTAAGACTATCCGAGAAGATGAAATAATGGTCTACGGGCTGATCGGAAATTATCTCCAAAGCGAAGTTAATTGCTGCCAGCTCAGCAACATAAACCTAGCACGGTTCCTGAAGTTTTCGGAAGGTGGTTGAAGTTACATTGAAAACACCGAAGCCAGTGGATCCGTTGATGCGAGAACCATCAGTGAAATATCTGTTGTTGCAATTGACATGTTCATATTTTTCAGAAAAAATGGAGGGAATTGAAAGATTTCGAAGATGATCTGGTATTCCTTGAATAGCATGTTTCATGGACAGATCGTATTCAATTGAGAAACTGTCATTGGTGAAGTCAACTCGAGGGGGAGTATAACATGGAAGACAAAGATCTGACGATATGTAGTTGAGATAAACTCTTAGGAATCTTGACCGATGAATCAGTTCAAGCATATTATCGAAGTTATGTAAGACAAGTTTGTTACTTGTTCCACATTTGATTAGTATTCTTAATGAGAGCTCCCAGTAACGGTGCTTTAAAGGAGTGACCTCCAGGCTCATATTATGCGTTGAATGCATACAGCCAAGGGCAATACGCAAACAACGATATTGAATTCGTTCCAATTTAATTAGGTGGCAATCAGCTGCTGAGAGGAAGCAGAAAGAGCCGTACTCTAAAACAGAGAGAATAGTCGTTCTATATAGTTTGATGAGGTCTTCCGGGTGAGCACCCCACCATGTTCCGGAGATAGAACGTAGGAAATGGATCCTTTTCCGGCATTTCTCTATCAAATACTCAATATGAAGTCTCCAGGTGCATTTAGAATCAAACACGACCCCAAGGTATTTAGAAGATAAAGATTGGTTGATCATGTGTTGTAAAATGTCATTTGCATTCGTTTGTATAATTTTCCTAGAACTTTTTCCTGAAGGTAGCTATCAATTCATGATGTATGGCGAACTTATAGAGCTTAAATGTGGCTACAACTTTGTCTAACAAGACATTGCTGTAAATATGTGATCTGGGGCGTGGGAGGCAAAATGTCATTCAAATGACATTATGTCAAATGACACGTGACATTTTGGAGAGTTTTCACTATCCAGCCTCATATGTTATATTTAGGGCAATGTACCCTTGGACAAAAATATAGCCCTACTCAAGCGTTATGAGTACATCTAAAATTATGGAAAAAATTCGGCTTCTAAAGAAAGTTATGAACAAATTAGTCAAATGACATGAAGATGATGTCATCATTCAACAGCTTGAGTTTCAGTTGAGCAGGATACCGCTTCTTAGTAAACACAACCAACTGAGTTTTTTGCGGTGAAAACTCGATCCCTAAGTGTCTAAACAGTCAGATTATCCAGGGTACTTTGCAATGGTCCTTGCAAGACAGCTGCACTTGGACCTCTTAGAGAGACCACGGCATCATCTGCAAGTTGTCTGAGCATGCATTGTCCTTCCAAACAATTGTCAATATCTTTAATATAGAAATTATAAAGCAAGGGACTTAAACATGATCCTTGGGGAAGGCCCATGTAGCTAATTCTGGAAGTTGTCAGAGTGCCGAGTGTGAAGTTCATTTGTTTTTCTGACAACAAATTGTACAAGAAATTGTTCAAAATAACGGGTAATCCACTACTGTGCAGATTGTCTGACAGTACTTCTGTGGAAACTGAATCAAAAGCGCCCTTAATATCCAAGAATACTGAAGCCAATTGCTCCTTGTGCGCAAAGGCCAGCTGTATATCTGAAGAGAGCAACGCTAGACATTCGTTTGTTCCTTTACCCTTACGATATCCAAACTGAGTATTTGAGAGTAATGCATTATGTTCAACCCAATGTTCGATTCTTGAAAGGATCATTTTTTCCAATAATTTTCTCATACAGGAAAGCATGGCAATCGGTCGGTAGGAATTGTAATTAGACGCTGGTTTCCCAGGCTTTTGAATAGCTATTACTTTTACCTGTCGCCATTCAGGTGGCACAATGTTGTACTCCATGCAACAGTTGTACAGGTCAAGTAATCGTCTTTTTGAGATATCTGGGAGGTTTTAAGAAGATTGAATTTGATGTTATCGCATCTCGGAGCCGAGTTATTCGATGAAAGAAGAGACATAGATAGTTCCAGCATTGAGAATGGTTCACCCAAAGAACCGGGATCAGTGACTGATTCTCGAAATAGCGGTTCTGCTGGTATGGAATCTGGACAGACCTTTTTTGCGAAGTTGAATATCCATCGATTGGAGTATTCTTCACTCTCGTTGGTGGAAATGCGGTTCCGCATGTTGCGGGCCGTTTTCCAAAGTGTTGTCATTGAGGTTTCTCGTGATAGTCCCTCGACAAAACGTTGCCAGTAGCTACGTTTTTTTGCCTTGAGAAGATTTTTGAGCTTTCTTTCAAGCCTCAAATACTCTTCAAAGCTCGGATCTTCCGTGTTTACGGAAGGCCTTGAAGGCATCAGATTTCTCAGAATACAACTTAGTACATTCATCATCCCATCCAGGAGTGGCTGGTCTTCTTATGACAGATGTACTTGGAACGCGTCGTTTCTGAGCTTCCAGTGCGCTTTGATGAATCAATTCGGTAAGGAATCGATACTCATCCATGGCGGAAGAATATCAGTTGATTCAATACCAATTTTCACCGCCGATGCAATTTTTTGCCAGTCAATGTTCTTCGTGAGATCGAAAGGAACATTAACTGGCTCAGATTGTTGATAGCCACTCTTAATTGTGGTGACTATCGGCATATGGTCACTACCATGGGGATCTTGAATTACCTTCCACGTGCAATCTAATGATAGTGAATTTGAACATAAAGACAGATCAATACGGCTTTGTTGACCATTTGGTCCTATTCGAGTTACTTCACCTGTGTTCAAAATATTCAAATTGAAATCGTCACACAAATCATAGAAAATAGGCGCTCTATAATCGTCATACGTTTCGCCCCATCCAATACCATGTGCGTTCATATCACCCAATATCAATACTGGAGATGATAGAAGGGAGACTGAGCTCCAAAGCTGTCGACGATTAAGAGATGCGTTTGGTGGAAAATAAACTGAAGCTATGCAAAGGTCTTTATTCTTTACATTTACTTGGCAAGCGACGATTTCTAAGCCATTAACAACCGGAATGGGAATTCTGTAGAAGGAGTAGCATTTTTTGATCCCCAAAAGAACGCCACCATAGTGGTCGTCCCGATCTTGGCGAATAATGTTAAAATCGTGGAAGTTGATTTCATCTTCAGAAGAAAGCCATGTTTCACAAAGAGCAAATACATCACAATCGGAATTGCGAATCAAAAACTTGAACACGTCCAATTTATTTTTTAGACTATGACAGTTCCACTGCAGCACAGTGATTGTATCTTGTATGGCCGTATTATCCATCGAAAGATACAATTTCTGCAAGAAGGGGCCATGAAACAGTCAATTGCTTCAGATAACTTTCTACTGTTGGAATAAAGAGGTCAATGATTGGCCTCAATGAATCCGGAATATTGAAAAGATTCAAAAAGCGGTCCACGAGGTCCTTAAAGGATATCAATCCTCGCTTGGACGAGATTCTCTTTTCGGAAGTGCGAGTAGCATTGATAATCCTAGCCGGATGTTTCTTAGGAACATCGGTTTTAGGCAATGGCGGAATGTCTTAGAGCAGCAGGGATCTGCAGTGAAGACTGGTTGCTTCGGGATCAGAAATAATCCCCCATTACCTTCAGATTTTGCCAAGCCTTTATGGCCGACTTTTGTTTTCTCACGGCGCGATCCCGGGGAAGACGGTTGCTTCCTCTTTTCGGGCGCGTGTACCTCCGAAGAATCATCCATATCGGCTGCGTCAGAGTCCGATTCATCAATGGAGATGGAATCATAATAGTCACTTACTTGAACGGCAGCTGAAAAAGCAGTCTTTGCGGTGGCAGTGGCGGATGTGTCTTGCGCTTTAACCATTTCCGCATAAAACTGCTTGGAGCGCTGTACCAACGAGCGCTTCACTTTTTGGGTGCGTTTTCTGTACACCGGGCAAACTTGCAAACCATGGGCAGGATCCAAACCACAATAAGCACATTTTGTGGCTTGTTGCTGACAGGTATCCTCCCGATGTCTTTGGAAACATTTACCACAAAGTGGTTTGTTGTCACAAAACTCGGCAGTGTGACCTAATTGTTTGCAGTTGGTACAATTAAATACCCTTGGTACAAACAAACGCACCGGAAACAACATATTCTCGATATCTACATATTTTGGGAGCATCGAACCGGCGAACGTCACCCGAAGCGAGCCTGACTTAGAATATACCTTTTTGCCGTCTACCATGGCTGCTGAATGCAATTCCTTGCAATCCAGAATATCCACGGTAGACTCCATTGCGTTCTTCAAGCGGCCTTTTCCCGCAAGTACATCCTTGCAAGTCAGGCTCGCTGTGTTGATCACACCTTCTATTTCGACCTCCCGCGAGGGGACATAAACTAAATATTCAATATTGTACGCCCTGTCGCCAGCAATTTCATTCGCCACCTGGTATGTAGGTGCGGTGATGCGTAGTTTGTTTCTGTTGATTTGATTGAAATCAAGCTTCGTAAAACGACGCGTCAAGTCTCGTTTGATGCCGAGAAAATCTAGGCTTTTCGCTTTCTGCCGAAAGTAAACAACCCAAGGGCCAGGCGAAGATGTCTGGTAAAATCGTGTGCGAACCTCTTTTGGTGGCACATCACCTCCCACAGTCTCTGCTTCCATTCTCACCCCGAAAGGTGGAAGGACAATTCTGGCTTATACTAACTTAAAACTATTACCAAATCAGAAAAAAAAAATGAAAAAAAAAACTAATTCAGTTGATTTAAATCAGTCCCGCTCCAAAAGGGAGAACAATAAAACAAAATCTGCCACTTATCTGCGCTGCTGCTGTAGGTAGCAGCAGAAACAATAGCCTGCTTCACTGGCGTCGCCAGAAGCAGCTACTTCGCTCGCCGACAGTGATCGCCTTGGATCCGTAGGTAGGCACCACACAATAGACTCGCACTACCGAACAACACCCGCGATGAGACACAGCACACACGTCTGGCTCGTTCGAACTATCGGCACGGAATGACGTTGAAGTTTATTGATCCAACAAAATCAACCAGTGCTACCAAACCGATACACCCACTCCAAAAATTTATATATCTTGATCAGAATAGGCCCAGAGTTGTTTTTTTTCTTGATACGATTTTGTCCAATCGCTATTAATACCTTCTACCAATTCACTCCAAAGCTGAATTTTATTGAAAGGTCAGTAGTTCTTTCAAACCACCGACCAAGCCACTCTACAGTTGGAGTTCATCAATAGGTCTAATGGCGATTCTGAAGGTCCTTTAATCCACTCCAATGTATAGTTCTTTCTGATGCGACTGGGTCCGATAGCGACCCAGCCACCGACTGGCAGTTGGATTTTATTGGCCTAGCTTGATCCACTGCAAGTGCGTACATTCACGACAAAAAATATAACCGATTTTTATTTTGCCATATATCCACGCAATAATGGGTCTAGTCTTTTTATTAGTGAAATCGTAAAATTCCTAGAAAATAGATTTCTCAAAACGTTCTGGCCTTTTACTAAACCTTACTATTGGAATAATGCAATATGCAGATTAAAGAGGCTTAAAGAATTAATGACGTAAAAGTTCATCAAGTCTACATTGTAGAAAAAATCTTTGTTTTAAACATGCAAGAAAGTAAGGGGCGCCCAAAAACAGTTTCGCCAAGGGCGCTGGGAGTTCACGCTACGGCTCTGCCTTCTTTACATACACGCGCTTTTTCGATGCAAGACAAAAACTGGGTACCTACTGCGTTCTTTAATGCACGCATTTGCCCGGTATATTGATTTTTTTATTGGCCTTCTTAATATGCTTTTATTTATTTATTATTATTTATTTATTTATCATCAGACTAAGGCCGGAGTGGCCTGTGCTGCACATGAAAGACTTCTCCATTCAGCTCGGTCCATGGCTGCACTTCGCCAACCACGCAGTCTGCGGAGGGTCCGCAAGTCGTCCTCCACCTGATCGATCCACCTTGCCCGCTGTGCACCTCGCCTTCTTGTTCCCGTCGGATCGTTGTCGAGAACCATTTTCACCGGATTACTGTCCGACATTCTGGCTACGTGCCCGGCCCACCGCAGTCTTCCGATTTTTGCGGTGTGAACGATGGATGGTTCTCCCAACAGCTGATGCAACTCGTGGTTCATTCGCCTCCTTCACGTACCGTCCGCCATCTGCACCCCACCATAGATGGTACGCAACACTTTCCTTTCGAAAACTCCCAGTGCGCGTTGGTCCTCCACGAGCATCGTCCAGGTCTCGTGTCCGTAGAGAACTACCGGTCTTATAAGCGTTTTGTAGATAGTCAGTTTGGTACGGCGGCGAACTCTATTCGATCGGAGCGTCTTGCGGAGTCCAAAGTACGTACGATTTCCAGCCACTATGCGTCTCCGAATTTCTCTGCTGGTATCGTTATCGGCGGTCACCAGTGAGCCCAAGTACACGAATTCTTCAACCACCTCGATTTCGTCACCACCGATAGAAACTCGTGGTGGGTGGCTCACATTGAGCTCTCTTGAGCCTCTTCCTATCATGTACTTCGTCTTCGACGTGTTGATGACTAGTCCAATCCGTTTAGCTTCGCTTTTCAGTCTGATGTAGGCTTCCTCCATCCTCTCAAAGTTACGTGCCATGATATCAATGTCGTCGGCGAAACCAAATAACTGGACGGACTTCGTGAAAATCGTACCACTCGTGTCAATCCCTGCCCTTCGTATTACTCCTTCCAAAGCGATGTTGAATAGCAGACACAAAAGACCATCACCTTGCCGTAACCCTCTACGCGTTTCAAAGGGACTCGAGAATGCCCCTGAAACCCGAACTACGCACATCACCCGATCCATCGTCGCCTTGATCAACCGTATCAGTTTATCCGGAAATCCGTTTTCGTGCATTAGCTGCCATAGCTGGTCCCGATCGATTGTATCATATGCGGCTTTGAAGTCGATAAATAGATGATGTGTGGGCACGTTGTATTCGCGGCATTTCTGCAATACCTGACGTATGGCGAACACCTGGTCTGTGGTAGAGCGTTCACCCATAAATCCCGCCTGGTACTGCCCCACGAACTCTCTTGCAATTGGTGTTAGTCGGCGGCATAAAATTTGGGAGAGTACCTTGTAGGCGGCGTTCAGCAATGTGATTGCGCGGTAGTTGCTACATTCCAGCTTATCGCCCTTTTTGTAGATAGGACACACCACACCTTCCATCCACTCCTGCGGCAGAACCTCATCCTCCCAAACCTTGGTAATCACCCAGTGCAGTGCTTTAGCCAGTGCTTCACCACCGTGTTTAAACAGCTCTCCTGGTAGTTGGTTAACTCCAAGGGCTTTGTTGTTTTCAGCCGGCCGATCTCCTCCTGGATTTCCTGGAGATTCGGAGCCGGAAGTCGCATGTCCTGCGCGCGTGCTCCTAGGTTCATTACCATACCGCCACCGTTGTCTGCCATATCGCCATTCAGGTGCTCTTCGTAGTGCTGCCGCCACCTTTGGATCACCTCACGCTCGTTCGTAAGAAGGTTCCCGTTTATGTCCTTACACATATCGGGCTGCGGCACGTGGCCCTTACGTGAACGGTTCAACTTCTCATAGAACTTTTGTGCGTTATTAGCGCGGTACAGTTCCTCCGTCTCTTCACGGTCTCGATCTTCCTGCTGGCGCTTTTTCCTCTGGAAAATCGAGTTTTGTCTGTTCCGCGCCCGTTTGTATCGTGCCTCGTTCGCCCTCGTGCGGTGTTGCAGCAATCTCGCCCATGCTGCATTCTTCTCCTCAACTAACTGCTCACATTCGCCGTCATACCAGTCATTTCTCTGATCCGGAGCCACCGTGCCTAGTGCAGCGGTTGCGGTGCTTCCAATGGCGGATCGAATATCTCTCCAGCCATCTTCAAGAGATGCTGCGCCTAGCTGCTCTTCCGTTGGGAGTGCCACTTCCAGCTGCTGCGTGTAGTCTTGGGCTAGTCTACCGTCTTGTAACCGCCCAATGTTAAGCCGCGGCGGACGACTCCGACACGTGTTGATCACCGTCGAGAGTTTTGAGCGCAGACATACTGCGACGAGGTAGTGGTCGGATTCAATATTCGCACTGCGGTAAGTGCGTACGTTCGTGATGTCGGAGAAGAATTTACCGTCGATTAGAACGTGGTCGATTTGGTTTTCCGTTACTTGATTAGGTGATTTCCATGTGGCCTTGTGGATATTCTTGCGGGGGAAGAAAGTGCTTCGGACTACCATTCCGCGGGAGGCTGCAAAGTTTATGCATCGTTGGCCGTTGTCGTTCGATACGGTATGCAGACTATCCGGTCCGATGACCGGTCTATACATTTCCTCCCTTCCTACCTGAGCGTTCATGTCACCGATGACGATTTTGACGTCCCGCAGTGGGCACCCATCGTATGTCTGCTCCAGCTGCGCATAGAACGCTTCTTTCTCGTCGTCGGATCTCCCTTCGTGTGGGCAGTGCACGTTGATGATGCTATAGTTGAAGAAACGGCCTTTTATCCTCAGCTTGCACATCCGTGCGTTGATTGGCTGCCACCCAATCACGCGTTGACGCATCTTTCCCAGCACTATGAAGCCGGTTCCCAGCTCGTTGGTGGTGCCACAGCTTTGGTAGAAGGTAGCCGCTCGATGCCCGCTTTTCCACACTTTCTGTCCTGTCCAGCAGATTTCCTGCAGCGCTACGACATCGAAGTTGCGGGGATGTAATTCATCGTAAATTATCCTGTCGCAACCTGCGAAGCCTAGCGACTTGCAGTTCCATGTTCCAAGCTTCCAATCGTGATCCTTTATTCGTCGCCTTGGTCGTCGCCGATTGTATCGAGTCGTATTATCTTCTATGTCGTTCGTAATAGTTGTTTTTAAAGGCGGCTTATTGGGCCTGCGCAAACCTCCTGTCTCGTCGGAGGGCCGTCGTGTCAGGGCTGTTTAGCGTCCCACCTAACACCAGGACTTGGGCTTGTGCGCTTTGAGCGGCACACGGTCGCTTTGGCGGAGCCTACTTGCGGATACATGCAGCTTTTAATAGAGGTTTAACAGGGCCCACTGTCAAACCCCACCACATCCTAGGCAGGCGCCACAACTCGCAGATGGCCTGGGGAGGGATCGTCAAGCCCTTGGACAAAGTCCCTGCTGACCCTGCTGTATCTTCTTTATATGCACGTATTATTTATGTTGGATTGGCCTTCTTTATATTATGTATTAGGCTAAAACTGGGTTCTGACTTCTTGAGCTGCACGCATTTCCCGGTATATTAAAAAATAGTTGAATTTGCCTTCCTTACATGGGCGTGTCATCCAGGTATGAAGCAAAAACAGGGGTTCTGCCTTCTTAAAATGCACACATTTGCCCGGTATAAGGCAAAAACTGGGATCGAGTATTCGAGTTTCTTCGTATACAAGATTATTAAAAGCTGTATGTTGGCGAGTGAATTTTTGAACAATGTACAAGAAGGTTGATTTCAATCGACGTCAGATGCAATAAAAGTGTATCTAAATGTGCAGCGCAATGCAGCTGTCATTGCGTTTGACATCAGTTTGAAGTTTAGCGGTCCGATAACTGCAAAAATGTTGCAACTATCGATTTGCAGTTAAATGACTTGCAGTTATCGAACGTCTACTGTATAGCATTCGTTCAATGACATTTATTTATATGAATAAGTTTTTAATTCAATGATTATTGAATGTGAACGAGGTAAGTAATGCACAACATTGTTCAAATGTATCATACACATGCCAATCTTCTATTTCAAAGGAAACAATTTGGTAGTGAAATTTTTTTTACAATGTATCGAAACATTAAAGTTCAAAGAAGGGTGTATTTCCTGCATGATTCTATGCTTATAAGTATGCTACTGATTCTTGTTAATCTTGTTACACTCAACGCACTGCTGGCTTAAGGTGATTATTTGTATTTATTTAGTAAATCCAACTGACCACCAGGGTCTTATTGAAAAACTTATAACTAAAACATAATAAAGCTCATTATGGAACGTACACACGGTCAAGCAGTTCGACCAACATTGACTCCACCTCCCGTTTATTCAAACATTCATCAATTTTTATCAACACCGACACGAACAATCAATTTATTCGACCAACAATATCACACACGAACGACCGAAGCACCAACTCGAGCACCAACCATCAAAAATATATGGGGGTTTGTGCAACTTCACTACAAATGCTCAAACATGTACGGCGAACCTTGACTCCGCCCCGACAACTCAAACCAAAATCAATCCATTTTAATTTTTTCCAACCGAGCCGCCAACTGTCAAATGGTTGTTCGAACAACTTCACACACGTTCCAACAAAGCAGCAACCGAAGCGTTTTCTTGGGGGTGGAGTCAATGTTCGTCGAACTGCTTGACTGGTGTGTACGTAGCATTAGAAACAAATAGACCTTTCCCGTTAAAAATTATTATTTGCTTAAATGATTCCTTTATTTTTTTGGAGATACTTTGCTTAAGAAACCACTATTTTTTGGAGCCCGCAACTATTGAAAAACAATCAAAACCAATTTTTTTCACTATTTCACCCTTGATTCCCCATTTATTTTTCTCCCCACAAATGCCGCAGTACCCCTTTTTCCCCAATGCATACGTGGTGAATTTTTCTGTTTTTTTTTTATTTACGAGACATTTACGAACGATCGAAATTTTGCGGACTTTCATCCGAAAAAACGTGGGCGATTCTGTTTGTTTTCGCTAGATAATCCAGACGATTTGTTTGTTTCGGTCCAGTCCTGGGTTTCAGATGTTCTTCGGTTATAGTTTCATCGGTTTTGCGCGAGAATTCATTGTCCGGAGTGATTTAACAAGCTGTGCATTCATCGGGGTTGGGGAGGGGGGGGGCTGGTCAAGGAAAATCAAAATTGCGAGGATCTAAAGCAGGCGGGTGCTAAGGTGACAAATATTTGTTGCCTCAAATCAAGCGAATGCCGACGGCACTAACACTACGCCGTAGTGTATGAAAAATAAACACTGCAGTGAGTTAGAATGTTCTGAAACGCACAAAGTTTGGATAATGCCAGAAACAACTGTTTCTGCTCAGCACAGAGTTTCTTCTACCAACATACTTATTTATCTGCATATTTCGCGCGTACGGAATAAAGTGAAAACACTACATTTTTTTAGATTTGGTGTATTTTTGTTCGTTGCAATCTTTAATTTAATATGTGCTTTCAACACCACTCTCTCTTGTAAAAATGGTAAACAATACAAATTTTCACAAATACCACGACAATTTATGTAAGTATATGAGCATTTTGACATTGGAGTATAAATTTATGCGCCAAATAAGAGGGTACTGTCATACTTGCCAAACTCCATATGAAAAAAATTCGTTGTCCCCCCTCTGATCTAAAGCGATTCCATACACGCACAGCTGAAAGTATGCTCTTTTGGGCAGAAATACACTCTTTTGCGGGAGAATGGGACTACCCACAAAAGGAGTAAAATTTGATGCATAAAAAGGATATGTTTTACACACTTTCCTGTTTTTATGCATAAATTTTAATCATTTATGAATAAACTATAGTCATAATTGTGCATAATATTTATTCCTTTTTGTGTGTAGTCCCATTCTCCCACGAAAGAGCGTAGTTTGAAGTCATAATTGAATACTTTATAGTCAAAAGAGCATACTTCAAAGTCTTTTGTGTGTAAACTTTTTTAGCAGTGTATCGACTGACATGGAAATACAGAAAGCAACATTCGGAATGGAACCCACGATATGGAAAAGCACCGCTATTATTGGTCTTTCTATTGGTACCGTCGAGATGACCGGTTTGACTATTGATCTTGTAAGTGATTAGAAACCCATATGTAGAAATACAAGAATCTAGATAGATAATATTTTTAATACCTATTTCTAGGTATTTCCAACAGCCATTACTCCCAATAAAATCGTGCAATAACAATCCTATTCGACTAAATGCTGATGTCATATTAGAAATTTGGAGACAGTACTCGTCGATAGCAAATCCTTCCGCACGCGATGGCATATGAGCAAGTCAAACCACCTTCCTTTTGCCAGTGGAGATATATCAGCTTCCACACTGATATTCTTCCCTCCACCTTCATACGGGAGCTTGGCAGAAGGAAGGTCGTGTGATATGTGCCATCACAAATATTGCCCTCCGCTCGCTTTCAAATCGACTTCTATAAAAACATTCTTCATGCTTGCCGTATCCTAACGGAACTATCAATTCTATACTTTCGCCTATAATTCTATCATGAACATGTACGTCCAAGTTTGGAAGATGATATTAGCATTTCCATATCATTGTAAATCGTTTAACTTCACGTAGAAGTAACACACACGAAATCATTAATTTAGTGTACATTATATGGTGAAGTATCATTATCAACTATTCCTAAAAAAGAACTGAACCTTTCGCGAATTAGTTGACGTGACAAGTTAAAATCAAAAAGAGATGCAACTCTGTTGAATAGTCTATGAAGACCGCCGATAGCACCGAACATACCGTAGTTCGTTCGATGCATAGGAGCCCCGAACATCGAACTATTCCTAAGGGATCGGGGTTGCACGTGGTAGTTAATTTGTTCCAGAAGGGCACTCGAGTCGTCCTTGTAGTAGATCTGCTATCAGTAATGCCCTCGTTGTGCTTCGGCGGACGGAAAGGGGTTTCAGATCAATCAAATGGCAACGGCTTTCATAGCTTGGAAGACGGAAGGGGTTTTGCCACGGTAATCTGCGCAATGCGAATCTCAGAAAACGACGCTGGACGGATTCAATTCTTTCGGCGCCATTATTATAGTGTGGAGACCAGACGACCGAGCAGTACTCCAGAACGGAACGAGTCAGGCAACAGTACAACGACTTTAGACAATAAATGTCCGTGAATTCTTTGGCAATCCTGAAGATGAAACCTAAAACCTTTGATGCTTTGCTGAAAACGTAGGAAACATGCTGCTTAGGCTGAGAACCATTCAACCGATTCGTTTAACTTTTAGTTAAAATTTGACAGTTCGGTGGTTATTTCGCCGTGGTTAAAAATAACCCTGCTCCGGAGCATGGTTATATTTGACAGTTCGATAGTTAAACTTTGTTCGCGAGAAAATTGGCGCCAAATCCATTTCGTTCCGAATAACTATCAATCTGTCAAAACTCAAATGGGTCGGCTTCGGAGTAAAATTTTAACCACGATGGGAAAATAACCATCGAAGTGTCAAATTTTAACTAAAAGTTAAATGAATCGGTGGAATGGTTCACATCCTTAAAGGTGAGTTTTGAGTCTAGAATAACTCCCAGATCCATAACTTGATTGACTCGTTCAAGTTCTGTGTCATACAAGATATACTTGTGAATTATTGTTTCCCTTTTCCGCGAGAAAGAGATTACCGAACATTTATATGGGTTAACATCCATTCGGTTAAGCACGCACCAACTTGCAAAGGCATCCAGTTGGCGTTGAAGAGAGTGACAGTCTTCAATGGAACAAATTCGGAGATACAGTTTGAGGTCGTCTGCATAGCAGAGCCGTGGTCCTTTGATTGTTAGAATGGCGTCGTTGAAATAGATCAGAAAGATCAGTGGTTCCAGGTGACTACCCTGAGGAAAAATGGTTCGACTGATGATCTCCAATAACCACGGTTAAATACGACTGAAACCATTGCAAGAGAGAACCATTGATTCCGAGACAATCCAGTTTAGCAATAGCTATGCGATGATTCAATTTGTCAAAGGCTGTTGTTAGGTCGGTATAAATAACTTCCGTTTGAGTGCGATCCACCACGCTGCTGTTGATGTAGGAGGTGAGGCCCAAAAGATTTGTTGCCGTGGTACTTTCAGTCATATACCCATGTTGGTCGTCACTAATGTATGGTTTACCTTGAGCTAGTAGAGGTTTCATGATGAAAAGCTCGAGCAACTTGGCAACAGCAGACAGAGAGGTGATACCACGGTAATTGGCAACATCCCGTCTGTTACCTTTCTTGTTAACAGGGAACATGTATGTGCGCTATCTTCCAACAAGACGGAAAAATTCCTGACGTAATCGAAAGTTGGAAAACATGGACTAACGGAGTAATAATGCCATCGATGTGCGTTTTCAGAAATACGGAAGGAATTCCATCTGGTCCGGGATTGTAGGATGCTTTCAGTTTCAATGCACAGCTTCGCGAACTATTTCAACATTGATATCAACCATGCTCATAGCTTGGCCGGAGATAGGAACGGAGCTCATAGCATTTCGTATTTGGTCTTCAGATAATCTTTAATTGCTGAAAACACTGGCGAATTTTTCTGCAAACAGTCTACTGATGTCCTGAGAGTTAGACGCCAAAATTCCGTTAAGCGTCATTCGCGAAGGAAGGCCAGATTCATTACGTTGCTCTTCTACGTACTTCCAGAACTTTTTAGGATGTGTTTTCAGCTTCCTTTGCAGTCCATGCTGATACTGCGAGAAGCAACTTTTGGCAGTCCGTTTGTATTCGTGATTGATTTGTGCATAGTGCCGTTTCAGTGACAATGTACGGTACTTTGAGAACTTCCTTAACGCTGCTCTTTTATACGACTTCAGTCGTCGCAGACCACTTGTTTGCCACGGTGCATGGGGAGGGTTATGCTTCACTATTTTGGGAACATGTCTGTCAACCTTTGGAGTTCAGTGTAGGACCTGTGCTGAAACCTTTCAGCACATCCTGAACCACCTTAGACTGCTAGGTCGCAATGCCCCGCCAGCCTTTGGTGACATAGTGCAATCTGCCAAATAGTATACTGATAAGACAAAATCTTGTGTATATGTAAAATGTAATAATCTACAACATGTAGCTTTTGTCAAATCACACCAGTGATTATTGATTGTTTCACTAACCCTTTCTATATCATTGCTAGGTATCAAATGGAATTATATTTCATAAGAAGTAAATTTAAGATTGGATACTTTAATTATTGATTGTGCTAATTTACATCATTCTGTTTTAGAAAGAGTTGAATGCATGTCATTGCATATCATAATTAAGGTTATACTCAGCTTTTGGGATGTCCGCCTCCAACTTGTTGTCCAGATTGTGGTTTCTTCGGTTTCTTCAACAGGATGTCGCTTGAAATAGAGTTAGTGAAACATAGATGGCCACATAACCATTTGTGGCCAGAGTAATTAGTTAATTGTGCTAAATGGGGTGAAGTATACAAATAATAATATTACAAACATCACAATAAATATCAAAAAAATAAAATAAAATGGAATGGGGGCAGGCTGGTGAGTAGGTAATGAGTCCGGATTGAAGAATAAAGGAGGAAAGTGTTGTCCGCTTCGGGCTCTAGTAACTGCTATAGAACCTATTTATTAGAGAATAGTTGATTGTAGAAAGAGAAACGGCTGTATTTATAGACATGATAGATGGTCAGGCAGTTTGGAATTGATATGATAGAGTCTATAATTGTTTGGAAACTTTTGAGATAAGTTCGTGGTACGTGCAGTTTGGGATTAGTATGATCACGTTGGTGTAACCCTTAAACGCCATAATCCATTCAGTTCATGTTTTGATGGTCGTTAACTCGGTTCTCATTGCGCGCGCGCTAAAGAAAATCTAGGCGAATTTTCCGATTTTTCGCGATCGCGGCGGTCGTAACCTCTCTGTGCTAGTTCATAAAGTACCGCAGAAGTGATCCACAGTGAAGGTTTAACTAAATTCGGTGCAAAAACATTCGAAAACGCGAGTTTATTCTGTGCTCCACGTGCCTCGAGAAACAAAACAACAAGTAACGGGTGACGTTATTTCGTTCACTCTTTTGGCAGTGTGGGTTGCGGTGTGCCAGAAGGAAACTTTCTAAAAAAAAAGTGGTGCTAAGTTTTCGAAAATACGGAAAAACATCAAGTAGTCAACTGACGCATAAGGTGTACTACAGTGTGTCCCGCAAGTGTCTGAGCACAGTGTGGAACAAAATTTTGTGAACACCAACGGAAATATCGACGTAAAGACATACGTGCATTAGGTGCGAATACTCTTGTGAACGATATCCGTCCCGTTCTGCCAGCATGGCGCTGGCGAACGGCCAACACATCCGCCCGGGTGACCCAGGGGATCCCGGTGGTAGCAGCAACTGGATCAACGGAGATTTCACTGGACCACGCCTACCGGACCACCGTTTATGGACCCCGATGGTACCGCAGGCCCCCTGCAGTACCTCAGGATGGAGGCAACCAATGGCCCAATGCCACAAGACCCCTTCTTGTTAAGGTTTTCCGTCGAAAAATTCCTGGGAACCCCCATCGACGGAGCCTTCAAGGAGAATCGTGGCATGAGCTACGTCCTGAAAATACGCAGCAAGGCACAGTACGAAAAGTTATGCACGATGCAGAAGTTGCACGATGGTACAGTCATCCATGTTTCCGCACACCCCCAACTAAATAAAAGGCAATGCGTTGTGACAAACTTCGATTCCGTCGGCTTAAAGGACGATTATCTCCAGAAGCAGCTGGCGCCTCAAGGCATCATGGAGGTTCGGCGCATCCAACGTCGCATGCCTGGCGGTAATTTCGAAAACACGGCTACGATTATCCTTACGATCGCTGGAACAGTCATTCCCCCACATATCGACTTTGGCTACACAAGATGCAGAACCCGCAACTACTATCCGTCCCCGATGCTGTGCTTCCGATGCTGGGAGTACGGTCACACCGGCAAGAGATGCACACATCCATCCGGAAAATGCAGTCAAGTGCACGAAGAGGATCGTGAATTGGTCCCAGAACAAACCCCATCTACCGACCAGGCCTCTTCCCCCGCAACTGTCGCACAGGTACAACGTTCCGAACGATCGCCCTGCACAAACCCGACCTACTGTAAATTGTGCAAGACCGATCAACACGCAGTATCAAGCCGTAAGTGCCCGGTATACGAAAAGGAGGTTGCTATCCAACATCTCCGTGTGGATCTCGGCATCTCGTACCCACAAGCCCGCCGGGAACACGAAATTCGAATCGGAGCCACCAACCGGAATCCAAATGCGTACGCCAATGTAGTCGCCAACAGCAAGGACACCGAAATCGGAGAACTGAAAGCCATGGTCGCACAGCTCCTTGCCGATTCCAAGGCCAAGGACAAAAGGATTGCGGAAATGGAGAAAGCACTTCACCACAAAAGCGTCGGCGACCGAATGGACAAAGTAAAGGAGCACGGAACAATCGAGGAGTTGGTTAGGCAGATTGCTGAACTTTCAACCACAGTGAAGAAACTGCAGACTGACCTTGAAAAACGGGATGAATTGATTGTGAGGAAGGATAAGACGATCAGGAGGCTGATCAATCAGGCTGACTCCATTGCCCCGCTGCTACTATGTCTGATGACAGTAATCGCGCTCTCATCTCACAATTCACCATCCCTGAAACGCCGCAGTCCAGACAAGGTATCGCGCCTACAACCGTAGAGAGCATAGAAAAATGGTTCGAAAAACACATGTCCGAAACGAACGAAGCCACCGCACCAGCAAAAGGAAAGAAGAAAAAGGCGAAGTCTCAAAAGAAGAAAACTTCAAAATGCGAAATTTATTCTGACGAAGACACTACGTCCACTTCCTCTCATCAATCGAAACGGACACGATCGACTACCAAATCCACCACCAGCCACGACTCCACCGGCTCCCCCAACGCTAAGCGAAAGGCGAAAGCTAATAGCTCCGCGGAGTCGATGGATCTCACCGTTTAAATTCGAACCAATCGCTGCTCAGTCGCCCTAAAAATCTAAGTGATTCAAGCAAGTGAACCCATTTTACTCTTCTCTTCACCCCTCCAGAGAATTTCACCACGCCAATGGTACAGGAAATGACTGAGCAAGCTACCTCTACATCCAGATGTCCAACCCCCATGTCAAACCCTGACGAAGAAAGTGCCGTAGGTAGCCGAGGCGCCGGCCGACCAGACGTCTTTGCCCAACTGGAACGGCCGGGTCGACTTCGACGCCTGCCGGACGAAGATGGCAAACAGCCGAAGATCCCAACAAACCCCCCCAGTAGCCTTGGCCCCCTCAGTGCGGAAGTCATTGCCTCACCGGAACTGGGGAACACCCCTTGGCGCTGGGGGCAAGTTGGAAGCGGGACGCATAGAGGGTTTCACTCCCTATCCCCCGATGAGCTTCAAGAAACAGGATTTGCAAGATCGGCCCAGCACTGGGTGAAGCTCGGGACGCTCATTCCCCCGAAGGACGCCGCTAGGATCAAGCATGGGTTTTCGCAAGACCAACCATCGAATCGCCGCACGCCCAACACCGTAGCACCATTCTTTGTTACTTCTGACATCAATAACGGCAAGCTAACTACCCATAATAGCTCCGTACGGGCATCGTCTTCTGCAGGTGACACGCTGTTACCTGTCACGAGGGAAGCTCCGCCTTGCTCGGATCCCGACATGAATCTCTCTACCCCGAGCTCCGAAGGGACTACCCACAACATTCCCAGACCGCACCTGAGGAGGAATCCATACCGAAACTGTCGCAATCTTTTGACACCGGCGCCCGCAGCGTCTCCCTTTGCTCCTCTTTCACACGAAGAGGCAACGGATGCGAACGTCTACGATGTCCTACACAAAACTCGCTACGGACCAACAGCAGTGATCAAGCCTGGCAACTCCAAGACTTGTACTAGAGATCCAGTAACCCCAGTACCAGCTGTACCCTTCAAACCCAGTAGCGCACCTGTCGGGGGGCTACAGGGGCCTACACTCAACATTTTTCCCGCAGCTCCTTCACCTCTGCCAGTAGTGGGTCCTCCACCAGGGCCTGCGCTCGGTGGAGCTCTGTCGGGGTCTGCCAACGGTGCGACGTCTCGCGCCCAATCAACTTTCGCAATCCAGTGGAACATGAACGGCTTCTTCCACAATATCGCGGATCTGGAAATTCTGGTACAGAAATATCAGCCAGCGGTACTCGCTCTTCAAGAGACGCATAGGGCCACACCATCCGCCATGAATAACACCATGGGTCGCAAGTTCCGATGGCACACCATCACCGGAGCGAACATTTTCCAGTCCGCTGCCATTGGAATTGCCGCGGAACTTCCAGCTCAGCCAATCAGCATTAAATCGGACATTCCGGTCATCGCCGTCCGAATATCATGGCCATTTCCGCTCTCGGTAGTATCATGGTACTTACCCAATGGAAAGTCGGACAACTTCCGAAACCGTATTGAAACAGTGCTGGATCAAATCCCCCAGCCAATGCTAGTCCTTGGTGACGTAAACGGACACCACAAAGCTTGGGGCAGCCGACGCTCCAACGCTAGAGGTACCACCATCACCAGCATTGCCAGCGAGAGGAACCTGACGATCATGAACGACGGTTCATCCACTTTCTCTCGTGGCCAAACAGACACCGCTATTGACGTCTCGCTTTGCACAGCCTCTGTGACAAGCCGCTTTATGTGGTGCGTGGAAGACGATCCCATGGGAAGCGATCACCTCCCTATTCGATTAGAACTGGCCAATACCATCACTCCAAAAACTACCAGGCGCCCCCGATGGCGCTTTGCCGAAGCCAACTAGCCGGAATTCCAGCTAGTACTTGAGGAGGAACTTGACCGCCAGCCATCCATCTCGATCGAGGACCTCTCCATAAGGATACAAAATGCTGCGTCGGATACAATCCCGAAGGCATCTCCCAATGCGGGTCGTCGAGCCCTGTACTGGTGGAGTGAAAAAACCAGGCAAGTGGTAAAAGCTCGTAGGAAGGCGCTGAGAGCCAACAAAAGGGCCAAAAGGAAAATGCCAGAAGATCACCCGGATAGGACACAAATTCTAGAATTCTACCGAGCAGCTCGCAACGCATGCCGCAAAACCATCCAGGAGGCTAAGGCCAGTGGCTGGACGGAATTTCTGGACGAGATGAATCCCAACCTCTCGTCTTCAGAGCTCTGGAGGAGAATAAACTGCATCCAGGGCAAAAGGCGCATGAATGGTATGGCCCTAAAAATAAACGGCGTTACCTGTAGGGACCAAGCCATTATTGCCGACGCGCTAGCTGACCATTTTCAAGATCTCTCATCCTTCAGGCGCTATCCCGCTCGTTTCTTGAGCCGGCACCCTGCACCAGAACAGGCAATCAAGAATTTCGTAGTGCCTCACGACCCGACGAAGGTTTTCAACCGTCCCTTCTCCATGGAGGAGCTGGAATTCGCCCTACAGAACGCGAAAGGGGAATCAACAGGACCAGATGAGCTGGGTTACCCAATGCTTAAAAGGCTCCCCCCAGCGGGAAAGCAGCACTTCTGCAAGGGATGAACAAAGAGTGGCTGCAGGCAACACTTCCAGAAGGCTGAAAACACAGTTACGTGATCCCCATCCCTAAAGGCACCGGTTCCGCCAACGAAGTCGGCAACTACCGTCCAATCGCTTTGACCAGTTGTGTGGCAAAGGTGATGGAGAGGATGGTGAACCGCAGACTTCAGACAGCATGCTTTCCGGCCTGGCCTTGGCACTGGGACGTACCTGGCTTCCCTTGGCCAGATCTTGGACGACTGCTTGAAGGATGGCGAGCATGTTGAGCTTGCATTTCTTGATCTGGCGAAAGCCTACAATCGGGCGTGGACTACGGGGATCCTGAAGAAACTCAAGAAATGGGGCATTACTGGAAATATGCTGGCTTTTCTGCGGAATTTCCTAGATGGACGAACGAACCAGGTACTGGTGGGAAACCACAAGTCCAAAGTGGTGCAGGAAGAAACCGGAGTCCCGCAAGTATCGGTAATTGCAGTTACGTTGTTCCTCGTGGCGATGAGCGGCGTCTTCTTGGTGCTTCCAAAAGGGGTGTTTATTCTAGTATATGCTGATGATATTCTCCTGATCGTCACCGGTAAGCACCCCAGGAGCATTAGGAGGAAACTACAAGCAGCAGTGACAGCAATCGCCAGTTGGGCCCAAGATGTAGGTTTCGACATTGCAGCAGGTAAGTGTGCCAGGCTTCACATCTGTGACTTGAGGCATACACCACCGCGTGAGCCCATCAAAATCGCAGGTAACCCGATCCCTACTAAGAAGACCTTAAAAGTTCTCGGAGTGACACTCGACCGGTACCTAACATTTCGACCTCACTTCGAGAGGATTAGGGAGGCATGTAGGACTCGGATTAATTTACTACGGGCAATCACTAATAAACGAACCAGGAGTGACCGAGACATACGGAGGCGTGTGGCGGACACTATTATCAATAGCCGCCTAATGTATGGATCGGAGATCACGAGCAGGGCCTTCGACGAAATGGTGCAAAAACTCTCCCCGACCTATAACGCGGCCATCCGGACAATCTCTGGGCTTCTCCCATCAACTCCAGCCCTTGCAGCCTGCGCGGAAACTGGAGTATTACCATTCCGATCCAAACTAGCAGCGACAATCGGATGCAGAGCAGTTGGATTCCTGGAACGTACATGGGGAAATGGGCAAGCTTGCTTCCTTCAAACCCAAGCAAACCTTGCCCTAAACGCGGTGGCCAAATCTAAGCTTCCCCCGGTGGCTGAGGTTCACCGAGTAGGACCGGGAAGCTGGAAGGCCAAAATCCCAACCATCGACTGGGCAATCAAGGCGCAGCTGCGGAAGGGTACCAGCCCAACTCGAGCCAAAGCAGTCTTCAGTGAAAGGATCCGAAACAAATACCAAGACGCGGAGATTCGGTACTCTGACGGATCTAAGGCTAATGGTTCGGTGGGGATCGGTGCCTTCGGTTCAGATCTGCAGATACACCTGAGACTTCCCGACCAGTGTACGGTCTACTCAGCCGAAGCAGCGGCCTTATCCAAGGCAGCATCTGATACAAATGCGGCATCCACTTTGATTGTTTCAGATTCAGCGAGCGCCCTGTTGGCTCTGGAAACACCCAGAACAAAACACCCGTGGATCCAAGCCACACAGGAGCTCGTGCAAGCTGCTGACAGCAACATCACCTTTCTATGGGTACCCGGCCACGCCGGAATCCGCGGAAACGAGGAGGCGGATAAGCTGGCCAACTTGGGAAGAACCAGCGCCTATCTCACGCGAGAGGTTCCTGGGCCCGATGCCAGAAATGAAATAAGGAGGACAGTAAAATATTCATGGGAAACAGAGTGGTGGGGAAACCGCTCCTTGTTCCTGCGGAAAATTAAGGGAGAGACCAGAGCATGGGAGGATCGAGCGGACTGGAGAGAACAACGCGCATTGTCCCGGCTTCGGACGGGCCACTCCAGGCTGAGCAATGACTTCTCCGGCCAGGGTCCGTTCCACCGGATGTGTGACACCTGTCAAGTAAGGAACAGCAGCGAGCATGTACTGTGTGAGTGCCCCCTCTATGAGGCCCCTAGGTCGCGGTACCCGATTGGTAGTATAAGGGATGCACTATCCAACGACCCGGCATACGAGACAGCAACTATCCGCTTCTTGAAAGATGCAGACATCTACAAGGACATCTAACAAGAAACCCGGATCACACACACGACCCACGCTAACGAAAAATGGACATCGATATACACTGGAAACAACGAAATTACTACAATTGTACACCGAACAAAGCAAACTAACTAGGAACGGCAAAAGATAAACACCTAACATGGAACCACCACGAATTAAAAGATATTGACAAGGCACGAAACCACGGACTAGCTGAAAATGACAGTGACTGACAGCGAAGGTTGAGCCCTTCTGGCCCCTCCTTTTTTTTTCCTCTCTTTTTCCAGAGGTGAACCAGTCAAGAGCTGAAAGCCTCTTTAATAAAGAAGAAAAAAAACCCTTATAGCCTATTCAGATTACGCCCATTAATGACATAATAATTCTAGAGTGCTTTGAGAATAGGTCGTATGTGCAAAAGAGAGTCTCTCTTTGCCTCCATTCTCTTTCGATTATTACAGATCTATAATAAAGTTTACTTCAGATTTCTTAGCAGATATCTAAAGATTATAGCTTTGTCTAGCGTTCTGAAGTGAAAATGTGGCAAAATATGCAAAACTAGCTTATGTACAAGCGAAAGAGAGCGTGAACAAAGAGAGCCTCTCTTTTGCACATACGACCTATTCTCAAAGCAATCTAGAATTGAAGTTTCAGGGTAAATACGCTTTATGATGTCATTATTTACGTAATATTCCATACATTTTGCGCTGTCAAAAGATAACCGCTAAAAAGAATTTATTAATTATTACGAGAGAGCTTTCGTTCTAACTGGGATGCAGGGAGAAATTCAACAAAACAAAACTGACAAGCGTTACGCTCTCTTTGCCAGAGAGAAAATTCTCTCTGTTTTCATTTCGTTTCGTAGTTGACAGTCATGCTCTTTCTGTCGCAGCAGGGTCGAATGCATGTTAGATGGAAATCTCGCTTAACTTTTCAAAAGGACCTAAGTAACATTTTTTTCATGAATTAATTTGAGTACTGCAAACAGAAGCTTTCATGTTTTTCTGTTGATTGCGCTATTCAAATTAATTCATGAAAAAAGTGTTACTTAGGTCCTTTTGAAAAGTTAAGCGAGAAATCTTCTGAGCGCTGAAGAATAACTCGGATTGTGATGGTTTTGTGGAAAGCATTTTATATGATGAAAAATAATGATGATGTTTATTTATTCTCCACTTATTCAACATGAATTGTTTAAAAAACAGATGCTCTCTAGAATTAACATGAAGTATTTAACTTAAACCTAGATTTAATAGAACAAATCGAATAAATTTTCAAAGTTCAAGGGCCAATGCGGAAGAGGATTTAAAACGTAGGAAAAGTTGTAAAACGAATATATTTGATGAATAAACATGATTTCATAAATTGTTTCAATTCTGCTCCTTGAATGGCTTAATATACTTTGGATTTCAACATTTTTCACGTGGGACAACTGTACGTTTTGAATGGGATGTATATATAAAGTAGAATAACCTTAAATAAAACATGGATTGGTAATGCATTAATTCATCCAAAATCCAGTTTAAATTATATCACATTCACACGATTCGATTTTGTTAGAAGCTGTATCATTGATTGTCGAGTAGAACGCAATGGTTCAGTTTCCATTTTTGAAAAAAAAATTAAATTGCTGAGTTGCCCTTCATACATGGAGATACTGGTGGAAATACATTTTAGTTCGATAATATTTCTTGAAAATTGGTCCAATCGTCCTTTTTTTTATTTATTTGTGAGAATTCCCAAAAGTATCTAAATTTTTCTATCAAATCTCCGTTCGATCATAAGGTTGGTATCGAGTTCAAAAGAAATTCCTTTTTCTATCCCAATCCCATGTTAAATTCCGTTTACTGAATTGGTAAAGTAAAAAATTGACATGAAATTTCTTCAACAGTATCCACCTGAAAGGAACAAAAATCAAAAAAGGAATTTGTAGGGTTCCTACGCAAACTAATGGGAGCAGTCACTTTACTTTTGGAAAAATAGTCTGCTCGATTATTCCGCAAGTAAAAGTGACATTTTGCTCCATGCAGATTAGTTGTCAAAATTATGCTTGGTAATATCACAGAGAACAGACATGGAGGCTCGAACAAAATTTCTTGCAAAACATGTGTAAACAAACACACCGAACCTCAACGCCAACGACGTCGACATTGCAACTCACAATCTCATTTTGGCAACACGATGGCGCTGGTTGCTCTTGCGTGCATAACGACACTAGCGCACAGTGGCATTTTTTGATGACGCTAGCGCTGATTATGCACTGGATAACGGCGACATTCCAAAGTTATTCAAAATGAACAGTAAAAAGTTATCACAACATGGCGAGTGCAGCTTCAACGTCTGTTCTCTGTGGTAATATTGAACAAAATTCCGTAACCTCTCTACTATTTAAGTGGATACTGGGCTATAGTACAGAATCAAAATACTTTTTAAACTTAAAAATAAATTGAGGAATAGTCTGATTCCTCGAAGAACGGCGCACCCAACTAATGAATATAGCTTCGCTCATTATCCTTAATGAGAGCTTCAAATATTCTTCAAAAATCCCTTTTCATATTTTTTTTATATTTTTTTCGTAGATACTTTGTTCAGAAAAAAATGTTCGATTGTCGCCACACAAATGCTTGATTTCGCAAATTAAATTTTAAAACTCTCCTTGAATTCAACCCTGTATTAGCGTGCAAATGAGGAAACATGGAAACGTCAAGATATATAATCTTGCTGCAGTCTGAACACCTCGTAATAATTGGATACCCTCTCACTTAACAAAGTCATAAATAGCCCAATCTGAATAGGCTAGATTAAACGCGCAAGCCGATTTTTTTAGAAATCGCCGGAAATATTTTTAACGTAAATAACCATTGAAATCATTAACATTAAACGTATTTTCGGTTTGTTGTTTTAAAACAACATTGCGCATTTAAGGGTTAAATTAGGAAATTTAAAATAGAAAAGGAGGGAGCAGGAGGGGTGGGGGAGCAAATACCTAACCATTTGACGCAGAGAAATAAAAATGATTATACTGAATTAAAATAAATCAAATTAATTTTACACTTTTAGTCAAACTTGAGTTAAAAATGTGTTCCAACCGAATTAAGTAATATTATGGGTACTGATCACCTACACTCTGAGAAAAATGTATACTAATTAGATTAAAACTCATTCTAATTGGCTATTCGCCTGGTTGACCCCGATTTGGTATAAGTACCACATAAACGAGCTTAGTTTAACTTCAAGTTATTATGATCTAGCATACTTTGAGGCCAGTTATTTTTTACTGTAGATAGATTCTGCAATGAAATGTGTTGTTTTGATTTGAAGAATGAGGAGAATAACGAAAATAAATAAAATATACAAAGCGTTTTATTATCTTAAACCTAAGAGAACATGGTGTAATTAATTAGGGTAAAGTGCCCAATAGTGAACCCTTCAGCCATTTTTGCATTATTACAGCACAATGTAAACACTTTGCTATGAAATTCCATAAGGAGAACCTACCTTACAGTTCTATGATTTGATTACATGCATTGTAAATGTTGTGGAAAGTAAAATTAGATTACTTTTTTTAAATTCTTTAAAAAATAAACACGAGAGTGTCCATTATAGGAATATTTTGGGGGGTCCATAATAGGGAAGAAGAACGTCCCGAAACGAAACATGAAAATCAAATGAAGTGTCGACTATAGGGAACCAATTTCCTATTATGGACCCCCAGGGGGTCTACTATAGGGCGAATTCAGTCAGACTTCAAAATGTTAATTTCAACGAATAACGTCATGTATTTAAGTGTTTTATGTATGGATCATGAAGAGGTAATGCAGAACTTGTTATAAGATATCAAGCAGAATTAATATGTTGAAAATTTCTACTATTTAAGATAGGAAGAGCACAATTCTGCTACTAGGGGGTCCACTATTGGGCATTTTACCCTAATTATTATTGTCAGCATGCCGGTGACTATCGTGATTAATTCGTAATAACATTTATGATTAAATTACAATAAAAGTCATCTTCGCCAAATAGTGAGTAAGAAATTCTAGCACTACAAATTGTGTGCATGCAGCAGCTGATGTCTTGTTTGGTTTTTTTCAAGCTATTTCCCTCGGGCCATAATTTGTCAATCCACTTTGAATTCCTCCAGCATGCACGCCTTGATTTTCACTCGGGATTTCCATAATTGAAATCTTCCTGGAACCATAACCAATATTTACAAGTTAATATAATAATAATGCATTTTTATATTGAAGAGGTCATACCATCTCAGAAGAATGGGAACTTACCACTTAAAGAAGTGTTTTTCATTTCCATGTCCGTAAGGCAGTCCAACTTGTAGTAGCCATATTCGACGGATCGGCGAATACAGACAATGTGTGCATCTCAGCACTTCCGCACTTCACCATTTCCGTTTGACAATCTTTTAAAATTAGGTAAACTTGCGGTGTTCTGCTTTCTATACACCATTAATTTTGTGCGTCCTCGCGGCAAACTTTGAAGGTACGGAAGAGCAATTAAAAAAATCGCGGTATCTCTCGGAACAGTTTCCACTTGTGCAAAAATAGTCGCGTGCCAATCACAAAGAATACATAGAAGCATATTTGGGGACAAATCTACCTTAGATTAAGTTTTAACGTTATACTAATGACACACTGGTGGTACAAGTACCATGGTACAAGAATCTTGAAATGAGTACCATACCAATTATTGTCTTTATCAAAGATAGTCTTGGAAAAATTTTCTTGTTCTCTTGTACCATGGTACAAGTACCACAGGTGTGTCTTTAGTATTAGGTAGTATAAAATTTAATTAATCCATCGTTTAAATTGAAAAAATGTCAATATAGGTTAAATTTTATTCTTAGGGTCTGTTCAAATATTACGTAACGCAATAGGGGGTGGGGGGTTGTTTTATTTTTGTTACGATTTATTACGCAAAATATAGGGGGTGGGGGTCCTTCGAGAAATTGTTACGCGTAACAATTGAGAAAAAATATTTAAATTTTTCAAAAAATAGTTATTGTCGTCAAAATAGCATAAAATACACAAAAAATAATAATTTATTGTATCGTGGTTCAAATTCTACCAAAAACAAGATTTTTCAAAAAAAATGTATTTGTTACGCGTTAAGCCCCAAACGCAATACAACGGAACGGCGACGGAAACGGAAAATTTGACAGTTAGCCCATATATTTTCTGTCAAATTTGCCGTTTCCGTCGCCGTTCCGTTATATTGCGTTTGGGGCTTTACGCATAGGGGTAGGGGTAGTTCTAAATTTTGTTACAGATTGTTACGAGGGGGCGGGGGGTTCCTAAAAACAACGTTTTTCGCGTTACGTAATATTTGAGCAGACCCTTATTGCGCTTTTTGCACTTTATAAGAGTTTTGCGAGATTTTTTTCTCACAGTCATCTTTTTCTCACACTCAATACACTCAAAAAAGTTTGATTTTCCGTGTATAATATTTGTGTGTGAGTGCTCAATCTTAGAGTCCTATAAGAAGAGTAACGTCATGTGCCACGTTTGACAGGTCTCCTGCTCGTTTGGAACGCGCATTTGTATGAAACTGACAGACGATTCTGTTCCAATTCTGACACTTGACGACACTGTTATTATAGTCACTGTACTCAATCTGAAAACAAATAGACGTCAATAATCATGGCGGGAATCGATTTAGTGTACACGCTTACATGTGACTAACCAGTAATGGGTTATAATTGGGTAAATTTCAGTAACAAAATCGATCAACCTGAAAATGAAAGTGAGTGTGAGAAAAGAAGCGGGCAAATCACAATTTACACATAACTCTTCAAATTGGTGAAATCGGCAATACATCAATTTTCTTTATTTCTGAGTGTATATGAACTAAACCACGATGACGTCACGCGTCGATTTTCAGTAAGAAGAAAACCTCATCTGAGGGCAAAGTTTACGAAAAATGAACATCAACGTGAACATCCGGTGAACTAAAAGCTCCGAATTCACTCAAATGTTCATCGGCCCGCAGCGGATGTCATTTTTTCGAGCGAAAAGAAGAAGAAAGAAGACGCTCGTGGTTAAGTCCATGCTACTAAATAAAGATCGTGATCAGGGTTGCCACATTTAAATCTGTATTTTTGCCCAAGAATATCTTTATATCTGTATCTCAAGTCAAAAAATCTGTATTGCAAATCTGTATCTGTAGTTTTGAAAAGATAAAGTCCGGAAATACTATGCGTAACTGCAAGTCAGACATGTAAATATTTAGCATTTTTTTCCCGCAATTCTTTCCAAGGATGGCAAATAAAGGAATACAAGAAACAATGTTTGCTTTTTCAAGGTTTTATATTTGATCATTTACGTGGCATGTTTACGAATAACATATGCCACGGATCCAATATAGCCATATGCAGAACAACTTTATTTGATTAATATTCAGCCACACATAATAGAAGCACTTATAAACTGTTTCAAAGCATTTCAGATATGATATTATTATAGATATTATTTTAGAGCATTTTCCATAACCACATGTATTAAAATATAATCTGAACATTTTCCGGAGCATAATCTGATCGATTTTCAAAATTATTGATCTGCATGAATTGCCAATTAAGAACGAAACCTTCCAGAGACCACGTGTTCTGTATTTTTAAATTGAAATTTATTTAATCTTTAAATGGTTCTTAATAAGATAATTTTAGATTAGCATAAAAGTAATTTACAATAAATTTTGGTACTAATATCTTCAAGAAATCTGTAAAATCTGTAAATTTTCCAAAAATCTGTATATCTGTATATACAGATTCTTGGTCACAGCCTTACCTCAAAAATCTGTAAAATACAGAAAAATCTGTATATCTCGGGTACTTATTCAAAAGGACGTATGTGATTTTGTAAACAAAGATTCAAATGTCGATTTATCGAAGCTGATAGTACTCCCACGCAAACCATCACCACAGGCAGGTAGGGGAAGCCTTCGGCTACCTGTTGGTGGTGTTGGTTTGCGTGGGAGTGCCATCAGATTGGACAAATCGACGTTTGAATCTTTGTTTACGAAATCACATACGTCCTTTTGAATAAGTACCCAAGATATGTGGCAACCCTGATCGTGATTAAAATTGAGGCTGGTATTGTTATTGCTCATCAAAATATACAGTTAAACCTCCATGAGTCGATGTTCTATGACTCGATATCGACTCATGGAAGCAAATTATGCCATATTAAAAAATATTTTCTGGGCTACTGTGATGGTCCCTTCAAACAGCTTCCCGAGGATTTTCTATTCCACATCTCGATATTTCCATGAGTCGATGGTCCTTTCAATATCGACTCATGGAGGTTTGACTGTAATATTATTCTAGATATTCAGAAGATATTGTAGTTACCAGATAAAGATTATCGCTGCGGTTCCCTTTGTTCTGCTGTCCGAAACATGTGTGGTACCTAACTGTCAAATCAAAGTATGTATGTATTTATAAAGTAATGTATTTTTCCTTCATTGACATTTAGATCCCCTATCCTCGCCAGCAAAAGATGTTCCGAACAGCGACGACAGCGACATTGTTTATCTTGTAACTAAAATATCTTTTAGATATTCTCTTAAGTATAAAAACTCAATCCTAACTGTCCCGAAACTGCTTTCACCATACTGCCGCCCCAAGAACTATCTACCAAAAGATTTGAGAACTAGAATTAATTATTAACAAGTCCAGCCTTTATATAAAATTATTTGTTCAAGCAAAGGCGTCATAGATTCGGGAACGACATCGCAATAAACGATACGGGACAACTATGCTCCACACGACAGTGCAACAATGCACCGAATCAGGGACCTCCTAAACTGTTCTATACAACGCTGAGTTTTACCCTATCTTGCATTATGTGATGCTGAAAATAAACAAAATAAAAACAATCAAACAAAAATTAAATATTCAAGCTAAATTTTACTATTTTGGTCGAGCATAGGTCAGCCTTCTGACACCCGCGTTGAAAAATGTGTTCCATGCGTGCTCCCCACATAAAATAATAACGTGTGCTAATCACTAATGATACTAAAAGATTTAAATCTCGCGCTTAGTTTCATAGGGGCGTAACTGTATTGATCAATTTCTCTTAATCGATTTTATATTTTGTTAATAATTCAATTGTTTCAAAAGCTACAACCCTGATTATTGATTCTGGTGCAAGATACAATCATCCTTTATCACACCAAACCATTAAATCATCGCCAAACTAGCGCAATTTGCCACAATAATAAAAAGAAAATATCGACGAAGAGAAATCGATCAATACAGTTACGCCCCTATGAAACTATGGGCCCTCCTTAGCCGTGCGGCGGTAAGACGCGCGGCTACAAAGCAAGACCATGCTGAGGGTGGCTGGGTTCGATTACCGGTGCCGGTCTAAACAGTTTTCGGATTGGAAATTGTCTCGACTTTCCTGGGCATAAAAGTATCATCGTGTTAGCCTCATGATAATGGAAATTAGAAATGGAATTAGGTATTGTTCCCGCTTATCATTTTAGCACCGCCAGGGGGAACTTGGCCTGTACCCACTGCACTTTTCTTTCTCTTTCCACAAACAATTACTATCATTTGTGATATTTCAACGGAATCTTCAATTGGGAATTCCGAACAGTCAGACAATCAATGTAGTTAGATTGCCAGGTAATATGTGCACATTTAGCACAGGTGATGCATCACAATCGTGTATATACAGGAGTATATGCACTATAAGATGCAATTGACCGGAAGATTAGATAAGCATTTCCCCCATGCTTATAAGTACCTATGCTAAAAAAGGCTATCATTTTTTTAAAATAATTATATTCCAAATGCGGTAAGACGCGCGGCTACAAAGCAAGACCATGCTGAGGGTGGCTGGGTTCGATTCCCGGTGCCGGTCTAGGCAATTTTCGGATTGGAAATTGTCTCGACTTCCCTGGGCATAAAAGTATCATCGTGTTAGCCTCATGATATACGAATGCAAAAATGGTAACTTGGCTTAGAAACCTCGCAGTTAATAACTGTGGAAGTGCTTAATGAACACTAAGCTGCGAGGCGGCTCTGCCCCAGTGTGGGGATGTAATGCCAATAGGAAGAAGAAGATATTCCAAATTATAGAAATTATCCGCGAGATGAATAATTTCCGCGAAATGCACCATTCCGCAGAATGTCGCACTCCGCGAAATGGGTTTCCGCGAAATGGAATTCCGCGGAATGACATTCCACAATTTGTCATACACTCAGCTCAAACCTTTGTAGGGGTATGTATGTGGTTTCCATATTCTATAATTCGATGATTCCCTGTGAGGTTAAGGAGGCTGTGAGGTTATCGATTCTAAATATGTTCATACTTAAATCTGTATAGTTATAATTTGCTCTTTTTATTATCTTATGATGACTTACCGTTAGCGTTATGTTCCTGCTTGTTTCGCGCTTTAGATTTATTTCGTTTTTCTCCAGATAAAACTTCCTCACTAACTTTTCGTTTCTTTGCTGATTCAGTAGCATTTGGTGCATCTGTTTGGACTGCACCACCTTCGGAAGCTTCAGCCGTGCGTTTCTGTTTCCTTTTTCTTTCTCCGGATTCGCCAGCTCGTTTTTCAATGGCTTCATTTGTCCAGGCTTTTGGAAGATGTATCAGCGATTTTATTGTTTCAGTTGAGTTTGTGTGATCAATGTCAATCCGATCTTTCAGCTTGCTCAACAAATTGACTTTGGTCTGAGTGAGACAAAAAAATCATAAATTATATTCGGATTTGATCTCCCTACTTTTGAAATACTTACCATGCCAGCAATTGACATTCCGTTACGAATTTTATTTATTGTCTGTTTTTCTAAATCAAGTGCTTCGCGAAGATCATTCAGTGCGCTCGAGTACAACATCGCATACACCTCTTCGGCATTTGATTGAATTTCAATTGTCTCTAATTCGCTCTTCCCAACCTCAGCGAGTGTGCCCTATAAAAAACACTTAATTAAAAACACTCTATAAAGACCCACAATAATTTTAAATTACATTAAATTTCTTCCTCTCTTCATCGATCAGCATGGTAATAGAAGTTCCTCGGTTTCCTGCTCGACCCGTACGACCAATCCGATGGATGTAAGTGTTGATGTGTCTAGGCATATCATATGATATTACCACATCGATGTCATCTATGTCAATTCCTCGTGCAAGTGCATCCGTACAAATAATTCTGAAATCGATTTCCGTTATTTAGCTTCTCTACAGCATGGTAGATTAATGTTAATACAAAGAAAACAGGCACAAGTTGAAAAAATGGTTATCAATTTTTGGATGTTTCAAATCATCTTCGTTAAAATTCAATACTATTCCCCAGCAATGTTGTATCAAAGATATACCACCATTATGCCCGATCCTGTTCAACTTGCCTCAGTATTCGTTCAATGAACATTGGACAAAACTTACCCGTTAACTTTTCCCAGTGCGAATCGATTTAGCACGCCTTTTCTAGTGGCTGGGTTCAGCGAAGAAGACCATTCTTCAACAATCAACTCATTGCCGAACATTTTCTGCAGGACAAAGGACAGCCGATGGGATGCATCGATTGAATTGGTGAAACACAGAAACCGTCTGTAGTTATTTTCCTTCAGCAATGCGAACAAAGTCAACGGTTTTATTTTGTACTGAGTCATACATACAAGCTCGCGTAGCTCCAGTGGTGTTGCGTACTGTCCAATAAATTTACCACGCTTTTCGTCGTTGTTGGCATGTTGTTTCTCGAGAGCTGCCAAACGTTTCGCAGGATCTGCCACGGCAGTGAACAACTTTGGATGAAATAGTCTAAAGGTTTGAAGTTTCTCTGGATCTTGACTAAGCGTAGCGGAGAATAATAATTTGTGTGGCTGGCGTGGCTTGTCGAAAAGTTCTGTTTGGGACAGCTGACCCGCTGCCCTACCCAGAAGATACTCATCCGATTCATCTTTGACGTGTTTATTAAGGTGATACAACCAATCGTTTTGAATTTGATCCATCACACGATCCGCTTCATCAATGATCAAAAAACGAAGATTCTTTAACGTGAAGCCTTTGGTTGAGTGCAGATGCTCCACCAATCGTCCAGCCGTAGTCACCACTATGTCTACTTTGGATATGTATTCTCCATTGAACTGATCAACCAACTTAGTTTGTTCAACGCTGAAAACTTGCTTACGGGATAGCAATAGAGGGCGTAGTTTGGTGCCTTTGCAAAGTTTGTCAAAGACCCCGAAGACCTGATCAGCCAACTCTTTCACCGGTAAGATAACCAATGCCCGTACTGCTGGTGAAATTCTCTTCATCAGGAGTTGAACGACCGGAATTGCAAAGGCAAGAGTTTTTCCACTACCAGTCGGTGATGATATACACACATCCCTGGGCCAGAATGGGGCCGGTTTCCGATGGGCTTCCAAAATCCAAGGAATAACCGTTTCCTGAACAGGAAACAGTCTTCTGTAGCCCATTTCCTTCAAATTGTTTCGCAAATGCGCATCCAGAGATAACATTTTCTTTATGGACTTTCCTTTCTTGCTTAGATCGCTGTCAATGATGGTGGGATGGGACAACCACGGGGGAAGCACATCATCAACCTGTTTCTGTTTTCTGAAACGGTTATCGCCTAGAACGACAAATTTGGATGGTTCGTCCTCGCGCAAGGAATCATGCTTGACGACATCATCCGTGTCCTCACTTGGAACAGGAAGTTCCTCTTCAAATAATTCTTCCGGTTCAACTAGTTGAGTTACCTCTTCATTCAACCCATTACTGTCAACTTGGTTGCTCTCTAGTTCTTGAGGTGGTTGTTCTATCCGCTTAGCTTTGCTTTTGCGCGATTGAAGACGATGTAAAATCAACGTTTCTTGTTCGGCTTCATCTTCGACGCTGAGCTTATTTTCATCAAACCTGTAGAATCAATTAAAGGAAATATTTCAGAAGATCAAATTATATTACAAAAAAAAATTACCTATTAACCGCAAACAATTCCATATTAAATTTTGTTTAAAAAAAAACTTTTGACAATGATAAGTCCAACGTGCGTTTGTTTGTTTTGTTTGCGCACGTGTGTTTGTTTGTTTTCATAACACAAACAGGTGTTCGCTGAAAATACCATGTTGTTAATGCTATAAAAATAAATTTGAGACCACGGAAATCTACGTACGCTCGTTTTCATTTTACTCGAAAAACTTTCACTCCAGCGCCTTCTGGTGACGATGTCATACGAAACATACTTTCGTGTAACATGCTCGCAAGATGGTGGCAGAGGAGTTGAGCGATGGATTTTTCAGAAAAATGTTCAAGCTGTTACGTCTGTTTGTCTGTGGTGTGATGTTCACCGCAATATTACTGACATCAATATATCCATACTTTCCCCTTTCCAACATTGAAGAAAAAATTTCATCAGTATTTCCTGTGAAATTTAGCTGAATCCAAAATACGTATTAATAAAAATGCGCCAAAAATGTGCCAAATTATTTAATGCTTTAAAAAATGCACAAATGCGCTTCAAATGCGAATGAAATTGTAATGCGTTTAAAAATGCATCAGTGCGTTAAGAAATGCTCGTTTGTATAAAATACATAATGCCTTGTAATGCAACAATTCGTTAGAAAATACGTTTTTTTACGAAGTGCGCTTAACCACAGATAACAGACATTGAAGCTAGAACAAATTTTATTGAAAATCCTGTGTAAACTTTTGAATTGATATACACTGAGATGAAATCACCATTATATTTTATGTGCGGGAATCATATAAAAAAGATTCGATTGGAGCTACCACGACTTTATGTGCAGCATTTGAAATCCTTTTATCAACAAGGAAATTCAATAACCAACTACATACAATATAAAGGTGATCTATTTATATGCCATTGAATTGCCAATGAATTTTATGTGCAATGGTTGATAGTTGATAATTATCAATACTTGCACATAAAACTCAATAGCAAACTATAATAGATATTTTTCTGTTCTACTGTTGATGGCTGGATGAAATTTTTCTCTGGTGGCAAAATGTAAGCGAATTAAACTGAATATCTACATTATCTACTAATAAATTTTCACTTTTCAGTGTTATTCCGATTCCTGTCGTGCGTGTACTGTGGATTTACAGTTTCACCTGCATCAGTGTTGCTTATCGAGTTCTGGTTCCGAAATTATAAAATGCCAAACTGGTATCGCGAGAAAAATGGCTTCCGGAATACGCCTTCTATCGGGGATAGAATCAACGCCGCTTCCAAAAAGAGGATTCTCGTTGCATCATGCAAACCGGGACACCTTTGAATTCCTTGTTTCTGGCCGGTTTCTGGAGGACATTTTCATTAGCTGCTGGATCTGTACGCCGAGTCAATTCCAGACAATCTGCCTAGCGAATCATCGCCACCGCCACATTCCGGAGGGAACATTGATATCTGGAAAAGACGAATATCAATAATAATTCCCCACCGAATACACATCATCACGGATACATTCTCTCACGATGGAAATTACGGCACCAACCCCGCTATCAGCGCAGCTGCCGTCCTACAATTCTACGTCATCACCTCCTTTGGGGCCAATTCCTTCCCTCACCCCTGGCAGCCCTCCCCACATTCGCACTCACACTATTCACCGTCCGGACCTTGAAGATGCTTTGTGAACTATCAAGTTTTTTTTTCTTCTTGTTGGTGGTGTAAATTTATGAAAATTGTCTTGGAAATTTTACTGCGATCATTCTTCTTGTAGAAAATAAAAAAAAAACTGTTATAAAATTAAATTTTGGTTTTTTATATTGTTTTATAATTGAGAATTAACTAAACAGAATACATTTGGTTTATGCAGCAGGCCACACGAATAATATTTGCAGCTGCATTTATAATATATTAGAAAAGCTAATTAAATTATATTAGATGTGTATTTATTTTATGTGTGCATTGCACATAAAATCTAAGAACCACAAAATTGTCTAGTTTTATGTGCGCGATTAATAAAAAATATTTGCAAAGCTTGATTGTTGCAAAAATCTATGCGCTGCACATAAAATGTAGATGGTAATTAAGCTCAGTGTACGTTGGCCCACTACTGCCATCTACTCAACTGATTGCGGCAGTACCTAAGGATGCAGCTGAATTACAACCGTCGAACGCAGCCAATGCATTTGACAGCCGCAATCGGGCTGCGTTTTCAATAACAATGATTCTTGCGCCATCTCCAATCGATTGCCAAACGCGGTCCCAATCTATATCTATTAAAACCAATCTATGTATGTATGTTCGCTAACTACTTCTGAACCACTTGACCGACTTCAACCAAATTTGGTACACACATTCTCTATCCTCAGTCAGAAGTTAACAAAGGAGGTGGGATAGTAGTTTGCAAAAGGGGAGCGGTGGTGGGAGGGGTTTTGTTTAGAAAACGAACAATTCTGTGTAACTTTCAATTCCCAGGACCGATTTCAACCAAATTTTGTTCACATATTCACTACGAGAAGGTGATCATACGGGATGGGATTTGATAAAGAGGGAGGGGTCTGGAGGAAGGGGTTTTGTTCAGAAAATAAGCAATTCAAAGTAAATTATGAACCCCTGTACCGATTTCAACCAAATTTGGTACACACATTCTATATCATAAGGATAAGATAACAAAGGGGGTGGGATGGTCATTGGGAAAAAGGGGAGGGTATAGGGGGAGGTGTTGTCTTTGGAAAACGAGCAATTCAGTGTAACTCCCAACCCCCAGGACCAATTCCAACCAGATTTGCTACAAACATTCTCTATTTTTGAAGACGTTATTGAGAAGGTAGAAGGGCCATAGAATTCTATATATCAGAGCATTGATGAATAAAGCCTCCAACGAATGATTAAATTTGATATGATTGAATCATTCAACTCTATGATTAAAGATTATGATTAATGATTTATTTATTTTCATATTTTTATCGATATTGATAAATGGTTAAATTAATCTTCTCTTCTTATATATATATAAAAACCAATCTATGTATGTATGTTCGCTAACTACTTCTGAACCACTTGGCCGATTTCAACCAAATTTGGTACAGACATTCTCTATCCTCAGAGGAAGTTAACAAAGGGGTGGGATGGTCATGTAGAAAAGGGGGTGGGGTGGTGGGAGGGGTTTTGTTCAGAAAACGAACAATTCTGTGTAACTTTCAACTCCCAGGACCGATTTCAACCAAATTTTGTACACATATTCACTACGAGGAGGTAATCATATGGGAGGGGATTTGGGAAAGGGGGAGGGGTCTGGAGGGAGGGGTTTTGTTTAGAAAACGGGCAATTCAAAGTAAATCATGAACCCCTGTACCGATTTCAACCAAATTTGGTACACACATTCTACATCATAAGGAAAAGATAACAAAGGGGATGGGATGGTCATTGGAAAAAAGGGAGGGTATAGGGGAGGTGTTGTCTTTGGAAAACGAGCAACTCAGTGTAACTCCCAACCCCAGGACCGATTTCAATCAAATTTTGTACACATATTCACTATGAGGAGCCGATCGTACGGGAGGGAAATTTGGATAAGGGGGTAGCGGTCTGAAGGGAGGGTATTGTTCAGAAAACGGGCAATTTAGTGTAACTTCTGAACCCCTGTACCGATTTCAACCAAATTTGGTACACACATTTTCTATCCCTAGGAGAAGATAACAAAGGGGGTGAAATGGCCGTTGAGAAAAGAGGAAGGGTAAAGGGAAAGCGGTTGTCTTTAGAAAACGGGCAATTCAGTGTAACTCCTGACCCCAGGACCAATTCTAAGCAGATTAAATGATTAAATCATTCAACTCTATGATTAAAGATTATGATTAATGAATTATATTTTTTGAAAATGATGACTGATAATGATTAATGATTAAATTCATTTTTGACAATAATTAACGATTATGAATAATGAAAAACCGTTGGATTATGATTAACGATTACCGATCGTGATTAAATGTTGACACACTATGTGTATGGTTAATGATTAACGATCGATATGATTAATGATTGATGATTATGAATGATCAAATTGCATAGTGATCCATAATCGAGTAACCTTTATTCCAAATTTTAAAAGGTATGATAATTATATGATAATGATTCAAGATTAATAAATAAAAGCAAGGTATGCAATGATCCAATGTTCCAGCATAACTTCTGTACCCTTGCCCGATTTCAACCAAATTTGGAACAAACATTCTTTTTCTTAAGAAGGCGAAGATGACAGGGATCGATCAACTCAACACTTCATCGAAATCATGGTTTGCCCAGAGAAAAGCAATGATTAAAGTGTTTCCTTCTGGACGGTAAATGTGATCATTTCTTTAAAAATAGACGTTTTTCCGGAATAAGGCATCGGTGTATGTTTTCCTTCTTTAGAAATAGACGTTTGCCCGGAATAAAGCGATTTTGGGTTTGATCCCATTTTCAAAATCAGTCAATGTTTTCAAATGTAATCTACCTTCTTTTAATCAAATGATGAAATATCAATAAGAAAACACAATTATCCTTTTGACCTATTCCAATTCCGATGGTGAAAAAACTGCGAATTAAACTGGCAACCTGAGCAAGGCCGGTACATACAGCTAGTTTAAAATACATTTAAATTAACGGTTGCGGATGTTTACACATGTATGGGATGCCAGCCTCAACATCTGTTATCTGTGGCTTAACTGATTTGACAGAAGTGGGCGCCATATTTTGATATTATTATTTTGTAGCGACGATAGTCGTAAACATTGGCTTGTGCTACTAATTTCATGAAAATTAGATCTTTTCGATGATGTTTTCACCGCCATTTAGTAGAAGGCGCTGAATTTTACTTGTTCCTGGTGGTAGTTGGCAGAGAGCGTTCCTAACTATTGACGAATTTGCGAAAATATCTCGGAATGCAGGTTCGTTAGAGACATGGCCACTTTAAGATCAGTTTTGGAACCTGGAATAAAACGCCACAAACTTCATGTTTTTGCAAAATGGCATGTATTCTAGGGGTATTTGGTGCATGTGGTCTCATTATGGAACATCTAAATATAATGGTTTGACAATTAAAGCGGACACTTTTAAGTCAAATCTAAATCCTGGCATATTCATCAGTTTCTGGTGATAGCTAACAGAGAGCGTTGTTATTTACAGATTGTGACAAACGTCAAAACTTACATTTGCCTTTCCGACTTTTAACCTTTCCAAATATCAATGTCTACATATATCCATCATTTAAAAAAATCGATGCAAGCCTATATCTTTAATCGATGTGCTGGAAAAGCTGCGTGAAGGAAAATTGAGAATTCCGTTTCGGGAGTCGGTGCGACAGTCACCAATCAAAACGATCTGCGTTTCCTGTATGAGAATCATCCGGATTTTTCGGTATTTCCCACTTTCTTCATTTTTCATGGTCTTCTATCAGAGATGGGTTCTGATCTAACCGCCAAGGCTATTCCGCATGCTAATTTTGATTTGATAAACATTCTGCATGATGACCAGTATATTAAGCGGAAAGTGTGTTGACAACAACAAGCTCCGTGCTGGATGTTCTGAATAAGATATCCGGTGCTTTGGTCATCACGTAATTCGAATCGATCACGAAAACAATCATTCAGTAGCACGGGCCTAAAACAGCGCATTTGTTGTCGGCGCTGGCAACTTTAATAGAAAATCTAAACCGATTCCGGACGTCAAAGCTTGGTTGCCAATCCGAAACGTTCACCTGACGCTTCAGTTCAGTTTGAGATTATTTGAATTACAAAAAATATCCGTAATCCAAGAAAAGAAAAACTATTTACAACAACAAGTTTACGTCAAAATTGAAATACAAAACCGAAACGAAAGCTGTTTTTATTATTAATGCATTGTAAAATATTCAAATGCGTATATTTATGCATCAATGCATTGTGAAATGTACTCCATTGCATCAATACTCAAATGCATTTCAAAAATGCTCAAAAATACGCAAATGCGTTCATCAATACTTGCGACTGCTTCGAAAATGCGTGAGTGATCCGCCCCTCGGGATTGAAGCAAAGACTGATTAAACCTTGGATTAAACTGACAAGTAACGTACACGAAAAAAAGAAAAAGCTCATATTTTCATACTTGAAAAATAAGCCCTTTTGAAACACGGAACAAAGCATACACTGATGAATTAACAAAAATAATATGGAATATTGAAATCTTTTTGATCATAAGGAAAAGTTTAAAATTGCAATTGGTATGTTAAAATAGCTTCCGATTGAAATATGCCCGAGCAGCACAATTCCGACAAAAATGGTTGCAGCAACTTGATTGTGAATGAATCTGGTCACATATCAGTTGCAGAAACCAATGAGGAACATGTGTGCTGCTAGGGTGCTAATTTGACGCATAATTCATCCAAACCACACCAAGAAGCTTTTTGACTGACTTGTAATATTTTGTGCGTACAAGGAAAACAGGAATCATTTCACATCAATTCATACGTATATGTTCGATGTATGATATCCTCAATTAAACCCTCTAAACGAAAGCTTGGGCAGGAAAATAGGTGCTTTTTTTTGGCGCTTGGTGTGTTTTGGCAGAACCCCGACTAATTTACGTACAAGTATGTAAATACACTAGAGAAGAATAATCGAATTTAAAACTAAATTATGTTGTGTAAGTTTTGTTTAACGCTAGCCTCGAGGCTATGCTCAACCATTGTGAAATTAGGCCCTAATTAGACTAGAGCGCCACTAGCTAAGTTACTTTTAACCAGGGGGGAGTAAGCCTGTCATCCACGAACAAATCAAGCCTACCTAAGATGTATTATTCGGGCCTCGTCGCTTGGGAAAGGCGGGCCACCCCGCTTGGAGAGTGTAATATTTTTCGAACTGGAATCTTGTAGGATATTGGTTAACCTACACTACTGCTGACTAACGAAAAAAATGTGGGATTGTTTATTTACATTTGCTTCATACTACATGCAGAGGAGGTGCGATGCACCGCATATTACCCCCCTGCTTTTAACGTATACGGATTGCGAGAAAAATCCAACTTCGCTAGTCCCGTATTCTGGTTTTCAACTCGAATATATAAATATTAAATTTAAATGTTGAACATCTCGTTTTTGACGTAAACTACGTCTAAGGGGAAGACTCGGATACAAGGTGTAAAATGAAAATTTCAAAATTGGGGACCGTCACGAAATCATGTAAGATTTGTAACATTAATAGGTCCTTTATCTTTTGATAGATTTCAAAGATTTATATATCAATCGATTCGCAAACTCTCCACCAATTTGCCAGTAGCATTGAAACTATTGATTATCTACGCTAAGCTATTGAAAATTTTAGTTCTTTCATGCATCATGCAACTCCTATACAGCGCGTTCCAATCCTTGGTAATTGCCTACTTTTAGGGTATTATCTATTATTGAACTGGGTTGTATGAATGGGGTGGCCCAGCCGCTAGACAGTGGAGTCCCTACTCCCTCATAGAGTGGGAGGTGCTCAGGTAAAGCTGGGTAGTAGTGTTGTGGGATGGTTTCTTCTCTTCTATATTTATAGAGCGAAATAATTGGTTTACGTACACTCTGAATTTAGGATAAACAAAAATAGTTTAAATTTCAATCATTTCAGTGATATATCACATTAAAACATAGCCTAGTATAAAAAGTATTCTATCAAACATTAAAATTTATACTAAGGCTGATTTGTGCTTCATTATTTTAAATTGTATTACGTGTCCTCTGAAAAGTGCGACGAGACATGTTTTCTGCTGAAGTCCTACAGCGTATGGCGAACCATTTGAATTTTGATACGTAAGTATAGATATAATTCTTTTGAGATGTTATTCTAACGATACGCATGTTGATTGAGTAAATTTAATATAATTAATTTCCCTTTTGCAGGTCACCGCATGAGTCGTGATGGTAAAATTAAAGGACGAAATCGGAAATCCTATCCTGGAGCGATCGTATTGGTGGTTGCAATAAATACACCAAAACGATTAGTTTCACCGTGACCAACGTGGAGAGGTGTCAACGCAAAGCATAGCACCTGGGACCAACAAGTGGCAAAAGCCTGGGACGAAGGTAAATCTTAAACTTAAACGGTAGAGGTTAAAAATAAACTTGGAACTTTCTTCCAAACAGACGGCACTGGAGCCAGCTCAGAACAGGAGCAACTTCTATACGTAAATGCGCGGATGGCTCACGGTGAAATGGGCTTAGTGTACGAAGACATGTGTTACTACGACCCAAGGACACTATGCGATTCACCCAGATGTTGGAACGGTGTCTTCTGTTGGAACTGGTTGATCGATGCCGACGGAGGAGCAAATCCTGAAAAAGCATAAACACCGGGTGTTGACTCGGCGATGGACGAAAGGAAATGAAACAGTTCGAGAAGCCGCATTTCAATGCCATTTTGATGCAGGTATGATTTTTCGCTGCTGGATTACGGAAATATGTTTGAACTGGTGAATGTCGTCGTTGCGAAACGGGTTCAGCATGGAATTGCCATCATATAGTGATCGAATTATTACTCCGGACAAGGGAATTTGACGTGGATGTCATAATCAAACTTGCCGATCAATATAAAACACTTCCCATAGAATTATATGTAACTCAGATAACTTTTGCTCTTGTATCAATAAAATATAATAAGTGTAACTAAAATTATATTAATAAAAGAAATAAAAAAAAATGTTTATTTATTGTTTCTGACAGATCAAAAACAAAACCAAAATCATTTAAACGCAGTTATACTATTTTTATATATTGAAAAGTTATACTATGCGCTAATAAATTGAAGTTATACTATCTCAGTATTGTCGAAGTTTAAACTAATGCGGGGTCAACCAGGCGAATAGCCAATTAGTATGACTTTTAACCTATTTAGTATTTATTTATTTCTGAGTGTATACGTATACTATAGTTTACGTCGAACGGTCGTATCTTGTATAAATACAATCCCAACATTTTTTCGCTCTGTGTATACCAACCTTATTTTGAAAAAAAAAATTCTATAAAAAGTCGAATTGATTTATGCTATAATTTTTGTACTAATATCTCCCGCACTTTTTTTCGATGATCTGAAATTCTTATAAGAAAATTTTCTGGCTTTTTATTTTTAGTTGAGGTTAGAATTTCTACTTCAGCAAAAATAGCAAATAGCCACAGGAAGGTGGAGTGAAAATTTTTCATCTGGTGGTCCACATTTCGTTCCAGAAAATAACGTGTGCATTGTCCATGCAATTTTCGTTCAGCTGAATATATGCGGAAATCGTTGGTTGTTACAGTGGTACCGGATATTTGGTAATCAGAGGTAGACACGATTTGGACTGTACCTACTTATATTTTATACTCAAGTTAAAAAGAAGGAAAACGCGTGATTAAAAGATGGAACAAATTATTCGCAATTTGCTGGTCGCGGATAACGATTTAATACAACAGGTGAGTAATCGTGTTACCGATGGCTCTAAGGAACCGGAACAATAAACCATGACGCACGTTGAAATCTGTAAATTAGCCCTCAGCTAGTAGGTATAATAATCAAAATTACAACGCCTACATTGAATCTTCCGGAATGGAATTGCAATTATATGAGCAAAAGATATGATATTCATTGCGTCAGTTACAGAAAAAAATGATGAGAGATTAACGTATTCCTATTATATTAAAAACCGTCTATGCATAAACCGCCTAAACCATATTCATAATTTAAGGTGAATCAGATGTGATTCAAACATGTTGATCGGTTGGATTTTGTCATTGATTTAGTCGCTAGTCCTCGGGAATAGGAGAAATTTAGGAAAACATAGGATCCGCAAAATTTGAATTTGTATACTATTTTAGCCTGTGATACAAACCTGTTAATCCGGTCTGGTGTTTAAAAAAAAGTCTGACGATTAATTAGCCAAAAGTAAGCTGAATTAGCGCAAAACGTACTTTTAAAAGAACTTTTGATTACTTGGATATTTATTTCCCCTGGTCCACAGTGATAGCGGGACGAATAAAACTGGCTCAGTTTTGTATTGCCTGTCCTAGCAATAATCAATACATTCTACACTGTATCTCTTTGTTCTATGGTTCTATTTGTTTTTCAGGATCTTCAGAACATTTCTTATGATTACTTGTATTTGAATATTTATTTCAACGATAACCTATTAGTTTTAAACTTTTTACAAGGTCAAGGATGGTTTGCTACTAGAAAAATACAGAACCGGATACCTGTCATAGTATTAAGTTCATAATCCCCTATTAGACATACGAGAGGTCTTAAAGCTCTCTACTTCGTTTTAATAATGTATGTGTCATTATTATATTATGTCATTAGGTTTATCATTGTTTGGCATAAATAGTGGTCATATTTCATACTTTTTACTAGTTGGAAATAAAACCTTGCTTCTTTGCACTTGCGTTTTTTTTTTGCCCTTATTTATAGAAGACGAAGACAAGTCACACTGTTGTGCTTAATTTTTATCTCCAACAAAAATAATGAAATTGGAGCTCTTATCTTATCAAATTGAATACCAATACCACAGTTCAGTTCAATTGGCTTGCCAAAACTTGAACGTGCTCAACTTTCAATTAAAATGAGTAATTGAGGTGTTTTTCAATCTTCGGGGGCTCGCACCGTTTGCAAAAATTGTAATAACATCTTCAAAAAATGCACGCTTGTAGTTCGCAACAGGAGTAGGATTGCGTGAGAGATTCAGGACCATGCGAGTCATGGGCAGATGTCGAAACATCAAATAGAGTAATGCACACGTATACGTGTGCACGACAACATTTGATGCTGGGTACCTTGGGTGGATGCGGCGTGCACGTAGCTTAAGATAACGCTTCGTGGGCTTTGCCCCAAGACGTTCAGAGTGCTCAATTCGTTTAACGAATCTTTTTTCTTATAGACGAAATCAATGTTCGAAATCAATGAAAAGATGATGACTTTTGTCTGTATCTTCTTTTGCATCTCACATCATTCGATGTAGAACTTGTAGCATGGATTAGGATCTATCGAAGTATTAAAAATACGTCATAATGAAAATCATGAATATCTCCATTCGGTGACCGAAATAGAAAAAAAAGTCACATTTAAATTTAATTGTAATATATTTCGTTTTCCAACTTTACAGGCTAGTGCGGATTTGAAAGAGGCCTTCAAACGGCCAGAAACAGTACCCCAACTGTGCGAGATCGCCGTCACACACAACGATGCTCAAATCCGCCAATATAGCGCTATGCTATTGAAGAAGCAGCTTAGTAAACTGCGCAACTGGCAACAAGTACCGGCCGAACAGCAAGCACTTATAAAGCAGGGAATGCTGGAAGCGATTGTCAAGGAACCGGAGAAGTCTGTTCGCAATGCGTTAACTGGCTTTGTTGGTGTATTGGTGCGTCACGAGGCAACCAGAGACGGAGCCTGGATGAATGAAGTTCTCAAGTTCATGTTTGATAGTACCAGCTCCAGCGATTCCAAAGCAGCTGAGGTCGGATCGGCAACGTTCTCAACCCTTGCTGACATCTCACCGGACCAATTGATCCCTCATTTTGAGACGGTTTGTCAATTATTCTCCTCAGCCTTGGTTGCAACTGAAGCCAGTGGCAACATGACCACTCCGGTTGTCTTCAACATCTTACAAGGAATGTCTCATTTGGTGCGTTTCATTACTGGCCATCCTGTTGCAGAAAATACATATCAACAATCTATTCCGTACGTCGTGAAGGCTTTGATAGGTTTTGCTCAACAAGACTCCTTCAAGTTCATCGAAGCCTTTGACATTCTTGAAAACTTAGCCGATGAGTCGTCTCGTGTTCTAAGTCCCCATCTGAAACTCCTTATCGAATTTTGTCTAGAAATCGCACAGAAAGGCGATCTGGAAGATTCTGTGCGCGTTAAAGCCATCACTTACATCGGTTGGTTGGTACGTTTGAAGAAAAAAATGATTATCAAGCAAAAATTGGTAGAACCTATCGTCATCGCTCTGTTCCATCTGATGAGCGTAGCCCCAGAAATCGAAGACGAGGAAGAAGAATACTTTGGTAGCAATGAGGTATCTACCCCAAGTACATGTGCTGCCCAGTCGCTGGACGTCTTGGCACTTCATATTCCTCCAAAACAATTGATTCCAACATTGATGGCCCTCCTCGAACCGGCTCTTCGTGGCAATGATCCGCTGGCTAAAAAGGCTTCGTATCTATCAATCGCCGTCATTGCCGAGGGCTGCTCAGAGCACATTTGTAACAAGTACTTGAAGCCTCTTTTAGATGTGATCAAGACGGGTATCACTGATCCCAATCCATTGATACGGAATGCAGCTTTATTCGCGTTAGGTCAGTTTTCGGAACATTTGCAACCGGAAATTTCGCAGTATGCCGAAGAAATTTTGCCTATTTTGTTTGAATTTTTGCAACAGCTATGTCTGCAGATCCGTAGTGGTGGCAAGGAACCTCAGCACATAGATCGGGTGTTCTACGCACTGGAAACTTTTTGCGAGAACCTCGAAGATCAGCTAACGCCTCATTTACCAATTTTGATGGACCGTTTGTTTGAAGCGCTGGACTCGCGAAACACGGTTCATCTAAGAGAGCTCTCTCTCACCGCCATTGCCGCTACGGCAAACGCAGCCAAGGTCCACATGCTTCCATATTTCCCTCGTCTGATCGAAGCACTGAAAATGTATCTGGTGAAAACTGACGATGAAGATATTTGTGCTCTACGTCCTCAGGCAATTGACACATTTGCCGCTCTGGTGAGAACAATTGGAAAGGATAATTTCCTTCCTCTGGCTGTCGATACACTTAATCTGGGTCTTACCATGATGGATAATTGCAATGATCCCGATCTTCGCAGAAGTTGTTACAATTTATTCGCTTCGATGGCTTCTTCGGTTAAGGAGGACATGGCTGGGTCGTTGACCAAAATTGTGGAATCTATGCTGGAAAGTGTTAAAAGCACTGAAGGAATCGTGCCAACATTTAAGGACGATAATGATGATATGGTACTGCTGAACGGCGCCGACGACGAGGAAGAAGACGATAAAGAGTACGACATCGAAAATTCCGACAATGATAACGATGACGAAGACGATGACATTGCCGGCTATAGTGTGGAAAACGCGTACATGGACGAAAAAGAGGAAGCTATTTTGGCTTTAATGGAGTTCGCTGAACATACAGGACCAGCTTTTGCACCGTTCATTCAAACAGCCTTTGAAGAAATCTACAAATTGATCAACTATCCTAACGAAGACATTCGCAAGGCATCCATCGATGCCTTGAAACAGTTTGTCATCTCGCTGCACGAGCTGGGAAATGTTGAGGGAGTGAACCAAACGATTTTGATTTTGATCCCGAAATTGAGTGAAATTATTCGCACGGACGAAGAACGAACCGTAGTCATGTCCGCGTTGGATGGCTACAGCGACATCCTGGAAAAGGTTGGCACGTCTACTATGCAGGCCGATGGACAGAAAGATGCAATTTTCGGTTGCATTGTGGATGTTCTGAACGGTAAAGTGGCGTGCCAGTTTGATGAACCAGTCGACGAAGAACAGGAGGAAAGCGAATACGACGAAGCTATTATCGAGTCGGCTGGCGATATTTTGCCTAAATTTGGACGCGCCCTGCCACCGGCTGAATTTGCTGTGTATTTTGGGCGTGTTTGGCCTTACTTCATTCAAAAAATTGTAAGTTTATTTAGATATTTCACTAGACTTCAAATTTTAATCTCAAATATGGCAATATTAGGAAAAAACGAAACATAAAGACGAAACAACAGATTCGCAGCGCGCCTTCGCCATCGGTGTTCTGTCAGAGTGCTTCCGTGGCCTGAAAGAATTCACCGCAAATTGGGTCGAAGCGCTGTTACCAATTTTCATCTCATGCGTGCAGGATCGCAACAACGAGGTGCGAAACAATGCTGTATACGGCATCGGTGAAATGGTACTACATGGAAACGAATGCACTTACAAGTAAGTCTTGATTGGTTTTTAAACATACTGTGTTATGATCTGTGTTTTTTTCACAGGCACTATCCTCAAATTCTGACATCCCTTTCGAATGTAGTGGCAAAGGAACAACATGCTGGCACACTGGATAACATTTGCGGAGCTCTAGCTCGCTTGATTTCTACCAACAGCAGCCTCATTCCCATGAAAGAGGTATATTATAATCTTTTTTTTTTATTAAATTCATGCATTTGTGAATTTGTCTCTCAGATAGTTTTGTATGGATATCAATCCTAATATTTTTTCGGTTGTGAATCAGGCGTAATCAACTGATTTAAGCTGATGATTCTCGTAGAAGATCCGATTCAATATTAGACTTGAGGAATATTGAAAATGAAAAAGTTGTTTTTCACGATATTCAATTGTAGGTCCTCCCAGTGTTCGTGCAGTACTTGCCACTACGCGAAGACTTTGAAGAGAATCTCGCCGTATTCCGGAGCTTGGATGTAATTTATCGACAAGGAAACGAACACCTTATCCCACTACTCGGACGTGTTCTGGTAGTTGCTCTTCAAGTTCTGTATAAACAACAGCACAATAATGAAGGTAGGTGAAAACAAATATTATAATATGTAGGTAGAAATGAGCACATTCATCCCTATGAAGAATTGCAAAAAAAAATTATTTAGTTCTTGCCTTTTATTTCTTTTTTTTATGCTTGCCATATTTCTATATATAATATATTTTTTTTTGTAATATTATTATTTGATTGTTATCAAATTGCTATCATTCTGCATTTTCAGTCTGGTCCAAGTTTTCCAGTGACGTTTCCTTAACCTCAATCTACCTGTGCACTGAAGAATTGATGTGTGAAAATCCATAGAATATCTAGATTTTGATTAGTTTAAACGACTTTGATAATTTTATTTTCCGTTTGAACCAACAAAAAATCGAAATTTTCAGTTTTTGTGTCAGTGCACAGGTAAAAGTGTGGTTACGAGACGCCACTGATGTTTTCGTTCCTGACTACATGAAATTTTTTGTTATTCTTCCGTTTTTACTGCGTTCATTTTGTTCTTTTGCCTTTTCTCCCGTGCGTTTTAAAACATTCCTCCTATTTCATATTTTTCGTAAATCTTAATGATTAAATAAGATAAAATTAATGATCCAAGTAAACAATAAGCACTCAATTCGCCAAAACGCCATATAAGAATAGCCGTATATTCAAAAACTTATAAACATCGAAATAGCATGGCCGGTTTGGCGAATTGGAGTGCTTATTGGTTACTTGGGGAGTTATTCTTCTGTTTTCTTTTTTTTTCTAATATTCTTTGTCTTGCACCAAATCACAACTTATCCAAATATTTCAATAATCGATCATTGATCAAATCAATTGTTTCTACAGAGTGCCACGACCTGGTGTTCAGCTTTGTCAAGCAAATTAACCGTGACTTCCCGGACAAATTTGCCGAAGTGGTGCGCAGCGATATGGAGATTGCCAACTTCGTGGAGTCGCTTCCGCTCCAGTAGAAGTCAGCGCGTGTGCATTTAATGCGCAAGTTATATGTTTCCTACATCGATCCCTATCTGCAAACCTGCGTGCGCCGAGTAGAGAAGAAAAGAGTCCACCACAGCAAGCAGTCACACTCTAATGGTGGGCCCGGGTATGGAGACGAGGATCACAAGTGAATGAATGTGAACGAAGGCTGGTTGAGTGCAAGCCACGACATTATAAATCAACGATTGAACGATACGCCTAAGGAGCATGTGCGATTTTTTTTTTCAATGTGTTTATCCGATTACACAAGCTAAAAACTTTCTATCGCAACTACTATTGCTAACCAGATGCATTATTTTCAACGGTTATGAAGTGTTCAACAATAGATTCACATCTTTAGGTAACCATCTATTTATTCTAATTAGAATAAAGTTCTTTATTGAATTGTTGTTAACAAAAATATTAAATTAACACTCATGCCATTGACCCCCTGCATCTCCATATATCAGCTTTAAACGTCCCAAACACACCCCATTCAAAGTCGATTCTGTCCATTGCAAAGAAGCCATAGAACAGTTCATTGAATTATTTAAATACAGTCCTGAAACACAGAATAACATCCTTTGAAACTGAAAACACATGTAATGTATTTATGTGATAAATATAGAGAATCTACAAATTCAAAGTACTGAATTATAAATTCATTTAGTTATTTCTATCGACAAAAGAAAATATCGACTTGAATGTTATATGTAATCCTTAATATAACAATATATGTTAAGTTTATACATCTTATAATATACAGCCTAAAATGGAATAAACTTTTATCGAAATCCTATGCATTTAGATATATATATTTTTTTTCTATTTACCTAGTCCATAATTCTAAGAAGTGTATGGAGGTTGTTGTTAGTCTTTCCATCAGCACTAATTGAGCATGAGCATGATGACCGTGCATTTCGTAGTTGCTACTCCGTGATCGACCAGAACAATCGCAATTGCACAGGAAACCAATGGATGGAAGCATGGGATTTGCTCTCCAACATCAATGTGCACAGTCCGCGAGAACTCTAGTATTTTCTAGTATTTTAGATGGTCGATAACGGCGCTAGCCACGTCCTCACGGTCATTGGAGATGAGATGGAATTTATGATGCAGTCACTCGCCCACTGCAAGCCGAGAACACCTCTGCACTCACCACGAGTTCCTGCTGGATTTTTTTTGGAATCTGGGGGTTAGGTTAGGTCTTGATTAACGGGTTGCCAATGATAGTAATGAAAGGGTGGTGTATAGAATATACATGGATGCCGAAAAACAAGCTTTCTCATTTCGAATTCTAACAGTTACCTGCTAGAACTATTCAAGTTGTAGGTATAGGGATAGAAGATGGAAACGGTATAAAAGCACATTTCCAGTTCTAGCGATTGCTAGAGGAAATATATGAAAAGATAAAAAGTAAGAGGAATGGAACGGGCCTGGTATTGAACCAAGCCCGTTCTTTCCATCAGCACTAATTACCTAATTAATTATGCAAAAAAATATATGGTTCTTGACAGTGGCGGATGATTAGCTTGTAGACAACAAGCTTATTTTTCAGGGACAATAACGACGAGAGTGGCGGATGATTAGCTTGTAGACAACAAGCTTATTTTTCAGGGACAATAACGACGATAACGACTAACGCCAGGGTTTGAATCCAAAGTAGAATGAGAAAATCTCTCACTATGATGTCTGTATACACTCTCGATAGGTAGCATGCCGTGAGAGATGTTTTTCGGTAGCTGTTACGATAAACTGATTTGGGGAGCTACAACTTGTTATAATTCAAATAACTATATATATTGGAGCTATGCGACTGTTCTGTACAAGAGCAAGTTATGGAATGAATATTAATGCTGTCCAATGAGCAGCTTGAAGTAGCTCGAAGTTGTTCCCATTCCTCTCACGTTCATTTGTTGACAAAAAAGAGCGAGCAGGACGGGAACAACTTCGAGCTAGTACTTCGAGCTGCTCATTGGACAGCACTATTCTTATTTTTCTTCACACAGAGGCATGTTTGGTTGCTACCAAACGCTAGGTTGTCATGGGCTGGCTTTATGTAACCACCGGGTTGCTGGTGTTAACATCTTTCCCTCTTATTTCCAGAGTACCAAGTATGGCTCGAATCTCGACGGCATCCTAACTGATCGTTGCGGGCGGGTTCGTTCTCTGGTGAAGGTTGTTGAATCATGCTGACTGGTTCTTCTTGGTTCACAGTTTCAGGTTCTCGAAATTCTTGATTGATCGGAATGACTTCAAGGACATCTTCTTGACTCATGTTTCCGACAGAACCATCTCGATTTTCATGTGCTATAGCAGTGACTTCTGGAATTGCAACTTGATCAAGTTTCGAAGGTTCTTGATCGTCAGCTTGCACAGGTTGAAGTCCAAACATGTCAACCAGAATGTTCAACGGAGTATCTCTTGGTAAATCTGCAACATTAGTATCTTTTTCACGGGAATTCAACTGGTTTGCATGCGATCGTATGAGCTTGCGTCTTCCGTGTTCGTTTTCTAGCAGTACATTGTAATTGACTCGTCCAAATGCTTCGATCACGGTTCCTGCTGACCATTTCCATTTATTCGAAGTATAAACTTTGGAGTAAACTTTATCTCCTGCTTGAAAATAACGTGAAACAGTTCATGGTTTGTGGTTTTCGACTGTTGTTTTCTGTTGGTCTGGTTGGAGAAGATTAAGCGTAGTCCGCATCTTTTTTTTTTTTTTTTTTTTTACCTTTTTACCCGCCACTCTCCCCCACACCAAAAAACTCAAAATTGAGCTTCCTGGTAATGGACGCAACTAGCTCAGCTCGACTGGCAACAAAAGACAAAATTAAAAAGAAAGACTTAGTTTACTTGAGCTGAGCACAAATAACAATTAAATAACAATTAAATGTGTAAGAGAGAGAATTCTATGCTAATTAGCTTCCAGAATCCCAGTGGAGTTTTCTCCTTTTAAGGGATTCATTAGATTCTTGCAAAGCACTAAATTAGAATATTAAAAAAAAAAAATTTAAGACTAAATTGGAAATATTTTCTCATGGTTCTAAAGAATATTTATTTTGACGGCTTGTAATGTTATAAATGGCTCAGAGTATAAATTCATTAATTTTTCTTTTCAAGTGTATTTTAACTCTAAGTTTAAATTGGCATTTATCGGTTATCATTTTCAGTTCATTAGGTAGACAATTAAATTTGGAGGGTCCAACATATGAAATGCGTCTCTGACCATGATTGGAAGATGCCCTAGTGAGTGCCAGATTTCCAGCCTGTCTCGTAAAACGGGATTGATTCCCAGTAGGTAAAATAATATTCGAATATGCTCCGTTGTTGATAATATCGTGTACCATAATTAGTGTTTGTAATTCGCATAAACCCAAAAGCGGTAGTATGTTGTGCGTATTATTACTATATAATTCAATAGTTGGATATAGCAGAGGTAATTTGAAAATAATTTTAAGGCATCTGTTCTGCAAGGTCTGAAGCCTCATTAATTTGGACTTACATGCACGACCCCAAGTTATTATTACATATTGAAGTTGTGAATGGATATGTGCATAGTAAAACTTTAGCAATACATGTGCTGGGACAAAATCAGACACTTTGTAAAGAACTCCACATAATGCTGCTACTTTCTTCTCGATGTTTTTGATTTGAATTTCCCAAGAAAATGTAGAGTCCAAATGTACGCCAAGGTATTTGAATGAGTCTACCTTATTTATTACAGTATTCCCAAGTTTAGGATCAACAAAATGAAGTAATATTTTTCTGGGAGATCTAAAGATCATATATTTAGTTTTCTGAATGTTTAAAGACAGTAGATTACTTGCAAAATATACCTTTAACTTTTCCAAATCCTGGTTCATTTGATTTATTATTGACGATGGGCTGGTGTCAGGGTAGAATATTGCAGTGTCATCAGCAAATAATCTAGCTGTTCCATTCAGTGGTAAATTACCTAGGTCATTTATATACACCAGGAACAACAAAGGACCGATATTACTACCTTGAGGGACTCCGGTTGTTATCGGTTTTATCAAGCTTCTGGTTTCGTTGATAGTAACATATTGTGATCGTCCACTCAAATAGCTTTCAACTAGGTTATTTGCGACACCTCTAATACCACAATAGTTAAGTTTGTCCAATAAAATGCCATGATTTAGTGTATCGAAAGCTTTTTTTAGGTCAATGAACAAGGCACCAACAATCTTTTTGTTATCAACCTTGCTTACTATGTAGTCGACTAGCTCTGTCAATGCCGTTGCTGTACTACAAGTCTGTCGAAACCCATACTGGAATTTATAAAGTAGATTATGCCTTCCGAAAAAGTTTAGTAATCTATCAACTATTAATTTCTCAAATACTTTGCTGAAGATTGAAAGGGTCGATATTGGTCGGTAATTGTCCAACGAGCATGGATCCCCAGATTTAAATACCGGTACAACTTTAGCTATTTTTAGACAATCAGGATATTGCCCTGTTGAAATTATTAAATTGAAACATTTATTCAAGATATTGGAAAACCTAGTAGCATTACGTTTAATTACGTGTGTTGGAAGGTTGTCTGGCCCAGCCGCTTTATTAGACTTCAATTTGCTTATTATATTAATAATTTCATTCGGAGTGCTTGGTTGTAAAAAAATGGACTCGCATATAGGATTAAGAGTATCTAATGGATTTCTCCTGCCTGACGGCGGAATTTTACTGGCCAGGTTTGATCCGATATTTGAAAAATGATCATTAAACGAATCACATATTTCAGTATCATCACCTATATTGGTTCCATTTATGTTTAGAGATATTTTATTCAATGATTTCGATCGACCAAAATAATATTAATGTGTTTCCAAAGTTTGCTGTGGGTGGTATTATTTAGAATATTTTCATAATAGGTTTTCTTGTTACTTCTTTTAAGTTTATCTACTTTTTTGACACATGATCTAACATAGACTTAGCACGGAGATCATGAGGGTAACGTTTAACTTTTTAGGTAATTATTTTTAATTTTATAAGCTGCCACAATTCCAAAGTCATCCATGGACATTGAGTGCCTTTTATTTTAACTTTTTCGTAACTATTGTAGTGCAAGTTTGTATTAAGTTATTGTATTTTTCAACTATTTCACTGAGACATAAATTCACATCATTAATTTCATCAATGTTATCAAGATATGCTTTAAACTCGTTATCTAATCTATTGTGGTTTATTATGCTTTTACGCAGTTCTATTCGGTTGGTTTGTGTTGCTATTTTGAAACTAGTAATAATTGGAAGATGATCACTAACCCTACTAAAGATTGTATCGTTTTGAACTAATGAAGCATACTCTAAAGAACATACAACATGGTCTAAAATGTTCGAGCTGACAGGCCTGGTAGTATAAGTATTCGTACAGAGAAAGCCGTATGACTCCATGAGATTTTTATATTTGGTAACTACATTATTGTTCGATATATTAATGGGTATGTTAAGGTCGCCTACAATAAATGTTGGACAAGATTGAGATGCATGAGACAACCAGTTCTCAAGCATCGTTTGAAAGTTGTTATAATCGTATGACGGCGGACGATATACACCATGAATATCGTAACGAAGGCCATTCAGCTTAAGACCAACATGAATATGATGGAACCCATCTGCACAAAAATTTTCGAAAGTTTGATATTCTATTGTATTTCTAACGTATAATGCCAAACCTCCAGAGGAGGAATCTCGACAAGAAAAAATTGATTTAAATCCACGAACATTGAAAAGGGAACAATTTACGTTTTTGAGCCATCTCCAATTACAATCACATCAACTGGAACACACAAATTGTCCAGAAATTCTAAAATATTATCGAATTTTGCCACATTATTTACACCTCTAACGTTCCATTGTAATATCCGTAACATACTTGAACAATGTTCAGCGTTTTCATTGAACACATCGACGGTGTCATGGAATAAATTCTTTAAATTAGCCATTATTGAAATTAACAGACAAAACAAGCATTCAGTTAAACATTATTGCGACCAAGCATTAGCTCTGCTGGTGATCTTCCGTCCAGTGTACGACTCGGCGTTGACCGATAGGTTTGAAGAAACACTTGAAGCGTATTGGTAATCTTCTCCCCCTCGTTTATCTTGAGTAGTGATCTCTTCAACGTGTCAACGAATCTCTCCGCCTGGCCATTGGACTGTGGATGGTACGGTGCTGTTTTGAGGTGCTGGATTCCGTTTGCTTTGCAGAACACGGCAAATAGCTCCGAGGTGAACTGCGATCCGTTGTCCGATACCACAGTAGTAGGAACTCCAAATCGTGAAAATAATTCGTCCAAAAATTCAGTGACACTCGATGTTGTTGGGGATTGAACGATCTTCACTTCAGGCCATTTGGAATGTGCGTCGACGACAACCAGACGACAATATTGGCCAAAGAACGGTATAGCGCAATCGATATGAATTCGCTCCCAGGGATGAACGGTCAGGGGCCATGACTGTAGCGGAACCTTTCTCGGCGACTTTGAGCTGCACAACTGTTGCACTGTTTGACGAAATCTTCAATAGCGTTGTCTATTTTCGCCCAAAACACATGCCTTCGAGCGATAGACTTCATTCTCTCAATACCGGGATGACCACGATGAAGTCGCTTCAGAATGCGGCGATGGAAGTTGAACGGTAGGGGAGACTGGGTAGACTTGATCCCCTTTTCTGATTTCCGATGTATCACAGCCAAAAATAAATAAACATACGCGATTTCCACACAGATTCTCTAAGAAATATATTAGGGGGATTCAGTTAACGGCGTAGGTTGCTGTGTATCTGTTTATGGAAATGTTTCATAGGCGATTTGAAATATGTCCCTAGTGATTGAGTGTGAAACATTTCTATAATCAGATACGGAGCAACCTAGGTATAACAAAACCGCCCTGCAGAATAAATAAGGTTGTCAATCCAAAAAATAACTCACCACATAAAGGTCATTTGTCTAGAGGATCTTTACTAAAAAATACGCTAGAACAAAACTACTTTAGTCCTCGATAAAACAGGGGGTGATCAAGTCTCCCCGGGGATCAAGTCTACCCACCTTCCTCTATTATTAATTGATCCGCCATCATGATACATCCCTTGACAACAGATAAAGCTTCTCGGTACGGAAAAAATTGGCGAATTTTCTCATCATCAATGCTGCTTTTGTTTGATGGGGCCAACCTTGCTGGATGAAGCTGATCACCTTCTGTAAAACTGGACACTTGGATGTATTTTTCAGCACCATCTTGAATGTTATAGGCAGAATACCGACTGCTTCGTCCAACGGAACCTCGATATCTTCTTCAAACTGAATTGCAGCAATGATGAAGTCTTCGTCTGATTTCGTGTAATGGTTGATGAGGCGCGACAGCATATCAGCGTAGCCAAACTGGGTTGTAGAAACGTACTCAATCTCGAAGTCGTAGCACAATAGAGTTAACGCCCATCGTTGCAAGTGGTTTGCGGTATGCAAAGGAATTCCTTTCTTTGATCCAAAAATTCGCAGTAAAGGTTGATGGTCGGTTTGAAGCGTGAATTTCCTGCCAAGGATCATTCGATGGAATTTGGTAACTGCAAAAATCAATGCTAGGCCTTCCTTTTCGATTTGACTGTAACCAACTTCAGCTTGAGTCAGTGTGCGGGAAACATGAGCTATTGCTTTCAAGCTGCCATCAGGAAAACGATGCATAGCCACTGCTCCGATACCAGATTTTGATGCGTCTGCAGCGATGATGATCTCCAACTTCGGGTCGTAATGAGTAAGCAGTAAACCAGATTGAAGAACTTCCTTGATTTTCTCATTTTCTCAAACGACTGCTGACAAATTGGAGACCAATTGAACTGGACATCCTTCTTCAGAAGCGCATCGAGAGGGCGTCGTAGCTGGTGCATTTTCTTCACGAATTTTCCGTAAAAATTAACAGCGTCAAGAAAAGACCGCAGACTGCTGATATCGGTTGGCGCAGGCATCTTAACGATTGCTTCAATCTTCGCTGGATTCGGGCGTAGACCGTTTTTATCCACGATGTGGCCCAGATATTTGATTTCTTGTTGAAAAATACTACATTTTTCTTCACGAAGATGAAATCCGTACTCTTCCAATCGTTTGAAAAGAGCTTCCAGACGTTGATGATGCTCCATTTCAGTTTTGCTAAACACTATGATGTCATCCAGGAAAGATTCAACACCTTGCAGATCTGCTATCATACCATTCATGAGCTGCTGAAAAGCGCCGGGGGCAGACTTCACACCAGGTGCCAATCTGTTGAAACGATAGAGTCCTCTATGTGTGTTGATGGTTAGAAGTTCTTTTGAATCGTCGTCCACTTCAACTTGAAGGTAAGCGTCCGAAAGATCGATGATACTGAAAAACTTGCATCCGTTCAGCTTCGTGAAGATGTCGTCCGGAACTGGCAACGGATAGTTGTTAGCTTCCAATGCAGCGTTCAATCCGGTCGAATAATCGGCACAGATGCGTATTTTTCCGTTAGGCTTCCTTACAGTAACGATTGGCGCAGCCCATTGGGAAAAATCGACAGGTGTGATGATGTCCAACTGCTCCAGGCGATCCAACTCGGCATCAACCTTCGCTACAGATGTAAAAGGAACAGGACGTTTCGGTTTGAATACGGAACGTGCTTCTTGCTTGAGGTACAACTTTACTTTTGTCTTCTTGCAATGTCCGAGAGTCTCCTTAAACACGTTTGGAAAGGCTGTCTTGTAGAACTGGATCGGACTATGCATAGAACGTACCTGGTTGCAGATCGCTGAGAGAGGCTGTGACCATAGCTTGAAGAGTTCAATCCAGCAAGGCCGAACAAATTGAGACTGGGATGAGTGGTCACGAAGCAAGTGCCGTCTTTGATGACACCTCCCAGAGTGATGGAACACGCAAGTTCACCGATCAAATGCAGAGGTTTACCAGATGCCGTTTTTGCTTCGCTTTTAGATGGCTTCAGTTCCGGAGATCCAAGGTTTTTCCAAGTTTCCTTTGATATGATGGAAATATCCGATGCTGTGTCGAATTGAAGCTTGATTTTCACACCGCAAATGATGACTGTTATGAACTTTCGCCGGACTTCGCTGTTCACCTGGTTGACTTCAAAAACACCGTTGACGGTCGACTTCTTTTTGTTTTTGAATTTCTTGCCTCCGGTATTGGGCTTAACGGAAATGCAGCTGCAGTAGCCTTCCTTATGCCCAACTTTGTTACAGGATTTGCAGGTGTGATTTGCAAAAGGGCATTCACGAACAAAGTGCATGCCACCGCACTGCCAGCATGGTGTCTTCGGAATACTAGAATTCTTGCTGTCCTTTGACTGATGAGCTTGAGCAGATGGTTTCGATTGATACTTCTTCTGATTGACTGCACAGACAGAGGCTGATATCGATGACTTCTCCATCCGATTCTAGCTTGGAGAGTAATCTGGTCCTGATGTCAGCTTCTTTTGAAGATCGCAGCCCACATATGAAAATGAGAGATTTGAATTGATCGGCTGTGATACGGTTCAACTCAAAATCCTCACATCGCTTGTTCACTGTCGCTGCGTAGGTTACGAAGTCCTCCTCAGATTTCTTTGACAGTTGGAAACATTGATATCGCTTGCTGAATAAGGTAGTCCTCATTCCAAACAGCTGGTTCAACTTGGAAACGGTGTCCGCAAACGAGTACTCACGATAATGCTTCGGCAACAGAAAGTTCACGTACTTGTCATGTACGCTTACGCTGAGGCTTCTTAACAGGAGACGAACCTTTGCTGCATCGTCCAGATTTTCGCCATCCTTCAGGAAAAGGTCTTCATATTTTTGATACCACCGGTCGAATACCATGCCATTGTCGGGGTCGTAGCAAAACTCTCGGATGTTGGACGCTAGAGACTCGATTATAAATTCGGGACTGCTTATCTGCTTGGCTCTGACTTGTGCTTCTTGAGTGTTTAAACGATCCATCATGGCCATAAGACGCGCATTTTGTTCCGCCATCTGCTGGTTTTGCTGGAGAATGAGCCGGAACACATCTTGACTGTCGATAGTTCCTGACAATTGACTTCCTGCCGGTTGACTTTGACTTCCCGACGGCTGATTTTGACTTTCCGACGTTAGAACTTCCGGTGGTGACATTCTTTTTCTCTTCCGAGATTCCAGGGTGGATTCTTGATAAAACTCGTCGCCAAATGTTATAATTCAAATAACTATATATATTGGAGCTATGCGACTGTTCTGTACAAGAGCAAGTTATGGAATGAATATTCTTATTTTCTTCACACAGAGGCATGTTTGGTTGCTACCAAACGCTAGGTTGTCATGGACTGCCTTTATGCAACCACCGGGTTGCTGGTGTTAACACAACTCAAGATAAATTTCTTGCCCCAATTGCGGGGGGCATCGGTTATGATGAGGCATTTCAACTTGTTTTACACAGCTGTGCGAAAAAAATAATGTCCCCAACATAAAATAAGCCCCTCGATGGGGGATGTTTTCATGGCGTGTTATGATTCGTAGAGGTTTTTGCCTCTCTTTTACCGTTGTTCGTTATCTAATTGAGAGCGATTTCTGCAATCCCTGACTAACGCACAGAAGGACGCATCCCTAAAAAGAGGACCAAAAGGTCATTTTTTCAAAAGGATGTGTTATAATCTTCTATATAATAAGGCCGGTCGCAATGCTGTTGGGTTTTGTATGGCGTGTTTGGAAATCAAACTAGAACTGAAACTAGCAGTTCGCAACGCAGAGTTGCAGTTTTATTTTTCGAGCACTTTTTGAAACTGATTTGCAACTGCTCGACTGGTTTGTTGCAAATAAAACCTGATTTGAAACTTGAATGAAACTGAGTTTCAAATTTATTTAATTGTGTTTGTTTGTTTGAGATTTGTTTGTTTGGACAAACTCATTGTTGTTCATATTGGCCCTGACGAAAGCGAGAAAACAAAATGGGGGCCGGCTGATGCTTTTTTATTTCACCCAGCAAGGGATATAGGACGTCAATTTTGAAATGCTTATTAAAGCGTTAAAACACATTTTAGCCTAAAATTGTTCACTTTTTTGGGTTAGAAATTTAATTTACTTTCATATAGGGAACACGAAAGTTGAATTATTTTGATTAAAAAAACATGTGTAGATGAGGAGCCTAACATGTAGTTTTTCAAATTTCTAATTATACGTATTTAAAAGTTTTCAACATATCACTGTTAATAACATTTTAAAAGCATTTTAAAATATACTTCCTATACTTCACCATGTTGAAAAACAGTGATTTCACGCACACGTCCGTCGCCGCTAGATGGCAACAGCGCGGCTGCGTCAAAGCGAATGCGAGGTAAAAACTACCGCGAAAATTGTTATGTCGAATTCGTTTTTAAACCTGGGTCAGTGCCAACCCGAACCCTGAATAAAAAATCATTTTCAGTTCCATCTGTCATTGTATATGTTGGTGTGCGTAGCATCGTGTTTGTTTTGATTCGAAACATATGATCCAGGACATCCAGTGCACTGGCAGTGCGTTGGCGTTGACTAATCAGATCATGGTAAATAAATATGTTTAAGTGCGTGAACTGATTTTTGCGGATAGTGGAAATAACTTTTGGGTGGATATAAACAGGGAAACCGCTCCTGGAATTCATCTCATGGCTCCGATATTAATCCCACCAAAAACAAAGCAATGGAAAGGAATTTGGGTTGTTTATTATTTTTGTGATTTTTCTCAGCAGTGAGCACACATGTTGACAAAAAGAGGCGACGAAATTGGTGCTGCATTTTTTTGCTTTCCGTTGAGATGAATATATGTTCAGTGAGATGGAGATCGGTACAGTTCTCCTATTTAATTATATTCAATAATCCCGTGCACATTTTAATACCGCACGAATTCCGTATTTTCCGTATTTCCGTAAATTCATCTATTTCTGCAAAAGTTTTTTTTTTCGGAGAACACTCAGAAGCATGTAATAGAGGAATGTCTGAAAGATATCGCCAAAAATTCAAGAAAGAATTTCTGAAGTAATTTCTGGCAGAATTCCCGAACAAAATTCTGAAACGCACGAAAGAATTTGAAAAGAAATTCTGCATAAGAAATAATTCTATTCGGTATTCCTCAAATATATTTTTCTGACAATTCTTAGCAGATTTTGTGAACGGGTTTCAAGGGGAATTCCCAAACTACATAATTCCATCCACCGACCTAATTTAGGACACCATCTGTTAGGAAAACCTGAATGAACTTATGAATACATAACCTCCCAACAATTATTTTTAAAACTGAATCTAGACAACAGTACCGGATTAATTTCATTTTAAACTACAATAACAAATATATTACAAAATTCCCGGAAAAAAAGATTTTCAACGCGCATTTTATTTTAATAAACAGACAGTTTCGTTTCTCCCTTCTGCTTGTTTATTCCGCCCAGTGGGTGGGTGGGCCACGTGGTTTTGACAGTTGTAGTACAGTTGTATTGGTGAACCCGGTGCGAAACCGTGAAACAACACAGTGCGAACCCGGCAGCTTTGGGGTTGGAACTAGTGCGAACCTAGTTCCAACCTGAGCGAATAAAAAAACACTTTGACAGCACTTAGGTTGGAACTGGTTCCAACCTAGGTTGGAACTTTTCAAAAACGAATTCGACATTAGTTTGTTTTATTTGTTTTATGAAAAAATAAAACCAAGTTGCATTTCGTTTACAACTCTGCGTTGCGGGCACCAAGTTGTAGTTCTATTTTGACAGTTATAAATTTTATAACATCAAGCAGTACCAAACTGAAACTGCAACTTCAGCATTGGGATCGGCCTAAAAATGAAATGGTCTGTGTTCGTATCCGCATAATTCGAAAACGGCTGGATGGATTTTCTTCATTCCTTCAACAGTTACGTTCGTCATAGTTTCCGACGGGTTTATATGATATTTCCTCATGTGAAAATCATATATAAAGTTGAGTAAATCGTGAAAAACTAAAATTAAGATTTGTATGGGTAGTTCAGAACGCCATTTTCGCCTACTATGCAGGACAACGTCTGCCGGGTCGACTAGTTTTTAATATTTTTCTCGCATTAAACAGGTAATAAATTTACATTGTTTTATTTACTGTTTTATTTATATTACTTTGATTTAATCAATTTGACGATATTGTGCCCAATGGGGTAACATTGAAGTTGGTATAAAAAGCTGGTTTTATTCCATTCATAACTTTGAAGCATGTTATCTTTGTAATATTTTTGAGATTTGATTTTGAATCATATCAAACTCAATACATCTTCAAAGTTAGGATAATCAACTATCAATTGCATACTACATTGTGAAGAAGTTCGGGTCCGCGTAAATGTAGGTTTTGCCGAACAAAACAAAAATTACAGATAGGTTTGACAAACAAAAATTGTAGTAGTTTTCCGCGAGCGGTAATGGCCGCCAGCTTGCATGCGGGTTAGTTTCTGATTTGACGTTTGTGGAGGTCAACTGCACCCACCGTTCCGAGCATTCTGACCAATATGGCATGTAAGAAGGTTGGTGCTGATGAAGTGAATTAAAGCCTTCTTATATACCACATTGATCAACGTTGGCTGTCTTGCCCCACTTTCCCCTATTTGATATTGTGCACATGTGAGCAGTGACGGGAAATGTCATTTCGATGTCATGGGACTAATTTGTTGATAACTTTTTTCACATGTTATGTACAATTGTGTTTTTATTTAAACATGTAGCACTTAACCCTTTCCCGTTCACGACTTTTTTCAAAGATTTCAAGAGGAAGGAATCATCTTTGGGAAAAATGCTAGAACAAAACCTAAAATTAGTGGAAAACGAAAACAAAAGTTTATGATTGTAAATCAATAGTTGATTGTTTTCAATAGTTCGACGTTTTGTACTTAAAATTGATTATATTTGTAGATTAATGTAACCATAAAGATGTACTTAATATTGCTTTTTGTTGTTGAACCAATTCGATGAATGTTAGAAGGTGTCAAATTTAATGATGCACAAAGACGTCATGATGTCTGGGAGAGGGTTGTAGGACCTTAAAACTTTTTCTAATACGCCATTTCTCTAAATCTGAAATTGGCGGCGTTGTTAGAGCATGTTTATTATTAATGGAACAAATACCTTATGTGAATAACATCTGTGGTTTTTGTTTGAAAGTTTTGAAGCTTTTTCAAAATATTTGCGATTCTTGCTTTCCATATAAACTTTCATCTGGATTCTGTCGTCACTGAGGAAACTAAACATTCGATTTTCATAATTTCATTCGTATGAACAACTATTTCCAACCCTTGAAATTCTTTCATACGACACGTATGGTATGGATATGTAACAGAAGTTGCTGTTGAGTCTCAAAATGTCAGCGGAAGCTTTGCCTGTGTGTACGAACACAGTATGACTTTCATATTGTTATAAATCATTTATCATACGGAGCGTTTTTGAAATCCATTATAATATATTGTAAAAAACACACATGGGATTCATAATAAATTCGATTGGTAAAATTTCATACGCAATTATTAAATATGAAAATCGAACTAGTAATTTCCTCAGTGTAGGTAATTGATCAGTTCGTTTTTTCCTGGGAATGTTTGAATCTTCCGAAGACCTCCAAATATCATATCACAAAGTTTCATATAAAAGGATTTTTTATGAATATACATTAGGGTGGCTCAAAAAACACTTTTTCAATTTTTTGATGGGCCGCCCTCTTATTCGGTTCTATTTGATGCTCTGGACAAAATTTCAGCCAAATCGGTCAACGTTTGGGCGGTGCTAAACTCGTTGGAAGTTTATATGAAAAAATGTATGCAGAAACATCCAAAAACAGTGATTTGCAGTTGGAAGACACAATTTACGATCAAGAACAATGATACTCATTCAGTTCTTGTAGAATTAAATACACAATGTTATGCTGAAAACCGCGAGAAGATTATAGTTTATTAGGCAAAGATATTAGCATGTTACTGGATCATTTTACGTATCGTCGTAGTCAACACTTTTGTATAGAATTCTATTGGTTGTGACAAAAAAAAAATATTTTTATCGCAGACGATACCTTGGAAGTTGAGAAATATGTAGGGTTACTTCATCTCATTATAGCTCCGATATTCATCCCACGAAAAACAAAGCAATGGAAAGGTATTTGATTTGTTTCTTATTTTTGTGATTTATTTCAGCAATGAGCACGCATGTTAGCAAAAAGAAGCAACAAAATTGGTGCCGTCTTTCTTTGTTTCGGGATGAGATGAATATATGTTCAGTGGGATGGAAACGGAGCAGTTCCCCTGTTTGACGAGATGTTTTACACAGAATTCTGTTTTTACACGGTTTTGTTTCGGTCGTATTTTTGATCGTGTGGCTTCAATTTACGACTAAAAACATGCAACATGTCCCTTAAACCCCTAAATAATTCAGACAAAAATTAGATAGTCAATTTTAAACGATAAACATTTTGGAGCGGGGGGGGGGGGGGACTGAGAAAATGTAAATCGTGTTGGAACAGAATTCTCTGCATTTCTTCCATAGATATCAGTTACGGCTTAAAAAGGGCGTAACTCTAAAACGGGTCCTACGATTTTTTTCAAATTCCACCCAGTGATGCAGTATAGCCTCAGAATTCAGCTCCAGGTATTAATTTTGATGGAGATTTTTTTTGGTTAGTAACGGTCAGGGGATAACCGTGGATAGGAATTCAAACCGTCTTATATAATTTAGACAAGTTTACAAAGAGCAATAATGAGTTAATTAAATGATTTTTCAATATGCCTCAAGACCGTCACTGAGGACCGTTGCGGAACACATTACTGCCACAACGACCGGGGGAAAGGTAGAATCACTGGAAAAAATGATTTATTGCCAATGTGAAGATTATTGGGTGCCAGGAAACGAGCTTTTCCATTTATATCTAATTTGGCTAAAATAGTTAAGTAAGGTATAGATAGGATTGAAGATCGAAACGGAACGGACTCCATTATCAAATCTAGCGATTGCTAGAGAGAGATGAGAAGTAGGGAAAGATACAAATTAAAAAATAAAACTGGTGCTAAATCACTGTTTTCCCCCTTGAAAAAACATTCAAATTGAATGAACTTTTACTTCAATCACTACGGAAATGTATAACAATGAATGCAAACAAATAGGAATTCAGGGAAATAATGAGATCTTCTCTCTAAAGTTATTTCGACCTATTACATGTGCTTGTCCTCAGATATTTTTTACACGAGAAAATGCTCAGATTTCGCGCTGTTTGAAGAGATCACATGTTTTATAGGAAATGTTTTCCGCATAAGAGATAATCAAACATATTTTTCCTTGCCATACTCTAGCGCAATGAAATTTTACTTCAAAATCAACAAGTAGAACCAAATTATTTTGATTAAAAATGTGCAATCTCTACATTGAAATGTATATGAAGCTTTAACCCTTAAAGGCGCAAAACGTCGAAAATATTTTTAACGTAAATAACCATTGAAATCATTAACATTAAACGTATTTTCGGTTTGTTGTTTTAAAACAACATTGCGCATTTAAGGGTTAAGATGACATTGACCCATCCTAGGCGCGTACAATAAATACGTGAAGGCTAATGGAGGAGGGGGTCTGTTATTTTCTTATGATCCACGTAAATTGAAAATATAATTATGTATGAAAAAAAGATTACATGGGCATCTTCCAAGAAGAAAATGGTCATCATAGTGCTTTCACGGTAGAGAACCTAACATAATTACATTACATTTAGTAGATTTTTATTGTATTTTAATTTATCATATCGCTTGAATATAAAAAAGGAAATACCTCGATATTTTATCCTAAACGCTTCAATGTTCATCCAAATGATTGCCATCGTTTATCGCCCGGTTGGCAATCGCGTGAGGCGCTAAATGATCGGGAAGATCACATCCACAGTAGGTATCGTTGTTGATGGCCCTATAGAGCAGCTTGAGCCACTGTTTATCCGCTGACAATAATTGTGGGCTGCCGAAAATGATCAGCAATGCTCGCGCACGTGAGATAGCCACATTCAAGCGCTTTGGACTGGCCACGAACCCAAGGGCGTGCTGCTGGTCACTCAGTAGCTGAGACTTGGACGTACGAACCGTAGAAATGAGAATGACCATACGTTCCTGACCCTGAAATTCCTCGACGCTTCCAATTTTCGGTTTCTGAAGATTGCTTTCTTCGAGAATTCTTCGAATGGTTTTGGCTTGTTGTTGGTACGGAGTGATAACTCCGATATCTTCCGGCCGAACACCTTTCTTATAAAGCTTAAGTAACATGTTGAAAACGCTTTTCGCTTCTGCTGGATTAAACCACGATGGACTCTCCGGGGTTTGTTTGTTAACGCCGTTGACACCCCAAAAAACAAAGCCACATTTTGGCTGTTGAATTGTCTTTATAGGCAGGATATCGTAAACTAAGTCAAGAAAATTGGCTTCTTTGCTTCCTTCTGCGGGAATTCGAGCTATCAAAGCAGATTCATAAAAGAGGTCACTATAGATATCGAGTATGCTTGGAACTGAACGGTAGTTGTAACGTAGTTTTGTCACCAATCGAGGGTTGTACCCACCAGTCTTAGGAAAGCGAGTTTTATCGGTCCTATATAAAGGCGTATCCATTAAACGAACTAACAGAGAAGTGCCGAAACCGCGATCAGATGCGTGACTACTCATCACCACTGGACCAAGCTGCATTGGATCACCCGCCAGCACAACAGTTCCGCAGTTTTGGTTTATGAATGTCATTGGTATGAGTGTCTCGGTTTCTAGACATTGTCCCGCTTCGTCGATGAGGACATGTGTGAAATGATTCCTGGGGAAGCGAATTTGCATCAACGTGCCGAGTGTTACGCACGTTCCTATTGTGATTCTGTGCCGTCCAAGATGTTTCAATTGAAGCTTGTGCTTCAAACCTGACTCGGTTATAATGACTTCATCTTTAACAGTTCTTTCGGAAGCGATATCAACCGTACCACAGTATGGTGCCAGATGTTCCGGCACTAACTCTTGTTCTACATAATTCAGTCCAACTATACGAATGAATTCACCCGGGCGTAATACGTTGGCATTTATTATTCTCTCCGTTATTAGATTGGCGGAACTATTAGAAGGAGTTGCTACCATGATTCTACTATCGGCGGATATCTTCACAATTTGGTGAATCAGTTCAATCATAGTCATGGTTTTTCCAGTGCCCGGAGGACCAAAGATAATGTAGGGGAGCGGCCTTGCTTCGGAGCGAAGAATGTTCTTAATTGCTTCTTTTTGAATAGGATTCAACATGGGATTGTGCCAATTAAATTCATTATCAAAATCATTGGTAGCTAAGTTACCATCTTCATTGATTTTCAGATCAATCCACGGTTCTCGAATGTTCGTTTTAGTGGGAAACATATAGTCGATGCCCATCGCACTTGTTACACAGTTTATTGCATGATGCTGCTTTTGGAATGCACCTCTTGTGGGTTGGAACGTTATCTTATGATCTTCTCCGTTATACTTTTCGTGAAAGTGTTCACTAAACTTAACCAGAATTTTGTGCTTCAATATTTTATGAATAAACGCTCCGTTTGCTAATCCATGGTTGTTGTTTGCCCATGGTGTAGTGGCAACTAATTTATCACCAGGAATTAACGACGGCCTACTCTCTGCAACATTTTCAATGCGCAGAGCTAAATACCCATCCTCTCGAGTGAAATGGCCTCGATCGACATTGAAACGAGCAATGGAAATCTCACACTGAACATCTTCCATCCAAAGGAATGTTTTGAATATGGCTTTATAGTTTTCTGGACACAACGGATGCTGCAGGCAACGCTGAGAACGCTCCAGCTCCTCATCGATTTGATTCCGACTCATAGATGGGTTCAGAAGGATCTGCTTAAGCTCATCCGGAACTTGGTACCCACCTGAAAAAAGAGTTATTTGTTGGTCAAATAATATGAAAAATGGCGGATATCGCGGGCGATAAATTCCAATCCTCTCTGGAGCCACCAATTTTGCTAATTTAGAACTCAACTTCAAGACCCGAAGGAATGGAACTTTTATAATGAAAAACTTCTGCACCCACTCGCATATCAGTATGGGCGTTTACTCGCATACTGAGATAATAGCCATACCAGTTCCAAATCGCATTTTCCATGTAAACTACAAAAAAAAACCGAAACATCATGGGATCTTGTTGAAATTTTGCTGATTTAGTTTGATAGAAACATTGCTTAGTTTTGTGCAATCATTTCATGTACATTCTTAATGGGACTGTTATGTGGGCACATTCAATATGGGACGCTCGTGACTTGGTTTTTTTTTTCACACAAGGACATAAAAAAAAAGTTATAGTGAATAAACCGATTGAATTACTATGTTTTTCAAGGATGATGGAGCCATTAGAAAAATAAGAAACTTTACGTAATACAGAAGCTGTGTACAGTGAACGTTCGCTAATTGGGGTTTTTCTAGTTGGGGCGCTTTTTAGTTGGGGGTTCGCTAATTGGGTGAAACCCAATTAAAAAGCAGCTAAACGTCAGAATATGATGTCAAAAACGCGTTGACGTTTTGTTTCCGTGTTTGGCGGAATCATTTTTTTTTTGGCGCGTAAAATTTTCCTTTGTTCAATGCAAAAAGTATAAACAACATTGACGCTTGTCAAAACGCCCCAATTAGCGAACGGCATTCGCTAGTTGGGGTGAGGTCGTGCCCCAATTAGCGAACGATCACTGTAATAGAATAAAAACGTTTTGATACGAACCTATTTTGATATCGATGAAGTTGGCTCGTTTGCTTATTTTCTGCCCGGGGGTAATTTCACCTCCTCGTTTATAAACATTCCAAGCAGCCAATTTGTGTGAACCAGCGGCGGTACGAGCTTTAGTCGTTCCTTCGTTTTTAACTGGAACGTTGATAACATCCGCATCTCCAACTATTACCGTTACGTACCGCGCAATTTTGAAACCCCCAGCAAACGACCACATGAAAACTTCTTTACTTAGACCATAGTTTTTGGCAGTAACCTCAAACATATACTTGACCGAATCGCCAGGTTTCAAAACAGTCATATCGTTAATTCTCGGCTGTATTAAACGCATTTGAGAGGTTTGCTTATTGGACATGAACATTGCACGCATGATCTTGTGCTGACGATCACCCCCGTTTCGAATAGTCACATCCATCTGCTTCTGTTCGTTCAGGTTATCGAACTTTATTTCCAGGTCATCGGTAATTTCTATTCCTCTTTTGTTCAGGAAAAAGTCATCATCATATTTGGATTTCACTTCTTCTTTGTTATTCTCAACCGTACGTGGAGCTGCCGTTTCGATCACCAGTTTAGTGCAACGGAAGTTCAACTGGCTGTTTTCCACGGCTTCGAAGACAACTTTATCGCCATGGTTGGGAGCTTGACCAGCTTCGCATACGTCCGAAAGATAGTGATAAACTCCATCATCGCTACGTATTTCACCACCCTCTGCGTCAGCTTTGGTTACGAATCCACTCCCTTGCACTACTCGGGTAGGGGCTATCCCTCGTACCTCCAGAATATTACCACGAGTATCGAAATAGGTTTCATCAATCTGGACAAGGCAATCCAGTACAACGTAGTCACCGACTTCCGGAACAAATGATAGCTTGAGGTTGTCCATTTCGATCGAATGTTCATCCTGGTCAGTTTCGACGGTCAACAGACCACGACGTTTAGCGATTACTGTTCCCTGTTCACTGCGCTGGTTGTAGTTGAAATAAGTTGGTTTGATTTCGTGTACCAATTGTTCGTTCTGTAAGACAAAAATAGCGATGTGAAACCAACACGCTAAGATTAAAATCTATTTAAATAAGTTAAGGTAGCTTCAAATCTAAGGATTCTTTTTCTTTTCTATGTGAATAGAGAATTTGAACAGGAGCAAGTTTTACTTTTGTCACCCCCACCTCTCGAATATTTGTGGTCACATTGCATACGCGACTTATTTTTAAGTCTTATTTTTGACGATGGTCAGGGTTTGCAGACATTACTCTATCAATAGATAACAAACACAAACGTAACAAACGATTCAAGAGAGCCAAAAACTTTGTCGGATCATTAAAAGCCTTGAATACAAGATCATCGCACTGGTATACCGAGCAAATGCGTGCTTTAAAAGAAGGCATCATCATCTCTTTTTCATCATCCCGAGCAATCGTGTAATTTAAAAGAAGGAATGATCTTCCCTTTTGCATTCCTCCGAACAAACGTGTGCTTCAGAAGAAGGCATCATAAACTCTTTTGCAATACCCGTGAATTGCGTAATATAAAAGAAGCAATGAACTCCCCTTTCGCATTGCACCGTGATTTAAAAGAAAGGCCCAATTACGTGTTTCGCCTTATCTCGAGCAACCGTTTGATTAAAAAAAAATACGAACAAAAATTCAATAAAATAGAAATATTTTTACTTTTTGGGGAACACACTTAATTGGGCTTATTCTACGAGTGGAGTGACGTGAGATTGCTCGAATGACGTGAGAAGAGTCGTATAGCCCCATTTGAATAACATGGTCACCTCACGTCACTCGACTCGTAGAATAAGACCAATAATATTTTTTACCGGGATCTCAGCAAAATGGTCAACTTTTACCGAGATTCGCACAGCCGTGCCCCAGCAAACATGTTTTTTGCCGAGATATCTGTCAAAATGGTCAAAATTGCTGAAAATATCAGCAAATAGTTTGCCGAAAATCAGCTAACAAACATCATTTTTGCCAGAATATCAGTTTTTTTATTTTGCTGGCGCACAGCTGTGCGGATTTTTGCCGAGCTGCAGAAATAAATTCGTTCTGAGGAAAGGTTTCCTTGGAATTAGTAAATATTATCTGAAAAAAAAGATTCAAATGATACGGTTTTCGACAGACAGTTTTCTGGGACATTGTAAATAACCTATGCCAAACGGCATACCCTCGGGACATGAGATGTATTACGTTTGTATATCTGGCCTTCGGCGGTCTGAAACTATTCCAATCCTGTCAAGAACTCTGAAGACAACTTGTTCTGCGGCACATGTTTTTCATTAGGAATTGATTTCTTATGTTCACTAACGATGCTCTAGCCAAGATTTTTTTATGTATACAGGTTATCCGACTTGTCAATATCCCCAACTCAGCCATCTTGGATTTTTGTATGGAATTTATGCTCGTTTTTTTACGTTTTGCACTGAAAATGTATGTTTCCCCCCGCGCTGGTTATTCCCATCTACTGACGAAGTCGGATAACCTGTACATAAAAATATCTTGGCTCTAGCCACAACCTTTTGTCGTGCCTTGATACTTGGAAGTACAGTTTTTGTCACATAATTCACTATCGTGCAACATATAAAGATATTCATGTATTGCATCCTTCCAGTCAGTTCCTTTATTCTTGCTGACCCGCAGTATTGGGAAAATCTCAACATCTCGAAACCCACGGACGATTCGAATGAAGCGTGAATTGAAACGCCCCCAAATAAAAAAAAATCGTTACTGAATAATCATCGGGCCAATGCAGTCACCCGCGTTCAACAACTATTTAAAAGCAGATTTATAGATTTTTACCTCTTCTTCCTGTGTTTGTTTTTGCTGGTCCTGTTCACCCCAAACTTCACTCAGCAATGCTTCCAATTTGATGACTTTGATAGATTCACTCTCCGGGGCTTTATACGCCAAGTACGATACTTTTAACCCCACTTCCAGCTGGTGTTGAAAAGGACATGCCTGCAGTACCTTCTTATCCACGTTTAGCGTCGTATCGATGACAATATAATTGGCCTCTATGCTTGTTACAAAACCTTAAACATAATAACTTGTATTAATGAACGTACAAAGTACTAAAGTTAAATATCATACCCGTTTGTGCAAAACAATTTGTTGCATGTACTTCTTTTTTGTTCTCCTCCTCTAACTGCAGTTTTTCATTTGCGTCTTCCTTTTCGTCCTTATCCTCTATCAATGCCTCCAACCGTTTTATTTTATCCGCTTCAGATTCTTTCTGGCCTCCAATGGTGGAAACCAGGTCCATCATAACTTTTCCCATTAAACGCAACATTTTTGCGAGTTCGCCACTTCAGAATTCCGGTTCAGATATGTTCAACTGTTTTTTTTTTCTTTTAGCCTATTTTCTGTCACCAATAATAATTACAATAGTTCAACCCACACTAGTTTTGCCCGAAAAATTTATCCATCGACTCGTACTGCCAATCGGTATCCTTGATGTGAGTCAGCTCTTTACGTAGGTTCTGCAGCCTTTTAACGTGATTTTCAAGCTGCAAATTGTTTTCGCACATCTCAACGTACAGATAGAATTTTACCCGTACGATACCCTGTTTCGTGGGTGCCTGCTGTGCGTCGACCTTCGGCTGTAGGAAGACGATATGGTAATAAATGTTTGTCTCAGTGGTTTTTCCGCAACTATGTTTATGAGAAACAGATGGTTGGATACATGGAAAGTATGAAGGAGTAGGTAATCAAATAATAGGATCTCGATTTTAGAAACTATTTGTTTGTAGAGATTAAACCAGAGCCAAAGATGCGTGATGATTATTGAGTCTTTGGGATACAATGCAGGGAAATAGTTCTATGGCGTGTGAAAGAAGCTTTTCAATACTTAATAAGTGCTACTAATACTAAATAAAAATGCATGATAAATCTATAAAATGGCATCTTGCGCATCCCAAAAAAACATTGATTCATACTCAACTCAGATTTCTATCTTTAATCCGTCACAAGTCTATCGCAAATAAAAAGACATACAGGTACAGAGGTAAATGAAATGCTAATATGATGAAAGAGACCTTTTAGCTATCAACACGATACTTACTATGTGTAATAAAACAAAAGTATACAAATATTGTACTTCACGTACACACTTAAATCTCATCAGTGGAATTGTTCAGTAATTATTCCACCGTTTTTGTGATTTTTTCCTTTGTTCAACGCCAGAAGTTTGACAGCTTAAGAAAATGCTTAAGTCTAGTTTATTCGTTGAAGTGAAATCCACGCAACTTGAACATTTATTAAATGTTTGAATCCGATCATAATACGTGAATTGATAAATTATGAACATATTCAATCATTTGGACGATGCAACTAATTAAATCAAATAGTCGCTTGTTACACATCTAACAGATCAACCCCGTTATTTATTTTCCACTTGAATTCAAGCCAAATGTGCTACCTACATAAACTTGTATCAAGTTTATTACAATGGATATTTTTTCCAATTCTGGCTGTTAGCAATTAGGGTAATGTATATAATGCTCATGATCAAGTCATAAATCTCGTAGTTTGAATGGGCTATAAGAATGAAACAGTGAAAACTAATTTCCTTACACAAATGCATACCTAAAATCGAGATCTTACTACTGGATAAGAAGTACCTATAGTCAGGATGGAATCCTCCCTCCAAGCGAACACTGTCAATTCAAAAACAACAAATTTAAAAATTCAATCTTGTTAAATCATAGATGTTTGTGAATACTTACGCGTCTGAACAGCTGTAAAACAAAAATTATTTGCTGAAAACTAAGAAATATTGCCCAAAACATTCATATTTTTCTGAGGTTCGTTTTCAATACTTATAGCTAAATAATGCCATTAGGCTTACCAAAACCCTATACATTACCGCTAGTTTATGTTGCAGAATGATGTTTTCGTTCTTGATCGCAACCAGCAGATCGCCATTTCGGCGCAAAGCGCTAACCTCCTGCTTCAATTCTTTGACATAATCAACCGTACCTTTGAGGATGGTTCCCTTGTTAACTCTGCCATCTTTACCGCTGATGTCACTGCTGGAACCTTCGATATTGCGTGGCAGAAGCGTACCTAGCTCCTTGATTTTATCGTTGATATTGAAACGACGGCGTCTCTCAACTGTAATTTTGGAATGATACAAATACCATAATGCTTATGCCTAATCAATGTTTGCCCCTTTGTCGTTGTATTATTGGATATCTACTAGCTATTTTATTCATTTATCATCAACTCATGATCATTTTTATACGTTGAATACCCTCTAATCCTAATATCTGCGCATCAAAATGTGAATTATTATTAATCTAAACATTCTTACCGTTGAATTACCTGTACATTATCTTACCCTACTGGAACGCGACGTAAATCAGAATCATCCATAGATGTCGATGATCCAGCTCACCAGGAATCATCCGAATGAATCCTAACCTCGACATAAACAAAGGTATTGCAGGTATAAGACTCGGCAAGAGAAAGTCCACTCAGCAGGTGGCCATATGAGATGAAATTATGATCGCTTGGAGGGAGCTGTTCCCCTGTAGTTTGTTAATTAATATTGTTGTCTATAGATTGTTATATAATGATGTAAATGTTGTGAGCCTTCTTCCATGTTTAGATGCAACCAAAATTAGTATCTTGGGGTAACCATGCAGTTGAGCAACATAAACTTACCAGCGAATCCTTCGGTGTCAACTCACTATTGGACATAATTTATTACGCAAATTATATCGTTAAACAATAATCTTGCGTTTTATTAGCATAAAAACCACTTCAAATTGCATACGTAAACCTCCACGGCCCGATTTTTTTTCTGTTACCGATGAAAAACCTTTTTTTTTTTTTTTTCTCTCTTGTTGATGGCTCAGACCTTTTGATCCATAAAGCCAAGGATTGTGACATTTGTGGTGTTTTAAAAATCATCGTTCGGGATACCGAAACTGATGCCCCTTCAGTATTTTACCGATAATCTTTCGTGATTTGATTACATTTATTTTTTATTTATTTTTTAAATCTCAAACATATTTGTCAATCTTTCTCAGGTATTCAACAATTTGTTTGTGTTCTCTGGGGTCATTTTTTTGAAGAATATTAATCAATGGTGTATTATTATTTAGTATGGGGGTGTTTGTTCTGTTTAAATTGTATTTAGGGCAGTGATAAAGAATGTGTGATAAGTCCTCTGTGTTCCCGCAATGGTCGCAACGAGAATTTGAGACAAGATTCCAGTTTGCTAGTTTTTCTTTCGTTACTACATGTCCTGTTCTGATACGTCCGATTTGTATTACTTCTATTGTCGTTAAATTTAGTCCTTTGAACCACGGTGTATTGCTGATTGTTTTCGAATGTTCATAGTGAAATTTGCCTTTCTCCGTTGAAATTAAATCGTATTGTTCCTGCCATTCTTTATTAGTTTCGTTTTTGAATATGTTTAGTAAGTCCGGTAGTGAGTATCCTATTTGTTCTTCTGTAGTCTTAGTTGTACCCATTTTAGCTGCATAATCAGCTCGATCGTTCCCTATTATATTAATATGTCCTGGTATCCACTGTATGTATATTTTACTGAAGTCTGTTTGTTGTATTTCGTTCCATAATTTTACTATTAAACTATTATCAGTTTCCATTGGTTTTAGGAGTAGTGTGCAAGCATTTTTGGAATCAGTTAGTATAGCTATATTATCTATATTTTTGTTTTTAGCATAGTTTACTGCATTGATTATGGCTACTATCTCAGCGCTCAATATAGTGTATCCAGTTCTTAGTTTGCTACTATAAGAAATTTTCTCCTGAGCATCATAGAATCCACATCCTACTAGTGTGTTTGAAATGGAACCGTCAGTATAAATTTGGTAACAGTTTTTGTAATAATTGTCTATTAAGTCTAATACCGTGGACCCCCGGTAATATGACCGTTTTTAATCTGAACACTTTTTAATTTGAACCCCGTTGGTTTGAACATCGTTCAAATTAAAAATGGATCAAACGTCATTTACCACGTGGAATCGAGAGAAGAAAAATGGAACATCGTGAAATGGAAAGCAGAATCAAAACAAACCAGCAAAGAGAGCAGCCAGAAACCAGTTTTTCTGATGCTTATAGAGTAACCAGAAGTTCAAATTAAAAATGAACCCCGTTAATTTGAATGAGGTACCGTTCAAATTATCGGGGGTCCACGGTACTATTTGTTTTTGTGTGTTAGTATTAATGTTTTTCTTTTTGATTTCCTTTATATTGTTTCTGATAGTTATTCTATTGTTTGATCTGTTATCGTGAACTGGAGTCAATTTTGGTAGTAGTTGTAATAGTAGGTAGTTATTCAGTGATGCTGTTTTTTCAAGAAAAGATATATGTTTTGGAAGATGGTCTAAATTCATGATGGCATACAAACTTTCTACTATTGGACTATTTCTATGGAACAGTGTTTTACTTATTTCTTTCAGGGCTAGCATTTCTGCTCTTTTTTTCAAAGGTATTTCTCCTGATTCACATAGGATTACATGGTTGGGTGTCGATTGTAAATATCTTAGAGAAGTTCTAATAGCTAAGTTTTGAACAGTTTCTAATTTCTTAAATGTTGTTTTACATACTATTCCGATTATTGTTAAACCATATTCTATGTGGGGTCTTACTATAGCTTTATAAATTTTCAACATTTGTTCCGGGTGTGCGCCACTACGTTTTCGACTAATCATTTTCAAAATATTAATTTTATTCTTTGCTTTTATTATACTATTATTAATGTGTGTTTTGAACGACAATTTATGGTCTAAATGAACTCCTAGTATTCTATGATTTGGTACTACTGGTATTGTTGAATTGTTAATGCGTATATTAATAGACGGGTCGAATTTATTTTTGAAAACTATTGTTGCTGATTTTAGTGGGTTTATTTCCATTCCTAGTTTTTCAAATTCTAGTGATAGTCGGGTCAGGAATATGTTCATTTTTTCTGCTACTGTTGCTACACTAAATCCTGTTACTACAGCTGTAAAATCGTCTGCAAACTGTATGAGTATTTCGTCATTCCTAATCACTTGGTGAATTATATGAGTGTAAATATTAAAAAGGATGGGTGATAGAGGACATCCCTGCGGTAAGCCTTTGTTTGTAGTTTGTACTATTCGTGTACCATCATTTAGTTCTAGTATCATTTTTCTTTCTTTTAAATAGTTATAAACCCAATTGACAATTTCAGATGGTATTCTAAGATGTTCCATGATTGAAAGGAGTTTACTAACGTTTACATTGTCAAATGCTTTGGTAAGATCAAGAAAGGTTGCCGCAAGGACCATACCTTCTCTTTTAGCTTCATAAATTTTTGAAATTAGTGTGTTTACACAATTTATAGCAGAGGTATGTTTTTTGAAACCGTATGAATTAAGCGGTATGACGTTATTGTCTTTTAGGAAATCATTAAGCTTATTTTTAACTACGTTGTTTATTAGTTTTATTAGGACATTTATCATAGCTAAAGGTCTATATGATTGTGGTTTGTCGGGTTCCTTAGTTGGTTTTAGTAGGGGTATTATGTTTATTGTTCTCCAGTCTTTTGGAATTCGTCCTGTATTCAATACTTCCTGCATGAGTTCCGTAAATCGAATTATTAAGTTAAATTTGATGTTTTTTAAGATAAAGAATGATAACTTATCTATCCCTGGTGTTGAATGATCTTTTTTGGATTTGATTATTTTACTTATTTCTGTGTAATTTACCTCTATTTCTTTTCCTGGTTTTTGGGTAAATGTTATTCTGTCTGTTATTGGAGGGAAATTTAAGTTCATGAACTGCTGGGATAAACTATTGTTGTTCAAGAGATTTAAGTTGTTTTTAGCTGGTCGACCTCCACTCACTATTCTTACTGTATTCCAAAGTGTTTTATTGTCCATAGTATTGTCAATTGAGTCTATCATTTTTTTCCAACTCTTCCTTTTTTCTCGTCTTATTTCTCTTTTCAGTATGGCTCTACTTTTTTAAATTCTGTAAAGTTTTGATCTGTTTGGTTTCTTAAGAAGTCTCTAAATTTACTGTTTTTTCGTCCAGCATGACTTTGATCTGATTGGTCCACCATGATTTTGGGTTTATATTTTGTTCGAATTTATCTTGTATGTGCAATTTTGAACTATTTCCTGAACTATTTCACTTATGTCTTCTGGTGTATGGAAAGCATGAGGTTGTAGTGTATTTAGTTTTTGTATGGCTTGGTTTTTATTGAAAAAATCATGTTTGTACTTGTAATTGTATGCTGTGCTGTCTATATTGAAATGAATAACTCTATGATTGCTAAAAAAGTCTTCTTCTGTGACCTTCCAATCTATTTTACTAGCTAGTTCTGGTGTTGCAAATGTCAAATCTATGGCAGATGGTATAGTGTTGGGGGCCTTAATTAATGTACTTGAACCATCATTCAGGAGTACTAAGTTCCTATTATCTAACAAATGTTCGAGCAGTTCTCCTCTTGGACAGTTTTCATGTGATGGATTCCATAGTTGATTATGGGCATTGAAGTCACCTGCTAATATAACTGAGCCATTAAAGTCATCAATTGTGTCCAGTAGTTTTTTAAAGGGTTCTTTAATATCATTATTGTTAACAGGTAGGGTGGAATGTAAATTGAGATAAACAAAATTTTGGGTTGTGTGTTTTGTGTGACTATTGCAATTGATTCAATGGGATGTAATTTGGGTAGTTTGTGTGATTTAAATTCTATTTCATTTTTGACGAGGAAACCAACCCCACCATAGCCGGCGGCTCTGGTTTCAGTCAGAAGTTTATAGCCTGGAAACTTGTAATGTTCGTCTTTCTTTAACCAGATTTCACTGAGGATTACTATATCAGTTTTGTTTTTTAGTAGGAAGTTTTTTAAGGTCTCTCTAGTGTCTATTGGTCTTAAGCTTGTGATATTGTTTTGGATTATTTCAAGTTTTTTTAGTGTATTAAACATTGTTAGTTGACAGTTTATCTATGCTCGTGATTAGTTCGTTTACTTCCGGATTTATTATTTTATTAAGTTCTTCGCTGATATCTATTAGTAATAAATCTTGGTCAATACTGTCCGTTTTGTTAGCACTTTGGATGATGGTTTTTTGAATGGTTTTAATCTTGTCGAAAAGGTTGTTTAAGTTGAATTGTCGGATCAGATCGTCTTTTATTATTTGTGTTATTTTTTCAATTTCGGTGGTTCTGTATGGATTTGGTGAAAAGTCGTGATGGATGTTTTGCGTATTGAATAAATTCTGAGGAGTTTGGAAGTGTGGTGTTAGGATATCGTTACGCCTTCTTTGTTGTTTAGTTTGTTGGGTGTTATTCTGGATGTTTCTGGGTTTGTTATTTTCTAGTTGGGGAAAGTCTCTTATTGAGTCTAATCGTGCTTGTAGGTTTTGTTTCGTATGTCTTGGGTATTTGTCCGATGCTTCAAAATATGATGTTTTATTGATGGCCATATCCTGTCTAATTAAGTCCTGTCTAGATCTTTCTGGGCATTCCTTACTCGACGCTTTATGAATTCCAGCACAATTAACACATTTCGGTTCCATTGAATCACATTTGTCCTCAGTATGTTCCTGACCACAGTTGCAACACCTTGCTTCCCTAGACTTGCAAAACTTGTCCCTATGACCAAATCTCCAACATTTTACACAGATTTTTAATGGAAACACATACGGTTCTACCGACCGCCTTGTTCCGTAAATTTCAAGTGATTTCGGGAGTTTTTCACCCTGACGAAAATTTTAATGGAGTATGTTGGTTGGAATCTGTTTTCTCCTATTCTTTTGTTGATCCTTTCCACCTTGAACACTTTGATGTTGTTTTCACATACAACATTTTCCATTACCTCCTGGTCTGTTATTGATGGCGGCACATCACCTACCACTCCTATGCTTTCCTTAAATCTGGTTGGAACAAAGATTGTGTATCCAAAACTATTCTTCAATAAATCTGAGTTTAGTAATTGTTCTGCATCTCTCGGTTTGTCGAAGCTTATCTGAAATTTACCGCGACCTACTCCTTTCATTGAGCTGTACTTGGTTACACCTATGTTTTTGAGCATTTTTGCCACTTCCATCGGATGTGGATATTTGATTCCTTTCTCTTTGTCATTTTCTTTAGTTTCCTTTTCAATGATAAAAGTCGTGTAGTGATGGTTTTTGGTCCAATTGTCGTTGTAATTTCCGTCAGTCTTGTCTTTGTTTTGTCTTTTTGTCATTAAGTCTGTTTTTGGTTTTGTACTTGCCATTGACATTGTATGTGGTTGTTCAGTGTTTTGTATTTGTGCGTGTGCGTTTTTGTCAGCGTCGCCATTTTGTTTTTTCGCCTCATCGTCATCAGCAATGTCACGTGTCGTTTGATATTTGTCTTGTTTCCGTTTTCTGTCGCCATTTTGTTTGCTGCGCTTCACTCTTATTTCCTTCTCACTTTCGTCATCTGAATATTTATGTCTAGCTTTCGATTTTCTTATGATTTGCCCCCAATCATCGTCTTCCATTTTGTCTTCAATTCCCGCCTCCATCACGTTCCCACATGTGGACCGTCCCCTAGAGCAATTTTTTTTTCCAAGAAATTTGCCCAGAAAACACGTCCGTCAAGTTGATACCCAATAAAACTAACTATATGGAGAATACTTACAGTAACTAATTGTAATCTTATCACTATTATTTACAGTAATTTACACTTTAGGTTAATCAGTTTTTTCACTAATCTTCTTTTTCTTCTAGAAAATTCGATTCGCGAAACGCGGTGTCACAATCCTCGTCAAAGATCGTCCGAACTGGTCGAAGTGTTTGGAGAGAATGTATTTACGTATTCATTCAAATTTTTCAGTTTTGGATTATATGATGAAAAACCTTAAAAACATATGCAGTGCTTGTGATAGGTGGTGTGAAAAGCTTTTTATGGTTTTGACAAACGAGCAGGGGTATAGCAAAAGTCAAAATCACCGAAGCAAACATAAAATACATACCTAAATATGTTTACTCTTTTATTCGTTGACTTACACATATTTATGACTTAAAAATGATTTATTCCTCTGAGTCGTGTACACTGTGCCACCAAAGTACTCTTTAATGGGTAAAAAAATACCCACTATGAAGTTAAATAGTTCAACTCATTAAAAGAGTAAACTGTGTTTACTCATTAATGGGTAAAGGAACTGTACGTCAAATTCAAGAGTAACTTTTACTCATTATTCGAAATTAGAAATTGACGAAAATGGGTGTTTTTTACTCTTGCTGGCAATTAAAAAAGCATTTATTATTTCAATTTAGTTAAAACAAGCAACGCGTTAATATGGGGTTTATGGAAAAAATCTTTATTAATAATTCAAATATTAGCAGTGAAAATTGACACTCGATAAAGACTTGTTTTGCTTTGGCCTATTTAGCCTCGTCGGATCGCACATCATATTGCATCTGTTATAGGAGAAACCTTTTCCTGATCCTATCGCCATCAGTCAAAGGACGTCCTTCCAATTCAATCCTGGAATCGATGGCTATTTATGGCAGTGGTGGTCAGGGTACAGAAGTAACCAACCCGACGTTATTCGATTACTGCGGAAAAAAAAATAGTTCGTTGAAAAAGGCATTTATCTGGAAGTATCAAAATTACCGTATAAAATTCCTCTCCGGTTTGTATACTACTGGCAGCCGACTGAGCACAGTGCAGGATCTCCTGATTTGGCTCCAAATGGTGGATATCTGCCCTGATGTATGCCAACAAGATATTGATTCGAGGATGGACCAGTTTACTGGAATTATGCTGCGCCAGTGGGTGTTCCGAATGCGTTGTCTGCGAATAGGCGTCTGCTTTCTCGTTTTCTAACTGGAATAGAAATATAGATTATTTGATTATTTCAAATATTATATTAAATATTAATTATTTCATAAAAACTCTTACCATTCTGCCAACAGTTCCTCCAGTCGTTTGTTAGTAACTTAACTTATTTTTCACTCATTAATGGGTAAGAACAAGGAACATGAAAGTGGGCACAATTTACGCATTATTATCAAAAATAAATTACTCTTTATTTTGACAGCTCCATATATCGGTAAAAAATGTTCATTTTTTACTCTTTAATGAGTATTGCTGGGTTTACAGTGTAGTGCACTCACGTACACGCCAAAAAATAACGAGTCGTTCACAGGAGTTAACCCCGTTGAAACTCATGGAAAAAGGTCAACTGAATTAAGCGTGCACAAACCGAGAATGTCAGAATGCCCAAAACTGTCAAAATTTCCAAAAATGTCAAATTCATGTTTACTACACGGAAGAAATAAACTACCCAATAGTGAGTTTAATTCACCCAACCTCGAACATCCGTACGGGAAGCCAAAATTGAGTAAGTAGGGTCGAAGTAGTTTGCCTTTACTCCCATGTTAAAAAAGTACCCAACGGAAAATTTATTGACCCAAATTTAAGTTTAAATCACTCAATTTCGACCTCAGGTAATAAAACTCAACATTGGCTTCCCGTATTGAACTGGCGTCGTTGGATTGTTTGGCTCTTTTGTTTTTGACAACAAAAGAAAGAGTGGATGAAAGAGAAGAGAAAAAATAACTCAAAAGTAAGTTTAAAAATACTCAATTTTGGGTACTTTTTTTCTTCCGTGTACGGTGCATCTGTATGGGGTTGACAGTTGCGCTATATCCCTGCAAACGAGCCTTGATTTTTGACAGCCACGGAATAAGTTTTAACGATCGAATTATGGAATGCTATAAATATTTGACACTGAAAAAAATGTATTCTATGATTTTTAAAAACGTACATACAAGTAAAAAAATGTAAGTTATTTTGTTATTGCGCTTTTTGCACTTTATAAGAGTTTTGCGAGATTAAAAAAATTGGTCCACGGATTTTTCCCCATGCATTTTTACATATGCGATGTTTTCGGGATTTGGGCACGGAAAATCAACATCCTGGCCACTTTACACAGAGGAGCGACATCCAATTTTTTTTTTCTATGGATTTTGACAGGTTTGCCTGTTCGTTCTTTTTTGGGGGATAAATTTATCCTCCAGTTTCAAATTACCCCAATACTGATTTATTTTGCAATAGTATGTGCGTGAATTTTGAATGTTTACGTTTTTACAGGAGAATCCAGCTTTTTACGCTAGCCATAAATTACCAAGGGGTGAATCGAATTTGACATATGCTGTGAACACAATTCATAATAATATCTTGGTAGCCATGAAGTAGAGTTTATATTTTCTCCGTTACCAACGAGATAGATTAGGTTGTTTATTTTTAAACAACATGAAAATTCACGAGTTATCATTTTCTTTGATGTTCCTATTACTAATTCTTCTTCTATTTTAGGCGAATCATTAGATGAATATTGAAATATGTGGGCGAAATGCCTAGCAAAGAAAGATTACTGTTACTTTCAACCGGTGTCAATAACGATTATGAAAATTTTACTGGATTCAACGATTCAACTATCGTATTGAAAATTAAAACTTCAGAGCTTGTCAGTCCTCGTCCTCGGTTCTACGAACATTGTAGGAAGCGGTTCTTTTATTTTTAGGATCCGAGACTCCCGTGCTATGCCTCTGCGGTGAAACTTTTTGCGGCTATTTTCTATGTTTCGGACGGGTGTACTTCAAATACACGTTATTTGATCCATTTATTTCAAAATTGCTCGTATATGAGATACCCATGATACCCATGTGAGAAAAAAGTCTCTTATCATAAACCCTTACGTAATTATTGCAAACTGAATTTCATCTTTATGTTTTAGATGAATTATTCTTAAATTATCTTTTTTCATGAGGTTCCTGGAGGTTCATGCCTTTCGGAGGAGAATAACTGACCATAGCTTATAACAATAACTAATAAAAAACACACACACAAACACACATTGATGTGGAATACGAGTGTCCTTGAGTTGTAAAAAATATGCAGAGAATTCCATCAACAATTAATCCTAATGCGTACGCCTGCCGAGCTTATTGTTTCAGGGAGACCTAAAAGAAGTAAAAACCAATAATATGTTTCAATTTGGATAGAATAATAATCCAGACTGAACCATGTTTTAAATGCATGCTCGAACTCCAATTAAAATGTTGACAGTTTAATGTTTTGAACATATCAACGAATCACCGATTGCTAAGATCCATCTATAAAAATTATAGTGGACACAGCATGTGTCAATAGGGGTGATTCAAAGTATTATGGCACCGACTCGTAAAAAGCTGGATATGATGCAAAACGCCAATATCACTCAATAAAGAAACATGATACAATCATGAGAAAATAGAGAAAAATTTAACGAATTATCAATTAAAACAATTTTACACTTGATTCCATGCTTCAAACTTAAGAACCCGTATAGAAATAAATCGTACGTTAAATGATCAATATCGTAAGCTTTCCATTCCCCTTGTAATCATCATTAATTGTACGATACATATACAATCATATTGTAAATATGTTTGCCGACCTAATCATACAAAATTATTGGCAAATTATATATGTTATAATGATGATTACTAGAATGGGAATTGAAAAATAATATGCGGGGAAAAAATCATACCTGATATAATTTGGGTAGCTATTTACACCCGACTGCATAAATAAAAGAAATTATTATTTTCAGTGTTATAGTGACACTTCTGTCGACGACGTTGATCGCAGGAAATTATTCTTTTCTGGAAGTCGTTGTTGAGCCAAAAACAAAGAAGGACTAAAATACAAGTAAGTTAATTTTTTATTACATAAAACGGAAAGTGAATTTATTTTTATTACTCATATGTTTGTTTATTCGCAGAATCCACTACACGGGAAAACGTTAAACGGATGCCATATGCCACCTGGGGCACTGGTGTTACGCCACTCCATACAGAGCTAGCGGAAAAGCAAATCAGCTGAACAAAAAGGATATGCGTGAGATGGTAATAATCTTTTGTGATGCTCCTTTCAATATATTCTGAGTAACACGGCGAATAACAATGTTTGAGACCGTCGATCCAATGATTGAACGGTATTGTGATAGACCATCCCGCGGTACCGGATGTCTGATAAAAACACTCCCAAAAGCTCGCCCAAAACTATCCGGCCGAAACACCGGTATGCGGTATGACCAATCACAATAATCTTTCAATTATTGGACCGATGTCAGTTGGCGGGTTATGACTACCTCCGTTCTGTTCATGATCTTTTATACCGTGAATAGACAATACTCTCTATGTATTTGGCGTTAAACCAAGCTTGGAACAAACCTTGAAACAAATGAGTCCTAAGTCCCCTACGAAATGCAGCGGAACGGCAACGGAAATGGCAAGATTGGACAAACAGCCGGTATACTTACCACTTCCGTCGCCGTTTCGTTACATTACGTTTAGGATATTAAGAACTGGTATCCTGCAAAGTAATCAATAGAGGATACTGCTGAGTTTAATGGTTCATACAAAATGTGTTTCAAGGGGAAGAGTTGGGATTCAAAATTGTCACATACGTATCATAGTGTATAAGAAAAACACCATCAATAATATGTAGATTAATTGTTTTAATATAATTCACAGGTGGAGTATCCAGCTTGGTAATGGCGGAGATCAAACGTTCCTGTATTTCTAAACTGATAATAATAGTTACAAGAAAAATATGGATGATGTGAACAATATAATAGAAATAACAGAAACTTTCTGGTTTTGGCTTAATTCATAGAAAATTTAAAACCACCCAAATATAAATATTACCCTATTGTGGTTTGTAAAATAGTATACATATTATAATTTAGTTATCATATAATCGAATAATTATCGCACAACGTTTAATTTGGATTAATAGCTTAATCATCAAAAAATCATACTATTCATCATCTTTATTGTATATAATCAAACCCCAAATGATCACACGAAACAAAAACGAAGATAAACTAATGATTCACGGTAAAATTGGTCCGCAAAAATACATGGAAAAGTTGGTGTTTCTGAATGGTAACGATACTTAACAACCCATTCAATGTATCATCCAAAAGCTAAATATTTTAAGGGCTATCATAAATATCATTCGTGATATAATTAACGTACGGTATTTCATATGATTCCTCAAATAATTCAACTATAATTTACTATACTCAAAAAACGATTACTAGAAAAATAGTTGAATAATTCCATTTTATTCGGGAATGTTCAACTTATTTGCTCAATTATTCAGAATTCAAGTTGCACAAGGTACTGTCTATGCCTTTGTTCGTTTTATATCATTTTCACCCTCGGAATTGTTTACGTTGCATTCGCAGTGCACTCATATTGGTGATTCAGAAAAGATGTGACAAAGATGGCGTATAGCTTGTCATCTCCGTGACTTTACACTGTTAGATGACTTTACCCATTAATGGGTACTATGTTATTGTTGATATTATTCCCACCGTGAAAAATTCACCCATTTTCTTTAAAAAGCGCCACTACTCATTAAAATGAGTAGTGGCACTTTTTCAAGAAAATGAGTGAATTTTTCACGGTGGGAATAATATCAACAATAACATAGTACCCATTAATGGGTAAAGTCATCTAACCGTGTACACCTCGGGAAAATTTACCGCCGGAATTTTGACCCCGTGTATTTTTCCGTGTCCAAATTCCGAAAACATCGCATATGCAAAAATGCATTCGCGAAGTCGAAGCAAAATTCTTCACACACTTCACTTCTTTATGGGTTTTTACAGTAGAGCAACAGAGAGGAGGAGATGGCGGCCATGTTTCACACAAAGTCTGACAGATAGCAATGAGATTTCCCATAGGAGGGAAGAGCAGAATTTGCTTCTATTTCGTGAATGGGGAAAAAATCCGCGAACCAAATTCCCGAGGTGTGAGGCCAAGGAGCTAGACTTTACTAAGGTGGCGCAGATCAGCGATGCGTGCCACTAGTTCTCTCTTTTACTCTCCCGCTGATCTTATGCAACGCAAATAGTGACGTCACTATTTGCGTTGCGTAAGAACAACGGGAGAGAGAAAGAGACAACTAGTGGCACGCTGGGTCCTGCGGATAGAGCCGCTTTTCTGCTCTCAAGCGAGTAGTGGGATATTTTGAAATCAATCCTATAAGCAAAATTATTTTTCAGTTACTCGGCTGTCAAACATTTCCCGCTCTTCGAATTTCTCTTTCCATGCTGCATGAAGGCGCACAAATGCGCGAGACTCTATATGACTTTACGATTGGTACATACATTCCTGCTCCAATCAGCAGCTGAATTTAAATCTGAAGCTGTGAAATCTCGTAACGAGTGCTTTTTTAGTTGTATTCCTACTAATTTTCCACTCGAAATATAATGTGAATATATTTGTTACAAAGAATGCAAAACTCAAACTAAGTTTATTTTTATTTTTTCCCCAAATAATAACAATACTTCTCAATATAAGATCTAAAACGAGCATAACCACAATCTTCAATGTTTGGCTCCGGCACAATAGAACATTTCTTGAGTGCTTTGAAAATAGGTCGTATTAGAAATACTAGAATAAGAGATCGGCGAAGACGCCATCTTGTTTCCAATCGAACCGTCAAAAGCGGTTCCATTTCGACTTGTTTACTTTTTGCATCCATAAGAAGCAAGCAAAAAGTTCAAGTGCTGCTAGTATTATTTTCACGATTTCATACATTTTCATACGTTGCCATTTCGACAGTTTTTCACTCCGCCGGTCTCTGGTTATAGGGTTGCTAGTCGTATGTGCAAAAGAGAGTCTCTCTTTGGATCTATTCTCTTTCGATTATTACGAAACTATACAAAAGTTTACTTCGATTTTCTTGGCAGATGTCCAAAGACAATAGCTTTGTCTATCATGCTGAAGTGGAAATGTAGCAAAACATCCAAAACTAGCCGATATATTAGCGAAAGAGAGCATGATCAAAGAGAATCTCTCTTTTGCACATACGACCTATTCTCAAAGCAATCTAGATTTTGGCTTCAGTTTGACAACCAAATTGTTTCTATCCGCACCACCCAGGTGGCACGCTGCGCTGATCTGATGCGCCTGCTTAGTAAAGTCTAGCTCATTGGTGTGAGGCTACACGACCGTTTCAAATCACTCAGAGACTGAGTGAAATTGTATTGCTGTCTCTTTTTTTCCCACGGAAAAGTTACTCAATTTTCGTAAAAAGTGGAACTACTCAAAATTTGAGTAGTTCCACTTTTTACGAAAATTGAGTAACTTTTCCGTGGGAAAAAGAGACAACAATTTCACTCAGTCTCTGAGTGATTTGAAACAATGTATTTAAACCCAAACGCAATACAACGGAACGGCGACGGAAACGGCAAATTTGACAGACGAACACCCCCCCCTCCCCCTCTCACAAACTGTCACAAAACTCTGACCCCCTTCCCCCCTCAAACCTTGGACGTAATTTTTGAACGGCCCCTTAACTAAAATACACGGAAGAAAAAAAGTACCCAAAATTGAGTATTTTTAAACTTACTTTTGAGTTATTTTCTCTCTTCTCTTTCATCCACTCTTTCTTTTGTTGTCAAAAACAAAAGAGCCAAACAATCCAACGACGCCAGTTCAATACGGGAAGCAAACTTTGAGTTTTATTACCTGAGGTCGAAATTGAGTGAATTAAACTTAAATTTGGGTCAATAAATTTTCCGTTGGGTACTTTTTTAACATGGGAGTAAAGGCAAACTACTTCGACCCTACTTACTCAATTTTGGCTTCCCGTACGGATGTTCGAGGTTGGGTGAATTAAACTCACTATTGGGTAGTTTATTTCTTCCTTGTATATTTTGTTTTGCTCTCTCGAATTCGAATTGCGAGGGATACATTTTGTTCAGTGTATGCGATGTTATTTGCTCATCAGCTGATAAAGCGCTCACACTCACACACTGCCGTGGTGATGTTACCGCCTCTGGCTGTGTGTTTCGTGTGTTGGCTTTTCCATTTTCGCGGCTTTTTTTTTCCCGCCAGTGATTGTGCCAAAAAGCTTTCCCACCCAGAAGGATGATTCGAACTCCATTTCATTCCACGTTACTATCGCATTGAAAGTGGTCCTGTTTTGTCCGGTGCTGTGCTCTATTGTACACTTGAACAGGGTGTACGACCCACAGTGAATAATTACTATTAAATTTACTAAGTTCGACAAGAGATATTAGCTATTTAATATGTCTCGTATTGTGGAAAAGGAAAACATCACTGAAAACATGGAAAAAATTTCGATAAAAGTAAGTATATAGTCACTTTGCTATGCATAATTCGTGATTCATCGTCATGAAGAAGAGCGCCTAAATTGTGTTATGGCCAGATAGATAAAATGGACAAACTACCTGTAGCCATTATGACAGAATAGCTTAAAATGTGTATAGACTGCCCGAACTCAATGCCGATGTCGAATTAGTCTGCTAAATGCAAGTATACAACGATTAGACAAAGAATACTTCGGAATTACTAATTACATTTCTTAGTTTGATCTCTAAATCTAGTTTTCTTGAGTACATAACAGATTTAATGGAATACAACTATGATCACATTCAAAAGGCAGTTGAAGAACAAATTTTGTAACGGTTCAAACATTCACGAAAGATCACGTATAGCTAGAGCTTTGGTATATTTCCATCATTTCATCCATTATCTATAGTCGTTAGTTCGTAAATGTGCCTGTAGCTTTTCCCGCGTATAAATACATTCCAAGGTAAATACAATCACTCGTCTTTACATCTGCATATTCTCGTCGCACAAACGTGTTGTAAGTTTTAGCTGAGTAGCATGTCATGTTTGTAGGTACATACATGTATGAAGGCGACTGCATTCACTTACGAGCTTCGGAAAGTATGTTATTGGAAAGCTGAAGTTTATTGTAATTGCTGTTTCTTATCAAAACTTATACAAAAGTTTAACAATATGCTAAGATTATTATTGCAAATTAACAGTAATACCTACCTGTTACAGGTATACCTCGATTATATGGACTTTTTACCTCGATTGTATGGACATCATTTTTCGCTACATTTTTTGTTCGTATTCTGAGGTTTTGAAAATTTGTGGCATTTTAGATTGATTCTATATTAAGGTACATTAGGGTAGTAAGCCATGCTTTCGAAGCTATATAATGATAAAACCGCACACTGAATCATATGTTCGGCTGACTATTGATTAACCAATTTCACGTTGCAAATTCCATTGTACATATTTGTGTAAATATTTCATTACAAATAATGATGACGAGTAATTTTAATCTGATCTCTGTTATATGGAAACATGAAGTGAATTGTCAGTCTGACAATATGAGATCAAATTTCCGTATGTAGGCAGCTGTAAGATTTTTGCTTCCCACCTTTTTCTGTATTTGGCACTTAGGGTATATGTATCATTTGGAGAATTCAACCTAAACGATATCTGTCAAAAGTAATCTTGCTCTGCAAGCAGGGCTATTCGATAATTATTGAAATGTCACTTTTAGGTTTAATTTCAGTTTCATTCCCCAAATGGGACAGACCCTTAGAATTGAGTGTAGTCCAACAAGCACTAGGAGCTGATAGAGTGCTTATTCAAACAAAAATAGTCTTTAGCTCAAAAACTAGCTTATTCAGCTTAAATTGTTTATTGGGAGAAGGTCCAAAATTTGACCCACTGAGACTGTTTTTTAGCAGTAAGTCCAGGAAACTGAAAGAGTTTATGACTGCTACACAAAGTATGAAACCTATAGCATTATTTTTCCTGGACTAACTTGATTATTATTTGAATTGTGAAACACTAAAAAACAACAAAAAGTCAAGTTTAAATTCAAATAAATGTTATTGATTTATCCCGGTATTTCTATACGTTCAGCTCAAGGCTTGCGAATTATACTGGTGCTGTATGGTAGGAACCCAAGTAACCAAAAGTCCCTTTAAGAGTACGGTTTTCGCTTAAGCAGCTCTGTGAAGCTGAATAAGCGAAAAACGTACTCTTAAAGGAATTTTTGGTTACTTGGGAAGCCAATTTGACTATCTGGAATAAGCTAAAAAGTAGTTTTCAAATGAATTGCTGCCTAAAGAAGCTTACCAATGATGCAAGCAGCAAGCCTTTTAATTAGTTCAATTTACAGATAAATTTAAGATTGCATTATTTATAAAGATTGCAAATTTATAAAGAATATGCTACTAGAAGAAAATTCGACAGCAGGTTTAGTGCTTTTTCGATGTAACTTAAATTATCAGTTTGTTGGTTTCTTGGTGAAACAAAACTTGATTCAAAGGTACAATGATTTAGAGCTACAACGTAAAAGCTGAGCATAGGGGAATTGTGGGTAAAACCGACACTGCGGGTAAAACCGTCACCACTTCAAATCTCTGATTTTTAGTGATTATCGGACAGAATTTCGACACACTTTGAATAAACGTTTGATTTCTTGTATTTATAGTCATTTTGTAAGTGGCGGAGACGTGTAAGAGTCATAATAAACAGACAATTAGCAATGATCACCATTGAGGAGATAAGTTATGTAAAATTTTGACATCGGTGTATAAGCTTTTTCGACAATAATTTGTTGATTTTCAGTATTTAATCCATCTCCGATCCATAATTGAACATCATTTTGAGTATGTTGTGGAAAAATAGTTAACTTTTCTAATTATAAACATCCACATGTATCTTATCATTATTATGTTGTCAGTTGGGGTAAATTCGACACCTGCCATCGAATCACGAAATACCTCTGTTTTTTTAGACTCATCATTCGCATAATATAATTCAAGTATTGGAAAATGAGGCGCCGGGAATATAACTTAATCATAGACTGATTACATACCATATAATCATTGGGCGTGACAATAGGTCTAAGGATGTAATATTGAGTCATCAAGGGGAACCTGCGCGGGTCGGATAACAATAGCGCTTAAAGAAGAATCGTATTTTTTAGGCTTCTTTTGCTCTTAGATATATTCAATCCGTTCTCTAGTGTCCTAGTGTTCTTTTATGATCGATTTTCACCCCTCTAAACATGTAGCTTGTCACCTACGGAACTAGTCATTTTCATTTCTTGTCATAACTGCACCATACGTATTTATTTTAAATCGCCGTTATAAACAACTTTTGAAATAGATGAAATTTAAATGTAGGTCAATATTTACAGTGATTAGTAAATTTGTTACTAAAATTCTTATATATTTTTCACCCGACCCACTAAAGAAACTAAATAGAATATGATATGTGGTGATGATTTTAAATATATAAAATTTAGTTCAACCATCGCTTATGAGTGACCCCTAAACATGAATTTCATACACAAATATCAAAATGAATGTTGTTAAACTTTTTCAATTATGTTGTAACATTATCTAGAATTGTTCTGATGTTCGATTCCATAACGACTTGATGTGTCGGTTTTACCCTCATGTGGTGTCGATCTTACCCGCACCCCAGCTGGTTGGGCTGGAAGATGGATTGTTCGCGTTTTCATCATAAATCAAAATCTGTCATGAAAATTTGTTCTGAGACCTCATAGACTGATGCATGAAGAGCCAAAGTATGCTTGTATGAAATTTCTAGACCAAAAAATTGCCTCATAGATTGGGGAACTGTGAAGTTGCTTAAGGTGTCGGTTTTACCCACTTTTCCCCTACATAGGTATATGAGAAGTCTAAACAACAAAAAACACTGTTAGGTAGCATCCCCATTATTTATCTTTTTCACACTCATTTCAAAAACTCGCGTCGAACGTAACTTGTTGCGAGCAAGGGTCACCCATAAATTACATAACACTTAGGGCCAATTTCTTCACCTTCGCTTAGTGCTTAAACCAGGTTTAATCGTATGGATATACACCTGTGTTCAGAATAATAGCAGCGGAAGCCGTTTTTCATACAAAATGGTCAACTTTGACAAGTTGTAACTTTGTACCCCGAAGACCGATTGAGCTGAAATTATGGCAGTGAACTACAAATATGAGTGCTGTCCAATGAGAGCTTGGAGTAGCTCGAAGTTTCTCCCTGTCCTGCTCATGCCCATTTGTTGACAAAAAAGAACGAGCAGGACGGGAACAACTTCGAGCTACTTCGAGCTGCTCATTAGACAGCACTATGATGAATTTTACACATACTAAGAGCGCATGGTTTGTTTTGTGACTCTTTCCATTAGCCACAGTCATCGTCACAGCCAGCAGCGAAGCACTAAAAGGATGAAAAGGCCATAATTTGTGCTCACACTTTAAGTTTATTTCGCTGGAAATCAGACAGCATTGGAATTTTATTAAATCAGCTTCACAATTCATTTTCTACTTTTTTCATTGCTACTAATGAAATTGATATAAAATATTTTACGTCTCATAGAAATTGCAATCAATCAGGAAAAAAAAAGCTGATGCGGAAATCACAGTAAACTGGACATACTTCAGCAAATCATTTTGCTGTAACTAGAATTCAGATTTTGGTGTGCGAATATATTCATGATTTTTCAATTATTCAAGTCCCGTCTAGTCTTTCAATTCAGACTATGTATAGAAATATAACTGAATAACTGTTTTAGAACACTATCTCTCTTCGACAATAGTTAAAACTATTATAAGCATATAATTTTTCACCAATATGAGAAGTGGCTTGAGTAGCAGAAACTCTACTTGAATGTTTGAAGGTACGAAAAAGTGTTTTGCAAAAATATTTTTTTACCTTGTTGGTTCCATAGTGCCTGAAAAATAAAGGCTCCCCCAGACCTAAGCGATTTCATCGCCGCGACGGCGACAACTAGTCGCCGCGATTCTATCGTTGGGTCACTGCAGGCAATGTTCTATTTACGCTTCCATACCAACGGCGACAGAATCGCTGTCGCCAAGCGATAGAATCGCTGTCGCCAAGCGATAGAATCGCGTCGCGTGTGTTTGGGGGAACCTTAAACATCAACAGTTATCACGTGCTGGAAGAGGCGGCAAGTTTGGTATCATTTTGGCGCGCAATGTTTGTTTGATGAAATATCGGGACCAATTTGCGATTTGGGCGTAACTTATTTTGTAAACAAACATTGGAAGGCGAATTCCTGCTAAAACAAGCATTTCATGAGGAAACCACGGTATGGATCCGGCAGATTAAGCTTTCCTCTACCAGAAAAGGAAATTAGTTTGGGATGAAAACGCTTGCATTCTCCGGAATCCATGAAGCATTATTATTATTATGACAGCTAGTACGCTTGACGCCATGAAAGACACCTAGCGCAACCAAACGACGTATTGCCACAGTCAGTATTCTAACGTACTTTGATTTACACAGCTTTTTGAGTAAAATTTGTTCTAGCCTGGATGTCTTATCTGTGGTTAATGGATTAGGGAAGATGGTAATTTTCAAACCCCCCCCTCCCTCCGTCACGCCATTTGTATTAATTTTCTAAAAATTTTGTAAGGATCGTCACGTTTCTCCCCCCCCCCCCCCTAAACGCGTGACGTACTTTGTAGATGGCCCCTTATCCGGCACTGGGGGATCTTCCCCTACCACTATGCAGATTTAAACAAAGATAATCGCATTGACTTCAAGAATATATCCTTATTTTTATGTACCGAAAGTGTGATTTATTAGTGGTTTGTAAGATCGAATGGATATTGTTGTTTATGACAATAAAAACATTTCTTTGAAAGCTATGAAATGTGAATAAATACTGCTTGTAGTGTTATTCTTTGTTTTGCCATGTTTTGATTACATATGATCCAGCTGATTCGCGATTCTGCGCAAAATAAAGGAGAGGTAGGTAAGGTACAGTGGGGCAAGTGGGTAAAGGAAATCGTATATTTCATGTTCATCAAGTCATAAAAGTTGAAGATAATATTTAAATTGATCATATTTATGACATAACGAATCATCTATCCAATCTTTATATGCCTGCGAACAAGATCTTTGAAAAATACTTTTAGGATACAAAATATTTGGAAAACAAAAAAATCGGTTTCAATTTTTCACTTGCCCCACATGTGGGGTAAGTGAAAAAATGATTTTAAAAGAGGATTTTTCAATATAAGAACACATTTTCTGTTCATATATTTCATGCAAATGATAATTATACTGAATAGAGCATAACTGTGATCTGTTGTGGTGCGTTTTGACACTTCATGAAATTCAAAGGGCACTAGAGTGCCGCCATTAAATGATTTTTATATTTTTATGTTTTCTTTACTTGAATTTTTTGAGATCTAATATCTCATCTCTATTTGTGTCTAACACTACTTTCTAATTCAGGTTTATAGTAAGATAATGAACCTTGGCGATAATGCAGAGAAATTATCTTTGAAATAATCATCAGCCTGGAATCATATTGTGTTTCATTAACAATCCACTTATGATTTCAGTAGAAGAGTCTACATTACCAAATAAATAAATTTTATAAATTTCAACTAAATAAATCATAATTGTTGATATATTTGCAATAGTAGTGATTCTTGTATTTAAGCTATATAAATAACATTTTTTTCACGAATTATTTATCTAACATGGATTATTTAAAACGCTGACACGCTTGGCATTTTGGGATCCTGATTTAGTATTACCACGAATCACTGTAATAACCAAAAGCCTTCGAATGAGTTCGAATTGGTATCATTTGTTTATATACGCTTAATAGAAATTATTTGTGTTTGGAAAACTGGGAAAACTAGAGAAATGCATTCAGTGTCGGAAAATTTTCACTTGCCCCACCCATGGTAAAAAACAGGCAAAGCAATAAAATATTGTTTTCAAAATATATGATGTTCATATCAATATTTTTGTGGCTGGAATTCAAAACTACAAAGAAAACCAACTTATCAATGCACTAATTGAATGTGTTATGGAAACCAACATAAAAAAATATTTGTATTTATTGACACGCAAAACAACTTGTGCAAAAGATAAACTTGAAAGGTTAATAAACTTTTACTCTCGCATGTTGAAATGGTTCATTATTTCATGTTTCACTTATTCAACGCATTGATTTGAATGGCCTTGTATGATTGTGAAGTGAAATTGAATAATTCTGTGCTTCATCAGTAAAATACTTGCGTTTTTTTCACTTACCCCATTTACCCACTTACCCCACTGTACCTTACTTGTGCAATGTGCATTTTCTCGTCAGTAGAAAGAACTGGCCTATCTCAATGCTTACTAGCGCGTATATAAAAACTACTCTATGTTAAAACGTCTCAGAATCGAAAAGATTCGAGTTTCAATTAATAAACTTGCAATTTTTTTAAATTTAAATAGGGGTAATGACGACTTTGGCAGGTTTTGTTCTATTATTGGCAGGGGGTTTTTTATGACTGATTATGCTCAAATTTGGCCCAAACATTCTTTGCATATCAAAGAATATTGTGGCCATATTTGAGCATAATCAGTCATAAAAAAAAAACCTGCCAATAATAGAACAAAACCTACCAAAGCCGTCTGTTCCCCTAATAAAAAAATAATAATTTTTGACTACAAAAAAAATCCACGATGTATTCACTATAATCAACTAAAATATATCATACCAGGGTCTAGTTCCTATCCGCTTCCTATTATACCTACCACATTTTTTTGCCAAGGCTGTGTGTGTATGTAGCCGCAGAGAACGAATACAATCTATCGTTTAAATATTTTGCAATGTTGTTTTCATCGCATTCATCATTCTACAAATTCTACACGTAGAGATAGTTTGATGTCAGTGCATCGCGATCATTTAAAAAAACTCCATTTATTGCAGAATGTCCGTAAAGTGCTAACCGAAAGTGGTGCTAACGTACCTCAAAAGATGGACTGCCAAGAGGACAAAGAGCAAACGGCTGACAGTGGTTCCGTGGATCCAAAAGAACTTGCCAAAAATGAGCTGTCCGCTGCGCATAAACGAGAACAGGCACCTTTCGATCCCTCTATCGAACCCCTGCTCAAGGAGAATCCCCGCCGGTTCGTTATTTTCCCCATCCAGTTTCATGATATTTGGCAGATGTATAAGAAGGTAAGTAGTCCATCTTGGTACCTTTCCAAAAAATGGTGATAGTTATAACTTACAATTCAACAGGCCGAAGCGTCCTTCTGGACGGTGGAAGAGGTAGATCTTTCCAAGGATCTGGCCGACTGGGAGAAGCTTAAGTCTGGTGAGAAGCACTTCATATCGCATGTGCTGGCCTTCTTTGCTGCATCGGATGGTATTGTTAACGAAAACCTCGTTGAGCGCTTTAGCCAGGAGGTCCAGGTTACCGAGGCGCGCTGTTTCTACGGATTCCAGATTGCAATGGAAAACGTGCATAGTGAGATGTATTCATTACTCATCGATACATATGTGCGTGATTCTAAAGAAAGGTTAGTATTTCTTTTCACAAAATTATAGCAAATCATTTCAAGTGATTGATGGCTTTCTAGAAAGAAAAAAAAACAAATTTCTATGCGATACATCTTTATACATCTTTTAGCTTATATTAATGGATGGTAAATAGGGGAAATGACGGCTTTGGCAGGTTTTGTTCTATTATTGTCAGGGTTTTTTTATAACCAATTATGCTCAAATTTGGCCTAAACATTCTTTGCATATCAAAGAATATTGTGGCCGAATTTCATAAAATTTGGTGAACAAAAACCCCCCTGACAATAATAGAACAAAACCTGCCAAAGTCGTCATTTCCCCTAGGTAAATAGGTACTATATTGTTTGGATCGTTTTACAGTCTGCGTCTCACTATGTTTTTGTAAAGCGATAATACCAAGCGTTCATATTTCATACTTTACAGGGACTACTTGTTCAACGCTATCGATAATCTGCCATGTGTTAAAAAGAAAGCTGACTGGGCGCTTAACTGGATTTCTAGTCAAAAGGCCAATTTTGGAGAACGTGTAGTCGCGTTTGCTGCCGTGGAAGGAATTTTCTTCAGTGGTAGTTTTGCATCCATTTTCTGGCTGAAAAAGCGCGGACTGATGCCAGGCCTCACTTTCTCCAACGAGCTTATCTCACGTGACGAAGGCCTCCACACGGACTTTGCGTGCCTTATGTTCAAATATCTAGTTCAGAAACCGTCACAGGAGCGCGTGATCGAGATCATTCGGGAAGCTGTCCTAATCGAGCAGGAGTTTTTGACGAAGGCGCTCCCGGTGGATCTGCTTGGTATGAATTGCGACCTGATGTCACAATACATCGAGTTTGTTGCGGACAGACTTCTGCTGGAGCTAGGAATTGATAAGGTAAGCAACTCAGTCAGAGTCAATTTCTGGCCTACAAACATAAACGTTTACCTCTACTTTTTTCATTTATAGATCTACAACACCAAAAACCCATTCAGTTTTATGGAATTCATCTCGCTGGAAGGAAAAACCAACTTTTTTGAAAAGAAAGTAGGCGAATATCAGAAGTGGGGAGTTATGGCTAATCGACTTGACAACGTGTTCACACTGGACGCTGACTTCTAGAGGAATATAATTCATTATTAGCCAGGATTTCCCAGACGTGTTCAAAGCAGCTTGCTTTGAATTAATTTGAAAACTACAATGCAGATGCTTCGCAGTGATACGCAATGAAAAGCTTGTAATACAGGAGAAGCACGTAATGTTGCGGGCAATCATTGCGACGCTCTTATAGATATTTATATTTTCATATCGGAATGATTTATCCAGCTTTTTTTTAATTGCCTAATATCAATTTTATAGTTAATTGAATCATCAACTTACAAATACTTTTTACTTAATTATGTTCAAATAATCTACAATACAAAAAATAACATAAATCTTACATATACATATAATAATGAGAACAAGATCTCGTAATATTTGTAAATAAATAATACTAATGACGTAAAATAAATGACCAGATTTAATCGAAAGCAATGCAAGAAATTAAAATCATAAAAAAGAAATTCGCCAGAATTTTTCGGGGGCAAGTGTAGGGCACTGCACGGACTGCTTTGTCTCTTTCTCACTGCAAAGAAATTAGAAAAGAACAAGGCCAGTACATGTCAAATTTCGTGAAGAACGAAAGAGAAAGAGATTTGTCCGTACAGTGCCCTATTATGAGTTACATTATAAACCAGATTAAACAACCTAGCGGTTGGTGCCTTCCTTGGTAATTAAAAGTATTGGTCAGAACTGTTGAGGTCAAGAATCAACCTCGGTGGCATTACGCATCTCAAATCAGCAGTACTAGGTCATCGAGTATGTTCTGTCAAACGGAATGTAAACAGAGAGATAGATAGCTGTCTTCGTGTTTAGTATACTGCACTACCAGCTCGAAAGATAACCTTCAGCGCATGCCGGATGTAAGCAAACAGAGAAAATAATATTAAGGACTCCTGTGGTATGGCAATCATTTCAAGATTTTTATACCATGGTAGGGTAACTGCTCCTGGAATTCATCTCATGGCTTCGTTATTCATCCCATCGAAAACAAAGCTTGTGCTTTCAGATATTCTTTCGTGCAAAGAAGGTGCTACTGCTGGCCATCCCTCTGGCAGCAGCGAAATTTACTAGCTGTAGGCCGTTGTCATTGGTAGCGGAGTGAAGGCTCTCCCTACCAATTATGGGACGGAAAAAGTCCTCTCTACCGACCTGCAGTGTTGGGAAATACTCAAAATCTCAAAACTCATGAACGAGTCAAATCAAACGTGAGTTGAAACGCACCCATCAACTCAGCACCTAAAAAATCGTGGATGAGTTGATCATCCATTTGAATCATCGTAGGTTTTCTTTTGTTCTCTTTCGTAAATTAACAGTGTATTAAAGTACAACACATAGAACAATGGATACTCTTGCGTATGTAAACAATACATTTCACAGTATAAGAAAAGTCCAACTCCGTACTGCTTACCGTTTTTAATTCAAATTGCTTTTAGAATTTTTGAGAAGAGATTTATTCGAATATCATCTTTTTGCTTCTTCTTCTTCTTCATGCAATACCAAAGCGCCAATAGCCTTTATCAAGACATTCATAAAACGTGCCCTTTCACGTCGTCGGATTTATCATTTGTCGGTGCGTAAACGTTGATAAGGCTGTAAATAATTGAAGAATTTGTCCCGTATCCTGAACACAGAGATTCGTTCGCTAACGGGTTTCCACCGCATCACTCGCTTCATCTGCTTGCTCATCACTACGAAACCAACTCCATGCTCTGCTTTCCCGCCGCCGCTGTGATAGATGTTGTACTTGAATGCAGTGTTGGTCGTGGGGTCAACGGCTCGGAATTCACGTTCTCCGGATCTACGCCATCGGACTTCTTGAATAGCGACCACGTTCACTCCAACCTTCTGCAGTTCACGAGCCAGAAGGCTCACTCGTCCAGGGTCATTTAGGGTTCTGAACTGGTTCTGACATTCCAGGTACCGACTTTCCAATCATATAGTCCTTATTTTGTTGCCGGGTTGATTGCCAAAAATAACGTTCTCTTTTTCTTCTATCTCCATTTTTTGTGGTACATATTTGATAGGATTCGTGTTACCTACATCGCGCTGGTGGGGCGTACAAGTATTGCGAGAATAGAGAAAACTTCTAATTTTGCGGAGCAAAGAAGAAGAAGAAGACTGAGTAATGCTGTCCAATGAGCAGCTCGAAGTTGTTCCCATCCTTCTCATGTCCATTTGTTGACAAAGAAGAGCGAGCAGGACGGGGACAACTTCGAGCTACTTCGAGCTGCTCATTGGACAGCACTAGTGTCGGAAACTTCAAATGACATGCACTGTGCGAAAAGTGTTGATATTCCTTGATATCAAGAATATCCGAGGTCTAAAATGTTTCAAAATCGCATAAATACGTTCCGAAATGCCTTGAAAGAACCATAAAACTTAGTTCAATCAAAGTTAATTGCCTATTTCCGGAGATTAAACCACCCGACTTGGACGTTAATTTACAATGTTATGAAAACTCATATGTGAATATGTACGTTATGTGGAAGATATTGATTTGGAAAATGTATTGGAGGTAACCACTTTCCCTTCGATGGGACTCCATCCCATGACCCTACAGTACGCTAGATTGGTGCTTAACCAACTAAGCTACGAAGGACCTCCGCGGAGCTCCGGCTCCGGAGCTCCGTCGGCATTCGCAACCTATAGCGGCTACTGAACGAGCTCGAGATTTCCAAATTGGACACATAGTCAAATCACTCGCAATCCATTTCTCAAGCCAACACTTCCACATGTGTATAGTACACGTCCACATTAGAGGAGAGTGAGTTTTTAGAATGTCTGGCGGTTATACACATTCTTCATCAGCAACTGTACTGATCAAGTGAGGTTGTGTAAGCTATTTGCCAGTCGGCCGTCAAGCTCAGACCCGACCGCATTGCGTAGGCAAGAGCACGCAACTCTGGTTCAGTTCAATCACAGTTAATTGCCTATTTCCGGGGATTAAACCACCCGACTAGGACGTTAATTTACAATGTTATGAAAACTCATATGTGAATATGTACGTTATGTGGAAGATATTATCAATTTTCCACCTTATCGGCCGCGACGATTTGAAATCGTCGCAAAACAAATTGACGCCAAAATCGTCGCCAGCAGAAATGGCCATAAGATCTGTCAAATCAACTGTGAACAAAATTTTATATACTCAATAATCACATTATTTCCCAAAATTGAGCCCTGTTTTTAATGCAGATTGACATTATTTTCTAAGAACACTAACATAATTTTAGAATAAAGATGTTGGCGACGATTTTGAAAGTGCCTAAAAATGGTTGGCGCGTTTTGTTATCAAGGAAACAGACAATATTGATTTGGAAAATGTATTGGAGGTAACCACTTTCCCTTCGAGGGGGCTCGAACCCATGACCCTACAGTACGCTAGACTGGTGGAGGGTTCTTAAAAACAACGTTTTTCGCGTTACGTAATATTTGAACAGACCCTGTGTCAGTATAATTTATTACTGAAGCACATCGGGTACAACATGTAACGTAAACCATTTCTGTTATGATTTGGCTATCGTTTTGAACTATGTGGGAAATTATTATTTTTCAGTGTAGGCGTTTGATGGTGTAAAAATTGTTGCTGGCAACACGATCAATATGTCATATTCTTGATTTTGTTTTCGATCATTCCGGATTTTTTTCCAATTTCATTTTCACACTTTCCAACTTCAGCAGAGTCGAGTTCCTCGGTGTCCGTCGCGTTTTTGTCCATCCGGAGTTAAAATAATCTTATATTCTGCTCTCAAAATGAGTTCCAAATCGGAATCTAAAAGCAAGGGAACATTTCAACCAGTAAGCATGGTTTAATATTAGAATTGCAAATCAAATGTAACTGAATATGACCTTTTCCGGTGTTGTAGGATTCAGATGTGCACATCACAATTGACGACCAGATGAAGATCAATAAGTTCGCCAATTATAACGCGAAAGTAGAAGATCTCAAGGAGGAACTGAAGATCAAACAGAATGAACTAAAAAATTTGGAGGAAGCTGGTGACGAAATTGAACTGTTGGACAACGATACCCTGATACCGTTTCTAATCGGAGAAGTGTTCATGTCGCATGACTTATTGCGAACGCAGGTTGGTTATTAACCCATACTCTCCCAGCGTCCTATAAACAGGGCAGCTCTAAAACGCTTATACTAATGACACACTGGCGCTATTCGTACCATGGTATAAGTTGAACCACTAGTGTGTCACCTTGTACCATGCTGGTACAACGTGGAAAACCATGGTACAATATGTACTAGGGTATATAACCGTGGTACTTGTACCACCAGTGTGTCTAGAAAATATATTTTAGTTACTAGATAAAGATTGTCGCTTCGGTTCCCTTTGTTCTGCTGTCCGGAACATGTTGGGTATCAAGCTGTCAAATCGTATGGATTTTCCTTTGACATTTAGCTCCTCTATCCTCGCCAGCAAAAGATGTTCCGGACAGCGACGACAGCGACAATCTTTATCTAGTAACTAAAATATCTTTTGTCTTTAGTATTAGACTACGTTCAGACTGGTGATATAGCTACTTGATATAGGGAATTTTGACATGAGGTGTCATATGCATATTTGCAAAGAAAATAAGGTACGTGAACTTTGATGTCAAGCTACTCTATATCAAGTGATATAATGCCGTTATACGCATAACTGTCCCATGTATATAGGGAATCCCAGCAAACATGGGACAAACATACGTATGACGGCAGTATAGCTTGTAGTCTGAATGGCACATAAGCAAACTTCGCCTACATTCCGGTATGGAGATGTTTGGCATAATGCATGGACCCCCGATAATAGGACCGTTTTTAATTTGAACATTTTTGCCTTTCTCGTGCAACAAAGTTGTACAGAAAGACTATATGATCACTCCAAAAACGAACGTTTGATAGGAGCCCTGGAGACCCATAGTGTTATATAACAAACGACTCAGCTTGACGAACTGAGGTGATGTCTGTATGAGCATATGTATGTGTGTGTGTATGTGTACAAATTTTGCAGACACTTTTTTAAAACTTATCATTGTCCGAATTACTTGCAACAGGCTCCATTCGACGGGGAGTCTTGTCCCAACCCCGTACTGCTTACAGTTTTTAATTAAATTGCTTTTAGAATTTTTGAGAATAGTTTAAAAACTTCTTCGTATGCTTTCCCGTGAAGATTTTTTCGACTATCATCTTTCTGCTTCTTCTTCTTCTTCTTCATGCAACATAAAAGCGCCAATTAAGAAAGGGAAAAACTATATTTTTTATTTAATTTGTCGTCAAATGTTTTGTAGACCGTTACATAAATATATTTAGCTATATGAACAACAATATATTAGTTTATATTACCTATAAATATCGTTGATTGGTTCAACTCGTATAAAAAAATGCTTTTTTAATGAAATTTTAATTCATTGTCACATCAATTTTATCGCTATATGCGTTATAATAAGACATTATTCTATTTAGAGGCGCATGTTTCGCATAGTTTGTTCTACGCGAAACAAGCGCCACTAAACAGTATAATGTCCTGTTATAACGCATATAGCGATAAAATCGTCGCTTATTAGAAACAAATGAATAATCAATAACTTGCAAAACAAATATCTAATACATAAAATTTTACAATTTCAGGAATTATTGGCTGAAGCTAAGGAAAAGAAAAAGCAGGAGATTGAAAACATCCAAAAACTGTCCAAAGATATCCAGGACAAGATGGGCGAACTTAAAGCACATTTGTATGGTCGTTTTGGAAGTAATATTTATCTCGAAAATGATGAATAAATACATTTGAAGGCAATTCTTCTAATTTAAACATGTGTTGCTTGTAACGTCGATGACTGGTTGCCTACACAACTGAATGTTTTTGCTACGGAATATAAACAAAATTTCCTTCCAGCAAGCCACCAAAGACAGTTCCTGGAATAAAATTTTGTTTTATTAATTGACATACTAAAACTGATCATTTTTAGCCTACCTCTAGTATAGGTTCCTTAAATGGAGCTCGATAGTGTTCCCATCGCATTAGTTCTTGCATTTTGAGTGCGTGTTTTGGTTCTATTTGGGTTACTTTTGGCTTGGCTTTCCCTATTTGAAATTTGCTCCGTTCCGGTGTGACGGCTATTTTCTGATTCGCATTGCTAATTGGTTCTGGAATATCACCATGGCCACTGCAATGGCAACCCAACATTTGATGGGTGTTGCAATCGTCACCATCGTCGGCCATTGAAAACAAGTCTTTCAACTCCTGGTCGGAAAATTTGAGGTTGCTCAAGTTTTGCTTTAAATCAACGACACTTCCACTGAGGGATGATTTCGAAATCTGCCTCTGATAAATTTTCTCCTCAATGGAGAAGGCGGTGATCAAACGGTAGATAAACACCGTTCGTGTCTGTCCATCTCGCCAGATACGAGACATGGCTTGGAGGTCGCTTGCCGGATTCCAGTCATTGTCGTACATCACCAAACGCGACGCCCCGGTTAGGTTTAGACCAGTTCCGCCAGCTTTGGCGCTTAGCAGAAAAATGAATGTGTCCGTATTGTTGAAACTCGAAACAATTTTACAGCGATTGTGGGGAGGCGTAGACCCATCTAAACGGCAGAACTTGTAGTTATAGTGTTCGCAAAGTCCCATAATCATATCCAACGTTTTGCTATAATAGGAAACGATTACAACCTTTTCCTGGCGTTCGATAAGAGCTTCCAATAGCGATTCTAATACGGCAAGTTTACCAGAATCCGTTGGACCCATGTCTTGCCACGCTGGTATTTTGTCGTTCAGTAGCTTGATAATCGATTCACATTCGATGTTCTCTGTTGTTGCAATGAGTGAAGGATGATTGCAGATTTTCTTCAATATTGTAATCATTTGCAGTGGGGACGTGCTGCTTGGATCAGTTCCATTGTAGTATTGTAGCGCAACACGAAAGAGAACCCGTTGTAGCACCGAAGGATGGCAAAATATAACAACTTCCTGTTTTTCCGGCAAATAATTATTGATGATTTCCTGGGTCCTTCGCAGTATAAATGAAGAAGTAACACTATTCAACTCTTCAAGTTTGCATTTTCCAAGATCCTGGTATTGCGGGAGTACGCCCGGTTGTTGAGACTGAAGAATTGGTATTTCATATTTGGTTTTGAATTCAGAATAAGTCCCGAGGAGTCCGGGGTTTACAAAATTGATTAGAGAATAGAACTCGTTTAATTCATTTTGTATTGGCGTTCCAGTGAGGATTATTCTTCGGGAACAGTCAATAGCATCCAGGATTGACGAAACTTTGATGGCACTGTTTTTCAAACGATGTCCTTCATCGCAGATTATCAGATCGAACTTGACAGAATCGAGTTCCAAAATTTGTTTTGATAGTAGCTCATATGAAATGATCAATATTGGTATGTGACTTGATTGTGCATATTTCTTCAATTTATTTGTTGGGCTTGCAATGAATGTAAATATCCTTTCCGATTTTAGCCACTTGTTGAATTCTTTTTCCCAGTTCTCTACTAGAGTGCTTGGTGTTACAATAAGAACCCTCTTCAGGATCGGATGACCATATGGCCCCTGCTTGAGCAATGTGTGTATCAAAGCAATACATTGTAAAGTTTTACCCAGCCCCATTTCATCTGCCAAAATAGCACCGAATTGCTCGATATTTTCTGAACATCGAAATCCCAATATACATTCGTAAAGAAAACTTACTCCCTCTCTCTGATGCGGCCTCAAATGCTTAGATAGAACGTACGGAACGGTGACATCGGACACAGGACTTTTCCTTTGGTTGTAATTCCACTGATGCTCAAAACTTGGTCGCAACATGACGAGTTGGACAAAATCTGGAGGAATTTCTTCAATAGTTACACCAACTTGTTTAAAAGAGTTTCCTGAAGACGATTCTCCATGCAGTGATTTTTCGCAAACTTTGGGGGTGTTGAAGACATTGTGTTTCATTTTCTTAGCCAGGGGGATATCCTGTACCGTATTTTCCTTCTCTGTTTTGTTATCAACATTATCAACACATAGTTTCTCCATCACCTCAACCTCTTTGGTGCCCACTATCAAACGAGTACCTTCCACGATCGTGTCCACCTTAATACCGGTTGAACTGGCTATCGTTTTCCCTTCATCATCTTTCAATGTGGCCGTTCGTCCCGACAGTTCTAAGGTACCGTCTCCTTCCCACGTTTTGTGCTTCTTAGTGCTTATTTTCCCCCACACAACGATGAATCGAAACTTCGGCTGCGTATTTGAGCTGCTGTCTGCTGCACTAGACTCCGATGAATGTTTCCTCGTGATTGCTAGGCTTTTCAGGATGTGTGCATGATTCTCGTTACTGTTGAGCAGATTTACAACAGCCGAATCTGCTTTCTCCATTTGGAACTGTTTCAACTGCGATTCATTGGTCTGTCTCAAAGTAGCGGTTGAACTCGGCTTAACCCCTTTCATGGAGGGAGCACTACTTCGGCGCATGGTTGTGCTGAAATAACAACTTTATCGTTACCCAGATTGTTAAAATAGAAACAATAAAACAGGCAAACCTATATTAAATTAACGTAGTAATTTAAATAATACAAAATTATCTAAAGATATCTGGATTTCAACGGGTTCAATTATTATGAATACTCGGAATACTCTTTTTAAATTTTCTGTTCACAAACACCCTGTTGGGATATTATTTACCTGGTATTTATCAGCTGAGATCTCTGTGCGGGCTGTCGGTGCGGTCGGTGCAGTGCAGCACGGGGCGACTACCACAGTTGATCGAATGTTTTCATCGCGCGAGAGGGGAATGAACACGTTCAATGAAAAATACAAAAAAAATCAGTTTCATTCACATTGATCAACCAGCAACAGCCCTATAACAACGTACTAGAATGTAAACAGCAAGAAGTAAACCACCGTTCTACGCATATTGTCCCATGTAATACCTTGATGAAAAAATCGAAAAAATAATCTTAAACTCGAGTCAACTGATCCCATATTGAAAAAAAAAACAAGTTGTCGTTCGATAATGGAGATTGAAAAACGTTTACCTAAAGTGTGGTCTTGTTCTGTCTAATGAGCGGCTTCAAGTCATTTCCATCCGCACGGTTCCATTTGTAAAAAAACGAGCGGTTGGGAGAAAGTTCTTGCTACTTCAACCATTGCTCATATATATAGACAGCTCTATATTCTGTCTTGGAAAAATATTACGCTCATTACATTCCAAAATTATTGGTAAAATTTTTAGATCCATAATCGATTATGAAATTAATGGGACGCTAAATCTCGGGTACTTATTCAAAAGGACGTATGTGATTTTGTAAACAAAGATTCAAACGTCGATTTGTCCAATCTGATGGCACTCCCACGCAAACCAACACCACCAACAGGTAGCCGAAGGCTTCCCCTACCTGTCTGTGTTGATGGTTTGCGTGGGAGTGCTATCAGATTGGACAAATCGACGTTCGAATCTTTGTTTACAAAATCACATACGTCCTTTTGAATAAGTACCCGAGAAATAGTTTAATTTTTTTTATCAAAATGTAACATGGGACAGTAATGCATAGAAGGGCAGTAAATGGCAGACGTAAAAAAATATGTGTAGTCTTTTATCGCGTTTATGCTGTTTCCTATTAATAAGTTTAAGTTATATGAATATTCTTGGTACAAAATTAATATTGTGAATCTTAAAAACATCAGTTCACATATTACCTAACCAGTCCACAGATCAAACAAAATTTTGAAAGGAAAAGGAAATTTTAGCAGACTCGTTTTAGTGACGTGTACCTATAACGAATGACTATCAGGCCAGTAGTGCCATATCACTGCCCGATAAGCTTTGCAGAGCGATTCGGATTCTGCGAACGATAACACTAGGACCGCACAAGGAGTATCCTCGTTATTTGTTTCTTATTTCGTAGAGCTACCAAACTATCACATCAGGTATGAGCGTTCGGAAGCGGCAGGAGCGGCCCGATCCGGATCGAGAGCAGCTGTTGACATCGCAGTACACCGGCCACGATGACGATAAACACGAAGCAAGTGATTTGAGCGGGGATTGGAGCAACATTGCTATCCTGTTCTTCTTATACTTGCTCCAGGGTATTCCGATTGGTTTGGCGGCTGCAATTCCAATGTTGCTGCAGAACCGTGGGGCCAGTTATAAACAGCAGGTAAATAGTATGATTGTTTCCTCAAATGCTTACATTCGTCGAACTAACTACTAATAGGTAGGGGTCTTTCTACCTAATCAAAATGAAACAATCAGATGATTAATATTTGATACTCAAATGTTTTTGTTTGGTTCTACCGTGACCTGCCCTAATTCCGCGCCAATACCGTGGTTTTCATTCAAATTGGTGAATACAGAGATACTATCAATCATACACATCACGTTATTTGATGAAATACACAAATATAGCAGAAAATGTTGGCATATATTATTGTGAGTATTTGTAACATAAATTAGTCACTAAAAAAATAATGCGATAAATGCTTCGACGTCGACCATTCAATACTATGCATCCGCTTAGCAAAACGCCTAAAATTAGGGTTTTATTTCCAATTCTAGTAACTCAACGTTTAATGTATGCAGGATAACTGATGTCTATAAATAGGCATCAGCATCATCGAGATAAATCATATATTGCCAAGGACTTATGTTGGAAGACTTAAAGATGATCTACTGAACACTCAAAACGTTTTCGTTTTTTCACCTAGTTTCTTCTTCTGTTTACAGGCCGAATTCAGTTTCGCCCATTGGCCGTTCAGTATGAAGCTGCTGTGGGCTCCAATCGTGGATTCGCTCTACTGGAATCGCTTCGGACGACGCAAATCATGGCTCATTCCAACTCAGTATCTGATCGGCGTATTCATGCTGATCCTGTCCGTGCACGTGAATCGTTGGCTTGGTAGTGGCACCGCCGAGGATGGTGCAGACCACATTGCACCGAACGTGCCCATTCTGACAGTGATATTTTTTGCGTTGAATTTCCTTGCGGCCACGCAAGATATTGCCGTCGATGGGTGGGCGTTGACTATGTTGAAGCGTTGCAACGTAGGGCATGCGTCGACATGTAACAGTGTTGGACAAACAGCGGGGTACTTTCTCGGATATGTAGCTTTTATGGCATTGGAGTCGGCCGAATTTTGCAACAATTATCTACGTTCAGAACCGTCTGATGAAGGATTGGTAACACTTCCTGGATTCCTCTGGTTTTGGGGTATTGTGTTCTTAGTCACAACCACATTGGTGGCACTGTTCAAGAGAGAACATCTCCCGAGCATCGAACGGGGGCATGATGAGCATGTGCAGCTAGATATCAAGCAGACGTATAGTTTGCTGGTCGACATCATCAAAATGAAACCAATCTTGATTTTAACAGCAATCCTGTTAACAGTTAAAATTGGATTTGCCGCCTGTGATGCAGTAAGCTCCCTGAAGCTAATCGACGCGGGAGTACCGAAGGATAAATTAGCGTTGTTAGTGGTACCCCTAGTCCCTCTTCAAATAGTTCTCCCTTTGATCATCAGTAAGTACACGACCGGACCACGCCCCATGGAAGTGTATTTGAAAGCTATTCCGTATAGGATAGGCCTAACATTGGTCGCTGCAGCAGTGGTTTGGTTTACACCGGTACTCATTCACAATCACCACGTCCCTTATTACTATTACATGATGCTGTTAACAAACTATGGTCTGTACCAGATCGCACTCTACAGCATGTTCGTGGCGGTGATGGCCTTTTTTGCGCGAGTTAGCGATCCTGCCGTTGGCGGGACGTACATGACTCTCCTGAACACCCTCAGCAATCTCGGAGGAAATTGGCCAACCACGGTTGTACTTTGGATGGTAGACGTACTCACATGGAAACAGTGCTCAAACGCGGTAGATAACCCGTGTTCAGATACCGTCGAACAAGAGGTAAGATTTACGTTACACAATATTAAATGTTTCGGAAAATCAAGATGCAGTTTAATAATTTTCGAAAGGTCACGTGCTTAAAAATTACATTTGAGATTTAGGTTATGTACCTACCGTCGAAAATTGCTGGTTATTATTTCCTAACATTATAGCTATTTCTTCTGTCTTATAAATCGTCTGTTACTTATAAATATATCCTGCGTTATTTTATGCACGCTGTTCAGCCAACGAGCTTTACCACATCATATAAATTAATCTCAGTTAAAATCAGATGTGAACTTTTACATCATATGATAAAGCTTTTAAGATGTTTTTCTGTATGGTTATTCATTACTCCAATTCACTACCGCTTACGTTGAGGTTGAACAAACGCACCTTTAATGATCCGAACGTTTTATTTCAGGCATGCATCAATGATGGCGGGAAGTGTAATATCAGAATTGATGGATATTATATAGAAATAGCGGTATGTCTGGTGTACGGAATCTTATGGTACCAATGGGGAAAGCACAAAATTCGCTACCTCCAAGGCCTACCCTTAAGCGCTTGGCGCGTTGTACGGCGGCAGCGGATGCATTCGAGTTAGCAATTAATGCAGCTTATATAAATAGTTTGTAAGTGTAGTTGTATAGAATGTAGGCATTCTTTATCCACCGGCAGCGCGAGTGCAAAAATGATTTTAGTTGAAAATTGTTTTCTTTTAAATTTTATTTGATCAGAGAGTTGCTTTGCACAAATAGAAATAACTGATTATTCCATGAGTAACATTACCAGCACCTATAGCGTAGCTATGTGCGGATATATAGTTTCGTAGAATAGGGGATATTACTGTTGTGTAACACATCTAATTCCATCGATAGCCACTCCATGGTTCGCTTAATTTATTTTGCATATTAATATAGCATAGCTATATTTTTTGTTGATAATATGTTTGTAAGATATTGCGGATTCCACTATTGAGAACAAAATAATATATACAAATTTGTAAAATCTTTTCATAAAAAAACAACCGAAAGTCTAGATAGGTTCGTGGATAGTTCTAGTCTGTACTTAAAGAAGTTTTATTACTGCATTTATTTTTTTTATTGGAAATTATAATGTATTTCTAAATAATAGGCGCAATAATTTGGAAACAGTGGTCATTTTGTTATCTACCATCAGCATGGCGCTAAGCTCTATGGACAAATACTTCTATAACTGGGGTTGCTTTTTACGCGTTTTACTTTTCGGTTATTTCTGGCTTTTGAATTTAATAAAATATTAAGGTAATATTGGCATTAAGTTCCTTTTCATTGGCTTGTTTCTGATGAGATTTCATTCGGAGCCATGAGATGAAATCCAGGAGCAGTTTCCCTATATTATTGTCCGAATCGTGTCGCTCTGAGGTTGCTATGATATTTTTTGACAATGGGTTATCCGCTTTGAGCACGCCTACTCTCGGACATTTGGATTTACAGTTTTTGAATCGCCATACTGATTCAAAGTGAAATTTTTCGAAATTAATCCCTTTTATTGGGGTCTTCAGTTAACCTGACTAGCAAAGGCGTAGGTTTGCCAATTCGTTGAACGTTGTAAACGTTGTTCGTAAACGTTGATTAGGCTGTAATTGAAGAATTTGCCCCGTATTCTTAACACACAGATTCGTTCGCTAATGTGTTTCCACCGCATCACTCGCTTCATCTGCTTGCCCATCACTACGAAACCAACTCCATGCTCTGATTTTCCGTAGCCGTTGTGATAGATGTTATATTTGAATGCAGTGTTGGTCGTGGGGTCCACGGTTCGGAATTCACCTTTTGTCTTTTTGAATAGCGGCCTCGTTCACTCCAACATTCTGCAGTTCACGAGCCAGAAGGCTCACTCGTCCAGGTTCATTTAGGGTCCTGATATTCCAGGTATCGAGTTTCCAATCATACACCTTATTTCTTTGCCGGGTCGGTTGCCAAAAAACGTTTTCTTTTTTTATGTAGATTTAGATGAGTGGAATAAACAAAAGATGGACTTCACGTCCAATAATATCGACTTTGCTAACCATAATGTAAATTTGATGTTCGGAATGTTTTCTCCAAATTTCAAGTGATTCCAGAAAAATTAATTGCGATACGTATTCACCCTAATGATGGTCGTACACATATTATGTAAGCACTTATGGGGAGAGTGGGGGTCTGTCGCTTTCTCACGCTCCATGTGAATATAAATTATTTGTATAATCTGTGAACAAGAGATTACGGACCGGAACCATCGGCGAAGACCACTGCGACGAAAAGGGACTAGCGATTGGAAACTCGGTTCGTGGAACTGCAAATCTCTCAACTTCATCGGGAGCACACGCATACTCGCCGATGTGCTCAAGGACCGTGGATTCGGCATCGTAGCGCTGCAGGAGGTTTGTAGGAAGGGATCAATGGTGCGAACGTTTAGAGGTAATCATACCATCGACCAGAGCTGCGGCAACACACATGAGCTGGGAACAGCTTTCATAGTGATGGGCGATATGCAAAGGCGCGTGATCGGGTGGTGGCCGATCAACGAGAGAATGTGCAGGTTGAGGATCAAAGGCCGGTTCTTCAACTTCAGCATAATCAACGTCCATAGCCCACACTTTGGAAGCACTGATGATGATAAGGACGCATTCTACGCGCAGCTGGAACGTGAGTACGACAGCTGCCCAAGCCACGACGTCAAAATCATCATAGGAGATTTGAACGCTCAGGTTGGCCAAGAGGAGGAGTTTAGACCGACTATTGGAAAGTTCAGCGCTCACCGGCTGACGAACGAAAACGGCCTACGACTAATTGATTTCGCCGCCTCCAAGAATATGGCCATTCGCAGCACCTACTTCCAACACAGCCTTCCGCATCGGTACACCTGGAGATCACCACTGCAGACAGAATCACAAATCGACCACGTCCTGATTGATGGACGGCACTTCTCCGACATTATCGACGTCAGGACATATCGTGGCGCTAACATCGACTCTGACCACTATCTGGTGATGGTTAAGCTGCGCCCAAAACTATCCGTCATCAACAATGTTCGGTACCGACGACCGCCGCGGTACGACCTAGAGCGACTGAAGCAACCTGATGTCGCCACTGCATACGCGCAGCATCTCGAGGCAGCGTTGCCGGAAGAGGGTAAGCTCGATGGGGCCCCTCTTGAGGACTGCTGGAATACAATTAAAGCAGCCATTAACGACGCAGCGGAGAACAACGTCGGGTATGTGGGACGAGTCGACGGAACGATTGGTTCGACGAAGAGTGCAGACAAATTCTGGAGGAGAAGGACGCAGCGCGGGCGGTCGCGCTGCAGCAAGGTACCCGGCAGAACGTGGAACGTTATGGACGGAAGCGAAGACAGCAGACTCGCCTTTTTCAGGAGAAGAAACGCCGCCTGGAAGAAGCGGAGTGCGAGGAGATGGAACAGCTGTGCCGTTCTCAAGAAACACGCAAGTTCTACCAGAAGCTCAACGCATCCCACAAAAGCTTCGTGCCGCGAGCCGGGATAGGGATGGGAGCATCTTGACGGACGAACGTGTGGTGATCGAAAGGTGGAAGCAGCACTACGAGGAACATTTGAATGGCACTGAGAGTACAGGCAGTGAAAGTCAGGGCAGCGGAGGTGATGACTACGTCAGTTCAGCGGACGATGGCAGCGGAGGAGATGACTACGTCAGTTCAGCGGACGATGGAAGCCAACCAGCCCCCACCTTGAGGGAAGTTAAGGATGCCATCCAACAGCTAAAGACCAATAAATCAGCTGGTAAGGATGGTATCGGAGCTGAGCTCATCAAGATGGCCCCGGAAAAGCTGGCCACTTGCCTGCACAAACTGATAGTCAAAATCTGGGAAACCGAACAGCTACCGGAGGAGGGGAAGGAAGGGGTTATATGCCCCATCTACAAGAAAGGCGACAAACTGGAGTGTGAGAACTTTCGAGCGATCACCATTCTTAATGCCACCTACAAAGTGATATCCCAGATCATCTTCCGTCGTCTGTCACCATTAGTGAACGAGTTCGTGGGAAGTTATCAAGCCGGCTTCGTTGACGGCCGCTCGACAACAAATGCCGTGAATACCAGGTCCCAACGCATCATCTGTTCGTTGATTTCAAGGCGGCAAACGACAGTATAGACCGCATAGAGCTATGGAAAATTATGGACGAGAACAGCTTCCCTGGGAAGCTTACCAGACTGATCAAAGCAACGGTGGATGGTGTGCAAAACTGTGTGAAGATTTCGGGCGAACACTCCAGTTCGTTCGAATCGCGCTGGGGACTAAGACAAGGTGATGGACTTTCGTGCCTGTTGTTCAACATGGCTTCATGCGGAGAGCCGGGTGTAACAGCCGGGGTACGATTTTCAACAGATCCAGTCAATTTATTTGTTTCGCGGATGACATGGACATTGTCGGCCGAACATTTGCAAAGGTGGCAGAACTGTACACCCGCCTGAAACGTGAAGTAACAAAAGTTGGCCCGACAGGGCCCGCCTGGGAAGCAGTGTTACGATAGACGGGGATACCTTCGAGGTGGTCGAGGAATTCGTCTACCTCGGGTCCTTGCTAACGGCTGATAACAATGTAAGTCGTGAAATACGAAGGCGCATCATCTGTGGAAGTCGGGCCTACTACGGGCTCCAGAAGAAACTACGGTCAAAAAAGATTCGCCACCGCACCAAATGTGTCATGTACAAGACGTTAATAAGACCGGTAGTCCTTTACGGACATGAAACATGGACAATGCTCGAGGAGGACTTGTAAGCACTCGGAGTATTCGAGAGACGGGTGCTTAGGACCATCTTTGGCGGTGTGCAAGAAGACAGTGTGTGGCGGCGAAGAATGAACCATGAGCAGGAACTAATAACCGGGACATCGGAGTCCCGAAGAACCGATTTAAAATTCATGCAACCCAGATGAGCTGACGAGACCAGCACCGCCAGAGGCGCTAGTGTATTTTACTCATATTATGGTAAATTTATTTGAAAGTGTTTGCTGTGAGTTTTGACAGTTTTGGCTGATTGACGTCTCTGACAAAATCGAATGTACGCGCGCCAAAAGTGTTTTTGGTTTTTTCGCTTCTACAGTTTCCTTTTCGTTTTCGGGATTATTGAAATTAAAACTGTTATCTGGTTCTACAATTAATTTATATCCCGTCTAAAGGTAAGTTTAATATTATAATATTTGAATTACAACTATATTTTTTTGTTTCTATTTGCAGCATCCGTAAATTCCTCACAATGTTGATTTGATTAAATCACAAGTTATTGACACCGATAGAGAACTATTTATATACCGTCAAGGGGCGGAAAGGGAAATTGGAGCAGCACAGGATCGGCAGCCGAGGAAAAACGGTGACCGCGAAATAGCCTATCACAAAATGTTGAGAATGAACCTTGTGCCCCCTAGTTGGCAAAAACCTAAGGAACCGGAGCGGGAGCAAAACAAGGCACTTTCCGCTGAAAACTTCTACGTGACCTTCCTGGAACGATCGGCTAATGTAAGCATGTATAAAATACCAATGTTTTATTTTCTAACTGTTTGATATGTTTATTTAATAGCCGAAACAAGCACCAATTACGTCTCAGCAAAATAGCCCGCTTATACTGAACCCCAGGCTGAACTTTTCCATAGCCTGCCGGAAATTATTCACTTGCACACCATCCATGAGTATTCGGAGGAATTTGTTACTGGAACGTTACGCTCATATGTAATTCTCCATGCTGGCCACAAAAGAACTGCCGGAGCAGAAAAACATGCGATTATCAAACATGTATTAGTCCCTGCCATGAGCTCGCCCAGCTCTACGGCGAACCCAGTATCCAGAAGGTAGCTAAAGCTGGAAGGGTACGAAGGGCAGGGCATGTTGCAAGAATGCCGGACAGCAACCCTGCAAAGATGGTGTTCGCTTCCGATCCGGCAGGTACGAGACGGCGTGGAGCGCAGCGAGCGAGATGGGCAGACCAGGTGCAGAACGACTTGGCGAGCGTGGGGCGTATTCGAGGATGGAGAGATGCGGCCTCGAACCGTGTATTGTGGCGTCAAATTGTTGATTCAGTGTTATCTGTTTAGATGTCGACTAAATAAATGAAATGAATAATCTGTGATAAATCATTAATTGAAAGGGGATCGGAAAACCAAGAAAAATTGCTTACGTATTAAATGTACGACCCCAAGATATACTCGTGGGCTAGTCTCTGATTTGATGTTTGTGGAGGTCAACTGCAACCACCGTCCCGAGCATTCTGACCAATGTGGTAAATAAGAAGGTGCTGATGAATCTCAGGTTCATACCAAAGCGCTGCCTCGTCCAAATTACATAATTGCTCAGGTTTCTTTAGAAATCCGGATAACCTTCTATGAAGCTTTCATGGTAAATCAAAATTTCATTTGTGGCTCAGAGACGGCAGTTTTTTGACGTAGGACTACGTCTGTCTTTTTTATATTCGGGTACACTTTACGATTGCAAAAATCAGGGACCGTCACGAAAATATGGACTTTAAACTTTAATATCCGTTTCTCTATGGATTTTCCATTTTTTTGGACCATTCGATCAAGATGAGTCAACGCTTCTATGTATTGATATGAAAATACTGATTTTTAACTATGTATTATCGAAAATTGATAAAAAGTTTAAAAATAGGTAAACCAACCAATCACGTACATGCATCACTAGCACAGACATCAAAAATCAATCACTTGCGGGTTTGGATCTAATCCTCAGTTTGAACAAGATTTCACGCAGAGCGGACGCATCAAAGCGATTGCAGCGGAGCTGACACAGCATCGTGGAGGCGCTGGTAACATTTTCAACGGAAATCCTTCGCATTGGTGGTGTGTTGCTGCTGATCATTTAACCTCAACGAATCAGCATTTTATATGAAGAAAGGGTTGATTATTTTCTGTTTATTAATAAGAGCTCTACTTATTAATTCCCATGTAGTGACTATATTTACTACCTAGTAATCCCCCAGATGAATTTGAGCCATAAAATTGAAATGTCAATTTGAGAACGGTTTTTTACGAACAGATCGTAAGTTTCGAGTGGAAGATGGATTTTCAGTCATAATTCGTTGAAAAATGACGACAAAGTCTATACTTTTTCCCATTGGTAATAATTATTTTGAATCTCATGTGTTAGATTATGGCGTGATTAGCGTGAAAAATACTTTGCCTTTCTTGTATACTTGGTTGGTTTTTGGATTTTTGACAAAATTGCTTGAGAAAAAAAGAACAAAACAATTTTTTTCACTTATGATGCGCTTTCCAACTACCGTGGAGGCACCATATTAGACGCAGTTAAGAAAATTTTAAAAAGAATCATTATTTAAAAAATAATTCCAATATGGATTCGCTTAATATTCTGCATAACGAGCTTACGACTATTATAGAATGTGTAGAAATAACAAAACTTCGAAATATAAGTGTATTTCTTAGTTTTTTAATCTGCTTTTATGTAGTACTTGAGGTGCTCAACTTGACGCACTAATTTTACTATGTTCCTTATTTGACGCAAAGTTGTTCCTAATTTGACGCACTTTAAAACTATGTTAAAACTCAATCAATTAAATGCCTTATTTTTTTATTATATCAAGACAGTGTAATAGAACTTGATACGATATAAAATAAAAAGTTAATTAATTATACAAAGAGGCATTTTTTTTATCAGTTGTTCTGCAAGTTATATGCTCTGTGGCATGTAAGTGTTTTGTTAGTTTCATGAACCCTGCACATCATCACTAGCGGAGCCAGCTATTGTTTTTTGGTGGGGCACCACTAAGCGCAAGAACAAAAGCCTTCGAGAACAATGGTGTGATTGCATTGCGTGGTGCCCCACCTCTGTCTCCGCCAGTGCACATCATTCAAAATGCTTCTTATTTACGTGTAATAATCATGTCAAAATATATATTTACGGGAAAATTAGCTTTTACATTTCATTACATAACCAGCCTACCATGGTCTGTTGTATTTGTAATAAAAACATAACTTTCTTTGATAATCTGCAATTTTGAATCTATAAACTGAGAAGTTCGTATAGCTCCTGTCTAAACTGAGAAGGATACAGAAAACGCAATTTGTATATGAACGCTTTTAGAACCACATTGAAGCTACCAATCTGCAAGTGTTACGTGACCGGCAGATATATCTCAAAAAATATGAGCTGCCCATCTATATACATTTTTTCAATGAACTATTAACATAAACTGAAGCTTGTATGAGAAAGGCAGCCATATTTTTGTTTGATTTCATATTCAGGGTTGCAGGACTACACACAAAAAAAAATAGTTGGTAAAAGTAAAAGAAACGTTGGTAAAACTGAGAAAATCAGTTAGTGATTTTCAGTAGAAAGTATAACATTGTTAAATTTACAACTGCAAAAATGTCACTTTGCTGAGAACTTCGACAAGAGTCGACTTTTCAAAATAACATTATCTTCTCAAAACTAAATGTGTATTTCACATTAGAATCCACTAGTGATTCTTTCAAAACAACAAGTGGTGAGCGCTGTCAATTTCAGAAGGCATGTTAAAATAAAATTAAACTCATATTCAAAAATGACAATTGCGTTTCTACACACAGAAAACGAACATTGATGTAAATAAATATCTTATACTCTCTTCATAAAAATTGATATATTTTATTTAAATTGAGAGTTAAAACATTCGCATTGAAAATAATATATTTTATTCAATAGTATTTTTCGTCGGGTCTAAGTGTGAATTTGAAAGTATGCACTTTCATCGTGAAAACTGTAGTAGTGTCAAACGAAGCAAGAAAGAAAACAAAATACTCACTGGGCGATGAAAAGAGAGCGCTATATTTTTGTTTTTATTTTCACGCGCCGTGAGCGTGAAACCGACTAGAAAGCTAGAAACTCTTGGTGAAACCATTTTCTGCATTGCGATATTTTTTCGTAAGTTTACATTTCCAGTTTACATTTCACATTTAATGTAAGTACGCTTAAACATTACGATAAATTCTTTACATTCATAACATTTTGTTTCCAGCTTTGAAAAACTCGAAACATTGGGGAACTGAGATGGTGAACATGCTGCTTTCACCGGAGCTGCAACTGCAGCAGCCATGGAAATTGGAATTGGAGGTCGGGATTTCAGTCATTGCAGCCGAAACATGGGCGGGTAATCGGTCTTCCAACATCGTTTGTCAGCAGTTTCCCGGTTCATCATAGTTCTCGAGAAATGGTGAGTATTAAATTGAACCATTACACACATTTTGTCCCTGTTGGTCGATTTTAGATAAATAAATGTTCAACTTGATTTATATACGATTTTCTTAGATATTACATTATTTTTCATTTACTAAATAGTTTCCCCTATCTTATTTCCAGGCATTATGAATTCAATTTCCTACAATATACCTATGGCGCAATATTTTCTGCATTACGTCCTTGAGCGACGTTGAAAGTAGTTTTAGGAGCTGCTATATAATTGTACATGGTAAATAAAATTATGTAATAAACTAAGCAAAAACCATTTATTATTCAATAACAACGGAAAAGGAATGGTTAATGGGTAATGGAAGGTTCATTCTTTGCACAGGCGCAACTTTTCTTGCGAAATTATTACACTCTTATTTACCATGGTTATGATCATTTCTATTTGACAGTTCTACAATTTTATTTAAAAGTTCAAACTTTTAATTTCAGAATGGTATTCAACTTTTGCACCATGGTTGATGTAAAAGTTTACGTACTTTTATTTTGAACATTCACAACTCTCTACGAAAAAGAACCAATGCAATTTTTCATTTTTACCAATGGTTTTTTTAATTTCAATAATGATTTTTCTTTCTGTGTAGTTTATTTACTGATTTAATTTATTTTCGTGTTTTAGATTTACATTATCTCAAATATTTGGTTCTTTTTCTGCATGTTATGGAGAGAGACAAACAGTTTCACCTCAGTTAAAAGGGTTGTATTGTTCGATTGATGATGCGTCAACATTATATGGCCTGGAGTTCTGCCAACAGTTGTCATTTCTTCTGCATCTGCTGGATCTGCCCTGGAGGAAGATGTAACGAAAAATTGGTGGTCGATGACGGCATCAGGGCCAATGTAGGCGAGCTCGTATACGCGGTGGCTGCCGATCTTCAGATGACTTACAATTATGTATATGAGCTGGCGCATCTAATTGCGGCGCAATTATGCTGTTTCCTGCTGAGGATGAGACGTATTATTTACCGTATTATTTGCACACTATTGCACAGATGGACTTGGGATACGTTTGGAACATGTTTTATACTTTACCTGTAGCGGTGCTAATCTTTCGAACCCAGTTGGCCTAGACGATAGTGACGGTGATGCTTCCCGTATAGAGGCTGCCTTTGTGGATGGTTTAGATGACGTTAAGGTTGCAGAATCATGAGATCATTCGAAACGGTTATCGCCATTCCCGAAGCTCTGCTCTTTCTATTGGCAGCATCGCGGTAAACATCACTCGTTGGCTTATTTTTCCTAAATGTGATATATACAATGAATCAATTGATAGGAAATGTATTATATCAATACCCACCTTAGTACAATTAAATATCTGTCGAGCGAATTCCGGAGCTATCAGAGAAGGCGTTTGACTAATTTCTAAATACTTTTCTTCAATTTTCCCGCCGACCAATGACAACAGAAAATTGTCAGTTTAGTCAGATCCCAAATATTTTTTTAAACAGCGTTGCCAAATTTAAAGAAAGAATGAGCTCATTTAACATTTTTCGACCTCTTAAAAGAAAAACTTTAGCACTTGAATTTACATTTTTTTATTTATAAATCATTTCTAGAAATGAAAGTTTTTGTCACATATTAACAGTTTCATTATTTAAATTAACCAAAATTTGTATAATTTTAAAATGAAAGTGCAAAATTTTCAAAAACTCAATTTATTTTTTCTCTGTGTAGTAGCGACAATAAAGCGACAGAGTAACAAATTGAAAATGTGTTCATTGTTTTGGTTTGTTAGAATTTCGTACAAAGAAAGTAAATTGAATTATATGATACTAATTTATATTAAAATATTGTTTTCTCGCAAGAATTCTAAAACTAGCATATAAAAACAGCATAATTACCAAATACCTGTAAGAAACGCGTCAAATAAACGCATCAAAATCGAAGGCAGCATAAGGCATACTATCATGGGCTGGACACTTAGTGGAATGATCCAATGTTGACTAATATTTAAAGTAGTTGAGAGTTAGTTAAAACTTTATGAATACATATTGCTTTTCCTAAGACTATTATGAAGGTTTATTAGCACTGCCTTGTCTATTCGTATGATAAGATTAATTAGGAACATCACAATGCATTGAGAGCCTAATTTGACGCAGAACATTTTGGGTTGAAAAATGCGTTCGAATGTTGTAATGTTCAAGGTAAAAGGTAAAGCTTACTCAAAATGCTCAGCTGTTTGTACGTAGGGGTAAAAGATTCTCACAAAACTTATTTTGAGTGAAAAAATGATCATCCCAACAAACATTCACTAGTTGAACTAACATCAGTGTGATGATTTAATTCAGCGCTGTGTTGAATTATGTCTGTACTATTTCTTATCACAACTTCTGTTCAAGCTTTGTTCACACAATTTTAACGAAGTTATACAACTACAACATCTCATTTTGAAAAACAAATTTATTAACTGATTCATTAAACCTTTAATAAGCATTTTACTCAATTCAGCTACATGTGAATTCTTCGAAAATAATAACACATAGAAGGTAACATCATTAAGATCTCCAATGAACGTATTTTGAAGCACTTGCTATTTTCATATAATCATTTGAAAATTTTCCTAAATCGGGTCTCGAACTGCTGTCATTTGATCATCTGCCGGTAACGTTGACATCTGCGCCATCCTTGATTTGTTAGATATGGCTCACTCAATGCATAACATAAATAAACTTATTGCTCAATATGAATCATAACTGGACTCTTATTCAATAAGTCGATCTGTCAAACCACAGTTTGTTAATAACTGTACAAGATTTATATTTCAACCTGAACAATGGTCATAACCATCGCACACTAGGAAAAATACGTAAAAATAATGTCGATAAACGATAAAATAAAATCCGTCCCCAATGCTATTTATGAATTTATGAAGAAAATAAAATCAATGTATATTCGGCCTTCCTCAAAATCTCTTGATAAACGGTTGCGATATGATTGTCAAATGCTAAGATTATTCCAATTTCGCCGTAATAAAGATCGACATCCATGCGATAATATTGGGATTCCACACATCAAAGATTCAATAATTTTCCGATGTTATTCAACGGCATTATGTCCGGCTTTTAGTAAATTTAGTTGCGCATGAATGCATGATTTTTTCATTGCTCCAGCAGTTTTGTTCGTTATAATCTCCGACAGCTTAATAAATCACGAATATAAAAAGCATGTCTTGAAAAAAAATCATTAATTTCCTATAAATCAAATTTTCCAGATCTAGAATTCAGATTTTCTTTCAAACTAAAAAGCATAAAGTTTTTTCCACTGTGCGATAGATCAGATAAATGTAAAATCCAATGGTTAAGAAGGACAACGGTTAAGAAGGATGTCTAATGCTTGCTTATTAACTTACTATTCAAACTCAATTGGACCACCTTTTCAGAGCATCACATCATAGTCAAACAGAGAACTTTGAAAATCATTAGTTTAGCACATTGTTAAACTTCCCTAATTTGCTGAAATGTGATAAAACGAAAACGTTTGTTCGACTTCAAATAAAGGTAGTGAACAAATAAATAGGCCATGTCGAATATTAGTTAGATTAAATGCTGAAATGAAATCTGTCTAGCAAATTATTCAGCATCCATTTTATTCAGCTACGAAGATCACAAATAAACAATAATTCAACCTAGATGCTTATTTGTAACTTGCCGTTGTTTGTTGGGATTCGATCCTTAGCATTGTGGCTAAGAAAGAAAGAAATTGACGCATTATGAGTATGACTTCCATATATTTTATTCGGGTACGTTGATTCTTCGTCAATAATATGCTTTTTATGCCATATATGCAAAGAAGAAGAGTAAATAAAGCCATTTAGCTTGATTCGTTGATATATTTTTGGCGAAAATAGGTTTTCTGCATCATTTGATTTGAGAGTGCGCCAAGTTTGGACCTGCGTCAAATATGGTGCTTCCACGGTAGGACTCTTCGCTAAAAAATGTAACGTGCCTTGCCTAACGTAAAACCTATTTTTTTAAAATCTCTTATTTATTTATTGTAGTGTATATAGATAAGACAGTAATCAATATGATTGCGTTAACTATTTCCTGTCTGTACGCTAAATCGATAACCATCAGGCAACCCTATAGAAACTGTATATATACCCTGTCAACCCAATGTACTCTCTCTTCTATCGATAACTCTCGAACAATATAGTTGTAAGTATAACCAAAGTGTGTGCAAATCAATTCAGCCTCCGAAGTCCCCAAATACAATAAAGTTGGCGACGAGGATAAGTGGAGATCGTGAGTGGCGGTCAACAGTGTATCGAAACAACGTGTTGCGTAGGTAGTAACGGAGTGAGATTAGAGCTACCGTTGGTCAGTGCGCATGGAACACAATAGCTGAGTGTATCCAGTTTTGAAGAACACGTGTCGCGTTACGGAGTGGTTATAAATTGATTAGAGGTTATCGGCTATCAGCAATGGCAGAAGAAGAGGAAAAGAAGCAAGTGATCGCTGGATCGTCCGGTACGAATAGAGTCGCGAACAATTTTGGATCGTTTGATAATTACGTCGCGGGTGATGATTTTGAGGTGTATGAGGAAAGAATGGTTCAACACTTTCTTTTACACGATGTTCCGAGGAACAGAAAAGTGCCGTTTCTATTAACGCATTTAGGAATGGACACGTACGCCATTCTTAAGAAGATTTTGCAACCAGTGAATCCGAGTTCCAAAACGTATCCAGAGCTAGTAACAGCTCTGAAAAAGCATTTTAGACCGGATGTGAATAAAATATCGGAACGTTACCGGTTCCACCAGGCTGATCAAAAAGCGGGTCAGACAATGTCAGAATACGTAGTGGAATTAAAAGCTCTCGCGGAAAAGTGTGAATTCGATAACTTTTTAACAGAAGCTCTCCGAGATAGATTCGTGTTTGGTATCTATGATAGCAAGTTACGCACTCATCTGTTGAAACAGAAAAAAATGTCGTTCGAAAACGCATTAGATGAATCGTTAAATTGGGAATTAGCGGAGAAGGATAATAAAGTGCGGGAAAACGTGTTGGGTGCGCACGTGGTGCGGCACGGAAAGCAAAATCGCAATCGTAGCAAAAGTCGTTCGAGGTTCACAAATAGCAATGGCGGTCAAAAAAATCAATATGGCCGGCGAAAAGTGTGCGAGAAATGTGGTCGTGATCATGAGCAGGGGAAGTGTCCAGCAAGAAGCTGGAAATGCTTCGCGTGTGGTAAGCAAGGCCACGCGGCGAACATGTGCTATTCGCGAGGATCGAAGCAAACCCGAAGCGGTAGTCAGGATTCCAGAAAGAGCCAGACCGTAGGTACGGTTGGTGGTGCGGATGATCTGGTGACAGAGATTGCCAATCTTCGGATGCAGTTAAACACGGTCGCGAGCGATAAATTGTTGGAAAAAAGCAAAGAAGTGACGAAAACATTATTTGTGGATGGCCAACCGGTTGAATTCGAAATCGATAGTGGGGCTTGTGCTTGTATCGAAAGTGGTTCTCGGACAGGCCGTTGTTTGAAATCAGCGATGGGTTCTCAACCGTGACGGGACAAGGCATACAAGTGATCGGGGGATTCAATGCTGAAGTGTCCAGTAGTCAACGAGGACCGAGCAGAAAACTGGCGCTGGTGGTGATTGAGAGTGGTAAAGCATTCAGACCACTGCTTGGGCGCACGTGGTTGGATGTTCTCTGGCCAGGATGGAGGCGCAAGTTCAAGGAAAGTATCGTGAGTATGAATAGTGTGGATTGTACCCTGATAGATTCTATTCGATCGAAATTCCCTAACGTGATATGTGACGATAACAGTCCAATTCGTGATTTTGAAGCAGAAATAATCATGGAAGATAATGTGCAACCTATTTTCCATGCTGCTTATTCTCCTCCATTTCAACAAAGACCAGCTATTGAAGCAGAATTGAACAGATTGTGCGAAGAAAATGTTCTAAGAAAGGTAGTTTTCAGTAAGTGGGCTTCACCCATAGTTGTGGTGCCTAAGGCAAATGGCAGCTTGAGACTGTGCATTGATTGTAAAGTAACTATCAATCCATATTTGCGATCGGAATATTATCCATTACCGAGAATCGACGATATATTCGCGAAGTTGGGAAACAGTAAGTTCTTTTGTGTGATTGACCTCCGGGGCGCGTATCAGCAGTTGAAAGTTTCGGAAAATTCACAACAGTTCCTAACTATCAATACGCATATAGGACTTTTCCAATATTTGCGATTGCCCTTTGGCGTGGCAACTGCTCCATCGATTTTCCAAAGCATCATGGATCAGATTCTAGGAGACATAGACGGTTGTGTAACGTATCTGGATGATGCACTGTTAGGAGCAAGAACGCTAGACGAGTGTAGAAAATTATTAGATCAGGTGCTAGAACGTTTGAGTAGATTCAACGTGAAGATTAATACAGAAAAGTGTAAGTTTTTCGTGACGTCAGTGGACTATTTGGGTCACACCATCAGTAAGGATGGAATCAGGCCAAATCAGTCTAAGGTAGATGCAATAGTAAATGCACCTGCTCCGAAAAATATCAGTGAACTGCAATCGTACCTAGGGTTGTTGAACTACTATTCGAAGTTTATCCCAAACATCTCCTCAGAGTTAAGAGTTCTGTATAGATTACTTCGAAAGGATGTGCCGTTCAGCTGGAATAGAGATTGTGAAGAGTGTTTTGTGAGAAGCAAGCAATTAATGGTGAAGAATAATTTGTTACAACTCTATGACTCCAGCAAACCGATTGTGGTAGCAGCCGATGCTAGCCCATATGGCGTGGGTGCTGTATTATCCCATGTTGTAGATGGGGAGGAAAAACCAGTGATTTTTGCCTCGTGTACGTTATCGCCAGCAGAGAAAAATTACTCACAGCTTCACCGGGAAGCTTTAGCTATAATTTTTGCAGTAAAGCGTTTCCACAAATACATTTATGGACATCGTTTCAAACTTGTGTCAGATTGTGAAGCGTTGAAGGAAATCTACCATCCACGAAAAGGAACATCGGTAATTTCGGCGTCTAGACTTCAACGGTGGGCGGTAATTTTGTCCATGTACGATTATGAGTGGGAATACAGACCAAGTAGGAAAATGGCACATGCAGATGCATTGTCAAGATTACCAGTGTTAGGTGGCACAGAGATTGATGAATCGTCTATCAATAGTTTAGAACAATATCCAGAACTACCGTTAAAGACAAGTGATGTAGCGGATCTTACAGCAAAGGATAACATTCTATCACAAGTGTATGATTTTGTTCAGTTTCAATGGCCGCAGATTATTCCGGATAGGCTGAAATACTATTATAATTTACGTAATTCTTTGAGTTGCCAAGATAATTGTTTGTTCTATGGTGATAGGTTAGTAATCCCTGAGAAATTACAAAGAATTGTACTGAAGATGTTACACACCAATCATGACGGCATTGTCAGAGGAAAAATGCTAGGAAGAGGTTTATTCTGGTGGAAAGGTATGCAAGCAGACATTGAGGAGTTCTTTAAACAATGTGAAATATGTGATAAGAGAAGAAACGTTCCGAAGGAAAAGGTTGTTTCTAAATGGCCAAGTTGTACATACCCTATGGAGAGAATCCATATTGACTTTTTCGAGTTCGAAGGCAAAATGGTACTATTAATCATAGATTCGTTTACTAAGTTTATTGAAGCTAAGGTAATGAACGGTACGAACGCAGAAAAAGTTAATGAACAGTTGGATGATTTTTTCAAATTTGTCGGGTTACCAGAGCAGATTGTGTCGGATAATGGACCACCCTTTAGTTCTTTTGAGTTTGTGCGGTATTGGGAATCGCTTAATGTTAAGATAATGAAGAGTCCAGTATATCATCCACAATCAAACGGTGCTGCTGAAAGAGGAGTTCAGACAGTAAAAAGCTTTTCGAAAAAGAGATTGTTAGAACAACAGGGCGGTAGGAAAACTTTGACTAAGAGATTGAACGAAATACTTGCTTGGTACAACAGTACCCCTTGTACGGTAACTAGGAAATCCCCAAGTGAGTTACTGTTTAGATATAAGCCAAGAACTATTCTTACAACGATAAACCCTAAGATACGTACAAGTGATACAGAATCTAGAAGAAAATGTCGAAAAAGTGTAACTATTGACGAATCGAAAAATACAGAATATGTTTTTGATGACAGGGAAACAAATTGTGAAGGAAACAAAGAGTTTAAAAAAGGGGAAAAGGTTATGTACAGAAATCATTTTAAGGAGTTAGTAAGATGGATTCCAGCTATAATATTAGAACGAATCGGGAATTTATTGTACAAAATCAAATTAACAGAAAACGGCAGTGTAAAAATTGTACATTGTAATCAATTAAGGTATCAAAGTTCCATTGTAACAACTAGTTCTACGAAGTTACCAAAACGAATATCAGAAAATGTTACAAATAAGCGTAGGCGAAGTGAATCACTAGGTGAGTCTCCACCTAACAAAGTACAAATTGATGTTAGCAGAAATCGAAGTGATTCAAACGAATCAGTTTTCCTCAGAAGATCAGTTAGAACCAAAAAGATACCGAAAAGATTTACTTTCGAAGATTATAATAGGAAGTAGAAGTTAAAAAGGGGAAAGTTGTAGTGTATCTAGATAAGACAGTAATCAATATGATTGCGTTAACTATTTCCTGTCTGTACGCTAAATCGATAACCATCAGGCAACCCTATAGAAACTGTATATATACCCTGTCAACCCAATGTACTCTCTCTTCTATCGATAGCTCTCGAACAATATAGTTGTAAGTATAACCAGTGTGTGCAAATCAATTCAGCCTCCGAAGTCCCCAAACACAACATTTATGTTACATTTTTTTTCCGCTTGCAAGGCCATTTTGCCATTTTGATCGAGATTCCACAAAGAGCGGTTCGACATTCGATGCAGCGGAGCGGACACAACAGCACGAAGGCGTGGGTGGCAGTGGCAATGCGGAAAATTTATTCTAAATTTTGGAGGCTTAGCGAAAATTCATCAAGTGGCGATTCGACAGTTTCAACGCAAGGTGCCGGCAAGCGTTTGGATGCAGTTAGTTATTGGAAAGTCGCATTGGGAAATGAAAATTGTTTTTTCTCGGGACCAACATTTTATGGAAAGAAAGAGTTAATTGCGAAAATGGATTTTTTCGGTGGAATCGGGTTTGGCGTGGTAGCTTGTTTGCTGTTAGTGATTTCATCCATTCAAATTTACTGCATCATCTCCACCCGTTTTGCACTTTGAAGAAAGTTCATATCGGATTGTAGGATCAACCTTCTTTTTTATAAAGACCTTTTTGGAGGACACCATCCTCAAAAATGGCCGAAATAAAGGAAAAATAAGCAGAATCAGAAGTGGCGTGAAACCAAAAGCAAATATATTTATCCAACTGGGAACAACTATTCTACTTCTTGATTCAGTTGGCTTCCGAGCAGATTGCTCAATGTTAATAAAACGACACAAATTATTATGACAAACCATCAATTTCGAATAGCTACGTAGTCCTACGTCACCTTTGCGTACAACCCGATTGGGCTGCACCTTTGAGTTTTTCTAACACCGGACTCGGGACTAGCCAAGAAATTTTTCTCTGGGGTTCTATGAACAGCTTGATAATTTTTTAAACGAAAACGCCACAATTAGATGGTTTGGGCTTTTAGATCTATTCCTTTTTGATCGGAAATCGTTTCTTAACATTCGTGCTTATTCTGCATCTCCAATGAAAGGAGAATAGTCGAAATCGACACGTCTCACGTGAGACGACTGTGTAATTTAAATGGGAGGCATCGACAATTATCACTTCATTCGAGATGCCTCACCTCATACGAGACGCAGAATAAGCACATTTGCTCAGATTCTGACAATTCTTTTCGAGCATTGAAGTCAGAAGTCACTGCAGTTTTTGTGATGCATGTGCACTGTGGATGGACAGAATGGAGCAGAACAATATGCTGAAGTTCCCTAAGACTTTTCAGCAGGTATGACCATATTGCCCAATAGAGAATGGTTTTGGAAAAAAAGTTTTATGATAAATTCAGATTTGTAATTGTATTTCTTCCTATGTAGCGAAAATTTACATTTTCAGGTGTATGTTCATATTTGAATGGAATTTTATTGCGGTTTTCACGTTGAGGCATATGTGAAGCATTCTCGCAAAGATCATAAACTTAGACATGATAAAACTTGTCAATAAGTTCAAATTGAGGATCGCTCTAGTAAAGAGAAATCGCATCATCCGAGTAGATTCGTTTCTATTAGAAACTTATTACGGATTTTTCTTTCTTTATATAATATCAACAATAGTTATGCCGGTATAAGTTTATTATACGATTATGATACGGATACAATTGAACGGAAATAGAGAAGGTAATAATGACATTCATTTGTTTATGAATAAAATCTTAAATGTTCGTTTGTACAGCAAACCACATTGGAAAAAATAGAAGTATACCAGGATTTTTATCAACTTTTGAAAACCCCATCTAGAATTATGACATTTCATTTATACCTACATGAATCCAGAATAATTCGTACATTTAATGTTTTATATTCTTAAACCTAAAGATCAAAATCCGGGTCCTATGGCTCAGGAAGTACACATTTTTTTGTAGAAATAACTTATGGATTGTTTTACACTGCTGCGCTAACTGTGTCTAATCAGCAAGTGTGTTATATTGATATACTGATTCGGGTAAAAAGACTTGTAAAATTACTTCTAACGCCGATCGTAGCTTGAACCATTGGTACCATTTTTAGCCGATCGGAATCTTCCCTCACGGCTGCGACTGCGGCTCTTGCTACGACTGTGACTGCGGCTGCGACTCCGGTAACGACGAGTGCTCGGAGAACTGCTCTTTCCGTTACGTTTCCGATCAGTAGCGGTGGCATTGCCAGACTTATTATCTGCAGCCCCATCACGTGGGTGAGGTGATCTACTGGCAGAGCGGCTGACTCGTCTGGTATTTTTCTTCTGGCGATTGTCCCTTCGACTATCGCTGCTATTGCTACGACTGTCGCGGGAGACACTGCGCTTCACCGGACGGTACACGTCTCGCTTGGAAAACCGTGGCGATGCCGAGCGGGAACGGGATCTTGAGCGAGAGCGAGACCGAGAATATGAGCTGCGTCGGAATGTGCCCCTTCGATCGTAGGAGCGGGAACGACGTTCACGTGGATAACGCGAATGAATGAATCCACGTTTACCTGCTGAAAAAAGGATGGGAAGGATGAATGTTATTCGTACATGATACACGACAATAGTTATTTTAGAGATGATACCAGACAGATAGGTGAGAAAGTTGAATGAACGAGTTTATGTTGCTTTTGTAATATGAATCCTCCATCCTTAGCCGTGCGGTAAGACGCGCGGCTACCAAAGCAAGACCTTGCTGAGGGTAGCTGGGTTCGAATCCCGGCGCCGGTCTAGGCAATTTTCGGATTGTAAATTGTCTCGACTTCCCTGGGCATAAAAGTATCATTGTGTTAGCCTCATGATATACGAATGCAAAATTGGTAACTTGGCCGTTAATAACTGTGGAAGTGCTTAATAAACACTAAGCTGCGAGGCACCTCTGTCCCAGTGTGGGGATGTAATGCCAATAAGAAGAAAAATATGAATCATGAAAAAAACGGTACGGTATCTTTTGCGCTAATGTTAGTGAATTAGTAGGGGAGACTGGGTAGACTTGATCCCCTTTTTCTGATTTCCGATGTATCACAGCCAAAAATAAATAAACATACGCGATTTCGACACAAACTCTCTAAGAAATATAGTAATTAACTGTACAGATGTATGACAGTCCTTAAATTATTGTTGTTATTGATACACAATCGATTTTTTAGAGTGCTGTCAAAAATCGACTTTTTAAATTTTTGGGGGGAATTGATTCTTCTCCAAGAACTTGCTTTGATAAAATTAGAAAGATGTCCTCAGATTTTTAAAATATTTTTTCTTCAAAATACGCAGAATTTTCGAATTGCTGTGCGTATACATGAACGATTTTTGTTATTGAATTCGACAGCACATGCAATTTTAAAATTTGGGGAGACTTGATCCCCTTTGTTATGATATCTAGGCAATCAATATTTTTCGTGCCAAAACTTCATCAAATCTGTCAAATCTACAAACAAATAGAAGCCTGAACCCAGATTTATATTTTTTTGAATTTTTTCGCCAATTTTTTGTATGATTGACTAATGGGGGATCAAGTGTCCCCATATTGAGGCAATAACTTCAAATCCAAATATCGTAAAACTTTGATGGAATGTTGACATTTTCATCAGTACAGATCATTAAGCATATATGGCTTTGTGCTGTGAAAAAAAAAAAGCATTTTTGGTCATTGTTATGAAAAATTGTTCAAATTTTGCGTGGCCAATAAAAAAATTGTTGGGAAGGTCAAAACATACAAACCGCCCTGCAGAATAAATAAGGTTGTCAATCTAATAAATAACTCACCACATAAAGGTCATTTTTTTAGAGGATCTATACTAAAAAATACGCTAGAACAAAACTACTTTAGTTCTCGATAAAACAGGGGGTGATCAAGTCTCCCCGGGGATCAAGTCTACCCACCTTCCCCTACTGTTTCTTATGTAGCTCGAAATACGAGAAGTTTTGAATAGGTATTTCAAAAATGTGTACTGGACGCTTATCCAACAAAATTCTTTTGAAAATGGACAAAACAAATCTATATATTTCTACTTCTAATCTATTGCAATCGCATTCCACAGGTGCAATATTAGTCGCCTCATAGCTTAGTATTCGTTAAAGCTCTTCAATAGTTATTAAGTGTACGATGTATGCTTCGGAAAGGCGCCAGAATTTCTCACCCGGTAACTTCTTAGATCGTAGATTCGATCTCAACCTCCTTCAGCGTGGTATGCTTCGTACAAAGGCATACATCTGGAAAACGTAGAGGAGAGTACGAACCTTCAATGTAGTTTTTGGCTTCTGCTTATTGGCATTACATCCCCCACTGGGACATTGCTGCCTCGCAGCTTCTACAGTTATTAATTTTTTATCAGAATTTTTTTTTGTCCGTACTGCACAAGAAATTTTAAGGTAGCATAGAAAGGAACAAAATTTTATTTATTGTTCTTAATTCTTGCATTTGGTTTTTGATTCTTTTTTTTTTGTTAAATATCTTGGCTTTGCATATGCACAGCACATGTTTCAAAATGTACAAATTGATATGGAATTTGCGAAAAAGAATCCACGTGTCTTGGAGGGACTCGAACCCTCAACCTCCTACTCCTACACGCGGTAGAATCTTGTACGATTGAAACAACTATTGCGATTGTTGCATCAAACCACGTGAACTTTGTTGTATGAACCTTCAAAGTTGTTGTTTCAATCCTGCATCGCATGATTGGAACAATAATAATATCGTTCTTTTGACAACCATTCCATGATGTGGAAAAACTGTAGAAACTGATCAACATAAATCATCCTATCTACATGAAGTGAGAATGGAGCAGAGGTAATGTGAATGACTCTCACTCCGCATGTAACAAGATCGATTCTGTTTCTGTCACTTTTTCCTCTTTTGTGATGTCATCGCATTGCCGATAAAGTAGTTTCGCAGCATTTCCGAAATGAATTTGTTTTATTATGTATTATTTGACAGTGACAGCTGGAAAGAATGGTTGAAACAAATATGTAGAAGAGTTGAATCAACCATCGCGTATGGTTGATTCAACCCTATTTTTGGTTGTATCAACAATAAATATTGTTATTCATAAATCAATGCAAAAATATTGTTGATTTGAGGCAGAATCATGTTGATTCTACTACATTTTTTTTCTCCGTGTAGATAGGCGTTATAACTCCTACACAACAAGGCCACTTAAAGGTTACGTTTTCGGAAAAGCCATCAGAATCCGAGTACCAACCTTTTTCCTCTGATTTATTTTTTCATTCTTTTTCCTTCTTTTGTCTTGCTTCTGTTCATCTTCTTCCTTCTGTATTTTTCTCCTTTCCTCCTTTTTTCTTTATTCTTCCTTGTTTCTTCTTTCTTCTATATTTTTTCTTCTTTAGCGGGCTTGGTAGTCATATGGCTACTGCTTCTCCCTCATATGCAGGAGGTCGTGGGTTCAATCCCAGATCCGTTCCATTCTCCTACTTTGTATCTTTCTCTATATTTCTCATGTTCTAGCAATCGCTAGAACTGGAAATGGACTTCCATACCGTTTCCATCTCAATATACCTTCAACTTGAATATTCTAACAAAATTCTAATTGAATAATCTTTCTCTATATTTCTCATGTTCTAGCAATCGCTAGAACTGGAAATGGACTTTCATACCGTTTCCATCTGAATTCTTATACCTTCAACTTGAATATGGTCCAATGCACTGAATGAATACAATGACGTTTGAGCGGTGCGCTATTTACTAAAAATGAACACTTGAATGAACTCGATGAATGAAAATGTATTCATTCTTAGTAAACAGCGCATCGCTCAAATGTCATTGATGAACTCGGTGCATTGGACCATTGTAACAGTAATCTGCTAGAATTGGAAATGCACTATAAAGCGCGTTTCCAAACATCCAATTTGAAATTTCATCAGTTGCTTTCTCCTATCTATCACATTGGCGCTAGTTAACCAAGACGGATCTCTGCCTCTCGAACCTAACCAAAAATTCCAACAAATTCCGCATGAACTCGTGGCAAGTGCAGAGGTATATTCGGCTTGCAGTGGACGAGTGATTGCATCATCATTTCCTCCCCCTTTCCCTACATTGATTTGCATTCTGACGTGGCAGGCGCCAGTATGACCTTACAAATGAGATCACCAGTACTTGTACATTGAAGATGTGAGCTAGTCCCAAGCAAACATCTGTTGGTTCCCTGTGCAAGAACAGCTGATCTGGTCATAATGGAGTAGCAACTACGAGCAGTCAATCAAGCTCAAGCTCAAGCTTGCTTCTATATTTTTCTTCTTTTTATTTCTTCCCTGTCTTCTAACAACCTTCTTTCTTCTTTATTCCTTCTTCTAACTTCTCCTTTCTTTCTTCTTGCTTTTTCCTTCTTGTTTATTGTTTTTTCTTTCTTTCTTTTATTTTTCTTTCTTCCTTGTTTCTTCTTTCTTTAATTTTTCTTCTTTTTTCTTCCGTCTTCCAACTTTCTTCTTCAAACTTTTTTCTTTCTTCCTCGTTCCTTCATTCTTCCTTTTCCCTGTTCCTTCTTCTTCCTTACTTATTCTTCCCTACTTATATCTTTTTTCTTTCTTTTTCCATATTCTTTCTTCTTCCTTGATCCCTTTTTCCTCTTCCTTTTCTTTTATCTTCCTTATTCCTTCTTACTTGTTCCTATTATTTTCTCCCTTCTTTATTCTTTCTTCCTTCTTTTTTCTTTATTCTTGATTTTTTATGATTTATTCTTAATTCTTTGTTCTTTGTTTTTTTTATTATTTTCAATTCTTTTTTCTCTATTTTTGTTTCTTCATTCATTATTTATTATTCAAACACTCAACTTGTCATTGCATCCCACCGATTTCAGAATTTTGATATTTAAAGCCTTGTGGATTTCAGCCTTATGAGTATTCAGCCTTTCGATGGACACCCCTTCAATCTGTCAAAATGGCACCAAGGCACGCGGGCGCGCACAGGAACTGTGCAGGACAACTCTGTGTATCACTGCTGCAACCAATGCCAGAAAACATACAATTAAAAAAAAACAACTAGCTCTTGGGGTCGTTCAATAACGATGTCACAGTTTTAGGGGGGAGGGGGTCTAAGATTTTGTGACAGTACATATACAAGGTACACAAAAAAGCGTGACAGAGGGAGGAGGGGGCGTCTAGATATCTCAAAAAGTTGAGGACGTCATAATTGAATCACCCCTACCCTGACGCCAAAACTGATTGAGGGGCGCTTCTTTGAGAGTTGGTATAAGCCATTTCTCGAAGGGTATAAATAGCGGTACAGTAATGCATCGTAAATCTCCTCGACAGCCCAGTTAAAAAGCGGCGCTCGTTAAATGGACTGATGTTTCATCCCAGTTAGCGAATGGATGCTGTAGTACCTCAATCTAAAGAGGCCTCACATTAAGTTTGAGAAAAATCTGAATAAAAAACGACTTGTACTTCATTTCTTCTCAATAGAAATGAAGCAGAAAGACATGCACTTAGCAAATGACACGGGTATACTATAGTATACATAAAGTTCAATGAAATCAACGCAGTGGTTCACCCCGAACAAAAAAAAATCCTGAAGCATGAGATGAACATGAAATATACCCAATTATTGAATAAATAGTTGCATCTATCTGTCTGTAATTGTTTATGATCAAATCTAACTTACCTCTTCCCTTTACACGCATGGAAGTCATATCCAAAAGTTTTGGATTGATCACCTGTTTAGCTTCCTTTAGCACATCGATCAATTCGCGTGCTCTTCCAGCATTGTCCGGAGTGAAAAACGTGTAAGCAGTGCCGGTATTGTTAGATCTCCCTGTGCGTCCGATGCGATGAATGTAATCTTCCGACGTAGTGGGATAATCAAAGTTTATAACGAATTTGACGTCGTCCACATCTGCAAATGATGTCGCCGAAAAGAGGCGCCAGGAAAAATCGTACTGTTAAACACCAATCAATCAAGCATGAAGAATGCTTCAAAACGAAGGTTTATTACATTCTAGAATTGATGTAACAATAAAAAATAACAATATAAATTAATAATTGCTTATCCTTCGTAGTTCATCTCGTTTATTTGACTCTTGTTGCTTTGACGGCTAACCTGTTCGCACCAGGAACCACCAGGGGATAGCTAGCGGTTTGGCAGCGATTATGTGACGCAGGACGTGGCAGTCGGTAGACCACCCCATCGATAATGAGTGGCCGACAACGCATCACCGGCCATCCGGGTTTACGTACAAATCGGATGGAGAATCCTCCTCTTGAGCACCAGTCGACATGCACCGTTAACCACCAGTGACCGAGACGACGGATTGCTGAGGATGGAAATGAGGGACGAAACTCTTGTCGGTCGGTCCAATGGTGGTCAAGCAATGCCAAGTCCCGGAAGCCGAACCTGGAATCCACCACAGCGGCCAACCGATGGGCAGGGCCGGCCACGCAGCGGTTCGGAAGGCTCGAGGCGGGTCGAAGGGATGTTCGTATGGCCGGGCGTGCGGTCGCGCAGTGTTTTATCCACCAAACACCTTTGCCACCACGCGCTTTCCTCGGCACCACACCCGGAAACGCACATGAAGAGGCACATTTGCAGGTCTGTTCTGTTCTTCTTAGCAAAGCAGATTGCGTTTACTACATTCGCAACTTCTTTACTACACATTTCTGAACAAGGCAGACGTTTTACTGTGTGCCTCTGGAAGAATAGAATAGATGCCTAGTTTTATTCAGAGAAGGACTGTTAAGCACTGTTTGTTTTGATGTTGATTGATGGAATCTAGGAACAAGTTATATAAAACATATTTAAGCTGACTAGGGTGTAATGTCGATGGTACTTACTTAAGCTTAGAGCATTTACAGCGCGTTGATTTTGGGGTTACCCTGTTGACAAAACGGCCATTTGGTGCAATTTGATCAAATAACAAAGTTTTAACATGTTATTCAAATTATCGACAAGAAAAAAGCAAGGAACATTGGCAAACAACCACATTTTGTGAGAGTGTATTTGTTTAGCAGAGCACGTAAGATTTGTTTGAAAATCTCTCTATTGGGTGTTTTCCTTGCATTTTCAGATAGCTGAATAACTTGTTACAACCAGTCGTCTGAATTATACTACAAATGTTTCAAAGGTTTCGTGTAGTTCAAATGTAGTGTGTTACCTTTTTGAAGTAAAACAATATTTCAACGTCAAGGCAGGAAATATCATAAAAGGAATCTCAAAAATACTCAATTGATGTAGATTTATTGACATCAATAGGGTTTAAACATTTTCCTCATGTGTAAAATGCAAGGAATGTAATTTTCGCTAAAAAATGCAAAAAACAAGCGACAAAAGAGAATAGCGATAGACAAAGTTCATCTGCAGAGGATAAAGACATTGTTGCGTTCCATTTTATTTGCAACAAACATGGAGAGGTAATTGTTGTGAACTTTTCAAACTGCGATAACTTGTATATTTAAGAAGTAAAACACAAATCATGTCAACAGATGGTTATGTTTATGTCTAAACTATGATAACTGATACTTATTTAACCAAAAACATCATCAGAAACCGACTACTTCTCAGGCAGGTGATCATTGTCCTATTATGTTGCAGTTTAGGACAAACGCTTATTGCGAGTTGAGTTTGTCCCAACATTTACAAGAGAGGACAATGTTGTTGTCATTGGAAATGTTGTTATTTTACATTCCCTGGTCAAATATTAGGAATATAACACATAAGTATAATTTATAAATATTAATTAACAATAAATATGATAGTTTAGATACACATAATAGTTAATAATTCAAAAGCATCGAAGTCGATAGTGATCTTGAGAAACCGCATTCATAATTAGAATTATTATTTTTTTTAAGTGAATGAAATTATTTAAGAAAAAATGTAGCATACAGTCAATAATATTTCATTGACTTACCGCGGAATCTATCGATTATTCGATTATTATATCAGATTACTATCTCTGTAATACACTACATTGAACAAACGAAATGTCTGATACATTAAAGTCAAACAATTTTACGGCCACATTTCAACAAACTAATATTACCAGAGGCCTAATAAAGCAAAGTATAACCCGTTATTTTTAGAACGAAAGCGATGAAAATGCTCTAGACTATCATTTAATATTTCCAGTCAAACTTTGTATTTTTTTGCATGAATAACATTGGTGTAATCACTTGAAGAAGCACGTAATAGAAGCAATATGCTGTTGAACAATCTTTCTCTATCCCAAAAAAAAATCCTATTGCTAATTTCAATCGCACCTCAAATTAACCAATACTGATACTAGGTTTCGACTACGGAATTATAACATACTGATGCTATTCAAATTATCGACAAAACAAGTGTTGTGTAGATAAGTGAATAGAATGTCGCAAGTATAGTCGCGCAGTCTGAACATAGTATAACAAAGAAAGATTGTACAATTGGCAATTATCGACTAGCAAACTTTCTAGTCGAGCACAGTTGATTTAATTAAGGAATGTAGCCTACGGCTTTAAACAATCTTACCTAATCCTCTGGCAGCAACGTCGGTAGCAATCAAAATTGGATTCTTGCCTGAACGGAATGCTGAAATGTGCAAGAATAAGTTTTAGTGAAAACCTTATGTATGCTAATTGTGTGCATAATAAACTCACAATTAAGAGTGAATTCACGTTCTCTTTGTGACTTATCGCCGTGAATGCACATTGCCGGCCATCCATCCCGCAGCACTTTACGGGTAATGTCATCAACACGTTTCTTGGTCTCAATGAAGATGATGGTTTTGCACTCCTTTTCGGCCATAATTTCACGCAAAAGGATGCTCAACTTGGCCTCCTTTTCGTGCTCTTGACAAACATCGATTATCTGCAGAATATTATGGTTGGCGGCCAGTTTTAGGGAACCTACATTAATCTGAATGTAATCCTTAAGATAGTCTTTCACCAAACGGGCAACAGCGTCTGGCCAAGTGGCTGACCACATCAACGTCTGGTGGTCCGGCCGGATCTGTTCAATGATGGCTCGAATTTGCGGTTCGAATCCCATGTCCAACATACGATCAGCCTGGAATGATACAAATTCAGAATTTTATATTTTTTAATAAAAATTTATGAACATTCAAATCCTGTTTAAAATTCTTAAGTTTTCTAAGTTCTATTTAATTCTCCAAAACAAAACCAATTATGGTCTAGACTTTCAACAATATCTTTTTCAACTTCACCGTGCCAAAATCTTGTTTATTAATGTCTGGTGTAACCCGCTTTTTTCAACAAAAACTTTTATTTTCGTGCTACTTTAACAACCCTGTCAGAGGTGAACTAGCCGAGGGCTGAATAGAGATGTCGTAAAATCCCGATTAATCGATTAGTAACTAATCGATTACTCTCGATTCCTGTCGATTATTGAATCGATTGATCGTTGGATAATAATCGATTCAAAATTAATCGATTATTACAACGATGAATCGATTAATCGAAGTAATCAATTAATTTGCGACATCCTTATGATGTCGTAAAATCCTGAATAATCGATTAGTAACAAATCGATTACTCTCGATCTCTCTCGATTATTGAATCGATTAATCGTTAGGTAATGATCGATTCAAAATTAATCGATTATTGCAACGATTAATCGATTAATCGAAGTAATCGATTAATTTACGACATCTCTAGGGCTGAAAGCCTCTTTAATAAAGAAGAAAACAAATAAAAACCCTGTCGTAGTGGCCCGTGCTTCGAGTGCACTGATCCTGATCATAGCGAACCTTTTGGGTTTAACTTTCTTCCTTTTGCTTTGAACGCAGCTTTCAAAAAGTTCTTGTTATTTTTCATACAAAGATTCGTTTAATGGTGATACTGGATAATGTTTTGTAATGTCACACGGACCAGATCCAATAAATACGAAATACAAATTAACCACTTTGTTTCTTAATAGCCTTTTACATTCGAAAAATGGGGGCTACCTCAAATGGCATAATGCCATTTGGCATAACGAGTTGAATAGCAAGGGGCCATTTGGCATAAACATTAAAAGAATTATAAAAACTCTAGGCAAAAGTTCAATTTACATCTGTATTACTGCCTTATTCTGGGCATATGCGTGTTTTAAGGAGTGATGTACCTTTTATGTTCTTTATTCTTTATTGTGTGATTCATCAAGAGACAACTTAGGTCCTAATGATGCTTATCCTAATTAATACTTATAAAAGTAGCTATAATAAAATCATCGCTAATTATGAAACATGGCAGAATAAGCCCTTGTAAAATTACGACGAATCGTCTGTCGGGATAGATTAAAATCAAAACATGGGGCAACCTTGTTGAATGCCCGCTGTAGACCCACCATCGCTCCACGTTGTCCGTAATTCGTTCTTCGAAAAGGTATCCTCAGCATTCCGTTATTTCGCAGTGCCCTAGGTCGAACGTTCAAGTTTACTGATTCCAGAATTTCAGGGCAGTCGATTCTGCCTTGGAGCGTATCAGCAACGACCATGGCCCGTGCAATGTGCCTCCGTAATTGTAGGCTTTCAAGATTAATTAATTGACAACGGCTGCTATAACTTGGTAACCGGAATGGGTTTCGCCATGGAAGCAACCGAAGAGCAAAACGAATGAAGCGGCGTTGAACAGATTCAATTCTTACTGATCCGTTCTGGTAATTAGGATGCCATACGGCGGAACAATATTCCAGCGTAGATCGAACCAGCGAACAGTATAGTGATTTCAAGCAATAAACATCGGTGAAACCCTTGGCGACTCGAAAGATGAATCCTAATGTTCTAGAAGCCTTCTCAATCACGTTAGAGACATGATGCTTGAATGTTAGCTGCGTATCTAGAATAACACCAAGATCCTTTATACAGTTCACACGTTGCATCACAATTCCATTGAGCTCGTAGTTATAAGTTATTGGCTGATGTACACGAGTGAAAGAGATCACGGAACATTTGCTAGGATTGACAACCATCCGGTTCAATGTGTTTCCGCAATGAATTAATATCTTGTTGTAGGTCCATTGCGTCAGAGATAGACCGAATTAGTGCATAGAGCTTCATATCATCCGCATACGACAGTCGCGGTCCTCGAAGCACATTGTTTACATCGTTGAAATACAAGAGGAATATCAAAGGGCCAAGATGGCTTCCCTGAGGAATGCCTGAGGTTGCCAAAAATTCAGTGGACTGAGAATTGCCTTTTCATGCATGCATGCTTTCTAGTTATAAGGAGAAATCGTGTGCTTTAAAAGATGGAACCATCAGCTCGTTTGTCTTATTTCGATCGTATGCGCAGAAATGAAATCATATACGCTTCGACTTTTACGTTCTTTTGAAAAATGGGTCATCTAGTCTCTTGCCTTCTTCCGGAAAAGGCTTACTTTTGAAGAAGGGGTTTTACTATTTTCCTTTATTGTGGTCAAATGCATACTTTTAAAGGAGTCATATACTCTTTTGCCTTATTCCGGGAAAATGCGTACTTTCAAAGAAGGTGTCATCTAATATTTTGCCTTATTCTGGGCAAGTGCATTTTTTTAATACTTTATTATTGTGTTTTTTTAACCGGGGTAAATGTATACTTTTAAAGCAGTCATCTATTCTTTTGCTTTATTCCGGGAAATGAGTTATTTACTCTTTTTCCTTTGTCCAGTCAAATGCATACTTTTAAAGAAGTATAGTTACCTACTCTTTTGCCTTTTTTCCAGGCTAATGTATACTCTTTTGTTTTATTGCGTTTTATTGCGTACAAACGGCATTATGTCAAATGGCTTTATGCCATATGGGCTTCCCCGTATGCTTTTTATGAATCGGTTCATCAAAGTTCCACTCTTCTTTGGAAACGAAACATAATTGGGTTGTTTAGCGAAGAAAAATATGAGGTTTTTTATAGTTTAACATAAAGAGAATGCTTTCCTGATCTCCAACATATTTTTATTTTGTTTGTAAACCTTTTATTTACATTTTTATACAGCAAACAATAAGCCATTTCAATCGATAGAATGACACTAACATTCATAGAATGACATTTGGCCCATGCAGCATAAGAACAAATTTTTAGTCCCATACAAATTTAAAATGCAAATTAAAAATAGTTCCGGGGCTCCAAAAATTATGGAAAATTGAGGTTCGGCTAATATTTTTATGCACATTCAGAATATGTAAAAACATATATACCCCAAAACAACCCAATTAAGGTAAGTTTGTCGCTCAGAATCATGATTACCATTTAATTTTATGTCTGCCAATTATAGCAAACATCAAACATCATAAAACGATTGCGAGAGGTTGCGTGAATTTTTTTGTGGAGCTTATTATTACGGAGAAAAAGAAAAATTTGGATGGATCCGCGGAAATAACGCGCAGTCAGCTATCTCCGCATAGAGTAAATGCTGCATAGCAAGCATTGAGTATTACATTTATGGTTCAACTGATTGACAGTAATCTCTGTTTTGTGTTTATTTATTAATCTACCTTTAATTTCTTTAAACTATCAATTACATTTTTTCAATAGCACAACGATGGCTGAGGTTCTCCGAAACGCTGTACTAGACCCACATTATCTGGGTCGATCGGTATGGTATGACACTAATGAGTTTTTCAATTGAAAAAAGTGTAACCTTTATAAAGCAAGTTCAGCTTCCTTTTTTGAAAGCACTTAGGTGAGAGTATGAGCACTGCATCCATTGGCTAGATATTGCATACGGGTTCATCTATGAAAGATTCCAATACCGGGTTATCCAGCTTTAAAAAAAGAATGTACGAATGTCAGATTGTGCAAGAGTGCAACAGTCTATGCGTTGGGACCTTCACTACCTGTTGAGACTATGTTGAGATGCTATGTAATAACTTTGTCGGATAATTGAATTTTGCAATAGCTGGGTGGGCTTCACGTGGACAAATACCAAATTTCGATTTTCCAAACATTTTTGTCAAATTCCAGCTTCCAATCAGTTAAGCACAGTCCAAAGTTGACTGGTCTGGATTAAATGTTGTGATGAGCATCAGGACAACACAAAGAATGGAATGAGTGAACGCCCCATCAAATAATTGGAGATAGGCTTTTGATTCTTCTTAATATGTAAATGATATATATCGAATGTAGGACAAACATGTTTTAACTTTTGTTCACAGGGTTTTATTAATAATATTGCAAATAACGAAATCGTACAAAACTCTACTAGTGATCAAAATCAACACGGTTTGGAACCCACGCAGCTAATGTTGAGGTAAATTCATCATCCTGGGCAGCAATCGTGCTTCTAACAGGTTTTAACATATTATATTTTGTATTTCAAAAATAGCTATACGATAACCCATAACTCCCAACCCACTACCATCTTATGAAGGTTTGAACGATCTTCTCTAAGTTACCAAACCATGCGATTCAATACATTATTTTCGTTTTGGGCAATGCGTTAGGCGTGATTTTGCAAAACAAGTTCAACGAAAAGTGTTTCAGGTGTGTTCCACCCGTAAAAACTCACTGCTTTTCTGAAAACTGTGATCAATGCAGAGCTTTTTAATTCAATCAAAATTTGTTTTTTTTTGATACTGTCCAAACAACACATTTGAATGACAGAATGGGATACACAATCGACAACAAGTGATAGCATGGATGACTATGATGATTTTGGTGGAAAATTTACTGGTAGGCGCGCTCGAATTTTCCTGAAAACCAAATTTTTCTTGCAATGCGTAATAAGGAAACTACAATCTTTCCAACCATGACAATTTTGTTGTTGTCGAGTTTGGAACATAATCATAAGTTTCATTTTGTAAAACATTTTATTGTAAAAAAGGTAGAAAAAGCTATAGCAATTAATATCATGATCATGGATTTCCTTAAAACGGTTTCAGATGGAATCATGTTTGAAAACGTTTTACATACTTTTATTGATTTTCATAAAATCCAAGAAAAACATGATAAAACGTGAACATTTTTGCATGCACAATTATGATAATACTAGCATTGAAATTATGATGAAGTTTTGACAGCCAGCTTGCTTACAAGTAAACAATATTGTTTCAAAAATCCCATGGCAAATTAGCATTACTAATATCATCGTGTTAGCGTCATGATATAGGAATACAAAAATGGTAACCTGGCTTAGAAACCTCGCAGTTGATAACTGTGGAAGTGCTTAATGAACACTAAGCTGCGAGGCGCCTCTGTCCCAGTGTGGGGATGTAATGCCAATAAGAAGAATACCTAGGACCAAATTATCATTTTTTCGCTTAAATTGACTTTTGTGAGAATCTTTGACTCCTATCTACAAACAGCTGAGCATAATGAGTAAGCTTTCCCTTTTAAGTTGAACATTGCAACATTTGAACGCATTTTTCAACCCATAATGTTCTGCGTCAAATTAGGCTCACAATGCATTGTGATGTTCCTAATTAATCTTATCAGACGCATAGACAAGGCAGTGCTTATAAGCCTCAATAATACTTAGGAAACTCTTAGGAAAAGCAATATGTATTCATTTAGTTTTAACTAACTCTCTACTACTTGGAATATTAGTCAACATTGGATTATCCCACTAAGTGGCCAGCCCATGATAGTATGCCTTATGCTGTCTTCGATTTTGATGCGTTTTTTACGCGTCTCTTACACGGTATTTTGTAATTAGGGTAAAGTGCCCAATAGTGGACCCACAACCAATAGTGGACCCTCCAGCCATTTTTGCATTATTATTGCACAATGTCAACATTTTGCTATGAAATTCTATCGGGAGAACCTACCTTAAAGTCCTATGATTTGATTACATGCATTAGAAATGCTATGGAAATGAAAATTAGATGATATTTTACAATTCTTTAAAAAATAAACACGAGAGTGTCCATTATAGGAATATTTTGGGGGTCCATAATAGGGAAGAAGAACGTTCCGAAACGGGACATGAAAATCAAATGAAGTGTCGACTATAGAGAAGCAATTTCCTATTATGGACCCCCAGGGGGTCTACTATAGGGCGAATTCAGTTAGACATCTCAATGCTGGTTTTCAAATTCTTGCGAGAAAATAATATTGTATAATTAATTAGTATCATACAATTCAATTCACTTTCTTTGTACGAAATTCTAACAAGCCAAAAATAAAAATAAACACATTTTCAATTTGTGACTCTGTTGCTATCCAAGCTACTAGTCGGGCAACGCTGAATATGAAATCAGACAAAAACATGGCTGGCCTTCTTATATAAGTATCAGTTTGTGTTAAAAGTTTATTGATGAAATGTATATAGACGGGCAGCTCATATTTTTTAGATATATCTGCCGGTCACGTAACATTTGCATATTGGTAGCTTCATTGTGGTTCTAAAAGGGTTCATATACAGGTTGCGTTTTTTGTATTCTTATCAGTTTATAGATTCAAAATTGCAGATTACCAAATAAAGTGATGTTTTTATTACAAATACAAGAGACCATGGTAGGCTGGTTACGTAATGAAATGTCAAAATTAATTCTCCCGTGAATATATGTTTTGACATTACACCTAGTTGAAAAGCATTTTGTTGATGTGCAGGGTACATGAAACTAACAAAACACTTACATACTTACAAAAACTGAACAAAAATACATAAAATGCAAACTTGTTGTTGTTGAAATAAATTAACTTGTTATTTTATATCGTGCAAAGTTCTATTACACTGTCATTACATAATAAAAAATATGGCGTTTAATTGATTGAGTTTTTATAAAGTTTCAAAGTGCGTCAAATTAGGAACAACTTTGCGTCAAATAAGGAACATGGTAAAATTAGTGCGTCAAGTTGGGCACCTCAAGTACCACATAAAAACAGATTAAAAAACTAAGAAATAAACTTATATTTCGAAGTTTCATTATTTGTACACATTCTATAATAGTAGAAAGCTCGTTCTGCAGAATATTAAGCGAATCCATTTTGCAATTATTTTTTAAATAATGTTTCTTTTTGAAATTTTTTTAACTGCGTCAAATATGGTGCCTCCACGGTACACTCGCTGGCTGTTCGAAATCTAGGTGTGTAGCCAGTGTGCACGGAAAATGGCGATTGGCAGCCCAAGAACGAGCGACCTCGAATATAATTTGCTCCGAACAACACGGAGTGCTCTCCACATCTGAATACTGAACATTTATTTCAGTCTTCTGACTTTGCTTCACTCTTCCCAGCATCGGAACGAACTGAGAGCACACTAAAAAAATTTAACAATGTGTTTTGCGCGAACCATTCATTGTTCACAGACAAGCTTGTGTCTAGCTGCTAACTGACAATATCCCTAAATATTGAGCTAACTGATCAACAATAGTTATGATAGCTCTGTTGATTTTAATTTTTTAAGTATTTGATTTATCAAAAATCTAAAATAAGTTTCTATTGGGAACCAACAAATATGGCTAAAAATGAATATTTTGAAAACAAAAGTTATCAAAATATACATAGAAAGAAATTCAAATTATTTATAATTAAAATAATACTTAAATTTATGCTTGTTTGATTATTTCACAAATTACCTCATCTAATACCAAATAGGAGCATCGGCGAAGATTCGTATGTTCCGTCGATAAGAAGTCAATCAACCTTCCCGGTGTAGCGATAACGATTTCCACTCCATACCGTAAGTCGTCACCCTGCTGACGCTTTGCACCGCCACCGAAAAGACAAGTGTTTTTAATTTTCATGGCCCGTCCGAACTCATCGGTAACCTGTTTGATCTGCTGGGCCAGCTCCCGCGTTGGAGCCAAAATCAATGCTATGGGACCATCCCCACGGCGCAATCTTGACTGCTGGTCGATGTGCATCAGGGCCGGAAGGAGATAGGAAAGAGTCTTCCCAGAACCGGTCTTAGCAATACCGACCATGTCCCTGCCGGACAAGGCAATTGGCCAACCTTGCGACTGGATCGGCGTAGGATTGGTAAATTCCGCATAGCGCCATTCATCGGCGATCTCTGCCGGGAATCCTACTTCTTCAAAGGTCAGTGCTGGATCCGGAACGTCGCGCCCTTTGGTCGTAATTTCCTTTGCTTTTCTCCACTCACTAATCTCCCGTTCGGATCGACGGTAATCCACCTTCGGACGATAACTCGATCGTGTAACCGATTCCAACTTGTGGTGACTCCAATTGACCGGCCTGAGCATCAGTTGCGCTTTGCTAACTTCGTACCGCGACTTGCCCCCTCCTCGGCGGGGACTGCGGCTACGACTACGACGGTATCTAAAAAGAGAATAAAAAATCAACACTAGCAATGGAGAATTGTAAAAGCCAAACTTACCCTCCCCGTTTCCTCATGATAAATCAATTTTATATACAAAAAATAGTTCAAAGTCGTTATAAAATTGATAACAGTTATAAAAGAATCTATTTGCAAATAATTTATCGCCTCTATAAAAGCTAAATTGGGAGAAAAAAGTCGTGGAAATTTTAACGCTCAGCAGCCAACAAATTTTTCACTTTCTTTCTTGCATCTGTTCGTGGTTGAGACGTCGGTAGTGGGAGCTGTCATCATTCGTGCAAGTTGGCACATCAGGAAATGAAATCTGGAGGGGTATGAATCTAGAAACTCATAAATAAAAATATTATACATTTTTATTGGCAAAAGTTTATATAGATTCAATCAATGATGTTTAAGCACACATGTTCAATAATTTTTGTTTTCACATATTCGTTTAAGCGTATAGTTTCAAAAATAAGCCGTATAGTTTACGAAATAGTAACTTTTACCATGGATTTTTTTTCTGTGTACATATATGTACCATTTTTTCTGCAGTGTTCTCAATCAACAGCAGATGTCGCTTCGAATACTACACGAAAATCATCCGTCAAACCTTTCTTGCCGCCGCTAAACGTCATCCATTTTTATCCTTCTTCCAAAACGTTGCACTGTCAGGGCATCAGACGATCCACATGTCGTGCTGGTAAAAGTGTTTTAATTCTACGTTTTACGCAAATTACGACCAAAATTGAAAGTGCTACGATTCCCAGGATGGCCAAGTTTGATTTGACGGCAAAAAATTGCCAATATCTCGACCGGCATTTGACCTTTCCGTTGCTGGAGTTCCTGCTGCAGAAAAACGTAAGCTAATCTTCTTTTACTTGATGGTGTTGGGTTTTATTCTACTACTGCGTCAACTAAACCCGAGGAAATGGAACGCCGAATAAATGAACTTTTTTTTTTCTTCAGATTTATGATCAAACGTCGCTGTTGAAGTTTATTTTGCAAACCGTCAGCAAGACGAACATGGTGGACTACACCATGGACATTCGTGAGCGTTTAAACATGGGCAACGAGCTACCGGAGGAGTTGTCCAAAAGGAGATCCAATGTGTTGGTTAAGTTGAAAGAACTGCAGACGGAAGTGGCTCCACTGATGAAGTGTATGGAAGAGCTTAAGAATCCGGACTCAATGAAAGATTCCAAATCGATTGTGCATGCCTTGCAGCAAGAATTCGATGTAAGCTTCCTCAAATTCTTTGGTGTCAAAGCCAGTAGCTTTTTAAATGCGATTTTTTATTTACATTTTAAGTGTTCAGCAAGCAGTTTTTAGGATCGAGCCTTATTGGATTTTTTATATCATATAATATCTTGTGGTCAGAAAATAATACATAATGTATTTACCATAATAACATATTTTGTAGCATTCAATAGCTGCATGGCGAAACCAAAAACTGTACTTCAAATAATTACATTACAATTTGATGTTCATTTTTGCTATTGTTTCTTGTAAATCAATACTGGGTTAGACACATCAAGGTATTTTGATAATTTATTTTTGTGCTAAACTAATAATGCTTATTAATTTCAGTTCAAATATGACATCATTAAGAGTGCCCAAAAGCTGGCCAAATATCTGTACGAGTGTGGTAATTATCGGGATTCGATTTCCTACTTGTACATATGTTTGTTGGTCATGGAGCCAACCGATAAGAATTATTTGAACGTCCTGTGGGGCAAACTTGCCGCCGAAATACTGACATTGAACTGGCCAACCGCTTTGGAAGATTTGACCCGGCTGCGAGATTTCATCGATAATCATAATTTCTCGCCGATTGAGGTACTGCAGCAGCGCACTTGGTTAATCCACTGGAGTGTTTTGGTCTTCTTCAATCATGCCAAAGGACGTGACTTAATAATTGAGATGTTCTTGTACAAGCCTCTGTATCTGAATGCGATTCAGACAATGTGTCCGCATATTTTGCGCTATCTGGCCACCGCTGTCATCATCAACCGAGGCCGGCGAAACGCTTTGAAGGATTTGATCAAGATTATTCAACAGGAGTCTTACACTTATCGTGATCCAATTACTGAATTCCTAGAGCACTTGTATGTGAACTTCGACTTCGAGGGTGCTCGGATGAAGCTGCACGAGTGCCAGACGGTAATTGTTAACGATTTCTTCATTATTGGATGTTTGCAAGAATTCATCGAAAACGCTCGTTTAATGATCTTTGAGACGTTCTGTCGTATCCATCAGTGTATTACGATTGGAATGTTAGCCGATAAGTTGAACATGGAACCAGACGAAGCTGAATGCTGGATCGTAAATCTGATCCGTAATGCACGCTTGGATGCCAAGATCGATTCCAAGCTAGGTCATGTCGTAATGGGAACACAACCTCTCTCTCCGTATCAGCAGTTGGTGGAAAAGATTGACTCACTTTCAGTACGCTCCGAAGCGCTTACCGTTCTGGTGGAGCGCAAGCAAAAAGCTAAAACTCAAGAATCTGGTGAAGGAAATTGGAAGTATTACTAAATCGAAGCAAGAAGTACAGGTACAAAAGTGAAAGTGAAATTTTTAATTCAATCGTAACCATCAAACCCGAAGAAAAGCACGGAAAGAGAAGACCAACTTGTTCCCTATTTACGACATTCAGGATAAAACTATTGCCTACTGCAGTTTAGATAGAATGATACAATTACTAACCATAATCTATCATAAAACACGGAAGAAAAACATAAATAAACTAAGGAAAGGCAATTTTTAATGCTGTTTTATTTGGGCCGATTGTCATATCAAATTGTTTCCACTTTGCTACAATTAAATTACATCTCATTGCAAAGAAAGGAATAAGCACCTTTTTCTGTTCTTTCTTTTTGCAGATTAAATTCCTTTTCATTGGTTTGCTTTCTGATAGGATCTAAGAGCTGTGCTGTGAGAAATTTATTTTCATTGTTTTGTTTTTGACTGACTGACGTTATATTTTGTTCGTAAAATAAAAATAAAAAAAGTTTCATATTATTAATTCATGCGTGCGTTTGTTGCATAATATCCTCAGTAGAGGTATATCAAAAGATATTTTATTTAATGCCAATAAAAAGAAAAAGAAGAACATCTAGTGTAATCAATGCACAGTACCTCATACCTCTCCTATATAAACCACGCGCTATCTTAGCCGTTTCCGTTACCGACCGAATTGCTTCGATGGTAGAACGGCTTTTGTGGAACCCATAGGGGAGACTTGATCCCCTTTTCTGATTTCCGATGTATCACAGCCAAAAGTAAATAAACATACGCGATTTCCACACAGACTCTCTAAGAAATATAGTATTTAACTTTACTGATGTATGACAGTCCTTAAATTATTGTTGTTATTGATACACAATCGATTTTCGACTTTTAAAATATTTGGGGGAAATTGATCTCTCTCCAAGAAATTGCTTTGATAAAATTAGAAAGGTGCCTTCAGATTTAAAAAAAAAAATTCCTTCAAATACGCTGATTTTTCGAATTGCTGTGCGAATACATGAACGATTTCTGATATTGAATTCGACAGCACGTGCAATTTTAAAATTTGGGAAGACCTGATTCCCTTTCTATGATATCTACCTGAGAATATCTACGCAATAAATAATTTTTCCTGCCAACCCTTCATCAAATCTGTCAAATCTACAAAAAATTAGAAGCCTGAGAAAACATTTATATTTTTTTGAATTTTTTCGCCAAATTTTTGTATGTGCAACTAATGGGGGATCAAGTGTCCCCATATTGAGGCTATAACTTCAAATCCAAATATCCTAAAACTATGATGGAATGTTGACATTTTCATCAGTACAGATCATTAAGCATATTTATGGCTTTGTGCTGTGATAAAAAGGAAAGCATTGGGTCATTGTTATGAAAAGTTGTTCAAATTTTGCGTGGCCAATAAATTTTTTTTTAGGAAGGTCAAAACATACAAATCGCCCACAATAAATAAGGTTGTCAATCCAAGAAATAACTCACCACATCAAGGTCATTTGTTTAGAAGGATCTATACTAAAAACTACGCTGTAACAAAAATACTTTAGTTCTCGATAAAACAGGGGGTGATCAAGTCTCCCCACCTTCCCCTTGCTTAATAAGCCACCAGCACACTCCGTATAGTTTGTCAATCTATTCAGGATCACCTTCACTAACAACTTACCAGTTTGTATGCCGAAGAATCGCCCGGGAATTTCCCAGGCAATAGCACCAACTTCTGCCGTTTCCAACGATCTGGGAAGTTTCCTTCGTCCAGGCAATGTTGCAGTTGGAGGCAGCTCCTGAACATACAATTATTAACCCACCAAATCGCGAACGGCTATTAAATTGGCACGAAACTGCTGATTTATGATAATATTCGAGCCGAAATACATGAGACTCTTTGGATAAACATGTACATTATCACGGGAAGTGAATAAATATGCAGTGAACAAGTTAGTAAATTCAATATTAGACTTTTGTTCGATGCTGTTCGATGCATCCGAATGTTGGTGGGAGAGGAGTGCGGGAGGTGTGGGGTTGACCCGTGGAAGGTCTGGTGCCATATTGACTGCCATCGTGGTACTCTTCCAACTATGTCCTTAAACAAAAAGGTTGAGATAGGCATAATTTTGTCGAAATTCAAATCAGCATAACTTTGCGTAGAATAATCCGATTTTGATAAAACCGAGACCATCGGACGTAGACACTCTTATAGTATTATTTTCCCATCCATTCCCTCTAGATTGGCTTTTGGCCACCGGAGATGTTCCGGGTTCTTTGAGAGTATGTTAAAAATGCATTTTTTATTCTGCTTGTCATTTTATGTGACGTTTACTTCCAACATGTTTCATACTTTCCCCAGAAAATAGAACTTATATGTTAAATATCTTGGCTGTGCATGCGCACAGCACATGTTTGGAAATGGACAAATTCATATGAAATTTGCTAAAAAGAATCCACGTGATTTGGAGGAACACAGATATTCAAGCTAAGATATTTAACAAAAAAATGATTTTCATACGGCCGAATTGCCAAATAATATGCAATTAATTAGAACTAATATGCCGACCAATGCTGGCTGCAGATCAAAAATCCGTTAGCTATACGCAGAAATATGACCATTTTCATGAAAACGGTCCGGGATTGGCCATGCCTGAATAGATGTCACTTTCGCAGAAAACCCGGAACCTGTTACAAATTGGCCAGTGAGTCTTACAGTCCTCAAAATGTATTTTTAGTATAGATTCTATACTATAGATTTAGTGTGTTCCAATGGTTTTGTGGTATAGCAAGCACTTTCCATTCCAGAGTTCAACAGTTCGAATCTAGGTGAATTCAGTATCGAGAGTCAGAATGTGTAAATAATCGAGTAAATAATAGTGTGTGAAAAAGTTCAATATTTTCTTATTTTGATGCTGGAACACTCAACCCCAGGAAGCATGATCAAAATCGCCAACTGTTAGTTATCGAGAGTCAGAATGTTAGACATTCTTAGACAATAAGGGATTACATGTATTACATGTATTAACATTACAATAAGGGGAAAGCCAGGGTAAGCGTGACGAGCGATGCGACGCGACGCGACTCACGTAAAAAAAATAACAATAATTATCAACAGTTTGTCAAATTGCACTATCGCGTCGCGTCGCATCGCATCGCACGTCGCGTTTACTCTGGCTTGCCCCTAAGGGAGGACAAGAAAAAGTTCAATATTTTCTGAATTTGATGCTGAAAGGATATTTTGAGCTTGGATCACTCAACCCATGAAGGCATAACCAAAATCGGCAACTGTTAGTCATCGAGAGTCAGAATTTGTAAATATGGGTGTGAAAAATAGCTCAAATACCTACTTTCTGCTTTTGACGTAGAATACGTCCTTCGGGAAAACATAGGGGTGTCATTCTGCAGAATCAAATTTGAGACTGTCACGAAAAGTGGTCAGGAAGTATGGGCTAATAACTCAGCCATCTTCCAACCGATTTTGATGATTTTTGTATCAATCGATGGACAAACTCTCTAAGATTTTTCACAACTATTATTTCATTTTTTATTTATTTAGTTTACATCTAAACAGATAACACTGAATCAACAATTTGACGCCACAATACACGGTTCGAGGCCGCATCTCTCCATCCTCGGATACGCCCCACGCTCGCCAAGTCGTTTTGCACCTGGTCTGCCCATCTCGCTCGCTGCGCTCCACGCCGTCTCGTACCTGCCGGATCGGAAGCGAACACCATCTTTGCAGGGTTGCTGTCCGGCATTCTAGCAACATGCCCTGCCCATCGTACCCTTCCGGCTTTAGCTACCTTCTGGATACTGGGTTCGCCGTAGAGTTGGGCGAGCTCATGGTTCATTCTTCGCCGCCACACACCGTCTTCTTGCACACCGCCAAAGATGGTCCTAAGCACCCGTCTCTCGAATACTCCGAGTGCTTGCAAGTCCTCCTTGAGCATTGTCCATCCCAAGTAACAATTTTCATGCTTGTTAGATTTATTTAATTCTTATAGCGGATTTATGACGGCAGTCACCATGGCTAGTTGCTCAGATTTATTGGCGATCTTATTGCTGTCAATAAACCTCTAATAAATCTGCTCGAAAAGCTTCAAACGTCAAATGTCGACTGGTCTTGTTAGCAGCTCTACAGTTGTAACGAAAAGCATGATAAGTTCAATTTTCAAAGCTTGATCAAAGCCATAATTTTGGGTCGTAATGTGGTCAAATGAATAACCCCAATAAGAATATTTACATTGCAAAGGGTTTATAACGGTGTTTAATAAGAGCAACATTTTTCTGATCGAAATCTATGATGGCCATATTGGAAATGGAGAACCATCTTCAAGTCAGTGAAATTTATCACTGGAATTTATGATTAGACGGTGTTTTCGCCGCAAAAGACACGTTTTTGGTAAAATATATAAAAAAAAACAAACATATTTGGGTGTAATATCAATTAATTTCGTGAAGATTTACGTTATTCATGTAATAATAATTTCAAATTCATTGCCCAAAACTATATTATTTTGCGGGCGCGTAGTGCTCAATCTCATTTTTGCACTAACTTTCACCATGAAATCGAGCGCACCTCATTTCCATGAAAGTACATTGAAAAAAACTTGAAAAGCATTATTTTGTAGTCATCCTCATCATGATTTTCATCAACACTTTAGTTTGTTATTATTTGTTTGCAAGATTTTGATTCTCTTTATCAAAGCAACATTTTTGACAGCTGCCGCAGCCAAATTCCCTTTTTGGCGGGCGGCTTGAATTTTATTTGGCGGGCGGATTTTTATATACTCTTATAAGAGGTTTATACTGGTAATCTAGAGAGGGCCATTTGTAAAGAGGTTTATACAGGCAGTGATACCGGAATAAAAACGAGAACACGAGTGATTACAACGAACACGACTAGTTTAATTGACTTCAGAAACAGTACAGAGTTTAAAAACGAATGACGTTTACGTCATCAACACAAAGGCGCGCAGATCGCGCTAGTAATATTCGATGACAGCTGGATCGCTGTGGGTTCGACTAGCTTAGTCGAAACAATTGGGTTCGGATATTGCTGATCTCAACACCCCCGTTCAATATCTGGAACATGTGAGCCCCAAACTTCCTCGGTGCTTCTGGAACAAACTTACCGGCAAGCCTTTCGTCATGATGTCCGCTACTTGCTCACCAGTCGGAATATAACGGACAGCTATACGCCCCCGCTGAATCTCATCACGGACGAAACGATGCTTAACATCGACATGCTTCATTCGGCTGGTATCACGTTCTTCTTCAACCACCCTTATTGTAGATTGGTTATCCTCATAATACACCACAGGAGTTTTCGGTTCTGTCGCCAAATCTCTCAGCAAACGCTCCAGCCAAATTCCATGACAAACAGCAGTACTTAGCGCTACCAGTTCCGCTTCCGTGGAGGAAAGCGAGATTGTCGATTGTTTCTTGGTTGACCAGCTCACAACTCCACCACATACCCGGAAAACATATCCAGTAAGCGAACGCCTATCAATAGGATCATTCGCCCAATCCGCATCGGCAAAAGCTTCCATTATCGGTGTCGAATTATTTGCAGAAAATTCCAATCCCAAATCAAGTGTCCCCTTAATATATCGTAATATTCTTTTCGCATGCACCCAATGAAGCTCAGTAGGACAGCTCTGGAACTGACTCAGGTAGCTGACTGAAGCACACAAGTCCGGCCTGGATGTCAAGGTCACGTACGTTAGGCAACCGATTAATTCCCGGTACGGTTTCTCAGAACGCTCAGTTTCTTCCCCTTTCTTTAAACGTAAGCGGCACTCAATGGGTGTCGATGCAGCTTTGCAGTCGTACATGTTGAACCGACGGAGCAAGTTCTCTAGGAATCCTCTCTGGCTAATGCGAAGAACTCTTTTCTCCAAGTCCCGGTCAATCCTCATGCCGAGAAATGTTTTCACTTCACCTAGGTCCGTCATTTCAAATTCGTTGGCCAGACACCGCTTGACAACTTCTACCGCCTTCAGCTGCCGACCAACAATAAGCAAATCATCAACGTACAGCACAATGATGATTTGGTTGCATTCAGAGCCCTTCATATAAAGGCATGGGTCACTCAGACTTCTGCGGAATCCCAATCTTTTGACGAATGTGTGGAATCTTGTATTCCAGGTCCTGGAGGCTTGTTTCAGGCCATAAAGCGATCGGTTTAGACGACACACTAAATGTTCATCACGCTGAAAACCTTCCGGCTGAGTCATATATATGACTTCATTCAAATGGCCATTCAGGAAGGCAGTTTTTACATCCATCTGATGTACTGTCATCCTCTGCTCGTTTGCGATTGACAAAACCACTCGCACGGTGTCTAAACGCGCAACAGGGGAATAAGTTTCAGCGTAATCAAATCCTGCTTTCTGGCTGAATCCGCGTGCTACAAGTCTAGCTTTGTAGCGGTTTGTTCCATCGACCTCATTTTGCTTCACCTTGAACAACCATTTGCACGTGATAGGTACCCGTCCTTTGGGTAGCTTAGTTAGGGTCCACGTTTGGTTCCGCTCAAGGGAATCCATCTCTTCGCAGACGGCTGCTTGCCATTTCTTCCAATCAGATCGTTTCTTCATTTCTTTCAGCGTGCTTGGATAGTTTTCGACGAAGCTCGTAGCGTTCAGTGCAAATCCCGTGTAGCTCATCTCGTAGTCTTGATGCCAATCCGGCGGTTTCCGATTTCGTGCTGATCGGTACCCCGGTAAACTTGCTTCCACTGGTTCGTCAAATTCTTCTTCTCGGATCGTTTTGTCAACACAGCTGTCGTAACTGTCTTCCTCAGTATCTTCACCCGATTCTCCGCCAGACCTGTCGAAATTTCCACCTGATTCATCCGCACCAGCTCTTGCTTCTTCAGAAATAACTTCTTCGTCAGCATCACTATCGTCAGAACCGTTCTCAGCCACTCGTACCGGAAACACTTCGGAACTGCTATTCAATTTAGGATCCACTTCTAAAATCGTCGGTATTTCATTTTCGACGAAAATAACGTCCCGCGCTATGACAATTTTCTGCTGATCTGGTCTCCATATACGATAACCACAGGGTGCGTAACCCAAGAAAACTCCTCTCCAGGATTTGGCGTCTAGTTTCTTCCTTCGCTCCTTGGGAATGTGAACATACACTTTTGCACCGAATGCACGCAGGTTACGAACGTTTGGCTTACGACCCTCCCAAATTTCGTACGGTGTCTTCTTTTTCCCATTTCCACTGGCGGGGCTGCGATTCACCAGGAACGCAGCTGTTTCGATCGCTGGGCCCCAGTACTCCTTTCCAATACAACAGTCGCCAAGCATGGAACGAACTTTCTCCACGAGCGTACGATTCATCCGTTCGCTCACGCCATTCTGCTCGGGGCTATAAGGAACAGTCCACTCCATCATGATTCCCTTCTGTTTGCAGAACTTTTGGAACTCGCGACCGATATACTCGCCACCATTGTCACAGCGCAACCGAGATATACGCACACCGAACTTCGCACTCACTATTGCTTCGTATTCTTTAAAGCAGTCCATTACTCTATCTTTCGAGTTTATAAGAAACACTATCGTGAACCGGCTGAAGTCATCAACAAAAGTTACAAAATACCGTTCGCCTCGAATACCCACTGGAGTAACTGGGCCGCAAACGTCCGAATGGATAAGCTCCAGAATCCGCTTCGATTGTTTATTTTCACGTACAGCAAACGATTTACGAGTTTGTTTACCGGCAACACAAGATTCGCAGATAAATTCACTATCAGAACGTTTCAGCTTAGCATTTAATCCATGGACCATCTCGTTGTCCATCAAAAGCTTTATATTCTTCGCACTCAGATGCCCGTAACGTCGATGCCATAGTTCAAGCTCTTTTGGCACACGACCACACGTATAGTACACCGATTTGTCCAACTTTCCACGATGAAAATCTAGCTCATAGAGCTTACCGCGACGTTCACCGATGCCAATCACTTCCTTATCATGCTCAATACGTACAACACCTTCCGCGAATACAACTTTCAGCCCAGCTATTTCCATTTTTCGTACGGATAATAAGTTCACTCGTGCTTCCGGAATATACAGAACGTTTTTGAGGGTAACAGGAATCAACTTATCCCCAAATACCGTAAACATATGCACATCACCATACTCTTTGGCAACAATGGATTCTCCTTCTTTAGCCACCGAGATATACATTGGCTCTTTCATCGGGAAAAGCTTCGCGAACAATCGCCGATCATTCGTCAGATGCTCTGACGATCCAGAGTCAATTATCCAGCTCGTTTTCGAAAGTTCATCACACTCGCCACTAAGGAAGCAAACACTTTTCTCTAATTTTCCTAAGTGCGCACTGGATTTCTTCGATTCTTTCTTCTTCACGTTATTCTTCTCCGGGCAGTCGGCGATTTTATGCCCTTCTCGGTTACAACCAAAACACTTCCATTTTATATTCTTCTTCTTATGTTGTTTCGAACCGCTTGCGCTGCTAAATGCGGCAGCATCCATTTTTAATTCCCGCGATCTACCATTCTCCCCGCTACGCTTTATTTCTTCATCAAGCAATCTGCACTTAATGAAATCCAACGAAAGTTTGTCCTCCGGCATCGTTTCCAGGGCGGTTACTATAGTCGCGAAATCGGGCCCTAACGTCAGAAGCAAGTAGCAAATAACATCGATGTCTTCCAACTTTGCACCTGTTGACTTATACTCCCGGACAATTCTCTCGAACGTTAGAAAATGGTCTTGTAGACAGCCACCATTATGTCGCAGCGTGAGAAGTTTCTTCTGCAAGTGCAGGCGGCTGGCTATACTTTTCTTTGAAAACTCGTTCCAGCGCCAGCCAGACAGCCTTCGGAGACTCTTTATCTTGGATGTATTCCAGCATATTGTCGTTAATTCGTGAAATCAGCAGCGACTTGCAACGACGATCCTTTTTCATCCGTTTCTCCGTCGCTTTCGCCTTCGGCTCCCGGACAGCAGCATAAGCCTCGACCTACACAATCAATTCTTTCACGTCGCCCGCTTCTTGTTCGATGCAATACTGGAGCGCATGCTCCTGCAGGACAACCAGCATCCGGAACTTCTATAGGGGGTAGTTCGACCCTTCGACCTGTGGCACTCGGAGTGTTTCCACTTCTCGGTCCATTTTCTCACTTTTTACTTTTTCCGATAAACGCGAGCACTGGGCCCATAACCTAAAGAGGTTTATATAGGCAGTGATACCGGAATAAAAACGAGAACACGAGTGATTACAACGAACACGACTAGTTTAATTGACTTCAGAAACAGTACAGAGTTTAAAAACGAATGACGTTTACGTCATCAACACAAAGGCGCGCAGATCGCGCTAGTAATATTCGATGACAGCTGGATCGCTGTGGGTTCGACTAGCTTAGTCGAAACAATTGGGTTCGGATATTGCTGATCTCAACAATTTGGACATATATTACTCTTATAGTGGTCATCAGAAGGTAATCCTGTAGTAATGGGTTTTATTGTCAGTTCTTGTAATTCGATCTTGAAAACCATTCCTAGAGCGGAATAAAACTTGAAATGTTACTTGGGATGTTTCATGTCCGTAGAGGACAACCGGTCTTATAAGCGTCTTGTACATGACACATTTGGTGCGGTGGCGAATCTTTTTCGACCGCAGTTTCTTCTGGAGCCCATAGTAGGCCCGACTTCCACAGATGATGCGCCTTCGTATTTCACGACTAACGTTGTTGTCAGCCGTTAGCAAGGATCCGAGGTAGACAAATTCCTCGACCACCTCGAAGGTATCCCCGTCTATCGTAACACTGCTTCCCAGGCGTGCCCTGTCGCGCTCGGTTCCGCCCACAAGCATGTACTTTGTCTTTGACGCATTCACCACTAGTCCAACTTTTGTTGCTTCACGTTTCAGGCGGGTGTACAGTTCTGCCACCTTTGCAAATGTTCGGCCGACAATGTCCATGTCATCCGCGAAGCAAATAAATTGACTGGATCTGTTGAAAATCGTATCCCAGCTGTTACACCCGGCTCTCCGCATGACACCTTCTAGCGCAATGTTGAACAGCAGGCACGAAAGTCCATCACCTTGTCTTAGTCCCCGGCGCGATTCGAACGAACTGGAGTGTTCGTCCGAAATCTTCACACAGTTTTGCACACCATCCATCGTTGCTTTGATCAGTCTGGTAAGCTTCCCAGGGAAGCTGTTCTGGTCCATAATTTTCCATAGCTCTACGCGGTCTATACTGTCGTATGCCGCCTTGAAATAAACGAACAGATGGTGCGTTGGGACCTGGTATTCACGGCATTTTTGAAGGATTTGCCGTACAGTAAAGATCTGTTCCGTTGTCGAGCGGCCGTCAACGAAGCCAGCTTGATAACTTCCCACGAACTCGTTCACTAATGGTGATAGACGACGGAAGATGATCTGGGATATCACTTTGTAGGCGGCATTAAGGATGGTGATTGCTCGAAAGTTCTCACACTCCAGTTTGTCGCCTTTCTTGTAGATGGGCCATATAACCCCTTTCTTCCACTCCTCCGGTAGCTGTTCGGTTTCCCAGATTCTGACTATCAGTTTGTGCAGGCAAGTGGACAGCTTTTCCGGAGCCATCTTGATGAGCTCAGCTCCGATACCATCCTTACCAGCTGCTTTATTGGTCTTTAGCTGTTGAATGGCATCCTTAACTTCCCTCAAGGTGGGGGCTGGTTGGCTTCCATCGTCCGCTGAACTGACGTAGTCATCTCCTCCGCTGCCTTGACTTTCACTGCCTGTACTCTCAGCGCCATTCAGATGTTCCTCGTAGTGCTGCTTCCACCTTTCGATCACCACACGTTCGTCCGTCAGGATGCTCCCATCCTTATCCCGGCACATTTCGGCTCGCGGCACGAAGCCTTTGCGGGATGCGTTGAGCTTCTGATAGAACTTGCGTGTATCTTGAGAACGGCACAGCTGTTCCATCTCCTCGCACTCCGCTTCTTCCAGGCGGCGTTTCTTCTCCTGAAAAAGGCGGGTCTGCTGTCTCCGCTTCGGTCTATAACGTTCCACGTTCTGCCGGGTACCTTGCTGCAGCGCGACCGCCCGCGCTGCGTCCTTCTCCTCCAGAATCTGTCTGCACTCTTCGTCGAACCAATCGTTCCGTCGACTTCGACCCATATACCCGACGTTGTTCTCCGCTGCGTCGTTAATGGCTGCTTTGACTGTATTCCAGCAGAGGGTAGGGACTGTATTCCAGAGGGGCCCAATCGAGCTCACCCTCTTCCGGCAACGCTGCCTCGAGATGCTGCGCGTATGCAGTGGCGACATCAGGTTGCTTCAGTCGCTCTAGGTCGTACCGCGGCGGTCGTCGGTACCGAACATTGTTGATGACGGATAGTTTTGGGCGCAGTTTAACCATCACCAGATAGTGGTCAGAGTCGATGTTAGCGCCACGATATGTCCTGACGTCGATAATGTCGGAGAAGTGCCGTCCATCAATCAGAACGTGGTCGATTTGTGATTCTGTCTGCAGTGGTGATCTCCAGGTGTACCGATACGGGAGGCTGTGTTGGAAGTAGGTGCTGCGAATGGCCATATTCTTGGAGGCGGCGAAATCAATTAGTCGTAGGCCGTTTTCGTTCGTCAGCCGGTGAGCGCTGAACTTTCCAATAGTCGGTCTAAACTCCTCCTCTTGGCCAACCTGAGCGTTCAAATCTCCTATGATGATTTTGACGTCGTGGCTTGGGCAGCTGTCGTACTCACGTTCCAGCTGCGCGTAGAATGCGTCCTTATCATCATCAGTGCTTCTGGAGTGTGGGCTATGGACGTTGATTATGCTGAAGTTGAAGAACCGGCCTTTGATCCTCAACCTGCACATTCTTTCATTGATCGGCCACCACCCGACCACGCGCCTTTGCATATAGCCCATCACTATGAAAGCTGTTCCCAGCTCGTGTGTGTTGCCGCAGCTCTGGTAGATGGTATGATTACCTCTAAACGTTCGCACCATTGATCCCTTCCAACAAACCTCCTGCGCTACGATGCCGAATCCACGGTCCTTGAGCACATCGGCGAGTATGCGTGTGCTCCCGATGAAGTTGAGAGATTTGCAGTTCCACGAACCGAGTTTCCAATCGCTAGTCCCTTTTCGTCGCAGTGGTCTTCGCCGATGGTTCCGGTCCGTACTCTCTTGTTGATTGTTCGTTGCGTGAGTTTTTTTTTGGCTGGCTTGCAGGGCCTGACACCAAACCCCCTAAATTTCCGGAGGACCATTCCTCCTTATTTCCGGTGGACCATGGTGCACAGTTTCACTTAGAGTCCCTCGCTGGCACTCGGACGATGATCAGCCGCCCCTAACATGGAGAACAGACGCTGTTGTGAGCCGATCCTGACATGGAGAACAGACGCTCAATAAGATTTGCACCTCCGGAGAGGAGCAAACCCCCCCTTCCCTGTCAGCATACGACCATAGTTCCCACCGGGGTTGGTTACCCGATCTTCCCTAAGGTTGCTCGTATCCCGGCCAGCACCGCGGGGAGGTAGGGATAGGAGTTGCCGGGTAAGAGGCTAAGGACCGCGAGATGGGGTCTATTTTATTCCTTCAGGTACGCGAAGTACCAATGGTACGCTTTACCCAGCATTTGCCGTGCCAAACTATTAATAACAATTGAATAAAGGCGCTAAACTATTGAAAGAATGAATTTCGTCAGGCACTGTTGAAAATTTGTTATACAAAGTTAATTGCCTACATTTCGGCTATTAGTCATCTGTTAAAAATCAAATTCGAAAACAGATTAAAGACAAGAAACTTATAATTACTGTTCTGCGTCGTTGCACTCTAATACGTAATTCTACGCTGATTTTTTGGTCGTGTCTCTGATACAACCTTCTACTTTTTTATGCTGGAATAATGTTTTGAGTCTGGACAACTCAAACCAAGAAGGCATAACCAAATTTGACAATTGTTAGTTATTATACTATGGAAAATTCATTCATTACATAAGTAAAACTATGTTGTCTCGTCTTCACTACATCATGGTAAGAAGTGGTCCATAAAATATGTCACGCTTTAATTGGACTCAAAGGATCAAAGGGCTTTCGAGAAGCATGATGATCAATGAAAAATAGAGGTTCAATACAAAAACCGTAACAAGAGAGAGGATCACCAGTTTGTGTGAAGCATTGAATGGATTTTGATTACGGAAATATTGCTTTCGGGGAAAAAAGTATTGTGAAGAGCGCAGCTATCAAATCTGATGTTTATTTACAATTAAAACGTAAGTGTTAGTGCACCTTTTCGTTGCTTCTGGGTTTGTGCGCACATTATTGCGCCAAAAGATATTTTAGTTACTAGATAAAGATTGTCGCTGTCGTCGCTGTCCGGAACATCTTTTGCTGGCGAGGATAGGGGAGCTAAATGTCAAAGAAGGAAAATCTATACGATTTGACAGCTTGGTACCCAACATGTTCCGGACAGCAGAACAAAGGGAACCGAAGCGACAATCTTTATCTAGTAACTAAAATATCTTTTATTGCGCCTGACCCAATCTCATACCTTTTTAACGTTCATTGCACGTTGCTACGACAAAACAGGTTCACTTTACGGTATCAAAAAAATTGAATAAAACAACAACAGAGTATCGTGACATAATAATCAGGTATACGTCTATCTAAAAACTAGTTATATGATTGATCTGTGGGCCATTACTGGTACTATTTTAATACAGGTTTGTTCGATCAATAGTTTTACATTCAAATTTCCAGTATTATGTTACGATTACAATTAGCTCTTCGAACTTGTTCTGTGATTTGTTAGACGTGAATTTTAATATTCTTTCGAACGGTGTGACGATTCGTAACAGCTTCTTAGATATTCAAAGTGGAAACATTTTTGTTTTTGGTCCAATCTTATCCCCTAGGCCCAATGACACCCCAGACAACGGTACCTATTTCATTTGTGTGTCTCAAGTGGGTTCGCGGAACTCTTGCATCCTATGGTGGATTAGTTAATGATTCTCAATTAAACCTAGAAAAGACGACAATTCAATTTCTAGTACAGTTGTGGAATATGTCATCAAATTTGTAGACAGAAAATATACCGTTAGTTGTTTATTGCTACGAATTCAGTTATTTTACATTATTCTTATTAATATTTGATTCCGTTCAATAAAAGGGCCACATGTGGCTAACATTTATGAACATAGATCTTTTAATGTAATTTAATTGACGCTAGTTCACAACGCTTGGAGTGAGAGTGGTTATGCAGTCTCGTTATTTAGTTACACATATAGAGCTAGTAGAAAAGCATTACACCAAAATGTTACGAAATCATGGAAGGAAAATGTGCAAAGCTTCTCCAAGCTTCACACGTGGCCCGCTTATCGATGGGTTTCGTCTATAACTTATCGTTCGCGCTTATTTTACTGTTTCACTTTTCGATTTTTATTTTAGAACTAATTTTACACCTCGGATCTCGTTGATCCGTTTTATTAAAGATATTAGACTAGTATAACTTACATTGCTTTCTATGTGTTTTGAAGAATTCATTGCTTTACAGTATCCTCAAATTGCCAACCAATTGGGACGAAAAACTAATGTACAAAGTCCAATTTGATCAATCACATTTTTGTTGTTGCCAGTGTTATAAAAATCGCTCTTTAAAACTTCGTTAAAATGCATTTTTCTTAAAATTTGTTGAGGCAGTATTTCGTATTAATGTTAGCTTATTTAAAATGTTCAAGTTTTTAAATGATTTTTTTTGTGGTAAGCAGTCTAACTAGCTAAACAAATTTTGTTTCGTAATATTTACAAGTTTGCAATCTATGTTAATTGTTTTTAAATCACACGTTAAGAAGGCTGACCGTTTTAATATTGTCTAAATTTGTCTCACAGACCAACGTAAAATGAACTCCCCAAAAAATTATGATGTTTAAGCGGGTCGTATAATGAAAAATGAAACCTCGCTTAAATGTCAAAATCCATCGGGTGAGTGAATTTGATGAACTCCTGCATGTCTTTAAGGATCGATTAGACAAAGCCAATATTATCAAATGCGCGATTCAATATAAAAATAAGACAATTTTGATTATAACAGGTCTAAAAGATTAAAAAAATTTGCAACATTTTGATTGAATTTTAAAGCAGTGAAATTTAAAAATTTAGCTACCATTAGGGCCATGTGGGTTGGCGTGTTAAAATAAATGGAAACCTGGAGTGTTTCTGGTGCCGTATACTTCTGGGCTATGTAAGATGTTTCAGCGACAATTATTTTTTTTATTTATATGATGCGTAAATAAACAGACCATCTCTCCCCTAATTAGCCCTTACGTAATTAGTGTACGGCCCCATAGCTGTATGCTATAATTCCATGATGGATTTTAAATTCATAATATGTCATTCTACTCACAATTCCAAAATCCCAAATTAAAAGTAATTATTTCCACACAGCTCTGAAAATTAAGGATCTATAATTATTTCATTCCAATGCACATAATGGTTTTCTCAACTCGTGCTTTTGAAAATTTCAAACTTCAATAAGCACGGGGTTTCCAAGATGGCTGTTTTGTGGCTTCATTGTATAATTAACTCAAAGTGAATCTCTTTTTGCTTCTTCATCTCATGCCTTCAACGACAAATTGCTAAAAAAAATCCCTACAGAGTACACCCTTATTAAGCGTGGTCTAGAAGATTCGATTGTACAAGGAAGATAGGAAAAGATGGCAGCAATTTCCTTCTTCACTTTATTCAATGTACCCATGTTCGTTTTACATCCATCGAATTTGGACAGTGCTAGCGTATTCAATTCTAGAAATCTGGTAGAGCAGTCAATCTTCTTAACATTGTGTATGTCCTGTTCATGTTTCGGATTCATGATTTGTCAATATTTGAGTCTACGTTGTGTTCCGTGTTAGGCCAAAATTGTTCACTGAGATCATTAGTAGGAAATCGATGTTTTAGGGAAAAGCTTTGCGCAACGAAAGCCCCACCATGACCACCAGCAGCATGATGAACGAACTGGAGGTAGATCGATGGGAGTTGCTTCTTCCAGTTATTACAGTTTCATGCGGCTCGGTGATAACCTCTCGGGTGAAGAGAATGGTCTCTTCCACCTTCGCATTTTCACTAGGACTCGATTCGGCCACCTTGGACACATGGATGCTTTCGAAAACGTTCCCAGCACGGCTATTGCGAGCCAACTTTTGGTTCGCTAGTTTCAGTTGACGAAACTTTTGGTCAATCTCGGAGGCGGTACCTGTGGAAGAAGTATGAAGAGTAAGTGTTTAGGCACATATGAAATTTGTTTTGGAATTTAGGGATGTTGGGCCATATTAATCATACGGAACGAAATATAGTAAGGATGCGATGATCATGACTGGTTTAAGTTGGACGAGTTTTCAAATAATATGTAATGTTAATGTAAATATTCTGTCAATTTCTGTAATAGAAACTTCAAGCTGACACTGTGTCAGATGTAGTCTAAAACTGAAAAGTAGACTAAAAAGTTCGACTTCAGATGTCGAGATGACAAATCGATTCGATAGCGATCGATATCAATGAACAAGCGAGTTGATCTTCTGTGTTCAAACAACAAAAAAACCCTGATTAATCCACCTAACGGTGTTGGTGCCTTTCTCGAGCAAAAAAAAAAGCTGAAAAATATGAGTGAGTGTTTTTTAGCGTGTTTTGCGTATAGAAAATAGTATTTTGGCCATAACTTTTAATACCATAGTCCAATTTGGCCAATTTTCAATAGCAAACAATGGGACAGGATTCTCAGTCGAATGGAACTTTGGCGAGTAATTTGGCCAATGCTAAGTTCCAAAAAGTGTGTCTACAAAATTTTGTACACATACACACATACACACACATACATACATACACACAAACAGACATCACCTCAATTCGTCGAGCTGAGTCGAATTGTATATAACACTATGGGTCTCCGAGCCTTCTGTCAAAAGTTTGGTTTTGGAGTCATCATATAGCCTTTACGTATACTGAGTATACGAGAAAGGTAAAACATTCACAATACAATATTCTATTCTAACCATCACAGTTTTCTCGGTGATTATTCTTCCGGGTCTCGCATGATCCTGGATCACCCATGAAGTTAGTTAAGATCATGTCAATGAATCACTTTGCACGCATCACATAAAAAAATCACTAATGGCGATGAATAAAAAAACTACAAAAGATATCAAAATGGAGCATATTTTTAATTTACATTTACAAAATCGCTTCGACGCCCTGCCAGTCGGCCTTACGGTAGTTGGCCGGAACCTTAGCCATGGCCTCTACTCTTTATATATAAAAAATGTAGCTTGTATAATCTTTACACCTCATTTGTTACTTCCTCTAATAATTTATTATACTTCTAAGCATTACATAAATGAGATTTCAAACACATATTTTTCAAACGATACTCACTCTTATCTGCATTTTCGTCATAATTGACTTTGATGAATGTGGTCATTGACACTTCGTACACTTTGTTGGGGTCGGCTGCGGTCTGGCTAATCTCACGCCGCCGGCGCCCATACGCGGTCTGCCCATTGCTGCAGATAACGCCTTTGCAACGGTCCACACAAACATTGACGGTGCCGCGGAACTGAACGTAGGTCGATTCTGGAAACTTGAACGCGCGGAATTTGGCCGTCAGCAAGTCACCGTCTACGGTGTTGAAATTCTCAAACAGGTACGGGTCGACGGAGCAACTGTTGGGAAGTATTTTTTTTAGATAATCATATAAGCATTGATCAAAAGCACATGAACATGCACAAACCCGTTGTAGATGATGGTTTCCTCTTGGGTATTTGTATCAGTAACCTGCATATAATTAACACCCAGGCCGTAGATTGGAGCTGATTGGTCGTCCAGGAAGATTTCCATTTGCAGGTTCGTGCCTGGACTGACGTTCAGGTCGCCGGAAACACGCACGTCACCTTGTCGCACTGCTATGTCTAGTGAGGGTTCGGGTGCGCTTCCAGTAATATTGGACGTGATTTCCAGGTCCCTGTAACGAGGAGCAGTGTGAAATTATCCGATTTTACTTTAGTGTCGATTAACATACTCTGGTTCTTGAAATCCCGCTGGTAGCACATCTCGTTTAACGATTCCATGGGTAACATTGTACAGAGGGCCGTTGGTGATGCACTTCACATTGATGACTTCCTTGCCAAACTCTTGGTCTGCTTCAATTATGATTCGATGATAAAACACTTTTTTACCCTACAGTGATAGCATACATTAATAAAAAGGCACTTTTATGCCGATGAAAAGAACTCACAGTGATCTTATTAACTATACGGGTGACGCCACATTCGTAGACATTGGATAATGATAGTCGGAACTCCGCAAGTGTTTCTTTTACGATGGGTTTACACTTCGGGTCGGGATATCCTTTCATACCTTCTAGGTATACGGAAATATTACTGGTGTCATTGGATGGCAGGACAACATTAACCCGCATCTGGTCTTCGGAACAAAACACTTTGTGGGACACTGTAATGGAAGAAGAGACAATATATTATTAATAAATTGTATTTTTGGAATTTTGAGAATATCATGAGTTTTGTTAAAGTTTCTAATGTTTCATAAATGTTTTGATTTCAAAAGATGGTGGAAGCATCAGGGACACCGATGAGAATATTTTAAAAGATGGTGGAAGCATCAGGGACACCGATGAGAATATTCATGTTTAGTTTTTTATAAAGGCTTTGACATGTTCATGGTTTTTTTATAGAGGGATGAAGGCAAATCTGCAAACAGACTTTTGGAAGAGTTATCCCACTCGCGCTGCCATCTGGCAACTGAAGTCACCCTGATGCGTTCGCGGGCTCCTCTGGTACCACGTAGCTCGAAACACTCCTCGTCTTCCCGGATGACCAACCCGAGTGGTATCATGCTCGCTATCACGCAGGCTGCATCGTGTGATATCGTGCGGCAGGCGACATGGCTGGCGAAGGTCAGCTTGTCGTCTATTATGACCCCAAGGAGCTTCAAACTACGCTTTGATGCTATCGTGACTTCACCCAAATCACAGCGTGTTAAACCGACTTGCAGTTGTTGACGATAACCACCTCCGTCTTATGTTGAGCGAGCTGCAGGCTTCTAGCGCTCATCCAATTCGCCACAATATTGGTCGCGTGTGCTGCGGTCAGTTCTACCTCGAGTTAATAGCGTGGACTTACCCTTGCGAAAACCGAACTGATTGCTTGACATTCGTACCCTCTGAGTATGGGGTCAGCCTGTTGAGAATGATCCTCTCTAGCAACTTGCCTGTCTTGTCTATAAGATAGATTGGTCTATACGCCGATGGATCGCTCGGCGGCTTCCCGGCCTTCGGCAACATCACCAATTCTCGGGTACTTATTCAAAAGGACGTATGTAATTTGTAAACAAAAACCCGGCGGCTTCCCGGCCTTCGGCAACATCACCAATTCTCGGGTACTTATTCAAAAGGACGTATGTAATTTGTAAACAAAAACTAAAACATCGATTTGTCCAATCTGATGGCACTCCCACGCAAATCATCACCACGGACCGGTAGGGGAAGCCTTCGGTTTGAATCTTTGTTTACAAAATCACATACGTCCTTTTGAATAAGTACCCGAGAATTTCTGTTTCAGGGAATCTACACTCATCTCTGCATAGCTAGCCTGAACATGTTCGGGTTTGCTATGATTGCTGCCTTGAGAGCGCTGTTCGGAACTCCATCATGCTCTGGAGCTTTGTTCGTTACCAGGAATTCGGCCACTGCGAGTAGCTCTTCGTTCGTCACTGGAGCCACAATTTCGACCGAACCTTATTGCCTTGTGGTGCAGGAGGCCAGGGACTTGTGGCTCGGGATGGGAAAAGTACCTCGATGCCAACCCATCCAGGGACCGTTCGGGGGGCGAAGAGCTCCCTTTGGTCTTGGCCATCACTACCCTGTAGGCATCACCCTACGGATTAGCGTTTACTCCTTCGAATATTCTGTGGAAACACGCTCTCTTACTGCTCTTGATGGCCTTGTAAAAGGCCAGTTCTTCAGCTCGAAACACTTCACGGCGGTCCGCTCTTTCATCCTTGGTACGGGAACGTTGCATTCTTCGTCTAAATTGCCTTGAGGCAGGTTGATCGAAGGGCTACAATCTCGGCACTCCACCAGTATACCGGACATCTGCCATATCTCTGCAGGGCTTTCCTCGCGCGTGATAGGACAGCTACCAACGCATCCCCACTTTTGGCTTCTAGTCCCAGGGCCGCGGTGAAAACTTCGCTGTCGAAATGGATCGGACAATGAAGGACAGCTACAAACGCATCCCCACTTAGACCTTCAGTGTTGGCTTCTAGTCCCAGGGCCACGGTGAAAACTTCGCTGTCGAAATGGATCTGACAATGATCCCCGGACCTCGGATGTTACACAACATAGTAGATATTAAAGCGAAATGATAGATGTTCACTATGGGTGTAACTCTTATCCACCCTACTTATCCACCCCACGGGCTCCGTTTCAGGCCTTGCTTATTATTTCACCCCCCTGGCCATGCATCCCCTTGGCACGCGTCGCTTAACGCGTTGGGATAGGGAGTTAGGGACGATGGTTCCCTTGGTCGCACCCCCTCACTCTAGTTGATGTCAGAAGAACAACAGTGCCCAGGCTGCACTATCAGCTAAAGTACAAAACCCTTAGTTGGCGGGCGATTGTCATCGGAAGACCCGTGGAAGCGTGAGATTGGAACTTGTGAGGACCAGAGCCGTGTAGGTCGCTGCTTCCCAAATGTCAACTCACCCTTTTAGAAGCCCAATGTCCTCCTTAGCCGTGCGGTAAAACGCGCGGCTACAACGCAAGACCATGCTCAGGGTGATTGGGTTCGATTCCCGGTGCCGGTCTAGGCAATTTTCTGGACATAAAGTATCATCGTGTTAGCCTCATGATATACAAATGCAAAAATGGTAACTTGGCTTAGAAACCTTGCAGTTAATAACTGTGGATATGCTTAAGGTCTGAGGGAAGCTCTCTCGCGGTAGAGCGCTATTTTCGTACTAAAATGTCTATAACTCTGAATTGGGAACGAATTTCGCTTATCCCAACTGACAATCTCTTTGAAATTTATCAAGGAATGTTCCTACAAAATTTCATGACCTACTATTTCCCAAATTTAAATTAAGCTCTAAATACTGAACTATTGTAGAACTGAAATTTTCGCTTTCAAATCTCTCCGATGATTTGAAGCACAAAGGAACCGAATTTCGCAAAACCTTTGAATTTTTTCAACGATCATTTTGATGTAATAAAAAGTATATGTCACCGCAATAAATTTTGAAGGAAGCTCTTTTTACTTCAACCAAGTTTTTTAAATTCCATACAAAAGTTACCATTTCGGGAGAGCAGCCAACAGCATATTTTCTTGTGGCGCACGGCAGGAAAGGAGCGATGAGAGCGGTAGAAAGTCCGTCAACTTTGTATCTAGCGTGACACAAGAAAAAAGCGTATTCCTATTTGTGAACACGAGGATACCAAATATTATATATTATATATTGAAATCAAATCAGATCAGATCAGATCAGATAAACAGTTGAAAATAAATAAGACAAATAAAACAAATAAAACAAATAAGCAAAATAAAACAAATAAGACAAATGGACAAATTCTTACGGATGTCCTTCCAGAATTTCCAGCAGAAGTTCCTCCGGGAATTCCTAAGGAAGTTCCTCCGGGGATTCCTCCAGAAGTTTCTCCAGGAATTCCTCCAAAAGTTCCTCCAGGAATTCCTCCGGAAGTTCCTCCGGAAGTTCCTCCAGGAATTCCTCCGGAAGTTCCTCCAGGAATTCCTCCGGAAGTTCCTTCAGGAATTCCTCTGGAAGTTCCTCCAGGAATTCCTCTGGAAGTTCCTCCAGGAATTCCTCTGGAAGTTCCTCCAGGAATTCCTCTGGAAGTTCCTCCAGGAATTCCTCTGGAAGTTCCTCCAGGAATTCCTCCGGAAGTTCCTCCAGGAATTCCTCTGGAAGTTCCTCCAGGAATTCCTCCGGAAGTTCCTCCAGGAATTCCTCCGGAAGTTCCTCCAGTCCAAGTCTGGTGCCAGGCCAGGACTGACAAACGTTACGTCAATCCATGACTAGACCCCGTTCCTTATGAACGTGCTAGAGGAACCATCATTGACCAGCACTGCGTCATGCTTCGCAAGCGCCTCTAGTAACGTTTGACCCCTTGGATTGGTGCAGCGGCAGCCCCGTTCCACTGCCCAAGCGTTAAAATCTTCTGCTATGACGACTTCCGCAACCAGTAAACTAAAGTAGGCTTTTTGCGTGCCAAAGGCACGTACAGGCGTACAGAGGTCTTTTCGACCTCTGTACCGCACTGGTCTTTGACGGCAGAGACGATGTCGTCCGCGTTCGTGACCTCGTCCAGTTGCTTGCATTGGAGGGTTACTTCCGCCCCCAACGACCTCACCTCGGCGCAGTCACCCAAGACCTCTTGGGCCAGTTTCCTGTAGTCAGTCCCACTAGCCTACGTTTCGCGTTTCAAAATCAAGATCATTTCACCTATGCGTGTATGCGTCTGTGTGCGTCTTACGCTTGGCACGTCCTGACCCAGCGCTGGCTTTACGGGGCTTGAGGGCTTTGCAGCCGCCCTCATCTATTTAAGGACTTCAGCGTACTTTTCCTTATTAGTTTTCAACAACAATGCCTCGCCTCTGTCCTTAGCTTTCTTTGCGGGTCGAGATGCGATCGATTTCCGCTTTGCCCTACTTACCAGCCGCCAGGGATTTTCGGTCCCTTGTGCCGATGGCACAGGTCGGCTGGTACCCTCTTGTGGCCCGGCGACTTGCGCCTCTTTTTTTTTTTTTTTTTTTACAAGGGAGAATGCATTTACACACTAACCCTGTACACGTGCATTGTAGTTGCCAAACTACCACACGGAAGTGTACTGGAGTGTCGGACTCGACCATACCGGTAATACCGACTAAACTCCCTTGGGCTCCACCATCGTTTCCTCCAGGAACTACCTCCCAGTACTACTTCTGGGGGATGGCAGTACTAAACGTACTCGCTCGTTCTCGCTCACACAGGCACCCATCCCGTGCGAGACTGACTTGGGTGCTCGCTCTATCGCACCCTCAAACACACCCTACATACTCTGTTGCACCTCTGTCATGCTGTCATGACTTGCGCCTGGGTGGTCCCTTTCGTCAGCTAGCTAGTCCTGTCTATTATTGTAGTGCAAGTCGTGTGCAATAGCAGTGTCTACCAAAGTCTCTAAATGTTTAAACTGATTACGAGAAGCCCTCCCTATGTGAAAAACGGCAAACTTAATAACGAAAAACGGTAAACTGTTTCACCCTTGAAAAATGCCAAAAATACAGGCCGAAACGTCGGGCAAAACAAAACGAATCGTTTTGACTAAATTAGACTGAGAAAGCCACACAATAAAACACCAAATCTTCCATTCGTATTTCTTTTGTATAATTTTCTATGTTTTAAATATGTACATCGAATTTTTCAAATCGACGAAATCGACCTAATTTCGTACTGGTTGCTTGTCTAGCTTTCCATTGGTATCAAATATACTATCAATTATCAAATATACTACTACTTGTTGGTATACAAATGTCTGCATAATACTAACTAGGGCTTAAGTTATGGACAAAATACAAAAGGGTGCCCACAACAGAATCTCTTTCTCTACTTATTTCTTACACTTAATACCCTCGCTGAATCAAACATGTCATAAGATAAGTTAATATTATCGTATTTGTGAAAAATGTCTTATCGCTGAATCAATTCAAAAGCCATGCGTTGTTGCGTTGGACCAAAAGACGTAACCACTCTAATTTGATGCCTAGCTTGCAATGCATGAAGGGAATTCGTTGATTCAAATATTTTTCTGGAGCCCGTAATAGGCCCAACTTGCACAGATAATGCGCCTTCGTATTTCACGACTAACATTGTTATCAGCCGTTAGCAAGGATCCAAGGTAGACGAATTCCTCAACCACCTCGAAGGTATCCCCGTCTATCGTAACACTGCTTCTCAGACGGACCCTGTCGCGCTCGGTTCCGCCCACTAGCATGTACTTTGTCTTCGATGCATTCACCACCAGTCCAACTTTTGTTGTTTCACGTTTCAGGTGGGTGTACAGTTCTGCCACCTTTGTAAATGTTCGGCCTCGCATGTCATCCGCGAAACAAATAAATTGACTGGAACTGTCTGAAACTCGATTATGCATTTGCACAACATGTGAGTTCCGCAGCTTAACGGAGGACGACGGAGGTCCTTCGTAGATTAGTAGGGAAAGCACCTGTCTAGCGTACTGGTTTTGTGGGATCAAACCCCATCGAAGGGAGCGGTTACCCTCCAATACCTTTTCCAAACTAAATATATCACATGTTGTGCAAAAACATAGGGGAAGTGCGGGTAGCACGCCCATAGGGGTCAAAACGCGCCACCCTTGAAAAAGGCTAAATTTCCCCATTGTGATTTTTTTCAATAGTCATACGATAAAGCAATGGATAAAATTGCCATTGGATACATACATTCCATGATTTTACTCTAATTATACATGAAAAACTCGAAAAAACGATTTTTGCATGTTTTGATGCAATTTTGGCTCGGTGGCATTTAGTCTTTATATCACTGTTATACATTCATAAAATAAAAGTTAAGCCATGAGCCATGCTGCTTACTCATATTCTTTATGTTCCACAAAAAATCGTCGTCAAAATTGGTCTTAATACGATTTATGAACCCTCAAACTTCTGAGGTCGGTGTGGGGCAGTACGCCCATGCTCATTTCGTATGACCGAAACAGCTGAAACATTCGGTTAATTGCCTTAGGCAATTAAAATGAAAATCAGTACGATGAGCATTTGCGTGTTTTAACCCATCATCCACTGGCGCATCTCACCCCGCATGGTTCCAAATTCATTTGTTGTGGGTGCTTTATAAAAATCAAATTTCTGTACAATAAAATGATAAATTGGATAACTGTCATCGGGAATCAATAGCAGGTAAGCTGTTCTTCAGTTTGCGCTGGTGAGAACTGGCTGAACTGGTGGTTTTCATTGATAAAAACTGCATTTCCTTAACGTGGGCAACCTACCCCCAGTTCCCCTAATCGAGTTTCAGACAATTTGCACTCCGGGTGGCTTAATACCCGGCATAGGGGAACTGGGGGTAGGACGCCCACGTTAAGGAAAATGCCATTTTTATCAATGAAAACCACCATTTCAGCCAGTTTTCATCAGCGCATACTGAAGAACAGCATATCTGCGACTGACTACCGATAACAGATATCTAATTGTCCATTTTATTGCACAGAAATTTGATGTTTGAAAAGCACCCGTGAAAAAATGATTTTGAAACAATGCGGGGTGAGATGCGCCAGTGGATGGGTTGAAACGCGCATGTGCTCATCGTACTGATTTTCATTTTAATTGCCTACATTAAGGCAATTAACCGAATGTTTCAGCTTTTTCGGTCAAACAAAATCAGCATAGGCGTACTGCCCCCACACCGACTTCAGAAGATTGAGAGCCTATAAAATCGTATTAAGACCAACTTTGACGACGATTTCGTGTGGAACATAAAGAACACGAGTAAGCAGCATGGCTCATGGCTCAATTATTAATTTATCAATGTATAACAGCGACAGAAAGACTAAATTCCACCGAGCTAGAATTGCATCAAAACACGCAAAAATCATTTTTTCGAGTTTTTCATGTATAACTAGAGAAAAATCATGAAATATATCTAGACCAACATTTGAAAAGGGCGTAACAGCCAGAATTTATTCCTTCTGATTCTTCGTCTACATATAAAGCTATATACGTGGACAAAGAATCAGAAGGAATAAATTTTGGCTGTTACGCCCTTTTCAAATGTTGGTCTAGATATGTATCCAATGGCAATATTTTTCATTGCTTTATCGTATAGACTATTGAAAATAATCAAAATGGGGATATTTAACCTTATTCAGGGGTGGCGCGTTTTAACCCCTATGGGCGTGCTACCCCCACTTCCCCTACGCCCGGCTCTCCACATGATACCTTCTAGCGCAATGTTGAACAACAGGCACGAAAGTCCATCTTAGTCCTCGACGCGATTCGAACGATTTGGAGTGTTCGTTCGCAAAATTCACACAATTTTGCACACCATCCACCGTTCCTTTGATCAGTCTGGTAAGCTTCCCAGAGGAGCTGTTCTCTTCCATAATTTTCCATAGCTCTACGCGATCTATACTGTCGTATGCCGCTTTGAAATCAATGAACAGATGGTGCGTTGGGACCTGGTATTCACGGCATTTTTGAAGGATTTGCCGTACAGTAAAGATCTGTTCCGTTGTCGAGCGGCCGTTAACGAAGCCGTCTTAAAAACTTTCTACAAACTCATTCATTGGTGACAGACGACGGAAGATGATCTATGATACCACGTTGTATGCCGCATTAAGGATGGTGATGGCTTGAAAGTTCTCTCTTTCCAGCTTGTTGCCTTTCTTGCATAGGGGATATGACCCCTTCCTTCTACCCCATATTCTGATAATCAGTTTGGGCAGGCAAGTGGCCAGCTTTTGCGGACCCTTCTTGATGAGCTCAGCTCCGATATCATCTTTACCAGCTGCTTTATTGTTCTTTAGCTGTTGGGTGGTATCCTTAATTTCCCTGAAGGTGGGGGCTGGTTGGATTCCATCGTCCGCTGAACTCCTTCGCTGCATTGACTTTTACTGCCTCTGTAATCTCAGCGCTATATAAATGTTCCTCGTAGTGCTGCTCCCACCTTTCGATCACCACACGTTCATCCGTCAAGATGCTTCCATCCTTATCCCTGCATATCTTGGCTCGCGGCTCGAAGCCTTTGCGTTTCTTCAGAACGGCACAGCTGTTCCATCTCCTCGTATTCCGCTCATTCCAGCCGGCGTTTCTTGTCCTAAAAAAGGCGGGTCTGCTGTCAATAACGTTACTTCTCCTCCAGAATTTGTCTGCACTCTTCGTCGAACCCATTGTTTCGTCGACTTCGTCCCACATACCCGACGTTGTTCTCCGTTGCGTCGTTAATGGCTGCTATAAGTGTATTCCAGCAGTCCTCAGGGACCCATCGGGCTCACCCTCTCTCAGCAACTCTGCCTCGAGATACTGCGCGCTTTAGGTTGTTCCGAGGCGGTTGTCGGTACCGAACATTGTTGATGACGGATAGTTTTTTCGGCGCAGTTTCACCATCACCAGATAGTCAGAGTTGATGTTAGTGACACGATATGTCCTGACGTCGAAAATTTCGGAGAAGTGCCGTCCATCAATCAGAACGTGGTCGATTTGTGATTCTGTCTGAATGGTGATCTCCAGGTGTACCGATACGGAAGGCTGTGTTGGAAGAAGGTGCCGCAAATGGCCATATTCTTGGACCCAGCGAAATCAATTAGTCGTAGACCGTTTTCGTTCGTCAGTCGGTGAACGCTGAACTTAGTCGGTCTAAACTCCTCCTGACCAACCTGAGCGTTCAAATCTCCTATGATGATTTTGACGTCATTGCTTGGGCAGCTGTCGTACTAACGTTCCAGCTGCGCGTAGAATGCGTCCTTATCATCAAAACTGCTTTCGGAGTGTGAGCTATGGACTTTGAATATGATGAAGTTGAAGAAACGGCCTTTAATCCTCAACTTGCACATTCATTAATCGGCCATCACCCGATCATGCGCCTTTGCATATCGCCCTTCACTATGACATCAGCGAGTATACGTGAAGTTGAGAGATATGCAGTTCCACAAACTGAGTTTCCAATCGCTCGTCCCTTTTCGTCGCAGTGGTCTTCGCCGATGGTTCCGGTCCGTACACTCTTGTTGATTATTCTTTGCGTGAGTTGTTTAAAGGCTGGCTTGCAGGGCCTGACACCAAACCCTCTAAATTTATGGAGGACCATTCCTCCTTATTTCCGGTGGACCATGGTGCACAGTTTCACTTAGAGTCCCTCACTGGCAATCGAACGAGGATGAAGAACAGATGCTGTTGTGAGCCGCTCCTAACATGGAGAACAGACGCTCAGTAAGATTTTTACCTCCGGAGAGGATAAAACCCCCTCTCCCCTGTCAGCATACGATGATACCCAAGTAACCAAAATTTCCTTTAAGAGTACGTTTTTCGCTTAATCAGCTTCACTGAGCTGCTTAAGCGGAAAACGTACTCTCAAAGGAACTTTTGGTTACTTGGGTAGTTTCCACCGGGATTGGTTACTCGATCTTCCCTAAGGTTGCTCGATTATTTGATAATAAAATCTCATAGCTAATTATATGTTACTTTACCTTAATTTTCGAATTATTTGTGCCATCTGAAATGAAATCAGTACCAACATTCAGTACAGAAAAAATAATAATTTGTTTTTAACTTTCACTGCTTCTAACCTGGGTGTCTACTGTAATAAATAATCCACAGTTAAACATATCCTCTGGAAACCGACAATCGAAATGGGCATTCACTATAATGGCTAATCTAAATCTCCAAACACACCGCACTCATTCGCCAACCTGTCGGAAACCAATCAATCTGGCGGCACCGAGCGGAACGTCTCAAATCTGCTGCAGTCTTCGAGATATGCACTCAAATTAAACTGCTCACTCATCCAAATTGACACCGCTGGCGCTGCCGGCTGTGTGGTGGAAACAAATTACACTCTCGTAGGCAGGTACCATAGATCGTATACCACACCATCGCTGTTTCGGTCCAAATCCGTGAGCGAAAAAGGAACCAACAATATACAAAACATGTGTTTTGTATGTCCAAATCACATGTTGCACACGACCAAACATCCAACAACATGACTATGCGGCTGTAAAGAGACTATGCTCTCTTTCCGTTTGTGCCGACAGACGTCGTTGGTAATGTCGGCAAATCGCCATCATCGCACGGCGGTGTGGTTCCTATTGCTACATATATGGGAACTTTCATATATTTCTTCCCTTGCACTCAGGTGGAGAGAAACCATATGCAACAGTATCAATGAGATGCTGTCCGCATAGTGGGATAGAAGTCATGATTCAGTTTCAATTTAAAATGTTAAATTTGTGTGCATATATGCTTCGAAGGCCTAGAGACGACGAGCTTACAAACTAACAATTCTAATACCTCCCGTGGCAAATGACGTGGCAGGACAGATCTCGAATTGCTCAATGCTAATGTCAATCAGCTAATATATGCTTCGAAGGCCCAGATGATGATCCTGTCAAAGGGTAAACATCCTTCGAGCTAGGTGTCTACTTATTATTTTCTTTCGAATCTAATGTTTTAGAAATTGCTCAAAAGGGTATTTCCTCTTTGGTGAAGTCACTAAGATCATCATTTGAAAGCAATTAGAATGCTCATAACTGCGAACTTAACAGAAGAACTTTTAACAGTGAATACTGCTTGGTACCTAAGTGATCAATTTTTCCCGGAAACACAACGCATTTAGCGCCATTGCTCCAGATACCCACTTCTTCATTAGTTCAACCTAGAGGTAAGATGCTCGGCCATTCAACAAAACCATGCTGAAAATGGTTAGGTTCAGTTTCTGGATCGGTCAATGCAATTTTCTCGACTTTTTTGGACATCATCGCGTAAACCTAATAATATACGAATGCTAAAATGGCATATGTAACATGATTTAAAAACCTTCCCGTAATAAGTGATGAAGAATCTGGCAGATACGTAAAAAAAACTGTAAATATGAAACTCACTTTCTAGACACTTCACAATTTCATACGGATTTTGTCTGCTTCAAAAAGGCCTTATTCCATTTCTTATTCATTTCACTCATCACTAGTCACTTAAAAAAACAACTTTAATTTGCTCAAAATATCATTAAATTAGCCAGTTTGTTGTGTTAGTTTGAAATATGTAACAATGCAATATTCCAGTGTGCTTTCATATCATTGCCACCCAACAACGGCGTGCGTGCGCAGTGAATGAGTGCGTGAGGTCGGTTTGGCTCGCTCTACTCTCTATACGCCTCAATCAACGAAAGGGGCGTTCAGTTCTCCTGTGAAATCTATAATTAAATTTCTGGATGGATGCATATTAAGTCGAATATTCATCTAAACGAGAAAGGCATCCATTGCACCATCGAATTAGACAACATTAGGTGCCTACTGCTTCAGGCAGTTTAGATTAAGTATAGGGAAGATCATTTTTCGAATCAACTCTCGAAGGTGTCGATCGATCCTTTTTTACGTGATGCTGACAAGGGGTTTGTTTTTGGGAGAACATTTTCGAACAACATGTGATTAACACTTTCTATTCCCTTTCTTTGGCCTCTCGTGTACTGCGTTTGCGTAGTGTTGTTTGAATGACCGCGTCCCACGATATCCCTGGTTAGATTGATTGCATTTAAACCTGTTGTGTGACGTAGGTAGTGAAATCAAACAGTAGGTTAGTAGCGCGTCTCGCTCACTTTAATAGGCCAGAGAAAAGAAGAATTTGAACAGGTTGCATGACATGGTGGTATATTTAATTAATCCTGATCGACAATTCATAACTGTTATGCAATGAAAAAGGGTTGTTTGTGTTTGGTGGTTTGATCATACTATCTTGAAGCACGAGCTATCAAACTAGAACCACAGGATGGAGCATAATTGCGAAACAGACGGCGTCTTGGAAGATGAGCTTATTTATGATGGTTGCTTGTCAACTTCATTTATCATTGGTGTGCCAGCAGCACACGACAGCAGGTAAAAGTTGCTGCATGAATTTTTACTACGTTGGAACAAGCTATCGATTTGTCAAGAGATATCAACAAGTAATTAAGCATGGCAGATGTTGGGTATTGCGGATGATAGCAAGTATAGATAAGAAAAATATTTGGGACAGTTTTTACTGGGTCTTGTTATTCCGAAGACATCTTGGATTTTTTTTGTTAACCGTCTTAGGAAATCTATCTATTACGTCATGCTGAAATTCATAATTTTCACCGACATCAGATTTCATTATTAAGTGCCTTTCCAAATTAGATTTTAATATACAAATTAATCTTTGATCGGTATCAAACAATAATTTTCATTCTTGAATTTTCTCCATAAGCGATCATCTGTAAGTGTGCCATGGTGGGCTTCGTAGCCTTGCGGTCAAGGGCGTAATTAGCGTACTTTTGTAAAATTCTCCACTGGTTCACTGTTTGTTGGGTGAATGTCCTGTCTGTTGTCTAATACTAGATGTATTCATTATGTGTGATTCTCTGGTCGAAGACGGTGTTTCTGTCTTTTTCTTGAGGAAGAAGTGGAGGTTTTGAAAAGCGATCTATGTTGAAAATCAGAATTCAATACAACCCTGATTAATCCACCTAGCGGTGATGGTACCTTTCTCGTCCATTCAAAAGGGTTAAGAAATATATTAATATTTAGCGACTTTGAGAGGCATTGATGAAATTTCGGCGAAAATTTTTGATTTTATTTTTAAAAATCAAAATGTTTACTCAAGTGCATGGTATGCATCGACAAAAAGTTTGGGGTCACTCTCATGATGTAAGTTTTAATTCAATTTTAGCCAGGCCGCATCGTGCTTTCGTGCTGTGCGGTTCTATTTTCTCTCTTTGCTGAAGGAAGTTTTAAATACTACCCGAAGCTATTTTAATTTCAACAGTGCTTCTTCTTTGTACCCACTGATCCCCTTACGATCTTTGCAAGGACCCGTGCCTTCGTTTTACATTGGACCCGTTTGCGGAAGTAAAATTCCGACAAGCGGTGGTAATCCAGAGACAGGACACCGTTCTGGGAAAAAAACCTCTTAGAAGGTCACGTCTCCACGCTCAGCAATGAGTATTAATAAAAACTAGAGGAAGGGTGAGTCTCTGAATTCTCCACTTACTTCTAAGAAACAAGGTTTCAAGACCATCCTGCCAAAGCGCGGAAAAATAGAAGGAAGTTGGAGACTTCAGATATTCCTTCTAACTCTAATATCGGAAATAATTCTTCTCCTATCGAACTGAGCAATCAGTTCGATTTGATTAATGATGAAATTGATCAAATCGAATCTACCTCTAGCCCATGTGATTCGATTCATGCGAAAAAGCAAAGAATTCCACCAATTGTGGTATCTGTTGCCGAGTTTTCTGGTTTTAGGAATGAGATTTTGAGTAACCTTCCGGGGATCAAGGTTTTATTTCAGATTGCCAGGAAGGGTGACGCCGCGTTTTGCCGGGATCCTTTGACGATCGCAAACGTCTTCTTCAGTATTTAACTGAGAAGTGCCATAAATTTTTCACATACGACGACAAAACTGAGCGATTGTTCAAAGTCGTCTTGAAAGGTCTCCCTAGTGATGATAAATCACTGGATGAGATTAAAATTGGAATTTCTCAATTACTTGGATTTTCACCAGTCCAAGTAATTAAGATGAAAAAGAAATCTCGCTCTGGTACTTCCCAGAGGGGTATTTCTCAAGAATTTTATTTAGTTCACTTTAACAAAAGTGAACTAAATAATATGAAAAGTTTAGAAAAGGCCTGTATTATGTCCCATGCCAGTGTTACATGGGAACATTTCCACAGGCCTGATGGAAATATCCAAAACTCCACTCAGTGTCGTAAGTGTCAAAAGTGGGGTCACGGAACTAAACATTGCCACATGGATGCTAAATGCATGATTTGTGGTGGAACCTCTCACGCCAAGGACGCCTGTCCTGTGAGAGAAGATTCCAATAAATTTAAGTGTCCTAATTGTGGGGGCAATCATAAATCCAATTTCTGGGAATGCCCTTCACGTAAAAAAGTTTTGACTTCCCGTGCAAAATTGATAACGGGAAATTTCAATAGGATCCCATATTCGCCGGGTAAACATATTTCGAACACTCAAAATCCGCAATAATTTGCCGGTCGAGCAATTCATACCCACCACAATCAACGAACAAAGTTTGCTCCTATTTCTCACCGGGTAACGAGAAATTAGTTGAATTCTAATTTTTCAAACACGCTCTCCTATGCAAGCATCGCTGCAGGCAGGCAAAATTTCATTTCTGAAAATTTACTGACGATGAATGACTTTCATACCCATTCTTCAACGGGAAATAACGTTCGTTCTGACGACTCAGGTAGCATGTCTACTTCCGACTTTGATTTTGTAAATGAACAATTGCATCACATGATTGATGCAATGTTCAAAGCAAATACCAAAACTGAAGCTGTTTAGGTTAGTATCAAATTTACTCAAACAATTGTTATTGGACTTCGTTTGGATCCAAATAATTCTTTGAAAATTTTAAATTGGAATGCCCGCTCTTTAAAGGGTAAGGAAGATGAATTATTCAACTTCCTATCAGTTCATAATGTGCACATTGCCATTATAACTGAAACATATTTAAAACCTGGTCTTTTCATCAAAAGAGATCCAAATTATTTTATTTACCGAAATGATCGTCTTGACAGCGCCTGTGGTGGGGTCGCCATTGTCATTAATAGACGTATCAAACATAAATTATATTCTTCGTTTGAAACCAAAGTTTTCGAAACCTTGGGAGTTTCTGTTGAAACAAATTTTGGACAATTCTCTTTTATTGCTGCCTACTTGCCTTTCCAGTGCAATGGGCAGCAAAGGAATTTGTTGAGAGCTGATCTTCAAATTCTAACTCGCAACAAATCCAAATTTTTCATAATTGGTGACTTCAATGCCAAACACCGTTCATGGAATAATGCTCAAAGCAATTCCAATGGTAAAATTTTATTTTAGGATTGTTCTGCGGGATATTATTCTATTCAATATCCCAATGGACCAACTTGTTTTTCTTCCAGTCGAAATCTTTTTTTTTATTTATTAACAATTGATTTAGTTTTAACGGATTCAAGTCAGCTATGTGGCCAATTGGTGACTCATGCTGACTTTGACTCTGATCCAGGGACGGGAACGGTTGACATTTCTTTTTATCATTCAATCTACCATGAAGTAAAAGAAAAACAAAAACACGGCAGCCGCAGCAGCAGCCACGACCAAGCAGACGACAGTCAGCACATGATTTTATTATTTTCTCTCCCCACAATTAATGTTTCTGTACGCTCATTTCACGACGACATGACCGTTTTTGGTGGTAAATGATTATTTCTTTACTCCTTGCTCATTTTAGAGACTAGAACTAATGAATTAGTACCAACGGCTAGCATTTTTGCTAGGCTTTGCGCCACAGGTAATTTAACTCGATTCTGTTCTGTTTGCGCTGCGCACAAACCGAAACAAGAAATCTGCTGACTGCACCGACGGCTCGACTATCACGCAGCAGCAGGCAGGAACATACAAACAGTTTGCCTCATCGGTAAAAAAAAATGTCACAATGAGGCGTACATTTTTTTTGGAAAACTGTTTCGGTTTGTGCGGTGCGTGAAATTTGACCGGATAAAATGTAAACATTCGCATAATCACAGTGTTTTACTGTACATTTCCCAACACTGAGTCTGATCACCATCCTGTGACGTTTGAAATCTCACAAGAAGCCATTTATAATCCAATTAGCTCTACTTTTAATTATCATAGGGCTGATTGGGATTTATATAAAACGATATAAATATCGTATATCGATAGGAATTTTGATGTTGATATTCCTCTCGATACCAAAAGTGATATTGATAATGCTCTCGTATCTTTGACAAATTTAATTGTCGAAGCCAGAGGCATTGCAATTCCTAAATGTGAAATTAAATTCAACTCCATTATTATTGACGACGATCTTCAGCTACTAATCCGTCTTAAAAATGTGAGGCGAAAGCAATACCAAAGAACTTGCGATCCCGCGTTGAAATTATTTGGCGAGATTTGCAAAGTGGAATTAAAAAACGTTTCGCTATTCTGAGAAATACCAACTTTGAGAATAATGTCTCGAAAATAAATCCCAGTTCGAAACCCTTTTGGAAATTAACGGAAATTCTTTAAAAAAACTTTAAAAGCCAATTCCAGTGCTTAAAGAGGGAAATAAAATTTTATTACAAATGGCGAAAAGGCTCAAAAACTTGCTCAGCAGTTCGAGAGTGCCCATAATTTTAGTCTAGGTCTCACTAGTCCAATTGAGGATAAGGTTACACGGTGCTTCGAAGACATTCTCAATCAAGATAATGTTTTTGACCCTTCGTTGGGAACTAATTTGGATGAAGTGAGATCTATTACTAGAAAATTTTAAAATATGAAAGCACCGGGTGATGATGGTGTTTTCTACATACTTATCAAAAAACTTCCTGAGAGCTCTTTATCCTTTTTGGTTAATTTATTCAACAAATGTTTTCAATTGGCATACTTTCCAGATAAATGAAAAAACGCCAGAGTTGTTCCAATTTTGAAGCCGTACAAAGATCCAGCTGAGGCTTCTAGTTATCGCCCAATCAGTTTACTTTCTTCGATAAGCAAACTGTTTGAAAAGATTATTTTAAATAGAATGATGGTTCATATTAATGACAATTCTATTTTTGCTGATGAGCAATTTTGTTTTCGCCATGGGCATTCAACCACTCATCAGTTATTAAGAGCTACGAATTTAATTAAGCTCAACAAATCTGAAGGATATTCGACTGGAGTTGCTCTTATTGATATAGAGAAAGCATTTGACAGCGTTGGGCATGAAGGTTTGATTGTAAAATTGATGAATTTTAATTTTCCTTTGTACATCATTAAACTGATCCAAAATTATTTATCAGATCACTCACTGCAGATAAACTATCCGAATTCCAAATCTGATAGATTACCTGTAAGGGCTGGTGTCCCCCAAGGCAGCATACTGGGGCCCATATTGTATAACATTTTTACTTCTGATTTACCACCAGGGTGTCAAAAATCTTTGTTTGCAGATGACACGGGCCTTTCAGTCAGGGCGAAGCCTTCGTGTCATTTGTAGTAGATTGCAAAAAAGTTTGGATATTTTCTCCACTTACTTGCAAAAATGGAAAATTTCCTCGAATGCTTCCAAAACTCAGCTTATAATCGTTCCACATAAGCCGAGAGCTTCTTATTTGAAACCTTCTAGCAGACATATTGTCACTATGAATGGGGTTCCAATTAATTAGTTTAGCGAAGCTAAATATTTAGGACTTCTGCTAGATCAAAAATTAACTTTTAAAGATCACATTGGAGGATTTCAAGCCAAATGTAACAAATATATTAAGTGTCTATATCCACTTATAAACAGAAAATCAAAACTTTGTCTTAAGAACAAAGATTTACAAACAAATTTTTAGACCTGCCATTTTTTATGCTGTGCCAGAAAGAAGGCACTTCAGAGGATATAAAATAAAATTTGGAAAATGATTCTGAAGTTGCCTCCGTGGTATAATACCAATGAACTTCATGAACTTTCTAATATTGAGACATTGCAACAAATGTCAAATAAAATAATTTCCAATTTAGGGCAAAAATCTTCTATTGCAACGATTAACTCCTTGTACTCTTAGTATATAATAGGTTAAGTTTAGTTTAAGTTGAAAACATTGTAATTCCTACATGGTTCAATTGAACCAGAGGAAAAATTCTATCTTCCAGAGGCAATTGAAATGTATTAATAATAACTAAAACTTTAACATAGCAAATAAGGATGATAGTGTTAAGAAAACACGGAACACCTAGTCTAAGAGATGAATGCATGTATTAGATAATTAGCAAATAAAATTAGCCAAAAAAAAATCAATTTTAGACGAATTTTGTCTGAGGTACCTCCTTAGCCTAGCGGTAAGACGCGCGGCTACAAAGCAAGGCCATGATGAGGGTGGTTGGGTTCGATCCCCGGTGCCGGTCTAGGCAATTTTCGGATTGGAAATTGTCTGGATTTCCCTGGGCATGAAAGTATCATCTGGTTAGCCTCATGATATACGAATGCAAAAATGGTACCATGGCTTAGAAACCTCGAAGTTAATAAATGTGGAAGTGCTGAATAAATACTAAGCTGCGAGGCGGCAATGTCTCAGTGGGGGATGTAATGCCAATAAGAAGAAGAAGGATGTATCGACAGTTGGCTCCTTTGATATGGATGGAAATTGCACAATAAAACCACGCATCTACGATTTTATTCCTTTTTTCTTCAAGAAAATGTGTTAAAACATATGATGGAAAACGTTATACAACCAATAGTCCTGCAGATGTTCTATGTCCTCCAAATCATTCTTTATTTGAGATTTTTTGTCAATAACGCACGGCACAAAATCAATAACAACCCATTATATCAATATTATACAAGCCCTTACAGGCTATGCAAATTATTTACGATTTAGATATTTAGACCATACCAGATGTGACAAAGAAACGGGATTACCTTTTTTCTAACCACGATGTTCTAAGTCCTTCAACTCATTCTAAACTTGAGGCCAAGTCATCTACCAGGTCAGCTAGGCCTGTTAGAAAATCGATAGCAAACCCACCCATCAGCCCATTAAAGGCCATGCGTATATGTGAATATTACATTATGTGGAAGATATTAATTTGGAAAATGTATTGGAGGTAACCACTTTCCCTTCGATGGGACTCGAACGCATGACCCTACAGTTAGAGGTGTGCGCCGGTCCAATATTCGTCGGCGGCGGCGTTTGTCAGAATTTTAGTCGGCGGCGGCGGCGTGAATCGGCGTGGCGATTTTTTCATTACGTTTTTCTTAGATTTTTTTTGCATTTTTTGGCAGATTTTTTTTGATTTTCGCATGAAAAATCTAATGAACTTCTCCAGAAATATCTGGAGAAAAACCAAAATTTGAAAAATATTTTAGGATTGTTTGAAGTTTCGAGAAATCTTTGGAATTACCAAGAGAAGCTCTTTTGAATTCCCAAATAAAATTGTTTGGAATTTCAGCAGACAATTTGTCGCAATTTACATGAGAAACTTCAGAATTTTCACAAAAAATGTTCTTAACTTCTACAAGAAAAACTTTTATAAAAAATTTATGAAAAGTCCTTGTTGAGTTTCTGTTGAGTATTCTTCCAAATTTGCACAGAACCTTATTGATAATTGTAGGCTAGTTGGCTAGGCTAGTCGAGTCAAGTACGAGATACTGAAGACGACCACACAGCTGTGGTCGAAATACGTATCTGCCAAGATATCGAAATAATTGGTGGATTCAAATGGAGTTACTAAACTCGTCTTAGATGGTTGAATGGAATGTATTCACATACTAAAAAGAGCCTCAAATATTTTTTCTAGTTGAATAGGTTTTTTTTTACGGTTGGCTTTCTCAGTCTATAATAAAAGAGACGGCTAGTTTGGCGTGGCCAACGATAAAACAGTCAATTCTTAAGAATTTCCGCGGAAGACTCTAAGGAGTTTTCGAGAAAAATTCTCTGGATTGTTGAAGAGAAATTCTCCGTAAGTTTAACGGAAACTTGTTTAGAATTTCCGCGGAGGATTCTTCAAAATGATTCAACGAAAAATTGTTCGAAGTTATTGGAATTCTACGGGAAATCTCTTGTACAGTAGACGTTCGATAACTGAAAGTCATTTAACTACAATGCTTTCAACTGCATTTCGAAAGTTACATCAGTTTTGCAGTTATCGAACAGCTGAGCTACAAAATTATGTCAATTTCGATGATAGCTGCATAGCGGTGAACAATCAGATACACTTCTATTTTGACGACGTCTGACAATTGTTTGACGTCTAGAATGCGTCATGGTGCAGTTATCGTTTTCCCTAACAGGTCGTTTGGCCCAAAAATGCCGTTTGGCCGATATGGTCGATTGACAGAATGGGTCATTTGTCCGAAAATATCGTTTAGACCAACAGGTCATACGGCCAAATGTCAACAACTGAATGGGTAATTTAGTCCAAAATATCCATCCGTTTGGCCTAATGACATTTACGTTGAAAATGCCTTTTGTCAAACGACTGTTGAACGAAATTTCGTAACCTCTCTACTTTTAAGTCAATACTGGCATTTAAGCCAAAAGCCAGCTAACCAAATCCCATTAAGCCGAATTGAACGTTTTTCCGAAACTGTTATCAGTTCAAAAATGGTTTGACCAAAAGTGTATTTTTACCGAAAACGACATACAGCCGAAATCGACATTCAGCCGAACTGGTAATTTGGCCGAAAAAATCGTTTAACCGAATAGATCATTTGACCAAAAATTACGTTTGGTAGGAATGGTAATTTGGCCCAAAAATGTCCTTTCTGCAAAACAATCCTTCTGGCCGAACGACATTTTCTGTCAAATGTCCTATTCGGATAAACGTCTTTTTTGGCAAAATGATCAATTCAGCCGAACGAAACTTTTCAAGGAAGGTTGCAGAAAGGACCTTTAAGGGCCAAATGGCTCTTTCTGCCAAATGCAATTTTTTACCAAACGGCATTTTTGGTCAAATGATGATGATGTGTATTCGGTCAAACGACTTTTTCACCCGAACGGCATTTTCAGCCAAATGACCTGTTAGGGTAAACAACTTTTTGCAAGTCCGTCCAAATTTTCCTATTGGCTGTACATCGCTTTCGGCCAACCTACATTTTCGTTCAAACCAGTTCTGATCTGATAACAGTTTCCGTGAATCGTTTTGCTAAATGGTACCTGGCTAGATGTCTTTTAGTCTAAAGTCCAGTATCGACTTAAAAATAGAGAGGCCATGGAATTTTGTTCAATCGCACAAAAATACCATTTCGTCAAACAAGTGGCCATTTCTGACCACATTACCCGTTCAGTACGAGGTTCAGTCATTGAAATTTGGCCGTATGACCCGGTTGGACCAAATGACATTTTTGGCCAAATGGCCCATTCTGTCAAAAACTATTTCTGCTAAATTGGCATTTTTAGGCAACGATGGTTTCGGCCAGACGACCTGTTAGGGCAAACGGCTTTTTCGGCCAAATTACCAGCTTGGCCGTCTGTCACTTTCGGTCTTATTGGAATGGAACTTACTAATCGAAATAGAAAGAATTTTCTGAAGAAATCCAAAAACAATCCTCAAAAATTCCGAGCATTTTTCCGATGTTTTAAAGTTGGCTATGCCAAACTAGCCGTTTAATGATGAACTTCTCCCTGCGAAAAAAAATCACTCTAATAAAGGATAAAAAAACTAACCGTCTTGATTAATTTAGATTGGGGAAGTCAACGTTAAAGCATCTTTTTCACTAGTCATATTTTTTTTGTGAATTTTAAAGAATACTCAAAATAGACTCAATAGGAACTTTCCGTGAATATTTCGAATATTTTCCTGTAGAAATTTGGAACAACTTCCCGTAAAAATTCTGTAGAGATTCTCATTATATGCGAGGTTTTTAAGCCAGGTTACCATTTTTGCATGCGTATTATCAGGAGGCTTGCACGATTATACTTTTATGCCCAGATAAGTCGAGACAATTTCCAATCCGAAAATTGCCTAGAATCGGCATCTGCCGGCATCGGAAATGGAACCCAGCCACCCTCAGCATGGCCTTGCTTTGTAGTCGCGCGTCTTACTGCACGGCTAAGTATTCTCCCGTTATTGTCGTGAAAATATCCAAAATGACCAATTCAGCCGAACGACACTTTCGACCGAATGTCCTTTTGATTAAATTGTCCATTCGACCAAACGACTATTTCGGCCGAAGGACGAGTTCACGATTTTTTCAGCCAAAGGAACTGTTCGACCAAATGACATTCTCGGCCAAATATCTGTAGGCTAGATATCCTACCAAAGTCTGAAAACATAATAAGAGCATAAAGAATATTTTAATTTTGACTTGATTCATAATTGTTTTCAAATATGTATAAATCATCATGATTGATTACATATTTTGATCTCATTACTAAATTACTAAGTTGAATGAAATGACATCAAACTGTGTACTTATTTTGCTATCGGAAACCAATATCAAATTTAGTTTTCGATTTGCTCTCATCGACAGCAGAAATAGTTTTTGATTTTATGTCACAGTAAGATAGTAAGATGAACCGTTTACATGACCGAAAAGATATCAAATTAAGTAAACATAATCGATGATTTCACAACATTAAAACAAGTTATCGATTTGCTCTTAAGCTTTGCTCGGGTAGGCTTCTGCCATATAGTCTTTTCGGTTAAACGATTCGGCCTAACAACTTTCAGCCTTGTGACTTTCTGCCGAACAACACTTTTCTGTTCAAAAATTAAATTTCAAACAGATTTTTTTATTTCAACTGGAACTCCTTCGCAATTTTCACGCTCAGTTTTTACGGAGAGCTCTTCGAAATTTTAACAAGATGTTGTATGGATTTTTCATGGAAATAATTGTTTCAACGTAATGTTGTAGAGATCTATCAGGAGATCTATCAATAATTATACGGAATCGGTTAAGAAATTATATGGAAAATCCAATGAATCTTAGGAGTTTCCACTGAAATTTTTTAACGGCGTGGAAAATTATAGATCAGCGGCGTGACAAATTTTAAACGGCGGCGCGCCGATGCAAAAATGTCGGCGGCGGCAGCGTGCCAAAAACTGTCGGCGGCGGCGGCGGCGCACACCTCTACCTACAGTACGCTAGATTTGTGCTTTAACCAACTAAGCTACGAAGGACCTCCGTCTGCTTTTGCAACCTAGCGGCTACTGAATGAGCTGGAGATTCCCAAATTGGACGCATAGTCAAATCACTCGCAATCCATTTCTCAAGCCAACACAAGCCCACATACACATGTGGAAGTGCAATAATATATTTTGGAGCGAACATATAGCCTTTATGAGAAAGGCAAAAACGTGACGAAGGGTGGAGTGAGAGTGGTGTTTAAAGTTGACTTGTTTTTGCGTAACGTACTTTAAGGATCAAACATTTATTCCTCCTGATTCTTCGTCTACATATATAGCTATATATGTGGACGAAGAATCAAAATGAATAAATTTTGGCTGTTACGCCCTTTTCAAATGTTGGATGGATTTTGTTTTTCAGATTAAGGCCGGAGTGGCCTGTGCAGTGCATAAAAGTCTTCTCCATTCAGCTCGGTCCATGGCTGCACGTCGCCAACTACGCAGTCTGCCGAGGGTTCGCAAATCGTCCTCCACTTGATCGGTCCACTTTGCTTGCTACGCACCTCGCCTTCTTATTACGTCGGATCGTTCTAGACCAACATTTGAAAAAGGCGTAATAGTACAAGTACGTTCGGTAAATGTATTCAAATCCAAATGTGTGTGTATAAAATTCTGTGTATAAAATTCTGCTCTTTGATTTTACTCCATTTATACGATATTTAAGTCTTAACTAAGTAAGTGCAACTAATAGAGGGATATTTGAATTTTATAAATGTCATGATAAACTATTGAAAAAATGCACTTCAGAGCCATAGGAGCGCGCACTGAAAATACACTGGAGTGTTTTCACTGGAGTGTATTTTCAGCGCGCGCTCCTGTGGCTCTGGCGTGCATTTTTTGACAGTTTGACATGACATTTAGAAAATTCAAATATCCCTCTATTAGTTGCACTTACTTAGTTAAGACTATAAAATCGTTTAGATGGAGTAAAATCAAAGAGCAGAATTTTTTGCACTGAGTGTAGGACAACACTGATTCTGAAAATCAAACTTAAAAGTGACAGTCAAAAAATTAGAAAATCATCCGGTTATAAGAATGGCTGGTGCTACCCAGCAATTCCAATAAGACATCGATGTAAGATGATTCGATATCTGTCAAAAGTAATCTTACTCTGCGAGCAGCGTTATTCGATTATTATTGTAATGCCACTTTTAAGTTTGTTTCAGTTTGATTCTCCAAATGAGACAGATCCTATGTATATATCTATGTATGGTGACAAAGAATTGGAAATAATAATTTTTGGCTGTTACGTTTCAAATGTTGATCTAGCGTTGCGTGAGCCATTTTCACAATCCGACATTACTATCCGATTACTATCCGACATTCTGAATACGTGCTCGGCCCCTCGCAGTCTTTCGGTTTTTCGCGGTGTGAACGATGGATAGTTATCCCAACAGCTGATGCAACTCGTGGTACATTCGCCTCCTCGTACCGTCTACCATTCTGCACCCCACCATAGATGGTACACAATAGAGGCCTGGAGATACGCGGATAGAAAATATGACTCTGCCAATACTGCATTAAATCTTCTTCATCAAAGAATAACACATGAAAAGGAAGAAATGGTTTATGTAGATAAAATCTCACAATCCGATATTTAATGTGTCCACATCACATAACAATAGAATCCAATAAAAAATGCTATTTCATTGCATAATCTATAAATGACTTGCATATATTATTGCAAAGTAATGTAAAATGTAAAAATGTAAACAAAACTAAAAGACTCGTGTTCTACAAAAATGTGAGCACAAAAAACTAAGCGTTTTGATAAATATAAAACTTTGCTACAACAATTATATCAAACGTTATGGAACTTTTAAAGTCAATTTCACACTGATTTCAATTGCGTATAGGGGAGAAGGTGGAAAACCGAATTACAATGTCAAATACTCTTCTGAAAGTTCAAACTTCATACTATGAAGTAGTGAATTTCGTGAGTGAAAATTCATAATCGAAGAATTGGCGTGATTCACAAGTGTGGAATGACAATAAGATCGGTAATGATGGAATTTTTGAAAAAAAAAAACAATGGAACGCGGCTTTGCAATCCAAAACGAAAGTTTGTTGCGGTCGAAAAAAAGCGCGTTCTCCAATAGTTTGCTGTCGCCATCGAGCAAGTGAGTACAGAGAGTTCAATGCATGTTTTCTCTTGTTCCGGACAGCAGAATGATCACGCGATCTGCCGGAATATTGTGTTCTGCATTGTGCGGCCGGTAATAAAGTTAATCAGTTCTGTGTGTGTTTTTTCGGAGTAGCTATCGAGCAAGCGTTGTGCAGTGCATGTTTTAGTCGTCGCAAAGTAGTTAAGATATCGAATCAGTCTTCGGGAAAATACGTAAGACACGCGTTGCTTTTCCGTTTTTGTATGATCAGAAACTCCGAAGCATGTACACTGTGGGAATAGCTTTCTAGTCCCGAGAAAACTATTCAATTGGTGAGCTGTGCATATATTTTTTTATCCTCTCAAAAAAAACGCACGTTTTGGGGGCGTTTGAGTGCCACATAGATATAAAAGAGTGCAAAGCATGCATTTTCTCATATATCATGATTGTTGAGCACCCACTTAGACTTGACGGGTCTGGCTAAAATTTTCATAGTATCTTCTGGGAGCAAAACACTTTATTTTCTGGGGGTATACGTCTCGAAAAAAATATTTTGATTTTTTTTTATATAAGTGTTGTCCACCCTTATGTACATATTGACATCTGAATTTTCAGAAAATTGTAAATTAATTTGCAAAGATGGCGTTCGCATTCGATCCGGCAGGTATAAGACGGCGTGGAGCGCAGCGAGCGAGGTGGGCTGACCAAGTGCAGAAGGACTTGGCGAGCGTGGGGTCCAACCGAGGATGGAGAGATGTGGCCACGAACCGTGTATTGTGGGGTCAAATTGTTGATTCAGTGTTATCTGTCTAGATGTAAGCTAACTAAATAAAATGTAGTCAGTCAAAAAGCAGCTTGGAGTGATTTGTCTGAACTCCGACCATTTCTAGAGTGCTTTGAGAATAGGTCTAATGTGCAAAAGAAGACTCTCCCCAAGTAACAGTTTCAAGGCTTCGTAGATTTTTTTAAGTTTTTTAACGGCCGCGAGATTAGCCTTATTGGAAGACTTGTAGCTGTCTTCAAAATCGAAATAAAACGTTCAATAAAACCACAAATGCCAAATGTTTTATGAGCTTATTAGGGGCCTAATGTTTATCTTGAGGAAACCAATTTTGAAAACTATCATAAAGCTGAATATATTAGTCAAAGACTTTCCTTACGAATAACCTAAATAAAACTTAGTAGTTTTAATTAGGTTTATAATGGTATTGTACAAGAGCACAAAGTTCATGTTGAACTTCGTGAACTATGGTCAATCGAATGGCTAAAAACAGATGTTTCTGTTCCATGTTCCCCAAATATTTTAAACAAAGAAAACAATAAACGTAAATTTTCCCAACATTTTGTAGTTCATTGGTCAAATTCCACTCCTGAAAATGAAACAGATAATAAAAATCAAGCAAACTATATCCTTTTACTTTCGGTAAATTAAAATGGTATAAATGCGAATACACAACGAATGGTGCAATGACCACGATTCGACTAGAAAACCTTTCAATAATATGAAATTTGCATAGCTGTGGAAATGCTAATTGACCACAAAGTTGAAAAGCCAGCAAGCCAAGTTCCAGTTGAATATAGAACCATCATGAAGAAGAACTGATCGTAAGGAACCGATTGCAGCAACTTTCAGCAAAATACTTGTTATTTTGGCAATCAAACTTGCCCACAGTGTAGTAGCAGGAAGAAAAATTTAATTTTACATCGGCGTAAATCTTTTGCAAAATCCATTGTCATTAGTAATAATCGCTGTATTACAATTTTTCCATTTGATTTCTAAAATTTGAAGCACGAGAAATGTTTCCTTGCAAATCGGAATGCCACCAGAAAAAAAGGCAGCATATCGATTTATCATTTACACTAATTAATTGGCCGTAAATCACAGTATTACGATGCACAGTGATGCCACTCCATACAAAACATGGAAAAAAGTCTTTTCAATCACTTTTTGTCAACCGATTTTCTCGCAACAGGTTGCATTCGATGCGGAATATTATCCCATTGTTTCCTATTGAAAATTGGCCGGATAGGACTATGGGCTCAAAAGCTGTGGCCAAAATACATTTTTTTCATACAAAAACCGGGTAAAACCCCATCACTCATTTTTTTGGCACTTACCCTCAACTGACTCGCTCGCAACAAACTGTATTCAAAGCAGGATCCTGTTCCATTGTTTCTTATTGAAAATTTGGTCAGATCGGACAATGGGATCAGAAGTTATGGCCAAAATACTAATTTCATTATTACAATACAAAATCACTTTTTTTGGCATTTATGTCCATCCGATTTGCTTGCAACAAGTTGCGTTCGGCGAGAAATTGTATAATGCGACCTATCCACATATTTGTGTTATTTTTACCTTTTCTTACATATTTCTTTATTCTTTTGAACGAACGAGAAAGGCACCATCACCGATAGTTGGATTATTTAGGGTTTTTGTGCTTGACATTGCTAGGAAGCTTTTTTCAAACAGTGATATATAAAACTTATCATATACATATGACGATTTTATGACCCTGAAATAAGCCTTAAGGTCTGAGGGAAGGGTTTTCCGTTAAAAAACACGTGGCATCCCTCTCTGAGAGAGAAAATTGCCCAATTCAGCCCGCCAGAATGACGTTGTCAGTGTCGCCAACTTCCGGGGGAGCTTCCGGAGAAACTTCCGGCGGAATTTCCGGGAGAACTTCCGGCGGAATTTCCGGGAGAACTTCCGGGAGAACTTCCGGGAGAACTTCCGGAGGAACTTCCGGAGGAACTTCCGGGGGAACTTCCGGGGGAACTTCCGGAGGAACTTCCGGGGGAACTTCCGGAGGAACTTCCGGGGGAACTTCCGGAGGAACTTCCGGGGGAACTTCCGGAGGAACTTCCGGGGAACTTCCGGAGGAACTTCCGGGAACTTCGGAGGAACTTCCGGGAACTTCCGGAGGAACTTCCGGGGAACTTCGGAGGAACTTCCGGGAACTTCGGAGGAACTTCCGAGGAACTTCAGGGAACTTCGGAGGAACTTCAGAGAACTTCGGAGGAACTTCCGGGGAACTTCCAGAGGAACTTCCGGGGAACTGCCGGAGGAACTTCTGGGAACTTCCGGAGGAACTTCCAGGGAACTTCGGAGGAACTTCAGGGAACTTCCGGAGGAACTTCCGGGGAACTTCCGGAGGAACTTCCGGGGAACTTCCGGAGGAACTTCCGGGGAACTTCGGAGGAACTTCCGGAGGAACTTCCGGGGGAACTTCCGGGGGAACTTCCGGAGGAACTTCCGGGGGAACTTCCGGAGGAACTTCCGGGGGAACTTCCGGGGGAACTTCCGGAGGAACTTCCGGGGGAACTTCCGGAGGAATTCCTGGAGGAACTTCCGAAGGAATTCCTGGAGGAACTTCCGAAGGAATTCCTAAAGGAACTTCCGAAGGAATTCCTAAAGGAACTTCCGAAGGAATTCCTGAAGGAACTTCCGAAGGAATTCCTGGAGGAACTTCCGAAGGAATTCCTGGAGGAACTTCCGAAGGAATTCCTGGAGGAACTTCCGAAGGAATTCCTGGAGGAACTTCCGAAGGAATTCCTGGAGGAACTTCCGAAGGAATTCCTGGAGGAACTTCCGAAGGAATTCCTGGAGGAACTTAGGAAGGAATTCCTGGAGGAACTTCCGAAGGAATTCCTGGAGGAACTTCCGAAGGAATTCCTGGAGGAACTTCCGAAGATATTCCTGGAGGAACTTCCGAAGGAATTCCTGGAGGAACTTCCGAAGGAATTCCTGGAGGAACTTCCGAAGGAATTCCTGGAGGAACTTCCGAAGGAATTCCTGGAGGAACTTCTAAAGGAATTCCTGGAGGAACTTCCGAAGGAATTCCTGGAGGAACTTCCGAAAGAATTCCTGGAGGAACTTCCGAAGGAATTCCTGGAGGAACTTCCGAAGAAATTCCTGGAGGAACTTCCGAAGGAATTCCTGGAAGAACTTCCGAAGGAATTCCTGGAGGAACTTCCGAAGAAATTCCTGGAGGAACTTCCGAAGAAATTCCTGGAGGAACTTCCGAAGGAATTCCTGGAGGAACTTCCGAAGAAATTCCTGGAGGAACTTCCGAAGAAATACCTGGAGGAACTTCCGAAGGAATTCCTGGAGGAACTTCTAAAGGAATTCCTGGAGGAACTTCCGAAAGAATTCCTGGAGGAACTTCCGAAGGAATTCCTGGAGGAACTTCCGAAGGAATTGCTGGAGGAACTTCCGAAGGAATTCCTGGAGGAACTTCCGAATGAATTCCTGGAGGAACTTCCGAAGGAATTCCTGGAGGAACTTCCGAAGGAATTCCTGGAAGAACTTCCGAAGGAATTCCTGGAGGAACTTCCGGAGGAATTCCTGGAGGAACTTCCGAAGGATTTCCTGGAGGAACTTCCGAAAGAATTCCTGGAGGAACTTCCGAAAGAATTCCTGGAGGAACTTCCGGAGGAATTCCTGGAGGAACTTCCGGAGGAATTCCTGGAGGAACTTCCGGAGGAATTCCTGGAGGAACTTCCGGAGGAATTCCTGGAGGAACTTCCGGAGGAATTCCTGGAAGAACTTCCGAAGAAATTCCTGGAGGAACTTCCGAAGAAATTCCTGGAGGAACTTCCAAAGGAATTCCTGGAGGAACTTCCGAACATATCAATTCCATACATAGAGGAATATCCGAAGGAATGCTTGGAGGAATGTTCGGAAGAATTCCTCAGAAATCGCTTCCAGGAATTCTCCAGGTTCCTTCTGGAGTTCTTCTGGAGATGCGTTCTGAATTTCCTCCGGAAGTTCCTTCTGGATTTCCTCCGGAAGTTCCTCCTGGAATTTCTCCGGAAGTTCCTTCTGGAATTTCTCCGGAAGTTCCTTCTGGAACTTCCCCGGAAGCTCCTTCTGGAATTCCGCCGGAAGTTCTTTCCAGAATTTCTCCGGAAGTTTATTTTAAAATTCCTCCGAAAGTTTTTTCTAGAATTCCTCCGGAAGTTCCTTCTTAAATTCCTCCGGAAGTTCCTTTTTGGAAAGCTTTGAAGTTATTTCTGGAATATCTTTGAAAGTTCCTTCTGGAAATTCCTCTTGGAACTCCTCCAAAATTTCTTTCTAGAACTCCTCCGGAAGTTTTTTTTGGAATTCCTGCGGAAGTTGCTTCGGAAAATCTGAAGTTCTTCCTGGAATCCTTCTGGAAGTTCCTCTTGGAATTCCTGGTAGACCAATTGATACGAACTCCAACACAGTTTGAAAATGTTTGACTTCTGGTTTAGTTGAGATGCGAATCATATACACGAGCTCGACGGACGTGTATGGACATGACTGGTCAATGTCAGATGTTGACCTGTTAAACCAATTGTTCCAAACCTCACAATAGTTTGGACAACCTAGAAAATCTGGTTAGGGTATAACTGAAACGAAATTTGTAAGCGTGGTGTCTACGGACATGTATTAACATGAATGTATGATATCATGTTTGTATCGAGCGCAGTTGACCTTGTAGATCGATTGATTCCAGAACATTTTGGGTAGTTCATAACATCTGGTTTGGATATAACAGAGTTGAAAATCACACATATAGGCTCTACGAACTTGTATGGACATGACTGGTTGATGTCAAAGCTATATTGAGCGCATTTGACTTGATAGACTCCAGAGCAGTATGGAGTACTTCGAACATCTGATATTGGTATAACTGAGTTCCAAATAGTATGCATGGGCTTTTCTGACTTGTATAGACATCTTATTGCTGTCAGATTTGTACCGAGCGCAGTTGACCTGGTAGACCAATTGATCCAAACTCCAGAACAGTTTGGAGAACCTGAAACATCTGGTATGGGTATAACTGTGCTGTAAATCATATGCGTGGGCTCTAAGGACTTGTGTGGACATGATTAGTCGATTTCCGATAGCTATCGAGCTCAGTTGACATTGATCCAAACTCCTAAACAGTTTGGAGATCCTAGAACATCTGGGCAAAACTGAGTAGAATATCATTCCCCTGGCCTCTACTGACCTACATGGACATGACGGGTTTCCATTGGTGCGGGTTTCCGTAGTTTTTATCGTCAACATTTGCATATCATCTTTCATTACTATAGAGGTAATTTTGGAGTCGCTAGGGATGTACAGAAGAAACATTTTGTTGACACATAGTATAGTCAATGCTAGAATAGTGTTATAAAACATTTTTTGAACCTGTAAGTTCCGGCTGAAGAATGTCATGTAAATCGAAATTAATATATTTTGAATAAAAAAACATCCTTACTCACGCCCCTCTAGGGACAAATTGAGCATCCCTAGAAACATATCTCACCAGCATGAAGAAACTAGATGAGATAGGTAAGACATCCGTAAAAGAATTGTGAAAATCGGTCGAAAGACGCTTGAGATACAGCTGTTTGAAAATTTAGTTCCCACGATTTTCTGATCACTGTATTCAGCGTGTTAATGCTTATGTTTGCTTCAAGAATGCTATGAAGAAAAATGCTATTTGCGCATATTTGCGCAACACAATCATCGTATCCCCGAAAAGCTGAATAAATAAGCTTTGAAATAAGCTCGATTTGGCATGCGTGCGATTGCGTGCTCATAGTTAAAAATCAGGTTGAACAACATCATGTCTTCGCCATACATGTTACAAGCAATTTTAAAAAACATCTTTGATTTACCATTGGATCGACATGATGCACCCCGTGCAATTTTCATCCAATCTTCGTGAAATTTTGAGGAAAGACATTTCAAACATTATGAAAAATTATAAAAATACTTTCGAAGCTGTACGCTCAACTCAATTTTCTTCACTTTTTTCCGCCTTGGCATCACTGTGCGATGGCGCACTGGAACAAATTTATTTTCTTACCCGTTTTCACCAGAAATTAGAACGCGTAGACAAAATTGCAAGCACGCGAACGAATTCTGAGCATCCAATTTCCAACAATTAAACATTATTTTTCATCCATGTCCGTGATGTTGATTTTTATTTCATTCTTCCATTTTTACGATTATCCTTTTTCTAGAATATAATAACAAACAGCTTCACGGAAAAGACATTCGCTTTTTTGGCAGCAGTTTTATGGAACTCTTATGAATAACTTGCTTTGAGGACGATCTTAAGAGAGTCATGTAGATTTTAGTTTTATTGCTAGTCTTGAAAATTTGCTCTCCAGAACTGCTACTCTAGATAAAACTCAAAATGTTACTTGGGTTCTTTACTTTCGTTCTCTTTAAATTATTATAGAACTTAACTAAAGTTTACTTCGGATTTCTTGGCAAGTATTTAAAGACAATAGCTTTGTCTAGCATGCTGAAGTGAAAATGTAGCGTTATAAAACGTAAAATGTTACTTGGGGACCTACTCTCAAAGCAATCTAGATTTGTAGTTCACGACCACGTTTTGGCCCTCCTTAGTTTAGCGGTAAGATGCACGGCTATAAAGCAAGACCATGCTGAGGATGGCTGAGTTTGATTCCTGGTGCCGGTATAGGCAATTTTCGGTTTGGAAATTGTCTCGACTTGGCATAAAAGTATCATCGTATACGAATGCAAAAATGGTAATTTGGCTCAGAAACTTCACGGTTAATAACTGTGGAAATGCAATGAACACTAAGCAGCGAGGTGGCAGCGTCCCATTTATGGATGTTATGCCAATAAGAAGAAAGAGGAAGAAGACCACATTTGTATACATCGACTGGTGACTGGCGATAGTTGATTGATTGAGAAAAATCCAAGATTTTGTGATCACAAAATAATAAGGTTCATCGCTTCCTTAGCGTTGAAGTCACTTGAGTCACTTTAGATTTTTCGCCCGGATATTTTTCACTAATTGATTTATTAGAAACTAGAAAAATTGTATCGGAGTTTTCCAGTGGGGTTTATCTGTAAAAAGAGCAAGAGGAAATAGTAGAACAGAATATATGAGCCTAGAAAATACAGTAATAAATGTGAATGAATGCATTGCATGTGAAGAATGCGCAGCGTAAATAATTGCAAATTCAACGACATCTACAGAAGTACCTAACTGTGAATAAGAGTAAGCAGTTAATATTCCACCAAACAGCAATAATTTAACGGGTTTTAATAAAACATTATCTTAAGAGATTGTTTAGTAGAATGTTACAAGCTTCATGACAGGAGCATTTTGTACATTTAATGAATTTGAATTTAAAATAACAACAAGTTCCATTATATCACATGTAAATGAAAATTAAAATAAAGTTGTATTTTACCGTTTATTTTGTATTGACGACACCGTAAAATGGATACGACAGTTTTTTCTCACGCAGTTGCGATTGGTACGGTGAGAAGAGAACTGATCTAACACTTTTATCGCGCCGACATAATTGGTCGCGTCAATAACACACATGAACGTATCCACGAAGCAAAAAATGATTCGTTGCTGTTCCCGTTGGATGATTGCATATAATTTATTTAATTAGCTTATTTGACTATTATATCAAAGGAGAAAGCATATCTTGAACTCGGGAAACTATGAATAGTAATGAAAGTGAGATGATATATTGGTTATGTCTTTAAATTTCCGATAATTGTTAACACTTTCTAAGCATTGTGTTGTTACCACTTTTGCTCATTCAGTGGAGAATTAGTGTCATGTCCATTAATCACCATATCAATAGCTTAGTTGTATAATGGAGCATCTTCATTAAACAGATACATACATCGGAAAAGATAACGTACGCCAATCTTCAAATGGCGATTTTCAAGCCTGGCCTAATTCGTCTAGCTTTCGGTATTAAACTTCTAAAAAATATGCATGGATCGTCACGCTTCCCAAGACCTATATCCCCCACCCCTCTCTTCCCTCTGTAGCATGGCGTATTTCATGGATCACATTATTGAAGATTACCACCCGTTTTAAAGATGATAGAAAATCATTCACATATCTGTGATTTTGCATTTCTCGTAATTTACTCAAGATGTCAATCTTTGTAGTTCGGTATCAGGTATCAGAACGTCGGCTCCAGGGGCACGTTCACCTCAATTCGGGAGATTTGTACCATCGCCTTCACAGCCTTTCTCATCACGCACCTGACGGGAAAGGAAGTGAATAAAAAGGAAAGGAATATGGATGGGAGAAAATGGGAAGTTTGGGAAAGGGACACGTACAAAAGCTCATAGCTCCTTACCACAACGGGTTATGAACAACAGAATACTTTGAAGGTTCAGGTTTCTGTAGTCAATTTCACTTAGTAAGTGTTTACCAAATATTTGGAAACGCAGTTGTGCATAAACTAGGCAGTTACATATCAGATGATAAGAAGTTCAATAATCGGATTCACAACCATCACAGACAAAAGACTCAACACGTTGAATATTTGCCATGTGATAGTTGAGTCGGCAGTGACCTTGGCAAGGCCTTGACTAAAACACTGCAATTCTATTTAGACAGATTAGCTAAATAGTTTGCTACTACCGGAGATGGCTCTCGGATATACAATTTTGTTTGTCGACATGAATCCAAACTACTGCAATAACGGTTGTGCTGAGTGGAAGCCCAAGAGCTAATCAAACGGTCCACCCAACACTTAGATATTGGAATAGCTGGCTCAGGACCAAAAAAGTCTTGTGATGCTCCAGTGCGAGCTAACTCATCAGCCAATTCGTTTCTAGTTATGGAAGAATGGGCAGGTACCCATATTAACTGAATTCAGTTCCTCAATTTGAGTTCGACATGCGATTACTAACTTCTACCTTGGCCGAAGTGAGGGCTTTGATAGCTGCTTGGCTATCTGAACAGAAGTATATTACTTTGCCCATTATGTGTTTCTACAGTGCGAATTGCAAATATTTCCGCTTGAAGGACAGTGCAGTGTCTACCCAGTGAGTGGGACTGTTCCAATCTTAGCTCACTGCTCCAATCTTAGAGTAGACACCTGCACCCGCTCTACCTTCGAAGAGGGAGCCGTCAGTGTAACAAACAATGGTGTCCAACATACTTCTCTCCAAATAGCCAGATGTCCACTCAGCCCGCGAGGGAAATTGTGTTGAAAATGTCCTATAAGGAAAACTACTAGCGAGTGTGAGATTACTTGGAGCGAGGACAGTTCTGTCCCATGAGTTGTAATAACGAAGTGTGTGTAGAACTGCGGTTTACAGGAACCCATAATCGGCAAGTACAAGAAAGTGCTTCTTGTTTGAGATGTATCTGTAGTGGGACTACGTCGAAGAGAACCTCGAGAGCAGCCGTGGGAGTCGAAGAGAACGCACCAGTCATTGCCATTAGGCACATCCTTTGAAGATGGCCTAATTTAGACTGAATTGTCCTCACTTCACCCTTTTGCCACCACACAAGACATCCATAAGCCAAAATTGGTCGTACAACTGTTGTGTAAATCCATTTTATATATTTGGGTTTAAGACCCCAAGTTTTACCAAAAGTTCGTCGGCATTGGCCGAAAGCCATACACGCCTTTTTGGACTCTGAACTTAATGTTAGGTGTCCAGGAGAGCTTGGAATCAAGAATTAGTCCCACATACATTACCTGATCCGTTACATTGATTTCAGAGTCAAAAAGATGTAATGGGCGAATACCATTACGATTACGTTTTTCCGTGAAAAGTACAATAGATGTTTATTTTTATATTCGGATTAACCGAAAGGCCATATTGGCGACACCAACTTCCGAATTCCTGAAGAGCGTTTTGCATCAGGTCGAATAGAGTAGTAATACACAAACCGACTATCAATATTAGATAGTCGTCGGCAAATCCATAGTTAGGAAAACCACTATTATTGAGTTATCTCAATAGCGTATCTGCAACGAGGTTCCACGAAAGTGGAGATAATACTCCCCCTTGGGGGCAGCCACATACACTTAATTTCCTAATCGCTGCTTGACGTAGTGTCGAGTAGAGATGTCGGTTTTTAAGCATCTGGTAAATCCATTTGATTATTATATTAGGTAGTCCATGACAACGTGCGGCTTCCAATATTGCATCGAAAGACACGAACAGTCATCACGAATGTGATAATCGATAATACGTTCTAAGCATTTCAGAAGAAATGAGGTCAGACTTATGGGTCTCAAACTTTTTGCTTCTTCATACGACATCCTCCTTTAGGGATAAACTTTACAGTGACATCCCGCCAGGATATGGGAATATACCCAGTAGCAAAACTTCATACTAAAAGTTTTTTTCAAAACATGTTTAATATGCTCAAAACTCCTCTGAAGAAGAACGGGATAGATCCCATCTTCCCCTGGAGATTTGTAAGGATCAAAACTATTAAGAGCCCATTGAATCGATTCAGTAGTTATGATTCTGCGAGCCTGAGCCCAAGACCCGTAGCTACATGAAAAGTCATCAGGAACATCCGGAGATGCTATATCTACACATCCAGGGAAGTGTGTATCAAATAAGTGCTCTAACACTTCTTCGTCAGAAGAAGTGTAGTCGCCATTTGGCATGCGAATTTCGCCAACTTGGAAATCCTTGGATCTCGCAAGAATTTTATTCAATCGACTGGCTTCACTCAAATTGGACACATTTGCACAAAGGTTTTTCCAGCCGGATCGTTCAGCAGATCGTAGAGCCTTCTTGTATGCTTGGCGAGTCAACTTGAAAGAACCCGTCCCTGCTGAATGGTGCCACCCGTTTTAAAGATGATAAAAATCATTCACATATCTGTGATTTTGCATTTCTCGTAATTTACTCAAGATATCAATCTTTGTAGTTCGGTACCCACATGGAGAAGAATAACTACAACGGTCAATATTTTCGTCATGAAGGAAATTAATTTAGTTCCTTGCCGAACACAACTTCTGAATACAGTAAGATGCATGAATGTACTATTACACCTAAAATTTTAATCATTTGTTTGAGAAACTGCATATATCAATTTCAGACAATTTCGAGAAAACAACAAAAAACTACTTGTAATAAGACGAGTTTGTACAATTCCATTTAATTCCACTGGAATTAAATGGAATTGTACAAACTCGTATTATGACAAGTAAATACATTCCACTAAAAGCTTAAAATAATTTTCGTAACAAAAAACTGTTTTTTAACAAATTGGCACCGTTCTTTCGATTTCTTCGATACAGATCAGTATTTTTTGGCAAAAATACACCCTGGTGTACTTCTAGTGCGAAAAAGCGCGCAGAACTCCATAATTGGTCTTTAAAATACGTGCACGTATATCGTTTCTTAAACAAACGAAACGACCGCTAGAATTACGAGCGCATGTTCATTTATAATATTGGCCGTCCAGAAACCACGTGGTCATATATGGGGGGAGGGGGGGTTTGGAAAATGACCACGATAAGCCACATGGGGAGGGGGTGTTGCTCTCGAACCACGTGGTTTTTTTTTAACACGAAAATTTTTGGTAAATAACAATAGCGGTGTAAAAAATACAAATTATCAAAATTTAATGATTTAATCATTAAACCCAAAGCGCATCTTAGGGCCGATGCCCACGTTGCGTCTTTTCAACTCAGTGTTAAAATGAATTTAGCATTAAGCATCGAGAAAACCCGGTAACGCAGCGTCGGTCGCAACGCCGATGCATATCTGAGTTATTTGGCCAACTTAGCTTTAGATCCTATTTCCATAAAAAAAAATAAACGAAAAAGCAGGTTGCGTTTCAGTCTCAATTTTCACCAAAAAAAAATTGGGAAAGAAAAATGAAAAAATATTTTCTAAAAATTCCGCCGCAGATGGTTTTTGGCATCACGCCGCCGACACTTTTGCATCAGCGGACTACAGCTACAATTTTGAAAACTGTTCATGTTTTTACAATAATTCAAGAAAAATCTTCAAAAGAATGTCTTGTGGATATTCAGGAAAAATCCAGTAAAAAAATTTCCTGTAAAAACTATGACCTTACTTCATACAATCCTGATAAAGTGCTAGCATTCAGAATGTTTTTTGAACAATTCTCTCTGGAAAATTTTGCTACAAATTGGTCATGAAAAAAAAACCAAATATCGCCAGTTTAAATGCCGAAAAAATTCCATGTGAATTCTGTCTGAAAATTCAAAACAGTCTCGTGGGAAATACATATAATTTTTGGTGGAAAAAAATGTTCATATTTTCATATTTTTTTACATTCTAATGAATTTCTTCGACAAGTTCTTCCGAATCTTCACCAGAAATTCTATTTCATTTCCAAAATAAGTTTTCGAGCATTTTAGGGAGTGCACTTCAAAATGTTTAGTCTCCAGTTAGCCTTACGAGCAAAGGCATAGGATTGCCAATCCGGAGATGACGAGTTCGATTCTCGTTCCTGTCTAGGATGTTTTCGGGTGTCAAACATTGTCGACACCCTAGGTATAATGTATCCTTCGTACTTGCTACACAAGATATATAATCGTACAATTGCTGGCATTTAAAACTTTCAATTTATAACTGAGGAAATGCTAATAGAATAGTTGAAAAGCAGACCAACTTCCAGTTGGAATATGGAGCCATAGAAGAAGAAGAAGAAGACTTCTAAATTTTTCAAGAAAAAATCTTCTGAATTTTCATGAGAAATTAAATAGCCAATGCCACATGAAACACTTTGATATTACCGTTGATTTTTTGTTTTTGGATTTTTGTTTTCAAATTTGGAATTTTGAAATGAAATTTTTTACGCTCTTTGTGAGTTCTATCACATTTTTTAAATTTTCCAAATATTTTTTTTATTCGAGGCATTATTTAGAATTTCCACGGAAGAGTCTATGGATTATCTTCAAAAAATACTTTGGATTTTCAAAGAATAAATCTTTAGAATTCTCAAGGTTCGTGTTTTTTTTAATTTGCACCATAAATTCTTCCAAAATTTCATGGGAAATTCATTCTTCTTCGGAAAGTCATTATGATTTCTTTGTAGGTTCAGCTAAACATTGCTTTAAATCTTTACCATGCAAAGAAGCACAAGAAATGATTTAAAAATTTTAAGGAATTTTCACATCAGAAAATCTTTCAAATTTTGATTTAATTTTCTAAGGAATTCCTATTGGAATTGCTTCTAAAGTACAACCTTCACAAGTACTACAAAAGTGCAATTTTTTTCGTTATTTCCACTTGTAAAAACATCGAAATATCCTCGGGAAATTCATTATTGGTGTTTTAGATGAACTTTTTTTCGATTTTCTACTGGAAAATCTTAGGAATTTCCATCGGAAATATTTTGGTATACTCCAAATAATTTCTTTTGGAAATTAAAAAAACTGCTGAAAATTTCTAAGATTTTTTTTTGAAAAACGAAAAAAATTTCCATTGGAAATTTAGAAGAATTTCCTTTGAAGATTCATTAAATTTGCCCAGGATTTTGAAAAAAATCTTTAGAGATTCTGTAAAAAAAGTAAGCTGGATTTTTTTTTTCTAATTTATGCCGGAAGTTCTTCGGAATTTGATGTTTATTGGAATTTTCATGCATTTAGGATCCTTCTACGGATTCTTCTAGTTCTTCAAAATTTCTACCGAACCTTTTTTAGGAACTTTTCCACAGAATTTCGAAAAAAAAATCGTTGAAATACTGAAGATTTTTCCGTGGAGACTCCGAAGAATTTCTTCTAACTATTCTGAAGGGTTTCCCTTGCAACTCCAGAATAATTATTCTTGAAAATTAGGAAGATCTTGGAATTTAAAATTCATCCAAGCAATACATGTAGGCAATTATTTAGGATTAAGAAGCCTAGTTCTTATGATATTGAATAATTAGGCTAATTGATCGAAAAAATTTAATAATGCACCTAATTAGAACATGCATTTTTAAATTTTTCGATCAATAATGCACAAAATTCTAGTAGTGCGTATGAAAAAGGTTATGACATAGAGAAGTTTGCATTTAAAAAATCAACATGAAATTCTAAATAAAATGCTTTTAAATTCATAAAAGGGTCTTAGAACTAAGAAGAGTCCGGCGATATGAAAAAAAAGTGGCAGTGTTCCAGAAAAAAACACTCCAATTCCTAAAACAATCTAGGGTAATAAATAGTGTTATAATAACGATTTAAATTGAATTTCAAAACAAATCTCAACCCTTTCAGGACGGATGGGTCATATATGCCCAGCGTTTTAGATTGTCTATAAAATCACAAAAGAGAGGCCACCATTTTCTTCAGCAAAATTATTCATCTAGATATTGGCTTTACAGAAAACTCAGATATCCGAAACTTTGGGAAGACTACGATTTTAAGAGCATGCAAATGAAGTTGAAATGTTTGAATCATTCTGAACACTCAGATAAGATGGGTCATCCTGAACGTTAAGCCAGTGATTGCTCTCAAGTTCAGCCCACGACTTCTCGGGTGATCAATCATGACATTTGTAATGTCCTCATCATCGGTATGTACCCAATCCGATGAAATAAGCATATGATCCTAATTTCCATTAACATGAGATCTAAGAGACAAGGTACCCAAAATTATCTTGAGTCAACATCAAGCTGCACAATGACTATGCCTTTTTTTGTAGGGCCTTAGAAGCACTGGGTTCACGGACTTGAATGATTAAGTAGTTCAAACATTACGACTTCCAGGACGTTTTTAAAAACCTAAAAGTTTTGTATAACCTAAGTCGAGTCAAGTACGAAACACTGAAGACGACCTTACTGTTGGGGTCGAAATACGTATCTGTCAAGGTACAATCAAGTGGTGGAATTAAATGGGAAGGTACAAACTCGTCTTATGACAAGTAAAGACATTCCATTAAAAAGCTCAACATAATTTTTTAACTAAAAAGTCTGTAGTAGCTTGTACAAATAACAATTGCCATATCAACCCAATGGACCTAATGGGATATTATATCATACATCATTCATAATTTGGTTAATTGGATAAATCGAATGATCCGAACTCCAAAATGATAATTGATCTATAATACATTCATTCTTCTATGAGTCCACCATTGACTGAAGCATATTCGAGATATGGAATAGAAGTTCCTTGGGAAATTATTCGAAAGACATCAGAGTGAACGAGAAAATATGTTTAGTATGGCATCATTGGATTCCACGAGTCAATATCAAAATAAAATTTCAATGAAGAATTAGAAATTTTGAGAGATGAGCCAGCTCTAGATTATTTATTAGAGAAAAATAGAATCTTCGAAATAATGAAAATTTATAATTTCCATGCTGGGTTTTAGTTTGATTTTGAATCAGTTGAAATTGTCCATCTTCAAAATAGATGGGATTAACCATATGTTTTAGTTACATAGGTTGTTTTTTAAATTTTTGTACTTGAAAAAAAAAACCACGTGGTCAAAGGGGGGGGGGAGGGGGGGTCTGCCAAATGACCACGATAGACCACATGGGGGGGGGGGGGGTTGAAAATCTTCAAAAATATGACCACGTGGTTTCTGGATGGCCCCAATAACTGTTTGTTTTCTGCGCACGTAATAGCGGTACAGTGGTAAAGTTTCACGCATCCAGCACATTATGAACCATAAACATAATCACAAGTGAAGTGATCCGTGCTTCACCAGGTCTTGATCATGATACTGCCAACCATATTCCCGGAATCCGTACCTAACCTATGACGATTGCTGGTTGGAAAATTCAGGAACCGTCAGTTGCAGTCAATTAAAAAGGTGGAATTCGTACAGAACCGATCATAACGGTTACCATTGGAATGGATGTCTGATGTGATTGCCATATGCGTCAAGATTGATTTTCCAACTTCACTCCTTCTCGCTCAGACTAAAGCAATACCGCGTTCCATCAGACATGTGCATCTGTATCCACATTGATTAGGTTATTGTGCTGCAGTAAGGAGCATTGCAGATGTACAGATAGTGACCACAAAACCAACATGATTATAGCTCCAGAGAACATCATGTCATGAAAAGATCTTTTATTGTGGTTCCAATTCCATTTGTTCATCGCAAAACCAAAAATAATATTAATTTCAAAATAATGTCACAGAGCGTTCAATGGCGTTAGAGATTCTTATTGCTGGTACTTTCTGAAACGAAAAATGCTTGATTTCCTTTGGTTCGCATTAGATGAAGTTCGGGTGCAGAAGTCATCTTGGCTGGCGTTGTTGGTTGTCACTCGAGAGAAAATAAGCGAATTTGGAAAATTTAATAAAATTGATGCCATGTGAGGAAAGGCAACTCTCAATTTCAAACCCTCTCTTGTCCGGACTTAGAATCACTACTTTCATTAACACAGTGATTGTAATAACTTGTTTTCCAAAATATGATCGTCGCCCGAACATTTTTTTTTGAATTTTCGAGTATGAATATACATTGGATCTAGGTTTTCCCAAAGCTGGCATAACGCACCATCTTGATATGATCTATACACGTTACGGGATTTTATTTTCAATAATGTTAGCAAACAATACACATAATCACTTCAAGCCGCAATATGTTTTCCAAGTTTGAATAAGCTGTTGCAGCAGCCACATATTCAGTTGCCGCACAGTATCTGAAATCAATCATCTTACGTGGAGTTGTTATCGTTTGCTAATTGCGCCAGTGGTAAGTTCCGCGTTGCTGTGTATTCTATTTCAGTTTCAATCCATTTCCTTTTCTCACCAAGCGCTTTGCCCTAGACTAGGGTTTAGAGCGACTATTATCTAGGTGATGGTCAATGAAGTTTAAAGATGATTGCATAGATCGCCTTAGCTATCGTGTAGCGCACAGCTTGATGGCGCAGTCGTGCAGATAATATTTTCATCAAGTACCATTTGGTAATCGGATTCGGAAAACGATTTCAATATAAAGAACGGTATACTGAACGTAATTTGTAGTCAGGAGTTTCTTTTTCCTAGGGCAACGGTTTGGCAATTAATCTCATAGTTCCTATGTTCATCACATCAAAAACAAAGCGAAGGAAAGGAATTTGATTTGTTTCTTATTTTTGTGACTTTTTGTGATTTTTGGCGGTGAGCACGCATGTTAGCAAAAAGAAGCGACGCGAATGGTGCTGTATTTATTTGTTTTGCGATGAGATGAATATATGTTCAGTGAGAAGGAAAATGGAGCAGTTCCCCTATATTCTAAAAATTATTTGCTGCCTTTTTCATAGGTCGTTTTTATTTTTTTATTGCACAATTCGGCACCAACATTTCAAAAGGGAGTAAATCCTTTTGTAAACAGAAGCTTCTTACGTCGCTGGTGGGCTAATTTGTGCTCACCCACGTAATCCAACACAATTAAATGAAAGAATAGGATTCGATGCTTCCATCAGTGGTATTGGATTGCGTGGGTGGGCTGAAATTAACCCACCAGCGACGTGAGAAGCTTTTGTTTACAAAAGCAGTTACGCCCTTTTGAAATGTTGGTACCGAATTATGTTATTTGAATGGATATTCGGATTGGATTTTCAATCTATTTAATTTTAACATCTGAACAACATTTTGTTCTAACTTCTATTGCATTCATCTTACCGTAATGACAAATATCGTTTGGTAAGTTCGGTTCGGTTTGGTTGAACTCTGAAAAAATAAATTACTGGGTTCTTGTCGGTTCCAGGTTTTCAAATATTCATTCTATAGTGTCAAGAAGATTAAATTCGTGTTTGGAAAATATGAAACCCAACCATTTAAATTGTCTGATAAGCGTAATTAGAAATCATTCATGATGTAATAGGCCAGCGGAATCAGAAAGAATAAAATTACTCATAAAGCGATACTAGAAAAATTATACAAACGAATGCAAATGACATTTTACAACCACTGATTCAGTCTTTTTGTTCCTCGCACTTTTTTATTACCTGTTCTTTTTTTGTCTCCTGTTTTTTTCTTCTACATTCTTTTATGTCCTTCTAATTTCCTTTTCTGTGTTTTTCTTCTTCTTCTCCTTCTTTTTTTATTGTATCTGATTTTTTCTTCCAACTCCGAACTTGAACTTCTCAAGTATCGTTTTTATATTCTTACTTCTCATTGTAAGAAATAAAAAGTGAAATTGAGAAATGAAAAGTAAGATGCCGACTAAATACTGACTCAAATACGTTTACCGAAGGTATGCCGCTTAAAGCATGCTCAAAGTGGGTAATAATCCATTGCCAAAGAGCCATACCAAGCATGGGACAGAAACATGGCGCGTTGATAAGGTCAATAAAAGTGAAATAACAGGCATCTTATGTTCCGCCAGAAATTTGAAACCCATGTCATTACAACTTATTTACAATTATATACTGTATTATAGTAATAAGACGTCCAGATCGGAAGTAAAACGATTACTTCGACACGGTGAGCACGCAACTTCTCCGCCACTATAGAGACACGGCTAATTGAAAATTATAAACGATTCCATCCAAATACGAATCGTGATAATATTGAGGTCACTGAGTCTTTCGACTAGCATCTAGTAGAAAGACCAAGCCTAAAAATGGGCAATCCGCGCAATCGACCACCAACTGGAACCCATTCGCGGACAACTACGACTGATGACTGAGAACGTAAAATGAAGGTAGGCGACCAACCTATTCTGCCTTAGATGAAAAAACAATACAAAATCGTGAAAATCATTTGTCCAACACGCGCCTCACTCAACGATTCGTTATGGCTGTACATTCTGAATGTGTTTCAATTTGGTGCACGTCGTCACGACCGAAATTGAGATGCGATACGGAGGCGCGCGAGCACCGAAGCTGAATTTCACCATATCTAAAAGAAGTGGACTCCCCCATGCGCTGTCATTAATCTAGTTGTTAGCTTTGGGGTTGACCCTGGGAGCTACCGATTTCGAATGACTAATCAGTTGTCATCTTCATAAATGGGCTTTGTCAAGGGAGCTTTGCAGCATTTTATGTATGCTGAATTAGATTTGCGGAATGCGCTATTTGCTTAATATTGTTAAATAGGTCATTTTAACACCCAGGTCAATTGAAAAAAAAACTGGTTCAGCAATGTTTAAATATGGTATACATATAATATCATAAATATATCATAAGTATGCGAGTAAAGGGGGCCTCCTTAGCGGTAAGATGCGCGGCTTTAAAGCAAGATCATGCTGAGGGTGGCTGGGTTCTATTCCCAGTGCCGGTCTAGGCAATTTGCGGTTTGGAAATTGTCTCGACTTCCCTGGGCATAAAAGTATCATCGTGCTATCCTCTTCTTCTTCTTTTTCTTCTTGTTCAATGGCTCTACATTCCAACTGGAACTTGGCCGGCTTTCCAACCTAGTATTATATTAGCATTTCCTCAGTTATTAATTGAAAGCTTTTCTATGCCCGCCATTGCATGATTATGTATCTTGTTTGGCAAGTACAATGGATACACTATGCCCAGGGTGTCGAGAATGTTTCCAACCCGAAAACATCCTAGACCGGACCGAGAATCGAACTCGTCATCTCCGGATTGGCAATCCTACACCTTTGCTCGCAAGGCTACTGGAGAGTCCGCAAGGCTACTGCTACCCTCATGATATACGAATGCAAAAATGGTAACTTGGCTTAGAAACCTCGCGATTAATAACTGTGGAAATGCTGAATGAACACTAAGCATCGAGGCAGCAATGTCTCAGTGGGGGATGTAATGCCAATAAAAAAAAGATGAAGATGCGAGTAAATTTAAGTGCATAATCTTGAATACTATCTTACAACACGTCAACTAGGAACGATAGGAATTGTACAATATTGTACAATCCGTTGCCAATAATGATCTAAAACTTTGGATTTAGAGGGAGGAGTTTAGTGTTGAACTGTTTTAAGCGGGAAAGATGTTTTGATTAGAGCATTATTAAGTGGAATGTTTTCATAAGACGAGTTTTTGTTATCTTTATTAGATTGACATTCAGCTCGTTGCGAACTTGTCTTTAAAAGACGAATTAGTACTATTTCCAGTGGCGTTTCCCTAATCTCAATCTAGCTGTGCATTCGATTTTAATTTACGAAATAAGAAATTGGTGTGCGGAAATGTATAGAATAGCTAAATTTTGAAAAACGACATTTAACATTTTTCGTATCAGTGCACACTGCACAGGTAAAAAGTGAGGTTACGCGACGCCACTGACTATCTCATCTAATTCTACAACTTGGATTGTAACTTTACAGTGCCGTATTTTGACGTCAACAGTAAGACCGCCAAGTCAAGTACGAGACACTGAAAGCGGGCTTCCTGTTGGAATCGAAATACGTATATGTAAAGCTACAATCAAGTGGTGGAATTAAATGACGTAGTGCCAAGGATAGTAGTAACTTTACTTATGATAAGAAAAGATATTTTGTCAATATCATTCAAGTTTCTGTGTACCGTTTTCCATGCGACAGTTATGAAAGCATAGTAGCGAAGCGTTCAGTTGTTAACCTGAAAAGAGAAAAAAAAAAGAAATGTTACTTGATTTAAAAAAAAAACTTAAAATAATAAGTACCTAAACAAACAAAAAAGTAATAGTGAAACATAACAGAAAGCAAACGTCATAGATACAATAAATTTATTTAGGTATCAAAATTGCAAACATCGGAAACACTTCCAAGGAATCCAGAATTTATGATCAGGATAAGGTATGTAGAATTGAACACTTGGAAGACTTGACAATAAAAGGATGTTTCTCAACCTTTGCGCTACATCCCGATAGTGAATATCTATTATTGAATTGTAATGATAATAAACCAAGATAAAATTTACAAAACGACTTATCTGCTTTTGTAAACAAAGATTCAATCGTCGATTTAACGAATCTGACGCCAACCAACGCCATCAACAGGTAGCCGAAACCTTCACCTACCCCGGAGATGAGCCAGCCTCGAAACAACAACATTTCTAGGCAATATGTTTTCATGCATTCCTCAGTTATCATAATGATGACAGGTTTACATCAATTTATTATGTCGATGATCTAAAGTGTGTTTTATAAAAATTAAAAGCAATCTGCAAACAAAATATGCTGTTATGCTATGAATGCTCATAAAAATAATTTAATTGAATACTCATTTTGTTATCAAATTAAAAATACTATGATATCAAATTTAGTAATCATGTTGATTTCATTGATAGCAAAATTTGTTTTCAGTATGATTTTACAGTGTAAAAACATGCTTTCATTTCTGCTGTGTTAAACGTTAATCCATACAAAACGAGATCAATTGAAGTAATCAAATAATTTACATAATGACAGCTAATTTTGATTTCAATTTTATTTCAAATTTTGCTCGGGCAGCTTGTCCATATAAGTTCTTAGTTCTAGGGTCTCCAAAGTGTCCCTTAGTTAAGTTCAACAGGTCTAACACGTCAACTACGCCTAATATCATACCGATAGCAACCCAGCGTTTCCATGTACAGGGGATGGACAAAATAATTAGGACAGGCAAATTTTTGGTAAAATTAGATGTGTTGTAACTATCTTAGTTATCATCCGATTTCGATAATTCAGGCATGCCCGAACTAGAAAATTAATGCAGTTTGACGGTATGTCCATGGAACCGACTATGGCCAACGAATTTCGGAGATATTCTGGGTTTTTCGGAGGTAGGTTCAAAACCGTAAACTTGAGGTGGATATTAGGAGAAGTTGTGGTTAAAAATTGAATAATATTAGTAACCACAAATGAAGCAGGGCTCTTGCTGATTAGAACCATATATTGAGATTTGGAATCGGACCAGAATCAAGTGAGATATGGCCATTTCTTTAAAATCGGCTCCGATCGATACTTATCAAAGGGGTCAGGCCACAATTTCATTTGAATCTCGCTTTTTGATGGATGGTCCACTATGATTTTATTGTAGAAGGCCTCTAATGTGTCAAGAATGAAAAACCAATTGAATAAACGGATCCTGGAGTCGCTGGGATGTCCCCGGGGAATCTGTGAATGGGGACATTTAAATTTTAGCACCAAAATCATTCATTCGACGGCTCTTTTTTCATGGTTTTCGATCGGGAAGCGAAGTATGAATATAAAATGGTCCATTGACGGAACTGACCGCTTCCAGGATCAACGGATTGGCCCCGGGGAACCTATTGAAGGGGACATTTTAGTTTTACCACCAAAACCAGTCGTTCGACGGCTCTTTTTTCATGGTTTTCGATCAGGAAGCGAAGTATGAATATAAAATGGTCCATTGTCGACTCTGACCGCTTTCAGGATCTACGGATTGGCCCCGGGGAACCTGTGGAAGGGGACATTATATTTTCAACACCAAAACCAGTCATTCGAAGGCATTTTTTCATGGTTTTCGATCAGGAAGCGAAGTATGAATATAAAATGGTCCATTGACAGCTCTGACCACTTCCAGGATCTACGGATTGGCCCCGGTGAACCTGTTGAAGGGGACATTTTAATTTTACCACCAAAACCAGTCATTCGACGGCTCTTTATTCATGGTTTTCGATCAGGAAGCGAAGTATGAATATAAAATGGTCCATTGACGGATCTGACCGCTTCCAGGACCCAAGGATTACCCCCGGGGAACCTGTGGAAGGGAACATACAAGTTTTAGCACCAAAACCAGTCATTTGACGGCTCTTTTTTCGGTTTTGACGGTTTTCGATCAGTATAAATATAAAAGATCAAAGTATAAATATAAAAGGACCATTGACAGCTTTGACCGCTTCCTGGACCTACTGGTTGCCCCCGAGGAACCTGTGGAAGGGGACATTTTAGTTTTTACACCAAAATCAATCATTCGACAGCTCTTCTTTAATATAAGCAAAGTATGAATAGAAAATTGACCATTGATGACTCTGACCGCTCTCAGGACCTACAGATTCCCCCCGGAAAACCAGTGGAAAGGAACATTTAAGTTGCAGCACTAAAACCAATAACTCGATGGATTTTTTTCGTGATTTTTTATCAGAAAGCGAAGTATGAGTATAAATTGGACCGTTAATAGATCTGACCGCTTCCATGACTTACGGATTGCCCCCGGGAACTGTGGAAGGGGACATTTTAGTTTTAGCACAAAAATCACCTACGGATAGCTCACGGGGAACCTGCCTACTTAATACTTCGCTTCCTGATCCAAAGCTATGAAAACAGAGCCGTTGTATGACTAGTTTTGGTGCTGCAACTAAAATGTCCCTTCCTAAGGTTTCCTGGGCCAATCTGTAGGTCTAGAAAGCGGTCAGAGCCCTCAAAGGTCCCTTTTATATTCATTTCTCGATTACTAATCGAAACCACTAGAAAAGAGCCGTCGAATGACTGGTTTTGATGCTTAAAATAAAATGTCCCCTTACACAGATTCTCCAGGAGCAATCCGTGGGTTGTGGATTCATACTTCACTTCCTCATAGAAAATCGAATGACTGGTTTTAGTGCTACAACTAAAATGTCCTCATACACAGGTTCCTCGGGGGCAATCAGTAGGTCCTGGAAGCGGTCAGAGCCGTAAATGGTCATTTTTAATTCATATTTCGCTTCCTGGTCGAAATCCATGAAAAAGAGCATTCGAATGACTGTGTTTGATGCTAAAACTAAATGTCCCTTCCACAGGTTCCCTGGGCCAATCCGTAGATCCTGGAAGCGGTCAGAGCCGTCAATGGACCATTTTATATTCGTGCTTCGCTCCCTGATCGAAAATCAGGAAAAAGAGCCGTCGAATGACTGGTTTTGGTGCTAAAACTAAAATGTCCCCTTCCACAGGTTCCCCGGGGCCAATCCGTAGATCCTGGAAGCGGTCAGAGCCGTCAATGAACCATTTTATATTCATGCTTCGCTTCCTGATCGAAAACCACGAAAAAAGAGCCGTCGAACGACTGGTTTTGGTGCTAAAACTAAAATGCCCCCTTCCACATGTTCCCCGGGGCCAATCCGTAGGTTCTGGAAGCGGTCAGAACCGTCAATTCACCACTTTATATTCATACTTCGCTTCCTGATCGAAAACCATGAAAAAAGAACCGTCGAATGACTGGTTTTGGTGGTAAAACAAAAATGTCCCCTTCCACAGATTCCCCTGGTCCAATCCGTAGATCCTTGAAGCGGTCAGAGCCGTCAATGGATCATTTTATATTCATACTTCGCTTACTGATCGAAAACCATGAAAAAAGAGCCGTCGAACGACTGGTTTTGGTGGTAAAACTAAAATGTCCCCTTCCACAGGTTCCTCGGGGCCAATCCGTAGGTCCTGGAAGCGGTCAGAATCGTAAATTGACCATTTTATATTCATACTTTGCTTCCTGATCGAAAACCATGAAAAAAGAGCCGTCGAATGACTGATTTTGGTGCAAAAATTTAAATGTCCCCATTCACAGATTCCCCGGGGACATCCCAGCGACTCCAGGATCCGTTTATTCAATTGGTTTTTCATTCTTGACACATTAGAGGCCTTCTAGAATAAAATCATAGTGAACTATCTATCAAAAAGCGAGATTCAAAAGAAGTTGTGGCCTGTCTCCTTTGATAAGTATCGATAGGAACCGATTTTAAATAAATGGCCATATCTCACTTGATTCTGGTCTGATTCCAAATCTCAATATATGGTTCCAATCAGCAAGAGCCCTACTTCATTAGTGGTTACTAATACTTATCTGACCGCTTCCAGGACCCAAGGATTGCCCCCGGGGAACCTGTGGAAGGGAACATATAAGTTTTAGCACTAAAATCAGTTATTCGACGGCTCTTTTTATAGGTTTTCGATCAGGAAGCAAAGTATAAATATAAAAGGACCATTGACAGGTTTGACCGCTTCTAGGACCTACTGGTTGCCCCCGGAGGACCTGTGGAGGAGGACAATTTAATTTTTACACCAAAATCAATCATTCGACAGCTCTTCTTTAATATAAGCAAAGTATTAATATAAAATTGACCATTGATGACTCTGACCGCTCTCAGGTACTACAGATTCCTCCCGGAAAACCAGTGGAAAGGAACATTTAAGTTAAAGCACCAAAACCAATATCTCGACGGCTTTTTTTCGTGATTTTTGATCAGAAAGCGAAGTATGAGTATAAATTGGACCATTAATAGATCTGACCGCTTCCAGGATTTACGGATTGCCCACGGGGAACTGTGGAAGGTGACATTTTAGTTTTAGCACAAAAACCAATCATTGGACGGCTCTTTTTTCATGGATTTAAATCAGAAGGTATGAACAAGAAATGGACCATTGACGCCTCTGACAGTTTTCTGGACCTACGGATAGCTCACGGGGAACCTGCCTACTTCATACTTCGCTTCCTGATCCAAAGCCATGAAAACAGAGCCGTTGTATGACTAGTTTTGGTGCTAAAACTAAAATGTCCCCTTCCACAGGTTTCCTGGGCCAATCTGTAGGTCCAGAAAGCGGTCAGAGCCCTCAATGGTCCCTTTTATATTCATTTCTCGATTCCTAATCGAAACCACTAGAAAAGAGACGTCGAATGACTGGTTATGATGCTTAAAATAAAATGTCCCCTTACACAGATTCTCCAGGAGCAATCCGTGGGTCTTGGAAGCGGTCAGAGCCGTCAATGGACCATTTTATATTCATACTTCGCTTCCTGATCAAAAATCGAATGACTGGTTTTAGTGCTAAAACTAAAATGTCCTCATTCACAGAATCCTCGAAGGCAATCAGTAGGTCCTGGAAGCGGTCAGAGCCGTCAATGGTCATTTTTAATTCATATTTCGCTTCCTGGTTGAAATCCATGTAAAAAGGGGTTTGATGTTAAAACTAAAATGTCCCCTTCAACAGGTTCCCCGGGGTCCAATCCGTAGGTCCTGGAAGAGGTCAGAGCCAACAATGGGCCATTTTATATTCATACTTTGCTTTATGATAGAAAACCATGAAAAAAGAGCCGTCGAATGACTGGTTTTGGTGCAAAAATTAAATGTCCTCTTCCGACGGAGGCAACCAGTAGATCCTGGAAGCAATCAGAGCCGTCAATGGATCACTTTATATTCATACTTCGCTTCCTGATCCCAAACCATGAAAAAAGAGCCGTCGAATGACTGGTTTTGGTGGTAAAACTAAAATGTTCCCTTCCACAGGTTCCCCGGGGCCAATCTGTTGGTCCTGGAAGCGGTCAGAACCGTAAATTGACCATTTTATATTCATACTTCGCTTCCTGATCGAAAACCATGAAAAAAGAGCCGCCGAACGACTGTTTTTTTTTGTAAAACTAAAATGTCCCCTTCCACAGGTTCCGCGGGGCCAATCCGTAGATCCTGGAAGCGGTCAGAGCCGTCAATGGACCATTTTATATTCATACTTCGCTTCCTGATCGAAAACCATGAAAAAAGAGCCGTCGAATGACTGATTTTGGTGCTAAAACTTGAATGTCCCCATTCACAGGTTCCCCGGGGACATCCCAGCGACTCCAGGATTCGTATATTCAATTGGTTTTTCATTCTGGACACATTATAGGCCTTCTAGAATGAAATCATAGTGGACGATCTATCAAAAAGCGAGATTCAAATGAAGTTGTGGCCTGACCCCTTTGATAAGTATCGATCGGAACCGATTTTAAAGAAATGGCCATATCTCACTTGATTCTGGTCCGATTCCAAATCTCAATATATGGTTCCAATCAGCAAGAGCCCTACTACATTTGTGGTTACTAATATTATTCAATTTTTAACTACAACTTCTCCTAATATCCACCTCAAATTTACGGTTTTGAACCTATCTCCGAAAAACCCGGAGTATCTCCGAAATCCGGTGGCCATAGTCGGTTCCATGGACATACCGTCAAACTGCATTAATTTTCTAGTTCAGGCATGCCTGAATTGTCAAAATCGGATGATAACTAAGATAGTTACAACACATCTAATTTTACCTAAAATTTGCCTATCCTAATTATTTTGTCCATCCCCTGTATTTTGTCCATCCTCTGTATATGCCTAGAGCCCCTGTGAATACTTCACCATTCAAATAGGTCCAATACAGATGTTCTAGGGTCTCCAAATTGTCCGGAAGTTGAGTTCAATTGGTCTACTAGGTCAACTACGCCTGATATCAAATATATAGCAACCCAGCGTGTCCACATATGTCCCTAGAGCTCATGCGAATACATTAAAATAAGTCGTCTTCCAGTTGTCCGGGAGTTGAATTCATTTGATCTACTTGGTCAACTACGTCTGGCATCAAAGTGATAGCAACCCAGCGAGTCCCTAAAGTCCTTGCACGCTGACTCGCCAGGTTGGTATCAGTTTGATACCAGGCGTAGTTGACCTGGTAGACCAATTGAACTCAACTAATTCAGAGACCCTAGAACATCTACGTTGGGTTCATTTGAATGGTGAAGCATTCACAAGTACTTCACTGTCTTATATGGACACGTTGGGTTACTATCGGTTTGATGCCCAGCGTAGATGTCCTGGTAGACCAATTAAACTCAACGCCTGGACAATTTGAAGACCCTAGAACATCTGCGTTAAACTTATTTGAAGCATTCACAAGAACTCTAGGGACTTATATGGATACGCTTGGTTGCTATCGGTTCGATGCCAGGCTTAGTTGACCTGGTAGATCAATTGAACTCAACTCCCGGACAATTTGGAGAACCTGGAACATCTGCGTTCGACTTATTTGAATGGTGAAGCATTCACAAGGGCTCTAAGTACTTATATGAACACGTTGGGTTGCTATCGGTTTGATGTCAGGCGTTGTTGACCTGGTAGATCAATTGAACTCAACTTCCGGACAATTTGGAGATTATAGAACATCTGCGTTGGACTTGTTTGAATGGTGAAGCATTCACAAGGGCTCTAAGGACTTATATGGATACGCTGGGTTGCTATCGGTTTGATACCACGCGTAGTTGACCTGGTAGATCATTTGAACTCAACTCCCGGACAATTTGGAGACCCTAGAACATCTGCGTTGGACTTATTTGACTTCTGAAGCATTCGTATAGGCTATAGGGACTTATATGGACGTGTTGAGTTACTGTAGGTTCATATAAAATTTTCATTTATTTAGAGCAACTTCACCACAATCTTCCAGAGGTATTGGAGGCCTTATGATAGTTCTTGTTACATTATTTGCACAAATCTCATACAATCGAATTATATTGAAGAGCCCTGTTCATACGGGCTGATAAACGAATCATTAAATCGTCAAATATGACCAGTTCTATATATAATTGCCGAAAATTGCACTTTTAGGCCACATAGTTTTCAGAACCATAAAAAGGGGGAGGGTGCGGAGGGGAGAGTTTGCATGTACATGAAAGTATAACTATTCCCCTTGATTCTAGTGAAAATTCTAAATAAAAACCTCTAAAAGCCTCCTAGATAGGGGGAAAGACGGCTTTGGCAGGTTTTGTTCTATTATTGGCAGGGGGGTTTTTGTCGACAGAACTTTATGAAATTTGGCCACAATATTCTTTGATATGCAAAGAATGTTTAGTCTTGGGTCACCAGTTTTTACACATTGAAGATGATGTTAGTCCAAAACATCATCAGTTGGTTCTTTGTGAAATTACAGCTGACCTGGCAATAACGGAGTAGCAATCGTGGACAGTTAATCAGGGGATTGTTTTTATTCGTTTTGACAGACAAGTAAACGGAACGCATTACGCACACCATGGTTTTCGATAGAATCATCTAAAATTAAGATATATTAAATTGAAATATCAATTCCTTTATCATGTACATCACAGAAACTTTAAATTATTATTTGGTACATATGCTGATATCAATGTTTTCATTCAGTAACACTGTGGGTTTCGATCCGTCCACCGCAACTTCGGTTTTGGAATAATCTTATACCTGTTACGTATGCTCAGTATACAATAAAAGCAAACATCTATTGAACCGTGCTAAATTTATTTTGATATATTTCCAACTCCATTAAATAACGTTTGATTCATTCTCCCTTTGTTCATTTTCCCATGCCAAATAATGATTCCACTGTACCAATTTTCAACAAATTCTCTTTTCGTTGCATTATACACATACTGCTGGCCCATATCCACTGAAAGCGAAACCATTTTTGTGGCTTATGTCTCACATAGGAAATCGTGTGGATTACACAGTTATAAAACCTACACCCGTAGGCCAATTATAGAGGCACCGTTACAGAACTTCCGAAAGGTCATCGAGTACGCCCTCGTCTTATACAATCGCGTTCACCTTACTAACCAACTGAACTGCTACTGGCAGGGCATGGGGAATAATGCAATCAAGGGTTAACCAAAAGTCATTTCTTGCATGTTCCGTTCTAGCGGAGGTTCGTCGCTTGCTGAATGGTTCATGCTTAAATCACTTAACATGTGAGCGAGCGAACGTGGCTGAATATAGGGCATTGTGGTTCTTTGTTCTAGTATACCACGTGTATCAAGCGACCCGGCCATGTGAAAATAGGAAAAACTATTTTATTCTTCTCTTTAATACCCACCGTTCCAGCATTATGCCGCACCGGTAGGTGATCCGCGATGATCGATAAAGTGAAAAAAAAACTACCGTAAACAAACAAGTCATGCTTTCTTCGTAGGAAGGGCGAGAAAATTAATTTAAGTACCACTTAATGAGCAATCCAGCTGATGGGATTGTGGACTTATCCTCCGGAACCGCCACATCGAGGCATGGTCGTTTGCGATGTAGGAGACTTTGATGGATAGATGGATGGATGGGTACTTTACGCTAATTGCTATGATACATGATGACCATTCTGAAGTACGTAATAATTGGATGATTTTGTCATTCTGCTTTGAAGTATCGTTTCAGTAGTTTTTAGTGTTATGGATGACGATCGTTGTGCGTCAACTAGAAGGTAATGTATTTATTTAGGTATTCAAAGTCTAAAATAGTTGGGAATATAAGACTGTGTGTACTGCAATGATGGTATAGTAGCTTTTTCTGCCTTGTTGTAGGAGGTATCGGTATTTTTAATACATTTTTTGTTATTGCGAAAAGTCAACGCTACCGTGTGAGACTGAAATCTATCCAGTTCATTAATTGTCTTATTCGAGTGTTTGATACTTATCTAATAAAAAAAAATATAAAAAAAATTAAAAAAATATCCGAATTCACAAAAAAATATACGCATATGTGGTGGGGGTTCAGCGAAACCCCATCAAGTGCCTTTTTGACTTACTTGTGATATTTTATTCCAATAATGAAAAAGGAAATTATTTTTAATAATTTATTCGTACATTTGTTGTTGGATATCCTCAGTTGTAGAGTGGAAGGATATATGATACGATTTGTGATCAATTGGATCTGCTACACGAAAACTTTTTCAAGACACTTCATTCACATGAATTGTTGCTGATACAAAGTTGAAACGCTACACGAACGGAAATGCACAAATATGAGCTACAAAATGTGAACAGATTTTCCAATAATCCTAGGAAAACTATTTAAAGAATTTTATCTTAATTTGTCAGCGTTACATGCTGTGGTAGAGTTGTACAACCTATTTCATATTGTTATAAGATAATATGGTACATTTGAACATAGTCTCCCACAAATATGAATTACGCAACTATTATCTTACATCACAAAGTACTGAAGGTGAATGACTGTCCAACAAAGATCAGCATCTCTCCATGAGCCCAGCACCTATTCTAAGTAAAAACATTCAACGACAATAGCCGGGAAACTGCATTGTCAGCATATTTAATCTCGCAACTCTTGCTATATGGATAAAAACGATCGTGGGATACTTTGTGTACTAACCTTCGCTCTAGTTGCACAACGTCTATTTAACTTTTAAACCTCGTTGGCGCAGGGCAACACAATCGGAGTCTGAACACTTCAATGTTGGCAAATTTATGATCCGACAAACCCACTGCAGAAAGTACAATTGACCACTGCTCCTCACACGATACCCTTAATTTGTGGGGCGTTGGGGCGGAAAATCATTAGATCACACCTTGTTGTGTATTCGATTTATACGCCAATTTCCCTTTCATTTGTTGTATCTATTTTTGTTGTTCAACGATCGTCATGGTGCTTTTTTTTATGCAAACACACGTGATCAACAAGCCCGAAGCTAGTGTTTCAATGCGATTGAAATGGAATGCTTTTCCAATCCGTCGCTCGTCATCGCAAGTAGTAGCGCGGAGGAAAGCGAGAAAAACTGTGAACCGTCTCGTAATGATGTTAGCGAAGACAACGCTGTTACTGGTGTGAAAATTGAAATTTTATACACTTCTACGATTCGCTCGAGTGTGAAATTATGGTGCTTTGTGTTTTCCTTTTCTATTCGTTCGTTGGAGACATTTTTAACTATGTAATAAATTTTCATCTTCAGAAGCACGTGAAGTATTCGCTAAGAAAATTCTATTCAATCTAGCTAGAATAACAATATAGTCGACATTTTTTTGCTAACAGATCACGCGAAGAGAGTTTTATGAACTAATTTGATCAGTGGCATGGAAGATTAGTCATTTAACTCTCCAGTGAGCCTTGAACTGTGATTAGTTATTCCAACGTCGAAGACGTTAATTAAAACGGTCAAACGCAAAGGCGTTCCATATAAACTGTGTAAAACTTCAAAAACCTCTAATTTTATGTGAATTTTTACATTTATTATGAACACCGTATAAATAATAACAACGTATCGCAGCAAAGCTTTAATAAAGTCAACTCATTTTTAACTACACACTTAGAAATCATTGCTAAAATATTAAATTTAAGGTAAACATTCTTGTTTCCTTTCGATTTCCCCCAGTGGATTATTTAGCACGGCTTTACATGCAGGTGGTTCCTCACAGCTTTTTAAATGCATTAATTCTGTAACTTTTTGCGATAGTAGCTTCTTCACACCTTAAAAAAATGTGTGATTTTTAGGGCTACATATACGTGTGTCACTTTTGATTAAGATCGATACGAGAATCGAACATAAGCCCGCTGAATGAGAGCCTGACTTGTTACCTCTCATCTATTTTCGTTCCTTGAAAGAGGGGTGCTCGACCTTTTATTTACGCGACTTGCACTGAATATGTACTTTACTGCATCTAGTCATCGAATGCTTGAGCGTTTTAAGGGCCCCATACACGATGGTATAGTAGCTTTTTCTGCCTTGTTGTAGGAGGCATCGGTATTTTTACTACATTTTTTGTTATTGCGAAAAGTGAACGCTACCGTGTGAGATTGAAATCTGTCCACTTCATTGATTGTCTTATTAGAGTGTTTGATACTTATCTAATAAAAAGAAAAAAAAAAAAAAATTAAAAAATATTCGAATTCACAAAAAGATATACGCATACACTCATAAAAAACTCCGCATTATATCCATGAGTTCACACAAGGATTTTTGCAATGGGGATAGCGGAATGGATTCCATATTTTCGACACATATATTCCATGCGCCCACATGCATTGCAGGAGTGTGCACACATACTGTACAACTTTGACTCCGCCTCAGGAAATTGAGTTCGGTCGGAGTGAAGCCGGACCCCTGTGGGCAAGTTTTTTTTTCATGTTCCTCCAGGAATTCCTCCGGAAGTTACTCCTGGAATCCCGCGGAAGTTCATCCGGAATTTCCTCCAGGAATTCCTCCGGAAGTTCCTCCAAGAATTCCTCCAGGAATTTCTCCGGAAGTTCCTTCTGGATTTCAACAAGAAATTCCTCTGAAAGTTATTCCGAGCAGTCCAGGAAGTTGTTCCTAGAATTCCTTCTGCAGTTGTTCCAATAATTCCTCCTGGAATTCCTTGGAAAATTCTACCAGGAACAACGGCATAAGAAAATCATCCGCGGTGTTCTACGGAAATATATGAACATAGACATCTCAGGTTTGTATCGAGCGTAGTGACCTGGTAGTCCAATTAATCTCAATTCCAAGACAGTTCGGTGAATCTAGAACGCTTGGTTTGGATATGAAGCATGGACTCTAAGGACTTGTATGAACATGACTGGCTGATGTCAAAGTTGTATTGAGCGCAGATGACCTGGTAGACCAATTGATTCAAACTCCAGAACAGTTTGGAAAGTCTTAAATTTCTGGTCCGGATACAATTGTGTTGCAAATCAGACGCGCGGGCTCTACGAACTTGTATGGACATAATTGATCGATTTCAGATAGCTATCGAGCGCAGTTGACATGGTAGAGCAATAACGGAGTGTAAATTGAAAAGTACTCGGAAGCATCTTTGAAAAAAACCTAATGAATGGTACCATAGACCACCGCAAATTGAACTCCTCGTTTTTTTGAGAGCATAGAATAAGTTGACGGCAATTTTGGTGGCTTGATTTGATAATTGCTCCAACATATAGACACGTCGGCTTCATATAGAGTACAAAACTTTCGGCAGAATAGTTCCATAGCAGCTTGAACAGGTTCGAGAACTTGAATTATTTCAACTATTTACCGCCAAAACTATCATCACTGGAGTTAAATTTCATCAAATTGATCAGTGTTTTTTGAATGGGGCTCATAAACTCATAGAACCATTTGATTTTGTCTGTGATTTGATTATGGATAACATGATATTCCAGCGTGTCTTGGTATCAGCCTCCGATACAAGTTCTCTCCCGAATTCAGACCGGACATATTTTTGGAGCAAGTCATTTTTCACAGGAGTTTTCGGAAGAGATGGCCCGTCGGTGGTAACCTCCATGACGAAATTCGAAAGAGAATTGTTGAACTCCCTCAAATGCTGCTCCAGTAATGTAACACAGTTCTTCGCATCTATTGATCCTATTATTCTTCGCAATCCAAGGTTCCACGTTTTCTTACAGTTATGAATATTCAAGTTCGTAAATCGCCGATTTTTCCCTTTTATCATAAGACGAGTTTGTACAATACCATTTAATTCCACCACTTAATTGTACCTTGACAGATACGTATTTCGACCTCAACAATAAGATCGTCTTCAGTGTCTCGTACTTGAGACGAGACCTTACTGTTATTTGAGGTCGAAATACGTATCTGTCAAGCAGACCGTTAATGAATAAAGCTTCCAATGAATGATTAATTTTGTTATGATTAAATCATTTAACCTTGTGATTAATGATTATGATTGATGATTAATCCAATGTTGACAATGATTAATGATTGATATCATCGTTAAAATAACTTTTTGAAAATGATTGACGATTATGGCTGATGAATAAAAAGTTTCGAGTATGAATAACGATTAACGATTATGATTAAATATCGACACAATATGTGTATGATTAATGATTATCGATCGATATGATTAACGATTAATACTTATGATTAATCAAATTTAATGGTTTGCATAGTGATCAATAATCAAGAAATCTTACCCACTGAGAAAATAATAAATATTACGTACAACGAAAACATTTACAGATTTTAGATTCAGCAATTGTTTAAAGGATCTTTTAAAGCTATGATTATGATTAATGATTAATGCATAAACACGATGAATATAGTGATTAAGATTGATGATTAGTGATTAAACACTACACAAATATGAATATGATTAATGATTAATGATTGAATGTACAATTCTCTGATTAATGATTAAATAATATTTTTGGGTGATTATGATTAACGAATAATGAATAAATATTCCATTATTCATTATTCATGAATAAATCTATGATTAATCACTAATGCTCTGCTGTCAAGGTACAATTAAGTGGTGGAATTAAATGGGATTGAACAAACTCGTCTTATGACAAGTGAAGACATTCCACTAAAAAGCTCAAAATAATTTTCCTAACGCCGATTTTTGTTAGAAGTCCATTAGTCAAAGTTGACACTGAATTTTTATTTTTTATCTAATTTCATCAAAGCCAGCTCGGAATTCCATCACAACAGAATTGTAATACGTTTTAACTTTTTGCCAGATCTCGTCGTGGGTTTTTGGAATCCCACTGAAACCCCGAGCGTCTAAACCCAAGCGGATGTCCTCAGATTGGGAAAGAGTCCTGTACGATATGCCGTCCTTCGTAGCCATTCGGGCTAGAGCAGCTTCAAGAGCGGAGACCGTCGATGGAACGCATTGCGTGATTATTGTACCTCTTTTTGTAACTGCCGTAACACTAGCCCCATCTGGAGAAGCAGAATATAGCGAACCGTTTTCTAACAATCCTGTATAAGAATCTACTAAATACCTGTATAGAAACTGGGCATATGCGAAATAAGATTCACATACAAAAAAAATGTAAGGTTTCAAACAAATATTGTAAAAAAAAGCTTGTAAAAGTGTAAGGTCTCACACAATATTTGTTTGAGAATCTAGCAATTTCATATATGCCCAGTTCTTATACAGGTTATGATAGGTTCTTAAAAATATGTTAGCAAATGCAACAGTGAACGATTTGGTGTAATGTACTTGTAAAACTTTTCTGTACACGAAATTGTATTGAAGAAAAAAAATTAAGCGCATTTGATTTTCCCCCAAAAGGTTATTTTGTTACGTAACGATTCTATGTCACATTTAGTAACAATTGCCCAACTTCATCCATTTAGCATAGCATAGCATAGCATATGTGATTGTACAAATCGTGGGTGGCTATACAATGCTCAATTGAGTAATCTTCTGTATATTGCCGCAAATCCGTACTTGGGATTAATACCTTTTCCTATACAGAAGCAGTTGTATACCTGGCCAAGTCCTTACAATCACGGAAGGATGGGAAGGAATGTTAGTTCAACATCTACTAGTGAAGATGCATAGGGAACCAATACTACCACACTACCTTCATAGATGCCTGAGGAAGGAAATTTGTGTTAGTGGGTTGTGTAAATAATTGGGAACTCTATTCGACAATTTAGAGCGTGTGTCAATAAAAAGATATGGCAGAAAATTATAAAATACCGCCATCGGGGGTGACAATGGGTCTGGGGGGTGAGAATGGGTCATCGCTCTCACTGCCAGTCTGGAGGTCGTAGAGCAAAATCGTTCAAAACGGTCTATTATATTTTAGTCTTCTTGCCCTAAGATACATTAAACCTATTCTACATGAGTTCTTAGTAGTTGAAACAGTGACCCATTCTCACCCCCATTTGACCCATTGTCACCTTTGAAGACGGTACATATGTTTCTTCTATTGTATTCGAAATGTTACCTTTTCTTTGTCCCTTGTCAGTTTTGCTGAAGTTTGATCACCGAACCTATCAACATTTTGTCAGATAATATCAACCTAGGTGAATGATGGCCTCTCAATCTTCCCGTATTTTTTTTGTATTGCGTAGCCAGTTTTAGTTAACTTATAATAAAAATTTATATGTAAAAAAAAATATTGAGAAATGACAGTATGACAATATCTGTAAATCTGTAAAATCTGTATAGGGGAACTGTTCCTTGAATTCATACCATGTACCCAAATCAATACCATTCGAAAAAAAAAAATTGGTGCACTAATTGTTTTATTTCTTATTTTTGTGATTTTTTTCAGCAGTAAGCACGCCGGAAAACAACAAAACACGACACAAATTGAGCCTAAATTGCCTGTTTTGCGAATGTTATTGGTATAGGAACATGTTATTAATAATGGAACAGATACCCTATATGAAATTCATATAAGAATATGAAAATATAAAAGAAATGATAACATGTAAATTTGAAAATATAAAATATAATGAATATAGAAGTATTAAAAAATAAATACATGATATAAATAACTATAGGGTAACCGTACCCTTAGTGGAGGTAGCACCAATAGTGGAGGTATTGGGGTTTTAATGAGATTTTTCATAATTATACACTTTACGATGGTTTCAGTTGATGTGTCGTGCTTTAAATATCCTGTCAAATACAACTTAACTTAAGATTTCACCCGAAAAACTATTAAAAACAATGATTTTCCTTAATAAAATTGATTCCCTTGGACCTATAGAGGTGCAACCCGACCAGTTAGTCATAACAAAATTTTATCACAATTATATCAATATGTGTTATATATAACAAAACTTGCAATAATTTTGTTATAAATTCTCTGTCCAAGATGGAGGAAAGAGAATTTTAAGACCGTCATAACACAATTATAACATAATGTGTTATGTTTATTTTCGCCGAAAAAAAATTGCCTACATTTTTGCTAGATAGGAATTGAAAAAAAACGAAGCTACCACCTTCAGTATAACTTGAACCTACATTCAAAGTTGGACCAGCTGAACAAAGTTAATTGCCTACATTATGGATAATCATAATCTTTTCAAGAACATAATTTGTTACAGTATAGGCGATTTTCACCTCTATTTATGTAACACAACGAGTTATATTTTTGTTCAATAAATAACACATTTAGTAATATTTATGTTAAAACTAAAAGAGATTTTGTTACAATTTTTGTTATTTTAACTACTAACGGTACATGTTTTATGACAACCGCTGTTATAAAAAAGTGATGTAACAGAATAACAAGCTCTGAAATAAATCTGTTACCATGTACTGGTCGGGAACTGTAACAATAGTGGCGAGTCTCATAAGAAATTAATGGATAGCACCACTATGGGAACCAAAATTAATTTTTACCACCATTAGTGGTGCAAGCGATATTTGGTAGTTGTTGATGTTAAATGACACCAATTTCATTTTTGTTAGCAAATTTATGGGTTTATCTATTGGCTAACGCATTAAAACTTTAAATGTCCCATAATAATCAATTTAAAAAAAATATTTTCTTCTGTTGATCTACTAATACTTCCACTATTGGTACCGTTACCCTATACAAATGTAAAGAGCCAACAAAAAATATTCCAATATACAACAACAAGACGATATGAAGACATGAAAATATGAAAATATAAAAATGTGAAAGTTTTAATAAAAATATCACAATATCACAATATGGACATAAATATAAATCATGAACATATGGAAATATGAAATATAAAAAGTAAACATTCAAACAATTTAAAAATTAGTTTCACACTTTTATATTTGTATGCTATAAAAATAAAAATAAAGGTATGAAAATAGTAGTATGTAAATGTATGTAAATCTATGTAAATATGATTATATGAAAAAGTAAATATATGAAAATATGATAATATATAAAAATATCTCATTAAGAAACGAAAATATGGAAACAAGATAGAATGTGAATATGAAAATATGGAAATGAGATAGATGATAAAATGAGAGCGTGATAATATGAAAATAAATTTGAAAAATACATAAGTAAAACTATAAAGCCATAAAATATCTTTATCAGCATTTTAATTTGATTTTTCCGTGTGAATCTCGTTGGAAGTTGTCCTCGTTCCCATAGGAAATATGAAGTTATAAAAATACAAAAATATAAGAAGTAAAAAAATTTAAAAATATGACAATATAATAACATTAAACCACCTATAAAATTATTAATATATAAAATTATTAAAATATGAAAGCATGAAAAGATGATAAAAGGCAAACATGTGAAAATGAATTAGAAAACGAGTAATTGAAAATAGCATACACCTCTTCCGGGGTGCAGAAACTCGATACAAAAAGTGCGAGCTAGGAGTATGAGGGAGAGAATGACCACATTTCGAGCCGCGTAATTAATAGATCTCCATAAGGCTCAAATTACCGTCATCCAGTCATTGACGAGAAAGACAGCCATGTGCTCGTACCACTCCCCCAGTAAGAAAACCACCCACCGAGGAGAAAAAGCAGTCTCCAGCTGGATGGGGGAAGTATTTTTGTTCCAAAACTACATCATCCAATAGCGAAGACATAATTATATCCGGTGGATTCTTCATTTGGTTGTATTTCGCTTTAGTTTTCAAAAAAACTGCCTTTTGCAATACTTTTTTTTTCCCAAGAGGGGAAATCGACGATTTACTCTCACGCTCTCTCATATATAAGGGTCCAAATCGCCGATTTTTGCGTGACGTACTTTGTGGATCTTCCTTTATAAGGTGGATAAATTTTACCCCACACGGTGCAAAATGAGACATTATTATTTATAAGTCGGTTCATTTCCATGAGATTGCTGAAATGATCAATTTTCCAAGGGTTAATAAAGATTTCTACAAACAACCAAACTTAACCGACATCGTTAAAAAACTATTTTAAATTCTTTGTAAAGAATTTACCCAAGCATAGTCGAGAACAGTTCCCAATATGTTCGCTTTCTAACAGCTGAGATAAAACTACATGCGATAAAAGAAATTTATAATATATTTATCATTTGATTTTCTATTAAAGAATACAGATTTAGTTACAGAAATCACCAGTTCTAATTGTATCTGCCAGTAAGACGAATACATAGGTAACTCTTTTCTATGACCGTTTGAAAACGCCGGAGTGCAAATGAAGCCATAGATAGAATTGCCATCCTTTCAAGAGGCAAACTGTAGGTATATCTTCCGCAATCTATCACGATCGATGGTAGCTGTTGATTGAACTTATGGAGTAAAATGAGGGTTTAACAAAAAAAGCTTTCTTCTCGTGTGTATAATTTCCATAAATAGGATTATGCATCTAATGCCCGATCATCACGGGACGTGGAAGATAAGATTTACATAACTAGACGTTATTGGAATATCGCTCTATGTATGCAGCAAGGAAGCTGAGCTGCTTTTTGTGATCGCGGCACATCGGCTTGATTGAAGAGCGATGCCGATCTGACGAGAGTAACCATAGGGTAACGTGTCATGAGCTCTGTTACCTTAAGGGGATATATTGATCGATAGCTTCCTACTTAGAAAGATGTTTATGACGATGCTCTTTCATTGCATTGTGCTTCGGAATTAAGGACTACCTTAGCATTGAACGAAGGTTTTATGGATGGTACTATACGATTGATGAATGAACTGAAACGTTTTCTTATGGGCATTTGCATTCATGGCATCCCGACCAGGGCAACAAAACAAAATTTTATAAATATTATAACAACGTCAGTTATTAATAACAATAGTTTATACAATTATGTAATTGCCATTAGTTTCAAATAAATATTTATAACAGGATATGTTTTATTATTTCATTTTATTTTGAATTTTTAATTTATTTAACTACTAATGGGATACCATTTATAACAGGCTCTGCTATAAAAAGCATATAACATACTGCATATATAAATACTGAAGAAGACGTTTGCGATCGTCAAAGGATCCCGTCAGAACGCGGCAGTCACCTTTCCTAATCTGAAATGAAACTTTGATCCCCTGAAGATTACTCAAAATCTAATTTCGGAAGCCAGAATACTCAGCAACAGATAGGGTAAGGGAGGTATTTTGGGCCACTTTAGGAGATGGCCGAACATTTTTTCGAAAAAAGTTAGATTTTGAAATAATGCTTGATTAATTCCCTATGCAACTAAAAGTAATGATTGCTAGGATTTGTAGGTAAAAATGTTGTAAACCCACCGAAAGAACCAAACTATCATGAATTCGGAAGATATATTTGATTTAATTTTGGACCATCTGTTTTTATTTCGGACCACCTTTTGAACATATTTTGGACCACTCCAATAATTGTATATTGCTTGCAAAGTTATGTTACTATTAGATTAAATTAGTGATTTCCAGCATTTTCGGCGTTTTCATCCTTAAAGTTCTTGTTTTTATAAGCACTCAAAAGCTTAGAACAATATCTACCAGCTAAGGGTATTGAAACTAATATCATTTCCAATACCACTCGATACAGTATTTTTGTATGTAGATGGTCAGATCTGTTCCATTTGCGTCATTGATAGTAGTGGGTTATCCGGTTCTTCCTTGCTTCTTGCACACTTTTTTTTTCCAAAAGAAACATAATCGTAGAACGCGGAACTCTGTTGCATTGAAAAGTAGCACGGACGAAGAGCTCTAGCAAAGATTGGTTCTTGTCATGACATTTTTCTAGGGCTTACATCAATAAACGGTAATTTATAAATGCGGTAATGCAGTAATACTAGACAAACAAATGGTTGGTAAAAACAATAGTTTAAGAGATTTAAAACTTAAAAAGAATATATGTCGAAAATATGTTCGGTTCAATGAAAAAAGAACCTATTTGGACATGCCTCCGAATACTGTTTTTAAACTTACAATTTTTTGCTCGAAATACGAAACTGCTTCTAACTGCTAACTGCTAACTGCTAAGTTAACAACACCATTCACATGTTTTTTTTTTATCTATGTACAAATTAACTTACAGCTCTCGAAAGTTGACTTCAATTTCACAAAGTCGTCTTGGTTTTGGTCTAATCCAGCCGGAATGGGTAAATACGTGAAAATATTCTTAATAATTGCTATACTTTATAAAAAAAAACAAATGTAGTAGATACCGTATGGATAGTTTCTTTTGCAATAAAATTTGCTTATATTTTGGACCACCAAACTGAATTTTGGATTTATGTCACACAAAACTAAATAAAACATGCAATATTTAAATTAATTTAAATATTGCATGTTTTATTTAGTTTTGTGTGACATAAATCCAAAATTCAGTTTGGTGGTCCAAAATATAAGCTCGATCCAAAATACAGCCGTTACCCTACCACAATTGGCGGAATCCTGTGATTCTTTGCATGAATCGAATCACCTGGGCTAGAGGTAGATTCGATTTGCTCAATTTCGTCATGAATCAAATCGAACTGATTACTCAGTTCGATAGGAGAAGAATTATTTTCAATGTTAGTGAGAAGGAATATCTGAAGTCTTCAGTTTCCTTCTATTTTTTCCGCACTTTGGCAGGACGATCTTGAAATCTTGTTTCTTAGAAGGAAGTGGAAAATTCAGAGACTCACCTGACCGAGAATCGAACTCGCCATCTCCGGATTGGGAATCCTACGCTTTTGCATGCAATGCTAACCTGGACCGTGTGTGTGATGCATTAAAGAGTGGGTGGGAGGGTCATTCCGTAGCAGCACAATCCAGACCGATTTGGTTGCAGCAACTCAAATGTGACTAAATTTAGTTGAATATTGGTCACATAAACTTTTGTGCGACATGTGTGCTGTTTGGGTTGGGGAGAAAGGGGAGGAGTAAGTTTGCAAAACAAAAAGTCTCGTTCAACTTTTAAATACATGGGTTGATTTTTATAAAATTAGAAACTCGTATTCTTTACAATAAGGAGACGATTATAGACAGTATGGAGGATCATTTGGAAAAGCGGAAGGTTGTGGAGGGAGTATTTTGCTTAGGAAACGAACAATGTAGTATGAGTTCCTAATCCCTTGACCGATACCAATCAAATCTGGTTCACATATGCTATATCCTAAGGAGAGGGGCCCTCCTTAGCCGTGCGGTAAGATGCGCGGCTACAAAGCAATACCATGCTGAGGGTGGCTGGGTTCGATTCCCGGTGCCGGTCTAGACAATTTTCGAATTGGAAATTGTCTCGACCTCCCTGGGCATAAAAGTATCATCGTGTTAGCCTCATGATATACGAATGCAAAAATGGTAACTTGGCTTAGAAACCTGGCAGTTAATAACTGTGGAAATGCTTAATGAACACTAAGCTGCGAGGCGGCTCTGTCCAAGTGTGGGGATGTAATGCCAATAAGAAGAAGAAGATGTCCTAAGGAGACATGTCATTAAAAATATCATTCCAAGACAAAATTTTCAAAACGACTTATCTGCTTTTGTAAACAAAGATTCAAACGACGATTTGACGAATCTGATAGCTCTCCCACGCAAACCAACACCATCAACAGGTAGCGGAAACCTTTACCTACTCATTGATGGTGTTAGTTTGCGTGGGAGAGCTATCACATTCGTCAAATCGTCGTTTGAATCTTTGTTTACAAAAGCAGATATGTCGTTTTGAAAATTTTGTCTTGATTCATCCGAAAATAAAATTTCAAAGAAAAAAACTTTTCCTTGCAAATATCATTTCCTAGAATATAACAAGAATTTATTTGGTGGATTTGATGTATTCCAAATCAAAAGATCTTTGAATTTTCTATAACCTATCTTTTGCCCTTCTCATAAAATGATGAAGTATCAACAACAAAACACCCGTTGATCATCCGGTTTTATGATTTTACTACCTATATGTAACCGGCTTTGATTGGGACTGAAAAATAAATTATGCAAACAAAATGTCCAGAGCTGAAGCTTATAATAGCACTGAATTCACATTGGTAGATAGATTGATAGAAAGATAGATCGATGTCCTATTTTGGACCCCTAGAGGAAGTGCATCCCAATATATGCTTATATCTATTGAAATACAGGTTCTATATGGGTGGAAATGACACCATCTCAAAGATGAAAGTCCTATTTATGAAATAGAAATTCGAAATGAGCTTAAGTTATTAATAAATCAGTGAAATTTGCCATTTTCTGAAATGAAAATATTCTTCGTTTTGGACAGTGCAACATATTTTGGACCCCCCCAATTTAATCTCTTCAAAGTCGAATTTCTAATTTACCCTGGTAAATTGAGTCGAAGCCAAGTCTTATCTTTCGATTGGCATGCATCAATGAGAAGATTCTTGCGTTTTAAATTCACAATTTCGACAAAAACTTATTGTGTACGTTCTGAGATTTTCAGTGATGTATACTTTTAAGCGTAACGCATTGTAACGCTCGCCTTCTTGAACAAACTCATTTCCTCGAAATTTCATCTAAATATCGTTTTTTTTTGCACGGAAAACCAGTGAAATAGATGCTGAACAATGTTAATGTTAAGCCAATGGGAGAATTAGCAACGGCATTGTTTTTAGTTCAGAAATCAGAAAAATGTCGCCAGGAGGGTCCAAAATGTGTAGGGGGCCAAATCAAGTTGGTTACCCTACATAAATCAAAATCGATGCGCCAACTGTTATCAGTTTTTCAAAAGGGTTGCAGTACCGGTTTTGGCTTTAATTGGGTCCTAAAATGAAGAATCGATATACGATTTTATATCAGGATACGATGAAGTTCATCATTCTGAACGCGTCAGTTTCAAATTTAAAAATAGATGGAAAATGCTTCCTCGACATTTTTGGTCTTGTTTGACGTACGAAATAATTTGATTCAAACGCACTAGCAAAACACCGCAGGGCACTTGACTCAACTTTTGACAGTTAATATATGGGCCTGACCAGAGTCTATTATAGGGTTGCGCAAAGAGGACCTTCTTACAATTATTCCGAATGATTCAACATTGCGCTAGAAGGTGTCATGCGGAGAGCCGGGTGTAACAGCCGGGTACGATTTTCAACAGATCCAGTCAATTTATTTGTTTCGCGGATGACATGGACATTGTCGGACGAACATTTGCAAAGGTGGTAGAACTATACACCCGCCTGAAACGTGAAGCAGCAAAAGTTGAACTGGTGGTGAATGCATCGAAGACAAAGTACATGCTTGTGGGCGGAACCGAGCACGACAGGGCCCGCCTGGGAAGCAGTGTTACGATAGACGGGGATACCTTCGAGGTGGTCGAGGAATTCGTCTACCTCGGATCCTTGCTAATGGCTGACAACAACGTTAGTCGTGAAATACGAAGGCGCATCATCTGTGGAAGTCGGGCCTACTACGGGCTCCAGAACTGCGGTCGAAAAAGATTCGCCACCGCACCAAATGTGTCATGTACAAGACGTTAATAAGACCGGTTGTCCTCTACGGACATGAAACATGGACAATGCTCGAGGAGGACTTGCAAGCACTCGGAGTATTCGAGTGCTTAGGACCATCTTTGGCGGTGTGCAAGAAGACGGTGTGTGGCGGCGAAGAATGAACCATGAGCTCGCCCAAATCTACGGCGAACCCAGTATCCAAAAGGTAGCTAAAGCCGGAAGGGTACGATGGGCAGGACATGTTGCAAGAATGCCGGACAGCAACCCTGCAAAGATGGTGTTCGCTTCCGATCCGGCAGGTACGAGACGGCGTGGAGCGCAGCGAGCGAGATGGGCAGACCAGGTGCAGAACGACTTGGCGAGCGTGGGGCGTATCCGAGGATGGAGAGATGCGGCCTCGAACCGTGCATTGTGGCGTCAAATTGTTGATTCAGTGTTATCTGTTTAGATGTTAACTAAATAAATGAATGAATTGATCGACATTTTGTTCTTGATCGACCTTTTGCCCCTTTCGATCTTTTGTCTTTTCGACCTTCTGTCTTTTTCGATGTTTTGTTTCTTCGACCTTTTGTCATTTCTATCTTTCGACTTTTTGTCTTTCGACCTTTTGTCATAGATTCCATGTATACATACATACATACATACATAGATAGATTGTTTTTTATATATAGACGATTGTAACAGCAACCGCAAACTCAAACTGGCAATAAAACAAGAGAAAAGTAGAGACACTACATAATGAAATGGAAAAAAAAGCATTGCAAACAAATAAATTTTCCATAAACAATTACCGCTTTTAAAAAAGAAGTCATCTATAGAAGCAAGAGCCCAGCAATACATTTTATATATTATTTATTATTTTTGTGCGGTAAGATGCGCTGCTACAAAGCAAGACCATGCTGAGAGTGGCTGGGTTCGATTCCCGGTGCCGGTCTAGATAATTTTCGGCTTGGAAATTGTCTCGACTTCCAAGGGCATTAAAGTATCATCGTGTTAGCCTCATGATGTACGAATGTAGAATGTAACTTCGCTTGGAAACCTCGCGGTTAATAACTGTGGACGTGCTTAATGAACACTAAGCTGCTAGGTGGTAATGTCCCAGTGGGGGATGTAATGCCAACGAAGAAGAAGTATTTTTTGTAATGCAACCTTTGTTTTGTTGAAGAAATTTATTTCTTTTGTAAAATAATTTGCAGCTATTTATCGATGATAATTTATAGAATTTCGGCTTAATTTTAAACATTATTTTGATTCTGTCGAAATCATGTAAACTATAACGTTTCAACTATCGAGCCTAAAACTAGATTACATCAATGATGGAAAAGAATGATCATCGACCACAAGCGTTGTTCCAGCCCATGCAGTGCAACAGCAGTTCAGTTGCAATAAGGAAGTCATAAATCTGACCAATAATTGCATGGAAGGCGAGAGCGCAAGTGTTGATCTTGGTACAGACGTATGCCATCTAGTTCAGTGGTTCTCTTTTCATATAATCTATACAAGATTCTGTGTATTCCACGATTTCAAATAAACACATTTTCTGATATAAAATCAGGAAAAATGTCATCCTTTTTCAGAAGTAATTTCACGCGACGGTATTTAAAATATCGTATGCAGTTATCTGTATCGCACCAAACCATGGTGACCGTTTGGGAATCACTGTGCCAGTCTACCAACAGGCAGACCTTCAACTTTTCGCTTATGTACGATTTATGGCACAGTTTCATGGTGGATTTACTACCATGCCGGACGCACCAGCGGGAAGTCAAGAATGAAGATTGGATAGAATTTATTAGCATCGTAAAGAGTGTTAAAACAAACTTAATAAAAATAATCTTTCGAAGAGGGAAAAGCAAATATGCACTTCAATTAGCCGACGTGAAATTTAACTTTCAACCAATGGCTAAGCGTTTGATAGTTTGTAATTAATACTTGTATGCAAATACTATACAGGTTTGTGGATGGAAATTATAAGACTTATTTTTTGCGGATTGTTTCCCTTGAAGCACGATAGAAAAGTTTACCGTCATTAATAACCAGCGCCTAAAAATTGAGACGTAAAACTACACAGAATTTATCCTCTTATTGAGTTTGTTCTAAACTTGTTCGCAATATCGGCGAGTTTTGGTGAATATTTAGTTTGATGTTAGGCGAAACTAATTATGCCGAAGCTAATTATATTTTTCCAAAACAGAATTATTCCTGAAGCCTATTATTTCGAGCGGAGTTTCCAGCAAATTTGTCTATTTGTGTGAAGAAATAAAAATGGGTTTCAGCAAGTTAAGTCTTCGGGTAAAAGTATTATCACATGTTTTCAATATATTTCTCAGAGTCTTTTCTCAACCAAGAGTTTAATCCTACACGTATTTTAATTTCATATGTCGTTGTCAGTGTTCCGCCTTGGTTCGACTAGAATGTTTTATTATCTACATTCAGGAACATATATTTTTACGTTGGACGGTTTTTAGTAATAAACCGTTAGCAATAAAATTTTATGAAGAAAATTATGACACATGCAAACCATTTGCCTCAACATACAGTTGTTTTCGTTCAGTCTCTTTCATACACGACAAAACGGTGACCACCGTTGAAGATTGTAAATTGAGCACGTGCTTATTCATATGTACATTTTGCTTATTGTGGGAGGTCTCGACTGGTTTCAATTCCGTTTCGGTTTTACATTTGCATATGGAAATAATAAATGATTATCTTCCAAAAACCATTTGTAGTACGGTGGAAGATGACATTGTATTATTTAATGAACATTCATTCATAAACATAGAATGGATAACACTATTAAAAAGATCAATAACACCAACATTGATTGAGAATGTTTATTAGTTTATTTAGACTTTGTAATTTTGGCGATATTTAAAATAAATTACTTTAAACATAATTCTACACAATTGGTCATTTTACAAATATGTATGATGATTGTCGTGCGCACAAAAAAAAGATTTTTGAATTACTCTGCAAGAGCTATTCTTCTTAGAAGCTTAGCGTAATTGTGGAAGGTTTCATGTATTAAATATAGATCGCACAATTTTTTTTAACAATTATTCCGTTGTGATAAGAATCCAGTAAAAAAAATTGTTAGGTTGCTAATATATTTCTATAGAAGTAAACCTAAAACTATTTGGTTGTTAGTTATTGTATCAAAACGTCTTACTTTGCAATAAATAATTGTTTCAAATGTATTTGCTTGATCATTATTCACAAGTTTCTCCAGTGAAACAATATGCGCGCTATTAAAAACAAATACAAGTACAGTGAACACGCAAATTCCTTGGGGCCGTTTTGTTTAATCAATTTGTGGTCTTTTTGTTCAATTAAATGCATGAGAAAATATCACCAACGACCTTCGCACGCTTTATGTCCATCGAACCTCACACGAACTAGCATCACCAAGTACTGGCTGCTTAGCCGTCACTCTCATTTTGCCCTGGTGATCATGAAATGATAGTGGTTGGATAAATGATTACACCCATATAGGATGCAATTGGTGTGATTTTCCCTATGAGGCCTCATGAGGCCTTCTCTACGGCATGAGTTTTGATGATTATGAACATAATTTACATAATGACTACCAGCGAGCTGCTGGCAGCTCGGGCACTATGAAACAAATAGTGGAGTGTGAACCAGTGACTGACATTCACACGAGCGCACAGTGTGACAAGATTAAGAAATAAGGGCAAAAGTATGCTTGCGCTACTCAGATAACGATATTGAAAAAAATTCTACCGGGTAATGCAAACGACATTATACACATGGATTTGGTAAAGCATAGTATGTTTTTGCTCGTTTACAATAAAAGAAAAAAAAAAGATGTATAAAGCAAAAAATAAACAAAAACTTTTAACTTTCTTTATCAGGATCAGTCCCACAATGAAGTGGAGATAAATTTGAACATAAAAGTCTTACCTCCGTTTGCGAATTTCGTGCTTTTCATCTTGTACTACTCTAAACATGGTGTTGAAAAATAAAATGAAAAAACACTGGTTCGATTTTGATGGTGACACGAAAACGAAACCTTGATCTGATTAATAATGTTTACCCAAATATTTATAATATTTTACAATTCTTCCATCTACTTACTTCGACTATGTTATGTAGTAGATTACATAGTGGAAGTGAATGAAACAGTTTTAAAATCTTATAACCTTGATTTGATCACAGTTTCAGTAATGACATTTCTACTGCACTTATTACGTAATAATTTAGGAAAAGAGTGAATTTCAACTTCCAATAAATAAATTGGAAATCGCCAATTTCTTTGTGAAACAATCTGTATAAATTTTATAAGTAGCCAATTCTGTGGTAATATTATACCACTGACACAAAGAAACACCGAGCGAGAGTGATAATTAATTTCATTCAGATTTAATGGCTTCTCTCAGCTATTTGGCGAAGACCTCGACGCGAGCATGAATTCTATTCAATGTGTTAATGAAACATCAACCACCCACCGCACTGTTCCCCAGAAAGTGCGGGAAACAATACGCGATTGATTGGAGTTATTATTGCAGCAATGAGAGTGCAAAAAAGCAGCTTAGCTCTGGGAAGTTGGTCACTGGCGCAATTGCTGTGACCTTACCGAAAATTGTAATATTTCATAAATCACTGAGAAAAGAAAGTGTGATCAAAAAGAGAAATTTGCTGATATCGAATCATGTTGGTTCGATTGTTGGGTCGAATCCGCATTTAGAGGTCAAGCCCTCGAACAGCGAAAACCGGCCCAGTGCAGGATTTTTTCGTTTGTTTATTGAATGCATTCCGTGAAAGGAGATGAATACTTCGCGTTTGTACTGATACCGGTTTGGTTAATGTGAGTTTTGTGCGAAAATAATAAAAGTTCTCGCTGAAGGCGTGGATGTCACGAGAAGCATGGTCCGTAAGACGCAACGTGAAGTAATCATGGCATGGGTGGAATAACGGTCAACCTCTTAAAAGAGCTATAGGTCGCTGAGCCGGCCTGTGTCGATAAATAAATCAAGTGATGATGAAAGGAGAATGATAATGCCTCTCGTAACTAGCATGGGAAATCATACGAGCTGACCATCACAGACCATTACCGACGACGAGATGTGGAGTGTTGTCCTGGAGAGTTCAGCACTGAGGCGCATAAAACGTGTTTTGGGTGCCCAGACGTAGGCACAGCTCTGTTGAGCCAAATAATTTTGCAACCCGTATTTATGGATCGCTGCGGGATACTTTTGGAAACAGTAACCTCCGTATTGTTGATTCGCACAAAGTTGGCATATGTAGCAGGGTGCCACACCGCTACAATGTACGTAAATGAAGAGTAAACTGTCAAACCTAAAACAACTGCGAATCTTTTTAGAATATGTACGTAAACATATTTTTCGAGCATATTATGGCGCTAAAATTACTGTTTTACCGCTCAATTAAGTTTTTACTCAGGGTACAAAATCACCGGAAAAAGAAATTGTATATGTTGTAACGTCTAAAAGAGGTCTTTTATGATAATTTCAAGGTACAAAGTTAAAAACCAAAGGAGCTACATTCTAATACAGCTAAATTGAGAGTTACAGTAACATTTCAGCTTAAGATATTCGCTGTGAAATGTGATCTCCAAATATCTGACTTGCATTTATATTTATTTCCGTTCCCTGGTATTTCCGGGAAAAATCCTTTGAGAAACTTCCGGAAGTCCTATGAGGAACATCCGGAGGAATTCTTTTGTGGATCTTCTGGAAGAATTTCTTTGAGGTACTTCCGAAGGAACTCCTTTAAAGAAAATTTTGCATTATTAAGAAACATTTTGTATTGATTAAGGGTTTGAATTCTTGGAACTTTTTTTTTTAAATTCAAGTTTTTTGGGAGTTGGAGGAATTTTCGGAGGAACTACTGGAGGACCTTCCGAAAGAATTCTTGGAGAAGCTTCCGTAAAAATTCCTGGAGGTACTTCGGGATAAACCTCCTGTGGAGTTTCCGGGGAAAATCCTCGAGGAATTTCCGAATGAATTCTTGAAGCAATTTCTTAACAAACTGCGGAGGAATTTTTGGAAGAACTTCCGGAGTAAATACTTTGAGGAAGTTCCGGAGAAATTCCTTTAAGGAACGTCCAAAGGAGCTTCTTGAGGAACTTCTAGAGGAATTCCCGGAGGAACTTCCGGAGGAACTTCTGGAGGAATTCCTGGAGGAACTTCCGGAGGAATTCCTGGAGGAACTTCCGGAGGAATTCTTGGAGGGACTTCCGGAGGAATTCCTGAAGGAACTTCCGGAGGAATTCCTGGAGAAGCTTCCGGAGGAATTCCTGGAGGAACTACCGAAGACATTCCTTGAGGAACTACCAGAGGAATTCCTAGAGGAACTTCACGAGGAATTCCTAGAGGAACTTCCGAAGGAATTCCTAGAGAAACTTTCGGAGGAATTCCTGGATAAACTTCCTAAGTAATTATTTTGAGGAACTTCCGGGGGAAATCCATTGAGGAGCTTCCGGAGAATTTCTTATGACAAAAAAATCCTTTGAGGAACTTCCGGAAATCCTATAAGGAACATCCGGAGGAATTCCTTTGGGGAACTTCCGGAAGAATTCCTTTGAGGAACTTCCAGAGGAATTCCTTTGAAGAACTTTCGGAGGACTTACTTTGAGGAACTTCCGGAGTAATTCCCAAAAAAAAACAAATTGAGCTTGAATTGAATTGAATTATCTTTATTTACGAGATTTGCGGCCCTAGGCCTTTTCATCTCGTGTGCAAATTAGGCTTAATAAGTTAGTTTTTCAGCTGAAAAAGCCAATTTTTGGTATAATAGGCACTATCAGCTTTCAATGTTTGTTGGGTTCCTTCGAAGAACTATCGGAGGAATTTCTTTGTATAACTTCCGGAGGAATACTTTTCAGGAGATTCCGGAGGAATTCATTTTAATAACTTATGGAGGAATTCATTTGAGGAACTTCTGGAAGAATTTCTTTGAGGAACACTCGGATGAATTTCTGGAGGAACTACCGGAGCATTTCTTGGAATGGTTTCCGGCAGATGGTATTGAAACGACTTTCAGTCGTTTTATCAAACCGGAAGTCGGTCATATTGACCTCAGAGCACAGACAAAAGGTTAATCAAACCTATTTATTTATGAAATTTAAGGCTCAAATTGCCGTCATCTAGTCATTGACGAGAAAGACAGCCACGTGCTCGTACCACCTCTCATTAATAAAACCACCCACCGAGGAGAAAACGCAATCTCCAGCTGGATATGGGAAGTATTTTTGTTTCAAAACTGCATAATCTAATAGCTAAGACATAACTATATTGGGTGGATGCTCATTTGGTTGTATTTCGCTTTAGTTTTCAAAAAAACTGCCTTTTGCAACATTTTTTCCCAAGAGGGGAAATCGACGATTAACTCTCACGCTCTCTTATATATGGGACAGCACGTGGCTGTCTTTCTCGTCAATGACTCGATGACGGTAATTTGAGCCTTAATTAAATAATATTTAGTGACAATCCATCTGATTACAATGTCTTAATGAATAAAAACATATACATAATTTGTCATAACACACGAATAATTACGCCTACAGCAATGACGAACGACATATCTTCGTGAAGCGCGTGCTTATTTGGTTGAAATCGTGATCGTCTGGATCATCGACGATAGCGGTTCATTGTAGCCGAACGCTGTTCGATGGAACCGGTTCTGATCGTTGGACGTTGAATTGCGCGGAAGTCCAGAACGCAAGCAACTGCGGAGAATAAATTTCTTTGCTCAGTACCAGGCAACTGCTGGACTAGGGTATCGATACCAAGGCTATCTAGGGTATCTATATCAGGTAGTTTACAGCGATCAGGGTATCCTGGCAGATTCATTAGATCGCGCCAGGGCAAGCTGTGTAATGCCAACCGAATGAACATCCGCTGAACACGTTCAATCCTTAGGGATCATGATACATTATTTGGGGTCCAGATAACAGAAGCGGTCTCAAGATGACTCAACATGACTCTAAGATCGGCAACAATCTCAACTCTTTCAAGTGCCGTGCCGTCTATCCGATAATCAAACAATATTGGCTTGGTCGCTGGCAATCAACGTGGGTTCATTAGTGGTGGTGGTAGCGAAATGGTGCTGGATGGTGAAAAATTTGAAGTGGTAGAAGAATTTGTGTATCTTGGAACATTAGTGACGTGCGATAATGATGTTACCCGCGAGGTGAAAAGGCGTATTGCAGCTGCAAATAGGGCTTATTACGGACTTCGTAACACGTAACATGGACGTTAAAGGAGGTTGATCGGAGTGCTCTCGGGGTGTTTGAGCGTAAGGTGCTGCGGACAATACTCGGCGGTAAACAGGAGAACGGTATCTGGCGGCGTCGCATGAATCACGAATTGTACCAGGTGTATAAAGGGCTGGATATTATTAACCTTCCTAGTGCATTGGGGTCTATTTTGGCCCAGAGATGATTTAAAAACGTTGTAGCTTTGTAATCAAATGAGATAGGGCGTTGAAATTTTCTGACTTTTCCTAACTTTTGGAAATGAAAATTTTGAGGTGATAACCAGCTTTCAGCGACCTCTAGGAACGCCACAACAAAAAAAGTGACACATTGTGCATTAGCGGGTCAAAAATGACCCCAAATTGAATTCGCCCCAAAAGTTCATTTTCGAACCGATTCTCAATCTTTTGGAACCAAATTGAAGATATGGAATCCGCGGATGTCGTTACGGATAGATTTTGGCAATTTGGCCATTCTGGTTCCCAGGAATCGATGTTGAAGGAACATAGATTCTTAGGCCAATTTTTGGCCTGATTTCTTGCCTTTCGAAGGTTTATTTTGGAAATGCTCATAAATTTGCGAAGCAATAATCCCAATTGAATGTAGCCATTGTCCATTTCCATGGATCAACACAATTCCTGGTTATTTCACGGTCCGGTGTCCCTCCGGAAGACCCGGAACATCCATAGAAGTGGTCAATTCATTGAACTCATCCTAGAAGAGCGCGGTTTTCACAAAGCTTTTGATTATCGTAATTTGAGTAACAAATGATTGTGGTGACCCATTTTGGTGGACCTGGGTGGCCACCGGAGGTTCTCCGGAAGATCCGGAACGTCCGTGAAAATGTACAATTCATGAAACTTATCATAGATGAGCGCGGTTTTTTCCAAAGCTTTTCATTATCGAACTACAAGTAACAAATGATTGTGGTGACCCATTTTGATGGACCTGGGTGGCCACCGAAGGTCCTCCAGAAGATCCGGAACGTCCGTAAAAATGGTCAATTCATGGAACTCATCCTAGAAGTGCGTGTTTTCTTCCAAAGCTTTTCATTATCGTACTTTGAGTAACAAATGATTGTGGTGACCCATTTTGGTGGACCTGGGTGGCCACCGGAGGTCCTCCAGTAGACCCGGAACGTCCGTAAAAATGGTCAATTCATGAAACTTATCATAAAAGGGTGCGGTTTTTTTTCAAAGCTTTTCATAATCGAACGCTGAGTAACAAATGATTATGGTGACCCATTGTGATAGACCTGAGTGGCCACCTGAGTTCCTCCAGAAGATCCAGAACATCCGTAGAAGTGGTCAATTCATAAAACGCACCATAGAATAGCTGAATCACCGAACGCTGAGTAATAAATGATTATGATGACCCTTTTTGAAGGACCTGGGTGGCCACCGAGGTCTTCCGGGAGATTCGGAACGTCCGTTAAAGTGGTCAATTCATGAAACTCATCATGGAAGAGTGCGATTTTCACAAAGCTATTCTGAGTAACAAAAGATAGTGGTGACCCATTTAAATGTACTTGAGTGGCCACCGGAGGTCATTTCTAAGATCCGGAACATCCGTAGAAATGTTCATTCCATAGAAGAACGCGGCTTTTCCAAAGCTTTTCATTAACATTCTCTGAGTTATATAAAATTATCGTTACCCATTCTTATGGACCTGAGCAGGCCTGGGAATTGTCGTGTTTGTCAGTGACACCTGACAAGATACATAAAAATATGGTCAGTCAAAAAAAAATGTCAACTTCCAGTTTTCCGTCGCACGACTGGATCCCCACGACCAGATGACAACTTTTTCCAACCGCGACAATTTGCTTTTGTTGTATGTCTTGTTAGAGCACACATCTGCGACAAAAGTGCGACAACGCATACATTTTCGGCTCTGTGCACGACACAACATTGGTCCCGAAAGTAAGTTATGTCGCATCTTCTGGTTGTCCATCTGCGTGGAGGAGCAATAGCAGCGGACAAATTTGAAATATCATACTGAAAAGAGCACTTTATAATTAATTATTTCTTTGTTCTCTTGACAGATTTTCTGTTTAAAAATAAGACATTTTATTCAATTTTTGCATTGTTACGTACATAATAATACATAAACAAAAAAAAACAAGTGTCTCTTGCACAGAGAAAGATCCCCCAGTGTAGAATAACTGAACCATTTAACGCAACGCAAGTTTGCTCGCTTTTCACGCGGTTTATGGAGTTTTCGTACTTTTCAAGCGGGTTTTGCATTGATGCTGTTTTTTAACCGATTTTGTTCACATGGATTTGAAAAAAATCGGAGCATACGAAACAGCGATTTTTGAAAAGGTAATTTTTACGCGGTTTTTGTAATTTATCCGGTTTTGACTTACGCAGTACAATCAATCGTCCGCGTAAATATCGACTTCAGTGGATTTTACCGGTACACCGTTTGTAGCAATTGCCTGATTGACGGTTATTTGACTGCAATATTTTATGTATAAGAGAAATATGGAATTTTATTTAAGCGTATATCCTACATTAGGGGCAATTAAGGAACATTCGATACATTTTTGATTGATTGGAATTACTGCACGTTAACTTGGGCGGAGTATTAAATTTTAATCGCTAGCCACGCGCTGTTGTGGGGCCGTACACTTATTACGGTGCATTTTTCTGTTTTTTTTCGAAATCCCCTCCAATGTAAATTTTTTTCTTACACATTATTTTTTATTTATATGCAGAGTAAGAAAATGATAGTACTCTTTCCATAAGTGCTTACGTAATAAGTGTACGGTCATGAAACGCTCATGTGGGCTTGTTCATGCTATGATGCGTGATATGTTTTTTGGTTTATGATGTTCAAAATACAACAGCTTGTGTGTTCGAGTGTTAATGGCCCCAAAAGATTTCCGGATATAGATAATTTCAAACCATTCGTGATTTTTAAACATACATTTTAGATATGTAATTAAATGACGCATTTTGGTTAAACAGGAGGAGCTGGACTAAAATCACCAAAATTCGACACATTATTATTATGCCGTACATATTAGCCGTTTTTATAATGAGCTCGACTTCAACTGCTGTAAAACCCAGAAACCACACCATTTCAGTGGTTTCCCCACATTTTGTCATCAATTCATAATGACAACATTTTGCTGACAACGACAACAATTTTTGTCGCGACAAAATTTAAAGGTGACATGACGAACTTTTTTGTCAATAACCATGACAACTATTCTAATCCGTCTGGTTGTGCAAAACCTTAGTCGCGATGGAAAGCGTCTCACGACAAATATATCGTAACAAAATAAGTATGTGACAAGATTCAAAATGTCTTGTCGGAGCGAGAGACCAGTAGTACGCTGTATCGAGCTACGTTGGTTAGGTTGTGTTGTCCAGTTTGATGTGACTGTTTTCTCTTTGGTTTTGTCGCATGGTTTTTGTGTATGAAGGTGACAAATCCCAGGCCTGGACCTGAGTGGCCACTAGAGGTCCTTCATGAATAATGCCCGTAATATTCCTAAAAGCTGCAAACTAACGAATCTCGAATCATAAGAGCATGGTTTTACAAAAAATCTATTATCGCAATCTGAGCAAGACATTATTGGACATTTATGGACTTGAATGGCCAGTGAAGGCCCTCTCGTGATCCATACACATGACTTAAGTGATCACTGGATGTCATCCAAAAGTTCCTCCGGATTGGTCAACACTTGATACTCATTCTACTATAGAACACGATCTTTTGAAAACTGTTTGATATTCTACTTATTGATCATCTCATGAATGATCCTTACCCGTGTGGTAAGATTCGCGGCTACAAAGCAAGATCATGCTGAGGGTGGCGGGGTTCGATTCCCGGTCCGGTCTAGGAAATTTTTGGGTTGGAAATTTTCTCGACTTCTCTGGGCATAAAAGTTTCATCATGTTAGCCTCATAATACAGTATCGACCCGGTTTTGTCACTTCACGATTTTGTCTACCCTCGATTTTCTCTCGTTTTCGACCCGATTTTATCACGTTTTCGACCTGATATTGTCACCCTAAAAAATTAAGAAAATTTCAGGTGTTCTTTTTATTTTTGTAAATAAAATATTATGATTTTCATAAAATAACTTTCATTTCGTAAGCCTTTTCGACAAGAAATTATGGGTTCCGTTCACGCCTATTGCTTTCCCAAGGCATAAACTGATTCTTGTAAAACAAAGTGAAAAATTGAAAATAACCCAGGGGTGATAAAATCGGGATATTACTGTGTACGAATGCAAAAATGGTAACTTGGCTTAAAAACCTTGCAGTTAATGACTACACTGAGGATACCGGTCGTAAGACTATCATACGATTCTCTTTTGAAATTTCGCCACAAGAAAATGTATTGACTTTCATACGATTCACTAATGGAATGCATTTCATACGACAATCTTATGATAAATTTCAAGTTCGTTTAAAAAAAGTGTAACCTGGTTTCGAACCATGGACGTCGTGATTAGGAGGCGTGTGATCACACCACACGTCCACCAACGCTTCGAGGAATCGTCCTGTTGGATATCCAATAGAAAGATAGATTTGACCGAAATATGATCTTAAGATTTTCATAGTTCAATTCTTATGAAACATTCTCATAAGTTTTGTCGTATGAAAATCTTACAACCAGTATCCTAAGTGTGTGGAAGTGCTTAATGAACACTAAGCTGCAAGACAGCAATGTCCCAGTGGGGGATGTAATGCCAAAGATGAATAATAATAATAAGAAGATAATAATAATTTTTCAAACTTCAGTAAATAAATATGGTTGAACCTATGTCCAACTTGATCATAGTTGAACCTCTTTGCTGCCATTATAGACCCCCTGTTAATAAAAATTTGAAATTATAAGATAGGTTTTTTATGATCCATCATCTTGCAAGAAATTTTTGACCAAAAGTTGTCAAAAGATTCAATCAAAGTAATTTTTATATTAAGTTTAACTTTCATGAGTCAATGATTTATGACTTAATATCGACTCATGGAAGCAAATTATGCCATACTTGAAAATATTTAATGTTAATGTGATTGTCCTTTCAAGAAAATAGTGTCATCTTAATTTTTATGAATTGACTATAATTACAGATTTTTTGATCTTGCGGTGTTTCATTGGTGACTACACACGTTCCTGAGAATGGGTTACAACGATTATTCATTACTCAGGATACGAAAATAGGAAAATTATGACAAGTTGCATGAATTGACCGATTTTACGGATGATCTGAATGTACCTGAAGACATACAGTGGGCAATCCATGCGAATTGGTTACGATCATTTGTTTCTAAAATCAGGAAAATAAAAAGGTTTAGAAGAATCGTGTGCTTCATCTTCTTCTTCTGGGACCCTCCTTAGCCGTGCGGTAAGATGCGCGGCTACAAAGCAAGACCATGCTGAGGGTGGCTGGGTTCGATTCCCGGTGCCGGTCTAGGCAATTTTCGGATTGGAAATTGTCTCGACTTCCCTGGGCATAAAAGTATCATCGTGCTAGCCTCATGATATACGAATGCAAAAATGGTAACTTGGCTTAGAAACCTCGCAGTGAATAACTGTGGAAGTGCTGAATGAACACTAAGCAGCGGGGCGGCTCTGTCCCTGTGTGGGGATGCAATGCTAATAAGAAGAAGAAGAAGAAGATCTTCTTCTTCTATGGATTCTATGGCGTGTTTTTTTAGGTGGGTTTTATGAATTGATCACTTTTACGTGTGATACGGATCTTCCGGAGGGCCTTTGGTTGCTACTCACAGAAAAGGTCAACACAATCATTTGATACTCAAAGTAAAGGAAAAGCTTTAGAAAAACAGTGCTCTTCTAGAATGAGTTCCATGAATTGACCACTTTTACGAATGTTCCGGATCCTCAGGAGGACCTCCGGTGGCCACCCAGTTCCACCAAAAGGGGTCACCACAATCATTTGTTACTCGTAGTTCGATAATGAAAAGCCGCGCTCTTATATGATAAGTTTCATAAATTGACCATTTTTACGGACGTTCCGGATCTTCTGCACACAAAAAAAATCGTTGGTAAAATTAAAAGAAACGTTGTTAAAAATGAGAAAATGAGTTAGTGATTTTCAGTAGAAAGTATGAGATTGTTAAATCTACCAATGCTGAAAATGTCAATTCGGTAAAAGTTTTGACAAGAGCTAACTTCTTAAAATAACATTTTCCTCTGAAAACTAAGTGTGTATTCTACAATCAAAACAACAAGTAATGCTTTCAAAACAACAGGTAGTGTGCGCTTTCAATTTCACTCTAATAAACCATAATAAAATTATAAATATTTAAACTTTCGTTCTCCCATTTTATTTTCTATTCATTTTTAAGTTTCTGGACTTATATTGTAACTTATACAATTAGAATTTATATCAATGTAATGAAATGATGCGAATGTGCGTTTTTGGATCAGATGAATTTAGACGTAGTTTCTTTTGGCGATGGCTGGCTGGTCAGGTCATTGTTGTCATTCAGGAACATGTTGGACGCCGAGTCATAGTTCCTCAGGATTCCCATTTTCGCTAATTGTTCTTCATCTAATCAGACCCTGGTCAATTGCTGCTGCCTTGATTTTGCGGAAGACTGGTCATCGGGTGCTAGAAAGAAATGAAGAATACACTCAATATTAAATTGCTGCTGGCTAATATAATATAATAATACTTACCACAATTGATCTTTGTGATTTGTGAAACGAGGCTGGATTAATAATTATTCTCCGGCACTTTGCCTATATCCTCACAGCTGAACCTGTTTTTCGTTCGCGCTTTTGAGCATGAGCATGAGCATGAGCATTATGACCGCACAATTCGTAGTTGCTACTCCGTGATTGACTGAACTTGCGAAAATGTACAGAGAACACAATGAATGGGGCTTGGGATTAGCTACCCATTCTCAATGTACACGTTTCGGGAGCTCAAATATTTAAAGTCAATAACGGCGCCGGCCACGTCCTTACGGTCATATAGGAATGGAAGGATTGTTAGTCCGACTCTCGTTGCTACTAGAGACCGAGTATACCTCTGCATCTCCACGATTGTCTTGGGATAGGATATCGTCTTAGTTACAAAGGATAATTTATCTGGATTCACTTTGGTAAGCGATGCGATCTATGGGATGGGAAATGACACTAATACGAGTTAAAAGTTAAAAAACATGCACGCTCGGTGGCATATGAAAGCTAAGGAGATTCGCGTTTTGGACGACCGCACGGAAGCGCAGCACTCTGTACTCACTTGTTCGATGGCTACAGCAAACTATAGAAGAACTCGTATTTTTTCGACCGCGCGCGACATGCGCATGAGCCACCGAACACAAGATAGATACTTTATTCCTTTCCCGACGACTAAAACACGCACTGCACTTACTTGTTCAATAGCTACTCTTATTACCGGCCGCGCAATGTAGAACAAATATTTCGGACGATCGCGCGATCATTCTGCAGTCCGAAACAAGAGAAATCACGCACTGAACTGATTTTTATTACCGGCCGCGCAATGCAGAACAAATATTTCGGCCGATCGCGTCATCGTTCTGCAGTCCGAAACAAGAGAAATCTCGCACTGAACTGATTTTTATTACCGGCCGCGCAATGCAGAACAAATATTTCGGCCGATCGCATCATCCCCTGTTTTTCGTTCGCGCTTTTTTCGATTATCTGAATCTGATAGCTCAATCAGTTGCCAGAAGGATCAAATTTATTGCCAATGTTGCCAAACTCACAGAAGATGGGGATACCATTTGACAACTTTTAAACTTTCAATTAAAAAATTTCGCTTTCAAATTAACAATGTTTTATTTAAAGAAAAACTTACAAAAATAAAAGTTTTACTCTCACAGTGAATTTTTCACTAATCAGTTTTACCAAAACTGAGCAACTTTTTAAATGAAAGCTCGATATTCTCAAAAACACAATTTTTTTTTTTCTGTGTGGAGGACCTTCGGTGGCCACACAGGTCCATCAAAATGGGTAACCACAATCATTTGTTACTCGTTGTTCGGTAATGAAAAGCTTTGGAAAAACCGCGCTCTTCTATGATGAGTTCAATGAATTGACCACTTCTACGGATTTTCTGGGTCATCCGGACGGACACCGGACCGTGAAATAACCAGGAAATGTGTAGATCCATGGAAATGGTCAATGGCTACATTCTATTAGGATTATTGCTACGCAAATTTATGAGCATTTCCAAAATCACCCTTCGAAAGGCAAGAAATCAGTCCAAAAATTGGCCTAAGAATCTATGTTCCTTCAACATCGATTCCTGGGAACCAGAATGGCCAAAGTGCAAAAATCTGTCCTTAACGACATCCGTGGAATCCATACCTTCAATTTGGTTCCAAAAGATTGAAAATCGGTTCGAAAATGAATTTTTGGGAGCGAATTCAATTTGGGGTCATTTTTGACCCGCTAATGCACAATGTGTAACTTTTTTTTAATGCACTAGGAAGGTTAAGCTTATACAACACGGCAGACTACGGTGGGCTGGTCACGTTGTTCGTATGCCGGAAGAATGTCAAGCGAAGATAATATTTAGTAGAGAACCCGGAAGAGGCCGCAGGCTTCGTGGAAGGCCGCGTACACGATGGCTTTTTGCAGTTGAAGAGGACCTCAGGGCGCTCAATGTTCAGGGCGACTGGAAGCGATTGGCCCAGGATCGAGTCCAGTGGAGAAGGAGGTTCGGCGTAGGTTCATCGAAGAGCTGTAGCCCATCAAATATCAAGTATCAAGTATTGGCTCCTTTAATCGATGGAACGTTATCACGGAACATTTCGGAACACTTAAACAAGTCGGTTCTGATGGCACCAGGCAACAAACAGATCCAGCAAACTTTGTAAGCGGTGACAATCGTCAGCCGATCGAATCATCAAATTAGTTTTCAGATCATCAGCATAGATGATTTTGCAATCTAGTCCTAGTTTTGCAGTGTATAACATGAACAACAATGGCCCCAAGTTGCTTCCCGCGGGTACAGTTACTTCGATGGGGTAGAAGCACTGCTGAAGGACGATGAAACACGACAAATTAATTTCCACTCCCAGTTGCTATTAAGTAAGAGCTCAACAATGATGCAAATTTAGTGGAGGTACCGAGACGAAAAGATTGGTCAGCAGCATGCTATGGTCGATCTTATCAAACATTGCTTTCAAGTCGGTGTAGATAACATCTACTTGAGCCTTGCTTTCCATGGCATTCACGCAGGTGTTGGTAAAAGCAAGCAACTTCGTAGTGACCGACTTTCCTGGCATACAACCGTGCTGATCGGTTCTTCGATTTACTAAAAATCCCCTCACTAACAATTATTTCGAATAGCTTGGGCCCCCGTAGCTACTGACTTCCCTTCTGTCACCATTTTTGAAGACAGGAAACATGCGGGTTGCTTCCAAATCTCCGGAAAGATGCCATCATCAAGTGAGCGGAAAACAATAGAAAAGAAAGGGTCGACAAAAACAGTGGAACAATGCATTGCAATGACAAAATAGAACAGATGGAATCCCATCTGGACCCTGAGACAGAGAGCTTTTCATTTTTTTAGCGGCTGCGATAATTGGGATGTTAGGCTAGGAGGAGGAGTATAAATTGCATTCAGGGCAAGAAGCTCATGAATAGCTAGGCCCTAAAGGTCAACGGCATCACTAATAGGGACCAAGCCATCATCGGCAAGCCAGTAGCTGATCACTTCCAAGGACTGTCATCATTCGGGCGCCCATCAAAGTCGGAGGTCTTCCGATTCCTACAATAAAGACCCTAGAGGTCCACTGATTGACATTCGACCGACACGTAACATTTAGACCTTATTTCGAGAGGACCAAGGAGATTTCTAGGATCCAGATTAACTTGTTACGAGTGATATAACCAATAGTTCATCAATGGATTTACTTGCCTTGTGAGAATCACTTCAATGCATAGCCTGGAAATTACCTGTAAAGGAAAAACAGTATTATGCATTAATTAATGTTGAGACAAACATAATATAATAATTTATAATTCTATTGGTCATCTTGATTAAATCCGTGTCTTGTTTTCGACTCCTGTGAGGTGGTATAGATAAGTGATGTCTGTGTGTTTATAGTATGTATGCGTCCAAAAACATAATTATATTTTTGAAAAAAAAAAAAGGAATAGCCAAAATGTATTCTTCCCAGTTTTTGTCTATGTACAAAGCAATTTACAGCCACTCTCAAAGTTGAGCGTACAGCATGGATTAGATGACTACATTCGAAAATTTCAACTAAAGTTAAATTGTTGGCTCGGTTGTTTTTAATGCATTTTAATATTCATCCCTTCTTTCAATGTATGTGTACGTAAAATAGTTGTTTTGTTCTTTGAAGTTTATTTATTTCAAAATAATCTCAAAATACGCCTGTTAAATGTGACAAAATTGAGCGTACAGCGATTTTTTTTTTCTATAAAATTTCTTATTATAAACACGTTTTGTTTTTTCATGATTATATTTATAATAATAAACATCTGCTACTCAAACATTCAGTGTTTTGAAATTAAACCATGTTTTGGTCAAAATGGCGAACAAGTGAGAGGTAAGAACAATGCTATTTAACAATTCAATGGTGCTGGGCAAAATAGATGTTTCAAGTTTTACCGGCATCGTATCTCATCCTATATGATAGATAATCGAAATCGAGCGAGACATACGATTAATTTGGGAAAACTCAGTCGGTAAATAATGAAAACATTCAAAGAAAACGACAAATGTTGGAAATAGCATAATTCAAATTTAGTTTGTCTTTAACTTATTTTTTTTTAAAGCACGATATTGCTTCAGGTCTTTCATTAAGAGTAATATTATTGAATCCAATCATTCACAGTTAAATTCTAAAGGTATATGGTACCGAACATAAAAACAGCTTTTCAACCACGTAGAGCATTTCTACTTTAATATTCAAAAGATAGCTTAAAATCGTAATTTTATAATTAAATTTGGATAAAACTTTACGATCTGTTACCATGAGGGGTATAATTGGATAATTTCCATCTAACGAGTAAAAATAAACTTTTTAAGAGTTCGGCAGCTTACTTAATGATTTCTTGGTAAATTTAAATGATTCTTCAAATATAAAAAGACATCTTAATGTATCCGTGTGCCGGCCTTTTATTAGGTGATTATACAACAAAACCTGAAATCGGCCATATTGGGAACCACGTGCTTTTTCCAGTGATTTTTTAAGAGAAAGCAAGCTGGGAGAACCGTCATACGCATCATGCTGAAATAATTTGTATATGATTTGCTTACTCGTGCTGAACAATCGACTTAAATTTCAGCACTGAGACAAAATTTTTAAGTCACAAGTGGGCTTATAGAAATGGGAGTAGAACAACATGTGGTGAATATAAAATTCACCACGGGTTCCATTGTATAATCACCTTAATATTATTATTAATGAGTGTCCTGAGCTTATAATCTACCTATACATCGACTATTAAATAAAGTTATACTTAATTTGAATTATGCCATTCCCAACATTTGTCGTTGTCCCGTAGCGTAGTTGGCTGCACGTTTGCCTTATAAGAGAATGGTCATGGATTCGATTCCCAGCCCCTCCACCAAACCGGAGTCGCCGGATCCGCAGTCCATACGGTGGCGTTCTGGGGTACGCGCCTCACCGCCAGGGCTGCCTGATGACGACTGATAACTTGTTCTTCAGCCGAACAATGCAAAGATCATTGGATAGACGACATGGGCAAACGGATACAAAGGACTCACGATGAGTTGAACGATGAGCAACGACAACAATAATGAATTATGGATGTCTAAAAATTGACAAATCCGAGTGATAAAAAGAAGAAGACATGCGATGGTGAGAAACAACAAAATCGTTCATGGCGAAGTATACGGCGGCGATTTTAAAATGTCCGTATAAAATTAAAAACCAATTCTAATTAAAAACTAATCAATGTAAAGTGCGAGAAAAATGGAAATCTATATTTTAGGTGCATTACACGAAAAAAATTTTTTTTTGGGATAATGTTTTCTAAATCTAGCTTTTCATTTTTCTCGCACTTTACATTCATTAGTTTTTAATTAGAATATCTTTAGAATTTTATACGAGCATTTTAAAATCGCCGCCGTATACTTCGCCATGAACGATTTTGTTGTTTCTCACCATCGCATGTCTTCTTCTTTTTATCTCTTGGATTCGTCAATAGGTTCTGTGTGAATTCTGCACAGCAGAATACCACAGTAGATCACGGCACAGTAGCGGTTAAGAACACAGAGTGCCTGTCAAATAAATATACGAATAAAAAAAATCATATATAAGATATGGAGAGTGACTGTATGCGCACGAGGAATCGGAAACAGTGAATTCTGGCTGTTACTCCTTTTAAAATGTTGGTCTAGATTTATCTGATTCGATTTCTTACAATTCGGTTTTATTCAGAAAGAATTTAATGTAACGCACACAGGGTTTGAATCCAAAAGAGAATGAATAAATCTCCCACTTGAACAAATGGCCCACTGATTCGGGGGGGCATACCCCATGATAAATTTTCTTAAAAAAAACTCCCAACATCCCGACTGGTTCCGACGATGCATTTCAACTTGTTTTACACAGCTATGTGAAAAAAAATGGTCCCCAACACAAAATATGCGAGAACAAGTACGATAAATTTGTTTTCATGACTGGTAATGATTCTAAACAGTTTTTGAGAGCGATTTCTGCAAACCCTGACCGCACATAAAAAAATCTATTCTTCCGCTTATTTTTAGTCGCAACGAAAAGTAAGCGACGGAAAGTCGTTTTATATTTTTGAAAATTTGGCCGTTACGTGATGGATAGTGACGATGAATGATTTGATAGCACGTGCTATTTGTACTGCGGATAATTTTACACATTGTTCAGAGCCTTGAAAAATGATTACGAAACTTATTATTTTATTGTAAGGCACAATATATGGATGCATAAAACAAGAAAATAATGAAACCTATCTCTTAAAAGTGCTAGTTGGACCATTCTAATGGCCTTTTCTTCTGTAACGTACGAGAAAGCTACATATATTGCTTGGTGGATTAATCTGGGTTTCATACGTAGTGTATTATTCATAATAACTATTCAGTTAAAAAATATTCTATGGAACTATTATTTGTTTCATTCACCCATTAGCAGGAATGTGGATATTTGAATATGTTACTTTTGTAGGATTCATTGCATTAATATTGGATGACAAATGGCATCTTCTTAGCCTTGCGGTAAGATGCGCGGCTACAAAGCAAGTTCATGCCATGAACGTGGCTGAGTTCGATTCCCGGTCCGGTCTAGGAAATTTTCTCGACTTCCCAGGCAACGTAACATCGTATTAACATCATGATATCACGGGACTGACACTTGTATCCCACCAGCACAGTACATTCCGTAGTCAACATTGAAAATTCCGCATTGACAGCCATAAGAATAATCGCGGGATAGAAAGAGATGGGTGCGTTCCACGGTGACAGTTTCGTAAACGGCAAGCAAAAGAAAAGAGACGTCATTTTTTTTTTATTCGTATATTTATTTGGTAGGCACTCTGTGTTCTTAACCGCTATTGTGCCGTGATCTACTGTGGTACTCTGCTGTACAGAGTCCACACAGAATCTATTTTTAGATGTCCATAATTCGTTATTGTTGTCGTTGCCAGTCCATATCATCGTGAGTCCATTGTGTTCATTGTGTGCCATTAATCGATGCACGTTGGAGGAATGCCTCCGAGAAGAACAGATTTGTCAGTCGTCATCAGGCGCGTTCCCCAAAACGCCACCGTACGGACTGCGCTTCTGGCGACTGACAAGGGTTTGGTGGAGGGGCTGGGAATCGAACCCATGACCATTCGCTTATGAGGCGAACGTGTAGCCAACTACGCTACGGGACCCCCCCCCCCTAAAAGAGACGTCATGTACACTACGAAAACACAATCAAAACATCAGACACGTGCATGATATACCTACGAATGCGAAAATAGAAAAATAGAAACCTCGCAGTTAACAACTGTTGAAGTACTTAATGAACACTAAGCTGCAAGGCGGCAATTGCTCAGTGGGGGATGTAATGCCAATAAGAAGAAGAAGAATAAGAAGAAGAAGACAAATGGCATCTGAAGTGAAATTTCACGAAAATCAAAATATTTAGAATAAAAAATATGTACATGTTTCCAAAACTTAAAAAAATCCATATGTATGTTTTCTTTACACATTTTTGAAATAAGACTTTCTTCACATTTTATCTATAAGGGTCATATTGACGATATTTGTGGCCAAATAACTTTTAAATTTACGTACATGAGAATATAATTTGTCACTCTTTAATAAGATCGTGTTTTGGTAGCTTTGGCTGTCCCTTTGTATGTCTCGTCATGTGTGCAAAGCAAAACCACGTGTGTTTGTAATTTGGTGCAAAACAAACGTTGGAAAAACCTTCTGATCACCCGCTCCTCATGTTTTGGTCTTACTCAACCCCCCGTAGAAAATTAAGAACTGACTTCTAATTTCTTTGATTTATCAAGAATCTGGATTCCAAAACAAATTCTAGGGGTCGAAATGTTACTTGTTATAAATTGAATTACTACTTATTTGTAACCTTATGTATTTTGACCTAAACAGTAAGGAAGTAGAAATGTTTTCAACTCCTTCGGACTGGTAGTCGCAAAGTTTCAATGCGTAACGAAAGGACCCATATTATATGAATGAGCTGAATAAGTGAAATTGCTTGTACTCGTCGACGACCCCTTATTTTGTTGATACTGAAAATGAAAAAAAAACGCAGCATCATGCTGTAAAATGCCAGATGCAAAAATTTATAACTCGACCCCTTTAAACCAAATAGCATACCATTTTAGTACCATGGAGCCAACCGTTTATGTACGATAATAACCAAACATTTAGATCATATAGGTTAATCACTACGTTGCGTGGTTATGCGATGAAAGTTGATTAATGGATATGATTTCTCATCAAAAACGTGCCAGTGATAACCATCACTTTCCACTTTTGGTTAGGTATTTGCTCATGGGCATTGAGCTTAACCATAAGACCTACAATATTTATTTTCGGTAGCCCATTCAATTTGAATGAGCCTATAATAAAGAAAATCTAATTTATGAACAGCGGATGTGGTCATTAGTCAATCAACTTCTTATTTCATCAGAATTGGGTCACAAGTGTGTTAGACAGCGGTACCAGACAACAAAACCGCATAACCTCATATGTGAGCGATATTTCCCTGCATTCTACTATTCACTCATTTTCTTCGCCTAACAGCCACCGCTGCTGACTAGTGAAGAGGAGAAAATTATTAAACTCCATTTAATAAATGATCGAACATTGCGGCGTAATCGCCGCACCGTGGCAAAGAGGTTGCGGTTTACATCAGACACAATTGAAATGGGAAATATTATAAATATTTCATTAAAGCCTTTAGACTAGTAACTTTAACAAATATGATTTTATGTTGTTATTTTCATTTTCACATTCGGACCCAATCGATTTTAACAACACTTCCAAAATATTGTTGCCTAAATCTAATGTTGCCAAAATTGAATGGGGTCTGTACCGATGGATTAGTTTGAGGTGATGTCGCTCTGTGTTAAATGTGGGTAGGTACTGTACAGTCTACAATTGTTCATGTATGTTAACAAAAATTAATTTTAATAAATAAATTTCTTTTCGTGGTGAGGGAGGATGCTGCATAATATGAGACGAGTTCGGTGCTCAAGTGGCTACCGCTTCTGCCTTATAAGCAGGAGAACAATTCCAGGCTCGTCCCTTTGCTACTTTGTATTTCTATCTTAGTTCTTTGTGTGTTTCACGTTTTACCAAAACGATTCCTACTGTTATATATGAGGATGGTTAGTTGGACACCTACTTAAAAAAGATGCAGAGAACTCTACGACCTCTCATAGCTGTCACGGGAGGTCATAGAGTTTCCAGCATTCGCAAGAACGTAGCCAGGACAGATCTAGACTATTGGAGAGTGCATTGTTTTCATCTAACAGATAGTGATTATTGCCGAATCAATATCTGTGGTGACAGATGAAAGTGATGCTACTTTCATACAATAGTCCAGGTTAGTACCACCCACAAATTTGTGCGAATTGCTCAACGCGAATGCTAAGTGAGGATGGTTCAAAATATGGTCACCGAGCAATTTTGGCTCGGTGAAGTTTAATCTTTTTATCACTGTTATATATTGATAAATTGAGAAATAAGCCATGAGCCATGCTGCTTACAGTTGTTCTTTGTGTTCCACACGAAATCGTCGTCAAAATTGACCTTGAATCGATTATATACAGTGAAGAAACTGGTCGTAAGACCATCATAAGGATCTCTTTTTAAATGGAAACGATTGATATCGCATACCCTTACAGCGTGGATTTTATTTGTTTTGTTTGACGTTAATGATTTAAAAGTCAATGTGCATATGCATAACATGTGGAAGATTTCATTGAGAAAATGTATTGGTGGCAGTAGCTATCCTTCGGTGGGGCTCAAACCCTCAAATACCTTAGACAGGTACTTTTGCGTACACCCAAACCAGGGGATGTCAGATTTTCTTACAATTCTGCATAAGAACCTACCAAAATCTGTATAAGAACTGGGCATATGCTAAATGGTTAAACTCTTATACAAAAAATATGAACTTATTATACAGATATTGTAAGAAAAGCTTGCAAAATTGTATGGTCTTAAACAATATGTGTATTAGAAACTAGCAATTTCCCATATGCCCAGTTCTTATACAGATTAAGTCAGGTTCTTGTACAGAATTGTTAGAAAATCTGACATCCGCTGATTGGTTGTATTGGTGGCAATTCATGGTTACCTTGCTTGCTCTGTTCAACGCTTAGCGCCTAGCCCCTAGGAATAATGAGCAGAATAACCTTGAAAAATCTTAGCAATCGACAATTCTAAATACTCTCAAATAATTATCAGAACTGATGTCTCAGAAGTAAACACTGAAAGGATAAAGAATCAATGAAGTGTCTCAAAACATATTTTCACAAGTTTGTTCTGTGCTGCCGTACGCGGTTTCCAAGATGCGCTAGACTGTGCGGGCCTGATAAATCCTTCACGAATCAAATTATTCGAAGCATGCTACTTTATTTCTATGGTTTGCTGCTGGGTATTTTATTCTGGAGACACGTTCTTCTGAAACTATGGATGTCCTTCGATTTCGTATTTCCCGTGGGCATCGCGATATGTTTGTTTCTTGGTAAAAGCTACTTTGTCATTTATTGGTTCGACATTTTCAATCATCACGTTTTTTTATGCTGTAGGCTATGGCTGCGCACTTTCTGTTCAAATACGTTGTTATAGCTCTCTGTGCCTAACAGGGTTCCTGGGGAAAGCTGGCAGGGGCATGCTGAAAGCTATCGTTTTGACCTGCATACTCACCGGGCCGATTAACAACATCTGTTTGAATGCACGCGAGGTCGTACGAGTATTCACGTGTTCTACAGAGCTGACGTACAATCTGAGTAAGGCTCGATTTGATTTGATGGCCAAACCCTTTCAAAATGCATTGCTAGGAAGTAAAAACAATCTAGAACAAGTGAAGGAGGAATTTGTTGGGATTGTGGACATTATTGAACCGATTAAAGAAGAAGTCACAGGCTATGACAACGATTCCAATTATCGACAGAGCAGGCAATCAGGTGAGCAGTACCGAAAACGATACGTACAAAAACTAAGAAATCGGTGTGAAGCCCAACTCCAAAATGGTGTCAAGCGATGTGAGCAGACATTCCAGAAAGTGTATGATGATTGTCATGAAAAGCTTCCGATACTGGTAAATTATTTGCTCTGTTGGCCGATGAAGCTGGATTTGATGTGTGGTGCGAGTCAAGTATTCGGAAATAAGGATGCAATCTGCTCTGCTGAAAATGTTGTTGATTCAGAATTTGGAGAAGATTATGTTCAGCTCATAGGAGAAAAAGAGAAACTGACAGGGAATTTGGAGGATGTGAATATCCAATATGAGTTCGTTGACATTCAACATCAAGAGGGATATCTGTAAGATCTGTCGTTCAATGTCAACTGCAGCGTTATACTTAATTGGGTATCTCATTTCAGGACAGCCAAGGAAACGAGTAAACAGATTAGGAAAGAGTTTGAACGGAAAAAGGAATCTTTTGACATGATAGTGTACATTTGGGAGAAATTTTTTGCGCTAGTTATTTTGAGAGTTACCCTGAATGCGCTCTCATATCATCAAAAATATTTGAAGAAGATCGATTTCGAAAACCACTACATTTCGGAATACTTCATTCACATTGATCAGCGAAGAATTTATCAGGGAAAAGTGAACATCTTACCACTCCGACGAATCGAGCGTTCGCATTTGGTTGATTTGGAATCGGCTTCATGTACCCGGCTTGAATTTCGAAAAATTATCGTTCAATTGTTGACGCTTGTTCTCCAAAGCACATCGGCTTCCGTTTTTGTACTACTTGATGCTTTATTTTTCGAAACGCTTGATATTGTATCCCGGAACTCTAGAGTAGAGTTTAAGCAGGAAGGACATCACGATATAAACGTGACCGTTACCGGCACTGGTGTTATTGCAATGATGGTAAGACGATCGGTGGAAGGCTTCAAATCTCAATTTCGTGTCGATGTGCTGACTTCCAACGAAGAATGTTTGCCGCGGCCTCACAAACTGGATGATTGGGATTTGGCAAAAATCTACTTACTTTTACTAGGCGTTGCAGTTTTAGTATTGAATGAAGCGTATATCAATAGGCTAAAGCGATTAATTTGCGCTTGGTTTTATCCCAAGCGTGAGAAGCAACGTATTTTGTACCTCTACAATCGCATGCTTAAACGAAGAAAACAATTACATCGTTCACTGGTGGAAAAGCTCAAAGAATACATTCGGATGATGAAATATGGCGCAACCTTGGATTTTTTGAATCGCCTGCAATTCTACTTACCAGCATGTTGTGGCTGGATTAGAATGGTTCATAAAAAATCATGCAGCCTATGTGGCTACAACAAAGCAAAAACTTTGAACGAGTGTAATAATTACAACTGTTTCTTGGCATATTGTGATGAGTGCTGGCAAGATGTAAAGCAAGAGTGTCTTGCATGCAAGGCGGGATCAGTACTTGACCACGACTGTTCGATTGATCACTGAGTTTGTTAAGAACAATAATAAATGCACACTTATTTATTCGTCGAGTTGTCAATATTTCTCGTTTCTGTACTGAGGGGAGCACTGTCGATTCTTGGCAATTATTCGGGCTTGAATTTTTAGTTGGCTTTTAGTATGACATGCTACGTACTAGATTATTTGCATACATTTGTTTGATTTTCCAAGGTATTCTTCAACCGAAACACCACCTTATTGCGTTGTGCTTACATGAAGTACTTGTTAATAACCTAAATTTGCAATGAAATTGATGTTTCAGAGTGGAGTATTGGAACAAAGTAGCTGTTTAGAATCTGTCAGATCACTATTTCATATATTCTCTGTAATTTCCAATATTGATTATTTGACTGTACATATATGATATGGGGTTTGGAGGGTGCATCAGGGCATCAATGAAGTTACAACTGGACCATCGAAGTCAAGGAAGGAAAGTATTAGTCGTTCGCGTCTATTACCTTTATCTCCAACAGTTGTTAACCAGTTGACGCGCCCTTCTTCAAACAAACCATCCCGTGGAAAGCTTGACAAGCATTGCGAATTTCATTATACTTTTGTTGGATCATTCTGCTGGAAGGAGATTCTCATTTTCCCGTTGGGTTCGTGTAAGTGTCTCTGCTTACAGGTCCACCACCACCATTTTTGGCCCTTCATACAGCAATATGTTGAATGCAAACTCATATTGAAATTTGACCTTTACTGTCAAGTGGAACCGCATGCAGAGCAACACTCAATAATTCCATTGGATTAACGGAATAGGTCCCCAAGAAATTCTTGGAATAGCTAGGGAGGACCGTTTCTCTTCTCGAACACTAAGTGTACGTATAGTCTATATGTTTGCCCCAAAGATGAACTTTTTATAGGAGGAGTGTGACCTACAGTTGGTCCCCACAAGTCCCTATCTCACGCTTCCACGGGTCGTCCGATGACAAAAGACCGCCAGCTAAGGGTTGTGTGCATAGCTGGTAGTGCAGCCTGGGCACTGTTGTCCTTCTGACATCAGCTAGAGTGAGAAGGTACGCTTCGAGCGTCTGTTCACCAGGAGGTGCGGCTCAAACAGCGTCTGCCTGGTACCCATCGGCTGATTAACGAAATGTTGTTTCGCGTCAGCTATACCTAAGGTGGCAGTCCCACCAGCGCGATGTAGGTAACGCGACCCCGGTAAGGTAGCTTACTGAAGCCTCTTAAATACCACGAAAAATGGAGGTAGAAGAAAAAGAGAACGTTATTTTTGGCAACCGACCCGGCAACGAAATAAGGACTATGATTGGAAACTCGGTACCTGGAATGTCAGGACCCTAAATGAACCTGGACGAGTGAGCCTTCTGGCTCGTGAACTGCAGAAGGTTGGAGTGAACGTGGCTGCTATTCAAGAAGTCCGATGGCCTAGATCCGGAGAACGTGAATTCCGAGCCGTGGACCCCACGACCAATACTGCATTCAAGTATAACATCTATCACAGCGGCGGCGGCCCCGCAGAGCATGGAGTTGGTTTCGTAGTGATGGGCAAGCAGATGAAGCGAGTGATGCGGTGGAAACCCATTAGCGAACGAATCTGTGTGTTGAGGATACGGGGCAAATTCTTCAATTGCAGCCTAATCAACGTTTACGCACCGACAAACGATAAATCCGACGACGTGAAGGACACGTTTTATGAATGTCTTGATAAAGTCTATGGAGAGTGCCCAAAGCATGACGTGAAATTGTTATCGGAGACGCTAACGCTCAGGTCGGCAGAGAGGACTTTTTCCGTCCCATAATCGGTATGGAGACCCTTCACTCCGCTACCAATGACAACGGCCTACGGCTAGTAAATTTTGCTGCTGCCAGAGGGATGGCCATCAGTAGCACCTACTTTGCACGGCAAAACATCCCAAAGCACACCTGGAGACACCCAAATGGTGAAACTTGCAACCAGATAGACTATGTTCTGGTGGATGGGCGCCATTTCTCGGATGTTATCGATATGCGGACATTCAGTGGTCCAAACATTGACTCTGATCACTACCTCGTTGTCAGTAAAATTCGATCACGGTTGTCAACTGTATCGGCTGAGTACCGACAGAAGCTCGACGAACAGATAAGTAAAATCAACGTTAGCGACAACATCAACGATCTATGGGAGTCGATCCATGGTGAGCACAACAGCACGAGAAGTGGTAGGCACTGCACAGAGGCGACCCAGGACGGGTTGGTTCGATGTGGAGTGTCAGAGAGTGACAGACGAGAAGAACGTTGCCAGAAGCCGGATGTTGGTGTCAGGTACCCGATCGAATAGAGATCGGTACAAGGAAGCAAGAGCAGCCGAAAAACGAAACCACCGCAGGAAGAAAAAAGAGTACGAAGAACAAGTTATTAGGGAGGCGCAGGAAAAAATGGAGCAGAACGATATGCGGAGGTTTTACGAGTCTGTCAATGGCGTGCGGAGAAAGACAGCGCCATCTCCCGTCATGTGCAACGACCAACAAGGGAATTTGCTGACAGATAAAACTGAAGTGGCTGCCAGGTGGAAGCAACACTTCGAGACTTTGTTGAATGGAGGAAGTGACGGTGCATCGGTGAACAGAATAAACATTAGCGACGATGGACAAGCTGTGGAGTCACCCACACTAGATGAGGTTAAAAAAGCTGTCAAAGAGCTGAAAAACAATAAGAGGCTGCGGGGAAGGACCAGCTCCCGGCTGAACTTCTCAAACATGGCAGTGAGCAGCTTTATGAAGTTCTGCACCATATTATGTCGAAAATATGGGACGACGAGGAAATGCCTGCTAGCTGGTTGGACGGCCTCATTCGCCCTCTCTTTAAGAAAGGGCACATACTGGAGTGCGCCAATTATCGAGGAATAACCCTCCTTAATTCGGCGTACAAAATTATGTCCCGTATTCTGTTCAACAGATTGAGACCGCTTGAAGAGTTCTTCGTCGGCGAATACCAAGCGAGTTTTCGTGAGGGCCGATCAACGACGGATCAAATGTTTACCCTGAGACAAATCCTTGATAAATTCCGGGAGTACAACTTGCAGACACATCATCTGTTTATTTCAAGGCGGCGTACGATTCAGTGAAACGGAATGCATTATGGCAAATTATGCTTGAACATGGTTTTCCGGCGAAACTGATACGACTGATTCGTATAACGTTGGAAGGATCGAAATCAAGTGTAAGGGTTGCGGATGAAATATCGACGTCATTTGTTACCTTAGATGGATTAAAGCAGGGTGATGCACTCTCGAATCTACTGTTCAATATAGCGCTTGAGGGAGCGATTAGGAGAGCTGGTGTGCAAAGAAGCGGTACCATCATCACAAAATCGCATATGCTCCTGGGATTTGCGGACGACATCGATATTATCGGAATTGATCGCCGTGCCGTGGAAGAGGCTTTTGCGCCTTTTAAGAGGGAGACAGTTAGGATTGGACTCACGATCAATACCAGCAAAACGAAGTAGATGGTCGCTGGCAATCAACGTGGGTTCATTAGTGGTGGTGGTAGCGAAATAGTGCTGGATGGTGAAAAACTTGAAGTGGTGGAAGAATTTGTGTATCTTGGAACATTAGTGATGTGCGATAATGATGTTACCCGCGAGGTGAAAAGGCGTATTGCAGCTGCAAATAGGGCTTATTACGGACTTCGTAACCAGCTTAAGTCCCGTAGTCTGCAAACGAAAACAAAACTCGCGCTGTATACTACTCTTATTCTTCCGGTAGCTTTATACGGCCATGAGACATGTACGTGTGTGCTCAAAAGGCAAAATAGTCACATATTTTTAGGAATTTGTGCTTAACCGATTTGTTCGCAACAAATTGCATTTAACAGCGAAACAATATAGGTAATAAATTATAGAGGATGGTTGTCGCTGCGATTCCCTTTGTTCTCGTTCCCAAACATGTTGGGTACACAACTGTCAAACCGTACTGATTTTTCCTGCGCCATATCCTCGCCAGTTTCGCCAGTGACGGTAGCGACAGTCTTTCTCTATACTTAGTTTATTACCGAAACTTGTCATGAATATAAATGAGCTGGATCGAAAGGACTAACTGTTAGCTTGTTTTAGAATAGGGGAACTGTTCCGTTTTCCATCTCACTGAACATATATTCATCTCATCGATAAACAAAGAAATACAACACCAATCTCTTTGCTTCTTTTTGCTAACATGCGTGCTCACTGATGAAAAAATCACAAAAGTAAGAAACAAACCAAATCATTGCTTTGTTTTTGATGGGATTAATATAGGAGCTTTGGGATGAAGTGTCGAACCGTTCCCCTAGTTACATTCTAGTAAGACATGTTAATTCAATGCGATGAAATGAAATGAACAGTCTGAACTGTGCAGTGAGAATTGTTGGAAATTATTCGCGGAAGGCTTAAAACTGTTGAGGTATCAATTTCCTATCCCTGAATTTATCTGCATTGCCCCTACCATATGCGCAGCCTCTGCTGTCAAAACAAGACCGCATGCACCGTTTGCGCATCTTCTGCGTGGCGCCAAGCCTGCCGCCATTTTATTATATTGAAAGTGATCGAACAATCAACACGTTGTGTATTTTTGCTCTGAATAAAGTTGTTGTTAGTTTTAACTTATAAAACGAGTTGTGTTGTTTATTCCGGTTGATTGTCCCGTTTTCTCATTAGGTTATGGACTCAGTAAATCGCGAGTGGTAAATATCGAGAAAATGGAGAAGGAAGATTTTGTGCGCGTTCCGTTGTTCGATGGTTCTAATTATCCGGCGTGGAAGTACCGGATGCTGGTTGTGCTGGAGGAGCACGAGTTAACCGATTGCATCAGTCGGGAAATCGCGGATGTGAACGAACTGAAAATCGAAGTGACAGATTCTGCTGCTGTCCAGGCGGACAAGAAGAAGCAGCTCGAATCTAGGAAGAAGAAAGATCGGCGTTGTAAATCATTACTAGTTTCTCGGATTCACGACAATCAGCTGGAGTATGTGCAAGATCAGCCGACGCCGAAAGCAATTTGGTCGGCACTTCAAAGAGTGTTTGAGCGAAAAAGCATAGCAAGCCGGTTGCATCTTAAGAGGAAGATGCTGACACTACGGCACGAGGGAGGAAGATTGCAAGAACATTTCCTTATTTTCGACAAGCTCGTGCGTGAGTATAAAAGCACCGGAGCTCAAATCGACGATTTGGATGTTGTTTGTCATCTGCTGCTGACATTGGGATCGGCGTTCGCAACTGTTGTGACAGCGTTGGAAACCATGCCGGAAGAAAATTTAACGATTGAGTTTGTTAAGTGTCGGCTGCTTGATGAGGAGATCAAGCAGAAAAGCGGTAGCGATGAATGTGGCCTGCCGGCTGGTGAATCGGCAGCTTTTTCTGGAGCAAGTAGGAAAACAACAGGCCAACAGCAGAAGAAAAAGTTCAAGTGTTTTGGTTGCCATAAAGAAGGACAGAAGTTGTCGTCGTGCCCTGAGAGGAAAGGTAAGGGATCGAAGAAGAATAGTGTTTACTATGGAGAAGAAGAAAATGGTGTGTGTTTGTCGCTGCAAAGAAATCTTCGAATAGTGAAGTTGGCTGGATCATCGATTCCGGTTCATCGGAGCACTTGACAAACGACAAGAGTTTATTCAAGCAGCTGGTGCCGATGAAGAATCCGGTACAGATCGCAGTGGCGAAGGAAGGTGAATGCATTGTCGCAAAGCAGCATGGTGAGGTAAAACTTTTCTCCACCGTAAATGGTAAGTCGATCCCGATTACTTTGAAAAACGTTCTATACATTCCCGAAGCAAGAATAAATCTTCTATCAGTGAGAAAAATGGAGATAGCTGGCTTGAAAGTCCTTTTCGCGGATGGTAAAGTGCAAATCGAGAAAAAACGGGTATTGTTGCGATAGGTAACTGTCGGGGAAAGTTGTACGAATTGAACTTGTACCGTGAAAGTATACATGAGGATTTGTCGTACTATTCGTGTGGGCGAATACAGAAAGAGCTAGTAATCTGGCATCGACGGTACGGTCATTTGAGTGGAAAGAACTTAAAGCAGTTATTGTGTAACGAAATGGTGATCGGCATGAAAGCAAAAACTGATGAAAAATCCGCGGGCGAAATCGTTTGTGGGTCTTGTATTGTCGGTAAGCAGTCGTGAAAATCGTTTTCGGTAGGTGAAGGACGACGATCGACGCGTGTGTTAGAACTCATTCATTCCGACGATTGTGGGCCTGTGACACCGGTGGGTATCAATGGCGAGAAATATTTCGTGACGTTTATCGACGACTGGAGTCGGTTTACGGTCGGTTACGATCAGTTCGAAGGATCAAGTCGTGGATGTTTTCCGAGAATATGAAGCCATAGTATCAGCGAAGTTTGGAAGAAGCATTTCTCGTTTTCGGTGTGATAACGGTTCGGAATACAAGAACCGATCGTTCCTGCAGTTTTGCAAACAGAAAGGCGTGCAGATAGAGTGGACAGTTCCGTATACGCCGGAACAAAACGGTACCAGTGAGCGTATGAACAGAACACTTGTGGAAAAGGCGAGATCCATGTTGCAGGATGCTGTTGTGAGCAAAGGGCTGTGGGGTCCTGCTGTTCAGACTGCGGCATGTTTAGCAAATCGCAGTCCAGCGAATGCTATCGATTCACGGAAGACACCTTTTGAGTTGTGGGAAGGTAGGAAGCCTAATGTGGAAAAACTTCGTGTGTTTGGATCGAATGTTTTTGTGCACATACCGAAGGAGCTAAGGAAGAAGCTTGATGGAAAATCTTGGAAGGGTATATTCATTGGATATTCGCATAATGGTTATCGTGTTCTAGATCCAAGGCGAAAGAAAATCGTAGTGGCACGAGATGTGATTTTTGTCGAAGAAAAAGACAAGTGTGATGGATTTGAAAGCACTTCTTGTGATTGTGAAGTTTTCCAATTTCCTGTATGTTCTGAAGGATCCGAGTGCAGTGAAAAAGAAAAGGATCCGAAGAGTGATACCGAAGATGAAGAAGATCATAATGTTTCGGAAGATGATGGAGATGACGAAGGAGGATACGAAAGTTGTGCCGATGAGACGCTTCGAGAAACAGAATGCCCAGATCAGGCCGATGCAATCGGAGCCAAACGACTACAACGAAATCGAAGTGCCCCCTTATGGCATCACGATTATGACATGAACATCACCGGATATGCCTTGAATGCCTCGAGTTATGTGGACAATTTACCTAGTTCACTACGAGAGTTACGAAAACGAGCTGATTGGCCAAAATGGGAAGCAGCTGTTAGAGAAGAAATCGATGCAGTGGAACGGAATCATACTTGGAAGTTGGTCAAGCTACCTGAAGGGCGAACACCGATATCGTGCAAATGGGTGTTCCGCGTGAAACAAAGTGATGATGGGGAGCCATGTCGCTACAAGGCTAGGCTTGTGGCAAGAGGTTTCAATCAGCGACAAGGTTTTGACTACACCGAAACCTATTCCCCGGTGGCGAAGTTAGATACGCTTCGCATAGTTTTGGCCATCGCAAATCAAGAGAAGATGATGATACACCAAATGGACGTAAAATCAGCTTTCTTGAACGGTTCGATAACGGAAGAGATTTATATGACTCAACCGGAAGGCTACGAGAAAGGAAAGCATTTAGTTTGTAAACTAAATAAATCGCTCTATGGACTGAAGCAGGCGTCAAGAGCCTGGAATACGCGTTTCCATAGTTTCGTGGAGAGGCTTGGATTTCAACGAAGTGCTAGTGATCAGTGTCTATACATTAAAGGTACTGGAGAAAGCAAATTGTTTTTGGTACTGTACGTAGATGACGTATTGCTAATTGGTCGACATTTGAAGTCAATTCAAGCAGTTAAGAAGTGTTTGTCGACGGAGTTCGAAATGACAGATGTGGGGACAGACAGACAGTTTACTGTTTTCTTTGCTTGAAAATCGAACGAAACGTGGAGCAAAGGGTTCTGCGCATCACTCAGCGTTATTTTCTCGAAGGATTGTTGAAGCGATTCAACATGAGTGATTGTAAACCGGTGTCAACACCGATGGAATGCAGATTGCGTCTGAAGAAAGGAGAAGAATCAAAGCGAACGGATAAACCGTATCGAGAACTTGTTGGGTGTTTGATGTACGTTACATTAACCTCCCGACCTGACTTATGTATGTGCCGCTGTAAATTATTTCAGCCAATGAATTGTTGGCAGTGGCTGATTTTCTACCCGCCGCTGTCACATCCAGGCGCTATAGTATATGCGCAAAATAGCCAGCAAGAGTTAACCGCCAGAAATTTGTATGGCGAAAGTCATCTAACGCGGTTTATCTCAAAATAAGAAACTTTTCATGAAAAACTATTTGGTACCGATTATGTAGGAAGGTGTCCGCTACCATGCCTACCAAATATTTTTTTTGATGAAAGTGCTTAATTTTGAGAAATCGAACCTTAGATGCCTTTCGCCATACTGATTTCAGAAAGTTAACTCCTAGTGTGCCGCTGTAAGCACGCTCAAAGCAGGCGATTCATTCCAGAGTTGCCCTACAGAAGAACACTGGGTGCATCTTAAGCGTATACTTCGGTATATACGTGGTACTATTAACCTTGGCCTGGAGTTTTGCGGGAATGATAAAGCACCGTCTATGGAGGCATACTCCGATGCAGATTGGGGAAATGATGTGGTAGATCGACGGTCGTTGACAGGATTTGGTTTTCGTGTTCATGGATGCACCGTGAGCTGGTTAACAAGGAAGCAACCAACTGTTTCGTTATCATCGACTGAGGCGGAGCTGATTGCCTTATGTGTTACTGTGTGCCATGGAATCTGGATGACTCGATTGCTAAGGGAGCTAGGACTGCAGCTGAATGATCCAATAGTATACTTTGAGGACAACCAGTCAACCATTCGCATTGTGGAGGATGAACGGGATATTGGACGATTGAAACACATAGATGTAAAATATCGTTATGTGCGGGATCTTATTCAGCGAGGGCAAGTAGAAGTGCAATATGTTCCAAGTGCAAATCAACTTGCAGACGTTATGACAAAAGGATTACCAGCCAAGACATTTTTGCTTCATCGTACAAATTTGGGAATGACAGAAATTGAGCGAGGGTGTTGAGGTATCAATTTCCTATCCCTGTATTTATCTGCGTTGCCCCTACCATATGCGCAGCCTCTGCTGTCAAAACAAGACCGCATGCACCGTTTGCGCATCTTCTGCGTGGCGCCAAGCCTGCCGCCATTTTATTATATTGAAAGTGATCGAACAATCAACACGTTGTGTATTTTTGCTCTGAATAAAGTTGTTGTTAGTTTTAACTTATAAAACGAGTTGTGTTGTTTATTCCGGTTGATTGTCCCGTTTTCTCATTAAAAACTATCTGATCCGATTCTCGTACATTTCTTACACTCCTATCGGAGCTTTCATGTCACCGATGACGATTTCCAAGTCGTACAATAAGCATCCATTGTATATTTTATCCAGCTGAGAATAGTATACCTACGTGAATGACGCTTGAAAAAAAAAAGTTCTTTGATCCTCAGATTACACATCCTTGCATTGATTGGCTGCCAATCACAGTACATAATCGATCGATGTCCGTTTTTCCATACATTTTGCAACGTTCATCAAATTTACTGCAGCGGTACGATGTCAAACTCGCATTGAATATTATTGAAACACCATCATTGATAAATAATTAAATAATTTAATTTAATAACTAGTTATCATTTTATGTATTATGTAGCATCAAGATCAATGTATAAACACAAAATTCTGAATGATAATTCGTCGTAAGTGGTCTAGTGTTTTCGAGTGCAGACGGCCGGTCCGTTTGATATGCATATTCTGATTAATTCACAACAGTGTCATGTGGACAGCAAATCAAGCAAACATGGGACTGATATGAATTTATGGGCAGTATAGTTGCGATAAGAGCACAAAACGGTAGTGGACATGTTACGAAGTAGTGAACAAAAGTGTCCTATTGTGACAATAGTTCAATATTATCTAGAAACCCCATTAATGAAAAACGTTTACACAAATGCATCAAGATTTGTTTTCTAATTTTGATCTTTTAGCTTAACCCTTTACTCTTTAGTTCAAACATCATGTGATAACCCTGCGTCATCCTACACTACTGCGGACCGTTTCGCAGCTCCAGATGGCGTGGTCGGTGATTCCATATCAGCAGAGCGATCTTTCTGTTTATAAATGTAAATTAAGATACCTGTTCATCGTACGGAAACAAATGGTCGGTCAGTGCAGCCTTGCGCATCAGTTTTCCGTGAATTCTGTGTTTTTTGCTCTATTCTCTTTTTCTACCATTGTGGGTTGGAGCGAGCTAATGGAATACGGAACAGGCAGCTCTGTCTGGATGCTTTTTTATACGCAATTCTGTTGCCTCTAGAGAGTTTACAGACATAAGATTTTCTCTAGAATAACTCATGGTCACAAATATGTGAGAAATAATCAGTACATTGCCCAAGAGACTTCATATCCCGAGTGCAAATAGACGTTTATACGTCATTGGACAAGAAACAAAATATAATTCCACTATTTGTTTATTATCTAACGCTAAATCTCTATAAAATGGTAAAGTGATGTATGTTTATGTCAAATTGTATTCAGTAAAATTATTTAAATCTAATATCATAAAAGTGGAGTATATGTCACTTTGTTGAATACCGAAAGCAATATGTCGTATTGAAATAAATAATCAAATTATATTACTTTTTTCGCCATACTCTCGAAAACCAATAAAATACACACTTTTTTTGCCAAACTCATCCGTACCAAATCGTAGGCTCAGGAGAAAAGTGGGGTTCTAGCAGATGGACGTAACTTTTAGCCCCTACGACGATGGAAAGAAATACCTGCCGTGTCCCTATCAACTCTTCTTCTTCAGAACAATAAAATACACACTTTTTTTGCCAAACTCATCCGTACCAAATCGTAGGCTCAGGAGAAAAGTGGGGTTCTAGCAGATGGACGTAACTTTTAGCCCCTACGACGATGGAAAGAAATACCCGCCGTGTCCCTATCAACTCTACTTCTGATTCTACACAAATAACACTATTTTATGTCCTTAAATGTATTTTCATGAGCACTTTTGGAACATACGAATAGAAGAAATTCTCAACTGACCATACTGATTTTTTACGTAGAATTTAATTCAAACTGGCTTGATTATCGAATGTTTGTTTGCTGGAATTTATTATGATTATAGCAATGATGTATTTTCTTAAAAAAACAACGATTAAACAGCACTATCATTCGGTGGCATATGCCCCGAAAGATATCATTCGACTATTCATTTCAACTCGGGATTGCTTCGTATATCATTGACCAGTGTTCACCTTATGGGCAAGCAAGCATATCTCTCCGAAGTGAAGAAAATCATTCATAACAGTACATGCACGCGTTTGTAATGATGGAGTAGAACATCTTTTTCACACTCACCGCAAGTCAATATGGTGAAGTCTAGTTGCCACAAGTAACATCGAAGGCTTGCACCAACGGAACATACAACTTTTGACGACAATACGGGATTGATGCTGCATGTTCCCAGAACGATGGAAGCAATGGGCAGGTGATTTCGCTTGCATCGGCCGTTTCTCCCAGTTATGGTAATTAAGCCATTAGCCTACAACAATGGCTGTGTCAATCCACGAGGCCTTGAACCTTGCAGATATGTGCCTTGTATATCTGCAGATTATTTGCTAGCATTAAGCCATTAATCACTGCTGGAGCCGGGTTAACGTCTGTGTATGACTATTCATCGTTGAATCATCGCCGACTTCCTCCAACGCGACGTCAGTGAACATTTTCTTACATTTACTTATTCATGGTGTATCGAGGATCGAGGCACATCTGAGAAACAACTTGGCAGCGCCTGTCATTGCTAATTTTCATCATCTGTCGTTGGTGGATGGCAAATTACGACACGCGTGCAGATAATGATTTAATTTCTGATGGTGGAGAAACGATTTGGCTTCTTCAAGCTGGAAAAAGGAAAGTTTGTTTTCACTGTTCAATTGCATCCGGAATGTAGAAAATATGAAATCGAATATCAAGACTTATGGGGTCAAATTGAATACTTTTCAAAACATATGTATTCTCAGAACTACAAATTTCTGTTTCATTTACATAAAGAATCACTGACTGAGTTAGGTGTTTCAGTGGCTGAAATATTAAGTAGATCAATAATGGTGTTAGGAAAAAAGATATTAGCATTAGCAGGGATATGAGCAGGAGATCTCACAATAATTTTCTAATCAAAAAGATCTTTGCCAATTAGAGATCTTGATAACCGCTGCGTCTCCACGAAGATCACAGGAAGAAACAATTTTTAATGGGTGGATGTCGTTGGATACCTACATATTAAAACAATTTGTTTTTTCTACTATTTATTTAGGCCGATACAAATATTTGAAAACTATTTTGTCTCCCTACCCCTCGGATTTTTTTGCCAAAAAATAATATTTTGATTGGGCAACAAAATGAAATTTGGATAATTATGAGGATTTTCAAAGCATTCTTTAACAAATCCGAGGAGATTTTTGATTTTTTTTTCATTTTAATATTTATTTTTTATTATACCCCCCCCCTGACCTTTCAGAAACCAGTAGGACAAAATGTTAATTAAATATTTGTAACGGCCTCATTTGAATTTTCAAATTTTAAGTTCTTCACTCGTCGAGTATACCAAGGCCAGGGGCACTTTTTGAATGGAATACACTAAGAATAGTTTGTTGCCACGAAATCTATTGCGTACACTTTTCAAGTGGAGCATTTTAATAGTTTAGTTCGGTTTTAGTCATTATCAGGAATTGGATCCCTATTGAAAACTCATATACTTTCACAAACTTATGTAACAATTGCCTTGTGACAATGCATTGTTTATTATCACTCTGATAAAGTCTATGAAATTAAATCATTGACATATGATTGACAACTGTAACTTGTATGGCGCTAATTTGTAATGGCTAATTTGGTTTTTGACGTAGGTTTATGCCCTTCAGGAAGATAGAGGGTCATTCTACAAATCCAAATTTGGAACCTTCACAAAAGTGGTCAAGAAGTATGGACTAAAAACTCAGCCGTCTTCCAACTTATTATGGAGATTTTGGTATCATTTGATCGTCGAATTTTTGAAGATTTTGTTCAAATAGGAAAAAATGGATTAGAGGCGTAACGATATTGAAAAATTGAATTTCGCCTGGCACTGATGAAAATCGGTAAACCAATTAACCCTGTACGTGCATCGCAGGCACAGGCATCAAAATCGGGAAACTTACGGGCTGAGCTCTAATCCTCAGTTTTATCAAGACTTCACGGAGAGCGGACACGAGGACCGCACAGCAACGACTTCCGGAACTTCCATATGTTTTTTTACAGGAATTTCTTTGGCAACTACTGGTATTACTTAAAAAAAACGACTAAAAATTTTCTATAAATTTCTGCGGTAATTTACTCTTTTGCGAAAAGTTGCGAGGCCATAGGTACTAATCCAGGATTTTTTTTCGCAAAATTTCTTCAGAAATAACGAAAGAACTCATGGAAAAATGGAAACTCCTGGAAATAATCTCTGGCAAATGCCAAGCACAATTGGGTCCTAAAGCCCTATCTCGTTTATGGTTGCAAACGATAGTGCATCGGTCAAGAACACTTGAACCGATGTTATAAAAATTCTGGTAAAATTATAAATCAGTAAAAATAATATTTTTGTGTTTAAGACATATTAAGGCAAATTTTGGGCAGTGCAACATTTCAGAACGAAAGAACCATCAGCCCAAAACGTCAGGCCCATATATTAACTGTCAAAGATTGAGTCAAGTGCCCTATGGTGTTTTGCTAGTGAGGTTGAATCATATTATTCCGTACGTCAAACAAGACCGAAAATGTCGAGGAAGCATTTTTCATCTATTTTTAATTTTCAAATTAAACAATGTTCCTTTCGAGTTTTTCATCGTTCCCTGATAGAAAATCGAATATCGATTCTTCATTTTAGGACCCAATTCTTGAAAGAATTTCTAGAGCGATTTGTAAGGGTATTTTTGAAGGAACTGTAGAAGGACTTTTATTATTGTATTTTTTTAATTATAATAAAAAAAAATAATGAAAAAATCAATCGATCCTGTGGAAATTCCCGGAGGAGAATCTGGATAAATTTCCAAGAGCACTTCTGGAGAAATTCCCGATAATTTTTTGAGCAATTTTTGAAGAAATTTAAAATAGAATTGTGGAAGGATAATTCAATAAATTTCCAGAGGATGCCCTGAGAGAACTTCTGAAAGGAAGGAAGGATAGGATTTGTTTTCATCGGGAAACGTTACCTCTGGTCGAAGACGGTGTCTGTCTTTTTATTTACCCTAAAATACATCAAAGTTGTTCAGGTGAATTTGTCATTTTGGAGCATAAAATGCTGAATTGACCTCCCGCGATCTTAATTCAAGACAAAATTTTCAAAACGACTTATCTGCTTTTGTAAACAAAGATTCAAACGTCGATTTTACGAATCTCACAGCACTTCGACGTAATCCAACGCAATCAACAGGTAGCCGAAACCTTCATCTATCTATTGATAGTGTTGGTTTGCGTGGGAGTGATATCAGATTCGTCAAATCGACGTTCGAATCTTTGTTTACAAAAGCAGATAAGTCGTTTTGAAAATTTTGTCTTGATTTGGTCAATAACACTAACAGTTTGAAAACCACACTGGTGGTGAACGTTTGATCAATTGCAAATCTGATGATGGCTGAAAAGCAGTAGGCCGAAACGTTATGCAAAATTATGCAAAGTGTGTGTTTAGTTTTCACCGAAAAATATCAACAAATTAACGATATAAAAGTTCACGGTGACCCAAACCCTACCAAGCAATAACACTAACGTCATCATTTTCGATCATTTGACTAATTTCAGGTTCCATAGAAAATTTGTTTTGACGGTTCTTTAGAGTAAACTCTAAATAAAAAAAAGCCTTTTTCGTATACTTAGTATACGAGAAAGACAAAAATAAATAAGAGCTGACATTTCGTTTTGGAGTGATATGCATTAGATTTTGGGCCAAAATCAAGCTTATTTCTCTGGCTGTTTCACTTCTCAGTACTGTTTTCATTTTTTGTTTTTGCAACAGTTACTTACTTAGTTATGGGTCCTGTATACCTCCGGTGGTATAAAGGGCCGACTTCAAAGATCTTCATGCTAAGCGATGACTAGCTTTTGAAATAGGTAGAGGCGTCAAAATAAATGGGCTCATTGGGAAAGTCCTAAACACTATACAACTAAAAACTAAAGCTTAGCTTAGCTTGATTGACTGTACACATCGTAGTTGCTAGTTGTGTTTGGCCGAGAAACAACAAATAATGCACAGTTCACCAATTGAATAGTTTTCTAGAGAATCCTCTGCATCTCCATGAGCGCACTGGAAAGGAATAGTATGTTAGTTGGGAAAGAAATCTATTGGAAATCGCCTTGGTAAGCGACTAATTATTTCTTTTGAACGACGCCATATTCATGATGATACAGAAACGGAAAAGCAACGCGTGTCTTACGTATTTTCCCGAATACTGATTCTATATCTTAACTTCTCCGCGACGACTGACTTACTTCACTTACTTACTTATGGATCCTGTACACCTCCGGTGGTGCAAAGGGCTGACTTGAAAGATCTCCATCTTGAGCGTTATCCAAGCTATCGCTTTAATGTATGCCAGGCTAGATTTCGGTCGACTTCTTTTATTCCTTTATTGAGGCTTCGCCGCCATGAGCCTCTGGGTCTGCGTCTGCTGCGATGTCTCGCTGGGTTCCAGTCTAATGCTTGTTTACAGATTTCGTTTCCACCCCTACGTAGAGTGTGGCCGATCCAGCCCCACTTCCGATCCCGAATTTCTGTTGCTATCAGCCTCTGGTGGCAACGACGATGGAGCTCGTTGTTTGAGATCCAGTAGTGAGGCCACCAGGCCCGAATTATATACCGCAGGCATCTGTTGATGGACACCTGCAGCCGTTGAGTGTTCTCCACTGATACACACCATGTTTCGCTAGCGTATAACAGCACAGATTTCACGTTAGAGTTGAAAATTCGTATTTTGGTGCGTTCACTTATCTGCCTGTTTTTCCAGATATTTCTTGAACTCGCAAAGGCAGCCCTTGCTTTCTTGATCCGTGCGACTATGTCGATCTTGGTACCGCCGTCTGGCGCCATTTGGCTACCAAGATATTGGAAGCTTTCAATATTCTCCACTGGTTGCCCGGCTTCTGTGAAACTGGAAGGGGTCACCGTGTTTACATCTAACGATTTGGTTTTGTTGACGTTGATGACTAAACCTGCCGAAGAGGAGCGCTCGGCAAGGTCGTTGAGCTTACTCTGCATGTCAGAGCGCCGTTGAGCGAGGAGTGCAACGTCATCAGCCAGTTCGAAGTCGTTTAGGTGCTCCATGGTTATAGGCTGCCATAACAGCCCACGGTTCACGGTCAATCGCACCTACCAGAAACTCGTCGATTACGATGAGGAACAGTAACGGTGATAGAATACATCCTTGGCTCACACCAGCTACGACCCGGATAGGGTCGGACAAGACCCCATTGTGCAGTACTCTACACGAGAAGGCCTCGTACTGTGCCTCGATGAGGCCGATGATTATCTCAGGAACCCCCTTGCGTCTCAGGGCCCCCCACATATTCTCGTGATTGAGACGGTCGAAAGCTTTTTCGTAGTCAATGAATACCAAGTAAAGGGACTCTTGGAATTCGTTGACCTGCTTCAGAACGATACGGAGCATGACAATATGGTCCACACAGGATCTTCCGGCACGGAATCCGGCCTGCTGCCGCCGGAGAGTCGCATCGATCTTCTCCTGAATCCGGGCTAGGATAACTTTGCATAGAGCTTTGAGAACGGTACACAACAACATAATGCCTCGCCAGTTATCGCATACAGTCAGGTCACCCTTTTCGGGTACCATCACTAAGATACCTTGCATTCAGTCGACCAGGAAAGTTGCGGTGTCCCAGATATTACGAAATAAACGATGCAGTAGTTGAGCTGTTGTCATGATGTCAGCTTTGAGCATCTCGGCTGATATGCGATCGACCCTTGGGGCTTTATTCGACTTCATGCTTTGTTCTCGCTGGTGGCGATGAAGGCATTCTTGATGGGGGTCCATTGGTCTTCCATTTTGCCACCTTCCGGAATATCTGCAGCACGCGTCTCCAGTTCTTCAACGAAGGACCGTTTCACCGTGGCATCTTGCAGTCGGCGTGTGTTGAACCGTCGTCCAACTCTCTGCTCCTGCCGACGAATCCGCGCAATGCGCAGGCGTATTTCGCCGATGAGGAGGTCATGATCAGACGCGAAATCGGCACTACGTTTATTCCGTACAACAAGAAGGCTCCGTTTCCATTTTCGGCTGATGCAGATGTGGTCGATTTGATTTTCTATAAAATCGTCACGGGAAACCCGCGTGACCTTGGGAGCAGTGTTGTAAAATGTCATTTGCATTCGTTTATATAATTTTTCCTGAACTTTTTCCAGAAGATAGCTATCAATTCATGATGTATGACGAACTTATAGCGCTTAAATGTGCCTACAACTTTGTCTAACAAGAAATTGCCGTAAATATGTAATCTGGGGCGTGGGAGGCAAAATGTCATTCAAATGACATTATGTCAAATGACACGTGACATTTTGGAGAGTTTTCACTCTCCAGCCTAAGATGTTATATTTAGAGCAATGTACCCTTGGACAAAAATATAGCCCTACTCAAGCGTTATGAGTACATCTAAAAATATGAAATAAATTTGGCTTCTGAAGAAAGTTATGAACAAATTTGTCAGATGACATGCAGATGACATTTTACAAGCCTGCTTTGGAGCTTGTCGATGAGGGAAGAGCGATCCCCCGATCACCATGTCGTTATTACCACAAAATTCTGCGAACAGCTCTCCGTTTTCGTTCATTTCTCCGAGACCATGGCGTCCCATAATGCGCTCATGCGCATTGAGTTGACTGTAGACGTACTATTTGTCTTGCAGATCGGCAGCATCGGTTGGCGCATAACGTTGGATTATTGTAAGGTTTCGGACCCGTGTTCTAAATCTGGCAACGATTATCCTTTCACTTATAGGCTCCCACTTCATAAGCGCAGAGTGTGCCTGAGCGCTTAGTAGGAGGCCAACTCCACGATGCCGGGGAGCGTGTTCACCTCGTAAACCAGAGTATAGAAGAACTTGTCCCGACGGCGTTCTGTGTTCTCCAAAGTGTGGCCAACGGACTCAGTCCCAGGATCTCAAGCTTCATGCGGTGTGCCTCATTGGCAAGTTGTGCCAATTTACCTTGCTGGGCTAGGGTTGAAACGTTCCATGTTCCTATTCGTGTCCGTTGTTTCGCGCTAAGAGTCGTCGCCGTAAAATCAGTCCGTATTCTTCCATTATCGGATTCTTGAACAAATTGATGTTTCGGGAACAGTAGGTTGTTGGCCTAAGGTTCCCTATCAACCGGGATGTGGCTGCCATCCTAGGTATAGCTTCCGGGGAATAGCATTTCATATTCAGCCGCTGGATGCCAGAACAGACGCCGCACCTCCTTGGTGAACAGACGCGCGATCAGTCGGGTCAAATTTGTTTAAAGCCCCACCCAACACCAGGACTAGGCTTTGATAGGGCCTGCCTGGGGACACATTCAGCTTTTTATAGAAGTTCAACAGAGACCACTGTCGAACCCCAGCACATCCTAGGCAGACCCTACAGGACGCAGCCTCACACTCTAGCTGATGTCAGAAGGACAACAGTGCCCAGGCTACACTACCAGCTAAGTACGCAACCCTTAGCTGGTGGTCAATTGTCATCGGAAGACCCGCGGAAGCGTGAGTATTGGAACTTGTGAGAACCAGAGCTATGTTAGGCGCTCCTTCCCAAATTTCAACTCATCATTTCGTAGCCCACGACTGAAACACGCACTGTAGTTACTTGCTCGATGGTACTGCAAACTATTGAAGATCGCACTTGTTTCGACCGTAGCAAAGCGCAATACATGCAAAATTAGGCCAAATCTCATAATTTTTTTTTGTCTTTATTATCGAGACTTTCAGCCCGAGGCTGGCTCGTCTCGTTAACTCATAAAAAATGAGTTTCGTTTGATTCTAAGATGATGACTTACCTTTGCTAGTTAAATTAAATATCAAAAGAGACTGAAAAAAAAAATTCGGAAGAAAGTTTTTGTTAGAATTTTTTTCTTAAAAGTGCCCAGCTTGCGTTGTATAATACTCAGCTTCCGATACGGTTGGTAGGGAACATAATTACCTATCTCGAAACAAAATTTCGTCAAAATCAAAAGCGGTAGCGTTGTTTTTTTTTACAAATCGACTTTAAATTTTTAAAATCGATATATTGCGTTTTCAAACAAAATTAATGTGTAAAAAAACTGGCACGGTCGCATCACTTATCAGCGATTCTAGATCCAACGATGCCTACCATCAAAAGACTAATATTCTTTCCTGTGATAATTGCGGAGACGAAGAGGTAAACACGGTATTGGATACAGCAAACACAAGAATGTGGCCGGCGGCTGTTATTAATCATTATGCTATTTCACTTTTCATCAATCACAGTTAATTAATCATACATATGTGTGGTTAAGCAAAACTAAAAACAATGCAGGAAAATAAAAATAACTCTATTGAGTAAAATCAAGTCTAGTAGCATCATAGGGTAATAAACTTCGATGAAAGCGAAAGCATGAGTCATGACCGGATCGAAACTGCATGTTGAACTCTGACGGAATATGTCTTTCTGCTTGGGCTGCCACCAGTTTTTCTTTGTCCCTCAACCGCGTCGATACACATCTGCTATACCTATGGCACGTGAGAATTACCCGTGAGTACTATCCCAATCCAATCAATTATATTACCAGCCAAAGCATAGAGAGAAAGTGTGCCCTTTCACACACGTAGCAATAAAGTACTTCATTAACGTCGGTATCGGTTCAGGTTAGGGTTAGACGGGCTAGCCTTAGCAATAGAATCCATCCATATATCTCTGGGTGTGATTTCGTCAATGTCACGCTAATTTGTACTCAACTCTATTCAAGACGGCGTCGAAAATGCAGTTTTCTATGGATAAATAGCCTGCGATAATGCGTGGCATGGGTGTGGATTTGTGGAAACAACGGAACAAAAACAAATCCGCTGCCGGCAATTCGAATCAACCACAGCAGCAGGGAAAACGGAAATCTCTGAAGGAGAGCAAGGTATATGGGCTTTTACACGCTGAAAATTGATTATTCATAGACGTAAATAATTTAACAAAACCCATAACAAGTCACGCTCTTTTTGAAGAGTACTTGATATCCTAACTTGTTGATCTTATCGTTGGGCCATATGATTTTATCATTCTAATTACTTAAAAATTAAGAATATTATATTTATGATATTGGATTTTGCAACGTTGTAATAAGGCAGTTCCTTCGTTGAACTTCTATTGTGTACTGTACATGTTTCAAATTCTAAAATAACTGTGCTTGTTTTGAAAGCGATGATGTAAGTTGATTTTCCTATTGACAAGTCAGAATCTGTGTGAACAAAACTTAGCGTTTAATCGTGAACATGCGCTTCAAAACTGAAGGCAGGCGCACTACCCGAGCAAAGTTTGAAATCAAATTGTAATCAAAATTTGCTGTCATGATGTCAATTATTTGATTACTTCAGTTGATCTCGTTTTGTATGGATTAACGGTTAACACAGCAGAAATTAGAGCATATTTTTACACTGTGAAATCATACTGAAAACACATTTTGCTATCAATGAAATCAACATGATTACTAAATTTGATATCATAGGATTTTTAATTTGATAACAAAATCAGTATTCAATTAGATTATTTTATGATCATTCATAACAACAACAGCATATTTTGTTTGCAGATTGCTTTTAATCTTCGTAAAACACATTTTATATAATCGACAGCATAATTTGATGTAAAGCTGCTATCATTATGATAACTGAGGAATGCATATTGAAAACATGTTTCGATATCAATTTGTATTAACTAACAATTGACATCATATTTTGTTTTCAATATAATCTCAACAGCAGAGCTTAATATCAATTTGCTCTCATTTTGTTAACCGACTTTGCTCGGGTATGCGCCACTTACTTACTTCCATGTGGCTTCTTATCCACCGGCATGCCGTAAATGGATTCTCCAGTTGAGACCTTCAACAAGATTGTGTATAGGGTCATCATCCTAATGGGTTGATGGTACTACGTGCGAGAACCAGTGAACAGAGGAGGATGGTAAGCCGCCGACTAGGAAGAAAAGAGCCGCTCCCGAGAGTGACCACATGAACGGCAACGTCTCGGCAGCTCTGATCTGTTCCACTCTTAGTAAGTAGCTTCGAAGGCATTAGGCGGTGTTGGGCTTCATTATGAGCACGACGGAATCCCCCTCGCTCGAACGTACACGCTGCCAAAGCAAAGGCGTGTATGATGAATCACTTCAAATATAATTATTCTAATAGTTTGGATTTAGCGGAGGTGCTAAGTGGAGTGTCGGATCATGGCGCTAAAGCTGATTGGAGGCAAGGGTTCTTTTTCTGGATTGGGCACAAGCGAAATGATGGTCATTTGCAGTAACTATCAAGTAAGCAGTTTGTCTACCTTGGTACTCAGATTAGTGTTTATTGAAGTAGGTATTATCGAAGCTTTAGCAATTAACCCTGTATCATAAATACTTTTTCAGATTTTAATTTGATGCACTTTTTGTTTTGCCTGGAATTTTGCATATGCGCTTCTTATGACGAAACACATAAACATAATGACAAATAAATAATGACCATAATCCAGAATCTTTAAGTTTTCTCAGCTTCTTGAGCTTAAGCTTCATCCAACACAGAGATCCAACAGATGTTTGCTTGGGACTAGCATTCATCTTTAAATTGATTTTTTTTTCATTCATTCCCATTGCTAGCAGTTACTGCTAGAATAGTCATGTAGAGTAGAAGGTATTAGATGATAGAAATAGAAGCGATTGCTAGAACATGAGAAATGTAGGGTCAGATATAAATTAGAAGAATGGAATGCGCCTGGGATTGAACTCACGACCTCCTGCGTATGATTCAGGTAGCTTAACTTAAGGTAGCCTCACACTTCGGGAGTTTGGTCAGCGGATTTTTTCCCCATGTATTTTTGCATATGCGATGTTTTCGGGATTTGAGCACGGAAAATCAAAATCCCGGCCCCATTTAAAATGCACGGGGACCAAAATCTGGCTGAAAATTTTCCCGAGGTGTAAAAGTAGCCTCACACCTTGGGAATTTGGTCCGCGGATTTTTTTCCCATGCATTTTTGCATATGCGATGTTTTCGGGGTTTGGGCACGGAAAATCAAAATCCCGGCCTCATTTAAAAAGCACGGGGGCAAAAATCCGGAGGAAAATTTTCCCGAGGTGTCTCGTTACTGGCTCAGCAATTCGAGTTGGAATGATATTTATTTAAAAAATATAGAGATATCATACCTCAATTTTTGACTTATGTTAACTAGTACTATTAGCCAACAACTCCAAACTCCAGCTTTGTATAACTAACGAAATGGGCTGGTTGCCTTGGCCGGAATTACTAATTAGATTTCCTGTTCAAGTAGCAAATGCTGAGCTGATTGAAGTGCCTCACCCTGGATATATTTACGAGCGTTAAACGGATGGGATAGCTATTGATTCAAAATTTATCAAAAACTAACTGACCCGGGGAACTTTGTCTCGCCAAAAACGGATCAATTTGCTGATATATTTTTTTACGACACAATTTAACTAAAAATAAACCTGTTATTCAAAATTTTTCCTTTTTTGACATTTTTTTTTCATGGCACTTTTTGAATTAACTTAGTAGCCAAACCAAAATTAACACAAATCGATTTTCGTTTTCTGATGATAATGTCAACTTAGATGACATGATTTGAAATTATCATAAGAAATGCACGACAAACAAATAATCGGGGAGATTAGATTTTGATTGCCAATTTTTTTTCAACTTCATCGTAAATAGTAGAAGGAAAGGGATATACATTAGCAAACCTTAGGCTGTCTACACACCAAAAAATAATTAAATTTACATTGCCTGTAAATTAGAAATCATGTAATAATAAAGTGATTGAATCGAAAATCTGATTGAAAATTAAGTAGATTTTTATAATTGCTGTAATAATAAATTGATTGAAATTGAATTAGATTGAAAATTGAGTGTATTTTAATGCACATAATTAGAGCATCGAAAAACACATAATTTTAAATTTTATTCTACATGATTTTACAGTCCAGTGTATTTTTCAACAGCTACTTTAAAAATAAATGGAAATCTGTTGAATTTTCAATCAATATTAATTTAATTTTCAATCATTGTGTAAAATTTTAGTAACATAAGAAAAATAGATGGCGGATACCGCAAGAGCACTTTGGTTTTTCTCACTCAGTGAGGTGGTGCATCATTTTTTGTGTTACGGCATGGTTAATAAAATGGTGCATAGTTAAAGTGTTTTGAATATTCAATTCCGGAGAGTGGATTATTATGCAAATCTTTGGATTCGCTTGAAAGGCAAATTGCGCTGTTCGGTTGTGTCTTGTGATTCGTTGAAGCAAAGTGTTAAGTCAATGGCAGAACATATGACCAAACATTTGAATACCGGACACCAATTAATCTGCCTATTCCGATTTGTCTAATTTTGAAATGAGAGGCTGATATTACTGGAATTATTGAGAAATGTGTCGTGTAACTGCATGAATGTATAATAAATAAATTTATAAAACATGATTCAAAGCTATTTCATTAATTAATACGATTTCTCTCTGAAAATAGACTATTTCGAAGAAAATTTTCGTTTCAGGAAGAAAAAAAAACATTTGACCAATGTACGATACATTCATATCGCTCATTAATATTCCAGACCAATACTTGAAAACTGTATATCAGCCAACATTTGAAGATATCAGTTCTTCGTGTATGTATATGGAATGAAAAATGTTACGCCCTTTTCTAATGTTTGCCCAAATCCATTTGAATCCCAAGATTTTTCTGCAGAAAGCCCAAATCTACAAAACCAAAACACAGCAGATGAAATGTATAATTAAATCATCGTTTAAAATTACACGATCATGTAAAATTAAACGATTGCAAAGATTCAATTGAAACTACGTGTCATGTAATTTCACATGACTACATTTTCAATCCGTGTAAATATAATATCTGACTCATTTTTGCGTTTATTTTCATGCTCCAAATATGTGCATGAAAATAAACGTAAATTTACAGGAAAATTAATACTGTGTATTCTTGAGTGATGCGCGGTCGTACAAATGCCAATTTTGTCTTAGATATTCTGCCGTTATACGCATAACTGTCCCATGTACATAGGAAATCCCAGCAAACATGGGACAAATATAGATGGCAGTATAGATGATCAAAATTGAAAAAAAAATCATGCAAATAGTACGAAAAACTATTTTAACGAAAAGATTGAGTATCAATCTTCAAAGTATTCCATTCCTTCTTAACATTTTTCATCGTAAATAGAAGAAGAAAAGGGAAATAAATTAGCAAAAATTGGGATGCCTATTCTTGAGTGATGCGCGATCGTACAAATGCCAACTTTGTTTTATAATAAAAAAAATTAAAAAATTAGAAAAAAAATTAGAAGATGATCAAAATTGAAAAAAATCATGCAAATGTAGGAAAACCCATTTCGACGAAAAGATTGAGCATTGGTCTTCAAAGTATGATAAGAAAATTATTTTGAGCTTTTTTAGTGGAATGTTTTCACCTGTCATAAGACGAGTTTATACCATCCCATTGAATTCCACCACTTAATTGTATCTTGACAGATACGTATTTCGACCTCAACAGTAAGGCCGTCTTCAGTGTCTCGTACTTGACTCGACTTCGAGTCAAGTACGAGACACTGAAGACGGCCTTACTGTTGAGGTCGAAATACGTATCTGTCAAGATACAATTAAGTGGTGGAATTCAATGGGATGGTATAAACTCGTCTTATGACAGGCTTCAAAGTATTCCAGTTTCATCATAACATTTTTTTTTCGTAAATAGAAGAAGAAAAGGGATATACATTAGCAAAAATTGGACTGTGTATTCTTGAGTGAAGTGCGGTCGTACAAGTGACAACTTTGTTTTATATATATATATATATATATATATATATATATATATATATATATAGAAGAAATAGAAATAGAAGAAGATAGAACAGAAGATCGATAGATATAGAAGAAGATGAAATCTGTTACAATTGTGCATTAGTAAAAGCTTCCCAAATTAACCAGTGAAACACCGTTTTTTTTGACAAGAATAAAAATCCATGGACTCACTTTGCAGAATATTGTTTGGCCAATTGTCGTCTGGTCGAAAAGTCCATTTGGCCAAACGCGGTTAAGTGGAACGCGTTTTTATTTAATTGAATCAACTAATTTATTTCTGTTTCGAGTTTATAGTGAGAAGCGGTATGTCCGATAAGGAAAGAGAAATTTGACTCTATGCGACTATTGTTAGCAGCTCTGAAAATGTTTGCATAATCAAACAAATAGGGTAACCGGCGGTAATGTTGGCCCTGGATGTAACATTGGCTCATCACGCAAATAAATCAATATTTCAGCGATAATACGTCGATTTGTAGGGAGATATTAACCACTGCTTCTTTAGAAAAGTGTATCAAACATATAGCTGCTTCATAACTCTAGATTTATACACTTCTTGAACTATTAAAAGCAATTATCTGGCGTGAAAAATCACTTTGACTCGGTTTTTCAGCAGCCATGTTTCGTTGACTTATGCAGGCTGGCTGTGCTAGAGTTTTTCATTTGCCAAATAAAAGAGTTTTCTGAATGAACATACCTGCTTTTGCACATCAGATGAATGGATAACAACCACACTATGTCAGCTATCATTTTTATTTCACAATTTCCATTAGTATAGCGGCATAATTAACCAAAACTTTTTTTGACAATACTGGGGGCACCCGTAGCCAAATGGTGGCATGCGCTTTCGATTTGTAGCACTACGCTAATATAGGTGAAACTCTAAAATCAAAACATTCCTACCAATAACCCGTACTGGAGAAAATAACCGTAAGCTGCAGATAGAATATCCGATGCTTGCGATTTGGTTGCTGAGAATTTTTGTAAAAACAGGTTAATCCACTCAACCGTTAAGTTTCTTTTGCAAATTACATAACGCTAAACTATAGTCAACCCACACCCAGCCCCTAGTAACGCTTCATATATGGTAGAGTTCTAAAATTTTATAAAGTCCCACAACACTATGGGGGATCCCCATACAAGCGAGCGGTCAAAAATAAAATTGGACTTTTAAAGTGATTTTCCACTTAGTTTTAGCTGTGTATGGTCGAAATAGCATGAATATACAATTTCCACCCCCCCCCCCCCTTTGGGGATCGTCTATGAATTACGTAATTATTTTTTTCATAGGTTCGATTAACGTGACAAAGCAAACCTATTTGGGAAGTTGAAATTTCGTGCGTTTTCTTAAGGAGAAGGAAGGGGGCTGTACAAAAACTAAGTTCAGCAATTTATGGACATTATGGCGGCGATCATGTTAAATGACATTAATTTCATGACATTCCGTGATATTTTTTGTTCTCACTCTCATGCCTCACAATTTGTATTTAGAACAATTTGTTTGACAAAGTACTAGGATCTGAAGGATCATAAAGCATTAAATGTTAATCAAATAATCAGAATTGAAAATAACTTTTGAAAAAGGGTATTAGCAAATTAGAAATCGCAATCCCATGACATTTTTACGTGTACAAGTTATTCAAAAATGAGATTAATATATTCTCAAAAATGTGGACATTCATTGTGGAATGTAAGAATGCTCCATTCTTCCGAAAAGCAAAATTCTTTTAATTTAAATAACAACACTATTTGAATTACTTTTGATTTGTTTTCATGATTTCTACAAGTTATATACAGCATCATTCTTTTTCTGTGTCAAGGTTTAAGTCTTCAATGATATTTTCTTCAATTCCATCAACGATGGAAGATGAGATAAATTCATCTAAAGTATTAGAAGATAAAGAACTTTTGAAAATCTTCAAATATTACAAAATTACGCATGGCATAAGAATAACTAAGTGAAAAATTTTTTCCAACGTCTCCTCGTTATCCAAATCGAGCTTAAAATGGATCTGATTCATGTAAGGCACGAAGGAAAATGTCAACATTTGCCTCTCTTGATCATTTTCTTGCATTATGAGTTCTAAATTTCTTCAACTGTTTATATTGACTTTCCGCTGGTTGTTCAGCCAGTGAACCTCAAAGTGTAGATGAGTGAATAAATATTTCCCTACCATTAGCCAGACATTCATGAACACTAGCAGGAATTTCCATACGCTCCGTTCTAACTAAGATATTGTTCGTCTTTACTTTTGCAATAAACATGTCAGGAATTATTGATTCCAGGAGATTTATAAATATTTACATATTATGAAATCTCATATTTAGTTCTCCATCAGTAGCTAATGAATAGCTCAGAAAATTAGGTTTAGAGAATGACTCAAACCACTCAAGCCCCAAACGCATTTCAGCGGAATGGCGACGGAAACAGTAAAATTTGACAGGAAATATATGAGCGAACTGTTAAATCCTTCCGTTACCGTTGTGCTGCATTGCATTGGGGTTTTATTCATTTACTCCTTTGAAAAGTTAATTAAATGAGCTCAAATGGTTATAAATAAAGTCAAGTTATTACCAATAAATGTATTTTGACCATACCCTTTGAGCGCATAGTTCAGTCTGACCCATTTTCAATAGGAAACGATGGGACTAGATTTCCCGTCGAATGAAACTTGTTGCGAGAAAATCGGACACAAATAAGTGTCTAAATGGCGATTGCGTTCTTTTGCGCACATACATACAGACGCGCATGCACACATACAGACATCACCTCAATTCTTCGCGCTGAGTTAGTTGATATATACCACTAGGGGTCTCCGGGCCTTCTATCAAACATTCGTTTTGGAATGAGCATTAACCTTGGAGTACGAGAGAGGCAAAACACGGTAAAAAACAAATGAAAAAAAATCAGAGTGACTTAACTCTGTTAATTGCAAATACTGGCAAGAAATTCTTTCAGGACATTTTAGTCGAAGCTTTGTCCTTGATGTGTATCATAAAAGAACCCGGGGATTCCTGAGGAAAAAAAGTTCTTCACTATCAAAGTTGAAAATAGCGTCGTTTTTGGAAAAATATTGCTTCCGCATTTTTTCAATTTTTTTCACAGTGTAACCATTAGTTTTTGCACACCATTTAAAAGCTTATACAATAACCTTTGTAATGATGTATTAACATTGAAGAAAAACATTTAAAAATATTTCAATAAATAGTTGAAAATAAAATATTTTTTCAGAAAATTTGCTAACTTTTTTACCCATTTCTGACTTTGCCACCTTATATCTTTGGAACTAGTGCACCTAGAGACTTCAAATTCAGAATTTCTCTTAATTAGAGTATTGACAATGGAGAGAAAATATTTTAAAATAATTCGGAAGACATGACATTTTCGATTAATGACCGCCCGAAATCCTATAGTGCACAACCCAAAACGTCATGTAGTTTGTGAATGGGCCCTCATGATGCTTTTCTCGAATCACGATATAATCGCTTTCATTCGCAGAACATACCAAAAATAATTGCCTACCTTACGGCTTCCAAACACGATTCAAGCAAAAGCGATTCAAGCATCAACCTTTCGAGGTTCGATACACCATTTTCTTCATAATTTTGCAAATAAATTATTCAATTAGTGTATGAATATTTAGTTTTATCATCTTTCGCACGAATCCTACAAACATTTTCTCACTTAATAATGGAAAGATACAATGGATCGTATGTTTCATTAGATAAACTTTCAACGTCATGTGAATAATTTCAAGTCAAATTACTTGACAAATACCTTCATCATAATTAAGATCTATTATTGCTTGCAAAAAGCATTTTGATCTGTAAAATGATACCGAAAAAGTATTCTTTCAACTCGGGAAGTTGAAACACGTGAGAGTTTTGAGAGGATTCACAACAGCTGATCGATATAGAGAGGAGTGGAATCAAACGCACATACCAATCAAGTAACTTCAATGCAGGCAGAGTTAAAAACAAGCATCCAATAATTGTATTTATGAATAATTGTGTAATTATGTCAGGTAGTTGGCACAGTTATAACTGTTTATGCACAGTACAAAGCAAGGAATTGCCTAGAATAAGTTTTACAATTGGCTTTCTTCAGTAGTGCGTTATGCATCATCCCCACCTAAAGCATTGTTTACGTTTTGGAAAAAAGTTTCTTTGAGAGTATCGCGAGAGCGAGAGCAAGACAACTGCCATGGTTTCAACTAGCAGTAAATATCAAAATTATGCGGCAGCCAATAATTAACGTAGGGGGAAAGACGGCTTTGGCAGGTTTTGTTCTATTATTGGCAGGGGGGTTTTTGTCGACCAAATTTTATGAAATTTGGCCACAATGTTCTTTGATATGCAAAGAATGTTTAGGCCAAATTTGAGCATAGTCAGACATAAAAAACCCTCCTGCCAATAATAGAACAAAACCTGCCAAAGCCGTCATTCCCCCTATGTAATTTGTTTGAAGGCTCAACATGAGGACTAGAACATGTAGCCTTTTTGCAATTGCAGTTTTTAATACAGTTTTCATTTTTCTAAACTTCTTCACTTGCAAATATGGAAAATATTTGGGAAATAAATGATACATATAATAGTATTTTCGTTAGCATGTCCTTGGTAATCGTGCTATTGGGGGAATCTAAAACGCACTCTAACGATCAGTGTGGTAGTATTTTACATGCAACCAATAAAATTCACGCTCAGTAAGATGATTTGATTTTCTCTATTTGTTTGCATGCTGCCTTTATTCAACGCAAGCAAAATGACTGGTACTATAAACAGCAACCCATCTTTATCTTTCGTATGTTTGAAATCAACAATCACTCGTCCCAAGTGGGCTGAAAAATTATCCACATGATAGGGACACGGATGCCGATATTTTGGCCATTTCTCTCGAGACTTTCGCTGGTTTAAATGAGATATTGCGGACATTCATCATCGTTTTTTGCTATTTGGCAGCAAAATCAAATGTAAGCAAGCCGGCTGGTGGAATAATTCTGGTTGGAAATGCAATATATGAAGCTTTATAGCGATAAATGTGCTCAGCCGTAGCATAATGGGCCAAGGTTTGAGCCGTTACCCCTATGCGTTTTCATTTTTTTCGAATAAGGTACACTGGGGGAAGTGGAAAAAGGGGGTGAGTGTAAAAATCGACTCGAAAAATTGGAATTGTACATACTTTAAAGATTTTACCACATAACATTATGCAAGAATATACTTTGATGCTCACACTAATACTATGTTGAAATTTGTATATTACATACACTAACACGGTTAACGCTAGAACTGTAATTTTAGGTTTCGCGAAAAGTTGATTTTGCATTCATAAAATCAATTCTTATTTGCACCAATTGCCCTTTTTTCGAGTGAATTTATATCACAGGTGACCATTCTAATACAATTAAACTTCTTCTTCTTCTTCTTATTGGCTTTACATCCCCACACTGGGACAGAGCCGCCTCGCAGCTTAGTGTTCATTAAGCACTTCCACAGTTATTAACTGCGAGGTTTCTAAGCCAGGTTACCATTTTTGCATTCGTATATCATGAGGCTAACACGATGATACTTTTATGCCCACGGAAGTCGAGACAATTTCCAATCCGAAAATTGCCTAGACCGGCACCGGGAATCGAACCCAGCCACCCTCAGCATGGTCTTGCTTTGTAGCCGCGCGTCTTACCGCACGGCTAAGGAGGGCCCTACTATTAAACTAATCCTATTTAATTGGTAGTGGTTTGTACCAAGAGATCAAATATTTCAAAGATTTTACACTTACCCCAGGTATCAAACACTGCGGGGGAAGTGGATAATGTTCTAATTACGCAATTTTTTTCGTCCCTCCAGGTTTTATTTCGATAGCTGTGAATCTTAATATGTTCCTTCTTTGTTATCATTGTGATTCCAGTGGTGATTGGACTAATAAAAATGAGAAAATGCCTGATTAAGGTGATTATACAATCAAGCCATGTGGTGAATTTCAAATTCACCACACGATTTTCTACTCCTATTATTAAAAGTTCAAATCTAGCGTAATAATTTTCGTACAATGTCAAAATTAAAGTCGATTGTTTAGCATAAGTAAGCAAATGACCTACGGATGTTTCATCCCAATGGGCTTTATGGTTCTCTCAATTCGTGTTCTTGAAAAATCACTACAAAAAGCACGAGGTTTCCAAGATGGCCGATTTGTGGCTTTGTTGTATAACCACCTTAATCCACCTATCGGTATTGATGCCTTTCACATGTTTTACATATGAAAAATTGTATAAGAAAGTTAAAAATAGCACTGATAAGTAAATATATTCTATAATTCACATTAATTTTTATTCATAACAAGTTTCGCCGTTGAATGCATTTTTATTGCGAACAAATTGGTTAAGGACAAGTGCATAAGAATAGCTGATAATTTTGTACGTGCTTTGCGCACACACATACATATAAATACGCACATACAGACACCATCTAAATTCGTTAAACTAAATTGATTAGTTTAAAACCCTGTAAGTCCCATTTTTCCTTAAAAAAAATTCATCTTTGGAACGAACATATAGATTTTACGTACACTTAGTGTTCGAGAAGGCAAAACCAGCTCTCCCTAACTATTACGAGAATTCCTTGAGGATCTATTCTGTTAAGGTAATGAAATTATTCCACAGAAGATACTCAGAGCAATTATCGTATTGATTTTAGTTATATGTAACTAGCAGACCCGACGAACTTCGTTTCGCCTAAAATTGATTTATTCTCTGCTTAGTTCTCGAGTTATGCAGAAATTCCTGTTTCATTTGTATGGGAGCCTCCCTTTCCAAAGCAGGGAGAGGTCTCGAACCATCTTAAGAACCTTCCCCGGCCCCAAAAACCTCTGCATACAAATTTTCACGCCGATCGGTTCAGTAGTTTCGGAGTCTATAAGGTTCAGACAGACAGAAATTCATTTTTATGTATATAGATTACTCATCATTATTGAAGGTCAAGGTAACATGGGTTTTCCACTTAACCCATCCCACTAGGGTAAGTGGAAAAACAACTCCTAATTTTAAAATCTATTTCCATGAATTTCAAGCGATCAAAATGGTATGAATTACCCCACAGTTGGTGCATTATTGACTGTTTTTGATAGCCCATTTTGATTGAACGCATTTAGATCATTTAAGCTGGTTTTACACTAATTCAAATATGCACTATTCATTCTTTTTTTTTTTTTTTTTTTTTTTTTTTTTTTAACTAATTTTATTTGCTAATTATCTAATACATGCATTTATCTCTTAGACTAGGTGTTCCGTGTTTTCTTAACACTATCATCCTTATTTGCTATGTTACGCTTTTAGATATTATTAATACATTTCAATTGCCTCTGGCAGTTACGATATTTCCTCTGGTTGAATTAAACCATGTAGGAATTACAATGTTTTCTACTTAAACTAAACTTAACCTAATTTATACTAAGGGTACAAGGAGCTAATCGTTGCAATGGAAGATTGCAACGATTTTTGTCTAAAATTGGAAATTATTTTGTTGGACATTTGTTGCAATGTCTCAATATTAGAAATTCTATGAAGTTCATTGGTACTATACCACGAAGGTAACTTCAGAATCATTTTCAAAATTTTATTTTGAATCCTCTGAAGTGCCTTCTTTCTGGTATTGCAGCAACTAGTCCATATTGGCACAGCATACAACATGGCTGGTCTAAAAATTTGTTTGTAAATCAAAAGTTTGTTCTTAAGACAAAGTTTTGATTTTCTGTTTATAAGTGGATATAGACACTTAATATATTTGTTACATTTGGCTTGAAGGCCTTCAATGTGATTTTTAAAGTTAATTTTGATCTAGCAGAAGTCCTAAATGTTTAGCTTCGCTAGACAAATTAATTGGAACCCCATTCATAGTGACAATATGTCTGCTAGAAGGTTTCAAATAAGAAGCTCTCGGCTTATGTGGGAAAATTATAAGCTGAGTTTTGGAAGCATTCAGGGAAATTTTCCATTTTTGCAAGTAAGTGGAGAAAATATCCAAACTTTTTTGCAATCTACTACAAATGACACGAAGGCTTCGCCCTTTGGCTGAGAGACCTGTGTCATCTGCAAACAAAGATTTTTGACACCCTGGTGGTAAATCAGGTAAGTCAGAAGTAAAAATGTTATACAATATGGGCCCCAGTATGCTGCCTTGGGGAACACCAGCTCTAACAGGTAATCTATCAGATTTAGAATTCTGATAGTTTACCTGCAGTGAAACGATCTCATAAATAATTTTGGATCAGTTTAATAATGTACAGAGGAAAATTAAAATTCATCAATTTTACAATCAAACCTTCATGCCAAACACTATCAAATGCTTTCTCTATATCAAGAAGAGCAACTCCAGTCGAATATCCTTCAGATTTGTTGAGCCGAATTAAGTTCGTAACTCTTAATAACTGATGAGTGGTTGAATGCCCATGGTGAAAACAATTGCTCATCAGCAAAAAATAGAATTGTCATTAATATGAACCATCATTCTATTCAAAATAATCTTTTCAAATAGTTTGCTTATTGAAGAAAGCAAACTGATTGGGCGATAACTGGAAGCCTCAGCTGGATTTTTGCCCGGCTTCAAAATTTCAACAACTTTGGCGTTCTTCCATTTATCTGGGAAGTATGTCGATTGAAAACATTTGTTAAATAAATTAATCAAAAAGGATATAGAGCTCTCAGGAAGTTTTTAATAAGTATGTAGTAAATACCATCATCACCCGGGGCTTTCATCGTTTTAAATTTTCTAGTAATAGATCTCACTTCATCCTAATTAGTTCCCAACGAAGGGTCAAAAACATTATCTTGGTTGAGAATGTCTTCGAAGCTTCGTGTAACCTGATCCTCAATTGGACTAGTGAGACCTAGACTAAAATTATGGGCACTCTCGAACTGCTGAGCAAGTTTTTGAGCCTTTTCGCCATTTGTTAATAAAATTTTATTTCCCTCTTTAAGCGCTGGAATTGGCTTTTGAGGTTTTTAAGAATTTTCGTTAATTTCAAAAGGGTTTCGAACTGGGATCCAACTTCGAGACATTATTCTCAAAGTTGGTATTTCTCAGAATAGCGAAACGTTTTTAATTTCATTTTGCAAATCTCGCCAAATAACTTTTAAAGTAGGATCGCGAGTTCTTTGGTATTGCCTTCGCCTCACATTTTAAGACGGATCAGTAGCTGAAGATCGTCGTCAATAATAATGGAGTTGAATTTAATTTCACATTTAGGAATTGCAATGCCTCTGGCTTCGACAATTAAATTTGTCAAAGATACGAGAGCATTATCAATATCACTTTTGGTATCGAGAGGAATATCAACATCAAAATTCCTATCGATATACGTTTTATATAAATCCCAATCAGCTCTATGATAATTAAAAGTAGAGCTGATTGGATTATAAATGGCTTCTTGTGAGATTTCAAATGTCACAGGAAGGTGATCAAGTCAAAGTCAGCATGAGTTACCAATTGGCCACACAGCTGACTTGAATCCGTTAAAACTAAATCAATTGTAGAAGGATTTCGACTGGAAGAAAACAAGTTGGTCCATTGGGATATTGAATAGTATAATATCCCGCAGAACAATCTTCAAATAAAATTTTACCATTGGAATTGCTTTGAGCATTATTCCATGAACGGTGTTTGGCATTGAAGTCACCAATTACGAAGAATTTAGATTTGTTGCGAGTCAGAATTTGAAGATCAGCTTTCAACAAATTCTTTTGCTGCCCATTGCATTGAAAAGGCAAGTAAGCTGCAATGAAGGAAAATTTTCCAAAATTTGTTTCAACAGAAACTCCCAAGGTTTCAAAAACTTTGGTTTTGAATAAAGAAAATAATTTATGTTTGATACGTCTATTGATGACAATGGCGACCCCACCACAGGCGCTGTCAAGACGATCATTTCTGTAGATAAAATAATTTGGATCTCTTTTAATGGAGAGTCCTGGTTTTAAATAGGTTTCTGTTATAATGGCAATATGCACATTATGAACTGTTAGGAAGTTGAATAATTCATCTTCCTTACCCTTTAGAGAGCGGGCATTCCAATTTAGAACTTTCACACAATTATTTGGATCCATTGAAACGGAGTCCGATAACAATTTTTGTGTGTACTTTATACCAACCTGAACAGCTTCTGGAATGGTATTTGCTTTGAACATTGCATCAATCATGTGATGCAATTGTTCAGTTAAAAATCAAATCGGAAGCAGTCATGCTACCTGAATCGGCAACATGACCATTATTTCCCGTTGGGACATGGGTATAAACCTCATTTTGAGAAGAGAAATTTTGTCTACCAGCAGCGATGTTTGCATACGTAGGTACATTCGAAAATTGGAATTTACTGAAGTGCTTGCTACCCGTTGACGAGCGGCAAAATTTGTTTGTGAATTGTGGTGGGTATGAATTGCTCGACCGGTAACTGGTTTCGAAATTTGAGCGTTTGAAAAATTTCTACCCGTCGAATCTGGGATCCGATTGGAATTTCCCGTCATCAATTTTGCACGGGAATTCAAAACTTTTTGCGTGAAGGGCATTCCCAGAAATTGGATTTAGGATCACCCCAAAAATTTGCAAACTTAAGTTTATTGGAATCTTCTCTCACAGGACGAGCGTCCTTGGCGTGAGAGGTTCCACCACAAAGCATGCATTTAGCATCCATGTGGCAATGTTTGGTTCCGTGACCCCACTTTTGGCACTTACGGCACTGAGTGAGGTTTTGGAAATTTCCCCAGGCCTGCGGAAATGTTCCATGTAACACGGACATGGGACATAATACAGGCCTTTTCCAAACTTTCATATTATTTAGTTCACTTTTGTTAAAATGAACTAAATAAAATTCTTGAGAAATGCCCTTTGGGAAGTACCAGAGTGGGATTTCTTTTTCATCTTAATTACTTGGACTGGTGAAAATCCAAGTAATTCAGAAATTTCAATTTTAATCTCATCCAGTGATTTGTCATCACTGGGCAGACCTTCAAGACGACTTTGAACAATCGCTCAGTTTTGTCGTCGTATGTGAAGAATTTATGGCGCTTCTCAGTTAAATACTGGAGAAGACGTTTGCGATCGTCAAAGGATCCCGGCAAAACGCGGCAGTCACCCTTCCTAGCTATCTGAAATGAAACCTTGATCCCCGAAGGTTACTCAAGATTTCATTCCGAAAGCCAGAAAACTCGGCAACAGATACCACAATTGGCGGAATCCGTTGTTTCTTCGCATGAATCGAATCACCTGGGCTAGAGGTAGATTCGATTTCCTCAAATTCGTTATTAATCAAATCGAACTGATTGCTCAGTTCGATGGGAGAAGAAATAATGTCAACGTTAGATTTAGAAGGAATATCTGAAGTCTCCAGCTTCCTTTTATTTTTTCCGCGCTTGGGCAGGACGGTCTTGAAACCTTGTTTCTTTGAAGGAAGTGGAGAATTCAGAGACTCCCCCTTCCTCTTGTTTTTATTAATACTCATTGCTGAGCGTGGAGACGTGACCTTCTTAGAGGTTTTTTTCCCAGAACGGTGTCCCTGCAGGATTACCACCGCTTGTCGGAATTTTACTTCCGCAAACGGGTCCAACGTAAAACGAAGGCACGGGTCCTTGCAAAGATCGTAACGGGATCAGTGGGTAGAAATAGCGCTAAGAAGCACCGTTGAAATTAAAATAGCTTCGGGTAGTATTAAAAACTTCCTTCCGCAAAGAGAAAGAACCGCACAGCACGAAAGCACGATGCGGTCTGAACTACTATTCATTCTTCCTTTTCCACTTCCCCCAGTGTACCTTACAAATTCATTTAAATAATTCTTATTTTGATATTAGCTTTGATAATATTATTGATTTTCAACTCCGGAAAATCGCTTGATCAGCTGAGAATAGAACTCGATCGTTCTCAACGAAGCTTCAATACATACAACTCTGTTAAGGTACCTGAAGAGTTCTAATGAAAGCGCAAATACATCCGGTAGTAAATTTCACTCTTACCTGAAACATAAAAGAGAAGAAAAAATATGTTTAGTTAGAAACTTATAATAACAAGTTCAAGAACACTGATTAATGTACGCAGTAATTATCTTTTTTTTTTTTTTTTTTTTTTTTTTTTTTTAACTAATTTTATTTGCTAATTATCTAATACATGCATTCATCTCTTAGACTAGGTGTTCCGTGTTTTCTTAACACTATCATCCTTATTTGCTATGTTACGCTTTTAGTTATTATTAATACATTTCAATTGCCTCTGGCAGTTAGAATTTTTCCTCTGGTTGAATTGAACCATGTAGGAATTACAATGTTTTCAACTTAAACTAAACTTAACCTATTTTATACTAAGGGTACAAGGAGTTAATCGTTGCAATAGAAGATTGCAACGATTTTTATCTAAAATTGGAAATTATTTTGTTGGACATTTGTTCCAATGTCTCAATATTAGAAATTCTATGAAGTTCATTGGTACTCTACAACGGAGGCAACTTCAGAATCATTTTCAGAATTTTATTTTGAATCCTCTGGAGTGCCTTCTTTCTGGTATTGCAGCAACTAGTCCATATTGGCACAGCATACAACATGGCAGGTCTAAAATTTGTTTGTAAATCAAAAGTTTGTTCTTAAGACAAAGTTTTGATTTTCTGTTTATAAGTGGATATAGGCACTTAATATATTTGTTACATTTGGCTTGAAGGCCTTCAATGTGATTTTTAAAAGTTAATTTTTGATCTAGCAGAAGTCCTAAATATTTAGCTTCGCTAGACCAATTAATTGGAACCCCATTCATAGTGACAATATGTCTGCTAGAAGGTTTCAAATAAGAAGCTCTCGGCTTATGTGGGAAAATTATAAGCTGAGTTTTGGAAGCATTCAGGAAATTTTCCATTTTGCAAGTAAGTGGAGAAAATATCCAAACTTTTTGCAATCTACTACAAATGACACGAAGGCTTCGCCCTTTGGCTGAAAGGCCCGTGTCATCTGCAAACAAAGATTTTTGACACCCTGGTGGTAAATCAGGTAAGTCAGAAGTAAAAATGTTATACAATATGGGCCCCAGTATGCTGCCTTGGGGACACCAGCCCTTACAGGTAATCTATCAGATTTAGTATTCTGATAGTTTACCTGCAGTGAAACGATCTGATAAATAATTTTGGATCAGTTTAATGATGTACAGAGGAAAATTAAAATTCATCAATTTTACAATCAAACCTTCATGCCAAACACTGTCAAATGCTTTCTCTATATCAAGAAGAGCAACTCCAGTCGAATATCCTTCAGATTTGTTGAGCCGAATTAAGTTCGTAACTCTTAATAACTGATGAGTGGTTGAATGCCCATGGCGAAAACCAAATTGCTCATCAGCAAAAATAGAATTGTCATTAATATGAACCATCATTCTATTTAAAATAATCTTTTCAAACAGTTTGCTTATTGAAGAAAGCAAACTGATTGAGCGATAACTAGAAGCCTCAGCTGGATTTTTGTCCGGCTTCAAAATTGGAACAACTTTGGCGTTTTTCCATTTATCTGGAAAGTATGCCAATTGAAAACATTTGTTAAATAAATTAACCAAAAAGGATAAAGAGCTCTCAGGAAGTTTTTTGATAAGTATGTAGAAAATACCATCATCACCCGGGGCTTTCATATTTTTAAATTTTCTAGTAATAGATCTCACTTCATCCAAATTAGTTCCCAACGTAGGGTCCAAAACATTATCTTGGTTGAGAATGTCTTCGAAGCTTCGTGTAACCTGATCCTCAATTGGACTAGTGAGACCTAGACTAAAATTATGGGCACTCTCGAACTGCTGAGCAAGTTTTTGAGCCTTTTCGCCATTTGTTAATAAAATTTTATTTCCCTCTTTAAGCGCTGGAATTGGCTTTTGAGGTTTTTTAAGAATTTTCGTTAATTTCCAAAAGGGTTTCGAACTGGGATCCAACTTCGAGACATTATTCTCAAAGTTGGTATTTCTCAGAATAGCGAAACGCTTTTTAATTTCATTTTGCAAATCTCGCCAAATAACTTTCAACGCGGGATCGCGAGTTCTTTGGTATTGCCTTCGCCTCACATTTTTAAGACGGATCAGTAGCTGAAGATCGTCGTCAATAATAATGGAGTTGAATTTAACTTCACATTTCGGAATTGCAATGCCTCTGGCTTCGACAATTAAATTTGTTAAAGATACGAGAGCATTATCAATATCACTTTTGGTATCGAGAGGAATATCAACATCAAAATTCCTATCGATATATGTTTTATATAAATCCCAATCAGCTCTATGATAATTAAAAGTAGAGCTGATTGGATTATAAATGGCTTCTTGTGAGATTTCAAATGTCACAGGAAGGTGATCAGAGTCAAAGTCAGCATGAGTTACCAATTGGCCACACAGCTGACTTGAATCCGTTAAAACTAAATCAATTGTAGAAGGATTTCGACTGGAAGAAAAACAAGTTGGTCCATTGGGATATTGAATAGTATAATATCCCGCAGAACAATCTTCAAATAAAATTTTACCATTGGAATTGCTTTGAGCATTATTCCATGAACGGTGTTTGGCATTGAAGTCACCAATTACGAAGAATTTTGATTTGTTGCGAGTCAGAATTTGAAGATCAGCTTTCAACAAATTCTTTTTGCTGCCCATTGCATTGAAAAGGCAAGTAGGCTGCAATGAAGGAAAATTGTCCAAAATTTGTTTCAACAGAAACTCCCAAGGTTTCAAAAACTTTGGTTTCAAACGAAGAAAATAATTTATGTTTGATACGTCTATTAATGACAATGGCGACCCCACCACAGGCGCTGTCAAGACGATCATTTCTGTAGATAAAATAGTTTGGATCTCTTTTAATGGAGAGTCCTGGTTTTAAATACGTTTCAGTTATAATGGCAATATACACATTATGAACTGAAAGGAAGTTGAATAATTCATCTTCCTTACCCTTTAGAGAGCGGGCATTCCAATTTAGAACTTTCACACAATTATTTGGATCCATTGAAACGGAGTCCGATAACAATTTTTGTGTGTACTTTATACCAACCTGAACAGCTTCAGGAATGGTATTTGCTTTGAACATTGCATCAATCATGTGATGCAATTGTTCAGTTAGAAAATCGAAGTCGGAAGAGGACATGCTACCTGAATCGGCAACATGACCGTTATTTTCCGTTGGGACATGGGTATAAACCTCATTTTGAGAAGAAAAATTTTGTCTACCAGCAGCAATGTTTGCATACGTAGGTACATTGGAAAAATGGAATTTACTGAAGTGCTTGCTACCCGTTGACGAGCGGCAAAATTTGTTTGTGAATTGTGGTGGGTATGAATTGCTCGACCGGTAACCGGTTTCGAAATTTGAGCGTTTGAAAATTTCTACCCGTCGAATCTGGGATCCGATTGGAATTTCCCGTCATCAATTTTGCACGGGAATTCAAAACTTTTTGCGTGAAGGGCATTCCCAGAAATTGGATTTATGATTGCCCCACAGTTTGCGCACTTAAATTTATTGGAATCTTCTCTCACAGGACATGCGTCCTTGGCGTGAGAGGTTCCACCACAAATCATGCATTTAGCATCCATGTGACAATGTTTGGTTCCATGACCCCACTTTTGGCACTTACGGCACTGGGTAGGGTTTTGGAAATTTCCCCAGGCCTGCGGAAATGTTCCCATGTAACACGGACATGAGACATAATACAGGCCTTTTCCAAACTTTTCATATTATTTAGTTCACTTTTGTTAAAATGAACTAAATAAAATTCTTGAGAAATGCCCTCTGGGAAGTACCAGAATGGGATTTCTTTTTCATCTTAATTACTTGGACTGGTGAAAATCCAAGTAATTGAGAAATTTCAATTTTAATCTCATCCAGTGATTTGTCATCACTGGGGAGACCTTTCAAGACGACTTTGAACAATCGCTCAGTTTTGTCGTCGTATGTGAAGAATTTATGGCGCTTCTCAGTTAAATACTGAAGAAGACGTTTGCGATCGTCAAAGGATCCCGGCAAAACGCGGCAGTCACCCTTCCTAGCAATCTGAAATGAAACCTTGATCCCCTGGAGGTTACTCAAAATCTCATTCCTAAAGCCAGAAAACTCGGCAACAGATACCACAATCGGCGGAATCCTTTGCTTTTCGCATGAATCGAATCACCTGGGCTAGATTCGATTTGCTCAATATCATCATTAATCAAATCGAACTGATTGCTCAGTTCGATAGGGAAAAATTATTTCCGACATTAGAGTTTGAAGGAATATCTGAATTCTCCAGCTTCCTTCTATTTTTCCGCGCTTTGGCAGGACGGTCTTGAAACCTTGTTTCTTAGAAGGAAGTGGAGAATTCAAAGACTCCTTCCTCTTGTTTTTATTAATACTCATTGCTGAGCGTGGAGACGTGACCTTCTAAGAGGTTTTTTCCCAGAACGGTGTCCCTGCAGGATTACCACCGCTTGTCGGAATTTTACTTCCGCAAACGGGTCCAACGTAAAACGAAGGCACGGGTCCTTGCAAAGATCGTAACGGGATCAGTGGGTACAAATAGCGCTAAGAAGCACCGTTGAAATTAAAATAGCTTCGGGTAGTATTAAAAACTTCCTTCCGCAAAGAGAGAAAGAACCGCACAGCACGAAAGCACGATGCGGTCTGCGCAGTAATTATCGTTTCCCCTTTCTTCAGGCACACCTCACCGCTTAATTGATTGCAAAGATTTTTCCTGCAATTATAACGCACATACACACATATTGGTTAGAACCAGCCCTCAGCCGCAGGGCTGTGTTACTCCTCACGTGCAACCATGCGCGGATTTTTTTTCTCTTGTGCTGTTAAGCACATTCAACGCTGAAACAGCCACCGACAGAGGCTCGCATGAGTCTGATTGAAGACAACGTAAGAACGAAACATTGGTTTCCATTTGCACATTTGTGGCGGCAGACACATAATGCATTCTGGGCTTATAGTTCTATGCTTGCGGTGAAGCGTCTAACTTAGGCTGGTTCGCCGATGGTGACGACGAAGCCATCGACGAGGCTCTAATTACTAGATGTTATCGACTGTAAATAATGAAAACGAAAACCATTCAAGTGCGAAAACCAGAACCATTCGACATTACATTTTTGCAGACTGAAATGAAAGGTACAGACAAAATCTATATTTAAATAAATAGTGATCATTAATAATGTAGACTCAGTTATCCTTATTTACGACAGCGCATCCAAGATATGAACAAGAGCAAAATTCGTTGTTGCTACTTCGTCATTGAGCAGGACAATCAAGTCTGCACAAAGAATTAGTGATTGGATGCGTTTCTCAGAGATGAGAAGGAGTTTCAATTTTACAGGTATGAGTTAGATAACATGCGAAAGTTAGATAACATGTGAAACGGATGGAAATGGATTTGATAAGAAAATTATTTTGAGCTTTTTAGTGGAATGTCTTCACTTGTCATAAGACGAGTTAATACAATCCCATTGAATTCCACAACCTAATTGTATCTTGACAGATACGTATTTCGACCTCAACAGTAAGACCGTCTTCAGTGTCTCGTACTTGACTCGACGACAAGTCGAGTCAAGTACGAGACACTGAAGACGGCCTTACTGTTGAGGTCGAAATACGTATCTGTCAAGATACAATTAATTGGTGGAATTCAATGGGATTGTATTAACTCGTCTTATGTCAAGTGAATGGATTTGAACTTGAAATTTGGAACGGCGACTACGGTTTTTATACAATTAATTGAGAAATATACACTAAAATACGTTCCCGACTAGGGAACACTAGTCACGTTTTGGCCTATAAAACGTGACGGGTATAGCAAAAAAAAAAACGGTTTGTTACGTGTACTGTACTCGCTACGTGAATATTCTAGCACATATTTATTTGTTCAATAGCCTTTAATTTTACATTTAACTGATTATGGATCGACTGTACGTTTTAATTTAATTTATTGAACGGCTACTCAGTCTTGCACTTATTACAACGAGTTTTTTATTTACCCGACGTTTCGACACGGGACGGGGATTGTGTCTTTTTCAAGGGGAAAATATTTTTGTTGTTTGTCGTCGTATGTTTAGTCTAACTTGCACCGTCTGTTTGTCTAATTGTCCGTACATGACTTCGGAAGCACTGTTATCAATTTTCATTTTTTTTGTTTTGAAAATTGATAACAGTGCTTCCGAAGTCATGTACGGACAATTAGACAAACAGACGGTGCAAGTTAGACTAAACATACGACGACAAACAACAACAATATTTTCCCCTTGAAAAAGACACAATCCCCGTGTCGAAACGTCGGGTAAATAAAAAACTCGTTGTAATAAGTGCAAGACTGAGTAGCCGTTCAATAAATTAAATTTACATTTAACTTATCCTTCAACGCAATCCTAAATAGAAGCCGCGCCACAGTAGGGCCGGTGTACCGGTTATAGTGGTATTAGCGACAGGTCATAACAATTGATAGGAATATATTTGCAGAAAGCTGTTCTTATCTACTTTTTAGGAAAAATATTGTTGATACTTCAAAATATTGTTTTCTTTTCAAAATCGCTTCTACCATTAACTGGTACATGGATGGACAAGTAATAGTGGTACTAGCTAACTTTTGTTCCTATAATAGTGAATCCCATTGGTTTCTTATGGGATTCACTATTATATATTATACCCAACCAGAGAATGCATGATTTTATGGCAATCTTGTATAAATTCCATGCACAGATTGCATTAGGCGGAAGCCCATGCACAGATTGCATTAAGTCAATATAGCAAGCCATTGCATTAGGTATCTAGTCACGAGAAAAAATAACTAGGTATGTGTATTTGTGTCTACATAGAATCTATTTTTAACTTCCGTTGAGGAACGATGCCTTATACATACTTCGCCAACCTTATTTTGCTTACAAAAAAATTTGGCCTAAGACGACAATTGAACCTAAGCCCTCCACCAAGCCTAGCGCAATTCGACTGACGCGCTAGCCATCTGGACTATACACCACATGAGAGAAGAAGTGATAGAAGACAATTATAATCCTCGTTCTGTGCTAGGGGCCGTCCAGAAACCACGTGGTCATATATGGGGTGATGGGGGGGGGGGTGGGGGTTGGAAAATGACCACGATAAGCCACATGGGGGGAGGGGGGGGGTGTTGCTCTCGTACCACGTGGTTTTTTTACACGAAAAACTTTTGGTGAATAACAATAGCGGTATAAGAAATACAAATCATAAAATTTAATGATTTTATCATTAAACGCAAAGCGCATCTTACGGCCGATGTCCACGTGCCGTCTTTTCAACTCAGCGTTAAAAAGACGTAGGTGTGCATCAAGAAAAACCTGTAACGCAGCTTCGGTCGCAACGCCGATGCATATCTGCGTTATTTGACCATCTTAGCCTCAGATCCTATTTCCATAAAAAAGTAAACGAAAGAACAGGTTGCGATTCAGTCTCAATTTCCACAAAAAAAAATTGAAAAGGAAAAATGGAAAAATATTTTTTTTAAATTCCGCCGCCGATGGTTTTTGGCATCACGCCGCCGACACTTTTGCATCAGCGGACTGCAGCTATAATTTTGAAAAATGTTCATGTTTTTACAATAATCCAAGAAAAAAAAAAATAAGAGAATTTCTTGTGGATATTCAGGAAAAATCCAGTAAAGAAATTTCCTGTAAAAACTTTGACATTACTTTATACAATCCTGATAAAGTGCCGGCATTCCGAATGATTTTTGAACAATTCTCTCTGAAAAATTTTGCTTGGAAATTTTGCTACAAATTGTTAATGAAAAAAATAAAACATCTCCATTGTAAATTCCGAAAATTTTCCTTAAAACTCCGAAAAAAATTTGATGTGAATTCTGTCTGAAAATTCAAAGCAAACCCGTGGGAAATACATACAATTTTCGGTGTAAAAAATTTTTCAAATCTATATTTTTTTTTACATTTTAGTGAATTTCTTCGACAAGTTCTTCCGAATCTTCACCAGAAATTCTTCTTCATTTCCAAAAATAGTTTTTCGAACATTTTAAGGAGTACACTTCAAAATGTTCAGCCTCCAGTTAGCCTTGCGAGCAAAGGCGTAGGATTGCCAAACCGGAGATGGCGAGTTCCTGTCTAGGATGTTTTCGGGTGGGTATAGTGTATCCATCGTACTTTGCTACACAAGATATATAATCGTGCAATGATTTTTTTTTTTCAAAATTGGAATTGTGCGCTCTTTGTGAATTCTATCACATTTTTTAAAATTTTCTAAGTATTTTTTTATTCGAGGCATTATTTAGAACTTCCACGGAAGAAGTCTATGCATTATCTTCAAAAAATTCTTTGGATTTTCAAAGAATAAATTTTTCTCAAGTTCTCAAGGTTTATGTTTTTTTAATTTGCACCATAAATTCTTCCAACATTTCATCGGAAATTCATTCTTCTTCGAGAAGTCATTTTGATTTCTTTGTAGGTTCAGCTAAACATTGCTTTAAATCTTCACCATGCAAAGATGCACAGGAAATGATTCAGAAATTTCAAGGAAATTTCCCAGAAAATTACCTAACTCATCAGAAAATCTTTAAAATTTTGATTTAATTTTTTAAGAAATTCCTACTGGAAATGCTTCAAAGTACAACCTCTACAAGTACAACAAAAGTACAATTTTTTCGTTATTTCCACTTGTAAAAACATCGAAAACTTCTTCTGGAAATTTATTATTGGTGTTTCAGGTGAACTTTTTTCGATTTTCTACTGGAAAATCTTAGGAATTTCAATCGGAAATATTTTGGCATATTCCGAATAATTTCTTTTGGAAATTAAAAAACTACTGAAAATTTCTAAGAATTTCTTTTGGAAAATGAAAAAAATTCCATCGAAAATTTAGAAGAATTTCCTTTGAAGATTCATTAAAGTTGCCCAGGATTTGAAAAAAAATCTTTAGAGATTCTGTAAAAAAAGTAAGCTGGAAATTCCTCGGAATTTGATGTTTATTGGAATTTTCATCGCAAATATGCATTTCGGATCCTTCTACGGATTCTTCTTCTTCTTCTTCTTCTTCTTCTAGTTCTTCAAAATTTCTACCGAACATTTTTCGGAACTCTTCCACACAGTTTCGGAAAAAATGTCGTTGAAATTCTAAAGATTTTTCCAGAATCTCCAGACTCCAGAATAATTATTCTTGAAAATTCAGAAGATCTTGGAATTTAAAATTAATCCAAGCAATAAATGTAGGCAATAATTTAGGCTTATGTAGCCTAGTTTTTATGATATTGAACAATTAGGATAATTGATCCAAAAAATAAATAAAGCACCTAAATGTTCTAAATGCACTAAACTCTAGTAGTGCGTATGAAAAAGGTTATGACATAGAAAAGCTTGCATTTAAAAATTCAACATGAAATTCTAAATAATGCTTTTTAAATTCATAAAAGGGTCTTAGAACTAAGGAGATTCCTGCGATATGAAAAAAAGTTATTTATTTATAATCAGACTAAGGCCGGAGTGGCCTGTGCTGCACATAAAAGACTTCTCCATTCAGCTCGGTCCATGGCTGCACTTCGCCAGCCACGCAGTCTGCGGAGGGTCCGCAAGTCGTCCTCCACCTGATCGATCCACCTTGCCCGCTGTGCACCTCGCCTTCTTGTTCCCGTCGGATCGTTGTCGAGAACCATTTTCACCGGATTACTGTCCGACATTCTGGCTACGTGCCCGGCCCACCGCAGTCTTCCGATTTTCGCGGTGTGAACGATGGATGGTTCTCCCAACAGCTGATGCAACTCGTGGTTCATTCGCCTCCTCCACGTACCGTCCGCCATCTGCACCCCACCATAGATGGTACGCAACACTTTCCTTTCGAAAACTCCCAGTGCGCGTTGGTCCTCCACGAGCATCGTCCAGGTCTCGTGTCCGTAGAGAACTACCGGTCTTATAAGCGTTTTGTAGATAGTCAGTTTGGTACGGCGGCGAACTCTATTCGATCGGAGCGTCTTGCGGAGTCCAAAGTACGTACGATTTCCAGCCACTATGCGTCTCCGAATTTCTCTGCTGGTATCGTTATCGGCGGTCACCAGTGAGCCCAAGTACACGAATTCTTCAACCACCTCGATTTCGTCACCACCGATAGAAACTCGTGATGGGTGGCTCACATTGACCTCTCTTGAGCCTCTTCCTATCATGTACTTCGTCTTCGACGTGTTGATGACTAGTCCAATCCGTTTAGCTTCGCTTTTCAGTCTGATGTAGGCTTCCTCCATCCTCTCAAAGTTACGTGCCATGATATCAATGTCGTCGGCGAAACCAAATAACTGGACGGACTTCGTGAAAATCGTACCACTCGTGTCAATCCCTGCTCTTCGTATTACTCCTCCAAAGCGATGTTGAATAGCAGACACGAAAGACCATCACCTTGCCGTAACCCTCTACGGGTTTCGAAGGGACTCGAGAATGCCCCTGAAACTCGAACTACGCACATCACCCGATCCATCGTCGCCTTGATCAACCGTATCAGTTTATCCGGAAATCCGTTTTCGTGCATTAGCTGCCATAGCTGGTCCCGATCGATTGTATCATATGCGGCTTTGAAGTCGATAAATAGATGATGTGTGGGCACGTTGTATTCGCGGCATTTCTGCAATACCTGACGTATGGCGAACACCTGGTCTGTGGTAGAGCGTTCACCCATAAATCCCGCCTGGTACTGCCCCACGAACTCTCTTGCAATTGGTGTTAGTCGACGGCATAAAATTTGGGAGAGTACCTTGTAGGCGGCGTTCAGCAATGTGATTGCGCGGTAGTTGCTACAATCCAGCTTATCGCCCTTTTTGTAGATGGGACACACGACACCTTCCATCCACTCCTGCGGCAGAACCTCATCCTCCCAAACCTTGGTAATCACCCAGTGCAGCGCTCTAGCCAGTGCTTCACCACCGTGTTTAAACAGCTCTCCTGGTAGTTGGTCAACTCCAGGGCTTTGTTGTTTTTCAGCCGGCCGATCTCCTCCTGGATTTCCTGGAGATTCGGAGCCGGAAGTCGCATGTCCTGCGCGCGTGCTTCTAGGTTCATTACCATACCGCCACCGTCGTCTGCCATATCGCCATTCAGGTGCTCTTCGTAGTGCTGCCGCCACCTTTGGATCACCTCACGCTCGTTCGTAAGAAGGTTCCCGTTTATGTCCTTACACATATCGGGCTGTGGCACGTGGCCCTTTACGTGAACGGTTCAACTTCTCATAGAACTTTCGTGCGTTATTAGCGCGGTACAGTTCCTCCGTCTCTTCACGGTCTCGATCTTCCTGCTGGCGCTTTTTCCTCCGGAAAATCGAGTTTTGTCTGTTCCGCGCCCGTTTGTATCGTGCCTCGTTCGCCCTCGTGCGGTGTTGCAGCAATCTCGCCCATGCTGCATTCTTCTCCTCAACTAACTGCTCACATTCGCCGTCATACCAGTCGTTTCTCTGATCCGGAGCCACCGTGCCTAGTGCAGCGGTTGCGGTGCTTCCAATGGCGGATCGAATATCTCTCCAGCCATCTTCAAGAGATGCTGCGCCTAGCTGCTCTTCCGTTGGGAGTGCCACTTCCAGCTGCTGCGCGTAGTCTTGGGCTAGTCTACTGTCTTGCAGCCGCCCAATGTTTAGCCGCGGCGGACGACTCCGACGCGTGTTGATCACCGTCGAGAGTTTTGAGCGCAGACATACTGCGACGAGGTAGTGGTCGGATTCAATATTCGCACTGCGGTAAGTGCGTACGTTCATGATGTCGGAGAAGAATTTACCGTCGATTAAAACGTGGTCGATTTGGTTTTCCGTTACTTGATTAGGTGATTTCCATGTGGCCTTGTGGATATTCTTGCGGGGGAAGAAAGGAAGAAATGAAAAAAAGTTAAAGTGTTCCAAATTCCTAAAACTAAAACTAAAATAGTGTTATAATAACGATTAAAATTGAATTCCAAAACAAATCTCAACCCTTTCAGGACGGATGGGTCATATATGCCCAGCGTTTGAGATTGTCTATAAAATCACGAAATAGAGCTAGGCCACCATTTTCTTCAGCAAAATTGTTCATCTGTTAATATTTTTAATATTGGAAGGTAAAGTAATTTGATGACAATACTGGAATTTCTACAGGAATGTTACTCAAAGGAAACAACAGTAGGAGGTTTAATTTGCATCTCTAAGATTACATATTATCTTTGTGATTCTCTGATATTTTTGTTGTTGTAAGAGTTCAGTTTAAATGGTTCGTTAGGGTAATATATCTTAAGAATTTCCAGTAACTTCCAGAGCTACGGAAGGTCCCAAATACTCTTAGGAATCTATAGGGATATCCAGTGATGAACTTTAAAATTATTTGAAAAAATAACTTATAAAGAAATTCAAAAAATATTTAAAAATATAGGGATATTTTGGAAAATTTCTAAACCATTATAAATTTTTCTCGACATTTTTATAATATATTCGCGAGTCCACATTTTTTTGTATCCTTCTAATGCATCGAAAGTGTGCGAGTTCCAGATATCCTAATACCTGATACACATTGCAACATGATAACATCATCAAAATGTTCGCATTCATGAAAATTTATAATTTCCATGCCGGGTTTTGTTTGATTTTGAATCAGTTGAAATTGTCCATCTTCAAAATCGATCAGATTAACCATATGTTTTAGTTATAAAAGGTTTTTAATTTTTTTTTGTATTTAAAAAAAACCAAGTGGTCATAGGGGGGGAGTGGGGGGGTTAACATGCGCACGTTTTTCATGACAATCAATGAATTCCAAAGTGCACAGCCCAACTCCTAATAAATCATCCGAAACTTTATAAAAAGTCATTTAATCATCGTATAATGTTCTGTGGAATTGATCTGTAACATATCAACTGCCTTTGTTGCAATTCTGAGCTCAATCGGGCATACCGAACAAATTTCCTGAATGAAAGAGTGACGGGTTGTATTTTCCTATGCATTTTGGCTGAAACCACCATACATACTTCAAATCAATTGCGCCAGCTTATGCAACAAGCGATTGAGCTGAAATTTTCAGAGATTGATTTTCTTACCCAAAGGCACAATCCTGGGGGGTGCCCCGTAGAATTCGACAACCTTTTGTTTCCTGGGCCAGTCTAATACACACCCATTGGAACTCACTTTTTCAATTACATCACTTTAATTTTTGACACTTTGATTTTTGACTAATTTTTAATTTATACAAATAGTTAATACAATAAAAGAGTTTGTCTCAATTGAAGCGGTACTCAATAGACATCCTGGTACTCAATTCAGAACGATACAGGCTAAGCCAACATTGAAGTAAAAGATTTCAGAACATGGGCTAGGCACATACTATTTTTATACCGATTCATTTGTCGACTAATAGATCACAACCATCTACTGTAAAGTAAATGAGTTAAGTTGGTCAGTATTGGAAAAAGTAGACCAGCAACAATTTCAATACGTTCACCTTTAGCTAGTTATGTCGACATTGATATTTGAACTCAATATGCCATTCACTCTCAGCGACGCGACGACGGCCTGCCTTTAATGTTTCATTATAACTTCGGCCATGCACACTTCAGAGCGTACCTCCTGTGACGTAACAGCAACAGATCGAAGCAATGCAGTACCGTACCAGCTCTGTAATCTTACTCTGTAGCATTTCAGCACAGATCTTTCTGCACCTTTTTTGATTATCATCACGCTGTGGCAATCGTGTTGTACTTATAACGCAACAATATATTTAGCAGAGGAAATCGCATGAGAAACGAACTGCCTAGCTGCTGTAAAGTAAAGAGGGACCGAAGAAAAGGTCCAACATCATCGTCACTCAATTATTGCTCAACTGGGGTCTTCCCAGCAAGCACCAAGCTCAATCCAAAGTTCCGGATGGCCAAAACGTAGACCCCGTGTTTAATGGTTCGAGGGAATTTGATAAGGCTATCTGTGCTTCTCTTTACTGCTTCCATTTAGTCGGCATGGCGCAGAGGCCAATCGAGTTGGAAAAGCTTTTTAACTTCTTGCCGCGAAACGAATAGAGATGCTGAGTGGCTATGCTGCCGTTTCGGTCGGTGCGGTAGGAAGAAGTATCATCTTACACTTTACAGCGACTGCGGTAAAACGTTTCGGAAAGTGACAAAAGGTGGAAGGAAGATGTTTACTAGTGGGTAATAAATTAATTAGGGTTCTATACCAATCGCCCGAAAACCATTCGCCCGAAACCCATTCGCCCGAATGCCATTCACCCGAAAGCCATTCGCCCGAATGAGCCAAACGCCCGAATGAGCCAATCGCCCGAATAAGCCAGTATGAACTGATTTTATTCTTAGTTTAAAACTATCAGAAAGAACAGCATGTGAAATTAAGAAGGGAAATATTGATTGAAAGCTATTAGCTTATGTAATTTGATTATTCTTTTTAAAGGTTCAATCGTTGATCAGCAAATCTGCCGAACGCCACATAATACATTCGGTGTTGAACTTAATCTAGAATTAAAAAAAAACACCTAAATAAAGAATAAAAAAAAAAAAAAACATGATACATCGTCGGCGACGTCGTGATATGTCACCAGAGTCACTGGAATGTAATGATTTCGATCATATCGACGAACGCTATAAAGTAAATCTGGATGGAGAGCTCTTCTTGCAGTCTGTAGTTGATTGCGATGATGGTAAGATCCTCTTGTTTGTTTCGGCACAACGCATAAAAGTGCTGTCGAAATCGGAAATTTGGATTATGGACGGAACTTTTATCACGGCTCCACAACACTTTTCTCAAATTTTCACGATACATGGAAGTGTAGGTGAAGAAAATCATAGATGCTTTGTTCCTTTGGTTTATATGTTGCTACCGAAGAAGAATGAGAGAACCTACGAATCAGCTTTCAGTGCGCTGGAAGAAATTGCGGAGAAATACCGTTGCGAACTTGAGCCGGAGCATATTCTATTGGATTTCGAAATAGCAGAAATAAATGCTGTTAAAAGATTTTTCCCTGGAACCAATCTCCACGGTTGCTTTTTTACCTAAACCAAAGTTTCTTCAGAAAACTAACACACGTTAAGCTGAAGTCGATTTATTCCAAAGATTTCACTATCCAACTAGCGTATAAGAAAATTGTTGCTTTGGCATTTTTGCCGAGTCAAGAGATTCCAAATGCATTTCAAGAATTGCAAAAAAACGATCCCAGAGCCTCTCTGTAATTTTTTAAACTATGTGAGTGAGTTTTACGTTAATGGTCGCCAAACAAAAAGCAAAAAAAAAACAGTCGAGCTCCTCTAGGTCCTCTATGGTCAGTTCATGGAAGAATGACGCAAAATATTCCACGGACCTCCAACCACATTGAAGGATGGCATAACAAATGGGGTTCGCTGCTAGAACAGGGTAATCCTCCCTTCTACAGTGTTGTAAAGCAATTCCAGCTAGAAGAACGAATAGCTAGCACTGATATTTTACGATCGCTTAAGTCCCAGCCGATAGCAAAGCAGCATAAAAAAAACATTGAGAAAAACATAAAGTTAGAAGGGCTCGTTGCGTCATACAAGCCAGGTGAGTGGTTGAGCTTTTTGACGGGGATCGCGCTTGTGTTAATTAGTTCCTAAGTTTCCTATCACCTAAGACTTATGTTGTAATGATTCTTTTAAATATGATAATATATACTATAAAAATATCAAACAGATTTTTTTTTTTCATTTCAAGGGCTCTCGGGCGTTTGGCTCATTCGGGCGTTTGGCCCATTCGGGCGAATGATCTATTCGGGCGAATGGCATTCGGGCGTTTGGCTCTTTCGGGCGTTTGGCATTCGGGCGAATGGGTTTCGGGCGAATGGTTTTCGGGCGATTGGTATAGAACCATTAATTAGATAATTAGATGTCGTATACCTCAGTAACCATTAGTGGTGAAATACAGCGGAGGCTGAATAAGTCAGCAGAGACGGTTCATTCGTCAACATCTCTAGTACAAATGGAGATGATATGAGTGGTTATAATAAAAAGTAGTATTATTATATTTCAAAATGTATCTTTTATGACGACTTTTCAATCTGTGTTGTCATCTCAGAAGCCGCCGTTGGGTCATGTAAAATGTTTTTCTCGATTTGGGAGAGGGTTTTTGTTCCATTATTATTATTATGTTCCTTTATATAAATAGTATTCCTTAAAAGAACGATTTCGGCTTAATATGTGCCGTTTCTTTTATTGTGGTTGAAAACCTATTGAAAACAAAGATTTTCCTTTTCAGCCCCTTTGTACAAATAGTGGCTAGTCTAATAAGAAATCATTGGATAGTATCACTATGGGAATCATACATTTATTTTCACCACCACTAAAGAAACAGTGTACCCATTAGTGATGCAAGCCATTTTTTCTAATAGTGCATCCATTGTACTTGCCACACAAGGTACACCCAAAAAACAAATCTGACAATTATTGTATAACATCTTGCCATATACAATAATACAAATATGTAAGATTTCAATACAACAATAGTATTAAAATCTTCCGAAATTGTATATGCCAAATTATTATACAATTTCTGTTAGGTTCTTATGCAGAACTGTATTAAAATCTGCCATCCGCTGGTTGAGTTTACATACTTTACATAAGAAGAAGAAGAAGAAGAAGAAAGAGAAGAAGAAGAAGAAGAAGCAGAAGAAAAAGAACAATGCAAATATTTCTGGTGTAGAGGAGAACGATCTAAAATACACCACAAAAGTTCAACTCAATGGACGCAGTGGTTCTACGCCCCAACAAAAAAAATGGGGAAAAATAGCTCAAGGAAGTTGTTTATACTACATTTCAGAGGATTTTTTTTCCTTTACAATTACCTTGAAGGATGTGCCACTGCGATCAGTTATTAGATCTAATGTAACATTTTCCGTACCCTTGGTGTATAAGTGCATGTGGAATTACTCCATTACTATTGAGAAGCAATGTAGTATCATTTTCGATACAGTTCTTGTTTTGTTTTCTCAAAAACATCATGACAAGGTTCCGCTATTTAGATTCTTCACAGAGAGCAATCCCATTGAAGGCGCACCCCTTGTTAATAGAAAATCAATCCTTTATTGAGAAAACAGAACAGTAATACTGTTATTTGGCCATGCATCGGAGCCCTCACCATATCCTTGTCTTGCTTCTAGAATATCACCAGTGAAACGCAGAAAACCCGAGATTTAGTTGTTTATACTACATTTCGGAGGATTTGTTTTCCTTTACAATCACCTTGAAGGGTGTTCCACTGCGATCAGTTATTAGATCTAATGTAGCATTTCCCGTATCCTTGGTGTATAAGTGCATGTCGAATTACTCCATTACTATTGAGAAGCAATGTAGTATCATTTTCGACACAGTTCTTGTTTTGTTTTCTCAAAAACATCATGATAAGGTTCCGCTATTTAGATTATTCACAGAGAGCAATCCCATTGAAGGCGCGCCCCTTATCAATAGGAAATCAATCCTTTATTGAGAAAACAGAACATGTTATTTGGCCATGCATCGGAGCCCTCGCCATATCCTTGTCTTGCTTCTAGAATATCACTAGTAAAACGCAGAAAACCCGGAATTTAGCTCTATCTAGAAGACCATTTCCCTCCTTAGGGCCCTCCTTAGCCATGCGGTAAGACCGGCGGCTACAAAGCAAAACCATGCTTAAGGTGGCTGGGTTCGATTCCCGTTGCCGATCTATGCAATTTTCGGATTGGAAATTGTCTCCACTTCCCTGGGCATAAAAGTATCATCGTGTTAGCCTCATGATATACGAATGCAAAAATGGTAACCTGGCTTAGAAACCTCGCAGTTAATAACTGTGGAAGTGCTTAATGAACACTAAGCTGCGAGGCGGCTCTGTCCCAGTGTGGGGATGTAAAATTTCTTAGGTAATAAGAACTTCCGTGTGTTCCTCTCACTAACATTGTTAACCAGTTTATGAAGGGTTGATGCGTATTTTAATCCCTAACTCGATTTTTCCAGCAGTCAGTTCAGCCTAGGACATTGGGCACCGAGGGTTTTTTTTAACTGATTGCTTGAAAAGTTGCTCCCGTTGCATACAGTTTAGCCTCAAACGGAGTGCAAACTTCGAGTTTTTCAACCATCTGCAGGGTAACCTTAATTGTTTTGTTTCTGAGACCGCTGTTGGTAGCGAGGCCTAAATACGATGAATGCTTAATCACCACAACTTGTAGCCCTAGCTAGAAAAATGGATTAAGCTAGAGCTCTGTTTGGTAGATATTACACCGTAACACACTTCGTGTTACGGGATTTTTTTTAAGCTTTATTATGAAGCTTGTTGCAATAGAGTGGTTCCACTACATTTTGAGATACATTCTTTTAACATACATGTTTCTAATTGACCTTTCCCCTTTTCTTGCTGATGAGCCCACACCATGCCGACAGAAATTTTTGCTATGCCTCGCAAAACTGCTATCTTGTTACTTCTGAATTTTCGCAATTGGAAACCAAACCAAAACAAAATTTACAGTATGTTCATTAGGGTGGCTCATATTAGTATGGAAAAAACTTGTTTCAATTTTTTTGATGGGTCGCCCTCTTATTCGGTTCTATTTGATGCCCTGATGCTCTGGACAAAATTTCAGCCAAATCGGTCAACGTTTGGGCGGTGCTGAACTCGTTAGAAGTTTATATGCAAAAATGTATGCAGAAACATCCAAAAACAGTGAATTGCAGTTGGACGGCACAATTTACGATCAAGAGCAATGATACTCATTCAATTCTTGAAGAATTAAATACAGAATGTTATGCTGAAAACCGCGAGAAGATTAGAGTTTGCCCGGCGAAGTTATTAGCCTTTCTCTGAAGTGGGGTTTGAGCAAATTTCGTTTCTTTTACCTTTGAAAAGAAATAAATTCACCCCTACAACCCTCCAGTAAAATGCTAATATCTTTGCCTAATGAACTCTAATTTTCTCACTGTTTTCAGCATAACATTCTGTATTTAATTCTACAAGAACTGAATGAGTATCATTGTTCTTGATCGTAAATTGCGCCATCCAAATGCAAATCACTGTTTTTCGATGTTTCTGCATACATTTTTCCATATAAACTTCCAACGTGCTTAGCACCGCCCGAACGTTGACCGATTTGGCTGAAATTTTGTCCAAAGCATCAGGGCATCAAATAGAAAATATCAAAAGTGTTTTTGAGCCACCTTAATGTTCATAAGACACTCCGCTCCAAAGTTACAGGCCGAAAAGCGACGCAGTGCCGCAGCGCCCGGAAAGTTCAACAGTTATCGAAATCATGTCTTCAAAGCTAGCGGATATCATAACTCAAAAAATTTACGCACCTACGCATCGCATTTTACACACTTAGTAGTGAAACTGCCTTTCTCGCATTTAGTCAAGACACAAACCTTGTATGGTTCGACACACAATTGCATTTAAAATTGTTAAACGTTATCAAATTCAATTGTGATCCACTAAGCTTTGCCCTCTGTTGAATGCAACTATTGCGAGAAAATCGGCAAAATATTAGGGTAAGACGGTATGATACGCCCCCCTAAGGCAATACCTATGGTAACTTTTTACTTTTCAACGCAATTTATGCAAACGTTGTGTTTTTTGGTAGTCCAAGAAGTGGCAAATGCATTGCATATGAGTAATCATATAAAAATATTACACCGTTACCAAAGACCTGTCATAGCCCTTCATTAGTATTTTATCTATCCCACAATAAAAATGTTACAAATCCCTATGTACTTGACATTGAATAACAAACATAAGGGCCTATTTCTTCACCTTCGTTTAACTTTTAAACGGTGCTTACCGATACGCTGACTCATGGTTTAAGGCCTAAGCAGAGCTGAAAAAATCGATCCTAAGTCTATTTAAGTAGGTTTAAATTACATTTTAATAGTTTCCATATAATTTGGAAGCTGCCGCAGGCTCGCCGCCCTTGTCTCCAGTTGGTAAGGGCATATACTGCCGCCTTACGCATATTTGTCCCATGTTTTCTGGGATTCCTATGTACATGGGACAATTATGCGTATAACGGCAGCCCCATATACAGATGTGTTCGACTTGCGGTTAGCGGCAGTATAGTCCTACCTACACTGGGGTGTTTTGACCAGTGAAACATATTTTCGAAGAACGTTACATTTTTTACGATGGAAGCAATTTTATACCATAATAAGTAGTTAACTACTAAGAAAAGTTATCTTGGTGCCCAACTGAGTGCTAAAGTGCAAGTTTTGCGGACAGTATGCTAGCGTCGTTCCAGAATGTTGAGCAAATAAACATTGGAAGTTACATCAAAACTGATTTTATTTGTATTTTTCATTATGTAATACAAAAATACTCCCTCATTCACGTAGTATGATGGTTTTACAAATACTTAAAGGTACCAACTGATTTTTACCCTTAGTTAGTTATAGTGTTTTAGAAATCAAAGAGGGCGTTTTGGCCAGGTGGGGCGCATTACACCGTCTTACCCTACTATTTGAAAAGTTGGCCAATGTTTCTCTTAGTTTTTGTGCGCATCAAAAATTTCATTTTTTCATTTTCATTTTGCAGCGTTTGGTGGGGCAATGAGAGCGCAAGTCAATCCAAGGCCGATAATAGAAAGGGTAATGAATGACAGAAGAGTCCTTGCAGACCACTTGAACGGATAAGGATGGGGTGAAGTGAGGTTCGGATTTGGAATCGACTCGACACTAATGTAAAATGTAATTGAATGCAAACTAGTCAATAATCAAAGGCTAAAATTATAATGATAATTCAAAAATTCTAGTACAGCGTTTTTCTAGTTTTTAAAAGCAATGTTTAAAATGCAATGTCTTCTTCTTTTGCCTTGGAAGCAGCTGATGTGGTTCGAAAGGTCACTTAGTCATATAGTCCAATTATAAGTTATTTAATTTGTTAGCTTTTTGTGACCACATTCAAAATATAAAAAAATATTGCATATTACCATATTACTGTTCTATTTTATAACTTTCATTTATGCAGAATGAAAATTTATTAACTTGTTCTGGGTGTAGGTTATGCGTTCAAATCACTTTGTTTACCTAAGTCATTATTTCGTCAATCTTCTTAAGCTGTATCGACACTACAAACTCAATGTAAGATATATCATGTAAAAGTAGAAACTGTTAAAGAATTTAGTTTGTTCTATTATTTTTTTTGTCAAGGGTGCCTATAACTTTGAACTGTTCTAACAAGTAGCTTTATCGGGTGTCAGACCATTAGGCCGAGTGGTCATTAGGCCGAATGGTCATTAGGCTGAATTAGTAAAAAAGAAGCAAAAAGTGAAATTGCGAAGTTCTTTCTTCACCTTACCCCTTCTTCCTTCTCCGTTATTACATCTTCCTTCTAGTGTCTTCTTTTTCCTTCTTCTTTTTCGCTCTTCTTTCTTCTTTGTTACTTTCTGCATACTTCTTCTTTCTTTTTTCCTTCATTTTTTTTTTTTGTTCTTCATTCTTCCTTGTTCCTTGTTCCTTCTTTCTTTTTTTCTTTTTTCCCCACTCTTCTTCTTTCTACTTTCTTCTTCTTTTCTCTTTCTTTTTTCTTATTTTTCCCTTCTTTTTTCTTCCTTCTTCATTCATCCTTCTTTCTTTTTCTTTCTTTCTAGTTGATTTTTCACTGTTGCTTCTTCCTTTCTTCTTGTTTCTTCCTTTTTTCTTCTTCCTTCTCAATTATTCCTTCTTTTTCTTCATTTTTCCTTCTTCGCTTTTTTCTTCCTTCTACCTTCTTCCTTTTTCCTTATTCTTCATTTCTTCTTCCTTCTTTCTCCTTCTTTCTTCCTTCTTCCTCCTTCCTTCAGCCTTCTTATTTTTTCCTTCTTTCTTCTTCCTTCTTCTTTATTCCTTTCCCATTTCTTTTTTCTTCCTTCTTTCTTCTTTCTTGCTCCTCCCTCAGCCTTCTTCCTACTTTCTTTTTCCTTTTTCTTGCTTCCTTTTTCCTTCTTCCTTATTTCTTCCTACTTCCTTCTTCCTTCTTATTTCACCTTTCTTCCTTCTTCCTTCTTCCCTCATCCTTCTTTCTTCTTCCTTTTTCCTTCTTCGCTTTTCCTTCATCCTTCTTCCTTCTTCTTTCTTCCTTTTTTCTTCCTTCTTTCTTCTTCCCTTTTCATTACACCTTCTTTCTTCTTCCTTCTTCTTTCTCCTTTCTTCTTCTTTTTTCTTCTTCCTTCTTCTTTCTTCCTTCTTCTTTATTTCTTCTTCCTTTTTCCTTCTTTCTCTTCCTTCTTCCTTCTTCTTTCTTCCGTTTTCTTTCTTCTTTTATATTCCTTTCTTCTTTCTTCTTCCTTCTTGCTTCTTCCATCTTCCTTCTTCTTTCTTCCTTCTTCCTTCTTCTTTCTTCTTTCTTCCTTTGCAGCGACCTAAATTCAGCCTAATTACCGAAACCTAAAAACTAAATTCAAAAACATGTATGATTTTCTAAGATCTAATAAATAAGGTGAATGATGAATAAAGGAGTAGAGTTGTAAGTTGACAGTGAATGTGTCTGTTTTAAATGTCCCTCCGTTTACAAAGGATCTCGTCCCTAGTCCGCTCGGTTCGTGCACCTTCTTCTTTCTTTCTTCTCCCCTCCTCCTTCTACCTTCTTCCTCCATCCTTCTTACTTATTCCTCCTTTTTTCGTTCTTCTTCCGTTCTACTTCTTCCTCACTTCGCACTACTCACTTCTCACTCCCCAGTTCTCATTCGGCCTAATGACCGTTCGGCCTAATGACCATTCGGCCTAATGACCCAGCATCGCTTTATCGTTGATTAATTACGGTGATTATCTATCAAGTTCTAATCAAGGTCAGCTATAGGATTCACTTTTCGGTGGCAAATTCAAGCTTCATCACGTCTATTGCCTATCTATTTGTAAAAATTATCGAGAACGAAGCCGATATAAGATTGTCTTCCATCATTATAATGTGTGGTATTTTTTTATTATTGCTCTTCGAAGTGAGGCATATCCAAATAAAACTGGCACCACGTTCCTAGTTTTGAAAAAACTTCTACTCAGTGAATCCAGCAGTCGATGTCCGTTGGATCACATGCACATGCGTTAAATTAGTGCGCCAATGTCAGATATGGGACGCTGATCCAAACACAAATAGTCAACATGTGATACCACCACGACAGGATATTTCTTTGGTTGCCATATCAGTGCTAATGGCGTAAGCCCACCCATCGCGGCAAGATCACATATCCGAGGGGAGAGAGTTTTTGTGCGCATCCAAAAATGGAGTGTAATGATAGCCGTTCGGAAGGCAAAAAAACGACTTTTTGTCCGATTTGAACGTGGTTTCAAACTTTGAATTCTACCCAATTTTTCGGTTATCTTACGTACCGTTTTTCTTTATCTTAAGAATAACTATTCTGTGTCCATTTTGAGTACAAAAACCTGATTGTTTTTTTAAACGTTGTCTATTTTTCATTTTATAACCTATTAAAGAAAATATGAAAATTATATGTACGATGACAGGAAATTTATCGAAGAAAAAGGGGAAAAGGCCAAACTTTTTTGTAGTAGCGAAAAACTACAGAATAACCATACGAATTTTATTTATGTCATACGTGGTCATACATGTATGATTATCTTTAAAAAATCCTGAAATTCACATTTTTTCAGGCCACCAGAGTGTACATACTAATCCCTTAATGAAAGTTATGTTGTGGGGCCGGCAATGTCCCAGTTATGGGTATCGGAGGACAATGAACCAAAATTAATTAATCAATGGATTTCACAGTCTACGCTTAATAATGGTAAAATTGCCAAATGCTTCCGAGATTGGTAGCTGATATCCAGCAGTTATTGTTAATGCAAACTAAAAATAATCTCTCTCAGCTGCCTTAATTAGACATTGATTCGCATCAAAAAGCAGTTACTCATCGGACAACAATCGACGGCAATGCAGTTTCATCTGACCATCGATCATCGAGAATGAAAACAATAAATTCATACAAACATCAAAGCAAGAGCCTCCTCCCTGGAAGAACTGTATAATGCTCGATTTGCTTCGATTTGTACAATTAGCGGCGAAGGCATAATGTATGCTCGCGATCCGCTTGTGGTACGGTTGATGATCGCGATTCGACGATGTGAGATCGTGTTCCATTTGTTGATAGATAGAGGAAAAACTGGGTAAGCTGGAACATGTGCGCGAAACGACAATGTTATACGGGAGGGTACCAGCAGTTGTGTGTGCTGTTCTTTGATTGACCACTTGCTCAGTGGCTCAGTGCTCACTGAGAAACAAAGCTAGACAGCAAGTGTGCAATATGGCAAAACTGCTATTGGACCAGGTGTGGGATAGCCACGGAAGGTAAGCCATCGGTGCGAAACGGGGCCTAGACCGAGAGGTGCGGTCCGTTATATTCCTGGACTCGAATGGCACAGAGCGTGAGACCGTCGTCACCGATTTCGTGACTGGTAACTTGAGGATATCAAGAATCTGACAAAATTTATGTATAGTGAGGACAAAATCGTAAAATGTCGTATAGGCGCGTGTTTGCGCTGTACAAGTTCACCTTATGAGACTGACGCTTGCTTGTGTTGTGTCATCATCGATAACAACACATGAGCAGCATAATAAATTTGCAAACATGTCTGCAGAATTGCAAGTAACTGTAGAATTGGTTTATGCCGATTGTAATTTACCCACTTATAAAAATAACGTGAAGTCATGCCAGCCGGTACCACATCATTCTGAATATGGTGTGTTGGAGAAGCAGTCTGTTACAACCTTGTATGCCCTTATCTCAAGATTCTAATTAACAAAACGGAACACTTGGCACGTACACAGAAATAAAAATTCTAATCATGTTTCAAAACAATTTAAACTTTACCTCACTCGCTGTTCTATAACGTGAAGCGTTCTCTAACCTGATTAAAAACTTGGCTGCTTCGAACGGTTCCTTTATACTAATTTGAAATAAATACATCACTACCTTCTTCTTCTTCTTCTTCTTCTTCTTCTTCTTCACTACCTTACTGGACGTATATAGGTTTGCTCCACAATTTTTTTTTTGATATTATGCTGACTATATTTTTTCAACTGATATTTATCAATGGAAAGCTAGAGGAACAGACGTACCAGTAGCTTACTTATTGTCAAATCAAAATCAGTTTGATTTCGAAGACTTGATAAATTTCATTGACAATTTTGTTATTTGGCCATTTTTGGATTTTTTTCCGTTTCAGTTGTGGGCACCCTTGAAACTTCGCTGAAAATAGAAACATCGTAGATCAGATACTAAAAAAAATTTAGTTAGAATTTCTTAGCGTGTTTTTTGTTTATAAATCGTATTTTGGCCATAACTTTTGATCCCATAGTCCGATTTCAATAGGAAACAACGGGACAGGATTCTCCGTCGAATGCAATTTATTGCAAACAAATCAGATCAAGATAAGTGCCTAAAAGATGAGTGAGTTTTATTTTGCGCACATACATACACACAGACAGACATCATCTCAATTCGTCGAGCTGAGTTGATTGGTATATAACACTATGGGTCTCCGGACCTTGTAACATGGTCACTATTTTGTAAATATTATTTTTAGATTTATTGAATATAATCGTGAAATTGTACACATAATATAATTTTCTTTTTATAATTATTTATGTTCATTGTTAAATTCACTTGCATCCCATAGTCATTTATGATTGAGATATTCAGTGTCCCCATTTCCAATAAAATGCACTACTTCAAATCCGCATAGCTAGCATTCAAGTCGCCTTCATTCATCAAAGCTGATATAAAACCGATATAAAACTGATATAAACCGCTATAAAACCCGAGGGGTTAAAGTTCAAATCCGAGCATTACTCTCTTTTAAAAAGTATAAGAGTCCAAAGATAAATTAAGCGAGACAGGTCATTCAGACGAAAAGGAAAGCGAAAGAGATAGCGCTTTAATCGGTTCACATTCGTGGTTGATGAGAATCGCCGTTTGATCAAGTCGTGCAATTACTTCGGTAATTTCACGTACTTCCGGTCACGAAGCAATAAGTCCTCACTTATTCTAAGGGCTTCAAGAACTTCTACTCGTCCATTCTGACCTGGACCGTGGAAGAGGCGAGAGTGCGTGATAATTGTTTAGTGTCGCGGTGTGTTTTATTTGGTAATTTAGTTAAATTGTGAGAAGTCTTTAAGATTAAATTAAATGTTACTTTCTGTTCCTTCAGTGTAGCCAAAGTGTAACGACCTTTGTCAAGGGTTACATGCGGTCAAGTTGTGTGTGCGATTGTAAATAGAAAAAGGTAATTAGTGAAATTGTTGTGTGGAGAATTTTTTTGTTAAATGTGTCGAACAACCGTTCGACGGCTTTTTATTTAGGAATCGCTTCTAGCGATCCACGGCCCAAACTCGGCACACCACAACTACCAGCTAAACGCGACTCTCGACCCCACGCTTCAGCGTGCAGAAGTCCCGGCTTGAGGGGAAAGCCGGAAGGGAACCACTGTTCCGACAGAGTGGCCAACGTAAATGTTCCTTCGCTACGAGACGCAGCGAAACCAACGCCAAGCCATCGACGATCCCCATCGTCGTTATCTGCGCCATCCTTCTCCGGCGCGAGCATCAGTACCAGTTCGGGACCAATCACCGACTGGGAATTTCCGTTGCGCAGCAATTCCTCGTTTTTGGACCAATCATCGCCGTAGTCCACGAGAGAACTCCGCCATCGCCGCCTACGGGCGAGCAGGTTATGTGCTGGGTGACAGTGCGTGCTTAATGGAACGTACACACGGTCAAGCAGTTTGACCAACAATTACTCCACCTCTTGTTTATTCAAAACATCCATCAAGTTTTACCAACAGCGGCACGAACAATCAATTTATTCGACCAACAATATCACACACGAACGACCGAAGCGCCAACTTGAGCACCAATCATAAAAAAATATATGGGGGTTTGTGCAACTTCACTACAAATGCTCAAACACGTTCCACCCACCAAACACCAATTCCAAACACGTTGACTCCACCAACCCCCGACAACTCAAACCAAAATCAAACCGTTTTAATTTTTTCCAACTGAGTCGCCAACTGTCAAAAATGGTTGTTCGAACAACTTCACACACGTTCAAACAAAGCAGCAACCGAAGCGTTTTCTTGGGGGCGGAGTCAATGTTCGTCATACTGGTTGACTGGTGTGTACGTTGCATAATACAGATTTTACAAATGCCGATCCTGCCAGGAGCCACCTTTCTTAGGTGGCATTTTTTCCGAAGATTGCAGTTTCGTGTTCTGTCACGGTTGTCATTGGAGAAAATCCGAGCAACCCAGGGCTAATGTTTTTTTATTCGCCCTGCGGTGTTTTCCGGGAGGAAGTTTGCTCACTGGTTCGATCCAGCAAATGGAACGGAGCCACTGGTGCTGGTTTCTCACAGTTGAAGAAAACCCGAGCAACCCAGGGCTACTTGTTTTTGATTTGCACGGTGGAGTTTTTCTGGAGCATTCAAGTGCAAACTAGTGAAACAGAAGATTGAACAGATGTATTAACATTCAGATGTTATTAGTAATGTATATATTTAGAAAACAAAAATGAAGCACCAAATGAGTTCCGAAATTTGAGAAGATATCGCCGGAGACAGCTCGCCTACTTTTCAAAGCTGAAAAGTAATCAAATGCTGTTTGCGATCTTTATCGTCTGAAATTGATTCAGCTGAAATTTATCCAACAGTGTAAATGTATCTCCAGTGACTAAAGCTATCAGTACATTAATTGTCATGTTGGCAAACAATTGTCTAGGCTGCTTGAATCAATCTGCTAGAAATCTGTGCAAAACAAATAAAACTGCCATGTTGATGGGTCAGTATGCTTTGACTCATAAAAAAATTTGTTCGGGAATGTATGAATTTTTTTTCGTTTGTTTGAGAAACTACATATGTCCACGCACTTTGAAGAGCAATTATGGAGTACTGCTTACAGTTTTTGCACTGGAAGTGCCCCAGGATGTTGAGTTTTGCTAAAATCTGTGTCGAAGAAATCGAAAGATTCGGTGCCAATTTGTTCAAAAACAGTTTTTTGTTTACAATGTTATGAAAACTCATATGTGATGTTGGCTTGAGAAATGGATTGCGAGTGATTTGACTATGCGTCCAATTTGGGAATCTCGAGCTCGTTCAGTAGCCGCTAGGTTGCGAAGGCCGACGGAGGTCCTTCGTAGCTTAGTTGGTTAAAGCACCAGTCTAGCGTACTGTAGGGTCATGGGTTCGAGTCCCATCGAAGGGAAAGTGGTTACCTCCAATACATTTTCCAAATCAATATCTTCCACATAACGTACATATCCACATATGAGTTTTCATAACATTGTAAATTAACGTCCAAGTCGGGTGGTTTAATCCCCGGAAATAGGCAATTACCTTTGATTGAACTGAGTTTTTTGTTGTTTTCTCGAAATTGTGAAAAATGGATATATGCAGTTTCTCAAACAAATGATTCATTTAGGGTCCTGTTCCTACACTTGCTTAAAAACTGACATTTTCGAAAAAAATAGATTAAAAAAGTTATGGTAATTTTGAACAAAAAGTGCAACTTTGGTTTAAGTTTCAATGTGCTTTACAATTAGAATTTGTTCTGTGTTCTGAATGTGTAAAATGTGTGTAAAATCATGTTTTACAAACCTTATTACGGAAACCCGCTTAAAACGCTTGAAACACGACCCCAGAGTATTTTAAAAGATGGATATATCCTTATTAAGGTGGACCACACTTATATGAGAAAATTCAAAATCATTCATTTCCCTCTGAAAATAAAATTTTTTACTCCCAGAAGCTACTGTAAAAATTTCAGCCAGATCCGACAAGTGTAAGTGAATGCTCAACAAGCATGAAGTTTACATGAAAAAATCGACTAAATACATGGGAAAATACTTTACACTCTTTTACCTCTCCATACCGCTCATTAGTGACATTTACCAGCTTTAAGGGGAACTGGGGAGACCTTTCTCATTTCAGATGTATCACAGCCAAAAATGAATAAACGGAAAAAGCGCGGTTTTCGCACAAACTCTCTAAGAAACATATAATTTAACTTTACTGTTGTGTGGGAGTCTGTAAATTGCTGTGTTCTTCTTCTTATTCTTCTTATTTGCATTACATCCCCACACTGGGACAGAGCCGCCTCGCAGCTTAGTGTTCATTAAGCACTTCCACAGTTATTAACTGTGAGGTTTCTAAGCCAGGTTACCATTTTTGCATTCGTATATCATGAGGCTAACACGATGATACTTTTATGCCCAGGGAAGTCGACACAATTTTCCAATCCGAAAATTTCCTAGACCGGCACCGGGAATTGAACCCAGCCACCCTCAGCATGGTCTTGCTTTGTAGCCGCGCGTTTTACCGCACGGCTAAGGAGGACTGTGTTATTAACACAATTATTTTTTTGGATTGCTATCAAATATCGAATTTAAAACATTTTTTGATAATGATGTTAGAAGAACTTGTGATGATCAAAGTAAAAAGATGCTCCCTGATATTTTTTTAAAATATTTTACTTCTAAAATACGCAGTATTTCCGATTCTGTGCGTATAAATGAACGATTGTAGATATAAAATTTGACAGCAAATGCAATGGAAGATGGGAGACTTGATCCCATATCTACTCAATAAATATTTTTTTTAGACCAACCCTTCATCAAATTTGTCAAAGCTATACAAACAGCCACATGAAAACATATTGACGCAACAACTTGAAATCTAAATATCCTAAAATTGTAATGGAATACAACTACTAAAAATACGCTAGAACAAAACTACTTTGGTTCTCGGTAAAACAGGAAGGATCAAGTCTCCCACCTTCTCCTGCATTATTAAGAAGACGCTCCCGAAAACCGCGAGTGTTTTTGTCAAGAAATAAAAAAAAGTTATAATATGTTGAATAAAAGTTGGTTTTGCAGCTAGGGAGGAAAGGGCCATCCAGCTATTGTACAGGCAAAAGCGATCGGATCGATGTGCTCTGATTTGCTTCGTTTGTTCTATACTATACTGAAATAGACTGGAATATTGGGGCTCATTGCCTTCTCCAATCGACTTTGTATGCGAATTAGTTGGATGGTGCGTTTCACCTCGTGGGAGAAAATTATCATATCTATAAATTTTTACTGAGGGTCGTGGGTTCGAGTTTCATCGAAGGGAAAGTGGTTACCTCCAATACATTTTTCAAATCAAAATCTTCCACATTATGTACATATTCACATCTGAGTTTTCAGATCATTGTAAATTGATGTCCAAGACGAGTGGTTTAATATCCGGAACATAGGCAATTAACTTTGATTGAACTATAACTTTTTAGTTTTTTGACAAAATCACTTGCGATTTTCGGAAGGCTCTTCGTAGTATTGTAACGACTCAGTATGTACTCAAAACTACTGTGTACTGAAGTTTGAAGTAAAATTTTGATCTGCTCTGCAGTAATGAAAATTTAACCTTCTTAATGTTCTGCTTGTGTTTACAATTACGTCATATAGTCATGTTCAAATAAACCTCAAATGGTGATCTGAAAATTGAAATGATTTCATTATGAACCATTTATTCATTATATTCATGCGTTTTAAAAACGTTAAACCCAGATATATCGTAATAAATCTTGTTTCCATTCATGCAGGTAAATTTTGATGATCATGCCACCCATTTCGCAACCCATTTTCTCCACGTGGTCGTATGTAGCATAAAAACAATAAAAATATATCAGAAGAGTGCAAACATACATATTTATTACGGTGGCCTCAATCGGTGCAAATATTGAAACCAAGGAACATCATCATTGGACAACGGATTTGAATTATGTCCGCAATTCGAATTCGCGCGTGATCATGTTGTTATCATTCCAGCAGTCCGTCCCTGAGTCCGTTCGGTCCATATGGCCTTCAGGCCCATTGATACAGTGAATGGGGGCACATCGAATACCGGGTGGATAAGTCATACCAATGCAATGTGTGTTACAAAAACCTATTGGAACAATCAGGCTGCCTGGACCGCGCCGATCTGCACGATGCCGAGCGATGCTGAAACGGTGAAGACCAATTAAGGCAAAAGGGCCGCCTTCAGCGAGTACGGTACGCTGTGCGATTCCTGGAGGGCCACGACAGATTGAGGAGCATTACAGAGTGCATATAAATCCTACCTCACGAATTCATTAGCATTCAATTGCTCCAGATATGGCCTTTGGCCAGTTTCCGTTTGGGTTTGTGCGAAATTGCAGGGATCTCTTGGTGGTCAAGGCCTCGGCAGAGTGCGCAAACCATACTGAGCGAACGAATATGGGCTGAATATGTCACTCAGAATGATTTAATGGTTTCGCTGGTAATGCATGTAAATGACTCTATTCAGAATTCCTATTTGTATTGGATCACGAATATGCCCGATAATTGAGCAATGTTGATTCCGACAAAATGGTCATTATGGATAGTATAGTTACCAAGTGAATAGAAAAATATATGTATTTATTATTTGAAATACATTATGTACCTGAATATGAAGGATAACATATCAAGGGAGTGAAGTAGATAAGTTAAATAATTCAGACAATACAAAGCTGCTAAATTTTATGTAAACTGAAATAGAAGACACTATTTAATAGATTTATATTATGTTGTGTTAATGAGTTCAACAGTTTACCTAATACAGAAGTTATTACTTCGTTCCGGAATTTGTTAAAATAACTGAAATTTCTAACGAAACCATGAAATTTGAAAAGTGCTAAAACAAATTATAATCACTCAAATATATGTAGTAGAGTGAGGCGCAGTTGTAAGGGAAAAACGCAAACTTCGTCCGATCAAGTGAGATCAAGGTTTTTCTGAATCGTTTTGGGACCCCCTATCAAATGTGCAAAATATGGGCTCGATTGGTTGCGACCTCGCATGCCGCATCGAGTTTTAAATTTACTTCAATTTATCATCAATCACGTGACTCAATACGCTAGCATATAGTCTGAAAGATGCCAGAAGACTTTGCCGAAGAAGGTACGTAGCTGGAAGGTATACAAAAAATGTTATCACGTTTCGAAAATTGATTGTTCAAACCATATGCAAGAAATCAATGTTTCTGCCAGCAATACCGGACAACCTATGGTTATCGAAAGGCAAAACCCATTTTCCTTCTTGTCGGTTTTTTTCTTTGTGAAATTATTCCGGATAGCTCCCATTAGCACTAAAGCCCTATAAGATCAATTATTTTGAAATAACACTCAGTTAAATTATTGATCTACGTAGTTCGGCAGTGCTAGCAGAATAAACGATTTTTTGCATATGGTTTGAACACTCAATCTTCGAAGCGTTATAACTTTTTTCGTGGACGTTCCAGCAACGTGCCTTCTTCAGCAAAGTTTTTCGGCATCCTTCGGGATATGCTTTAACGCAATGTGCTACTTGGTTTACGATGAACTGAAACATCTAGTAGTAGAAATGCAAAAATATACGTTCTCCCTTACTAATTTACATATATGTAAATATATGTTTGTATGCAAACTTCAAACGCGATGCGGAAAGCGAGGAAGCAACCAATTGCTCCCAAATTCTGCACAGTTGTTCAGGACCCAGAATGGCTTCGAAAAACCATTGATTTGAAAAAATGACCATGACGCCCCACTCTAATATATAATAGGCTAGATGTACCAGTTGTGGCTATAGCACCAGTTGTCGCACTAGTGCTTTATATGCCAAATGGCCAATCAAAGCACCGCAAACCAAGTTCATATCGATAAAGCATATTTATATGATACGATAACACCTTTGATATCCTCCAAAACAAGCAAAGCATAATTGTAAAAATTGATTTTGCTTAATTTTTGACGTCCTTTGCACCAGTTGTCCCACTAGTGGTCCCTATTTGGCCAGTCCCATAAGAAAACAATGGGATTTGCCAAATAAGGAACCAAAATTAAGAATAGTGCCACAACACACCTGGTACATGCGTTCCTATTATGGATTAATCAATTTTGATGATTATAACAATTTTTATTATGGTTTTCACAGCTGTTCTGAGGAGCAGGAAGTAACACCTTTCACTTGATTTATAAAGTCCACCCACATGCCTTTTACTTATTTTTAAAAAAAATAGTTGTTCTTATGTATGGCGACAATTGGTACACCCACCCTATCTAAAGTTGATTTAAAAAGATTAAAAACTTAGTTATATCAAAAGATGAGTTTAAAAAGTTCAAGGAGATTTCCATTTGAATCTGCAAAATGTATTATAGTTGAACAAACAAGTCTTCATCATTGAATAGGCCGTCAATATACCCAACTGAACTCTAATCCCGCAAAGTTCATTTACCTCAGTTACACATACGCCTGATGATCTCCATTGTCGTTGAAGAAAATCTTGAGCACACATCATGGCTAAACGAGCATTACAATGACAAAAATAAAAGTTATGCACCTTCTCAAGATACACAAACAATGCATAAAGAAAGTTATACCTGCAACCTCATCCGTTGCACTTCTTATTATTGTACATGTCGAGAACTTCCCATCCGATGCTATGTAGCCGTGGAGGCTTTCGTTGCACCTCTTGTTCACACCTAGTTGTATATTCTCGGTACTCAATGATATATAATTACGTTTCAATTAAAATGCTTTCTGTGTTCATGAGCAAATCATATCAATGCAGATTCAATGTTTTGCCTTTCTCGTATACTAAGTATACGTAAAGGCTATATGTTCACTTCAAAAACAAACTTTTTATAGAAGGCCCGGAGACCCATACTGTTCTATACCAATCGACTAAGTTCGGCGAATTGAGGTGATGCCTGTGTGTATGTGTGCGCATAAAAATGCCACTCAATTTTCAGGCACTTCCCCTTATCCGATTTGCTCGCAACAAACTGCATTCGACGCACAATCCTGTACTATTGTTTTCTATTGAAAATTGGCCATATCGGATTATGGACTCGGAAGTTATGGCCAAAATACATTCATCGATGCGATAAACTAGTGCAAAAAACTCACTTTTGTTTCGGGCACTTAATCTCAACCGATTTACTCGCGACAGGTTGCCTTCGACGGAGAAGGCTGTCCCATTGTTTTTTTTTAAGGCCCGTTCGAACTATGGTATTAAAAGTTATGGCTAAAATACTAATTTAAAATATCTTTTTTTAGCAATTATGCTCATCCGATTTGCTTGGAATAAGTTCGGAAGATTCTAGCTAAATTTTACAAAAAAAACCCAGATTAATCCACCTAGCGGTGATTGCGCCTTTCTCGCGCATAAAGGTAATAAATGTAGCTTTTACGCTTACACCTCGATAATGTACAAGACAGGCAAAACAGTTAAACCGTCTAATGTTATGATAGAAAATTTACACTAGTAGACGACAGATGACGCTGCCAAAAGTTTCTCGAATTTCCTATGTTCGAATTTTGACTTTCGGACAAATTCATAGTACTATGAAACTGAACGAAGAGCATACTTACGCCTAAATGCGTGCAACACGAGCATCTTTATAGTACGATGAAACTCTTAATGGAAGCAAGCCACGGATAAACTTTCAAAATATTCATAGATGCAAGGCATTTTTCATAACACATTATGGTTCTATGTGACTATGCCTCATCACTATTTTAATATTTTCTATTTTTTGCAATTTGCAATTATTATGAAATTCAATAGTGATCAACAACGTTTTAGTCTCTGTCGGATGCAACTTGTAGCAAGAAAATCGGTTAAGAGTTTCTATGTGAAAATTTGGCTAATGTTTTTTATAGCATTTTGTGCACACACACGCACACACATACACACACACACACGCACACACGGACAGACAGACATTTTTTCAGCTCATCGAGCTGAGTCGAATGGTATAAAACACTATGGGTCTCCGGGACTTCTATCAAAAGTTCGAATTTGGAGTGAAATGATAGCCTTTCGGTACAACTTAGTTGTACGAGAAAGGCAAAACATAAGTAACACATCAGTTTTCGACATGTTCACTATTTTCAAAAGTATGCCCCTTGCCATAAACAACGTAAAAATATTCATTGCTTAATATTTTCAACAGACATCAGTAAAAATAATAAACCCAATTTTCTAACTACAATCAACAGATTTCATATTGAATAGATCTGCTTATCATTTTGAAAAGTATTACAGATTCAAAATGCCACCCCTCCATTCCAATTAACATCTTGGATAAAGTCTTCAGGCAAATTTTCAACTAAATTCATGAAGATTTATTGAATCTGTAAAAATCTGTTCAAAACTCGCCTTTTTCTAAATTTTGTGTATGCTGAGAAGCATTTTTCATCTATCACTTTTTTTTCTATGGAGTTAGCCTTGGAAGATAAACGAAAATCGTGACTGCTTGATGAAAACCTTTTTTTGGTTTCATCACTTTACCTCTCACTCACTTTTGTGAGAACTATTAGAAAAATTATGTGGTGTGCTGCGTTGGGAGTCGAACCTTAACAATAATAGCCGTGGGATGCACTTATTCTAGTAAAACCATCACGATATCTGCATGTAGGCATTAGGTTACAGTGGCCAAACGTTCCGGATTATGTGGGACAGTCCCGGGTTCAGCCTACTTGCCTCGCATTGCCTGGTGCCCTGGAAAACGTTCCGTTTCATGATGAATCTGTAAAACCTGGAGATTTTATCCATTGGAAATGGAATGTAAAGAAATCTGTAACACATGTGATAATTAATAAAACTGTAGTCTACTGAAGTTGCGGGTATACTGAAGTTATAGGATGAAAGTAATTTTGAGTATCTAAACAATTTTCGCAATATTAAAGAATACACAGTCAGTTTTTATTTCTGCAGCTCAGCAAAATAAAGAACAGACTTCCGTAAAAAATACGGTTATTTGCTGATTTCCATTAAACTGTTTGCTGTGTTTTAGCAATAAAGCATCAAAATTATCGACAAAATACATGATTGCTGAAAGCTAGGACATGATGTGACAATTCAATCGAGACTGCCTTGTTACTATTCATTCGGTAGCTATGACCAAAATTACCAAATTAATTTGGTACAGAATCTTCCAAACAATATGTTTCAAAACTCGCTGTTTATCTTCCATCCTATCCATTATTTATGTAAGAGAAGCGAATGATTCAAACACAAAAGATTTCAACTTAAAAAAATAGTTAGATAAAAAATGACAAAAATGGTTATGATGCTTAAAATGAACAATTATAAATCTTTACAGACCTAGCAGAAGCGTCGTGTGATCAATTCTTCAACCTGTGCACCGTCTGATTGAAGTTAAATATTTCGAGAAAAACGCGTATAAAAGGGACCTGAAACGACACATCCAATATAAACGATTCTTTTTCAAGCGTGTTTCTCATATGTTTCGTCTATCTGCTTCTAAGCTACATCCCATTTATAAAATTAAGTGAAGAACTGTATGTCACTGTCCCTGTATCAAAATTCACAAAAACCATTAACCAGAAAGTGAAATATATTAAGAATGATTAGACGTCTAATACACATTTGTAATTAGCATGTCATACATATCAGGGTCTGGACTATGAAGTTTATAATCTAAACTTTCCTTATTTTTTTATTCAATTTTTAGTTTATTCCTTTGATGAATAATTTTCTTTCGGAGGGCTGTTCTCATACCACGTGGACAAAAGTCGAACAGCTTTGGATGTATACTAGAGTGGGGCGTTATGGTCAATTTGTCAAATCAATGCTTTTTCGAAACCATTCTGGGTCCCGAACAACTGTGCAGAATTTGGGCCCCATTGGTTGCTTCCTCGCTTTCCGCATCGAGTTCGAAGTTTGTTTGGAAATTAGTATGGAAAAACGTACATTTTTGCATTATTACTTCTAGAGGTTTCAGTTTATCGTAAACCAAGTGGCACATTGCGTTAAAGTATAACTCAAAGTATGCCGAAAAACTTTGCTGTAGAAGGTACGTTGCTGGAACGTCCGCGAAGAAAGTTATAACGCTTCGAAGATTGATTGTTTAAACCATATGCAAAAAGTGGTTTATTCTGCCAGCACTGCCGAACTACTAACTGTTATTTCAAAATAATTGGTCTTATAGGGATTATAGAGCTGATGGGAGTTTTTCGAAATCATTTTACAAAGCAAAAATACCGACAAAAAGGAAGATGGCTTTTGACCTCTGACAACCATAGGTTACCCGCGAAACATTGATTTCCTTCATATGGTTTAAACAATCAATTTTCGAAACGTAATAACACTTTTTGTAGACCTTCCAGCTAAGTACCTTCTTCGACAAAGTCTTTCGGCATCTTTCAGACTATTTGCTAACGCATTGAGTCACGTGATTGTTGATAAATTGAAGCCGCTAAGGGGCCCTCCTTAGCCGTGTGGTAAGACGCGCGGCTACAAAGCAAGACCATGCTGAGGGTTGCTGGGTTCGATTCCCGGTGCCGGTCTAGGCAATTTTCGGAATGGAAATTGTCTCGACATCCCTGGGCATAAAAGTATCATCTTGTTAGCCTCATGATATACGAATGCAAAAATGGTAACCTGGCTTAGAAACCTTAGTTAATAACTGTGGAAGTGCTTATTGAACACTAAGCTGCGAGGCGGCCCTGTCCCAGTGTGGGGATGTAATGCCAATAAGAAGAAGAAGATGAAGCCGCTAAGAGCAAAAATATGAAAAAGTGCGTTTTCCCATATTAATCTCCATATAAAATTAAAACGCGAAGCGGAAAGCGAGGACGCAACCAATCGAGCCCATGTGTTGCACAGTTGATTGGGGTCCCAAAGCGAATCAAAAAAACTTGATCTCACTTGATTGGATGAAGTTTGCATTTTCCCATATAACTGCGCCCCACTCTAATGTATACTCCCCTCCATGAGCGTACACATATACTCATGCAATTTTTCACAAATGTCTGAACCATGGACATTCTTCATACTCCTCTATCGCTTAACTAAGTTGTCCACTCCACATGGAATACGAACAGTTCCAAAATATATTGGATATTGGATTTGACGAAAAATTCTTTATAAGCCAAAATCCCAATCAATATGAAAGACGCTTTTGCTCCGATGTGCTTATCCAAAGCCGGACTTTCGCCATGGGACGCTTAGGAGCAGGATGCTTTTATGGGGGGGTGATCTGACTTGCCAATGTCCCCAAGTCAGCCATCTTGGATTTTTGTATGGAATTTATGCTCGATTGTTTAAGTTTTGTACTGAAAAAATGTTTCCCCCCCGTGCTGTTGATTTCTAATCTACTGACGAAGTTGTTCAACCTATACATACGAAAGGGCCTTGGTTTAGGAGAGCCTCTTTTCTCTTTCTATTCTGTTCAGGGATTGAATCCCAAAGAGAATGAGCGAGTCTCTCACTTATCATCTCTGTATACATATACGATATGTAGCATCCCGCGAGAGACTTTTTTCGCAAGTTGTCATGATAGAGAACTGATTCGGGAGGCTATACCCCATGATAAATTTCTTTTAGAAAGCTCCAAATGCGGAGAGCACTGGCTCTGATTATGCATTTCAACTTGTTCTACACAGCTGTGCAGTAACCAACACGAAATGAGCGAAAACAAAGCGAGAATCACAATTTTTCTGTGGGGGCTGCCTATCCGATTCTGTTTTTTTGCACTTGTATACAAGTTTGATAAATTTGTTATCATGGCTTGTTATGATTTGGAACAGTTTTTGCCTCTCTTTTATCGTTGTTCGTTATCTATTGAGAATTGAGAGCGATTTCTGCAAACCCTGATTCTGTTCCAATCGCGCATGCGCTGTTTGAAGCGGTACCTACTCGGTAGGCAACCAAACCGATGTGCTTTTCTACATCGGCACCAAACCATGCACTGCCAACGAAGAATAGGGGAGGAGAAGACCACCAGCTGTCATCGAGAGAAAAAGTAGAATCATTGAAATTTCACACGGTGTGGTATAGGAAATGAAGTATATTTTTGTTATAAAACAAAAATTAAAGACGTTTCCCAAAAACATCTTGGTTTACGGGGTTAGAATTTTAAAAGCACGCGAAATAGACCTGATACTTCGATTTTTTTTTTCGAATAGGCAGTTAATACTTAAGATTGTTGAAATTCTAACCCCACAAACTGAAAATGGTTTGACAAAAAAGTTTCTATAACGTTCTAGAGACATTTTAATTCTCATTTTCTATATCATGCCATGTCAAATTTCCATGGTTCTACTTATTCTCTAAACTTTTCCAGGTGGCAGCACTGATGAAGGAACCTCCCCCATGCTTTGACTAACTATAATCGCCAATTGCGGCAAGAGCGGATGACCTACGCATACAAAATAATGCGTGTATGATGCATGGCAAGCCGTTCTCGTCAGAAACTGGAAGTGCTCGTGTTGGACAACATGTGGTGGTGCATCGTTTCGGTATCGTAGAGTACAATACAACGCGCCCCCATCGCAGCATTTCAGTTGCCTGCCTCATATCACATGCCGCCTATAAAAAATCTGTGCATATTTTACGATTATGTATTTATTAATCGTCAAATTAATTGCACAAAACCTATGATAAATGCACATAATCCAAATATATATTTGAGCAAGAACGACAAGAAATAGGGTAAAATGCCCAATAGTGGACCCCCTAGTAGCGGAATTTAGCTCTTCCTGTCATACGGAGTAGAAATTTCCAACATATCAATTCTGCTTGATATCTAATAACAAGTTCTGCATCTCCTCTTCACGATACGTACATAAAACACTCAAATACACGACGTTATTCGTTGAAATTAACATTTTAAAGTCTGTCTGAATTCACCCTATAGTAGACCCCCTGGGGGTCCATAATAGGAAATTGCTTCCCTATAGTCGACAATTCATTTGATTTTCATGTTTCGTTTCGGGACGTTCTTCTTCCCTATTATGGACCCCCCCAAATAATTCCTATAATGGACACTTTCGTGTTTATTTTCAAAAGAATTGAAAAAAATAATCCAATTTTGCTTTCCATAGCATTTCCAATGCATGTAATCAAATCATAGGACTGTAAAGTAGGTTCTCCCGATGGAAATTCATAGCAAAATATTTGCATTGTGCTGTAATAATGCAAAAATAGCTGGAGGGTCCACTATTGGTTGGGGGTCCACTATTGGGCACTTTACCCTATAACGAGGATAAAATTGCTACCCGTGCAGTGCAAAGGTTGCACATGCGGACGCGACGCCTCTGAGACCTAGAAAATAATATGTAAACCTTAAACTAATTTTATGCCGACACACTCGAACGCAGACGTTTACGTTTATTGCTGAATATTAACTTTTAAAACCAGCAGTACGTCCAAACTAACAACAAACTGCGAAAACGCGCTGCACCGGCACGGTTGTGACAGAAAATTGAAGCATTTGAATAACCTGGATCTGCAGGATCTAGAAAATGTGAGTATATTATAGATTTCCATGATATACGGAATCAAAAATATTTGAAGGTAAAAGTTTGGGTCATGACAATGATCCCAATAGGAAGGATTTGAATCAGTTCCAGAATCTGAAATACACCCGATTCTGTTTTACTCCATTTTGCATGATTTGTCGTGAAATCATAAAACTTTTTTTACGCGGATTTTCAAATTTTGAAATGAAAACTTTTTTTACACGGAACGCATCCCCCGTGTAAAAAAATAATCGGGTGTAAATGAGATTACAGAGAATGCCCCAAATATGGAGCATTCTTAAATCTGCAAAGATCTAAAAATCTACTAAATCAAGAAAACTTCTAAAACATCACCATCTCCATTTCACTGTTTTCAAATAATGGTTGTTCAAACTGAATACTTTCAAAAGATAACGGAAAACGGACAATACTCAGTACCTAGGCCAGCGAGGAATATTTCGCTTATCGAAGAGTTTCCACAACTAAAGCACAAATCGAACAATCGCCTCATAATACATTATATACATAACTCAGTCAACTTGAATAAAAGTAAAGCATACCAAAACGATGAGATCTACAAATTATTTTTACTTCACTGAACAATATTATTTAAATCAACAGATATGCATACTTGAACACTTTCAACAAAACATTGAAGAAGTTTTCAAGTGGAAAGCTGAATACGTTTCTGTTGAAAATACAGAATTGTATCCGCCAAATACAGTGCCATATACAGATAAGTCTGACTTGCGGTTAGTGGCAGTAAAGGTGTCATCGTGCTAGCCTCATGATATACGAATGCAGAAATGGTAACTTGGCTTAGAAACCTCGCAATTAATAACTGTGGAAGTGCTCAATGAACACTAAGCTGTGAGATTTAGTGAAGGAATTTATATGCATTAAATTTTGAATATAGTTTGAAAGGTTTTATTCAGCGGCGCAGCCGAATTTGTTTACGAGATAAAAATTGAAATTATTAAAAACTGTTTTCGTAATTCCGCGAAATTCCGTTTAATTTCGATAAAAGTATGATTTTTCTGCCGAAAATTTTAAAATTTAACGATGCGAAACGAAATCAGAAAATCAGATTTCGCCATACTTAAATTCCGTGGAATTCCGCGGAATTCCGTTTCGAATGCTCTAAAACGAAATTCAGGGATAAAAATACAATATTTAAGCTTGGATCACGTATAAATAAATCACTCTAATCACTTTCTAATTTAAAAATCGAAAACATAAATGTGCTGTAGTGTGAGACGCCCAAAAGGATTATCCCATCCCAATATTGGCATTTTTATGATATTGTATATCGATTGAAGCGTTGAAAATCATGAGTGCTTTGGAGAAGTTGGTCATAATAAAGTAAACCGCTCAGCATGCGCGCGGTCCTAGAACGGTCATGCAAAGCTCGAGCTATTTTTTCGTTAGTGTTGTTCAAAATACAACAGCGCGCGTGCTCGAGAAGTGCTAAAGAATCGCATGAGAAAATAAGACGAGGAAAATGAGATGCCTTACCTACTGTTAAATCGGCAAAAAGAAACACACCCACGTGGTTGCTGGCACCACCTTTAACCGTGCGAACTATGTGCCATTTGGAAAAGCGTAACTCTAATAAAACGTGCTATAATTAATTTACCTTGAAATTCAAAGCTCTGTCAATTTGTGACTTTCATTATAATGGAGACATTCTTTCTGTATAATCACAAATTAGATACCTAGTGAACAATGAGAATCCATTCGTCACGGCCATGGAAAGTGATGATGGGACCCAACTTGAAAGTCGTGGAAACTATTCCTGCATCATTCCCCATTTAATTATTCAAATGAGTAGTTGCGTCGTCTATGCCGGTAAAATCAAGATTACACAACCCTTTATAATGAATGGTTTATCGGTTTCCGTGTTTTATTGAAGCCTGAAGTCTTCGCTCCCAAATAATCATAATTTTCAGAACGCATTACAATTCGACTAAATAAGCTATTTCATAGGAAGAGTAAAACAGCAACTCATACCTACTGTTATTTGCGGACAAATTGGCATAATAATATTCTTACCTCACTTATGTGTAAAAGAATATGACATTTACCTGCAATGAAAAGAGAAGACAATATGATAACTTTTAGTATTGTTAGGATTATAGTATAATATCAACTATGTATAACTTGTTTGTAGGGCCCTCCTTAGCCGTGCGGTAAAACGCGTGGCTACAAAGCAAGACCATGCTGAGGATGGCTGGGTTCGATTCCCGGTTTTCGGATTGGAAATTGTCTCGACTTCCCTGGGCATAAAAGTATCATCGTGCTAGCCTCATGATATACGAATGCAAAAATGGTAACCTGGCTTAGAAACCTCGCAGTTAATAACTGTGGAAGTGCTTAATGAACACTAAGCTGCGAGGCGGCTCTGTCCCAGTGTGGGGATGATTACCAATAAGAAGAAGAAGAAGAAGATAACTTGTTTGTATCTCGTGAAAAATTGCACTGAGCGGGGAAGAGTAGATATAAAAGGTTTTCAATTTTAATTGCTCTTAATTATTGTTTTTGCATACGTCATGCTTGATCTGTGTTCAATTCCATGTTTCTAGGACGAAAAATGCCTGGCCTTCCACCTTCCTTCGGATAGGAAGTAAATCTACAAGTCCCTGCCCATGTGTTGATGGGTACGATATCTTGGATCCATGTGGAGTCGTCTTCCTGGCGAGGATGATTGTCTTCAAGAGGAAATAGGCTGACGGAAAACAAAAGCAACAAAAAAAGCTTCCTGTGCATAAATCACAGAAACTTATATATACCAGTTAGGCATAACAAAATTATATCAAAATTATATTAATATGTGTCACAAATAACAATGTTTGCAGGAAATGAAAATTTCATGATCGTCATAACATTATTATAAAACAATGTGATATACACCCATATTCTTGTTTACGTATGAACGCGCTTTCGACCAAAGTTGATGCGCATTTTCGTTTACGCCAGCAAAATCAAATACAGGTACGGTACGAACGAATCGCATTCGTTCGAAAGTATCGTTCGTCTGTAAACAAGAATAAGGGTGATAATTAATACGAATTGCCATACTAGTAATACAACCAGGTCGTACACTAATTAAGTAAGCATTTTTTTCAGGGTTTTTCGAATTCCCCCTTTCCCTTATAAGATTTTTCCTATTCACAAAATTATTTGTTAGTTTACATGGAGCGAAAGAAATTGAGGCCAAACCCCCTCCCCCATAAGTGCTTACGTAATAAATGTACGGCCCCGAATGATACGTGTTCTATAACAACTTCTGTTATAAAAAATGCTTGAACAGAATCACAAGTTCTGATATAAATCTATTACCATCTATTGGTCGGGCAGATTCAGTCATAATTAGATCGCAGCAACCGACTTGTGCTGCTTGGATTGTATATTGAGTTGTATTCAAGTATTAAATTAAAGTCAAATTAACTTGTACTTTGATAACGTATCATATTGTTTGCCTCAATTTTCCCCTTGTCAAGTTACAGCTATATCATAGATGACCAATAAATCCATAAATACTGTTATAACTTTTTCGAGTTTTTAAATTACAATTATTGTTTATTGATTATGGAACGACTTTACGTTTTAATTATACATATTGAACAGCTACTCAGTCTTACAATTATTACAACGAGTTTATTATTTGCCCGACGTTTCGACACGGGGATAGTGTCTTTTTCAAGAGGAAAAATATTTTCCTCTTGAAAAAGACACAATCGTCGTGGCAAAACGTCGGGTAAATAATAAACTCGTTGTAATAATTGTAAGAGCGAGTAGCCGTTCAATAAATATAATTATTATTTATTACCAAACCGCATATTTGAATATTATTTAGAATTTTGTAGAGTAAAGTTTTTCAGGAGAACTTCTGTTACATTTTTTCTTTCTTTTATAACATCGTCACTTCTTCTGAAACATTGGAAACATAGTTTTTATCTCACTTTTAGCTTAGAACGAAGCGCTTGAAATTATTGATAAAATGTTTAAATTACATAAATTGCTTAAAACTCAATTTCAGCTTCTGTGCAACGTGACGCTAAACGCGTCTTTTCGAAAAGTCATGAAATAATCACTTTTTCCAACGTCTCCTAGTCAAACGGTAACTACACTGGAAAGGTATCGGAAAGGAGTTCGCTTAAATAAAACTCGATTGGATAAAGGTCGATGAGTCCTTTGTTTTATAGCATTCATAGGGAGTTTGTAATAGGGGCAGTTTTGTCGTAATTATCGATTTGGTGAACGATTTGCCAAACTATATTTGTTAGTAAAACATTATGATAATGTGAAACGACAAATTAATCTTAAAGATCTGTTCCAATAGTTATATCATGAAACTATTATCATAATGGGATGTTACAAAGTTCAAGAATAAGTTCGTTGCCAATTACCACCGAATTATGTTGACCTTTTCATAAAGACTAACTCATCACTGTAGATTCCAATGGATCTATAAAGTGTGTTCATAATTTACGGTGATTACAAAATTCTACCAACTATTACACTCTGAAACGAGTTATTGTGATTGGTACCAAGATGTATCGATAATTAAACCACGATTGACACTGATTAAAACATAAAACTCTACCGACACCATTGTAAGGTAGCTAGCAACTGGCGGTACCAGCTGCAGCAATCGGAGTTTCGCTTGAAAATGAGATTTCCTACCCGGCAATATCTGCAAGTTATCTCATTTTACTGCGCAAATCACTTACTCGGACAGGTTCACCACCGCTGCTGTTCGCTGTCCGATGAGACTTTCATTGCAATAAAATGTGCAACATAAATACCATCGTTACACATCGTCAAACGATTCCAGACCTGCAAACTACGTCACCACGAAGTCCGCGCTAGATGATGATTTTTAGCAAACTGGTTTTCGATTGGGTACGAGAGGTAAATGTTGTGCCAATAGCGATTGATTTCGAACGCGTAACCAATCAAAGCCAAGCTTACCGCGAGGGATACTTATTTTACATACATAAATGTAAAACTCCGAACCGCAAACCCCCCAGGATGTTGAAATCCTCCTATTTTAATGACCGCAAATATCCCGCGGGTCAATCCGATGAATCAATGCCTGCCTTCTATTTTCCAATCGCACATTAACCGCATAGTTTCCATCTTCACCCATTTCCCTTGCCAATAACCAGAATGGAAATCTCATTAGCAGTAGACATACTTTAACCTTAATATGGTGGATATATTACATAAAGTTGGCACAAGTTGCTTCCAACTGAATCGGGACTGGGGAGTACGCACTGGCCAGCCTTATTTGTGACGTGAAACGAGTTGCCCTGCTCCCTATTACACACCGACTCACAACTATGTCAGGCTATAGGCTTTGGCACCAGTAGTTGTAGAAATGGAACCTACCTACCGGTGCGTCACGTCATAGTCTGATGGGATGTCGTACTGGTTTCGGAAACAGGAATAGGTATCGGATTAGCGGAAAATGAGATGACTGGTTCGTGAGAAACTTAGCATTATGTCGTTCAATTAGAGAAGCATCGGGATCGTTAAAATCTAGGACATGGCCGTTGAAGTCAGTTAAGTGAGTGTAATCTTCCTTTCATTTATGGACCTGAAGCACTAACTTGAAATAGAGAAGTGGGCCACTGAAGGTCAGTATTTCCTTCGCACGATATTACTTGGTTGACTTTATTGTAAACATTATAGTAGATTTTTCTATTATTCTGATTCGCTCAAACCTACTGGGTTTATGAAAATAAAAAAGCTTGGTTAATTCACCTATTGGTTTGTGCGAATTCTTTTTCTTCTTTTCCCCCAATGGGTCTATATTCCAATTGAAACTTGGTCTGCTCTTCAACTTGTGTTCTATTCGCATTTCCTCAGTTATTAATTACAAGCTTCTCTATTCCTGCCATTGCATGAGTATGTACCTTGTGTGAAAATTACAATGAATATACTACGTCCAGGTAGTCGAGAATGTTTCCCACCCGAAAACACTCTAGATCAGACCGAAAATCGAGCTCGCTATCTCCGGATTGCAAATCCTACGTCTTTGCTCGCAAGGGCAACTAAAGACCCGCTGCTGGAGACAGAGAAATGGGGAAGACATTCGATGGAGTGATTGAATTTATGACACATAGGGGATTGGTATTAGGGATTGTTTGGCCGGCTGGCCGGCTGAAGAACAACAAAGCCCCTGGGGTTGACCAACTACCAGGAGAGCTATTTAAACACGGTGGTGAGGCACTGGCTAGAGCGCTGCACTGGGTCATTACCAAGATTTGGGAGGAGGAAGTTTTGCCGCAGGAGTGGATGGAAGGTGTCGTGTGTCCCATCTACAAAAAGGGCGATAAGCTGGATTGTAGCAACTACCGCGCAATCACATTGCTGAACGCCGCCTACAAGGTACTCTCCCAAATTTTATGCCGTCGACTAGCACCAACTGCAAGGGAGTTCGTGGGGCAGTACCAGGCGGGTTTTATGGGCGAACGCTCCACCACGGACCAGGTGTTCGCCATTCGCCAAGTACTGCAGAAATGCCGCGAATACAACGTGCCCACACATCATCTATTCATCGACTTCAAAGCCGCATATGATACAATCGATCGGGACCAGCTATGGCAGCTAATGCACAAACACGGTTTTCCGGATAAACTGACACGGTTGATCAAAGCGACGATGGATCGGGTGATGTGCGTAGTTCGAGTTTCAGGGGCATTCTCGAGTCCCTTCGAAACCCGCAGAGGGTTACGGCAAGGTGATGGTCTTTCGTGTTTGCTATTCAACATCGCTTTGGAAGGGGTAATACGAAGAGCAGGGATTAACACGAGTGGTACAATTTTCAATAAGTCCGTCCAGCTATTTGGTTTCGCCGACGACATAGATATTATGGCACGTAACTTTGAGAAGATGGAAGAAGCCTACATCAGACTGAAGAGGGAAGCTAAGCGGATCGGACTAGTCATCAACACGTCGAAGACGAAGTACATGATAGGAAGAGGTTCAAGAGAAGACAATGTGAGCCACCCACCGCGAGTTTGCATCGGTGGTGACGAAATCGAGGTGGTAGAAGAATTTGTGTACTTGGGCTCACTGGTGACTGCCGAAAACCAGCAGAGAAATTCGGAGACGCATAGTGGATGGAAATCGTACGTACTTTGGACTCCGCAAGAAGCTCCGATCGAATAGAGTTCGCCGCCGTACCAAACTGACAATCTACAAAACGCTAATTAGACCGGTAGCCCTCTACGGACACGAGACCTGGACGATGCTCGTGGAGGACCAACGCGCACTTGGAGTTTTCGAAAGGAAAGTGCTGCGTACCATCTATGGTGGGGTGCAGATGGCGGACGGTACGTGGAGGAGGCGAATGAACCACGAATTGCATCAGCTGTTGGGAGAACCATCCATCGTTCACACCGCGAAAATCGGACGACTGCGATGGGCCGGGCACGTAGCCAGAATGTCGGACAGTAACCCGGTGAAAATGGTTCTCGACAACGATCCGACGGGCACAAGAAGGCGAGGTGCGCAGCGGGCAAGGTGGATCGATCAGGTGGAAGATGACTTGCGGACCCTCCGTAGACTGCGTGGTTGGCGACGTGTAGCCATGGACCGAGCCGAATGGAGAAGACTCTTATATACCGCACAGGCCACTTCGGCCTTAGTCTGATTAAATAAATAAATAATTAGGGATTGTTTGCTTGTAATGATCGATTTGGGGAATCCACGTTAAATCTCGGACACCCATCTTCCAATGCGAATTAAAAAAAATCATAAACCCTTAATAGTTAACACGATTTATTTTTATAACAGATAAATCTCTACACTTCATGTGATGCTTTCAGCATGTTTTAGCTCTCGTCCAAATTCATGACATAGCGAAAAATCATTATCCAAGTGTCGGAAATTTAACGTGGACAGGCTTTAAAACATGATTGGGATGTGAAATGAGGAGGTCATCTGAGAGATCTGTTCTAATACTTATTTCATTGAACGAATACAACTATAATGTCCAGCATCGGGCACACATTAAAACCAGTCTTTCTTTCTTTGTTCAAAGAGAGTTTGTCCTATCCATGATTCATAGCATGAATTTCAGCGCATTTGACGAAATTTTTATTGAAAGCTCACTAAAATTATGTACCGAACAGTTTTGCTGTTAGGAAAACTGTTAAATTACATAGAATTCTGTTTTTTGTAAGTGTACATGGAGTTTAATTTCAATTCGTTATTAAATTGGTCATATTCCAGGAGAGTTCTGAATAAAATATAAAAAAATCTAGTAAAAACCGCCTAAGTATCAAAATCCACTGCGAAAATACCTAAATTTAAGTATCGTTTTAACTCAAATTCCGAGTACTGGCGTTTTAGCGCCCTAGAACAAATTTCTCTAGTACTGAGGATAAAGAATACAAACGAATTGACGATCCTCTGCTGAAAATTACACGAATAAAGATAAAATGTCCATTTAAAGGCGAATGTTCGGAATATGAGTAATGTTCGGAATTTGAGTCAAAACGGTATTCAAAAGTCGTGTAATGCCAATCTTCGCACAGCTCGCCACTCGGCTGCGCGGATGTAAAACCCGTTTCGACCAGGTATTCACTCTTGGCATGTTCATCATTGAAAATGGCTGCTAGAGTGGGCCTGGTCAACGGGAACGGTTGCTCGCTCAAAAGCAAAACCATCGAGCTAAAGGAATTGTTTGAGGAGAAGGACGTGGCGTTCATCACCAAAACGAACCTAAAACCGGAGGTGAGCGTCTACACCCAGAGTTTCGCATCGTGCGACTTGACCGGTCGACCAGGGGAGTTGGTGTGGTCATCGCTCTTCGCTACAACATCAACTGTCGCCTGCTTCCAGCTGAGCATCATCGAGGCCATCGGTGTCGAAGTTACTACCTCTGTCGGCACAATCACGCTCATCGCGACGTACTGCTCAACTCAAGTCAAAGCCGGCGACGGATCATGTGCCATCCTTCGGAGGGACATTGTTAAGCTAACGCGAAGGCAAGGTCAGTACATCATTGCCGGCGACCTGAATGCCAAGCCCCATGTCTGGGACAACAGTCGCTGCACCAAAACGGAACCATATGGAGCAAAAATATAGAGGAAGGCCACTACACGATCCTGATTCCGGATTCCCCCACTCGGCTGAGTCGGGCCGGCATCCATTCAACAATCGACTTGTACTTCACAAACATGAACGACCACATCTCCCAGCTGGTCGTATACCAGGAGCTCAGCTCGGATCACTACACGGTGGTGGCGGAAGTGGGCTCCTCGGTCAATCGGCATCAGCAATTCCGACGAAACCATCATCGTGTCGACTGGAACCGGTTCCAAAGGTGTGTGGACGACAACATCGACTACTCGCGACATCCGGCCACTCCGGAGAAAATAGACGAGCAGCTCCACTGTATGCAAGAGGCGATCTCCTAGGCCAGTGAACAATATGTGCCAAAAACTCGACAGGTAAGCAACACCTTAACCATTGATACACTTACCAAAGATTTGATCCGTTTGCGAAATGTCACTCGCAGACAGTACCATTGCAATCGCTTGACAGAAATGATCCAGACCAGAACGGTAGACCTTAGGAATAGTGATTTCTCCAATTCGCGCTCTTCCAAACTGTGCTAAGCCGTTCTGGAAATTGATCAACATTCTAAAATACAAACTTCGGATCATTCCACCTTTGATCCCATTAGACAACGATGGTTCTAAGGATCACTTGATAACTATTGCAGAGAAGGTCGTTGAAATAGGTCGTCATTTTGTCAGCTCACACAATCTTGGACAGAACGTCAGTCTGCACGAAGCAGCCGTTAGTGAGCATGCAAACAACATCCATCTTATTCCCAACGACTTCTCGGAGGATTTGGCAAATTGACAGCCTATATCAAATCATCGAAAAACATGAAGGCCTCAGGCTTCGACAGCATCCTGAATCTCGTGCTCAAACGTATGAGTGCTTCGATTTTCGAGCTCCTTTCGATAATCTTTAATCAGTGTCTCCGTCTCAGCTTCTTCCCATCGACTTGAAAGTCAACCAAAGTCATCCTCGCCCAGAAGCTCGGGAAGGATCCTTCCTCTCCGAAAAGTTATCGCCCAATAGGCCTTCTCTAAGGGTTATCCAAGCTGTTTGAACAGGCGATTCACAGCCGGTTACTTGAGTCTGCCGAACACCACAACATCTTGCTCGATGAACAGTTTGGTTTCCGACGTGGTCGATCAACCGTTCACAAACTAATCCGAGTTACCAACGATCTCAGATGGAACAAGTTTGTCGCAAGAACATCTGCAATGGCCTCACTCGATGTCAAGAATGTATTCGACAATGTATGACATGCTAGCTTGGTGTACAAACTACATCGCTACAATCTTCCCAGCTACCTGGTGAAAATCATCAACAATTACCGGTCTCAATCAGCGGAGCGAGTTCCAAGTGTACAGAGCGCTAGTGTCAAAACTCCAACGATGCCTGGATGCCCTGACAGAGTATCTCACCAGCTGGAATATCTGTAGAATGCGGTGAAAACTTAGGTGGTCATTTCCCCCACTCTAAGTCCCCTAAACATGTTTAGTCTAAGGACTGTAAAATCATCCTGAATGGTACGACAGTGGAATGGATCAATGAGGCCGACTACTTTGGACCCTCGACAGCAAGCTTATTTTTCGGCAACAGGTTGACGGTTGAGGCAACGGTGACAAAGTATAACGTTTTATTGAAACTACTGTACCCTTTGATCAACCGTCGGTCATCATTGTCCCTGAAAAATAAGCTTGCTGTCTACAAGCAAATCATCCTCGCTGTGATCGAATACGGCATGCCGGTCTGAGAGAGCTACGCAAAAACTCATCATCTGAAACTTCAACGAGTTCAAAATAAGATTCTGGGATGATCCTCAACACTCCTCCCAGGACACGAATTTCTGAGGTACACCGTCTTTGGTGAGAGTAAGGAAAAGTTTAGGGTTAGTTTAGTTTAGGGTGGTTTGCACTCCGACCAGCCTGTAGTTTGGGCGATAGTCCCCAACATAGTTACATGTTGATTGTGTATCTTGGTGTTTGTATAAAAAGTGTAACATGGCACCCAACGTGGGGACCGACAAAACGGCTTGCTATAAAGACTGTCAAACGTTAGAATAGTAAACATCCCATATGTATCTATATTGTTTAAGGTGACTTGGGGATTCACTACACACCTTGTTATTTTTCCTATCTTTTGTCTCTTTCTAGCATTGTCACCTCGTAACTTTGGAGCGGCGTATTTCGGTTTTCAGTTGTTTGATGTAACTGTAAATATATCAGCATGTAGATTGCGAGTAAGCACGCACCGATGATACTTTTTCAAAATCATATTTGTTGTAGAAAAAAAAATTAAGCATTCAATGATGAAAATAATGACGATTTGATGATTGTTCGTGCTTCCCGTGTCACCTTAAAGTCATGACTATTGACTCTAAGCAAAATTGTGCACCATAGTCCACAGAAAATATAAGCGGGACGGTCACTCGTAAATTTAGGGGGCTGATGTCATGCCCTGCAAGCTAACTTTTAAAAAACCAGCAACGAATAATCATCGAGAGAATACGTACCGGAAAAAATCGGCGAAGACCACTGCGACGCTAAAGGGAATAGCGATTGGAAACTCGGTTCGGCTGAAAATCTATCAACATCATTGGGAGCACACACATACTCGCCGATGTGCAAGAACCGTGAATTCGGCATCGTAGCGCTGCTGGAGGTTTGTTGGAAGGGACCAATGGTGCGAACGATTAGAGATAATGTATCATCTATCAGAGCTGTGGCAACACGCACGAGCTGGGAACAGCTTTCATAGTGATCGATCAATGAGAGAGTGTGCAGTGTAGTGTACAAAACTGTGTGAAGAAATCGAGTGAACACTTCAGTTTATTTGGATCGCGCCGGAGACTAAGAGAAGATTATAGACTTTCGTGCCTGTTGTTCAACATTGCTCTAGAAGGTGTCATTCGGAAAGTCGGGTGGTGTAACAGCCGAGGTACGATTTTGAACAGATCCAGTCAATTTATTTGTTTCGCGGATGACATGGACATTGTAGGCCGAACATTTGCAAAGGTGACAGAACTGTACACCCGCCTGAAACGTGAAGCAACAAAAATTGGACTGGTGGTGAATGCATCGAAGACAAAGTACATGCTAGTGGGCGGAAACGAGCACGACAGGGACCGTCTGGGAAGCAGTGCTACGATAGACGGGATACTTTCGAGGTGGTCGCCGAATTCGTCTACCTTGGTCCTTGGATCCTTGCTAATGGTTCATAATAATGTTAGTCGCGAAATTCAAAGGCACATCATCTGTGGAAGTCGGGCCTACTACGGGCTTTAGAAGAAACTGCGTTAAAAAAAAGATTCACACCCGCATCAAAAGTGGCATGTACAGAACGCTCATAAGACCGGTAATCCTCTACGGACATGAAACCTGTCCTGAACCGTGCTCGAGGAGGTCTTGCAAGCACTCGGCTCGGAGTACTTCAACTAGCAATAATCGCACTTCGGTTGTACCTCATTGGTTACGATATCGCCACTGCGCAAAGCTGGCTCGGAGTACTTGAGAGATAGGTGCTTAGGACCATCTTAGACGGTATGCACGAGGATGGTGTGCGGCGGGCTTCGAACCGTGTATTGTGACGTCGAATTGTTGATTCAGTGTTTTCTGTTTAGATGCAAGCTAAATTAAAAAGAAAATTAGTCATACCGACCGGTGGGCATTATTCAAAGATGTTCTTTGATATTAGATGTTCTTTAACCAATCATTGAATGTTTTTCATCCAATATTTTGCTCTTCTAATCAGATGATGAATTGTTAAAATCAAAACGCAATGGCCCCGTTCAGCAACTAGTTTTAGAGAAATTAAGCTGGCAAAGCCAATAGCAATTGCGAAACCAATAAGGGAGATACGTATGAAATGCGCCGGTTGGGTAAAATGCACAACCACATTTTATTGGTTATTAACCCAAATTTTGTCTCAAAATCGTGAGCGACTGAAGTCAAAAAACATTTGTAAGCCATTACGCAAAAAAACTTTGTCAAAAACTCTGTGTTTAAATTTTTAAAAATAAAATGTTTTCTTGGCTCTTTCCGATGCAATTTCGATGTTTACGTCAACAATGCTTTTTCTTCACATACAAAAAATATGTTCTTCTTTTTTTATTAGTCTAAAATATTGACTACCTTAAAGCATTAGACTGACACTAATCTTTTGAAAAAGAGTGTGACTATTTCAGTGATAAATATTGGAATATATTGATTATCATTTTTAGGTGGCGCATATTGCCCAGCGTCGTTTAAATGCAGTATTTTGGAATAAAATCGTTTTCGTAATATTGTTGGTTTTTCTTAAAAATGGTTGGACCATATAATGACTGATATGCTAGATTAATGATAAACATTTCGAAATTACACTATTTCGGATGAAATCACCATTAAATTAAGAGATTATAGCTTAGGGGGCGCATATTGACCGCATCACCCCTACTGCAATTCAGGGCAAAGCCGGGTACATACAGCTAGTATGTTTATAAAACTTCGCCATGAAGTGGTTCCAAGATTTAAATGTTAGACTGTTTCAGTTAATGATCTATTCACATAATGTCGAATAGGATTCGTCCTTCGTATTCTTTGCCACCCAACTACGCAGAGATAATCTGTCTGCATCTTGCTGTCTCACATAGCGTAAAAAATTGAGCAATATAATCAGAATGTTTGCCACAACATAAATATCAGCGAAACGGCATCAGCTGCACTCTTGTTTGATTTAATTAGGTACTAGTTGAATTATTTATATTCCCTTTTTGCGGTCATCAATAATCCCCTGTGTGAGCTGGATCCGACAATGGTTATGGCGGATTATCCCACACTCGTCCATCGGATGCAATTTATATAGCAGATGTAATTTTTTTCGCCAGTGCGCACATTCTTGCCGATCCGTGCCGCAGTCGTTGCACTAAGGGCTATGGATCGAACTTCGACGACCAAACAGGAAGAATTGGTAAGCTTTGCTTTTCTACGAAGATTGTCACGCCACTATGACTTAGTTAGCTTTATCGTTGTTTTGTGACCGTCTATTTGTGACTCAATGTGCGTTGAATCGTATCCCAGACGATGTCGCCGCCGGAGAAAACATAGAATGGATTAAGCAAATGTTGCGCACGCTGATTCAGGTTTTTGCCTTTCTCTCACATTAAAGGGAGCCGAAGAGCTACAGGATCACTTCGAAAGCTAATATGTTTAGAAGACCTGGAAAGTCTAGTTCCGTATGTAATTGTATTATTCGATATTTTTTTGGATGAAATATTCTTCTAAATGAAATAAAATATTCATTAGGTATTAAAAATTATGTGTAATTAAATGTTATTCAAATAACTTATTTTTTATTTTTTGCGCACATTTTCTTTGTTCCTTTGCGGACAAAAATTCTAACCATTATGCACGGGAGAGGCATTTTCTCCACTCAGTGGATTAATTTGTTTTTTTCCTCCGTTCGATGAATCCAGAAGGTAGGCGCATGTCACCTTTCCATCCCAATAGGAATCGACATGGGGAAGGTACGGGGAATGACAGAGGCAACAGCAAACCCATCTTTATCGCCGCAGAGTTGCATAAATATATTTGTCCTCGCAATTCAGAACAAATATAAATAAAATAAAATCCTACGACATTGCCGAGAACAGATAAAGCCGGAGTTAATGCGAGAATGCATGCGCGGAGGAGGATCTAGCAAATATGCATACTGGCTGCAATGCAATGCATGAAATTATCGCTTGTTTGCATGCTGCAAACACGGACCTAAATGTGAATTGTGTATTTAGTGATCACTAAAAATATAATTTGCAGGTGAAGCCTTCAGCTATTCAACTAGAAGTAAAAGAAGTGTAAAAAGCTTTGGTAATCATCACCGACATCGTTTCAATCATCTACCGGCAGCTAACTTTTGAAAATATTTGCTTATGAATGAAAAATCATTATTAAAATATTATTCTATCCTCAGAAAGCTATTTTTGAAAATTTCCTTCTTACTTTAATTATCAACTGAATTCGTATTAGAATTATAAAGAAATATATCTTCCCTCTCCGTGTAAACTTTTTAAACGTCTTCAATGTCCCTTTTAACGCCAAACAGCCAATCAATTATGAATTCGCATGTTTTTCTACGAGCATTAGTTTATGTTTGACCTGAAGCTGTAGGCCAGTGGAACGCTTTACAGCTGCCTTCGGGATGAAGAAAAGCTTCCGCGTTATCATCACTACCAGAGCTGCCAACGCCTGTTAGAACCAACAATAGTGACAGTTGATTTCCTTCGGCAGTGACACTAATCTTTTTCTCGCCTGTCAAGGTCCATTTGCAGTCAGTTCCTCCCGAACTGGTGCGCGTACCATTTCTTTCCAAAGAAGCGGGGGTAAATATGTTCTCTGAGCGCTACAACTAACTATAAAGCCACAACCCTTGTGGGCACCGGCAATCCCTGAATCAGGAGACATTGAGTACGTAAGATTGTCACCGGCGGCCCGATTTGCTGTCTTTCCATCCCTCCGCATGAAGTAAACTATAGGGGAGTATGATACAATTCATACTTCTTAACTTTAATCGATGTTCACATGAAAAATATCTTCATGAAGACATATGTTTGAACAGCCTTGAAATGTGATCTATTTGATCTAAGTTTAATACCTAAAATCGATTAAGGATTACTATATGAAAAGTTAGCTAATGTTTTTCTTAGCTCGTGTGGACGCGCACACGGACTGACAGACATTTCTCGCTTAACTTTTCAAAAGGTCCTAAGTAACATTTTTTTCATGAATTAATTTGAATAGTGCAATCAATAGCTTTCATGTTGTTCTGTTGATTGCGCTATTCAAATTAATTCATGAAAAAATGTTACTTAGGTCCTTTTGAAAAGTTAAGCGAGATTTGTTCATTTCGTCGAGCTGAGTCGAATGGTGCATAACAGTATTGATATCCGAGCTTTCTATAAATAGTTCGTATTTGGAGTGAAATCATAGCCTTCTGGTACAACTTTGTTGTTGGAGAAAGGCAAAAAGGGTTCAATTTCAGAAATGTACGTACTTTTGTTCGGGCAGCATCGGACTGTAGTCCGTAACTGATATGATTTAAGACGGCAAATTGAATTTTGTGTAAAAGGAACTAAGATTAGTATGGATTAAGCTATCCGTGTACTCTCTCAACATTTTCCAAAATGCACTCAGTCCCTCCCGATTCAATGGATTTCTTTCAACAGCTTTTTGCCTTTCTCGTACAACAAAGTTGTACCGAAAGGCTATATGATCACTCCAAAAGCAAATTTTCGATAGGAGGCCCGGAGACCCATAATGTTATATACCAATCGACTCAGCTTGACGAACTGTATATGTGTGTGTGTATGTGTACAAAATTTGTAGACACACTTTTTGGAACTTAGTATTGTCCGAATTACAGTTTCCATTCGACGGGGAATCCCATTGTTTGCTATTGAAAATTGGCCAGATCGGACTATGGATCAGAAGTTATGGTCAAAATACTATTTTTTATGCCCAAAACACGCTAAAAAATACTCATTTACTCAATACAGGCACCAACACCGCTAGGTGGATTCATCAGGGTTTTTGGATACTTTTTCGCAAACGTTCTGAGTCTACCTGCTGTGCCCAGATTATAAATAACTGTCAAATATGACAAAAATATTTTTTTTAATGTTCGCAAGTTTTCTCATGCACTCTGTATTGCTGTTCCTAATGATAAAAAGTAATAAGGTACACTGGGGGAAGTGGAAAAGGAAAAATCGATAGTGCATGTTTGAATTAGTGTAAAACCAGCTTAAATGATTTAAATGCGTTCAATCAAAATTGGCTATCAAAAACAGTCAATTTTGCACCAACTGTGCGGTAATTCATACCATTTTGGTCGCTTGAAATTTATGGAAATAGATTTTAAAATAAGGAGGTTTTTTTCCACTTACCCTAGTGGGATGGGGTAAGTGGAAAACCCATATTACTTTGACCTTCAGTAGTGATGAGTAGTTACATATAACTAAAATTGATACGATAATTGCTCTGAGTATCTTTTGTGGAATAATGTTATTACCTTAACGGAATAGATCCTCAAGGAATTCTCGTAATAGCTAGGGGAGGGCTGGTTTTGCCTTCTCGAACACTAAGTGTACGGAAAGTCTATATGTTCGCCCCAAAGATGATTTTTTAAAGGAAAAAAGGGACTTACAGGGTTATAAACTAATCAACTTAGTTTAACGAATTGAGATGATGTCTGTATGTGCGTATTTGTATGTATGTGTGTGCGCAAAGGACTTATTAAATTCTCAACTATTCTTAAGCACCTGTCCTCAACCAAAAAAATTACAGTCAACGGCGAAACTTGTTATAAATAAAAATTAATGTGAAATATACAATATATTTACCTATCAGTGCTATTTATAACTTTCTTATAATTTTTTTTTTCATATGTAAAACATGTGAAAAGCATCAATACCGATAGGTTCATTAATCAGGCATTTTCTAATTTATATTAGTCCAATCACCACTGGAATCACAATGGTAACAAAGAAGGAACATATTAAGATTCACAGCTATCGGAATAAACCCTGGAGGGAAGGAAAAAAATGCGTAATTAGAACATTATCCACTTCCCCCGCAGTGTTTTATACCTGGGGTAAGTGTAAAATCTTTGAAATATTTGCGTTCTTGGTAAAAACCTCTACCAATTGAATGGGATTAGTTTAATTGCATTATAATGGTCATCTGTGATATAAATTCACTTGAAGAAAGGACAATTGGTGCAAATAAGAATTTATTTTATGAATGCAAAAATCTACTTTTCGCGAAACCTAAAATTACAGTTCAAGCGTTAACCGTGTTAGTGTATGTATTATACAAAATTTCAACACAGTATTAGTGTGAGCATCAAAGTATATTCTTGCTTAATGTTATGATGTGGTAAAAACTGTAAAGTATATACAATTCCAATTTTTCGAGTCGATTTTTACACTTACCCCCTTTTTCCACTTCCCCCAGTGTACCTTAAATAAAAAAAAATATGTCGTTTGGTAGGATTGCGTATGAATAATACACTTTGGAAACGGGACTTTCAAATGTAGGGAAGGGCTGTTTGGGCAGCAACCTCTGCTTAAATGGCGCTTCCTCACATTTCAATTTCATAAGTGTGCTAGAAAACCCAACTTAATTCACTAAATAGTAATTTGTACTGCCTTTCTCGCATTTAGTCAAGACACCAACCTTTTATGAAACGACACACTATTTTCTTCATAACATTCAAACGCAATGATCTACCGTTATCAAATTCAATAGTGATCAACTAGGACTTATCACCTGTCGAACGCATCTTGTTGCGAGAAAATCGATAAGGAATTACTATATGAAAAGTTGGCTTATGTTTTCTTAACTTTTTGGCACACATATATATTAACACACATACAAATATATATACTCACACTTCACAGATAGACAGACATGTGCTTAGTTCGTCGAGCTGAGTTGATTTATAACACTATGGGTCTCCGGGGCATCTATAAATAGTTCGTTTTGAGAGTGGAATGATAGCCTTTCGGTACAACTTTGTTGTACGAGAAAGGCAAAAACATTAATTTACCGCTACATCAAATTATCTTATTAATACAGATAGTCTACGCTATCTGTAAATGTTTTTGGTTTTTCTAGGCAAAATATAAGATTCGACAAATTCGCGTTTGTATTTTTGTACACAAATTCAGAGTCGTTTTGAAAAGTTGGTGCTCAAAATTTACCCCTTCTGTGCGTTTCGAACCATGTTCCCTCTACATACAGTGCCATTTTTTCTTGCGTGGGCCTCTTTGGGTATCGCCGTAATGTACAACTTTCCTTTTATGTTCAGTTATTTCTCGGAATTCCATTCTAAGCTCGACACGTCAAGAGAAATGACCACACTTCCAACTTTAGCGCTGGCGACGAAGGCTGCCAAACGGTGACGGCAATGCGATGCGATGCCTCTCATTGAGGCATCCATCGGATAACCGGCGGCGGCGCGACTTTGACGGTCAACATGTCCCTTTGTTGCGATTGTTACACGTCTTGGCTATCGACAAAGTATACACACCTTTTGCTGCTTGCAAGAGATGCTCGCTTATGGGGGAATACCGGATGGTAACATGTATTTGCAATAAAAAAAAAACTCCTATCAATACATCTAGCGGTGATGATGCCTTTCTCTTGCATTATAAAATGTTATGAAAACAGCATATTGGAAAGGTTGAATTGGCACTTTAAGGAGATAGATTCCACTATTTCAAGATGGCTGGTGGCTGCATTCATTTAAAAGTATGTATTTAATGTATTGTTTGTACATTACCGCTCTTTCTAAAAAAATCATGATTTTTTTTCGATAATTGTTTGTTAAATTACATACTACTTTTTCCCACAGTTTTTTCCGCTTAGTTATAGGCTAAAAAATCCTCAAATTGTCCCGTTTTTTCATTGATTCTTCCAAAAGAAAAAAAAAACAATATCTTAGGCAGGAATCTCAAACCAAATACAAAGAAAGTGGACGAAACCAATAAAAAAAAGTGTGAGATTGTGTTGATTTTCAAAGGAAGCTATCTATGCCATTATGCATTCCGCATGGATTGAATTTCTTAAGGTTTTTCACAGTTAATGACAACGAGAAATTTTTTCATACAGTTTCATTTCAATGACTTTTTCTGTTTATTTCGAAGCCATTACAAATTTGACCAATTTCATCAATGAATTAAACGCTTTTCTTTCGAAGCAGGTAATTCTGTTTTTTTTTATCGATTGATTTTTTTCGAAACATTAGGAATCATTCAGTCTTTCTGAATAATTCTGAATATTTCGAAATCATATAGGGGTAATGACGGCTTTGGCAGGTTTTGTTCTATTGTTGGCAGGGGTTTTTTTATGACTGATTATGCTCAAATTTGGCCCAAACATTCTTTGCATATCAAAGAATATTGTGGCCAAATTTCATAAAATTCGGTCGACAAAAACCCCCCTGCCAATAATAGAGCAAAACCTCCCAAAGCCGTCTGTTCCCCTACTGTAAAAAATCGACGACAATAAAAAAAATTATAAATCAGTTGAACAAATCGAGTTTGAGGCATTTTCAAACCGAGTGAAAGTTTGTTCGGATTTCGGTTAAGGTTTAAGGTTAGTTTACAGATCAGGAGCTTGTCAGCAAGTTTCGCTTTCATATGTGTGGGCGAGATATATGGGATTTCGTTGTAGGAAGTTAGAATTTCAGCCTGATTCAAAATACAATCCGGTGGAAATTTCCGAGAGTCCGAGGTGAAAACCAGCCTACAAATAAGCCGGGATTTGTTTTACTGTTGGAGACGAAATTGCATGAGTCCCGCTCTTTTAGAAGCTCATGGAACAGAACAATGGACAAAATTACCGATGTGTGAGGCTACTTTTAGTGTCATTTAAATCAATTTCGAAATAATTAAAATTACATTTAATTAATGTTCGTTTCTTGTTGAGATTCTTGTTATTCTTATCCGTAGATTTTCCCTCACTTATATTCATGAAAAAGGGTTTTAGCACGAAACATCTATAATCCTACCCTATTGCTCTTTTCGCATATGCCTTTTGACAGGGTACTTTGACTATTTCTTTGTTATTTTCAATTGTTCACAATTGGAAAAGTTTTTGATATTGGTCAGTAATAAAATCCATGTTTAAGAGTAGATTAAAAATTTCAAAATTCCACAATTAAAAAAAATGAAGAATGCGTTAATAATTTAAATAACTCCTTCGTGTTTTTCCGCGTTGTTTTGAAGAGTGAATTATTTGTTGTATTTTTCCACAACTAACTTAATGCAAGAGAAGGTTATGGTGGTGAATGATTCACTCTAAAAATTTTCTCTAACTTTTTACACGGAAAATGAAAATTAAGCCCACACATTTTGAAATTTCTACAGCTCTTGAATTTTCCCACAAGGTTTTTTGACATGTCCCGTTTTGCAAGTGCATTTGTCCCGTTTTTTCACCGAAAGAATCTGGTCAGCCTACTCAGTTATTAAGCTGCGAGCAAATATACTATTTTTTTCACAAGTTCGTAGGCTCAGGCGTGTATAACACTTTACGGAGCCATGGTTCTGTGTGATATATACAATCAATATCATTTTATTGTACAGTTAGGAAGAGAAGGATAGAAGACAGCGTACTCGTGGTGACTCGAGGTTAGTTTATAATATTTAAGGATGGACGGGGCTTAGGATTTGGGATCAGGAAATTTCAGCTTCTCATTCGGGCATTTAGTGTCAGGGACGATGTGGCGTGTCGTCGTGCTCGAGGAATGGTTCGACTGGGAGCATCTTCCGGATGGTAAGAGCTATGGAGCTCTACGAAACAAAAAGGCAGAGACTAAACGAAAATAAAAACTTTGAAGAATAAAAAAACCAAAGTATTAGATTTTGATGTCAGAAGTACAAAGAAAACTATAAATGACCTGCATATAGACAACATCACGATCTCCCAAAAGGCCTCGAACTTCCCTGATGGGTTGTTTACCTAGGGCCACAAGGGTATCCAATAATTGCTCTCTGAGGCGTCATTTTCCGAATAGAACCAAATTACGTGATCGATGTCATCATAACCAGCTCCGCACCTACATAAGTTGCTATCGACAAGGTTTATTCTGTACACGCGAATGAAGCCTCGACTTAAGTCCTCACCTCTGAACCACGCTCGCCCAGAAACTTTTGTAACTATGGAAAATAGCCACCGTCCAAATTCGTTGTGTGTCCAATTTCTTTGCTAACTTTGAAAAGTACTCTGACGGACTAATGGGGAAAACTCGTTGCTCGAGAATTGTCTATCATAAATCTCACCTTCCTGAGCGCCACCCTTGTCAGCTAGTCTGCCTTCTCATCACCGTAGATTGAGCAGTGAGAAGGGACCCAAGCAAAAGTAATCTTGAATGATCTTTCGACCAAAACACGCATCTGCTCTCTTATGTTTGTAAAAAAGTAAGATGCGTGCTTAACAGGTTTCATCGACCAGAGTGCCTCGATAGAACTAAGACTATCCGAGAAGATAAAATAATGGTCTACGGGCTGATTATCCCCAAAGCGAAGTTAATTGCTGCCAGCTCAGCAACATAAACCGAACACGGTTCCAGAAGTTTTCGGAAGGTGGTTGAAGTTACATTGAAAACACCGAAGCCAGTGGATCCGTTGATGCGAGAACCATCAGTGAAATATCTGTTGTTGCAATTGACATGTTCATATTTTTCTGAAAAAAGGCAGGGAATAGATATTTGTCGAAGATGATCTGGTATTCTTTGAATAGCGTGTTTCATTGACAGATCGTATTCAATTGAGGAACTGTCGTTGGTGAAGTGAACTCGAGGTGGATTATAACACGGAAGACAGAGATCTGACGATATGTACTTGAGATAGACTTGCAGGTATCTTGAACGATGAACCAGTTCAAGCATATTATCGAAGTTTTCTAATACAAGTGTGTTACTTGTTCCAAATTTGATGAGTATCCTAAGTGAGAGCTGCCAATAACGGTGCTTTAAAGAAGTGACTCCAGCAAGCACCTCCAGGCTCATGTTATGCGTTGAATACATACAGACAAGGGTAATACGTAAAAAACGATACTGAATTCGTTCCAATTTGATCAGCTGATGAGAGGAAGCAGAAGGAGCCATACTCTAAAATAGAGAGAATAGTCGTTCTATAGAGTTTGATGAGGTCTTCCGGGTGAGCACCCCACCATGTTCCGGAGATAGAACGTAGAAAATGACTCCTTTTCCGGAATTTCTCTATCAAATACTCAGAATGGAGTTTCCAGGTACATTTAGAATCAAACACGACCCCAAGGTATTTAGAAGATAAAGATTGGTTGATGTCATCATTCAACAGCTTCAGTTTCAGTTGAGCAGGGTACCGCTACCTAGAAAACACAACCAACTGAGTTGTTTGTGGTGAAAACTCGATCCCCAAATGTCTGGCCCAAACAGTCAGATTGTTTAGGGTACTTTGCAATAGAGACCACGGCATCATCTGCAAGTTGTCTGAGCGTGCATTGTCTTTCCAAACAATTGTCAATATCTTTAACAAAGAAATTATAAAGCAAGGGACTTAAACATGATCCTTGGGGAAGGCCCATGTAGCTATTTCTGGAAGTTGTCAGAGTGCCGAGTGTCTTATTGGAATTACATCCCCACACTGGGACAGAGCCGCCTCGCAGCTTAGTGTTCACTAAGCACTTTCACAGTTATTAACTGCGAGGTTTTAAGCCAGGTTACCATTTTTGCATTCGTATATCATGAGGCTAACACGATGATACTTTTATGCCCAGGGAAGTCGAGACAATTTCCAATCCGAAAATTGCCTAGACCGGCATCGGGAATCGAACCCAGCCACCCTCAGCATGGTCTTGCTTTGTAGCCGCGCGTCTTACCGCACGGCTAAGGAGGGCCCCATAGTGCCGAGTGTGAAGTTCATATTTTGTTTTTTCTGACAACAAATTGTACAAGAAATTATTTAAAAAAAAACGGGTAATCTACTACTGTGCAGATTGTGTGACAGCAGCTTTATGGAAACTGAATCAAAAGCGCCCCTAATATCCAAGAATACTGAAACCAATTGCTCCTTGAGTGCAAAGGCCAGCTGTATATCTGAAGCGAGCAACGCTAGACAATCGTTTGTTCCTTTACCTTTTCGAAATCCAAACTGAGTATTTGAGAGTAACGCATTTTGTTCGACCCAATGGTCGACTCTTGAAAGGATCATTCTCTCCAATAATTTTCTCATGCATGATAGCATGGCAATCGGTCGGTATGAATTGTGATCAGACACTGGTTTCCCAGGCTTTTGAATAGCTATTACTTTGACCTGTCGCCATTCTGGTGGCACAATGTTGTACTCCATGAAACAGTTGTACAGGTCAAGTATCGTCTTTTTGCGATATCTGGGAGGTTTTTGAGAAGATTGAATTTGATGTCCTCGCATCCCGGAGCAGAGTTATTCGATGAAAGAAGAGACATAGAAAGTTCCAGCATTGAGAATGGTCCACCCAAAGAACCGGGATCAGTGACTGAATCTGGAAATAGCGGTTCTGCTGGTACGGAATCTGGGCAGACCTTTTTTGCGAAGATGAATATCCATCGATTGGAGTATTCTTCACTCTCATTGGTGGGAATGCGGTTCCGCATGTTACGGGCCGTTTTCCAAAGTGTTGTCATTGACGTTTCTCGTGATAGTCCCTCGACAAAACGTCGCCAGTAGCTACGTTTTTTAGCCTTGAGAAGATTTTTGAGCTTTCTTTCAAGCCTCAAATACTCTTCGAAAAGCTCAGACATTGTGTTTACGTAAAGCCGAAAGGTCGAAAGGACAAAAGTTCGAAAGGACAAAAGGTCGAAAGGACAAAAGTTCGAAAGGACAAAAGTTCGAAAGGACAAAAGGTCGAAAGGACAAAAGGTCAAAAGGTCGAAAGGACAAAAGGTCGAAAGGACAGAAGGTCGAAAGGACAAAAGGTCGACAAAGGACGAAAGGTCGAAAGAAAAGAGGGTAAAAAAAATGACAGAAGGTTGAAGGAAAAACAGGTTGAAAAAATAATTGGGTCAAAAGGTCGAAAGGACGGAAGATCGAAGAGACGCAGGGTCGACAGAAAAAATAGTTCAATAGATAGAGATTGGAGGTTTCATTTTATTAATTATAGACTGTTCTAACGAGGTATGCCTTATATCTCAAGCCGGCGCTATTCTTTAGAGTTTACTTAACCCTGTACCATCAAATTATTTTTGCTCAAAATCACTATTTTGCTTTCTAAAACCGATCTGAACACATTATAGGCAATATATTCTAATAGGCGATTTCATCACTCGCACTTTTTTTAAATTTTATTTTTTAGTTTAGAATTAATACCTATTTGGCCAGATTTGAACAAGCATTGAAGTTTATATTATTGATCTACATCAAACACTTTTTGAAATCTGAACAATTATAAATTACAAAAAACCCAGATTAAGCCACCTAGCGGTGATGGTGCCTTTCTCGACCTTCGTAAAATGTGTGTGCTTGAAAAAAGATGAGCTAGTGGCTAGGAGTAAAAAAGACAAATTTCTTTGTCCGTTCTATGAAAATCAGATTATTTATGGCAAAGATATTGTAGATCCAGTTGAAAACCGAAAATCATATTTTGTCCCATTTCCGGATGTCGCAACTGCATCGCGAGTGGTGCCCGACTATGGCACAGTTGCGCACTACTCGCAACATCCGGAAATGCGAGAAAATGCGATTTCGCGGGACCTCGGTTCGGTTTTCAACTTGATCTACAATATGCTAATAAGAATTTCGTCATTTTTGTTTCCTTTTCCAATCTTTTTGACGTACATAACCCTGTTTTATTTCACCCAGTCATATATTTTAAGGATATCACTTTTGGATGTTAGTTGAACTGAAGCTCCGACTACACAAAAGAAAACGAAAATGTCATTACCATCACGCGAGCGGAGGGCAATATTTGTTATGATATAAATCTCATGACCGTCTTTCTGCCAAACTCCCGTATGAAGTGGGAGAGACAGAGACATCATCTCAGTTCGTCGAGCTGCATCGATTGGTATATAACACTATGGGTCTCCAGGCCTTCTGTAAAAGTTTGGTTTTGGAGCGAACATACAGCCTTTTCGTATAAAAAGGCTAAAATGGTGTTTCGGCCATATCTTCCGATCCCATAGTCCGATCTAGCCAATTTTCAATAGGAAACAATGGGACAGGATTCTGCGTCGAATGCAACTTGTTTCGTGTGAATCGATTAAGGTTAGGTGTCCGAAAAATAGGTGACATTTTTGTGATTTTTATGAAAAAGGTATTTTGGTCATAACTTCCAATCCCATAGTCCGACCTGTCCAATTTTAATAGGAAACAATGGGAAAGGATTTTTCGTCGAATGTAATTTGTTGCGAGCAAATCGGTTGAGAATAAGTGCCTGAAAAATGAGTGACATTTCTTACGCAATATTTTCGTATGAATTTGTATTTTGGCCTTAACTCTCGATCCCATAGTCCGATCTGGCCAATTTCAAATAGGAAACAATGGGACAGGATTCTGCGTCGAATGCAACTTGTTGCGAGCAAATCGGTTGAGGATAGGTGCCCGAAAAATGAGTGACATTTTTTACACGATTTTTCGTATGATTTTGTGTTTTGGCCATAACTTTTGATCCCATAGTCCGATCTGGCCAATTTCAAATAGGAAATAATGGGACAGGATTCTGCGTCGAATGCAACTTGTTGCGAGCAAATCGGTTGAGGATAAGTGCCCGAAAAATGAGTGACATTTTTTACACGATTTTTTCGTATGATTTTGTGTTTTGGCCATAACTTTTGATCCCATAGTTCGATCTGGCCAATTTCAAATAGGAAGCAATGGGACAGGATTCTGCGTCGAATGCAACTTGTTGCGAGCAAATCGGTTGAGGATAAGTGCCCGAAAAATGAGTGACATTTTTTACGCGATTTTTTCGTACGATTTTGTATTTTGGCCATAACTTTCGATCCCATAGTCCGATCTTGCCAATTTCAAATAGGAAACAATGGGACAGGATTCTGCGTCGAATGCAACTTGTTGCGAGCAAATCGGTTGAGGATAAGTGCCCGAAAAATGAGTGACATTTTTTACGCGATTTTTTTAAATGAATTTGTATTTTGGCCATAACTCTCGATCCCATAGTCCGATCTGGCCAATTTCAAATAGGAAACAATGGGACAGGATTCTGCGTCGAATGCAACTTGTTGCGAGCAAATCGGTTGAGGATAAGTGCCCGAAAATGAGTGACATTTTGTTGAGTAGTTTTGCACACACACACACACACATACACACACACATACACACACACACACACACACACACAGACATCACCTCGATTCGTCGAACTGAGTCGATTGGTATATAACACTATGGGTCTCCGGGCCTTCTATAAAAAGTTTGTTTTTGGAGCGATCATATAGCCTTTACCGTATACTTAGTATACGAGAAAGGCAAAAATATCAAAGTAACCCGTCTAAAAGCGGACTTGGGCTTAAGAGGATTACTAGTTGACTTCAAAATGAAACACAATCGTCCACAAATCACGTAATGCTAATTTGGGCAATTCCATACCCCTCCCTACTTTACAACGTATCGTAACGGTTTCTAATAATAAAAATAAATTTATTACATTCGTTTATCTCTATAAATAAAAATGAGTTCAAATCTCTTCCTGACGATTTAGCTCATTAATGAGTTGACCGATTTGCAAAATTTCCTCCAAACTACTTATATCACATTTACAACACAAACACCCGAACTAGCCATGTCTGGATTGGAAATTCTTTGCCTTTGTTCGCAAGGCTAACTAGAGATCTATTAGAATAAAGAATATGTTAACCAAATTTAGTTTAAATCGGTCCAGTGGTTCAGAAGTAGATGACGAACATACACAGGGGTTGCCTTTTGCGCGATTTGTATTTGGTTGTTTCTGGCCTTTGGATTTTTCGAAACATTAAAAAAATCTACAAAAAATCAGGTAATACTTGAAAATATGACCACAAACATACATAGGTACAAACATAAATTGGTTTCTTTGTTTCGCCTAAAATTGTTTCATTCTCGAGTTATGGAGAAATTGGTGTTTCATTTGTATGGAAGCCTCCCTTTCCAAAAGGGGAGGGGTCTCAAACCATCTTAAGAACCTTCCCCGGCCCCAAAAACCTCTGTATACAAATTTTCACGTCGATCGGTATAGTAGTTTTCGAGTCTATAAGCTTATGTGAATCTATGACAAAAGGTCGAAGGACAAAAGGTCGAAAGACAAAAGGTCGAAGGACAAAAGGTCGAATAGACAAAAGGTCGAAGGGACAAAAGGTCGACGGGACAAAAGGTCGAATGGACAAAAGGTCGACGGGACAAAATGTCGAAAGGACAAAATGTCGAAAGGACAAAAGGTCGAAGGGACAAAAGGTCGAAATTACAAAATTGGTTAAAATTGAAAAGCCATAGTATTGAGAACACGGAGTTATTTAAAAAAAAACTTAAACGTCTAACTATCTTCACTGTTCACAACCAACTGATTTATTATCCTCAACTTAACTACATTACAAGTATCCTGAGTCTGCACTGCCTCGGTATGTACACGTTCGATGATCGCCCTCGATATCGTTCGCCTGGTTCTGCTAATGGGCCTCGATGTTGCCAACTCCAAAATGCTGACACCGATGGGAACGTCGATGGAATTCCACAAAGTTCGGTCGGCAATGACGTTAACTCACGGTTCGAGGCCGCATCTCTCCGTCCTCGAATGCGCCCCACGCTCGCCAAGTCGTTTTACACTTGGTCTGCCCACAGCGCTCGCTGTGCTCCACACCGTCTCGTACCTGCCAGATCGGAAGCGAACACCATCTTTGCAGGGTAGTTGTCCAGAATTCTTACAACATGCCCTACTCATCGTACCCTTCCGGCATTAGCTACCTTCTGGATACTGGGTTCGCCGTAGAGCTGGGCTAGCTCGTGGTTCATTCTTCGCCGCCACACACCGTCTTTTTGTACACCACCGAAGGTGGTCCTAAGCACCCGTCTCTCGAATACTCCGAGTGGTTGCATATGCACAATCATGATTGTATCCTGGAACACTAATGCAGGAGCGTTCATGCTGTGTACCATGAGAGAGATTTTTTCGGTAATGCTGTACAAAATACAACATCACGCATGTTTGAGTGTTAATTAAAATAATTCGTACGGTTGAATCAGGGAATAATGTGCATAATGTAAACTGTTATGTACGGCTTAAGGCCAGTCTTTGTGTACATGCTTCAGTGCTTATTTCTTATTTAAAACCAATAACAACGTCACGTTGAATTAAAACCAATTACATCCCCATCTAATACATGATGATGAGTGGAAAATGAATTTGACACACATTTATACAAGAGACTGACAATCTTCTGATTCTCCATGATCGACATCGGATTGTAATGTATAGGAATGTATAGGAAGTCGCGTCGGCGAAATAATTAATTATACGACACTGAATCAAAGATACCAAAAACCAACGTATTTCAACACGTGTTACAAGAGCTAAACCGTGCTCTAACAAGTACTAATTATTCAGCTTCATCGTCGAACAAATCAAAATCATACAATGGTCGCCCTGGCTGCTGTATATTCACAGTAAATTGGTTAAAGAACTGCCCATAAAATAAAGAAGGAGAAATCTCTGGGAAATGTAATAAGCTAGATTTTTTTATTCAGAAACATGTTTTCAAACTTGCCGTATATTTAGTATTTTTCATGTATACAGAATTATAGATTTTTAAATTTTGTTTATTCGACCTTTTGTCCATTCGACTTTTTGTCCCTTCGACCTTTTGTCCCTTCGACCTTTTGTCCCGTCGACGTTTTGTCCCCTCGACCTTTTGTCCTTTCGACCTTTTGTCCCTTCGACCTTTTGTCCCATCGACCTTTTGTCTCTTCGACGTTTTGTCCGTCGACCTTTTGTCCTTCGACCTTTTGTCTTTCGACATTCTGTCCCAAAGCCAGCTTATGTAAATAGATAAGATTTTCATCTGACCACTTAATGTTTGAAGGACATTTTGAACTATGAAATAACACAACGATCGGCAAAAATCCGCACAGCCGTGCGCCAGCAAAACAAAAAACTGATATTTCAGCAAAAATGGCGTTTGTTAGCTGATTTTCGGCAAAATATTTGCTGATTTTCAGCAATTTTGACAGAAATCTCGGCAAAAATCATGTTTGCTGGGGCACGGCTGTGCGAATCTCGGTAAAAGTTCAACATTTTGCTGAGATCCCGGTAAAAAAAATTAAGTGTGTGCGTTGACATTTCTTATAATTGTATTGGAATTTGCATTTATAAAATACAAATACAACTACCACTTACTCTATATAACTGTAGTTCTATACTTCCGTATTACTTTAAAATGAACATTGTCACTGTTTTACACAGTTTATTGATATATCACTCATGCAAGCTCCATTAGGCCTAAAGTTTAATCGATGAATAGTCTCCGCAGCAAGGTAAGCAATGGGAAACGTGTTCCCGCTGAAAAACTTTCTTTCTATTTATTAATGATGTTTTCAGCCATGCATGGTCTATCTCAGACTAATAGACTTATACCTTGACCTCTACACTGATATGATTGATGACTTCATTTTACAAGTTACCCCTAAAGTATCCACAATAAAGCCTAATATGCTGATCGTAGGAAGGAAAAATGATCGAAATACCGAGGTAAATTTGACAGATGGTCAAGCATGTCAAGCGAATTGTCCTTTACCGCAAGGAAAAGTGATAGTTTCATTTACTTTACATAACGAGTTATATAACCGTTACGAAATTTGATTGACTTATCATCTCCGTACTGCTCAATCTATTTCAAAAGCGGAATCATTCCTCGTTCTTTGATTTTGCATAGTAATTTTAAAGTGCATATTACCCTTCAAGAATAAAAAAAAGTTTTAATCCTATCATAACAGCCTTCTTTGTTCCCTCGGTAAGATAAGCGGCTACAAAGCAAGGTAATTCTGAAGGTGTTAGAGTTCGGTACCCGCCCAGATTTAGTAAATTTTCTGAAAGGAAATTTACCCGTCTTCTCTGAGAGAGGGGCATAGCGTATCATCTTGTTGGTATCGTGATAAATATACAAGTGCAAACATGGAAAATTGGATTGGATTGGACACTGAGCTGCGAGGCAGCAATATAATGCTAGAAAAGAAAAAAATCATTCTAGTGCAATTTTGACTTTTCTTATAGAATTTTGCAATAATGCCCGAGAAAGTCAACAACGCTGAATGTGATAGAATCGGTATCTATGTGTATATTCGCCAAAGAGTTAATAATAATACATCGAATTAATCCCAAGGCGTAAATGAAACGTAAAAGAATAGAAAAACAGATTAGCATGACTATTTTCTTTGCCACCCACCCCGAGCAGATTGCACAATTCGTCGGGCAGTGCAGACCTCATCATAGGCCCAAATGGAATTGACTCTTCAGGAGAATCCATTCGCATCTCAAGTGATCTCGATTTGGCCCAGGGCACCCAAAGCGATCAAGATCACGATCACACCGAAGTGATCGAGATGATGATCCGTTGTTGTTAATAGCGAAAGCAGCAGTATCGATGATGATGGTAGAGGTGCACAAATTGGTGCAGCGAAATGGGCATTTGATGGCAATTATTTCCGGGCACGCCGTGCCGTCGTCGCGCCGTTGAACGCTTGCATCCAATCACGCGTTGCTTGAGGTAACTCTATTTTACAACAATCGTGCGGTTTTTGGGATGATGGAGATTAAAAAGTGACTTTTACAAGGCCGAAGGTGAATGCACTACAATGAAGATGCAACGAATAGAGAGGGATTTCAAATTTGCAAGCGATGGATTATACTGTACAAATAGTACTTTTTTAATGGATCTAGATAAATGAATTATTATTTCATTATGGAAGCCATAGCGAAATTGAGTTCGTAGTTCAAGAAAAAACATGTTTTAATAAAAGAAAATTAGACATTAAGGGAAGAGTATTACTAATGAAGATATATTACCGCCAACTGCTAACGTAATAGAAGTGTAAAACGAAATCAAAACTGTATTAATTCAACCTACGGAAGCATCGAATCTTATTTTAGGATATCGCCCCACTTCCAACAATTTCCAATACCTAATTGCATACAGGTTGCGGCGAGCGGTACCCATAAACGAAACATTATAATCTTGAAATCATTTTTAACTCGCTGGAACATCAAATTTTCTGGTGATCTATTCGAAAGTATCTCAACTAATGATGGGTATTCATCCGGAACGGCAAAAAACGGTACTATTAGCGCACTAATTTATGGAAGGCAGACAATGTTCTTGACCACGTCCGTTCTCTTGCGGTGGTGTGGTAGGTTGTCCGATTTTCTGTTCTATCTCGTTTTTGCATCGAATCTATTGGGGCCTCTTTTCGAGCGAATCTCTACCGAAGAGATTTGACCGAGCAAAAGGCGACGAACCCCAGTCGCTCAACGGGGAACTAAATATAAATATGACGTTATACGGTGTGGTGCACCCCACACATGACACACTCGCAGGCTTCCTTCTGCGCACCCGACTCCCACTACTGCCGGCTACCTTGTTATTCTGTGGATTATGGGTGGTGTGGGAGATTTTTATACTTCGGCTAGTTGCATGACAACTGTTGAGTCAGCTTGGAAGGTATATGCGCTGTCAAGGGAAACCGGTTCCACGAATCGTTTCCAAATGTAGCAACAGGGATGATTATTTCTATTTTGTTTATTGCCAATTGAAGGGAACCTTGAATTGGAATTGTGTATGTACCTACCCTTTCATCGCACTTCTAGATTGCAGTGATGGTGTTGTTTTTAATTCACCAGCAGACTCCATTCAGCTAGAGGGCAACGTTTTCCAGAATTCAACATTTACACAACATATAAATAGGTTGATCCGTTATTATCATACGTTGAATAAAAAGATCTATTTTATAGTCCTTTGCTTTTGCCTTGGAATGGGCAGTCATGTTTCAACGTTGCTGGTTATGTCACAGCTTGAGACATGTAAATAAAAAATGCGTTACATAATCTCAGTTCGCAGATTTGCTTCAACTATTTTTCCAAAATATATATTATTTATGAACGAAACTTCGCGCGTAGAACAAATGAGTTAGATATAAGATTTATATCACATTGCGTTTACTTAGGTTATGAGATGATTATGCCACTCACTGCACCCAATCAGCGGATGACAGATTTTTTTTACAGCTGTATATAAGAACCTTGCAAAATCGGAATAAAATTTAGACATATACAAATTCGGAAGATTTCAATACAATCGTTAAATTGAAATCGTACAACTTTGAATTGATTTATAATGAGATGCTTTCGACTGTTATGCTCTATTTTTTTTGACTAGCAGCTAAAACGTTATTGCTTTGTATTCACTTTCTTCATGGATTTCAATGATGTTTAGATAAAATTAGTTGTCTACAGATTTCGTAATTAATTTTGGGCTTTAAGTTGTGTTTGACTTACAGAGGCAACGTTTTGTTGTGTATGTAAGTGTCCTGTCTGAAATAAGGTCGTCAATTAACAATGGCGTCACAATTTGACTAATTGCGAATTTTGTTTGACAAACATTGGTGAATTAGTTGAATGTGGTTGAATACAATATGTGTATAAGAAACTTTTGTTTTGCATTGAAACTTTGCATGATCTGTATATGCCAAGATGTAATGCAGAATTGTAAGATTTGTTGTTTGCGTGCGGATTAGATTCGAAGAAAAATCAGTTTGGTTAGAAAACCTTTTTGCCTTACTCGTATACAAAGTATACGTAAAGGCTATAGGATCACTCCAAAACCGAACTTTTGATAGAAGGCTCGGAGACTCATAGTGGTATATACCAGGGTTTCGACTTTTCGTTTCAATGAGACCAAAGCAAGCGTCTTTGGGCCAAGGGAAAATCTTGTTTCGTTGTTTATGTTGAGGATCATTTTTCACCCATCAATCTTTTCTCTAGAATTAGCATTGAAGATGAACGAAAATCTTGCCTATTAGATGAAAATCCTTTTTCGTTTCATTACTTTTACTTCTCACTCACTTTTCGCGAGAATTATCGCAGAACAATTACAAAATTGTATGGCCGCGCCGGGATTCGAACCCAGAATATTAACAATAATAGCTGTGGGAATGCGCTTACTTTAGCCACACTACCACGCTATCTGTATGAAAGCGATAAGTTATTTGTTCCACATAAGCTACTGCCATTTGCACTGATGATGCCACGAAAAGACTCGAATATGAAAGAAAAAGAGCAAACCAACGTTTAGCGGCAATCGAAGTGAGCGAAAAATTGTTATCACTCTCCAGGCTGTTTTTCTTTCCCGAAAAGCGATTTCTCCCCGAAAACTTTCGTGAGGGACCCGAGCAGCACCAGTTAGACAAAAGTGGTTGCAGCAACTTGATTGGGACTGAATCTGGTCACATATAAGTTGCAGTGGCTCATGCGGAACATGTGTGCTGCTAGGGGAAAATCATGTGCTCCTGAGATTGAGTGAGCATTACGAACCCTGGTATATACCAATCGACTCAGCTCGACGAATTGAGGTGATGTCTGTATGTCTGAATGTATGTGTGTGTGTGTGTACAAAAATGTGAGACACACTTTTTGGTACTTAGCATTATTCGATTTGCTCGCAACAAGTTGCAGTCGACCTGGATTGCGGTCTAGTTGTTTCCTATTGAAAATTTCGATCGGTCATTGCGTTCCAAAGTTATTGAAAAAACATTGTTTTTCTGCCAAGAGTCCCTGGGAAAGTCCCTGGGAAGTCCTTGGGAAAAAAAATCAGAACGAAAAATATGTTTTTTTTTTCTGCAGCAATGCATTCAAATAACCGCAAATGCATATGCATTAATGGAAAAAGTAAAATCTATCCCCCTAAAGTGCTATTTCGACCTCTCTTATGTGTTTTTCTTATTTTTTTAATGCGCGATGGTGGTGCCTTTCACCAACGCTAGGTGGATTGATCTGGGTTTTTCCTTAAATGTGCCTACACTGATAAAAATTGTGTAGTAAAATCGAAAACTCAATTCTGTTTATTGTTACTATTCATTAAAATAGTATTCTCAACCACTGTGTGTTTCGAAATACTGTTATTGTAGTTAACATAACCGTCGATGAATATTTATTTTTACTATTTTGCATAGTCAATTCAATAATGAAACGCTTCAGAGAAAAAAGCTCTCCCATCGTCAGTGCACAACATGAGTTCACTTAGTCTTGACTTCTGCAGCCAGACAGAAAACTATTTGCGACAGATTAAGGTAAATTAATTGAATAAATATTTTATCTGAGAGATAAACTATTGATACCTAGTTTTCTCAATTATTAAAGCGAAACTGGTGAGGTGACTTTTCCAACCAACATGAATGCCAGGATCTGTTCACAAATTCTTCCATCGGATGAAAAACATACCGACCGAGCGAATACAGCAGCTTCCATAGAAAATAAAAACTTCAACATGACCTCTCCTTCGGGCGAGACGCAAAGTGGGTACCTCCACTTCAGCCGCTGCAGCGCATCTTTGTTTGCGGATTGCTAAAGACACTTCGCAGAAGCCGTACTATCAAACCGACCGGTCCGACGCTTCCGACATTATTTGAAAAGTGCCGGTTGTTCCAAATGTATCCAAACAGAATGTAATGCGTTGTGGCTCGATCGATGGGAATTGCCGATCAATAAATTGATTCATGTTATGACAGGACATTTGGAGGCAATAGCATAATGGTCGAGTCGAGAAGTAGCATTAGATTTTCAGAACTCCCACATACATTATATTCGCGTATTGCAGTATAAGTCGTTTCATCAAAACAAATTTTGAAATTGTTAGGAACAGAATTCTACTATGTGCAACGTGGCTTGCGCATAGTAGAATTGATGAAAACGTAGTTAAATCCATCACAATTAAATCCTGAATACAGCATAGTAGAATTTACAACAAACACAGTTGCATTAAATACGAGCTGCATTCTGCACAAATCAAGTGGTAAAATGTTTTTAATTTTACCCTCGATCTGGTAGTCGTTACTATGCCGTTGTTTTCAGTGTATCTCGCAATGTATAGACGATTGGAAGAGAACAAAATGAAATAAAATTTCATCCAAATCCAGTAAGGTAAGTTTTTTCGGATGTTTTTCGGATTTCTATCGCAAACCGATCCGAGCACCAGACAGGAAAGCGTTCATAAATCAGGACGTGAACCTCTTCCAGGACGATATCAACATAGCAAGGAATCCAAGGCAGCTAAGCGATAACTATCGATGCTAGAACTTGTTCCTCCAACGTTTCAGTAGCAGATAATGGTGTATTCTGTCGCATTAACTGGACCATTGTCAACGTTTTTGGACGTCGTGGTAACAGCGAATTCTGAGGTGACACTGGAACGCAGATTTTGATCTGGAAAAAATGGTTTCCAGCAGAGAAACACGCATGCCAGTCTCAAACCCAGGGTAAGAACAACTTTGCAGACAGGAAACAATGCGGTGACAACCGGAAGACTTCCAAATGTTATACAAATTAGACAAATATAGATAGTCAGTGTTTCGTAATTGCCTACATTTTTGTAGATATTGGAAACCCGATCAATAATGTACAGTCGCCTCTCCACATCTCGATATTGAAGGGACCATCGAGATAAGGAGAGATCGAGGAATGGGAGGAAAATTGAAATGGGCACTAGATTGAAAAAAGCTCGTTGCTATGAAAAACGACAACAAAACAAATGTCATCTCTTGTTGTTCATGTGTTTGTTATTGTCCAAAAATCGTCTAGTAGCCTAGAAATATGAACACATCGACATAGGGAGAGAGAATCCTGAACAAAATATGACCAGAACACATCGAGATAGAGAGATATCGAGATAGGGAGGATATCGGGATGTAGAATGCTCAAATGTATATAGATTGAAAGGACCGAGAAAACCATCGACATAGGGAGAAATATCGAGATATGGAACATCGAGATGTGGAGAGTCGACTGTATAACAAAATTATAACAAGTGGAGTTATTTATTTCAGAAAAATATGGTTAAAAATAGTCTTCAGTGTCTTGTACTTGACGCGAAGTCGAAATACGTACTGTTGAGGTCGAAATACGTATCTGTCAAGGTACAATCAAGTGGTGGAATTAAATAGGATTGTACAAACTCGTCTTATGACAAGTGAGGACATTCCACTAAAAAGCTCAAAATAATTTCCTTAACTCCCCTTGTTATAATTTTGTTATGCATTATTGATCGGGTAAATGGAAACTTTGGCTGCAGCGACCTAACGATAGAAACACGGTGACTGGTTGATGCCGTTGAGGCGATGAAATCGCTTAGGTTTGATAGAGCCTTAATGCCCTCCCCCCAGAGTGATAACTCTCCCCAGTTAACATTTTTAACCTTCCTACAGTGCTCAAAAAAATTCTTAAGGTGTTCGGGTCATATTGACCTGGATTTGACTTAGCAATACCTACATCAGGCAAATTCACAGGTTTGGGTATAAAATAATTAATTTTCAAAAACTAACCTCATTTTGTAATCGTCGGAGGAAGGATCGTTCGTTGGCCACTTTTATATGGACGAAAATTGCACAACAACACCGCGAATGAACGATTTCATTACTGTTTTTTTCTCAAATATAAGCCCAATACTATTTCAGAGGTGATGAAACATGAATGCAGACAATATTTCTACAGATGTTCTAGGTTCCTCTAACCATTCTGGAGTTCAGATTGGTCTACCAAGTCAACTGAGTACGATACAAAGCCAATAGCAACCCATGCTGTCTGTACAAGCTCTTAGAAACCATTCCAAGATCCAAGTCAACTGTGAACGATACAAAATGGTCGGTTAGCGACGTCAATCGTCTAGGCGCATGTGCTGTGGAGTGTGGGTTCGATTCCCACTCGGTAAGGAGAAAACTTTTCGTAAAGCAAAAAGTTCTCCAGTCTGTGCGACCTATGGTCGAAGACGTTGATCCTGTCTTAAAAAAAAAACCCAAAAGCAGCCTTGTAGACATGCGTATGATTTGCGATTTAGATATGTACTAATCGGATGGTGAAAAACAACTAAGCTCAGTATAAAACCGATAGCATTTATTTATTATCAGACTAAGGCCGGAGTGGCCTGTGCTGCACATAAAAGTCTTCTCCATTCAGCTCGGTCCATGGCTGCACTTCGCCAACCACGCAGTCTGCGGAGGGTCCGCAAATCGTCCTCCACCTGATCGATCCACCTTGCCCGCTGTGCACCTCGCCTTCTTGTTCCCGTCGATTCGTTGTCGAGAACCATTTTCACAGGATTACTGTCCGACATTCTGGCTACGTGCCCGGCCCACCGCAGTCTTCCGATTTTCGCGGTGTGAACGATGGATGGTTCTCCCAACAGCTGATGCAACTCGTGGTTCATTCGCCTCCTCCATGTACCGTCCGCCATCTGCACCCCACCATAGATGGTACGCAACACTTTCCTTTCAAAAACTCTCAGTGCGCGTTGGTCCTCCACGAGCATCGTCCAGGTCTCGTGTCCGTAGAGAACTACCGGTCTTATAAGCGTTTTGTAGATAGTCAGTTTGGTACGGCGGCGAACTCTATTCGATCGAAGCGTCTTACGGAGTCCAAAGTACGTACGATTTCCAGCCACTATGCGCCTCCGAATTTCTCTGCTGGTATCGTTATCGGCGGTCACCAGTGAGCCCAAGTACACGAATTCTTCAACCACCTCGATTTCGTTACCACCGATAGAAACTCGTGGTGGGTGGCTTACATTGACCTTTCTTGAGCCTCTTCCTATCATGTACTTCGTCTTCGACGTGTTGATGACTAGTCCAATCCGTTTAGCTTCGCTTTTCAGTCTTTTCAGTCCATCCTCTCAAAGTTACGTGCCATGATATCAATGTCGTCGGCGAAACCAAATAACTGGACGGACTTCGTGAAAATCGTACCACTCGTGTCAATCCCTGCCCTTCGTATTACTTCCTCCAAAGCGATGTTGAATAGCAGACACGAGAGACCATCACCTTGCCGTAATCCTCTACGCGTTTCGAAGGGACTCGAGAATGCCCCTGAAACTCGAACTACTGATGAACTACTGAACTGATCAACCATATCAGTTTATCCGGAAATCCGTTTTCGTGCATTAGCTGCCATAGCTGGTCCCGATCGATTGTATCATATGCGGCTTTGAAGTCGAAGTCTTAACTGAAAAGATTTGGAGAATTAAGAGCGTCGTAATCGGTTTTTTATAAGTCATAATCTATACACATAGCGGCCTGATTTATCGCACAGGGTTGCTATCGATTTCGTACCGAGCGTAGTTGGCCTGGTGGACAAATTGGTGATTTCGTGAACTAATGAAACCTGTCAAAGCGTGTAAAGTGTAAGTGTCAAACTGCGAAACATTGTGCCAAAGTGCAAACAATGCGAATTACCTCTATGGGCCCATATGGGCATCATGGTTCACTATTGGTTTTGTACCGAGCCCAGTTAAATTGAAAGATCAGTTGGTTTGAACTCCAAAGTGATTTGGCAAACTTAGAACATCCGATTTGGACACATCTTCATCGTAAATCATGCGCATGGCTTTTATGGGCCTGTATGGACAAAATGGGTTGCGATTGGCTTTGTATCAAGCCCAGTTGTCTTGGTAGACCAATTTGTCTGAGCTGCAGAATGATATGGAGAGCTTAGAACATCCGGATTTAGTACGTAAATCATGCGCATGACCTCTTATGGCATGTATGGACTCCATTGGTTGCTATTGGTTTTGTACCAAGCGTAATTGACCTGGTAGACCAAGGTTCTAAAATCCAGAATGATTTGAAAAGCCTAGCAAATCTGTAGAAATACTAACTGCATTCATTATTCGTCATCTCTTAAATAGAATTGAGCACATATTTGAGAAAAATAGTCATAAAATTGTTCATGCGCGGTGGTATTGTGCAATTTTCGTCCATACAAAAGTGACCAACTGACGATCCTTCTTCCGACGATGTCAGAATGTAGATGCGGTTGATCAACAATCTGCTATCAGTTTAATAAAAATGTATGTACTGACGATTATTTTCGGTATATAAAAATGTGAATTTGGCTCGAACACCTTAAGTGTGAGTTTTTTTTGGAGCCTTTCAGGAACGACGTACACAGTAGGTCAACGTTCAGGAACACAGTTTCTCACGAAATAGGAAAAGTAAAGAAGTTTCAAACCTTCACTTCCTCTCCTTCTTAATATTGGCATTACATCCCTCACTTTGTACATTATGAGCCTAACACGATGATACTTTATGCCCAGGAAAGTCGAGCGAATTTCCGACCCGAAAATTTCCAAGAGCGAACCGGGAATCGAACCCAGCCTTGCTTTGTAGCCGCGCATATTACCGCACGACCGCCCTACATTGCTGCTAGCAATTCGTATCATATTGACTCGAACACGTTATGAAGGTAAAACGGCTAAGGTAGTTGGGACTTATTTCCTGAGCTGCCCGGGAGCGGGACTCCAATCTAATGGATTAGGGAAAGCCTGTTTACCCCTGCCTCCTTCAACCCGGGTTGAGGTGCCCAAAAATCCCATGTTAACAGAAGCAGTTTAGATCTGAACACCACTTGTTCCTCAGTGAGAAACAACAACTGTGGTGTAAGTCACACCAAATTATGCACAATGCGTCGTACGTGGAACTGCTTTATAATCCAAAAAGCGCGAGAGGTGCAGCCTATGGACAACATCCTGCGGCTACAATGAATATAAAAGCATAAAAAGCAGCATGAACCGTGATTGAATTGTTTCATGTGGATAGGAATTCAAGCAAACAGGTCAGTTATGCATTTATGGTCAGTTGAGGTTTGCAACTTCTACTATACAATAACACCAACTCTATTCGGATATTCTACCTACAAATGCACTACATAAACAACATAGTCATTTGTAACAACATTGTACTATTCATGTAACATGCAGGGGACTGTTGAAAATAAAATGAGCTCAGCTTAGTACGAAGCGTTTTGCAACATATCAGAAACGTCATGGTAACAGCAAAAAACCGAAGTGTTATTAGTTGTGCAACTTTTTTCTTTTTTTGTATGCAACATATTGAACTTTAAGTGATGAACTGTATATTAATTTAAAAATTACTATAATAAAGATTAAAAAATTATTGAACTCATAATGATCCAAAAGTCAGATGCAAGGCAGATTGCAATGTCACTGGAACGGATATGAAACTTTTTATGTTTCAGAAACTAGAAAGTGCACGGTTGCAGCAAAATAGCAGTATGCCTGTCCCAAGCAACGCCACTTGTTTCTCAGTGAGTAACAGCAACAGTGTTGTGACTTACTGAAGGTCTGAATTATGCACAACGCGTATGTAGAACTCCTTTGCAACACAAAAAGTACAAGAAGTGGAGCCTATTCGCATCATCTTGTGGCTTTAATGAAAATAAAAACACAAAAACCAACTGGTCGGGGTTCTGCCAAAACGCACCAAGCGGCTGACTGACTTGTGATATTATGTTCGTACAAGGACAACGGAAATCATTTCATATCAAATAAAGTGTACATTTGCAATAGGATCAGGGATTGAACTTATCATTTCATTATCATTTAGTATTCAGCCAATAACTCATTCACAGAGAGGGAATTCAAAAAAGTGTTGTATGGCGGACTTCTAGTGCTGATTCCCCTCTACAACTTTGTCTAAAGGTACTTTGCTCTATGTCTGATATTTACAGCGTGAAACGCTAGGAACAATCAATATACTAAATGATAATAAGTGTTATTATCATTTAGTATATAAAATGATACTAGCGTTTCCAGCGGTGAATATTAGACATAGAGCAATGTACCCTTAGACAAAGCTATAGAGGGGAATCAGCGCAAGAAGTCCGCCATACAACACATTTTGAAATTCCGCCTCTGGAATGAGTTATTGGCTAAATACTAAATCATAATGAAATGATAAGTTCAATCCCTGAATAGGATATCCGATACGATTTGCGATCAATTAAATCTGCTAAACGAAAGTTTAGGTAGAAAAATGGGTAATTTTTCTTTGGCGCTTGGTGCGTTTTGGCTGAACCCCGACCAACTGGGAATCGAACCATGGACCATAAGATTCGCAACCTACTACTATAACCATCACACCATCAATTCTATTTGGAGCTTCTGCTTACAAGTTCACTACATAAACAACAAAGTCATTTGTAACATCGTTGCACCTTTTAGGGAACATGCCGGGGACTGTTAAAAATAAAATGCTGCTAAGCTCAGCTCAAGTTTTTTGCAACATATCAGGAACATTATGGTAACAGCAATGAACCAAATTGTTCGTATTAAATTATAAATTATGCGGAAATAGATATTACACATGGATACAACATTTAGCTAGAAATAATCAAATTTTGGCTATAAAATCACAATTTTTACATAATAAGCATTGTATCTCAAAATCGAAAGCCTTTTCAAAGATGGTTCCTTCAAAAGAGTTGCTCATAATACAGAATTCTTGAACTTTGCTGAAGACACCATCATCCTATCACGCTCATATAAAAAGTTAGCTGAAGCGCCGCCCTAGCGGGAGAGTTCCGAACTATTTTTTATCACCATATGAAGGCCTACTTATCATGCAACAACTTTGTGGAAGACATCAAACTTCTATGAGGCAACCCTAAGTGAGAATACATAACTGGCCTTCCTATAAGTGGTAACTCATATGAATTCGTATTGTGCGATTTAACCAGTGCATTTAATGTTTCGCTTCAGACGCTCTTTAAATGATACTGTTTTGGATTTCTAAGTCTTATCATAGACAAAATAGAGATACTACTTTTACCAGATACCTACTTGACTAATTGTAAGCAAATATAGTTCACAAAATGATTCATATAATCATATAATTGTTTCGCCTTAGGCATTTTTTCACAAATAATGTTATGTTTCAATTGTCGTTTTAGTCTCAAACAGATGCTTATTTTATGTACATGAGCCTGATTTGTTCCTCTTATAAATGATCACTTGAATGCTACGCACATTGTGTTTTACAAAATATGTCGTATTATCTTTTATTTGAAAACGGTTTGGAATTCATAGTTTCACACATACATTATCTAGTCTTTACGCGTTTTTCATTACAGTCTACATTGTGTTTCGCCTTTTGCCCTCTCCTTGAGCTCCTTCCCCTGAAACCTGTTCTTTTCTCCTTTCTAGGGGTCCCATGCACGCTCCGACATGTTGTACAACTTTGACTCCCCCCCAGGAAATTTGATTCGGTCGGAGTAAAGTCGGACCGTCTGTGGGCAAGTTGTACGACTGTTGGACAGTACAACTTGCCCACAGACGGTCCGACTTTACTCAGACCGAACCAAATTTCCTGGGGGTGGAGTCAAAGTTGTACAATATGTCGGAGCGTGTATGGGGCCCCTAACTCCTTTATCTCTTTCCTAGTTGAGCCTTCCAAATAAACGCAAGATTTAAAAAAAACCTCTTTCCTACCCTTTTTTTCACTTCCAATTGGGTCCTAAACTGCCGTTCTACGCATAACTGTCCCATGTACATAGGAATCCCAGCAAACATGGGACAAATATGTGTATGACGGCAGTAAAGCCCTACCTCGTTTCATATTGAACAATGTTCCTTTCGACTTCTGAGATGGAAAAAATCTGACTCGCTCAGGACGATTAGCTTCATTGTTCCCTGGAAGAAAATCGAATATCAATTCTTGCTTAACTTTTCAAAAGGACCTAAGTAACATTTTTTTCATGAATTAATATAGGATTCAGATACAAGAGCTTTTTCAACTCATCATTTTCCTATAGTGGAGGTAACATCTGTGTTAGAAAAAGAAGCGGAAATATATCAGTAACCCATTTGAATCAAAACTAGGGTATTGTGCAATTCAACAATGCAATCATTATGTCGGTTCATGATATAAGAAATCCAATATCAAATAATTGTATCAAAACGATTATTTGTAGCAACAGCATGTGAATCAACTATCACGAACAAAAGATACACTCCGCAACGAATTACATCAACCTCACAGGAAGAGGCCCGCTTCGCTGCAACGCGCAATCACCATATCTCACCATCATCGTCCATCGACAGTCAGCCTGCACAGGAACAACCGTTGCTGGTTGGTTGGTTAGTTCCCTTCCGCCAATTTGCCCACGGGCAGCCGAGCATTCCCAATTTATCAATTATGATCATCAAACGCAATTGTTTTAAAATTCAAATCAGCTCTTCCAGAACATTATTTTTGTCTGGCCATTGAACGCCACAGCTCGCCGGTCGTGGCATGAGTCGGTCGGTATATTATACCTCCTAACATATGTCTTGTGTACGCACCTTGCTGCTCTGACTGTTTATGGGTGCAATTCATGGGCAACAGACACAACTCCACCGAGACCGTGATTATAACCACCAGAAGTTGTAGACGTTATTCCTTTCTTCTTAGTTCTTTCGCGGGGAGGTTGCGAAAATTATACGAGCTGGAAACATATTACAGGAACCGCAGCAAATTATTCTCTTCATCTGTTTGGCCATTCGTATATAATGCATCTAATATAAAAAGTTACCACACTGTTGTTGATATCATCAGTAAGCCTGCCTGTGTGCGTTCGGCTATATGTTGGTGGCAATATTATACAAACAACTTCTAATGGTAAACGGAAGCAAGACTTGTGTGGAAGCGAATGAGTTGAATCTGGCTGGGCTGAGTCAATCCCGCCATGCACTTTGTAGTTGGTACTTTGCTTCCATCAAGTTTTTCATATTCAAAAGATGAATAGCCTATAGTCATGGGTGCCATAAATTTGACAGGGTGTGATTCAAGACGGAAGCTATTCAAATTATACAACTAAAACTATCTTAGTGGAAATGGCAAATAGGCAAGAATTATTTTTTAACAAATGAGATATATCAGACATTTTTTCTGCAGAAAAAGGCAGTTTCTAACGCTTTGAAATTATTATTTTTTCGTGCGGTAGGCATACTAAAGTGCCCAACAGGTGTTTTTCACAAGAAACCATAAAAGAGATCTTGATTCCGGCTCGATTTCACTAAACATTTATGGTTCCTTTTTTTCAAATTTGCAAAATTGGCAACTTTGCTGAATTTGGTTTGAATTTCGATCTATTAATTTATGGGCAAAACATTAATTTCACATATATAGGGTAAAATGCCCAATAGTGGACCCCCAACCAATAGTGGACCCTCCAGCCATTTTTGCATTATTACTGCACAATGGCAACATTTTGCTATGAAATTCTATCGGGAGAACCTACCTTACAGTCCTATGATTTGATTACATGCACTGGAAATGCTATGAAAAGTAAAATTAGATGATTTTTTACAATTCTATAAAAAATAAACACGAGAGTGTCCATTATAGGAATATTTTAGGGGGTCCATAATAGGGAAGAAGAACGTCCCGAAACGGGACATGAAAACCAAATGAAGTGTCGACTATAGGGAAGCAATTTCCTATTATGGACCCCCAGGGGGTCTACTGTAGGGCGAATTCAGTTAGACTTTAAAATGTTAATTTCAACGAATAACGTCGTGTATTTGGGTGTTTTATGTATGTATCGTGAAGAGAGGATGCAGAGCTTACTGTTAGATATCAAGCAGAGTTAATATGTTGAAAATTTCTAAGCCTTATGACAGGAAGAGCAAAATTCCGCTACTAGGGGGTCCACTATTGGGCATTTTACCCTAGAATTTTGGTGGACTGTTTTTATGCTTTGCTTGCCTATAATACGAATCATAGTGAAACAACTTAATAGCCTATTTAGACTATGAAGCTTTATCATTTTATCTTGATTTCAAAGTTTCTGTATCCAATTTTACAATGAAGCTGGCAATCTGATTAGGCCATTAGTGGAAATTAATTATTTGATTGGAACATTACACTAGCATTCATTTTTTTTAAAGTTCTATCTGCTTAGAGTAGGTATACTGTTGAAACATTGGAGTGTGAGCATGCGTCAAGAGATGCTGTTTTCCCATGAACCGGTAGTGATTAACATAGTTCAGCAATAGGTAGTAGCTTGTATTTTGAAATAACATTTTCAAACAACGTCCAATGGTTGATTTAGTATCATTTGGCGTTTAGTGACGAAAATCAACACAAAAATAACACTTCAGAAATGATATGGTCACAAGATGTTGCAAGTGCAAAGTATTAAAATTATAATGTTGCTTCTGTTCCGTAGACTATTTTGTTTGCTACTGGTACTAGATGTTTTATTTACCTATGATGATATCCAAACAAAATAAGCACTACAATATGATGCCTTATAATCGGCCAAGTTCAGTTTATTGATTGCTTACCACTGAAAAATAATAATGACTAAAGCACACTGATCATCCAGTGCTTTTATTAGATTTTACAGCAGCAATAACGACCTAATAAATACATATCGTTCAAGCCGAACTTTATGATGGGAAATCGGTTTCAAATAAGTTAGTCAGCTAATAAAACAAGGCACGGTAATTCCTTGGCTAACAGGCTGAATAAGGTTGCATGACCGATGGCAGCTGATGCCTCATCATGTTGCAATATTACCAAAATAAAAATACTGGTTACAACTTCTACTACAATTATTTTTTTTTCAAAATTCCTGCTTATGATAGAGGTTAACCTTTCGTTTCCCCTAGGTAGTTTCAGTTTCACATGATGAAAACAGTTTCACAATCTTAACATAAAGAAAATATGTATAAAATAGGGGAACTGCTCCGTTATTCATCTAACCATCTCCATATATTCATCTAATCGCGAAACAAAGAAATACGGCACCAATTTTGTCGCTTCTATTTGCTGACATACGTTCTCACTGCTGAAAAAATCACAAAAATAAGAAACAAATCAAATACCTTTTCATTGCTTTGTTTTTCGTGGGATGGATATCGGAGCTAAGAGATGTCCAGGAGCAGTAACCCTACTCCTTTTTTCAATGCTGTTTCATTATATATATATAAATAATTCTTCCTTATTTATATCATTTTGAGAACCTACACATTTCAGATGAAAATACACCATTTTGGAGTAAAATGATTTTCATGAAATATACTTAACTTTTATATAAAAAATTCTGAATCAAGTAATAAATGATATGTAAGGCTACTGGAAAACACTTCTTAAATGCCATAGATAATTGCCTAAAATGAGTGAATTTAATTTTTTTGCACATAACCTATACATACATACTAGATCTGTTCAAATTTATAAAAAAAATCTTTTAATCGACCGGTCTACTGGTATTCACAGTGATACTCTCTGCAGAATAGAATGTGTCTACAGCATATGTTCTTGGTCATCCAAGAATGTGCATGTACCATATTTGAATCGGGAAAATTGATCTTTGGTTACGTGTGTACACCGAAAGGCCTTACTGCATGAATTTCTGGGATGACCAAGAACACACACTGTCTACAATATATTTTCTCTGTACCAGAAGGAGCGGGTACCATAGGGAACATCCATAAATTACGTAACGCTTGGAGGGGCGAGGGGGGGATGTCCGAAGTGTGACGACTCATACCAAATTTTCAGATGATTCATACAAAAAGTGTGACATAGGGAGGAGGGGGTTAAAAACGGTCAATTTTTGCGTTAGGTAATTAATGCATCTTCCCATATTTAAAACAGCACTACAGATTTTTGTTCACGAGTGTAGAACTGAAGCTATTTAGTCCAGAAAACTCTGTGACTTACTTACTTATTTATGGGTCCTGAACACCCCCGGTGGTGCAAAGGGCCGACATGAAAGATCACCATCTTGTCTTGCGATTCCATCTATTGCTTTAAGCTGTCGCCAAGTTAGATTTTGGTCGACTTCTTTAAATTCTTTTTATGAGGCTTCTTCTTTGGCGTAGAAACCTCGCAGTTAATAACTGTGTAAGTGCTGAATGAACACTAAGCTGCGAGGCGGCTCTGTCCCAATGTGGGGATGTAATGCCAGTAAGAAGATGTTTCTATAGCGTATAGCAGCACAGATTTCACATTTTGGTGTCTGTTTTTCAGATGTTTTTAAACTCTAGAATTGCATAATTTCATGATCTATTTGCAACATTCTCAAATAAATTTGATAGTCAGAGTAGAGCCGAATCCATTGAGACTGTGTTTACATAAATATCTAGATGCCCACTTATTGATTATTATCAATTTATCCATAGCTTGATTCAGTCTACTTCGTTTTAAATATGTAAATACTGTCTACCTCTTGAATGTCAAAAAGGAACTCATGGGGAACCACCATTATCCTACGATCCATAATCGAGCGCAAAATACTGGATAGAAATTATTGTAGGGTGCTGTTAATATGGTGTATCATATGGCGTAGCTGTTGTAATGTTTTCTAAAACGCATTTGCGCGAAATTCCAAGCGGCGTTCCATGACCTAAAGGAACAAACACGCCTTAGGATACGCCGCAATGTTATCTTCCCATAAGAATCAAATATACTGGCAGCAAAAAGTGCCGTGCGTCGTTTCACCGCTAGCAATTTTGGGCAAATTTATACTTTCATTTAGTGCGTAGTGTCATTACTAAGTGTCATTACTAAGAGAACTAAGCTGTTGAATTTCCTTTGTTGTACGGATAAGGTGGAAATCGTGCAAATAATCTGAATTGCAAAGTTTGTTTGAAGGGATGACGAGCTCGGTGGTCTAGTGGCTATCGCTTCTGTCTTATAAGTAGGAGGTCGTGGGTTCAATTCCTGGTTCGATCTTTCCTACTTTGTATTTCTATCTCAGTTCTTCCTGTGTTTCACGTTCTACCAAAACGATTCCTACTGTTATAAACTTCCACACAATCCCAAAACCTCCCGTGGCACCTATGAGAGGTCGTAGAGTTCTCTGCATCTTTCTTAACTAGGTGTCCAACAAACCATCCTTCCCATTCCTCAGCATTCGCAAGGACGTGGCCAGGACAGATCTCGACTATTGGAGAGTAAATTGCTTCCATCAAAGAGTTAGTGAGTAGTCCCAAATCAATATCTGTGGTAACGGATGAAAGTGATGATACTCTCGTACAATAGTTTTGGCGAAACGAATTTGTGCGAACTGCTAAATGCTAATGCTAATGCAAAGTTTTTTTGAAGGGATTTCAAGAAAATAGCACCGGAATGTGATCTGACTGCGATCAAATCATAGTATACACTTTTCTCTATCTTGCCAGGCGGTAAGCGCCATGGACGAATTAGCGCATAACACTATGTCAATTTTTAACAAACTTGGAATTTGATTACACTTCTCTCTTCAGGAATAAATTTGTCAAATTAGAGTAGAATCATTATTTTTTCTAAATGAATGACAACTGGTAGTTTGGCATTGATTTAAAACAATATTTAGGGGGTAAAATGTATTTTAAAACGCCAAATACGAGCCAAATTTTATGCCCTTCTAAATTATGGCCAAGGTTGCTAGTTGTGTCGTTTACACAATTATTTCCTTTAGAATCAGGGAATCATTTTTTCTTGGATGCGCATGCGTAACAAGCGACAAAGGGGCCTTTCACAAATAACGTAACGCTGAAGCCGAGCCTTACGATCCATACAAAAAAATTAAACTTTTCATACAAAAAGTGTTACGAGGGGGAGGGTGGGGTTCCAAAATAACCAAATTTAGCGTTACGTAATTTTAGAAAGAACCCAAAAGAACGAACGACGCTTTGTTTTTGTCAGAGATAATAACGACAAAGATCCGAAAAATTTTGTAGCAACAAAACAAAATTAACTTTTAATCCCGTTATTTTGCACTATCTGTAAAGCAAATTTTGGTTTTATGCTGTTGTAGTTTCTGCTTTTATAGAAATATTCGAGAATCTGACTTTGTCAGTAACAAACTCTGTTGACGACAAAGGGTAGGGTAAGACGGTATAATGCGCCCCACCTGGCCAAAACGCCCCCCTTTGATTTCTAGAAAACTATAACTAATTAAGGGTCAAAACAGGTTGGTACCTATAAGTATTTGTTAACCCATCATACTATGTGAATGTGGAAGTATTTTTGTATAACACAATAAAAATAATAGCAAAATACAAAAAGTTACAGTTTTGATGTAATTTTTCATGTTTGTTTGCTCAACATTCTGGAGCGACTCTGGCATACTGTCCGCAAAACATGCACTGGAACACTTAATTGGGCAACAAAATTACTTTTCTCAGTGGTTAATATGATATAAAATTGCTTCCATCTTCAAAAATGTAACGATTTTCGAAAACATGTTTCACTGGCCAAAACGCCCCAGTGTAGGCAGGACGATATGCCCTTACCAACTGGACACAAGCGCAGCGAGCCTGCAGCAGTTGCTTCCAAATTGTATGGAAAATATTGAAATGTAATTCACACCTGCTTGAATGGACCTATGTTGGTTTTTTAATGTCAAGCGCATAAGGATTTGTAGCCTTTTTATTATGGGATTGATAAAATACTAATGAAGGGCTATTAAACGTCTTTGGTTGAGGTGGGGCGTATTGCCCAGGCACTTATTAAAATTCATTTTTTCACGACTTTTCAAAAAAGCTTTATTACGTGTTATCTGTAATATTTTTATATGACTACTTACGGGCAATGCATTTACGACTTCTTGGACTACCAAATAACACAAAGTTTGCATAAATTGCGTTGAAAAGTAAAAAGTTATCAAGGAGTTGCCTTAGGGGGGGCATATTATACCGTCTTACCCTATATTATTAGGCGTTGCTCGAATATTGATTCCCTGTTCAGAATATATCATTATTTAGTTGAATTGGAGAAAAAGAATTTGGCAACTGTGCGAGCGCAATAAAAAAGTGTCTCCAGGTGTCTCCATATGGTGTATTGCGAAGTTAGATTTACCTTGACCACAAAGCCCACAATTGATTAATCAATGCTCAACAAATACTGTCCTCAATAAACATTTCCGTATAACATATCGGCGAAACCTCTCGTCATGTGAATATTATATCGACACTTTATTCCTTCTCCCTAGTAATGGTAAATATGGGCGTGGTTGGAGGTGATAAACTTCATGATTCTGTCTTCAATTGAAATCTGATTGAATTACTGAACCTACTTAGCAATTAAAAAAAGACTATTGCAATACTTAAGCTTTTTTCAGCTTTCTCGTTTATCAAAAGGCTATACTGTCACTCTAGAACTCAATTATTGATAGCAAAGTCGTAGGAACATAATTCATATACTAATAGACTCAGTTTGAAAAACCATCTAGCATGGGACAACGGACAGGACATTTACACTACATCCAGTGGACCAGTGGAGAGCTTTCCACTTTACGAAAATTTTCTCCTTACCGGGGCGGGAATCGAATCCACACTCCACAGCACATGCGTCTAGACGATTACCGTCGCTAACCGCACGGCCACGAAGCCAACAAGTAAAACGAATAGTTTTTCTTTGCCCGACGTTTCAATGGGCTATGCCATCTTTTTCAAGGGTTCTACAATAAATATTACAACATAAAATAACCAGAAAATACATAACAAAAAATGCACAAATCTTACAGAAAGGAACGTTTTTTTGTCTGGTGGTTTGTTTTTAACATTCAGAATCGTCAGAATAATACAGTATTTCATCAATACTATAGTGATTTACAATTATACAATTAGTTAGACAATGACAAATATACACATTTCAACACAAAATTAATATTTACTATTTAAAAAGCGTCTTTAAAAAGCGGGTGGTGGGTCACTACTGTAGTCTTTTTGCACTACAATATTTCTGTTCAACCGTCATTTTGTAATTCCAATTAATGTATCAAAGTGGGAGAAAATTATTGCATACAAGTTATGATAGTCAAAATTTGTGTGTCGTTGTTCTCATCTTTAGTGTGTGTAAAATGCCTGCATATGCTGCACTCAAACTGTCACAGTCGCTTCGTTTGTTTACCGTCTTGTCTGTGTTGATGATGTGGAAAACTTAGAAAACGGGGAGAGCCAATGATCTCCGATGGTTATCGAGAATTTAGGGACTTTCCAAATCGAAGCGATAGTTATTGTTGACCGCCGAGGTTTTCGAGCGCAAAGTGTTGCGTACAATACTTGGAGGGAAAGTAAAAAAAGGGATGTGGCCCATGAATCACGGGCCTATCAAATGTACAAACAAGAAACTATTGCGAATCGTATAAAATTCGGCAGACTTCAGTGGGCAAATCACTTAGTTGGAATGTCGGAAGAAAGAATAGTGCAATATAGTGATGAACTTTGTTAACAACTCAAAAATCACTATAATAAAGAATAAAAAAAAATAGTGCAATATTTAACAGAGAACCGGATAGAGCCAAATACGCTGCCTGCACGCGGTGCAAACGGACCTAGGGACCCTAAACTGGAGGAACATCGCTCAAGACCGACGATTATGGAACTCTATAATACGCCAGGGATAGGTGTATCCTATCGACACAATTCCAGGTAGCTATGCTCTACTATCATAAAATTATTTGTCATTTTAGGAGCTCTTCCAAATTTTGAGCTAATCTGCTAATTTGGAATTAGTCACTTTCTCGAAAGATCTATCCGTGCGGTCGTTCATTACCTATTTAATATAGATCAACACATTGCCTTCATAGAAGTCTTCCTAAATTAATAGGCAATCAACATTATGAAGCGAGCAGACTTTCGTAAATATATGCTCATTTTTGATTTTTAAAATAATTTTAAGTTTAAATTCAATTTGCTGCGAACACATTCATGTTATTTATAAGCGCAATGGGCAATGTGGCTGAACATATTTTCACTGAAGTTCCTTTTCATGCACTTAACTATTATCACTGCCTGGCAGTTTTTAAAACAAATTTGTATTAGAACCTTGCAAAATTTATAAAATTTCACATCTATCAAGTAAAGGGAAGTACATGTTATGACTTGATACCCCTGGTTTACAACCCTGCTATTTTTCCTTTGCATGCACTTGTGCATTTGTATAACTAGCAAACGTGGTAGATATCATTGGCTACAGTGTTCTGTACCAAACTCATCATTAGAAGATTATCTTTCCACAGCATGATGTGACAGAATGTAGATTTTCCGAGCATTGCATATACAGAGGAACAGACCACTGTACACACATAGCTTGAGCAAGGCAAAAAGCGGAAGCAAACATGGAATAAAGCATGCAAACATACATATATTCGCAATTTAGTTAGGGCTCCATTGCATGTTGCTAGCCAATGCACACCACATGCACAAGAAAACCAATGACATTTCTGGCTATTTAGCGAGTAAACTGCACCCGAGAGTATGATAAGATAAAACTAACAGTTGCATTGTCATCATCGTCGTCGTCGGCTGGTTGGTTCTGCGGAGGATAATTAACGTTTTGCAACAGTTTACATAGGAAGGTTTCTTATACGGACGAACGCCCGGAGCCATCCGAATGGTAGTGTCCCATGAAACAAAAAATATTCATCACGTGTTGCATAGGATTTACATTCCCCATTGTCGGTGCGACGAATGCTCTTAAAGTTTAATTTAAAATTAGAAATTGATTGTTTGTAAATCAAAATATAGTAGACATTGTATGCAATATCTGTTTGCACAACTAATCAAATACAACCTGATTTTTCTTCGATTTTATGTGTGGTCAGCACAATATTTCACTTGGTGCGATGGGCATAATCTCATTACAACTTTACTGGCCTTGCAACCAAATGTTGTACCATTTCTGATTTATGATTTGATAATTTATTTAAAAATATAGTAATTACAAAAAAATTTGCGGGTAAGTTCCTGAATCCGTAGCAACCAAAATCGTCAAAATCGGCCATAAACTGTCAATGTTATGATCATTTAGAGTCCGTGGGTACCCGGGTATCCTGTCGGTAACGTAAGAGTGTTTTTTTTTTGTCGGTAACAAAAGGGTTAATAACGAGACAGGTAAAATGACATCTAGGTGGCTAAATCAGGTTTTTTGTTATTTTTAAACGATTGTTCCTAGAATGCAACTCACCTGGGAACGTCGCTGCTTGAAGGCCATCGCAACCACGTCCATATCGGAGGTTGACTGGGAAAAATGCAATTATCTCATAAATAAGGTATGACATGAATCTGCTTTATTTCCTTCCTTTCAGATCGCAATCGTCCACTGCAGAAGATGCGATGATGGGTTTTAAAATTGGTTGGATGTTTGCTGGCTTCTTGGTGGCGCAGCTGGTGCCCCGATTGAGATCATGTGCAGACAGAGCCGCAAGCACGTCTGTCAAAAGGTGATAGCATTTTTTTTGTTTCTACATGAGAATCATGCCATATGCAATAATAATTTAATAATACAAGTTTAATTTTATTGTATGAACTAAAATAGTGGTATATAATCCTTTTGGCCCCAACATACTTTTCTTGATTTTCCATATTTGAAATTCAATCATTTTCATTTATATTTATTGGCTTCATCTATGAAGTGAATGAAGCCCACTTCTTGAATCAAACAGAATATCTATAAAATGACGTACTATATCAAAGTGGATATTAAAGATAAGAGAATCTGAGAAAATTTTAACATTAGTTATTTCAAGTCAAAATAGGAGAACTACTCCTGGAATTCATCAATTTCATTGTAATTCAATTCAATAGTTTTCATTCTTTTCTTTTGGTTATTTTTCTTGCTTTATTTTCTCTCCATGTTTTCGATAAATAATAAATTCTTTATTAAGTTTCAAGGGCAATTGACTGGATTTTTTTACAATTAAATTTAACTGATTGGTATCCTGTCTCCTGTCCCTGAACTCTTAAGTCACGAAATAATCCACAACCATTTTCAACCAACGAATGTGTTGAATTTGTTTCTGAATGTACATATTTCAGTACCCCTCGTTCGCCATCAGAAATCAAAAATCATATAGTCTTTCAAGGGGCAGCAGGGACTATGTCCAAGGGCTTGAGGATCCCTCCCTAGGCCATCTGCGAGTTGTGGCGCCTGTCTAGGATGTGGTGGGGTTTGACAGTGGGCCCTGTTAAACCTCTATAAAAAGCTGCATGTATCCGCAAGTAGGCTCCGCCAAAGCGACCGTGTGCCGCTCAAAGCGCACAAGCCAAAGTCCTGGTGTTAGGTGGGACGCTAAACAGCCCTGACACGACGGCCTTCCGACGAGACAGAAGGTTTACGGTTTATTTAAAAACAACTATTACAGCGGTTCTCAACCTTTTTCTTGGGAGGTACCCCTTTGATCTTTTGCGTTCATTGAGGTACCCCCTAACTTTTCCTCCTAATGAAAATAAGCGTAACTAAACGGTCTTGAAAACTAACCGGATATGTGACTCTCTATTATTTACATAGTTTTTCCAAAGTTTTTTTTAAAACGTGAAACTTTCAAATTCAAATTATGTTTATACATCAAGACTTTGAAGATCCGAGCATCTTGAAATGCGGCTTCCGAGCCTCTTGAAAGGAGGCTTCCGAGCCTCTTGAAAGGAGGCTTCCGAGCCTCTTGAAAGGAGGCTTCCGAGCCTCTTGAAAGGAGGCTTCCGAGCCTCTTGAAAGGAGGCTTCCGAGCCTCTTGAAAGGAGGCTTCCGAGCCTCTTGAAAGGAGGCTTCCAAGCCTCTTGAAAGGAGGCTTCCGAGCCTCTTGAAAGGGAGGCTTGAGGCCTCTTGAAAGGAGGCTTCCAGCCTCTTGAAAGGAGGCTTTGAGCCTCTTGAAAGGAGGCTTCCAGGCCTCTTGAAAGGAGGCTTCTGAGCCTCTTGAAAGGAGGCTTCTGAGCCTCTTGAAAGGAGGCTTCCGAGCCTCTTGAAAGGAGGCTTGAGCCTCTTGAAAGGAGGCTTCCAGGCCTCTTGAAAGGAGGCTTCCTGAGCCTCTTGAAAGGAGGCTCCGAGTCTTGAAAGAGGCTTCTGAGCCTCTTGAAAGGAGGCTTCTGAGCCTCTTGAAAGGAGGCTTCCGAGCGTCTTGAAAGGAGGCTTCTGAGCCTCTTGAAAGGAGGCTTCCGAGCCTCTTGAAAGGAGGCTTCCAGCCTCTTGAAAGGAGGCTTCTGAGCCTCTTGAAAGGAGGCTCCCTGAGTTCTTGAAAGAGGCTTCCGAGCCTCTGAAAGGAGGCTCTGAGGCCTCTTGAAAGGAGGCTTCCGAGCCTCTTGAAAGGAGGCTTCCGAGCCTCTTGAAAGGAGGCTTCCGAGCCTCTTGAAAGGAGGCTTCCGAGCCTCTTGAAAGAAGGCTTCCGAGCCTCTTGAAAGGAGGCCTCTGAGACATTTGGATGGGACTTTCGAGCTTCTTGAAAGAAGACTTCCGTCCATTTTGAAAGAGACTTCCGAACCTTTTAAAAGGAGATCAAGCCTCTTAAAAGAAGGGTTCCGAGCCTTTCTAAAGGGGTGTTCAAGCCTCTTGAAAGAAGGCTTCTGAAACACTTGAAATGAGGCTTCCGTGTCTTTTGAAAGGAGTTTACCGAGGCTCTTAAAGGAGGCTTCCGAGCCTCTTAAAAAGCCGTTTAAAAGGAGGTATTCGAGCCGCTTTAAGGAAGCCTCTCAAATGGGGATGGATTTTAGTTCAGAAGCATATTCTTGACATATACATATTTTTCTAACACATACTTATTTTTTGTTTCAAACAGATTTTCAAAATTTGTTCCTTTTTCGTTGATACCTCTTTGTGATACAGCCCTTCATGTAGTGTGATGGTTGTGGTAGGCAAGATTAACTAGGATTTAATTTGCTGATTGCATTTGCGAGTATTTGATGTACAATGCAAAGTTTTTGTATGAAAAATTAAACAATTATCAAAACTTTATCAATCAAGGAATTTTATTACATCCGCCATTGCCCATTTTTTCCGAGGTACCCCCTGAGGCCATCGAAGGTACCCCCAGGGGTACATGTACCCCAGGTTGAGAACCGCTGAACTATTACAAACGACATAGAAGATAATACGACTCGAAACAATCGGCAACGACCTAGGCGACGAATAAAGGATCACGATTGGAACATGGAACTGCAAGTCGCTAGGCTTCGCAGGTTGCGACAGGATAATCTACGACGAATTACATCCCCGCAACTTCGACGTCGTAGCGCTGCAGGAAATCTGCTGGACAGGACAGAAAGTGTGGAAAAGCGGGCATCGAGCGGCTACCTTCTACCAAAGCTGTGGCACCACCAACGAGCTGGGAACCGGCTTCATAGTGCTGGGAAAGATGCGCCAACGCGTGATTGGGTGGCAGCCAATCAACGCAAGGATGTGCAAGCTAAGGATAAAAGGCCGTTTCTTCAACTATAGCATCATCAACGTGCACTGCCCACACGAAGGGAGATCCGACGACGAGATAGAAGCGTTCTATGCGCAGCTGGAGCAGACATACGATGGATGCCCACTGCGGGACGTCAAAATCGTCATCGGTGACATGAACGCTCAGGTAGGAAGGGAGGAAATGTATAGACCGGTCATTGCACCGGATAGTCTGCATACCGTATCGAACGACAACGGCCAACGATGCATAAACTTTGCAGCCTCCCGCGGAATGGTAGTCCGAAGCACTTTCTTCCCCCGCAAGAATATCCACAAGGCCACATGAAAATCACCTAATCAAGTAAAGAAAAACCAAATCGACCACGTTCTAATCGACGGTAAATTCTTCTCCGACATCACGAACGTACGCACTTACCGCAGTGCGAATATTGAATCCGACCACTACCTCGTTGCAGTATGTCTGCGCTCAAAACTCTCGACGGTGATCAACACGCGTCGGAGTCGTCCGCCGCGGCTAAACATTGGGCGGCTACAAGACGGTAGACTAGCCCAAGACTACGCGCAGCAGCTGGAAGTGGCACTCCCAACGGAAGAGCAGCTAGGCGCAGCATCTCTTGAAGATGGCTTGAAGATTCGATCCGCCATTGGAAGCACCGCAACCGCTGCACTAGGCACGGTGGCTCCGGATCAGAGAAACGACTGGTATGACGGCGAATGTGAGCAGTTAGTTGAGGAGAAGAATGCAGCATGGGCGAGATTGCTGCAACACCGCACGAGGGCGAACGAGGCACGATACAAACGGGCGCGGAACAGACAGAACTTGATTTTCCGGAGGAAAAAGCGCCAGCAGGAAGATCGAGACCGTGAGGAGACGGAGGAACTGTACCGCGCTAATAACGCACGAAAGTTCTATGAGAAGTTAAACCGTTCACGAAAGGGCCACGTGCCACAGCCCGATATATCAGGACATAAACAGGAACCTTCTTACAAACGAGCGTGATGTGATCCAAAGGTGGCGGCAGCACTACGAAGAGCACCTGAATGGCGATGTGGCAGACAACGGTGGCGGTATGGAAATGAACCTAGGAGAACGCGCGCATGACGTGCGACTTCTGGTTCCGAATCTCCAGGAAATCCAGGAGGAGATCGGCCGGCTGAAAAACAACAAAGCCCCTGGAGTTGACCAACTACCAGGAGAGCTGTTCAAACACGGTGGTGAAGCACTGGCTAGAGCGCTGCACTGGGTGATTACCAAGGTTTGGGAGAATGAGGTTCTGCCGCAGGAGTGGATGGAACGTGTCGTGTGTCCCATCTACAAAAAGGGCGATACAACGTGCCCACACATCATCTATTTATCGACTTCAAAGCCGCATATGATACAATCGATCGGGACCAGCTATGGCAGCTAATGCACGAAAACGGATTTCCGGATAAACTGATACGGTTGATCAAGGCGACGATGGATCGGGTGATGTGCGTAGTTCGAGTTTCAGGGGCATTCTCGAGTCCCTTCGAAACGCGTAGAGGGTTACGGCAAGGTGATGGCCTTTCGTGTCTGCTATTTAACATCGCTTTGGAGGGAGTAATACGAAGGGCAGGGATTGACACGAGTGGTACGATTTTCACGAAGTCCGTCCAGTTATTTGGTTTCGCTGACGACATTGATATCATGTCACGTAAATTTGAGAGGATGGAGGAAGCCTACATCAGACTGAAAATCGAAGCTAAACGGATTGGACTAGTCATCAACACGTCGAAGACGAAGTACATGATAGGAAGAGGCTCAAGAGAGGTCAATGTAAGCCACCCACCACGAGTTCCTATCGGTGGTGACGAAATCGAGGTGGTTGAAGAATTCGTGTACTTGGGCTCACTGGTGACCGCCGATAACGACACCAGCAGAGAAATTCGGAGGCGCATAGTGGCTGGAAATCGTACGTACTTTGGACTCCGCAAGACGCTCCGATCGAAAAAAAAAAATAATAAAAGTAATAAAATAAATAATAGTCTTTCAGTACGAGAAACTCAAAAAACGTATTGCTCAAAAAGTTGTATTCTTTGTTGAAAATTGTCTATCGTTTTTAGTTTCATATAACCTTGTATGACATTTTCACGATTAAATAAAATGTAATCAAAATATAAATTAATCCAATTCCATGATATCTTCACTCAAAATTTTATCAAACCCACTCTAAATTTCACCTGCTCTATGATCATGTCCACTAAATTAAGGCTTGTTCGCGACAAAATCTGGACACATAGCTTTAAGAATCAAAATAAACTGATGTTGGTTTAATTCGGTACGTTTTTCACTTCAAATGGCTTCATTCCTTATCGATGCTTCGATGTATTGTGAAACTTGGTGACATTTGAATTTTCTAAGAAATAATACGTGCCGAATGATCTGGCATCCTCAGTAAAATTTGTTTCGAGCTCGTATCCTTCTGATGGCTCATAAAATCCGTTTTTGTTCCACTCTCTGACGTTTTAGATATTGTCGAACAAGCATCGACAAATTTTAAAACGCTTTGAGCAGTGTTCACATGAAAACAAAATGTTTTTAGTCATTTTCAGGATCGAGAGACCCGAATTTCAATTGCGACTGCACACAATTCTTTCCGAACCTGCAATTCCTTCGACGCCATTATTCACTACGTACTTGTACCACTAATAAGAAATATATTTTCAGAAAGTACAGACATAGATTCATCAATCTACGAAATATTTCACTCGTTGATGAACTATTTCAAAAGTTATACGTGTTTAAAGGTGTCCAGATTTTGTCGCGTACAAGCCTTAAGTTTGTCGTTGAACTTTTGGACTCTGAGTACCGCCATCGGGGGTGACAATGGGTCTGGGGGTGAGAATGGGTCATCGCTTTCACCGGCAGTCTGGAGGTCGTAGAGCAAAATCGTTCAAAAAGGTCTTTTATATTTTAGTCTTCATGCCCTCAGATGCATTCAATCCAATCTACAAGTATTCTTAGTGGTTGAAACAGTGACCCATTCTCACCCCCATTTGACCCATTGTCACCCCCGACGACGGTACCTTATTTTCTTTCCAAGAAAATGGACTGTTTTATGGTCCACCTTTAATTAATCGTAGTAAATATAATTCATTTTATATAAATGTTATTCATTAGTTATGTGAAGTAATCTATGAAAACTAATCTACCTTAGTAATTGATGTATCATCAAATAATGTAAATTGTAATGAATAATAGAATGAATAAAAGAAAAACTGAACTGAAGGAGAAATAAAATTCAATAATATCTAAATGATTTATAACTAGATTAAATATGACGAAACCAGAAAAATATGGAGTAAATAAAAAAAAGAAACTAAAATCAAAACAAAAAACTTCTCTGTACCTCTTCCGTATCCTATTTCTTGTTAATTTCAAAAATACTGGAGATGAAAAAAAATGACAAGCAAAAAATTAAACACGTCTTTACTTGGACACAGCACACTACGTTTTTCCTTATGAAATACGTTTATTTTCATTTACAGCGAAAATAAAATAAGGGGTACCTCAATGAAAGCATATGGTGGAAGGGATACCTTTGAAGAAAAACGTTCAAAACCGCTGTTCTATCGTATTCGGAATAAGTGAATTTAGTCCCATTGTTTTCTATTAAAAATCAGCGTGATAGGACTTTGCGTTAGAATGTGATGTCCAAAATATTATTTTTGAATAATAATAAACACATATGAAAAAAAAATCCAGTTTATCAGTCTTTTTCACTTGCTTATCCAAGGACCCCGTCTTATACTTTCGTACATACACCCTTTAATACATTCGTTCATTTGTTCCAGTGAACTCTGTAAAGCAATCTTAGAACCCTACAATTCTCATCCGAAAACATCTTAGACCGGGAGTGAGAATCGAACTCGCCATCGCCGGTTTGGCAATCGTACGCCTTTATTCATAAGATCCAGCATCTTTAGTTAAATAGTTTAAACATGTGGGCCACACAATTTTACCAGAAATATTTAATAGCTAATATGTATATCACAGTTTAATCTGACAAAGGTCTGAAACCTTCGTTTAATAATGCAAGATGTTCAGATCGCTCATTCACTTTAACACTACACTCTGTCATATGGAATACATTGAATTTTAAGCTGGCTGCAAACTAACTTCAGACTGAAAAAGCACATTGTGACGCTTTCGAAACAAGTTTGCAATGAAGATAAAAAACACCAAGTTGCAATAGCCTGTTCTGTTCGTGGACTACAAAAACCACTATCCCTAAATGGACACAGTCGACCAGTGACAGGCACCAAGCTTTACCAGCTCTTTCAACTGTAGCCATATGTACCGTCGTATGAACGCGACGCGACGATCGACCATCGAAGTGCCGGTATTGAACAAATATTTACTTGATCGACCACTCGATGGCGGCCTCATTCATTTCTTTGTTAAGTCAATACATTAACGGGTTCTGGGACGATTGTTACTTTTTGCTGTTCGGGAAATGTTATACGAACAAACCTCTTTTTTTCTGGACCGGATCTACCAACGCAACGGAATGAGCTAATGCCTCTGCGTATATTAATATGACAGGGCGCGAATGGATGCGTGGGTTATCCAGTCACGATGGCAGCACTCGCTTAATATTACGACCTTCAGCTTCTCTTACCTTTTGCACTGCAGACCAAGGCGCTACAAAGTCCGACCAATATGGTCAGGCTGACGTGAACGAGCTTCATATCTCGCCGAATGCGGTTCTCCTTCAGTAGCCGGCTGTTTTCTGTTTCCTCACTATACTATTCACGTCTGCCTTTTCGGACGAGATTTGCTCTCCTGTTGCAGCCACTTTTCGCCAGATGCTGCTTTTGAGAGCTCGTGTTTGGCGCTGGATAGTATGAATAACGAAAACTGTAAACAACCACCAATTGATGTAATTTACTCGCGTTTTAGTTTATGTAACTGGCAATAAGGGAAGCTTTTCCGGTGATCTAATTTGAGTACTTCGTTTCACTAAAACACTAAAAGCTCTTGCACGGATCCACCAATCAAAACACGGTATTTAAAATATATATAAAATATGAAGTTGAATATATTTCATGTAGAGGAAATCAGATTTATTATAGTTTTCATGTCTATAGGAGTTTTTATTTGTATTTTTTCAGACATATTTTCATTAAATAATTTGACATACACTGACCCCACATATATGGGTCACTTTGTAACAATTATTAGTCACTCCATTTTGCACGTTGATCAAATGGGAATGACCCATATTAGTGTGTGACCCATGTTTGTGGGGGCAGTGTACAATACAGGAAAGGAACATGACAACAAATAATGCCAAAGGATCACATCAAGCGTGATCAAGTTTGCATATCATTTTCAGGTTTTCTTAACACATTTTGTTAATTTTTCCGGTGTTTCTTCTTCTTTGGCATTACATCCCCCCTGGGACATTGCCGCCACGCAGCTTAGTGTTCATTATGCACTGCCACAATTATTCTGCGAGGTTTCTAAGCCAAGTTACGATTTCTGCATTAGTGTATCATGAGGCTAACACGATGATACCTTTATACCCAGGGAAGTGGAGACAATTTCTAAGCCGAAAGATGCCTAGACGGGCACTTAGAATCGAACCCAGTTACCCTCAGCATGGTCTTGATTTGTAGCCGCGCATCTTACCGCACGGCTAAGGAAGGGTTAGATTTATTTGACCTTCCAAAAGGGTTTCTATGTTTTTACCGAACTGGAGACTATTCTGAAATAGATACCGACATTAAATAATAAACAACGTGTTACTTGATTTTGTTTTATCCAACAGGCATATTGAAGTTGTGCACTTCGTGGTCGTGTGGTTAATGTCAACCGGAAGTCAGTCAATCTGTTTACATGGGCATTTAATCGCATTAGTCTGATTCCTTCCTTAGTTGTAAGACTTTCGTAAGGAAAGCTTTAGACAGAGCCAAAGCACATTGGATGTCAGTCTAGTGTGGTGTTTCCATAGATAGGAGAACATAATTTTCACAGAAATCATTAAAACGTGTATGTGAAAATACCAATTGTTGGCTATCTAAACATCTCGTTAAATAATAAATATTTAATCCAAAACACAGACAACGTTAACTGCTATTCAATTTTTCAACTTTTCACAACAAATTGATCAACTATTAGTAGGGTCGGTGTACCAATTGTCGCCATACATAAGAACAACTACTTTTAAAAAAATAAGTAAAAGGTATGTGGGTGGACTTTATATATCAAGCGAAAGATTTTACTTCCTGCTCCTTAGAACAGCTGTGAAAGCCACAATAAATTTTTTTATTATCCTCAAAATTGATTACTCCATAATAGGAACACATGCACCAGTTGTGGCACTATTCTTAATTTTGGTTCCTTATTTGGCAAATCCCATTGTTTTCTTATGGGACTGGCCAAATTGGGACCACTATTGCCACAACTGGTGCAAAGGACGTTAAAAATTAAGCAAAATCAATTTTTACAATTATGCTTTGCTTGTTTTGGAGGAAATCAAAGGTGTTATCGTGTCATATGAATATGCTTTATCGATATGAACTTGGTTCGCGGTGATTTGATTGGTCATTTGGCATATAAAGCACTTGTGCGACAACTGGTGCTATAGCCACAACTGGTACACCTAGCCTATGTACAAACACAAACAGCAGAGCCTAAGACTAATCGGTTAGTGAAGAAATCTTGTAAATCGGTCCACCCGTTCGTTAGTTATATTGCCTCAAAGGAAATGTAAACACATTTTTATATAGATAGATTTTCCTTACATTGAAGCTAATGCTTCATATATCAGCTGTTCTTGGTTAAAGATAATCAAGAGGTGATATTTATAAAAAGTATGTCAAGTTTACTATTCATGTGTGTTTTATTTAGCAATGCAAAAATGATTCCACGCGTGCACATTTGTTTTGGCTATTAATTATTCAAATATTTCTAATTTTACGCTTAAACATATTCAAATGGAAGCATATTCTTCAAAATGTATTTTTGAATCTAAATTATGTGTAAAAGTGGTTTATTTTATTTGGATTATTCAATCATTGTTAGGACTGCTAACAATGTTTGCATCAACCCATGTTCGCATATTTGTAACAATCGAAAAAGTAGGAATGGAAGAAATTGAACGATAAAGTTTGTGATATGAATAAGTATGCAAATGATTTTCTAAACAACCCTAAAAACTACATAAACATTGTATCCAGTTGATTGTTTGCATTACTTGGTATTTCAGTGAAAATTATTACGTAATTTTTTGTTCAATGCACATGGCGTACCGGAAATAGAACTTTCCCAAGAGATTTTCACTGTTACGGTTGTGTCAAACAACTCGATAGTTTTTTCAGTTTTTTGGAACGAACTGGCTGAATTTACCTGGAGTATCAAAATTCACCATAAGTTATTTTAGGATTAAATGTAAACTAGAAAGTTAGCATTATGTCAAGCTGGCACTTTATGACACAAAAAGTTCATTCCGAACTGATTCTGAATTTAAAAGGTCACAAAAAGTTCGGATGGAGCTTGATTCTGAACTTAAAAATTTATAAAAAAAAAAGTTCATGTGAACCTGATGGGCGGCTTAGAACAGTTTGTCGTTTTACTTTGATTAATGTTTGTAACAAAGTGCCTATGCACAAGTTCGTACAAAGTATTATTCAGAACTTTTTTTGTTCTTGTAAAATGAAAAAAATACATCAAAAATTATTTTGTGAACTTTTGTGCTGACAACAAATTCTGTTTGTGCTATCGTGAAACTTGATATAACAAGTTCCAAAGTAGCGTGCTGTGAACTTTAAAGTTCGAAATAATTTTGGTTTTCCAAGCTTATTAGAAATTCGGTTAACACTTCTACCGAACTTCTTGTTAGAAGTTCGGAACAATAATTTTAGTAGCATGACGTGAACTTTAAAGTTTATATGAAGAGGAATAAACAACTTTTCATGAACTTTCAAGTTCATTAAAAGTATTAATTGAGAGTTAAGTTCGGTTTATGAATAATGGAGCTATATTCGAACCAAATGAGAACTTCTTAGTTCAATCCTTAAGTGTAATCTGAACTTTTGGTTGCTTGGGCTTCCCATCACAAAAATTCAAAATTAGAATCAAAAGACAAAACGTCAGATATTGATTCTTTATAGTCTTCATCAATAGTTCAATTGATGTAAAACTTCGACAAAAGCAGCAAGTAGATTCTGTTTTTAATGTTTAATGGCTCATGTATAATTACAATTGACTACAATGAAAAAACTGTCAAAAAGCACGCACACGTTTCCATTTTGCTAATTTTCAAATGTTCATTGGATTTTTCACTGACAATTTAATTAAGTAATAGTTAATTAAGTATAGTGAAGATCAAAAAAATATATCAAAAAAATATTTCTCTATTGGATGTGTCACTGAAATATGACAAAACAAAAGATTAGGGATTTATTATTTAAGCACATATGTTTGCGTGTATTTAAAAAAAAATATTATTAGTTTAGACCTTTACAAATATTAAATAAACATTATGTTCACTCTTGTAGACCCGAAAGGTGTAAGGGGTAGTGAACATAATAAAAGAAATATAAAAAAATAAATAAAATCCAAACCTTCCTCAGATTTGTTAGAGAATGTTGCGAATATTCACAAAATTTTCCTGAATGTTTATTGTTTAATTTTCCTCAAATTACTATTATTGAGCGAAAAATTTCGAGGAGAGGTGCTCATTCAGTTTGATCTTATTTAGAATATTTCACAGAAGAGTACTTAGTACTTGGTAATGCTATTCAAAAAATCACAAATTAATTTGAGTTAAAACACAATTCTCTCTTATAAAGTTATTCAATTTTAATATATTTTTACTGTCTCCTCAACAAACAATTTAGGCTGAACAAGCTACTTCAGCTTCTAATGTTTGTTGGGATCTTCTTAAAATAACTATTTTACTTTCTAAAATAGATCTAAGCACGTTTGGACAATGAACATTTTTAATTACACTATTTCATTATTTTAACATTCTGAATTTTAAAATTTTTGTTTTTACAGATTTTTATCTATTGTGATAATTTTTTGAATCTATTCATCATCGCCGATTTTTCATCATATTAAAAGTTTGAACGTTCCTTAATGTTGAAATATTGACTAGGGTGGCTCAAAAAACACTTTTTCAATTTTTTTGATGGGCCGCCGGTTAATTATATAAACCTCAATGCATTTTTAAGAGTGGTTGAAAATTTAATTTCAAATTTCTTCACATATAAAAATCCTAGAAAATTTGTTTTTTGTCCATAGTATTTTACACAGTGAAATATTTTTAGAATTAAGCTATCATTACACTGTTTGTCATTATGACAAATATTTGTCAAGTCAGCCTGACATCCATTTCGATTTATAATCGGTTTGATAGATGTCCGGATAAACTTGACAAGTATTTGTTATTATGACAAACAGTGAACTGCGAGCTTTAACGAATGATACAGTCCAACATATTTCTCAAACATGTTACCCCGAAAATATAAAACAGTTACATTCGAATACTTTGAAAATGTCAATATTAGGGTGGCTCACATTAGTATGGAAAAAACTTATTTCAATTTTTTTGATGGGCCGCCCTCTTATTCGGTTCTATTTGATGCCCTGATGCTCTGGACAAAATTTCAGCCAAATCGGTCAACGTTTGGGCGGTGCTAAACTCGTTGGAAGTTCATATGGAAAAATGTATGCAGAAACATCCAAGAACAGTGATTTGCAGTTGGACGACACAATTAACGATCAAGAACCATGATACTCATTCAGTTCTTGTAGAATTAAATACAGAATGTTATGCTGAAAACCACGAGAATATTAGAGTTTATTAGGCAAAGATATTTACTGAAGTGTTGTGTGGGTGAATTTATTTCTTTTCAAAGATAGAAGAAACGAAATTTGCTCAAACCCCACTTCAGAGAAGTGCTAATAACTTAGCCGGACAAACTCTAATCTTCTCGCGGTTTTGTGCATTACATTCTGTATATAATTCTTCAAGATCTGAATGAGTATCGTAGTTTTTCTTCGTAAGTTGTTTAGTCCAGCTGCAATTTGCTGTTTTTGGATGTTTCTGCATACATTTTTGCATATAAACTTCAACGAGTTTAGCACCAAACGTTGACCGATTTGGCTGAAATGTCCAGAGCATCAGGCATCAAATAGAAGAATAAGAGGGCGGCCCATCAAAATTGAAGTTTTTCCATACTAATGTGAGCCACTTAATTGACATTTTCAAAGTATTGAATGTAACTGTTTATTTTCGGGGTAACATGTTTGAAATATTGTATCACGATTCAGTTCACTGTTTGTCATAATAACAAATATGTGTCAAGTTTATCCAGACATCTATCAAACCGATTATAAATCGAAATGGATGTCAGGCTAACTTGACAAATATTTGTCATTATGACAAACAGTGTAATGATAGCTTAATCCTAAAAATATTTCACTGTGTCAAGTACTATGGACAAACAACAAATTTTCTAGGATTTTCATATGTGTAGAATTTTGAAATTAAATTTCCAACCACTCTTAAAAATGCATTGAGGTTTATATAATTAACCAAAGACAAACGTTTAGTAAATTCCATATAATAACAATAAATAATAATAGAAGTACCCTGTCCAAAAGTTAAGGTCAAATACATTTATATTTCGATATTCGATTCTGCTGGCCTCATAAATATTGCGTACTTGTCATTCAAAATTTACATCAAAACCCGAGGACAAGAATGCATCGTATTCGAGCACGCGTGATCTAGTAAAACACTAACTATATTATGGAAAACACCTAGGCTAGATGTACCAGTCGTGGTTATGGAACCAGTTGTCTCACTAGTGCATTATACACTAAGTGGCATAGCATATGACCACAAAATATATTCTGATCAGAGAACCTTCTTCACACGACATGACAACACCTTATGGAACGTACACACGGTCAAGCAGTTCGACCAACATTGACTCCACCTCCCGTTTATTCAAACATTCATCAATTTTTATCAACACCGACACGAACAATCAATTTATTCGACCAACAATATCACACACGAACGACCGAAGCACCAACTCGAGCACCAACCATCAAAAAATATATGGGGGTTTGTGCAACTTCACTACAAATGCTCAAACATGTTCGGCGAACCTTGACTCCACCCCCGACAACTCAAACCAAAATCAAACCGTTTTAATTTTTTCCAACCGAGCCGCCAACTGTCAAATGGTTGTTCGAACAACTTAACACACGTTCCAACAAAGCAGCAACCGAAGCGTTTTCTTGGGGGTGGAGTCAATGTTCGTCGAACTGCTTGACTGGTGTGTACGTAGCATTAAATCTCCTCCAAAACAAACAAAACCTAATTGTAAATATTGATTTTGCCTGATTTTTGGTGTTCTTTGCATTAGTTGTCGGGTATACCCTGTTAGGCATAATGGTACATGCGTTCCTATTATGGATTAAGTAAGTTTGGGCACTAAAACGAATTTGATTGCGGTTTTTACATTTGTTCTAGGGAGCAGGAAAGGAAACCTTCCGTTTGACATATCAACACCATCCACACGCCTTTTATTTATTTACTAGAAGACCCGACGAACTTCCCAGTCAACACAAAAGCGTATATGATGCAACATAATATGATAAAGAGCAGGCGATATACGTACATATTGTATGGGGAAGTACCTATATGGCCTCCACTTTAGCATCTTATGTGGCATCAAACACGATTTTGTGTTGACTGGGTCGATTTTCTCTGATTACTGAAATTCTTTGATTAGTTCTCGAGTTATGCATAAATTTATGCCTTATTTTTATGGAAACCCCCCTTTTCAGAAGAGTGAAGGGGTTTCGAACCACCACAGAAATATATTTTCCCTTTCAAAACCTCCACCTGCCGAATTTGGTTCCATTTGCTTGATTAATTCTCGAGTTATGAAGAAATTATTGCAGAATTTGTATGGGAGCCTCTGTTTCCAAAGGGGGGCTTGTCTCTAATTATCTTAAAAACCTTCTCCAGCCCCAAAAACCTCAGTACACAGTATAGTTTCTTAGTCTATAAGGGTAAACAGACAGAAATTCACCTTTTTGTATATAGAAGAAGAAGATTATATAGATTTAAAAATAGTTCAGTTCAATCAGAGTTAATTGCCTATATTCCGGGGATTAAACCACCCAACTTGGACATTAATTTACAATGTTATGAAAAACTCATATGTGAACATGTACATTATGTGGAAGATAATGATTTGAAAAATGTATTGGAGGTAACCACTTTCCCTACGATGGGATTCGAACCCACTACCCTCAGTGGGTTAGGGACAAAGGGTCGAAAGACATAAGGTCGAAAGGACAAAACGTCGAAAGAAAAAAGGTCGAAGGGACAAATGGTCGAAAAGGACAAAAGGTCGAAAGGGACAAAAGGTCGAAAGGACAAAAGGTTGAAAGGGACAAAAGGTCGAAAGAAACAAAAGATCAATAAGATCAAAATTACACATTTTTTAACAATTAATTAAAATTTATTCAGTAAGCACAACTAATAGATGGAAGTTTTATTCATTTCCAAAATCAAGAATCTGCTTTATCTCTAACTATCTATACATTCATAATATTGTTTCATAGTAATTTCTCCTTCTTTGAAAATGACTTATTCTTCAACTTTGATTAATGAGATAAATGAGTTGTTATTTCTGCTTGAAGTTAAATGCATAGCACAAACAACCAACTTGTTATCAACTTGTTCTTGATCGAAATTTCGTCCCATTCGACGTTTTGTCCTTTTCGACCTTTTGTATTTTTCGACCTTTTGTACCTTTCGACCTTCTGTCCCTTTCGACGTTTTGTATTTTCGACCTTTTGTCCTTTCGATTTTTTATCTTTTCGACTTTTTGTCTTTCGACCTTTTGTCCTTTCGACCTTATGTCTTTCGACATTTTGTCATAGACCCCTGAATGAGCTCGAGATTCCCAAATTGGACTGACTTCTTGGATTTTCCAGTTTTTTCTCCGGTGTTGAAGTCTGGTATTTTCCCTGCTTTTCCCGATTTTCCTGATTCGATTCCCACCCTGACAGATTCTTCTTTGCATGAGTTCATCATTTTGTTTATACTTGTTTGTAAACTTTTTTGTAGTATTTCAGAAGTTAAAAATGTTTTATTTTATGTGTAATACATTTTGATAAGAACATTTTTAGAACTGTTTAGTGGAATGTCTTCACTTCCCATAACATGAGTAACAACTTAGTAAAATGTCCAACTGGTAGATAAAAGATATCTAGACCAACATTTGAAAAGGGTGTAACAGCCAAAATTTATTCCTTCTGATTCTTCGTCTACATATTTAGCTATATGTATATGTGAACGAGGGCCCTCCTTAGCCGAGGCGGCTTTGTCAAAGTGTGGGGATGTAATGCCAATAAGAAGAAGAAGTATATGTGAACGAAGAATCAAAAGCAATAAACTTTAACTGTTACGCCCTTTTCAAATGTTGGTCTAGATATAAGAACAGTGAGTCCCCCTTACTCGATGTGTTCTCAAACCCAATTCAAATCCTAACTACTTTGATCAATACCTAGGCTTCGTTCCGAATCCCGAATTTAAATCAAGTTGAACTTAAAAGTGACATTTCAATATCTTTAGAATAACCCTGCTCGCCGAACAAGATTATTTATGACAGATATCGATTAGTTTTTGACAGATGTCTTAATAGACATATATGGAAGCACCTACGGCTTTTAAATTTTCGCTTAAGTTCTTTTTCTTTTTTATTCGGTATTTGAAACGAAGACTAATCTCAAAGTTTCACCTTTTAACCTATAGGGCACTGCACTTCTCGCAGCAAAGAAATTAGAAAACAACAATTTATGAAGAACGAAAGAGATTTTTCCGAGCAGTGCCCTAAAAGGTCCAGTCAATATCGAGAACGGGTGTGTTCATTAGCTTTATTAAGTTTTCAAAGGCAAAAATTTTAAAAAATAAAAGAACAAGTGATAATTAAAAGACAATGGAATCCTGACATATTCCTAGCCTTGAAAAAGATGTTACAGAGTAACCAATAACCATCATATTCTTCAAACAGTTTCTAAACTGCTATGTGCTATATGTTGATACATGTTCTGCTCTCTGAATATAAATAAATAACTCCTATTTTCAATTTTTTATCATGAAATATTTTCAAATTCACATTTTTTTGTTTTTCGTTATAGGTTCTGGACACTTCAACCGATTTCAACTGCACCGAACAAGCGTGTCATTACAGTTTTTCCCTAGCTTTTTGACACTTCGTTATCATGTATCTCTCAGTTGCACGGCAAACATAAATCAGGAAAATGCTTGAGGCACACGCAACCACTGATATCACGCTTCGAACCAGCTACAACCAACACAACGTGCCCCAAGAATTTTGCACATTCAGGCCCTCAATGGTGACGCAAGTAGGCACCTGTGTGCTTGTTAACACTCCTTATGATTTATAGCCCCTCACGAGTGATTTACACCAGGCAATCAAAGTTGAAAACAGTACAGGAACAACAATCACACCGAACTAGCTGAACGCGCGAAATAAGTGAAAAACAAGTCAATGGAAAACGGGAGAAAAAATAGTTTTCGAATTAAACTTTCTAATTATATGTGCAACTGGGAAAAGAGCCAACTTCAAAAATAAAAACAGAACAGATGATAAAAGAACCAACAGGCAGATATTGTGCGCCCAGTCGCGGCGCCGACGATGATTTCCTCAGGTGAGCGAGGTCGGCGACGTTGATACGCGAGTAACCGAGGGAGAGCGTAAATTAATCCGCGACACGCGGTGCGACACGGCGATATACTCAACGCTGGAAGTCGCCCGAAGGCCGGCACTTAAGTATTCGAATTTGTACGAGGCTCGAAATCGAATCCCGACGGGTGCACCTTTCTGCGGCTACGACTGAGCAAAGACTGCTGTTTGGTGAGCTCTCGAGCTAGCCTGAGACCTGTCTGCACTGTGCGGCTTGTAAGCCGATCGAGTACCGCGCGCCATTCACCGAAGGAGAGCTAAACTGAATCAGACTGAGAGGCTTTTCTTCTTAATCATCAAGTGGTTTCGACGTTTTCACCCCGGCGCTTATACGATGATCTCTAACTCGATATCAGCGAACCGAAGGTGAGTTCCATATGTAGGTGTATTAATATGGATGTGTAGTTGGAGTCGTAGTAGCTTTCAGCGATCGCTAGTCTGATCACATGAGAATAAGACTGAGAATGCCGAAAGTAGTAATAATAACACGTGCTGTTGCAAATTTTCAACAGGTTCGTCGCTCAGTGAAACCAAATCTTTTGACTTTTGGGGTTTTTTGGGCAATATTTTCTGGCATTACAATATCGTGTTTATTTTACAGCGATGAAATAGCTTAGGTTTGGGGGGCCGGGTAAAGGGTAAAGTGCCCAATAGTGGACCCTCAACCAATAGTGGACCCTCCAGCCATTTTTTCATTATTACAGCACAATGGAAACATTTTGCTATGAAATTCCATCGGGAGAACCTACCTTACAGTCCTATGATTTGATTACATGCATTGAAAATGCTATGGAAAGTAAAATTAAATGATTTTTTACAATTCTATAAAAAATAAACACGAGAGTGTCCATTATAGGAATATTTTGGGGGGTCCATAATAGGGAAGAAGAACGTCCCGAAACGAAACATGAAAATCAAATGAAGTGTCGACTATAGGGAAGCAATTTCCTATTATGGACCCCCAGGTCTACTATAGGGCAAATTCAGTCCGACTTTAAAATGTTAATTTCGAAGAATAACGTCGAGTATTTGAGTGTTCTATGTATGTATCGTGAAGAGGAGATGCAGAGCTTGATATTAGATATCACGCAAAATTAATATTTTGCAAATTTCCACTCATTATGCCCGGAAGAGCAAAATTTCGCTACTAGGGGGTCCACTATTGGGCATTTTACCCTATATTTGAGAACAAAAATAACAAAAATTAAAATAGCTATGTACTTAAATGTTTTCTACTGCGCATAAACATTGTTTTAAAAATGTGATTTTGAAAAAATTCCCTCCTCTCGAATATGTTATCTTGATGCGATGGGTAGGCTTACGCCATTAGCACTGAGATGGCAACCGAAGACATATCCTGTCGTGGTGGAATCACATGTTGACTATTTTTGTTTGGTGCCGCATCGCATATCTAGCATTGACGCACTGATTTTACGGATGTGCATGTGATCCAACGAACATCGTATTTTGGAGTCTTGAAAGGTAGTGCAGTCAGGCAGAGGCCTTTTTCATCAGTACTAATGATGTAAGATCTCTTCTTTTCGGCAATACTTTTCGGATGCGTTCCATGTGACGATGACTCGTAGGTATACTTGTGTTTATCGACATTCGTAAGGATTCACTGAGTAGAAGTTTTAACAAAACTAGGAACGTGCCTATCTTATTTTGTTATCTTTCAATTTAAAGAAACATAATAAAAAATACCATATATTATAATGATTGTACCGAAATCCGGGGTAACTTCGATCGCCGAGGTAGCATTGATCAGTTGAATATGAATAAATTATTATTTTCTGTTATTACAAGTACTAATTGTGAGTCAGGTACCTAAATCTTGACTAAATTTGCTGCCGAATGATTTAACTTTTGTATGAATTTGCATTTATTTGTTTCCAAAATTTGAAAAATAAAATCAACATTAACTTTTGAACTCACAACAAGCTGCCAAAAAAGCACTCAAAACGAATATAATAACAGAAATATTAAGCTCATATGTACCTATAATTTTGGGATAAATAATCTTATTTTCTTGGTTGATCCATATTTTTTGTTTCAAATTTTGTTTGTATTGTTGAAGAACCAGATAATTCCACTTGCGGTGACGATGCCATCCTCGAAACATTCGATGCACATGGCCTCAGCGTAAGGGATTCCAACTATAATTTCCTACTTTAGGCGTTTACATATGTTTACATAGGCGTACATATGTTAAAGATGTTCAAAACAAGTTCAAAATTATCAAACAATCAAGAACAACAGTCTTATACGTTCAACATGTTACAATACTCGTTTTAAAAATATGAAAAAGCCATGATTTTACTTACGGAGGAAATATTTACAAAAAAATAAAAAAATGATCAATGTTCCCCCGGATTACGGTACCGTACCGTCGTCGGGGGTGAGAATGGGTCAGCGCCCTCACCGACAATCCGGAGGTCGGATAACAAAATCGTTCAAAAAGGTCTCTTATAATTCAGTTTTCTTGTCCTCAGATACATTAAATCCATTCTACAAGCTTTCTATGTGTTTGAAACAGTGACCCATTCTCACCCCCATTGTCACCCCTGACGGCGGTATATGAACAATCTTATAACGGCTTCATTTTCGATAATGTTCACTTATGGATAGGGAATAGGCGTGATAAAGTTATACTTTGCCACCGAAAAGTGAATCTTTTGGCAGACTCATAACTAATTATTAGTACCTTAGAGATAATAACAGTTAGTTTGGAAACGATTAAGCTCCCTTTTCATAAGACCAGTTTGTACCATCCCATTTAATTTCACCACTTGATTGTACCTTGACAGATGCGTATTTCGACCTCAACAGTAAGGTCGTCTTCAGTGTCTCGTACTTGACTCGACTCGAGTCAAGTCAAGAAATCATTTCATATCAATTGATCAACACATTTGTTGTAGGATATCTTTAGTTATGGGGTAGTGGGAAATCCAATACGATTTTTAATCAATTAAATCTGCTAAGCGAAAGCTTTTGCAGAAAATTGGGTAATTTTTTGTTGACGCTTGGTGCGATTTGGCTGAGCCCCGGCCATTTATGAACGTAATTTTCCTCCGATTCAGTTGCAGCAGCGTTTTCTTGGACGACATGTTTCGTGTAGGGGAGAACGGTCCAAAATGCACCCCTGGGGCAAAATGGCCTCACTCATAAAATCACTCATATAATCTGTTGTAGTACATTTTTGAACGAATATTATCATTACAATTCATAATTAGTTAACCATCATTGAGCTCCATTGAAAAAAATTGGCAAAATACCTTCATATTACACTCAAACTTAACGATTTGCTATTCTTCCACCACATCCGTAAGATTGTAGTTCAATCCATTAAGAAACAAGCAACCATGCGTTCACCATCATTTTACATGCAATTGAGTTATTTTAGACCACCATTCGGGCGTTTTGCCCCAGGCCTATTTTTAAAACATTTTTTGAGTGAGTTAGAACATCATGAAAACCTTATTGTTTTGAATAGGAGATCATTGTGAAATGTAGCAGAGTTTGTAAATTTTGCACTCATACGTTGAAATGGTTGGGTATTTTTGTTTATATGGGCGAAAACATCGAAAAATCTTAAGGGGTGCATTTTGGACCGTTCTCCCCTACGGCTGGCAATCTGCTTCGAAAGGAATTACGCAACGGTATCGTCAAAGGCCTGGTGCAGAGGTTTCTGATCTCTTCTGAGTTCCGCCAGTAAACCCTTAAAAAATTGATGGAGGGATAATAATTATTTTGCTAACGAAGTGATGGTTTTATAAGTAATGGTCCGTAGCGTTATATCAAATTCATACAGCTAGGGATTGTTCGCTAATTGGGGCACGACCCAACTAACAAATGCCGTTCGCTAATTTCAGACAACTTTGAGATGATTTAGGGATGGCACAAATACAATTTATGTTTATATGAGAATTTATATGAAAAAAAATGGTTCGAAATCTTTTACAGCTGTCAAATTGTTATGAATTCAAACTTACAAACCCAACCTTCGGCTTTGGAATCTTTATATTCAAAGCCTGCGGTTAACTCATTAGTTTTGACACTGACATGGCCAAAATAGTACAATAATTAGCCTCAACATAGCAGAGGCAAATGAACTCAAAATGAATGAGTTATCCGCAGGTTTCATTTATATAGATTCCAAAAACGGAGGTTGGGCTTGTAAATTTTAATTCATAACGATTTGACAGCTGTAGGAGACTTTGTAAAAAAATATTTTTGTTTCATATAAATTCCCATATAAACATTGCCTTTGTGCCACTTTTAAATCACCTCCAAATTGCGTGAAATTCTGCCAGGACTCTAAATCATCAAAAAGAAGCTTATAGACATATGGGAGTTGGAATTTTCCAACATTTTTGAAATGGTAACATGGTAACTATGAGATGAAGAGCCGAACAGTCCCCCCTCAATTTACTGCATCTAATCCCGCAACAGTAAAATAAGCTTTGCTATATACTAGATATCTTACTTATCTGTGGTAAGCTGAGTATGTGGGGAAGATTGACAAACGATATACAAAATCAACCAAAATGCAAATGTTACAAATATGCGATCATGGGTACAGGTCCACAGAAATCTGTTTTTAATCTTTTTTTTGGTCGTATTTTTGATTGTGTGACTTCAACTTTTCACTAAAAACTATGCAACATGTCACTCAAAATCCTGAATCTTCTTCTTCTTCTTCTTCTTCTCCTTCAATGGCTCTACATTCCAACTGGAACTTGGCTAGGCTGACCAAATCATTTCGGTGAAAAAAACGGGACAAACGCCCTTGCAAAATGGGGCATGTCACTCTTCACAGGGATGCGGACAAAAACACAAAGGAATATAAAATTACGCATCTCTCAAAGTAGAATTTGGACATTTTATAGTAGAAAGTAGAAAAAAAGTAGAATTTGGACATTTTATTTTGATCTACTCTTAGATATGCATTAAGGATTTGTAAGGAAACGTGATTTTAAATATTTCCGTGAATATGGTTGGCGCATGAGAATAAATGTCAAATCTAATCAATTCACAGTCTTTTTTTTATCGAAATTGATTTAAAAGATGTTTAAAGTAGCCTCACACCATTGAAATCTTGTCCATTGATTTAGTTCCCATGTGCTCCCAAAAAGGCGAGACTCATGCAATTTCGTCACGAAAAGTAAAAAAAAATCATGGCCTCGGAGATTTCTTTCAAACTTTGCCAAATTTATAATTTTTCATAACGGAATATCATAATAAATCCCGTCCACACACATGGAAGCGAAATTTGCAGAAAAGCTCCTGATTTGTAAACTAGCTTTAAAGTACGTGATGACTATAAATCTAGCCTTCCATCCGACCAAATTTTTCCTCGGTCATGCCGTCGTTTTTTTACATGATTTCGAAATTTTCAGAATTGTTATGAAAGACTTTGATTGATTATTAATGTTTCTAAAAGGTTGAATGATTGAAAGATAATGTGGTAAAGCAGATTTGAAAAAAAATGAATTTCCTACTTCGGAAGATTCAAAAAGAATAATCGAAAATGAAATTAATCTGAAAATTAGAATGTCTGTCCCTGCGCTTCATTTTATTGACGTTGAGGCGTGACCTGATTTTCAGGAAATACTTGCTTATCAAGTTACTAATTCCGTTCATTCCACTGAATAAATTGGCCATATTTTAATGCCTTCGGAATAAGCAGCAAAAAATCATTGAATAAAACTGTATGAAAAAAAACTCCCGGAGAAGCAGTTTTCATTAACTGTTAATAGCCTTAAGAGAAGCCGATCAACGTAAAATTCAAAACGGCATAGATAGCATTATTTTAAAAGCAACACTAATAACATAACATCTCACACTTTTTTATGGGTTTCGTCCACTTTCTTTGTTGAGAGATGAGCCAACCGAGGGCTGCAAATTTTTCTAATAAAGACTCACAAAAAAACAAAACAAATGATTTTGGATTCCTGCCAAAAATAATGAATTTGTTTGAATAATATTTTGGAGCCCTTTGGAAAAATCAATGAAAAAACGGGACAAATTGAGGATTTTTTAGATTACGACGGGACAGCACAATAAGGTCTAAAAAACGGGACTGTCCCGTTAAATACGGTACGTATGGTCAGCCTAAACTTGGCCTGCTTTTCAACTTAGTATTCTATTAGCATTTCCTCAGTTATTAATTGAAAACTTTTCTATGCCCGTCATTGTATGAGGATGTATCTTGTGCAAGTAGAATCGCCATTTGCAATCCCACGCCTTTGCTCGAGTTAACGATTGAACTATGCCAGCGTACCACATCAATAACAACAACACCAGACTCCTCGAGTAAGCATGTTTGGTTTACACAACGGATGTCATTCATTTATTTAGTCTACATCTAAACAGATAACACTGAATCAACAATTTGACGCCACAATACACGGTTCGAGGCCGCATCTCTCCATTCTCGAATACGCCCCACGCTCGCCAAGTCGTTTTGCAGCTGGTCTGCCCATCTCGCTCGCTGCGCTCCACTTCGTCTCGTCCCTGCCGGATCGGAAGCGAACACCATCTTTGCAGGGTTGCTGTCCGGCATTCGTACAACATGCCCTGTCCATCGTACCCTTCCGGCTTTAGCTACCTTCTGGATACTGGGTTCGCCGTAGAGCTGGGCGAGCTCATGGTTCATTCTTCGCCGCCACACACCGTCTTCTTGCACACCGCCAAAGATGGTCATAAGCACCCGTTTCTCGAATACTCCGAGTGCTTGCAAGTCCTTCTCGAGCATTGTCCATGTTTCATGTCCGTAGAGGACAACCGGTCTTATTAGCGTCTTGTACATGACACATTTGGTGCGGTGGCGAATCTTTTTTGACCGCAGTTTTTTCTGGAGCCCGACTTCCACAGATGATGCGCCTTCGTATTTCACGACTTACATTGTTATCAGCCGTTAGCAAGGATCCGAGGTAGACGAATTCCTCGACCACCTCGAAGGAATCCCCGTCTATCGTAACACTGCTTCCCAGGCAGGCCTTGCACAGTGGTGCGTTTGGCTAAAATCGTGAACTATTTATTTTACCACTTCAGGGTGTTATTTTTCGACATTGGTGACTTTGGGAATAAATTTTAGAAAAATATGGCGCATCGAATGACGAAAAGTTGTAGTTCCAATTTTTGCCACAGGTGGCGCTGCAAAATGTAACTTCTTTAATAAACGATTTTTAAATATGGTGTCTTTGGCAAAGTTGTAGTGTAATTTATTATGAATTTTATTGCTGAAGACACCGAGTGTCCATCTATCATCGTTTTTGAAATACGGGCGTTTTTTATGGACAGACCCTAAAAAAACAGTATTTAAAGATATTTTTGAAACTAACAGTTTCAGGTCAATACAATGTTCTACAAAAATGTATATATAATCAAAATAGACCACTTTCTGGAAGAAACCAGGGATGTATTTTGCAAACATGACTTGTTATTGGCGATTTAGGGTCGAAAATAGTGATATTTGAAGACTTCATATGCAACAGAGGGGCAAATTGGGGCAAGGAAATCCCCACAGGATTTAAAATATCTGGTCTGTAGTTTCATATGCATATAATTATGTCTGTCTCCACGTGTATCCAAACAAGTATTTCTAAATTTCATAAATCGACATTTTCAACTGATATTTATATAATAATTGAGATTTCACCACACTGCATACCACGCTGTTGAATGTTAATGTCAAAAGAAGTGCAGCGTGAAGCTATTTTTTGTTCTCTTCATCCAATCATTTCACACAATGCAATTCTGACGTCATACGCTACTAGGGATGTCGTAAAATCCCGAATAATCGATTAGTAACTAATCGATTACTCTTTATTCTTATTGAATCAATTCATCGCTGGGTAATAATCGATTTAAAATTAATCGATTATCACAACGATGAATCGATTAATCGAAGTAATCGAATAATTTGCGACATCTCTATAACGAGAGAATGAATGAGAATGAATGAGTTGACACCTTAACATTATACACTTAACAATGAATCCCAAGCAGTAGCTGGTTTTCTACCCACCAACTGCCAGCATTCAGGTGCTATCATATACATACATTTCAATTAATCGATTAATCGTTGAGATAATCGAATTATTTTGAATCGATTACTTACCAACGGTTAATCGATTCAATAATCGACAAGAATCGAGAATAATTGATGAGTTACTAATAGATTAATCGAGAATTAACGACATCTCTAAGAAGTCGCAAATTAATCGATTAATCGATTCATCGTTGTGATAATCGATTAATTTTAAATCAATTACTATCCAACGATGGATCGATTCAATAATCGACAAGAATAAAGAGTAATCGATTAGTTACTAATCGATTATTCGGGATTTTACGACATCTCTAGGAGCGTATGACGTCAGATTTGCATTTTGTGAAATGAACCGGTGTCAGCGAAAGTGGTACATAAACCATTTTTGTCAATTTTGAGTTTTTTACATCAACGGCTTCTATTTGCAAAGATCTAGCAAGGGAATAACGAAAAAGTGATTTTTGGCAACTAAATCTGGAGATATGCACATTTTATTTTCTGGTATATATCACAATGGCCATTTTGTTGCCAGAAAAAGTGGTACATGTACAGTTCCACCCACTAAAATCAAGCTTAATTAAAAGAAAATTCAGCAACATGACTTTTTCACAACAGATTTTAATCCTATTTTGAATTTCAAGATAATTTACTGCCGTTTAGAATGACTTTAAAAATGTACATGTACCACTTTTACTGTCAACGTTTTTCGATTTCTGTTTCCTTTTGTTCCCATTAATAGTGGTACATGTGCAATTTGCTCTAATAAGCTTGAAATTTGTCATAAATTTCACTTATTTTTCACTACTATCTTTAGGCACATCAGTCATAACATGTTGGTACAGTTTAGTTGCAAAATATTTCAAATATGAATTTATTATTCGATTAATTGCATATTATTCGGCAACTCGGCCGTACGAAAACCATTTTTTTGTTAAATATCTTGGCTGTGCATATGCACAGCATATGTTTCGAAATGGACAAATTGATATGAAATTTGCGAAAAAGAATCCACGTGTCTTGGAGGGACTCGAACCCTCAACCTCCTACTCTCTAGATAGGCGTGATAACCCCTACACAACAAGACCACTTAAAGGTCACGTTTGCGGAAAAGCCATCAGAATCCGAGTACCAACCTCCACCGCGGTTAGCTCTCTTTTTGCAAATTGAATATCTTTCGGATGCTTGATTTGCCCAATCTCCACATTTGCTTTACTGTTGTATATCCACAGCCAAGCGAGTGCACATTGTTTATTAAACGAGAGGATCGCACTCCATGCCCCCAGCAACGGACTGGGCGGGACGGTATAGAATGCGAATTCAATCGCACTCTGCTGTGCCAAAGGCTTGCTTGGCTAAAGCATTTGATGAGTTTGATTGCCTTTACGTAAACGGTCGCGTGTACTCAGACGACTAATGACGGTGAAAGACCGACACTTGATTACAATTAATTGCATATTATTCGGCAACTCGGCCGTACGAAAACCATTTTTTGTTAAATATCTTGGCTGTGCATATGCACAGCATATGTTTCGAAAATGGACAAATTGATATGAAATTTGCGAAAAAGAATCCACGTGTCTTGGAGGGACTCGAACCCTCAACCTCCTACTCTCTAGATAGGCGTGATAACCCCTACACAACAAGACCACTTAAAGGTCACGTTTGCGGAAAAGCCATCAGAATCCGAGTACCAACCTCCACCGCGGTTAGCTCTCTTTTTTGCAAATTGAATATCTTTCGGATGCTTGATTTGCCCAATCTCCACATTTGCTTTACTGTTGTATATCCACAGCCAAGCGAGTGCACATTGTTTATTAAACGAGAGGATCGCACTCCATGCCCCCCAGCAACGGACTGGGCGGGACGGTATAGAATGCGAATTCAATCGCACTCTGCTGTGGTTTGGTTTTCGTACGGCCGAGTTGCCGAATAATATGCAATTAATTGTAATCAAGTGTCGGTCTTTCACCGTCATTAGTCGTCTGAGTACACGCGACCGTTTACGTAAAGGCAATCAAACTCATCAAATGCTTTAGCCAAGCAAGCCTTTGGCACAGCAGAGTGCGATTGAATTCGCATTCTATACCGTCCCGCCCAGTCCGTTGCTGGGGGGCATGGAGTGCGATCCTCTCGTTTAATAAACAATGTGCACTCGCTTGGCTGTGGATATACAACAGTAAAGCAAATGTGGAGATTGGGCAAATCAAGCATCCGAAAGATATTCAATTTGCAAAAAAGATAGCTAACCGCGGTGGAGGTTGGTACTCGGATTCTGATGGCTTTTCCGCAAACGTGACCTTTAAGTGGTCTTGTTGTGTAGGGGTTATCACGCCTATCTAGAGAGTAGGAGGTTGAGGGTTCGAGTCCCTCCAAGACACGTGGATTCTTTTTCGCAAATTTCATATCAATTTGTCCATTTCGAAACATATGCTGTGCATATGCACAGCCAAGATATTTAACAAAAAAATGGTTTTCGTACGGCCGAGTTGCCGAATAATATGCAATTAATTATAACAAATAATTTTTAGATTTTTTGTTCCCACGACTTGTTTTACAGTTCTAAACAATAAAAGAGATTTCATTGTACCTCCATACTAAATTCTAGCTGTATACTTTCAATTTTTTCAAGACTGTTCTCCACCTCGTGTGTGTGGAAGGAACATTGAAAGCTTACGATATCGAACAGCAGATGTCACTAGTGTATATGCAATATTACATTGATACAAACACACAGCAACACCACCTGTCGCCTGATAATGGAAATATTGCAATTATACCATCAGGTGTAGTGGCTGTTGTTAAAATATTTAGGAAGGGCCTCAAGCGGAATTTTTGCTAGAATGCAACTGACGATCTCCTATTATTATATAAATATCAGTTGAAAATGTCGATTTATGAAATTTAGAAATACTTGTTTGGATACACGTGGAGACAGACATAATTATATGCATATGAAACTACAGACCAGATATTTTAAATCCTGTGGGGATTTCCTTGCCCCAATTTGCCCCTCTGTTGCATATGAAGTCTTCAAATATCACTATTTTCGACCCTAAATCGCCGATAGCAAGTCATGTTTACAAAAAACATCCCTGGTTTCTTTCAGAAAAAGGTCTATTTTGATTATATATACATTTTTGTAGAACATTGTATTGACCTGAAACTGTTAGTTTAGAAAATATCTTTAAATACTGTTTTTTTAGGGTCTGTCCATAAAAAACGCCCGTATTTCAAAAACGATGATAGATGGACACTCGGTGTCTTCAGCAATAAAATTCATAATAAATTACACTTCAACTTTGCCAAAGACACCATATTTAAAAATCGTTTATTAAAGAAGTTACATTTTGCAGCGCCACCTGTGGCAAAAATTGGAACTACAACTTTTCGTCATTCGATGCGCAATATTTTTCTAAAATTTATTCCCAAAGACACCAATGTCGAAAAATAACACCCTGAAGTGGTAAAATAAAAAGTTCACGATTTTAGCCAAACGCACCACTGTGCCTTGTCGCGCTCGGTTCCGCCCACAGGCATGTACTTTGTCTTTGACGCGATCACCACCAACTTTTGTTGCTTCACGTTTCAGGCGGGTGTACAATTCTGCCACCTTTGCAAATGTTCGGCCGACAATGTCCATGTCATCCGCGAAACAAATAACTCACACGAACGAACTGGAGTGTTCGCTCGAAATCTTCACACAGTTTTGCACACCATCCACCGTTGCTTTGATCAGTCGTATGCCGCCTTGAAATCAACGAACAGATGATGCGTTGGGACCTGGTATTCACGGCATTTTTGAAGGATTTGCCGTACAGTAAAGATCTGGTCCGTTGTCGAGCGGCCATTAACGAAACCGGCTTGATAACTTCCCACGAATTCATTCACTATTGGTAATAGACGACGTAAGATGATCTGGGATATCACTTTGTAGGCGGCATTAAGGATGGTGATCGCTCGAAAGTTCTCACTTTTCAGCTTGTTGCCTTTCTTGTAGATAAAGCATATGCCCCCTTTCTTTCCACTCCTCCGGTAGTTGTTCAGTTTCCCAGGTTCTAACTATTAATTTGTGCAGGCAAGTGGCTAGCTTTTCCGGGCCCATCTTGATGAGCTCAGGTCCGATACCATCCTTACCAGCTGATTTATTGGTCTTTAGCTGTTGGATGGCCTCCTTAACTTCCCTCAAGGCGGAAGCTGGTTGGCTTCCATCGTATGCTGAACTGACGTAGTCATCTCCTCCGCTGACTTGACTTTCACTGCCTTTACTCTCAGCGCCATTCAAATGTTCCTCGTAGTGCTGCTTCCACCTTTCGATCACCACACGTTCGTCCGTCAAGATGCTCCCATCCTTATCCCGGCACATTTCGGCTCGCGGCACGAAGCCTTTACGGGATGCATTGAGCTTCTGGTAGAACTTGCGTGTTTCTTGAGAACGGCACAGCTGTTCCATCTCCTCGCACTCCGCTTCTTCCAGGCGGCGTTTCTTCTCCTGAAAAAGGCGGGTCTGCTGTCTCTGCTTCCGTCTATAACGTTCCACGTTCTGCCGGGTACCTTGCTGCAGCGCGACCGCCCGCGCTGCGTCCTTCTCCTCCAGAATCTGTCTGCACTCTTCATCGAACCAATCGTTCCGCCGACTTCGTCCCACATACCCGACGTTGTTCTCCGCTGCGTCGTTAATGGCTGCTTTAACTGTATTCCAGCAGTCCTCAAGAGGGGCCCCATCGAGCTTCCCTCTTCCGGCAACGCTGCCTCGAGATGCTACGCGTATGCAGTGGCGACATCAGGTTGCTTCAGTCGCTCTAGGTCGTACCGCGGCGGTCGTCGGTACCGAACATTGTTGATGATGGATAGTTTTGGGCGCAGTTTAACCATCACCAGATAGTGGTCAGAGTCGATGTTAGCGCCACGATATGTCCTGACGTCGATAATGTCGGAGAAGTGCCGTCCATCAATCAGAACGTGGTCGATTTGTGATTCTGTCTGCAGTGGTGATCTCCAGGTGTACCGATGCGGAAGGCTGTGTTGGAAGTAGGTTTTGCGAATGGCCATATTATTGGATGCAGCGAAATCAATTAGTCGTAGGCCGTTTTCGTTCGTCAGCCGGTGAGCGCTGAACTTTCCAATAGTCGGTCTAAACTCCTCGTCTTGGCCAACCTGAGCATTCAAATCTCCTATGATGATTTTGACGTCCTGGCTTGGGCAGCTGTCGTACTCATGTTCCAGCTGCGCGTAGAATGCGTCCTTATCATCATCAGTGCTTCCGGAGTGTGGGCTATGGACGTTGATTATGCTGAAGTTGAAGAACCGGCCTTTGATCCTCAACCTGCACATTCTCTCGTTGATCGGCCACCACCCGATCACGCACCTTTGCATATCGCCCATCACTATGAAAGCTGTTCCCAGCTCATGTGTGTTGCCGCAGCTCTGGTAGATGGCATGATTACCTCTAAACGTTCGCACCATTGATCCCTTCCAACAAACCTCCTGCAGCGCTACGATGCCGATTCCACGGTCCTTAAGCATATCGGCGAGTATATTTTATAACGATTGGTCATTGCGTTTAAAAGTTATGAATAAAATGGTACATCGGACCATATAAACCCCATATATAAGGTTGGTGTCTTAACTAAATGCGAGAAAGGCACCACCAACGCTAGGTGGATTAATCTGGGTTTTCAATTGTAAAAAAAAACCCTATAACTTAACTCTCGCAAGGCTTCTGGAGATCCCTAATACCACAGTCAAATAAAAATCAGAAAGCAATTAATATACGATAAATACACAATCAAGCCAAAAATGAAAATCTCTTCTAATTTTCAAACGGTAAAACGGGCATGTGATAAAATATTTAAAAAACATTTGCTGTATTTTGTCCTAGAGATCATATCGCTGCGATGCGTAGTTAATGAGAACTACTGATTCAACCAAACAAGCAAATTTATTTTACTACAATTATTGTGGATCTTTCAAACACCAGCTTAATCTTCACCCCATTTGTTATGACAAATACTAACACGTCACTTTTCTTTTCACTGCGTGAGTTTGGAGAAATACGCATTAGTGCCCGAACACAATGTGAACGGCAATGCGGCAGAACGGAACTGCGGCAGAGCGGAATTGTTCTAAAACTGCCGTTGCCGTTCTGCTGTTGCCGCTTTGCCGCTAACCAACCCACAATGTGAACGGTTGAAAGGCGTTACTGACAGTTCAAAATAGCCACAAACAGTTTATTTTTGTAACATTATTGTCATTATTTTCACTTTTATTAGTATAATAAAAGGAGGGCATCATGACTTGCTGTTTCTTCGAAAATATATACATTCGTGAGCAGATTTTTAGGCAAAAATATATTTGTTTACAAATCATCTTAAAAAGTACCTCAGGCATTCTCATTCGTTGATCTTGATTGGGACGTTTGACGTTTACCGCTTTGCTGTTCCGCCAAGTTCCAAATTTCTGAGATTTAGTACAATGTCACTTTTGCCGCAGCGCCGTCATTGTGGGCTGCACCATATAGTTCCATGTGTTGGAAATTTGCCGTTACCGTTCTGCCGCATTGCCGTTCACATTGTGTTTGGGCACTTAGAAACGATTATAATCAGCAGAAATTCATTACCAATTCAAAAGTTAGTCCACTTTTCATTTCATTGTCACATTATTTCTATTGGCAATCACTTTCAACAACATATAATTATTTGGTCCACAATAAAAACCAGGATAGTTTTGTGAAGGTTTTTAAAGAATACGGTTTTTTAGTTCGGAAAATTGTACTAAAGGGATGAATCTAATGGAAACTAAATTGTTTAACAGTTTAGAATAGTTAGCCAATAAACGAAAATCATACTTCTGCCTTATGCATCAAATGGTCATATTTTATTTTTTCAAAATACTCATATTTTTACGACTCTTAAAATTTGAAGTGATCGATATGGGCTTCACTTTCATTCGTCTATTTAGGGGAAATAATCTAGATGATTAATGATTAGAAGCGTTAATTTCAAAATCAAAAATATCTCTATAAAACCATCCTACATAGGAATGCTGAGAAAATTTTTGGCCAAAAAATTTCGTAGACCGAACCGGGAATACACTCAGCCATCTTCAGCATGGTCTTGGCATGCTTATTTCACAGGTAGGTAAAAATGGTTCGATAATAATATTTTGGTAATGTGAAGAATAGTCACCTTCAATGGTTCAAGAATGTGATATTGTATTCCTAGAGTATTTTTATTGAAACACATGGACATGTCATTTATTTCAACAATCACTACGTAAATACTCCGCTCCAGTAATACCAGAAAATGGCAACTCACTCATCCGTTTACTTTCTTCCCATTCTAGAGGATGCATTTTCTTTCTATGTGCATGCATGTTCGCCGACGAGTTGAATTTCTTCGAACAGATTTTGCAGTGGTATAGGACATCACCCGTGTGCGTCGTCATGTGCTCCTGCATTGAAAAAATATTTGAAATACTATGACGGTACAGCTAAAGCCTCCTCGATTCACTTACTATAAGAGTAAATTGTCTTTTGAAGGCTTTTGGACAAAGAGTGCACTGGTACGGCTTATTCTTTTTGTGCACGAAACTAATATGGCTCTTCAGAGCTAATACGTTGGGTGCTCGTTTGCCACACAGTTTACACTCATGTATTTCACCTTCGCCGTCGTGACGTAACACATGTTTCCGAAGGCTACTGGCATTTTTCATCCTGACAAAAGTACAATTGAAATTAGTTATAAAGCATCATTTAATAAAACATACCGCTAGATTTTATGGCTTTCTCAGTCTGATTTAGTCAAAACGATTTGTTTTGTTTTGCCCGACATTTCGGCCTGTATGTATATTTGGCCTTTTTCAAGGGTGAAACTGTAGATAGACAGTTTCACCCTTGAAAACAGGCCAAATATACAGGTCAAAACAAAACTAATCAATTTGACTAGATCAGACTGAGAAAGCCATAAAATCTAACATCAAATCTCCCAGTCGTAACTCTTTTGTATAAGGCATAAAAATCTTTGAAATAAGCGATACGCTTATAATGTACTAAAAATGTTAACCTACCATTTAGAACAAATTTTACATTGCTGTCTTACTTCCTGATATGAGTCACTATGTTCCTGTTGATGTTTTTGGAATTGTGATCGGGATTTAAAGTGTTTAGCACATACTTCGCAGATGTAAGATTCCTGTGGTTGATGTGTAGACTTCATGTGCACGTTCAACTGTGATGATGTGGCAAAGCTGAAAACAAAATAAGCGTTGAGATGCGAATTTATTTCCTCGTATACCCCGTGTAAACCGACTCCAGTGAGGGTAAGTTTTTCACGCATGGTTCACGCATTTTAAAGTGCGGTCTATTGCACACTTGGAAATAATTATAACGCCAGCGCTGGAATTCATACAAAATGGTCATGTTTGAGGATAAAAACTCGATTCCCAGTGTCATATTCATTCTAAAACCCTTATTTCATGGATATGTTTCTTTTGTGGACTAATTCATGACGAGTGATATAAGAAATTAGTTAATGTTTTATAAATATTATGAATCTAATTTCAGTGTTATTCTGGCTTGTTTTTAAATCTATATTTGAAATAAATATACTGGGATCAACTTATTCAACTTTAATATTCAGCTTCTGATCGATCTCCCACTGAATCCGATGTTCGCGTTTCCGGTGCGAAAACATGTTGGACGACGAATTGAACTGACGCTCGCAGTAGGTACATTTGTACAAAGGCATCCCAGTGTGGCTGGCCATGTGTTCCTTCAAATCAATGGGCCGCTTGAATGCTTTGCCACATATTTGGCAGCCGTGGCTTGATTCCATCCGGTGGTTATAGTTCTGATGACTTTTCAACGCGGTCATACTTCGCGTCACTTTACCGCAGTCTGGGCATGGATACATCTTTTGTTCCTGTTCGTGATGCCGTTTACGGTGTTTCATCAAACCCACCATATGTTTGTGCCTAGAAATGAGTTGATGTGTTATCAAACTTAGTATTAGACTGGCGTGTATTGTTATGGGAAGTCTACTTACCAGGAACCACAATCAGCACATTGCACTTTCTGGGAAGGCAAATCATCACTGTGCGTCGTCTGATGAACCTGTAGGGCTTGCTTGCTATAGAACGATTTCGCGCAGGTATCACATGTGAAATGCAACTCTTTGAGGTGTACTCGGTTATAATGCTGTTGCATGGCGTATTTTGTAGCAAAACTGACAATTAAACAGAAAAGAAACAAATTAGATTTTATTAGATCCAAATATGTAGTTTCTTCTAAGTGATAAACTTCCCATTAGGAAAAAAATACTATAATAAAGCTCTAAAAAAATCCAAAATTCAAGTAAGGTTCAGTTTTCAATAACTAATTCCGTGACATGATATCCTTAAGTGCACTCGTAGAAAGATCTTATTCTCCACTGAGACATGTCCACCTTGCAGCTTAGTGTACATACATTGAGCACATTCACAGTTATTCACTGCGAGGTATTGTCAGATGTTCAGATATTCTCTGGATGTGATACACTGCGCGGCTTTTATATTCAATGTTTCCAACCGGGTACTTGCACAAAACTTCACGCGGCGGATCACTGTCGAAAGGTACGGCCGCGCCAAACGATACACCGCAATGCTTCACCCATAAAAATCAAGTGTACGGGGTGCAGAAAGCGCGGCAGCTCATGATTCCTGAAGGGTATGCCACGTGCAATTTTGAGAAAATCTGGCAATATCTAAATCGTGTTCGTGCTCAATTTGTGTCTTTTTTTTGCTATACCTCCTGCGTAGTCACAACTAAAATCGCAAAAAAAAAACAATTTGGGCCCTGGTTTTCGATTGTTATACTCATATGACCAGTGCTATTTTAATTTTATTCAAATAACTGTACGCCTATTTATTCTGCATTGAATCATTAGGCTACAATGCACATTAGCCCCAGAATGGTCAAGTAGTATATAATTCTGCAATGTAATGTATTTTTTTATGAGTGGGTTTTGGTTTTAAGAAAAATGTTTTGTTAAGACATTGCATTGCACAATGGTCCCAGAGTCGAATCTAGCAAGACAAAATGTTTGCGCCAAAACTATTAGTTTTAGATATATAGTGTCTTTGGGAAAAAATCATATTTTTGACGATTTTTTCCATGTAGTGAAATTAGGGTGGTACCTATATTTCAGAAGTTCATAATATCAACTTTTTAATTTTTCTATGAAGACTTGTGCAATGTTCCACAAAGTTGTAGAGCAATTAATTTTAAGCAACTTTGCCGAAGAAACCATTTTCTATCACTTATGGTTCACAAGTTATGATCTTTTTCAATAAATACGTTAGGGCGGTCCCTAAACATCGGTTTTCTTCACATAACTTTTCATACATTCATTTCTCGCATAAACTTTGTGCCGAGCACTTTTAGGACTTTTGAAAACGCACATTGTTAAAAAAAAACTATGGATCTATCTCTCATAACAAAAAAGTTATTCGAATTTTTGTATGAAAACATGTTTTTTTATATGCGGATAACCCAAAATGGAGCAAACCCAAAGACCCAAAGACAGTATATATCTAAAACTAATAGTTTTGGCGCAAACATTTTTGTCTTGCTAAATTCGACTCTGGGACCATTGTGCAATGCAATGTCTTAACAAAACATTTTTCTTAAAACCAAAAACCCACTCATAAAAAAATACATTACATTGCAGAATTATATACTACTTGACCATTCTGTTTTTTATATATTATAGTATCATATTAATAGCATTAAGAGAAAAAAAAAACATGTATATTTTATATATCAAGAAACTTTTCCTAAATAGTTATTATAACTATATCTAGACCAACATTTGAAAAAAAAAACGTGTCAGCCAAAATTTATTCCTTCTGATTTTTCTTCTACATATATTATAGCTATATATAGACGAGGAATCAGAAGGAATCAATTTTGGCTATTACGCCCTTTTCACATTTTGGTCTAGATATTTGACATTAAAATTCGAAACGACTTAAATCTCTCTATTGAGCATATTTCGGTCAACTAACGTTACTACCTGATAGTTCGCACGTTCGCAGTCTTTCTGTTGGGTACATTAGTTGGCCAAAATAATTTGAACTTGGAGCATAATCGTCATTCTTAAAATCAAGGTCGGAATCAATTACGTCCATTTGAAAAAAAGTTTTTAGATGTACTAAATAGTCTATGCCGGTAAACGAAATAAAATTTAAATTGAATAAAAATATTTTTTTATAAACGTTTACAATTTTACAAAACATACTCTGACAAATTATGTTCTATTATTAATAGTTGTGTTTTGATCATAATAAATAATATCCATCAATAAATATTTGCTTTTATTTTGCAGACATTTTCAAATTAATGCATATAGGAATTGATCGAACTGCCATGAGAAGCCACGTCATTGGACGAAACTAAAACGAGCGGTAATATTGCATGGTATACACTCTCGGTCACAATGTTGGGGATCAAGAGTGACCTTTCGGAAGTTGCATCGTTGTACAATACCTCCGTGAAAAGCTCGCTTGTCGTCCACAATCGGGCCGAGAATGCGTAAGTGATCCAGTTCCATGCAAGTTCCGAAAGGTTTGTTAGAAAAACTTTGCTGGGGGACTTTTGTCTGCCCTTTAGCGACCTCAGGGTCGTTTTGCCGGTAGCTCTTTGGGAGAAATTGGGGGATTTTTAGGTGGAAATACTTCCCTAAACAAGCCGAAGTGGACCAAACAATAGATAGTGAAATGGGATAGTGTAAAACCAATAAACTCAAATGCTAAATAGTTATACTTTACAGAATCATTTTCGGATCCGTTTCCGTTATAGGTTTTTCACTAATAGGCATGATAGGATAGGAAAATGTAACTTGGCACTTTACCGTGATTTCGTTGAATGTTGAATACTTGCATCGGGGTGGAGTCTTCCGGGCTACGACGAGGTGGCGGCCAGTGATCTTCGATGAGGTGGCAGCCAGCGATATTCGACGAGGTGGCAGCCAGCGATATTCGACGAGGTGGCAGCCAGCAATCTTCCACGGAGTGGCCAGGTCAACGGTTGTCAGCTTCGTTAGATAGATTAGCCGGTGGCCGGGCCCGTTAATATCGTCATTGCTCCGGCGGACCGGTAATCAAGCGAGATCCCAGATTTCCTATCAATGTTAGCCGCATGGCCGGTGTGCCAAACGCCAAATGCACTGTCGAATACCACAAAATGGCACTCCTCTGGTGCCGGGAGGTAGCTGACTCTGGCTCACACACTCGAGAAAACTGGTGGTTCGACTTTTCCGATGCCTTGTAGCAATTCACGCCGAATATCGACGGTACCGGGAGATGCACTTCCAGAAGATCTCTAATTCTCACAGCACTTCAGGCACAACGGCCCATACAAGGACACCACGCCCGACTTGGCGATGGGGAAAACGGCGCACTAATTACAATGCGGTGAGGTTTACACGGAAGAAAAAAAGTACCCAAAATTGAGTATTTTTAAACTTACTTTTGAGTTGTTTTTTCTCTTCTCTTTCATCCACTCTTTCTTTTGTTGTCAAAAACAAAAGAGCCAAACAATCCATCGACGCCAGTTGAATACGGGAAGCCAATTTTGAGTTTTATTACCTGAGGTCGAAATTGAGTGAATTAAACTTACATTTGGGTAAATAATTTTTCCGATGGGAACTTTTTTAACATGGGAGTAAAGGCAAACTACTTCGACCCTACTTACTCAATTTTGGCTTCCCGTACGGATGTTCGGGATTCACTCAATTCACCCACTATTGGGTAGTTTATTTCTTCCGTGTAGCTGCAGATCACGGCACGGTAAAAAATATACACGTCCATGCGAACTGTTCTGCATTTGAATATGCACTACTTTGGAATCAAATCAATATCAATAGCTGAGCTTGTCGCATTCAAAGACCACCACTTCCATTTGACGTGCACAATGTTTTGAATTTAAAACAACAAAATAAAAAAATAGAATTACCTCAGCTCAGATTTGAATAACATACCTTTGCTTGAAAGTCCTCCGTCTTACCATGACTCCATCTCACACTTCGAAATACCTCTTGAAATAAGCAGAACAGATGAAAGAACTGTCATCTATTTATAGAACAACACCAATATCGCTCCACTCTTAAATCAATAGCCTTGAACCTGTGAATTCAATAGCATAGCACTTTCAATTCTAGTGGAGACATTATTGGTGCTGATCGAAGTGCTAATCATTTCAACATCCAGTGAGTAGCACTTTGATCAACAGTGTTGATGTTATGGAATTGTCTGCATTCAACACACTCGTGAAAGGTGTGACACCACTTCAAAATCAAAGGAATATCATTTTCAATAATAGTGATTTTAAAGTTGACCATTCAATAGATGGAACAGTTAAATTGAGCGTGTTGATTTTTTACCGTGGGTGATAACAGCGCTAACAGCTGTCAGTGTTCAGATGGGTTGATGATGCCCGCATGGAAGGATGTCTAAAAGCGAACAGGAATCTACCTCGAAAAGACGCAAACCATCTTAGTCAAGATTCATTTATACTTGGGCCCGTATAATAGTACTTTCGGCTATTTACAATTGTGTGTGTATCTATCGGTGCACTTGTCGAAACGGTTCAAATGCCACGCGCCGCGCCATCTTTTTTTACTTCTATCATTCGCTTCGCCCGCGCACCGTACCCCTCCCATCCAAATTCAAGAAAACAAAGTTAAAAAAGTCTTTGTTGTAGAAATCTCATTAGTAATTGTAATTCGTAATCAACATTTTTTTACGTGTTTGCAGGTACTTCATTCCATTGCATTGTTGAAGATTAATATGATTACTATGGAAAGATTTTGTTTGTTTTTCTGCTATAGTGACATCCGAGGTGACATCGTTGGCAAGGATATCGGAACGATTATCGTCGGTCAGAGGAGCCTGGAGACATGGTTCATTTGCGAGGTGGGTTGTTGTAATCAGCGGAAGAAATCGGTCGGTAGGTTTTCGTGTTTAGTTTTATTTATTTTATTTTTTTATTCAGATGCCAATGTTGTTTGTTTCTGGAAAAATGCTTCCTCGGTATCGGAAGAGATTCGACGACTCCTACATCGTGCGGTCCGGAACCAATGCGATCCATGATACCGTCCGTGTATGAAGAGCTGCTGTGTTGGTCCAATCGACTCGAGAACAGAGCGATGAGCTCAGGTCTGGAATACCGACGGTGCGAGGTTTCGACAATGATGGCATGATGGTGGAATCCACCAATGATGATTTTGGGTTACTCAATCTAACGTTGCGTTGCGGCAAGTCTCCCTTGTGTTGCTCCAAGATGGAAAAACCGGTCCTGTTCCTCCATATGGAGAGGCTGGACCATAACCGATTAGGTCGGTGGCACCCAAGTTCCCTTCGGCGGTGCGGCATCAGACGATGCAACATCCCGCTGGTGCCCTTGGGGTATTGCCGCACCGACCTTCCGTAGGGGCCCTTCATCGGCGAATGCCGGTTAGGGCATTGGGCGTCGGCAGTCAACAGGGCCGGCAGGTAAGTTTATTGACTAATCCATGTATTTGTTTGGATTCTTTTTAGGTTTGTGTGAACTAGGAATTGAAGCTAGTGTTTTGAAAACAAAGGCGTCGAAAAGTTGATATTGGAGGAGGCCATTCGGATGATCCAATATTGGTTAAGAGTTAGTCGGATGATTTTAATTGATTCGAGTTTTTGAAAAGACATCCGGTCACTGAATCGACGGATCCCGATAGGAGTAGTTCAAACTCGTATGGATATTAATAACCATTTGCGAACATCCTCCGGAAAGGTGATGAAAGTGGGCAAAACGACGAATTCATTCGAATTTTTATAGACATGATGCTTGGAGAATTCCTTCGCGAGTCCTTGGGGAATTCCGTAGAGAATCTGAAGTGATTCCTTCGGGAACCCTTAAGAGATTCCTTCAAGAATCCTTGCGGGTTTCTTTCGGGAATCGTTGGATAATTCTTCGATAATCTTTGGAGGAATTCTAGAGGGATTTTTTCAGAAATGCTCGAAGAATTCTTTCGAAAAATTTTCGAGATACTCTGGTAGGATTCCTTTGGGAATACTTGGAGGATTCCAGCGGCAATATTTGGAGAATTCCTGCGGAAATACTTGGAGAATTCCTGTGACAATCCTTGAAGGACTCCTTCGGAAACCCTTAGAGAATTCGCTCAGAAACTGGGATATCCCTTCTGAAGTCCTTGGGAAATTCCTTCGGGAATCCTTGGGGGATTCACTCGGAAATACTTAGGGGATTCCTTCTTGAATACTTGAGGGAACTTCTTAGGGATACCATGGTAGGATTCGTTCGGGAATCCTTGGATCATTCATTCAGAAATCCTTGGCCCTTTCTTCGGAAATCCTTGGAAGATACCTGCTGTAATCGTTGAAGGATTCCTGCGGCAATTCTTAAAAGGTTTCTGCGGCAACACTTGCAGATTTCCCGCGGCAATTCTTGAAACACTTCTTCGAAAATCCTTAGAGGATTTCTACGGATACTTAGCAATAATTACTGCGGTATTCTTGAAGAACTCCTTTGAGAATCCTTAAAGGATTCGCTCGGAAATGGTTGAGAGATTCCGTCGCGAAATTTATTGAAAATCCTGGATTCCTGTGGGAATCTATGGAGAATTCCTGCGGGAAAACATGGGAAATTCCTTTCTAAAGTTTTTCATAGATCTTCGAAGGATTATTCTAAGGACTTCCAAAGAAATCTTCCAGGTATTCTTAAGGAATCTACCAAGGATTCACGAAGAAATGCCCCATGGATTCCCGAAGGAAAAGCCTCTAGGATCAGGCGTTTTTGCGGGAAACATTGAGGGATTCCTTCGGGAATCAATGGAGCAATCCTTCAGGAATCCTTGGTAGATTCCTTCTTGAACACATGTAAATTCCTTCGGAAATCCTTAGGAAATTCCTTCGAAGATCTAACTTTGGGATATGCATTCGGGAATCCTTGGGATATATTTCGGAAATTATTGGGGTATCTTTTAGAGATTCCTTGAAATGTATTTTTCGAGAATCATTGGAGGGTTCCTTTAAAAAATCCATTAGGGATTCCTTCGGCAGTCCTTGTGCGATTCCTTCGGGAATCATGGGGCGTTCCCTCGAAAATCCTTGGACAATTACTTCTGGAATTCTTGAGAGATGGTAGTTACGAAAGGAGCGGGTAAAATTACAGTGACTATAATAACAGTGTCGTCAAGTGTCAAAATTGGAACAGAATCAGCTGTCAGTTCCATACACATGCGCGTTCCAAACGAGCAGGAGACCTGTCAAAAGTGGAATATGACGTTACTCTTCTTATAGGACTCTAGGTAAAATGGGACTAGGGTTGTCCATTATTTGGACAGGATAAGTTTACGATACAGTTTTTTTATCAGTTATTTTCTGTTTTATTAAATTCATTAGTGTTCTAAATTCAATTTCATTAAACTATCCTTAAAAAATAGAAAAAATATTTAATCAAATATGTACAAACTATTTACAACGAAATGAAACCTTTTTAGTAGGTTACAGGTTAAAAAAGATGAGATTTTATCGCACATTGTAAACGATCTTCGTGGGTTTTTCAAAATATAATGAATTATGTCGTCGGGGGTGACAATGGGTCATATGGGGGTTTTAACAATGGGGGTTAATATGGGGGAATTCTTGTAGAATATTGGATTCAATGGATCTGAGGTGAGGAAAACTTAATTATAAGAGACCTTTTTGAACGATTTTGTTATCCGACCTCTACACTGTCGGATAACATTTTATTTTTATTATATAGACAGGTTTATTATGACCAGATAAGCTGTTCTTGCACAGAGAATCAACAGATGTTTGCTAGGGACTAGCACTCATCTTCAATGTACAAGTACTAGATATCTCATTTGTTAGGTAATACAGGCGCCTGCCACGTCAATGTAGGGAAGGGGAGGAAATGATGATGTAATCACTCGCCCACTCCAAGCCGAATATACCTCTGCACTTGCCACGAGTTCATACGGAATTTATTGGATTTTTTTTGGTTATGTTCGGATAGGCAGAGGTTCGTCGTGGATAACGAGCTGCCAATGTGATAGATAGGAGAAAGCAACTGATGGAATTTCTAATTAGATGTAGGAAACTAGCTTTTTAGTTAATTTACAATTCTAGCAGCTACTGCTAGAATAGTCAAAAGTTGAGGTATTGGATAGAAATGGAAACGGTATGGAAGTCCATTTCCAGTTCTAGCGATTGCTAGAACATGAGAAATATAGAGAAAGATACAAAGAATGGAACGGGCCTGGGATTGAACCCACGACCTCCTGCGATGAGACAGAAGCAGTAGCCATATGACTACCAAGCTCGTTACAGTTGAAGACAACTCGTGCTGAAAAAATCATCGTTTGCAACTAGTTGCACAAACCACTATTTCGACATATTCGTATCGTAAACCAAGACTCATATACTCTATGGATCTTTATGAACATAACGGATTGCTCTCTGCTATGTATCAAGCGTAGTTAACTTGAAAGACCTTATCAATCAATCAGATGATGTGGATTGAGAGCCCACGGTACTTAGGTACAGATTTCTCTTAAAGCCAACATCGAAATTGTACTCTCAGCTTATCAAAACAATCTCTCCCCCATAAGTGTGTATTCTGTTATGACGAATAAGCATATTCCACTTACCTTTTCTTGCAAGATGTACAGATGAACGTCCGTTCCTCCTCTGGCACATGCCTCAGCTGATGTGCATTCAGTTGGTACTTCTTCGCAAAGGATCGTTCGCATTTATCACACTTGTGGTCCAATTTATCCGGCGGGTTATGCCTCATCATGTGAATCCGCAAATTCAGACTATTGCAATAGGATTTTTCACACAGTGTGCACTGGAACGCATCCGGATTCATATGTTTCGTGACGTGTTCGAGCAGCTTTATGCGTTTGTTGAACCTACGACCGCAGCAAATCACCACCGGGTGGGCGATATGATGTACTTTTCGTGCATGCTGCTTGAAATCAGAAAACCGAGGAGACGATTCTTCACATTCCGTACACTGTAACTTACAGTGCGTGATTATCTTCCTGTCCTCTTCTTCGATTTGTTCAGTGGGTTTATTATAACTTCGAATTGATGTTTTAGGCGATTTTTGAAATGACTGTTTTTTACGAACTTTACGGAGTGGTTTTTTAATCTGCTCTGAAAGGTTATCATTTTCTTCAGAACTTTCCGATTCGGACTTTGAATCATTTGGTTCATAATCTGAATGTTCAAAATCTTCACATGCATCGTCCAACTCAGCTTCAGGTTCTTTATGTGGTGTATTATGCTTTTGTTTATCATTATTCTCTTGCTTTTGCTTTGTATCTGCTTCCTTGAGAAGGTTCTCATTTTTTTCTTTCTTAAAATTGACAGAATCTTCAACTTCTAGTTCATAGGTCTCCAGTGATTCCGAATCCAACGTTAATGGCTCTGCAATGTATATGTAATGGAAAATACAAAGATTTTTTTTATTTAAAAATCTTCATAGTCAATTCTAAATTTGTTACACTATTCTGCATAAACATAGGGGAAGGTGGGGAGATTTTATCCCCCTGTTTTACCAACAACTCAAGTAGTTTTATTCTAGCGTATTTTTAGAAAAGATTTATTCCGCAGGCCTGTGTGTTTTGACCCTCCTGAGGATTTTTTATTGCACGCAAAAAAAAGCGTTTTCAGGAACGTTCTGGAAAACGTGACTGGTGTTCCCGAATCCGTGATTGGTGTTCACGAAAAAATACACCGTGAACTCGTTAGTTCACGAATTCAAGAACGCTTTTTTTTTTGCGTGTGGCCACCCATAATTAGAACAACTTCTCCTATGACCAAATGCTTTCATTTTTTCACAGCGCAATCTCATAATATGCTAAAAGATCTGTACTTATAAAAATTTCAACAGTCCATCCTAATTTTAGAATATTTGGATTTTGCGCTGTTGCCTCAATATGGGACAAATGGTCCCTCGTTTAAGTCACTACATAAAAATTTTAAAAAAATATTTGGTTCTCAAGCCTCTATTTTTTGTAGATTTGATCGATTTGATGAAAGGTTCGCTCGAGATCAATTTATTGCAAAGCAAAGATATAAAGAAAGAGTAGATCAAGTCCATAACAAAAATCGTTAATAAATATATACTGCAAGTCGGAAAATCTGCGTATTTTGGAAGATTTTTTTTAAAAGATCAGAGAACAGAGGGATCAATTCCCCTCGAATATATTCAAATTCGATTTTTGACAGCACTTTATAAAATCGTATGTGTATCATTTTATTTATTTATTTATTTATTTATTCGTTGTCACTTATTACTATTACATGTTTTTCTTACTTATTTATTTGAACTGAGACACGGATGACCTTACAACAGTAGCATTACTCAAGTCGTACTTGGTACATTTATAGCAAATGTGAACAGACGTCCTGCATTTCGCGGAACGCTGCATTTTTCAAGTACGTTTTACAAATTTATTACAATTAATACAGCCTTAAAAATATCTTTCTGATTTTTTTGGGCTAAAATCTATGCTAAATGCACTTTTAAAGGATCCATTTTCAAGCAAGTGATACAATCCAGATAGGCGTCCCGCGTTTCGCAGGACGCTTGCTGGTAACATTATTTATAGCAAAACCTATTTAGAAAAATCGGGAGAAGGAAAAAAATACTTGAAAAACTTTCGAAGTATCACAGCTTAATAATATGTATCACAGATTTATATGGTGGCCAATTCTTGTAGTAAGGGGTTCGATGACAAAAAGCAGCTTGTGCGGAACTTTGGAATCAGTCTTCGAAACCAGTCATCTAGTGGTAACTGGGGTAATATTCAGCCCCGGGGCAAAACTACCTTTTGGCATTTTTTGCGACGTTCCAGGAATATTTTCAAGAATGTTAACTACTGGATTGGTGGTTCGAGATCCGAGCTACATACTCTGGAAAACCGAAAATGTACCCAGAAATGTCAAAGGGTCGTTTTGCCCCGGTGAAGCATATTATCCCAGTTTCCCCTCAGTATTCCCCTTTAGGTTCTTGTCTGATGTTACAACGAGGTATCCTACATTAAGTGTCCATGGTATAGACTGTTGACAACATTTCACTTGAGTTTGAGGCATGTTTCTTGGATCTCTTCGAAAACATATTTATTGCATAGATATCATAAAAAGAGCATATATACTAACAATAAAAATTTATAGACTGTCACACATCAGTGAAGTCAAATTATATATTTCTTAGAGAGTCTATGCGAAAACCGCGTGATACACCGGAAATGAGAAAAGGGGATTAAGTCTCGCTTAACTTTTCAAAAGGACCTAAGTAACATTTTTTTCATGAATTAATTTGAATAGCGCAATCAACAGAACAACATGAAAGTTTTTTATTGCAGTACTTAAATTAATTCATGAAAAAAATGTTACTTAGGTCCTTTTGAAAAGTTAAGCGAGAAGTCTCCTCTAATGTTAATTCATATATTCATTTTTGCCTTTCTCGTACAACTAAGTTGTACCGAAAGGCTATCATTTCACTCCGAAAACGAACTTTTTATAGAAGCCTCTGAGGCCCATAGTATTATATACCAATCGACTCAGCTCGACGAGCTGAGCACATGTCTGTCTGTCCGTGTGTATGTATGTGTGTATGTGTGTGCACAAAAGCTATGAAAAACATTAGACAACTTTTCGTATAGTAATCCTTAACCGATTTCCTCGCAACAAGTTTCATTCGACAGGGGACAAAGCCTTGTTGATCACTATTGAATTTTATAACGATCGGTCATTGCGTTTCAAAGTTATGGAGAAAATGGTACATCGGACCATATAAACCCCATATAAGGTTGGTGTCTTAACTAAATGCGAGAAAGGCACCACCAACGCTAGGTGGATTAATCTGGGTTTTTTTTCTATTAGGTCCTTTCGTACGAACAGTTTTACAATCCGACGAATTCTCACAACAGTCACAACTGATATTGCTTGGTGTCCTATTCTGATTTGAAAATAACTATAATTGTAGTTTTGATAGAAAAAAATTGTAACTTAAGAAAATAAATAATTTTCAATGAATTATTGGCAGTGGCTGGTTTTCAACCCGCAGTTGCCAGAATCCAGGCACTACCGTATATGCGCAAATAGCCAGCATGAGTTAATCGCCGAAAATTTGTATGGCGAAAAGCATCTAACGCGGATTTTCTCAAAATTAGGGTCTTTTCATGAAAAACTATTTGGTACTGGTTATGTCCACTACTACGCCTACCAAATATTTTTTAAATGAAGGTGCTTAATTTTGAGAAGATGCCTTTCGCCATACTGATTTCAGAAAGTTAACTCTTAGTGTACCGCTGTAAGTACGCTCAAAGCAGGCGATTCATTGTATTTTATAAGTATTCACTGGATGTGTAAAACAAGGATTAAACATAATGTGAAAAAGAAGGATTAAACATAAATCCTTCAAAGGCCACATTAGTGGTGTTTACAAGGAGAGGAATTAATTCTTTTCCTACTTTGAAATTGAAAGGAGCAGATTTGAAACTTTCAAACTCAGTCAAGCATCTTGGCGTTCGACTTGACAGTAAGCTGAATTGGAACTTACATCTTGAAGAAGCATTAAGCAAAGCTATAAATGCTTTATGGATAAGTAAGGCGACGTTCGGTAAAAAGTGGGGACTAAAGCCAAAAATGATTCAATGGATTTCTCGCTTAACTTTTCAAAAGGTCCTAAGTAACATTTTTTTCATGAATTAATTTGAATAGCGCAATCAACAGAACAACATGAAAGCTATTGATTGCAGTATTCAAATTAATTCATGAAAAAAATGTTACTTAGGACCTTTTGAAAAGTTAAGCGAGATTTATACGGCGATTTTGATACCCAGAATAGCAGAATATCATACGCCGCATTAAAATGGTGACCAAAAACAAAAGAAAGTGTGGTACAGAAGAAGTTGGAAAAACTTCAAAGATTAGCTACTCTTTCAATAACTGGTGCAATGAGAAGCACGCCGAACAAAGCGCTAGACGCTTTGCTCCACGTGCTACCATTGGATCAATTTATTCAATTAAAAGCAGAGAAGAGTGCTTTGAAGATCAAAAGAGATTCAAACCTATTCGAAGGTGACTTAATAGAGCATCTTAGTATTCTAAGCAAAATAAGTATCAACTCACTGATCACAAACAACGATGATTGTATGAGGAGAGGATACAACTTTTATCGATATTTTGATGTAATTAATCTTGAGCGAAGCATATGGACAAATGGTGGACCAAATATTCGTTCAGGATCTATTGTGTTTAACACCGATGGTTCAAAGCTGAACAATCAAATTGGAGCAGGCGTGACTGGCCCAGGGACGAATATTTCGATTCCCATGGGAAAGTGGCCAACTATTTTCCAAGCTGAAGTTCAGGCTATCCTTGAATGCTCTAATTTATGCTTACGCCGAAATTATAGGCATTCAAATATTTGCATAATGTCTGATAGTCAAGCGGCATTGAATGCTCTGAAATCAGCAAGATGCACATCTAAACTCGTTTGGGAATGTGTTCAGTCACTCCAAACCCTGAGTAGTCGTAACAAAGTGAACCTGTATTGGGTAGAGTGGGGCGCAGTTGTATAGAAAAACGCAAACTTCGTCCGATCAAGTGAGATCAAGGTTTTTCTGAATCGTTTTGAGATCCCAATCAACTGTGCAAAATATGGGCTCGATTGGTTGCAACCTCGCATACCGCTTCGCGTTTCAAGTTTACATGGAGATTAGTATGGGAAAACGTACTTTTTTACATTTTTGCTCTTGGCGGCTTCAATTTATTATCAATCACGTGACTCAATACGTTAGCATATAGTCTGGCAGATTCCGACAGACTTTGCCGAAAAAGGAACGTAGCTGGAAGGTCTACAAAAAATGTTATTACGTTTCGAAAATTGATTGTTTAAATCAATGTTTCTGCCAGCACTACCGGACAGTCGAAGGGCAAAACCCATCTTCCTTCTTGCCGGATTTTTTTTCTTTGTGAAATAATTCTGGATAGCTCCCATTATCTCAAAAGCCCTATAAGATCATTTTTTTGAAATAACACTCAGTTAAATTATTGGTCTACGTAGCTCGGCAGTGCTGGCAGAATAAACGATTTTTTGCATATGGTTTGAACACTCAATGTTCGAAGCGTTATAACTTTTTTCGTGGACGTTCCAGCAACGTGCCTTCTTCAGTAAAGTTTTTCGGCATCCTTTGGGTTATACTTTAACGCAATGTCCTACTTGGTTTACGATGAACTGAAACATCTAGTAGTAGAAATGCAAATATATACGTTTTCTTATACTAATTTCCATACAAACTTCAAACGCGATGCGGAAAGCGAGGAAGCAACCAATCGGTCCCAAATTCTGCACAGTTGTATTAGGTTCCTGGTCATTGTGGCATTGAAGGCAATGAACGAGCTGATATGCTGGCAAGACTTGGATCATCTCGACAATTGATAGGTCCCGAACCATTTTGTGGTGAATCTGCGTGTTCTCTTAGAATGGAACTCAAATCTTGGGAACATTCAAAAATAGAAAACATCTGGAAAAACACCTTAATTGCGAGGCAGTCTAAACGTTTCATCACACCAAACGTAGTTATCACTCGCAAAATTTTAGATCTTTCGAAAAAAGATCTTAGCACATATACAGGTCTTATAACAGGCCATTGCCCGAGCCGATATCACTTGAAGCTGCTAGGAAAACTTCAAGATGATATATGTCGTTTCTGCGGCATACATGTAGAGGACTCGGAACATCTGTTGTGCCGTTGTCCGGCAATTTTTAGGAAAATAATACAGTTCTTCAACAAGGGGCTGATAGAACCCTTTGAAGTTTGGAGAACAAATCCCAATATGGTAGTACGATTCATCAGAACCATAATACCGCATTGGGAAGACGCTGGCAGTCAAGGTGATGCAATTGCTCTACATAGCAATGATGCGTCAACTTGACAAAGCTATATCAAATGGGGCATATATCACAATAGATCTAACAAATGGTCGCAGTGATTAAAATACCCAATAAGGAAAAAAAACTAAAAGTATTCACTCTAGCCGCAAACTTCCGCACATCTGTACACGTGCTGGCTTTAATAATAAAATAGATAATCAATCTACTATGAACAGCTGAACTTATTAATTCATTGAGCTTACAAACATATTAACTAATTCTTTGCTTTGTTTTTACTAAATTTTTGCTTGTAGGTATCCGATTCAATGGATTAGCACAGATAACAGATATTGAGGCTGGCATCCGATACGTGTGTAAACATCCGCAACCGTTGATTCAAATGTATTTTAAATTGAGACCGCGTTTGGCAATCGATTGGAGATGGCGCAAGGATCATTCGGCTATCAAATGCATTGGCTACGTTCGACGGTTGTCAATCAGCTACGTCCGTATGTACTGCCAAAAGATATTTTAGTTACAAGATAAAGATTGTCGCTGTCCGGAACATCTTTTGCTGGCGAGGATAGGGTGCTAAATGTCAGTTGACAGTTCGGTACCACACATGTTTCGGACAGCAGAACAAAGGGAACCGAAGCGACAATCTTTATCTTGTAACTAAAATATCCTTTGTACTGCCGCAATCAGTTGAATAGATGGCAGTAGTGGGCAAACGCACATCAATTAAAAAATTTACACAGGATTTTCAATAAAATTTGCTCTAGCCTAAATATCTGTTATCTGTGGGATTAGTTTTACATACCTGTCTTGCAGGATCCAACCAGACCCGCTGCCTCCGCAGATAGTTCCAGATTAATGTGTGCTTTCTCCACACTGTTGTAGAAAATGTTGAAAATATTCACATGATCCCAACATTGTCCACAGACATTTTTGTAGTAAAGTTGTTCGGGCTAGAAAACAATGCAATTAAAGCTTATTTGGGTTGTAGTATCGCTATATGAGGTATTTTATATATGGTAGGTTATTTGGCATAAAGTTCAATCGGCATAATCAGAAAAAAATATTCTCAATCCAGTTGAAAACCGGAATTGGGGGACAGCAAAATTGAATTTTTCTCACTATCCGTAAGTTAAACCTAACTTCAGAAGTGGTGCGCTGTTTTCATATCACGAAGCGCTATTCAGCGCACCACTTCCTAAGTTAGGTTTAACGTACGGATTGTGACTTTTTCTGAATTTTCACCGCACGACCTCAAAAATAATAGACATAAGTTAAAAACATCTACCTATATAAATGTTATTAAAAAATCAAAATTGAAACATTGATTTTACAACCGTGATTGTAATGAATGATTTGTTTATCGGCTTTATCGGTCAGTTCTATTCAAAGTATGAGGGAGTAGATAATCGAAAGATAATTGAAGATCAACAGATTGAAAGCCGTTCACTAGGGCGCGAACAAGTATGAAACGATAAAGTGTGAAAGGGAGGAAGACCATCTATTGGACAGCACACAATCAAAGTGTGATTCATATATTTATTACATTTACTTTTTATACACAAGTCTTAAAATTAATGCACACATTACATACCTGAAACCACAAATGCTTCACCAGAATCGGACCTATATTACGGTCTTGCGTCTCGTCGAACTGTACTGCTAGTAAGTCGGGGCGTTCATTCAAACAAACAGCACAAGTGTTGATTTCCAGGAACTCTACTCCTATGTCCATTGTAACGATTTTTGGAGTTTATAGACTTCGTTACGGGAAAAATACTCTTCAATGGAATACTGATTCCAAAATGTTCAAACAAATTTCAATCTTGTTCAAAACAAAACAAACAAATGCGTCTGTCAAATGAGAGATGTATTTTCTCAAAGGGCTCAAGACAAGACTCAAGAGATAGTGAGGGACATTGTATATACCTACTATATGTAATATCCTACATCAGAAAATATGGAAGCCGCCAATTAAGCCCACAAATCCAAGAACAGTACAGTGATAACGTTTATTGATCTTTTCATTAAAACTTATGTAATCATGTTGACTTCTCATTTAGTTAAACAAGTTCTGGCTATCAAAATCAATTTCTGAATATATTTATCCCTATATAATGAAAGACCATAAGCTTTATCTTCAGTACTATATGGTACTATATAACGTAAAGTCGAGATAATGCAAGTGTATTGATCAATTCAGTATCTGAAAAAAAAAACAAGCGAAAGTCTCGAGATAAATGGACAAAATGTTGACCCATTATGTCCCCCAGCTAAGGTGACCAAAACCGGTACATTTACCCTATGTTAATGATTGGCTGCCACAACATTTACTGCTAGTGGAAACCATTGCAGATGTGTTGCTCTTGCAGCCCGATATTCTCGAAGAATTTTATTTCCAAAACATAAACAAAATTTATCATCCCATCAGCCTTCTCTCAGGGTTATCCAAGCTATTCGAAAAAGCTATTCATCACCGGTTACTTGAGTCTACCGAAAATCTTAACATCTTTCTCGAGGAACAGTTTGGTGGTTTGGTTTCTGACGCGGTCGATCAACCGTACCCCAACTGACCCGAGTTACCAACGTCCTCAGACGAAACAAGTTTGTCTCAAAAACATCTACCATGGCCTTACTTGATGTCGATGTCGAAGGCATTCGACAATGTATGGCATGATGGCCTGGTGAACAAACTACAACTTCGTCGGTGCCTGTCGGTACTTCAACGCTACACCCAACCAGCAGCGGATAGCAGATTTTAATGCAGTTCTGCATATGAACCTTACAAAATCTGTATAATAATTTGGCAAATACAATTTCGGAAGATTTTAATACAATTGTTGTATTGAAATCTACATTTCATTTCATTTATTTAGTCTACATCTAAACAAACAGATAACACTGAATCAACAATTTGACGCCACAATACACGGTTCGAGGCCGCATCTCTCCATCCTCGAATACGCCCCACGCTCGCCAAGTCGTATTAAAATCTTACAGATTTGTATTATTCTAATGCAATATCTGTATAAAAAGCTTACAGAATTGTATATGCCAAGATTTTATATTTATATTTTTTTAATATTTATAATTGTCACATTTGTTTTTTGGGCGTACAATCTTCCCAGCTACCTGGTGAAAATCATCAACAATTACCTGTCGGCATGGACATTCCGGGTCTCAATCAGCGGAGCGAGTTCCAAAGCGCACAACATCGTCGCAGGCATTCCCCAGGGCAGTATCTTTGGGCCCCTGTTTTTCCATCTGTTCACCTCCGACATGCCAAAACCTCCAGAAGACGACGCTGTTGTGAATCCTCTCAAAAATCTCACGTGTTACAACTTCAACAACAACCGAGTTGAAAGCAATACTTTTTCGTTATCATATTACAGATGTAAATACTTTTTGCAAGCAATAATAGATCAAAATTATGATGAACGACGATGAACGTATTTGTCAAGTATTTTGACTTGAAATTATTCACACGAAATTATGTTGAAACATGAAAGTTTATCTAATAAAGCATACGATCCATTGCATCTTTTGATTATTATATGATTTTAATACCATCGGTGCGAATGCTGATAGAACTAAATATAAGGAGTAATATAATGTTCAGTTAATTCATGCCGCTAATTGAACCATTTATTTGACACATTGTGAATAAAATGGTGTATCGAAACATGAAAGGTTGATGTTTGAATCGCTAGAAAGGGTTTGTGGAAGCCGTAAGGTATGCAATTATTTTTTGTTTCATTTTGTAGCAAGATTAGAGAAAAGCATCATTCAGGGTTGAGAAAAATCAAATTTTCGAAAAATCGAGAATGATCAAACTCACCCGCGATTTTACTTTTAAATTTTCAAGTGATTAAAACTCGCCAGCGATTAAGAATCGTTTGAAAATCGTATCTTGATTTGATGCATTTACCGTTACATTTTGAACTATTTTTCCTCACTTGCATGAAGCTATAACGCCAAATAGAAGATATAACGGGACTGTTGGCAATTATCTATTATTAGTGAAGACATCGATCACGTAGTTTGGTTCTGCTCGGAAAACGACGTCTCCAGAGAGCAATTATTGGATACCCTAGTGGCCCGAGGTAAACAACCCTTCCAGGAGATAAGAGGTGTTTTGGGGGATCGTGATGTGGTCTATATGCAAGCCATTTATAGTTTTCTTTGTTCCTCTGACATAAAAGTCTAATACTTTTGTTTTTTTTTCTTTTCTTCGAAGTTTTTTTTTGTTTTGTCTCTGTCTTTCTGTCCCGTAGAGCGCCGTAGCTCTGGCTGTCCGGAAGATGCTCCCATGCGAACCATTTTTCGAGCACGACGACACACCACATCGTCCCCGACGCCAAATGACCGGATGAGCTGCTGAAATTCCTTGATTATGATTATTCCCTGATTCCCGAATCCTAATCCCCATCCATCCTTAAACATTGTAAACCTAACCTCGAGTCACCACGAGTACGTTGGCTTATTTCCCTCTCTTACTAATTTAATAATAAGATTATGTCGATTGTACATATCACAAAGAAACGTGGCTCCGTAAAGTGTTATACACGCCTGAGCCTACCAAATAAACGAACTTGGAAAAAAAAAAATATTAGTGAAGATTAATGATTGAATGAAAATTTTGTGTTTATTATCGTTTGAGTACAAAATTTGAGAAGTTGTCGCCGGCGACAACTCGCCTACTGTTTTCACGTGAGAAGTTTTCACATGAAAATTGCAATCATGATCGTCTGATAATGATTGAGCACAACACTGGCATCATTCACAAATAACATAACGTTTTAGGATGTGGGAGGGTACTTGTCTGAGTGTTAAGGCTCTATAAACCGTAATCAATCCAATAATGACGATGATTTTATTCGAATCCGCACTAATACTAATAAAGTTTTGAACTATATTCAATATTTTGGGCTATTTGCCGTCTTACCTCCATCATTGCATATTCATAAATAGCCATATATTTGATACACCGTGACACGGGGGTGGTTTTGGGTATAAATCCCCACCCCACCCCACCCCCCCCCCAAAGATAAAATTTTTGGAAGAAATTTTAATTTTCGAAAAAAAATGTTCAGAAACCCCCCCATCAGCTGGCATATTTTTAACACCCCGTTTCCACCCACCCCAGTTGTAAACAACATTTTATTTATCGCTGCTGCACTTTTCCGTACCAATTGCCTCACTATTACAAACAAGCGATACAGTCATTAGTTTTCAAAACATTGTGATGGAGTCTTGAGCCTTAAGGACTAGGGTAAAATGCCCAATAGTGGACCCCCTAGTAGCGGAATTTTGCTATTCCTGTCATAAGGCTTAAATTTTTTCAACATATTAACTCTGCTTGATATCTAACAACAAGCTCTTCATCCCCTCTTCAAGATGCATACATAAAATACCCAAATACACGACGTTATTCGTTGAAATTAACATTTTAAAGTCTAACTGAATTCGCCCTATAGTAGACCCCTTGGGGGTCCATAATAGGAAATTGCTTCCCTATAGTCGACACTTCATTTGATTTTCATGTCCCGTTTCGGGACGTTCTTCTTCCCTATTATGGACCCTCCAAAATATTCCTATAATGGACACTCTCGTGTTTATTTTTTATAGAATTGTAAAAAATCATCTAATTTTACTTTCCATACCATTTCCAATGCATGTAATCAAATCATAGGACTGTAAGGTAGGTTCTCCCGATGGAATTTCAAAGCAAAATGTTGACATTGTGCAGTAATAATGCAAAAATGGATGAAGGGTCCACTAATGGTTAGGGGTCCACTATTGGGCACTTTACCCTATATAAATTTTAGAACTCTATCATACATAAAGCGTTATGAGGGGGTATGTGTGGGTTGACAATGGCAAATATTATAGATTAACTATTAATCTATAATATTTGACAATGGTCAAGTTTAGCGTAATGTAATTTGCGAATTAACATTAGCTATTGAGTGGATAATTCTGTTTTTACAAAGGTACTCAGAAACCTAATCGCAGGCATCAGATATTCTATCCGCAGCTCTCAGTTATTTTTTCGAGTACTGTGACATGCCCTATTACCGTGGGTGTGGGATTAAAAACGTGTCCACAATAAATTCGCTATATAAAATTTAATTTGCAACAATCACCCTTGAAAACTATATCGCTCTAATCAATATTAAATACATTTGAAGGAAAAAATATGTTTTGTACTTCAACTCATAAAAAAATAAGAAAATAAGGTTCATCAACATTGCCCATGGTGCTCATAAACTGTATGAAATAGTTCAAAATTCAGCCCTCCTTTAGAAGTCCTCCTTAGCCGCGGCTACAAAGCAAGACCATGCTGAGGGTGGCTGGGTTCGATTCCCGGTGCCGGTCTAGGCAATTTTTGGTTTGGAAATTGTCTCGATTTCCCTGGGCATGGGATATACGAATGCAAAAATGATAACATGGCTTAGAAACATCGCAGTTAATAACTGAGGAACTGCCTAATGAACACTAAGCTGCAAGGCGACAATGTCCCAGTAGGGGATGTAATGCCAATGAGGAAGAAGAAGAAGCTCAAAATTCAAGAGGACTCCAAAATGGAGAATTTGATCGTTCAAGCAGGGGGCAACAAAGTAAAAAAGTGAACCACTTTAGGATACCATACACAAACAGACATTATTTTCGAGAATATTTTTTCAAACATTTTTTTTTTCTTACCTTTTTTTTGCGAATTTTGTGCTGCAAAATGGTGGGTTGGCATCATGGAAGAAGCGTCCAATATAGCTCTGATCGCCACAAGCTCCTATCTCACACTTCCACGCACGGGTCGTCGGATGAAAAAAGACCGCCAGCTAACAGTTCCGTACTTAGCTGGTAGTGCAATTTGTCCACTGTTGTCCTTCTAACATCAGTTAGAGCGTCTATCCACCAGGATTTGTGGCTCAACCAGTGTCTGTCTGGTATCCAGCGGTTGATTCACGAAATGCTGTATCGTGTGAGCTCTAGCTATAAGATGGCAGTCAACCAGCGCGATGTAGGTAACGCGATCCCGGTTAGGTAGCTTACTGAAACCTTTCAAATGCCACGAAAAATGGAGAAAGAAGAAAAAGAGAACGTTATTTTCGACAGCCGACCCGGCAACGAAATAATTACTATGATTGGAAACTCGGTACCTGGAATGTCAGGATTCTAAATGAACTTGGATGAGTGAGCCTTCTGGCTCATGAACTGCAAAAGGTTGGTAAACGTGGCTGTTATCCAAGAAGGTCAGTGGCCTAGATCTGAAGAACGTAAATTCAGAGCCGTGGATCCCATTCAAATATTACATCTTTTACAGCAGCGGCGAAAGCCTAAGGGGCAAGGCTGAGTAAACGCAATGATAAAACTGTATATAATCCGTAAAGACTGCCAGGAATCCCTGACGGATTCTCATATTCTGTGTATTCGATTCAGCGTGACTCTATTAGCCAATTTGCTATATGTAAATGTACAAATATTTCATTTTCCAGCACATTAATAATGATTGTTCATTATAGGTTGAATTAATGGTTGAAATAATTTGAAAACAAATCAAAACAAGATTGGGCAAGGCTGCCAGTATATTTTAATATGATCATTCAAATTTGATATCAAGATCTGTTTGGGCGACTTCAATGCGAAGATCGGATCCGACAACTAGAACCATGAGCGCATTATGGGACGCCATGGTCTCGGAGAAATGAGCGAAAACGGAGAGCTGTTCGCAGAATTTTGTGGTAATAACGACATGGTGATCGGGGGATCGCTCTTCCCTCATCGACCGGTTCACAAAGTCACGTGAGTCTCCCGTGACGGCTTTACAGAAAATCAAATCGACCACATCTGCATCAGCCGAAAATGGAAACGGAGCCTTCTTGATGTACGGAATAAACGTAGTGCCGATATCGCATCTGATCATCACCTCCTCATCGGCGAAATACGCCTGCGCATTGCGCGGATTCGTCGGCAGGAGGAAATAGTTGGACGACGATTCAACACACGCCGACTGGAAGATGCCACGGTGAAACGGTCCTTCGTTGAAGAACTGGAGACGCGTGCTGCAGATATTCCGGAAGGTGGCAGCGTGGAAGACCAATGGACCGCCATCAAGAATGCCTTCATCGCTACCAGCGAGAACAATCTGGGCGAACTACGCACCCAGAGAAAACAATGGATCACCGATGAGACCTGGAGAAAGATAGAGGAGCGAAGAGAAGCCAAAGCCGCGATAGAGCGATCGAAAACCAAAGGAGCCAAAGTCTTAGCCCGTCAACGATACGCGGCTCTTGAGAAGAAAGTGAAACGCTCATGTCGACGGGACAAGCGAGCGTGGGCAGACTCTCTGGCCGACGAAGGAGAGAGAGCCGCCGCAACCGGGGACATTCACATCCTCTACGATATCTCACGACGCTTAAGCGGTTCGAAGATGAATGCAACGATGCCTGTGAAAGACGCGAATGATCAGTTATTGACCGACCCAACTGACCAGCTGAAACGCTGGTTCGAGCACTTTGAACAACTTTTTCAAGTGCCAGCCAGGCCATCACCTCCTTGGCATGATCTGCCTAGGATCCGACGTATAACACGCGTCAATACCGAAGCTCCATCACTGCTAGAGATTACAACAGCCATCCAAAGCATGAAATCGAATAAAGCCCCAGGGGTCGACCGCATATCAGCCGAGATGCTCAAAGCTGACCCCATGACATCCGCTCAACTACTGCATCGTTTATTTCGTAATATCTGGGACACCGCAACTTTCCCGGTCGACTGGATGCAAGGTATCTTAGTGAAGGTGCCCAAAAAGGGTGACCTGACTGTATGCGATAACTGGCGAGGCATTTTGTTGCTGTGTACCGTTCTCAAAGCTCTGTGCAAAATTATCCTAGCCCGGATTCAGGAGAAGATCGATGCGACTCTCCGGCGGCAGCAAGCCGGATTCCGTGCCGGAAGATCCTGTGTGGACCATATTGTCACGCTCCGCAGCATTCTGGAGCAGGTCAACGAATTCCAAGAGTCCCTTTACTTGGTATTCTTTGACTACGAAAAAACTTTCGACCGTCTCAATCACGAGAATATGTGGGGCGCCCTGAGACGCAAGGGAGTTCCTGAGAAAATCATCGGCCTCATCGAGACACAGTACGAGGCCTTCTCGTGTAGAGTGCTACACAATGGGGTCTTGTCCGACCCTATCCGGGTCGTAGCTGGTGTGAGGCAAGGATGTATTCTATCACCGTTACTGTTCCTCATCGTAATCGACGAGATTCTGGTAGATGCGATTGACCGTGAACCAAACCGCGGGCTGTTATGGCAGCCTATAACCTTGGAGCACCTAAATGACTTCGAATTGGCGGATGATGTTGCACTCCTCGCGCAACGGCGCTCTGATATGCAGAGTAAGCTCAACGACCTTGCCGAGCGCTTCTCTTCGGCAGGTTTAGTCATCAACGTCAACAAAACCAAATCGTTGGATGTAAACACGGTGACTCCTTCCAGTTTCACAGTAGCCGGGCAACCAGTGGAGAATGTTGAAAGCTTCCAATATCTTGGTAGCCAAATGGCGTCAGACGGCGGTACCTAGATCGACATAGGAGCACGGATCAAGAAAGCAAGGGCTGCCTTTGCGAGTTTAAGAAATATCTGAAAAAACGCACCAAAATACGAATTTTCAACTCTAACGTAAAATATGTGCTGTTATACGCTAGCGAAACATGGTGTGTATCAGTGGAGAACACTCAACGGCTGCAGGTGTTCATTAACAGATGCCTGCGGTATATAATTCGGGCCTGGTGGCCTCACAACTGGATCTCAAACAACGAGCTCCATCGTCGTTGTCACCAGAGGCCGATAGCAACAGAAATTCGGGAGCGGGTGGGGCTGGGTCGGGCACTCTCTACGTAGGGGCGGAAACGAAATCTGTAAACAAGCATTAGACTGGAACCCAGCGGGACATCGCAGCAGAGGCAGACCCAGAGGCTCATGGCGGCGAAGCTTCACTAAAGAAATAAAAGAAGTCCCACCCCTTGCGTGCAGCACTTTTTCAATTTGAATTTTCGTTTTTGCCTTTATTGCTCAACGAAGTTGTACCGAAAGGCTATCATTTCACTTCGAAAATGAACTTTCTATAGAAGCCTTGGAGACCCATTAGTGCTATATACCAATCGACTCAGCTCGACCAACTGAGCACATGTCTGTCTGTCCGTGTGTATGTGTGTGCACAAAAGCTAAAACATAAAACAACTTTCCGTATAGTAATCTTTAACCGATTTTCTCGCAACAAGTTTTTTTCGACAGGGGACAAAGCCTTGTTGGATCACTATTGAATTTGATAACGATCGACCGTTGTTATGAAGAAAATGGTACATCGAACCATATAAGCCCCATTAGGGTGGCTCAAATTAGTATGGGAAAAACTTTTTTCAATGTTTTTGGTGGGCCGCTTTCTTATTCGGTTCTATTTGATGCCCTGATGCTCTTGACAAAATTTCAGCCAAATCGGTCAACGTTTGGGCGGTGCTTGTTGGAAGTATATATGCAAAAATTTATGCAGAAACAACCAAAAACAGTAAATTGCAGCTGGACTACACAACTTATGATGAAGAACTATGATACTCATTCAGATTTTGGAGAATTTACAGAATGTTATGCGGAAAACCGCGAGAAGATTAGAGTTTTCCCGGCTAAGTTATTAGCATTTCTCTGAAGTGGGGTTTGAGTAAATTTCGTTTCTTTTACTTTTGAAAAGAAATAAATTCACCCTTACAACACTCCAGTAAAATGCTAATATCTTTGCGTAATAAACTCTAATCTTCTCGCGGTTTTTAGCATATCATTCTGTATTTAATTCTACAAGAACTGAATGAGTATCGTGGTTCTTGATCGTAAATTGTGCCGTCCAACTGCAAATCACAACAACAACCGCCAGTGAAGATATATCAGCTTCCACACTGATATTCTGCCCTCCCCCTTCATACGGGAGCTTGGCAGAAGGAAGGTCGTGTGATATGTGCCATCACAAATATTGCCCTCCGCTCGCTTTCAAATCGACTTCTATAAAAAAACATTCTTCATGCCTGCCGTAACCTAACGGAACTATCAATTCTATACTTTCGCCTCTAATTCTATCATGAACATGTACGTCCAAGTTTGGAAGATGATATTAGCATTTCCATATCATTGCAAATCACTGTTTATGGATGTTTCTGCATACATTTTTCCATATAAACTTCCAACGAGTTTAGCACCGCCCAAACGTTGACCGATTTGGCTGAAATTTTGTCCGGAGTATCAGGGCATCAAAAAGAACCGAATAAGAGGGCGGCCCATCAAAAAATTTGAAAAAGTGTTTTTTGAGCCACCCTAAGCCCCATATAAGGTTGGCTGTATTGGTGTCTTGACTAAATACGAGAAAGGCAGCATCACTACTCGGTGAATTAAAATAAGTTTTTAAATTAGAGTTAGATATTTCGAAAATATGGGTTCTTTTGGTAAGTTAACCTTAAATGAGTCAAAGAATTGGCTGAGACAATAAAACGAGATACAATTTTTGAAAGGAAATCAATAATCAAAAATCAATTATTGTACGGAGTTGTGGGATGCAAAAACAGTGAACCGCATACAGCCCTGGAATCAACGAAGAGATGAGGGAGAAAATGAAGAGAAAGAGGACAGTTCATTTTACGATGTAAAAACAACACGTGTAGACAATATCGCCGGAAATAAAATATTATATTGTTAGTATTAAAACGTCTTCGATCTTTACCTTATCGGTTCGAATCGCCACATTGGTGACCCGCGACGTCGCGTGACATCGAGTTCGATCGAAAACCGCGTATTTGTTTCAAATATCCGCGATCGAAATCAAGTGACAAAAGCTAACCTCAAAATGGTCGATACAGAAGCGGCGAATAATGTGCCAGCTGCTGTCACTGCACACGTCAGTGTAAAATTACCCGAGTTTTGGAAATCTGATCCGGCCATGTGGTTTGCTCAGGCCGAATCACAGTTCGCACTGGCAAAAATCACCGCAGACGAAACAAAATTCCATCACATCGTGGCCAAAGTAGACCAGTCGGTGATTTGCCATATTACGGACCTTGTTACAAATCCGCCGGTGACGAACAAATATGATGCCGTTAAAGAGCGACTAATCGGCCGATTCGCTCTATCCCCGGAAAATCGCTTGGAACGATTGCTTGGCATGCACGATCTGGGAGATTTGCGACCTACACATCTACTCTCTAAAATGCAGGAACTATCGACCGGCTTAGCAGTTGACGACAAATTGCTCAAAATGCTATTCATCCAACGGTTGCCTCTGAGCATACGTCCCATTATCTCTTGTCACGACGGAACGCTTGCCAAATTAGCGGAAATGGCAGATAAAATGGTAGATACAATGACCATGCAATCATCTGCGGTAACTACCAGTGACAAGGAATTCGTCAACACGGTGGAAAATGATCTCAGATCGGAAATCGACTTTCTGACTGCCGAGATACGCAAGCTTAAATCGTTCGGGCGCTCACGAAGCCAATCTGCTTCAAGGACTCGTCGGTTTTCCTCCACCAGCCAAGCACAGAACGAGATCTGTTGGTATCATCGAAAATACGGCACGAATGCACGCCAGTGCCGACAACCATGTTCTTTCAGTTCAAAAAACTAAGTACTTCCCAGCCGATCTCGGCGGAGGTTGGGGAAGTGTCTGGAAGCCGCCGAATAGTCATCCACGATCGTACAACAAATTATCGTTTTTTAATTGACACCGGATCAGACGTGTCCATAATTCCGGCGACTAAAAGAGAGAAAATTGGAGGATTCACCTCACAAGCTCTGCACGCTGCAAATGGAACCAGAATACCAACTTACGGATCTAAATTTCTAAACACAGATCTTGGACTCAGGCGACGCTTTCTTTGGAATTTCATCATTGCTGATGTAACTATACCGATTATCGGAGCCGATTTCATTGCCCACTTCGGCATTTTGGTGGATCTCAAGCATCAACGTTTGACAGACGGAAAAACCGGTTTAGGCTCCCCTGGGTATATGATGACTACGAACCTGTACAACGTGACAACTGTCAACATAGACCATCCGTTTCGAGACCTTCTATCAAACTTCCGAGAAATAACGCTGCCGTCTACAATGAAGTCAGAAATCCAGCGAGACGTTAACGCGTCGGATGCATCCTGAAAAAGTAAAATCTGCAAAAGAGGAATTCAGAGTAATGTGCGATTTAGGGATTTGTCGTCCTTCAAGCAGCAGCTGGGCCAGCCCGCTGCACTGTGTGCCAAAGAAAAACGGGCAATGGCGTTTCGTTGGCGATTACCGTCGATTAAATCAAGCAACCATCCCTGATCGATATCCTGTTCCTCACATTCACGATCTGCTGAACTCATTCCACGGTAAGTCCATTTTCTCTACGATAGATCTAGAAAGGGCATACCACCAAATACCTGTGGAAGAGGAGGATATTCCAAAAACTGCAGTGATAACACCGTTCGGATTATTCGAATTCACGCGTATGCAGTTTGGCCTATGCAACGCTAGCCAAACATTTCAACGATATATCTCGGGTACTTATTCAAAATGACGTATGTGATTTTGTAAACAAAGATTCAAACGTCGAATTGTTCAATCTGATAGCCCTCCCACGCAAACCATCACCACAGACAGGTAGGGAAAGCCTTCGGCTACCTGTTGGTGGTGTTGGTTTGCGTGGGAGTGCCATCAGATCGGATAAATCGACGTTTCAATCTTTGTTCACAAAATCACATACGTCCTTTTGAATAAGTACCCGAGATATGAATAAAATTTTCGGTGATTTAGATTTTGTGGTGGTTTTCATAGACGATATCTGCATAGCATCTTCTTCGCCTTCAGAGCACCACGAGCACTTGCGTATTGTTTTCGAAAGGCTTCGTAAATATGGTTTGGTGATCAATGTCACCAAAAGCACATTCGGACGTACTGAAGTAGAGTTTCTGGGATACTTAATCAGTGCAGACGGTGTACGTCCCCTACCTGCACGTGTACAAGCTATCATGAATTATGAATTACCTTCCTGCGTGAAAGATTTGCGGCGTTTTTTGGCGTTGGTGAATGGATACAAGCGATTCATTCAACACGCAACCGATATTCAGGCGGAATTGCGGAAGTTGATACCGGATAACAGGAAGAATGATTCTCGGAAACTTAAGTGGACAGATGTCGCACTCAAGAGTTTCGATAACTGTAAACGATCGCTAGCTGAATCCACACTTCTTCATTATCCCGACTGTAAAAAACCACTTGGCCTTATGATCGATGCTTCAAACACAGCTGCCGGAGCAGTTCTACAGCAACTGCATAACAACAATTGGGAACCCTTGGGTTTTTATTCGGAGAAGTTTACGAAATCGCAGTTCAACTACTCTACGTTCGGTCGGGAATTAACTGCCATGAAGATGGCGGTTAAGTATTTTCGGCACTTCCTTGAGGGACGAAATTTCACTATTTTTACGGATCATCGCCCATTGACGTTTTCCTTGACAACCGATTCAAATTTGCGTCTGCCTCACGAAGAGCGATATTTGCGTTTCATATCGCAATTCACAACGGACATTCGGCATATTAGTGGAAAGGATAATTACATCGCTGACGCTCTTTCGCGTGTTGATAGCGTACTCGCACCGACCTCGATTGATTACAGATTAATCAGTCGCGATCAAGAACACGATATAGAACTACAATCATTGATGAAGTCTACTAACACATCTTTGAAATTCGAAAAAAAAGTCGATGCCACTATGCAGTGCTAAAATATATTGTGATATTTCAACAGGTTGCCCTCGTCCGTTTATACCTAAAGCTCATCGCATGGATGTCATGACGCACTTCCACGGTATAGCGCATCCCGGAACTCGAGCTACAAGGAAACTGATATCGCTACGTTTTGTGTGGCCTTCTATGAATGCCGATATCAGCAAATTCGTCAAACACTGTGAAATTTGTCAGCGCTCAAAAGTACACCGTCATACTGTGTCTCCTCTTACCGAATTCGATCTCCCCAAGGCGCGGTTCAAGCATATCCACATAGATCTCGTAGGACCACTCCCTCCATCACAAGGACATCGATATCTTCTCACGATGATTGATCGCTTTTCTCGCTGGCCGGAGGCAATTCCATTGGTGGATATAACAGCAAACACAGTAGCTAAAGCAATGTATTCAACTTGGATCTCAAGGTTTGGTGTACCTGAATATATAACAACGGACCAAGGACGTCAGTTTGAATCGGAGCTGTTCAACGAACTAACCGCAATGCTTGGCGCGCATCATATCAGGACCACCGCATACCATCCGCAAGCAAACGGCATCGTGGAGCGATTCCATAGGACATTAAAGTCTGCCATCAGATGTGTAAACCCAAAGGACTGGTACGATGAATTGCCAATGATATTGCTCGGATTACGCGTGGCATATCGCGATGACTTAAAGTGCTCTGCTGCAGATTTAGTTTATGGTCAAGGTTTACGTATTCCCGGTGAATTCTTCGATTCACCTACCAATACTGTTGATCGAACAGACTTTTGTAAACAACTCCACCGCTTGTTCCAAAACATTAAGGCTCCAAATACAACCCACCACGACAACCGTAAGATATTCGTAGATGCGGAGCTGAGAACGTGTACCCATGTCTTTATTAGAGTCGATTCAGTGAAAAGACCACTTCAGTATCCTTATGAAGGCCCATACGAAGTAGTACAGCGTAATGACAAATTCATGGATTTGCTGATTTCTGGGAAGGTCCAACGAATATCCATCGATCGAATAAAACCAGCATTCACCTGTAATTCTAATTTGAACGATCATCCTCCTGACGATCTCAAAACCAAAGTTACTCCAAGCGGACATCGTATTAGATTCTTGGTGTAACTGGGGGGGCTCTGTGGGATGCAAAAACAGTGAACCGCATACAGCCCTGGAATCAACGAAGAGATGAGGGAGAAAATGAAGAGAAAGAGGACAGTTCATTTTACGATGTAAAAACAACACGTGTAGACAATATCGCCGGAAATAAAATATTATATTGTTAGTATTAAAACGTCTTCGATCTTTACCTTATCGGTTCGAATCGCCACAGAGTAAAATTGAAATCTGTGTAATGGAAGGGTTGTAGTAAGCTGGTTGTAGAGTGCTGGATTGGAAATCAATTAGAATAGATAGAAGGTGAGGAAGAATACCAAATGCATGTGTATTAGTGGGCGATGGAAAACGTAAACAAACAATGGTGACGTACATATTTGCACGGCTTTTTATGGGAGCTCGTGCGAATGTAGTAGTGAAAGCAATGTACGAAAGGCACGCGCACAAAATATGGATTTCCATAGCTTAGTATCTATTTCCATTAATTGGAAATAATCTGAGAAATGTCTTCAATTTTCGGTCACAAATATGGTACGAACAAATTAATACGACATCACTGCCAATCACAGGCCAATATATATTTTTTTACAGTTTTATAGTAGGTATCATAGTTCTGCTGTAGTTTTATTAGGGAAATTAGAAATCTGTCAAAAGTGACCCTCTGAGATCTTCTCCCTCACTTTGTATTTCTTATTATGAATAATTATGTAATAATTATGATTTACTTGGCCATGATTGTGGTGAACTCGATCACGTGCATCTAAATGGAGAATGAGCATATAACATCTTGTGAAATTTAGATAAATGTATCCAGTTTCATTTGGCTTTGCTCATGATTCAATGAGAGGTCGATACCGTCTGTTTTTTCTAAACCATCTTTGTGGTATTGCTTTTTTTTCTATTTCATATAAAACACAATTTTAAAACCATTCATTTTTAATAATTAAGATAAAGACATTCCAAAAGATGTCACTCTGATGAACGTTATTTGACTAGTATCAAATTCGAAATAAAAGAATTAACTAAATTTTCAATCAATTGCTGCATTGATTTTGCATTTCATCTCAGATGTTATTACATATCCAACTGGTTCAACATTTATCTTGTAAAATAAATTAAAATCTAAATCTAATACTTACACCCGGCCGAAATTATACAATATTTAATAATTAAAGCACGTACGCGACAACATCACCGACTAAGCGACGATTGAGACAATTTAGATGCTCTTCGATTAGCTGATGGTAACATGTCTAACCCAGTATATGAAATAATAGGTTCAGAAATATAAGGAAGAACGGAATTTTTCAATGATAACAAATAATTTGATCATTGAACTAAACAGGAATGGAAACTAATGTGATGTAATCTAGCAGCCCCGCTGGGGTATTAAAAATAGGGTTGTTTGTCTGTCGAGGTCTATCTTGAGCATCGCATTTCCTTAGGGGAACATCAAGATGTTTCAGTCTGTTAATTTTAACGCTGTAGCTGGCAAAATGCTTGATTATTTCGGCTTCGAAGAGCCCACCGGTTTATGTCCCAGTAAAGTTTAAATTAACTTTAGAAGGTTGCTTAAAAATAGACTAAAACTTGAACGCTGGTACACGACTAACCGTTGCTGTTAACTCCAAGTCAAATCGTACCCTTTCCAGTTGGTATTTGGCGCCAAATATACACGCTGTTCATTGTAGAAGAAAGATACCACACCTCTGTATGCTGTGCGTGGCACGCCACTCTAAAAAATGAATTTTGAATAAAACTGCCTTACAAAATTAAAAATAAACATTTACCTTAAAGTCATCCATCAGTCCAAGACTCTTAGTGGCTCGTTTGTACTGCTCTTTGGTTAAATATGTTATACGCACTGGGTCTTTAGTTGTCACAAGTCCACGTTTAAGTTCGTCTAATGTCACAACGGGACTTTGGTAGACAGCCTTCAGAAATATCTCGTCGTAAATATTCTATAACAAAAAGTTTGTTGTGAATGTAGATACAAATGGTGAAATAAAAATTGCATCATTATAATATGTAGGATACCTTTTGCAAATACGTCAGATTCATTTTGGTGAAGCTAACGAAATCCTCACTGAGTTTAATATATTTCAGATGTTTATCGAAAAATAGGCCACTGCAAATAATATGAATATTATAAAATCATCACTATTCATCTATTCGGCGGTTTCTTTGGAAAGATACTTACTTTGATACACCAACCTTTCCAAAGGTTCGCGTTCGAGGCAGTTCTGGGCGAATGCATGCCCGTTCCTTCCGCTGCTCCGGTTGTCGTATCCAATCGTCCCAAAATCTAAAAACATAAAATAAATAAGAATATTATAAGTATTAAATAATATTGAAAATCTCTTAGTATCCGGATTATGTTTAATTGTATACCGTCAAACGGGGTGACTATCAACAGCGGGGTGACTTGCAACACTTGGGGTTTCCACAAGTTTTTGTTTTTTTACAATAAAATATACCCAAACATTAACCTATGTCATCACGCATCCCTAGTTTAGATTGTATTTGTTGTGCCTAGTTGGTATTTAGGTGAAAATATAACTCACTGTTGTTTTTTGTATTATTTTGTGAAACTGTTTCGTTAATTGAAAGTCGAACGTCGTAAATCGTAAGTTCGTGTAACAAATTGAAATTAATATCACCAAAATCGATCCCCTCTCCTATTACAGTACCTAATTCGGTATGTAATTCCGCCAAAACTATAAAATAATAAATTTGTTTTTTTTTGGAAGTTTGTTTTTATCAAATATCAGAAAGTGTTCAATCAATGTATAAAAATGACAAGTTAATAACTTTTGAAGCAGTTTTTCAGCCGTACAAGGATCATGTTAGCTTAGCTTAGCTTAGCTTAGACTGACTGTACATATCAATGGTTGCTACTCCGTGATTGATCAGAACTGGTGCAAATTGCACTACGATCCAAGTGAATAGTGGTTGGGGTTTACCATCTATTCTCGAAGTGCACGTTTCAGCAGCTCTCAAATGTTGATCAATAACGGCGCCGGCCAAGTCCTTACAGTCAGTTGGGGAAGGGAGGGAATGTTAGGTGTGGTTATTGTTGCTACTAGAGACCGAGAATACCTCTGCATCTCCACAATTACCACGGGAAGGAAGTTGTGTTAGTTGGGTGGGGTAATCAGTAACATAGATCGGGATTCACTATGGAAAGTGATGTGACTATGCAACTTCTATACTACAGTATTAGCATTTTCTTGATTTGTTCAATTGTTTATCCTTCGCGAGAATAAACAATCAATCGCTCAAAATGAGCGATTGTTTATTTGAATTTCGGATGAGGCGCCCGCGACATCATTTCTTCAACGCAAGAAAAGTAAAAAAGAAACGGGATTTAAATTGAAAATAAAGTAATAATCACGGCTGTTCAACCAAATTGATAGTAAACGGAAAGCTAATTATGTTATCTCTATTTGACGTTAAATAAGAATGTTCAGCCAGACATATTTTGTTAATTTACGTTTATTTTACATGTCGTTTATTTTGAATTACTTTCGCGCGTGTGTTTGTCGCTTGCCGTGACCAGTATACCGTAATCAGGATCTCACTGGTATTAATCCTGATGGGCTTGTGCGCTTTGAGCGGCACACGGTCGCTTTTCAGTCAATATAAAGTCGTACATGGAGACGATATAGATACACGATATGCATACATGTTGTATGGAGAAGCACCTACATCGCCTCCACTTCAAAAGCCTACACGACACCATATACTTCCATGTGTTGACTGGGTTTGATAGGGCCTGCCTATAGACACATGCAGCTTTTTGCAGAGGTTCAACAGAGCCCACTGTCAAACCCCACCACATCATAGACAGGCCCCCTAACTCGCAGTGGCCATGGGGAGGGGTCGTCATCACGAGCATATGAAGCTGCATTTTGAGCAAAAAGTATTGGAAGTACCATTCAGTCTGCGGGAGATTAAAGAGTTGGAAAAAACATTCCAAGTCAACATCGGCAGTCTAGAGTCCGTGGAAAGTTCAGAGAGCAAAGTTTGGAACTGGAGAGCTATAATTTCCACGGTAGTAGTTTCAACGGACTAGGCTTATGTGTTTGACTTGCATCAATATGAAAAATCTTCATGTAAACAGCTAGCAATATAATCCAGGCTCTGTGGCACGCGATTACAAAATTTATTCCGCATTTTGGGGCCAGATCAGCATCCCGTATCTACATCGATACGAGTGAGGAGGAATATGCCTGCATTGGCTTTTTAAAAGCAGCGTTTCTGAATCCAATATTGCTATAAAAGATGGTTTTTTTTAGAATAAAAGTTACGTCAATTTGTTACCTTCTTGATGACAACACAAAACACGATTTCCCTTCACCTACTTGATCGACTACATTTCATTTATATTGGTAATTTGATCATTTTTTCCTTGAGCATTTTCCTTGCGATCTCCATACTAAGCTTAAGGGTTCTTTCTAAAATTACGTAACGCTAAATTTGGTGATTTTAGACCCCCACCCTCCCCCTCGTAACACTTTTTGTATGAAAGGTTTAATCCCCCTACAGTTGTTACGTAATTTGTGAAAGGCCCCTAACAATCGATTCCCCATTTACTAGCACCGCCAAGCGGATTAGTTCTAAAGTAATGCTGCTCCCATATGAGATATTACCACCCGAACAACTTTGTAGGAGACGGCAACATCCTCAATCTCACAGATTACGAGATCACCTTACAAGTAATTCTCAAACACTAAGCGTTTTCCTCCAAGCGTTTGAATTTAAAACTAATTCTGCTTCAACATTGAATATTACCACTCGAACAGAGCGGATGAATTCCAAACTAAACTTAACTCTATCATGATGGTTCTGAGTCTGACCACCTGAACAACATTGTAGAACACGCCAGTTTTCTAAATCTTTCATATTTCGAGGTATTTGGCTGGTGGTAAAAACTTTCAACTATCACTCCGTACCATCGGATTCCCGGAGGTTTCTTCAGTAAATTGTCCCGAGATTTTTTTGACTTGCGAAACTAAATTTATCAATCATGTCATTTGGTAGGAAATTTCAAAGGAATAGTAACGTTTGTTCCCCAGGCGCTTGAAATTTTGAAATTATAAAAACATTCTTGAGAATCCGGCTCGAAAAACACCTTTTAACCGATTTATGCAGCATCATAACGAACTTGCGTTACAAAGCAAACCGGAATTATTTTTACTTTAATAAGCCTGTATTGTCTTTTTTCACAAATCGCACAATAATGTAAAAATAAAAATGTCCTGTTTATGTACCTTACAATCACCTCAAAGATAAACCGAGTTGTGACACACTTGAAGCTAGAAAAGCAAGGATTCCTCCCATAAACAAGAATATAGGTAGAACAGCGTAGCAACTGAAGGATATTCATGCGTGGTACGATTCCAACGTACCCTTGATATATTAAGGCTGATGAAATTCTTGAGACTGTTTCATTAGTTGCACCTTGATTCACATCAATCGATTTTGATCTTAAAATCACAGCAAATTATTTTCTACAACGTTCAAAACGATTCACAGGTGGCCGTTATTGATAAACAAAACCCCATTGTGATGACGAAGTCTATTTTAAATTTTCCCTTTTCCGCATTTTCATTTCTCTGCTCGTTTGAGGTTATGTATGCAAGGGAAAACCCCTTGGTGAAATTTTCCACGTTTCCACTCTTTTTTTCCCAAGGAGACTCACCTCGTTACGGAATCTGTTACGTCGCTAATGATGACGGCCACTGGCACCGAAACCAACCGCAGTTTGATTCAATATTCAACGTTTTTACTGCACCGATTATTGTTGTTGTTAGCACGTATTCTTTTCGATCCGGAATCGATCACGTCCCAAAGAAAATCAAATTCGCGCACAAACACAGCAATAAATTAGCTGAAATGCGCCGCACACGCGTTTCCCCGTGGGAACAAACCGACCGACGAAGACGGGACGAAATTTTACTACGACCGTCCGCTCAAGCGGTTGCGAACGAAATCTTTTTCAGCCGTACAAGGATCATGTTGTCTATTAAGAGACTGTTGAACTGGCTCAAAAGACATTTTATTTACAACTTTGATAGATGTTCTCTCCCATTATCTCATTCTTAATCATATAGATTGATCTGTACGATGTCATTCTTGTCCTTATGATCATAAGGTATGAAGTATGCGCTCGTTGAATTTCTATGTTTGCCTAAGTTATGAAGAACCCATGATTTTTGTTCTGTGTCAATACTATCAAACTTAATGTAACTTATGTCTTGTGGAAGTGGAAACTGTTCGTACATTTAGTATATTTTATTATCATTCCTTTATCAAGGGATTCTAAGACTATAATAAGTAGCTTATTCGATTCCAAACTAACTGTGATTATCTATAATTAGATTTTTCGCGATTTCCGTTTTTTTTTTACCTTTCGGATCTTTTTGAAAACAGCGTAAACATAGTCGCGTTTTTTGTCTCTATGTTTGTCTCTATGAAATATTTAGTCGCTTTTCAAGGTGTAACATGTGTCATGTCCCATAGCATTAAAATTATTCAATCGTTTATATTTTACCTCAAGATAGGAGTTAGAATTAGAATTGTTAAAATCCAACGGCAAAGAACGGTGTGGGCCATCGTAGCTCCTCTTAATATCTCATCAGGCTAGATGCCCCTGGGATGAGACAAAGGTAAGTCCATGCTCTACCGCCTATTAGTACCTAAATGCTAACTCACAAAGGCGACTTCCTATACATTACCATCACCTTCTATGGTTATCACCTTCTATGGTGATGTAAATATAAAGACTGTTATCTTGAGTTTTTCTTATGATTGCAATTTTGTTAATTGTGTTTACAGAATGAATATGAAAATCTCAACGCTAATATACTCTAAAAGAAGAAAATCATCCTGATATTAGTACGTGAATAGAGGCAGTGTATCTACTTAGCTCTTTGCTACTACTTACTAGTAATGCTACTACTGCTATTGCTTTTCCTACGAATAATATAATAATTATTAAGACAACTGTAACTAACCTAAGCGCTACAGTGGATGATCGTTAGCTTCCGCAGTCTTTCTTATTTCTGTATAAGGTTAGTAAAGACTCGTACTCGGCCCTGCCGACACCTCTAACTTTACGAATAGTAAACTGACGATAGAGGATGTCAAGCGTCAAGTTTTAAACGATTCCGCTCAGATATTAAAGAATTATAGATTACAACTAGACAACATTTTTATGTATGTTTTATGCATATAATTGAAAACTTGTTTTAGACTTAGTTGATTTGCTAAATATTAAATAATGTGTACACAATACAAAACAATTATTGAGAATGAATTTAGTTTAACTCACTTTTTACCTGTGCACTGACCCAAAAAGTGAAAATTTTGATATTTGGACAGCCCAAATGGAAAATAAAATTATCAGAGTCGGGTTTACTAATCAAAATCTACCCAAGTAACCAATAAGCATTAAAGTAGCATTATACTGCATATGCTCCATGTTGTAAATAAGCATTTCAAAAACCTGGCTGTTCTAAATAAGCATTCTCAAAGCAATCATGAGAGGCATAGTCTTATAATAGCATTTAGAATGCACAATGTTGTTTTTCGTTAAATGCAATGGAATAGCTACATTAGTGCCACTTTAAGGCCTGTAATGTTCATACGTCAAACGTTTTCCAATATGGAACCATATAGCGAGGACTATTTGTCCAATGAACTTACATTTGAGAATAGAAATCGGTACATGCAGAATGTTTTTTCCATTCCGACCATTGACAGGAGTACTTGTCGTTAACCTAACCCTATCACTAATTACATAGTTTAGTCGTCTATACGTTCTACCTGTTCATGGAACAGGTAACCATTTTTAGTTCAGAAGTAGGTAACTTATTCGATAATCCAAATATGATTACAAAACATGCATCGTATTTTCGGAAATATTAGAACATGCAAGGCAAATGATTCGTGTTATTGGGTTCTGATAAAGGCTTGTTGCGAGGTGCGTTTGTCAGTAACAAACTCTGTTAACGACAAAGGGTATATTGTTAGGCTCGAATATTGATTCCCTGGTCATGACAAATGTTTTGAAATAGTTCCCGCCTTGGTACGCTCACTCGTTCTCCGCGCGCGGAGAAACAATTCAGCATCAACAGCAATAATAAATTAATGTTTGAGTTTTGAAAAGAGGCAAATTATGCTTTTTTACGAATAATTAAAATTAATTAAAACTAAACATCAGCTAAACATAGAAAAAAGGTATATTTGTCACTAAATTTGCCAAAATTAAATAACTGGAAATCATTCAGCTTCTAAATGTGACTCATTGGTCGTCACAATCTGGGGTCGTATCAAATAATGATGATACTAATAATGGTTAATAAAACTTCTTTCATAACAATAAAATATGTGAGAGTTCTAATGTTAGCGGATATGGGTCCTGTGCACCCCGAATGGTGGAAAGATCTCCATCCTGAGTAATATCCAGCTATCGCCAACTGTTACCAAGTTAGATTTCGGACGACTTGCGAGATTTTAAAATTTTAAGTGCATCTCAATTCAAAACATTTTTGGAACAAAAGAGATCAAAAGGCTGTTCATTGTTTTGCAAATCCTTTCTATTTAAATTTTTTTTTAAATATATTTTGTTGAGGTGTACAATAAAAGGTTGTAATATTAGATTATATGAACAACTTTCATTTGAAACCACTCAGCATATTAGAGATTTTTTTTTAGCAGGATGGTAGGTATAGCATTCCGGATACTGAATAAATGCTACTCAGCAAAATTTCTACTTTATCGATAAAGTAGCATTGAGCATTTAAGCAGCCATATATTGGGCCAAAACCTGCATTAAAATAGCATTAAAGGCGACTATAGGGCTTATTGGCATTTAATGTTTTGCAGTAAAGGCGCATATAATGCCACTTAAATGCTTTATATAATTCTTACTGGCTATCTGGGTAGTTATTCTAGGCATTTCCGCACACTAATTCCTTAAATTTAAATTCAGTGCGCAGTTAGATTGTGGTTAGGGAAACGCCACTGGTTTAACTGCATTAAATCATATTATACCGAGGTACTTGACAAACCACCGTCGATCCCATCATCCGTGGACAGGGAGATTTATTGCCATTCATTTTGTTGAATGAAAAACCCAGAATAATCCACTTAGCGGTGATGGTGCATTTCTCGTGTACAATAAGAGTAACAAGTAAAGCACATAAGTGAAAATTGCACGTTAGGGAAATAGATTCAGTTATTTCCATTAATTCACATTTATTTGCGTTCATTTGAATGCATTGCAGCAGGAACGCAATAGCCGATTGGGCCAATTTTCAAAAACGAAACATTGGGAACGATTCCGCGTCGTATGCAATCTGTTGCAAGCAAATCGGATAAGGCTCCGTACAAAAAGTGTGTCCCACATTTTTTTTTGTACTTGGTATACTGCCGTCATACGCGCATTTGTTCCATGTTTGCTGGGATTCACTATGTTCATGGGACAGTTATGCGTATAACGGCAGTATACGCTAAAAGAAAAAGGATTTTAAAGCTTTGGATGAATAAATGGCTCTGCATTTCAAAATGTCTGCAATTTCTAATCAAAACTATTGAATTTGATAACAATCGGCCTTTGCGTTTGAAAATTATGAAGAAAATGGTTGATTAAACCCTGTAAAACCATATAAGATTGGTGTCTTGGCTGAGCTTGATCGTGAGGCTGATTGACTGTCCGTAGTTGCTTGCTACTCCTTTATGACCAGATCAGCTGTTCTTGCAGAGAGAATCAACAGATGTTTGCTTGGAAATTGAGACAGCACCCACAGAAAAATGGTGATTCTCACTATGTTTTCGTTCATTTAGTGTTGGTTACTGCACAGCTGTGTAGAACAAGTTGAAATGCATTATCAGAGCCAGTGCTCCCCGCATTTGGAGCTTTCAAAAAAAAAAATATCATGAGGTATAGCCTCCCGAATCAGTTCTCTATCATGACCACTTGCGAAAAAAGTCTCTCGCGGGATGCTACATGTCGTATATGTATACAGAGATGATAAGTAAGAGACTTGTTCATTCTCTTTAGGATTCAATCCCTGCATAAAACCCAATCCCAAAAAATAATCCGCATGTACTCGTGGCAAGTGCAGAGGTATACCTACTCGGCTTGCAGTGGCACTCGCCCACTACATCATTAGTTTCTCCTTATTCCCGATGACCGTAAGAACGTGGCCGGCACCGTAATTGACTATTGAAAAGTCCCGGACAGTAACCCGGTGAGAATGGTTCTCGACAACGATCCGACGGGCACAAGAAGGCGAGGTGCGCAGCGGGTAAGGTGGATCGATCAGGTGGAAGATGACCTGCGGACCCTCCGTAGACTGCGTGGTTGGCGACGTGTAGCCCATGGACCGAGCCGAATGGAGAAGACTTTTATATACCGCACAGGCCACTTCGGCCTTAGTCTGAATAAATAATAAAAATAATAAGTCCATTACGGCACATTGACGTTGGAAAGCAACTCTCATGCTCCATCCATTGGTTCCCTGTGGGATTATGATTGTTCTGGCCAATCACAGAGTAGCAACTACGAAATGTATGGTAATCAAGCTCAAGCTTAAATTCAATAATCGAAGGAATATTTTATACAACTATCGTTGATAAATTTAGCAAATGGCTAGAAATTCTTGAAACTTGGTCATCCGGATGCAAAGTGGCTCAGTAACAGGTTATCATATCCAATCCAACTACATTAATATACTCATATTTAAAATGATAATTTTAAAATAATACTCACGCTTTTGGCCACTTAGGTTCCAGCTCGTTCCACAGCTCTTTGGTCATCATCCATCCGAGTCCAGGGAAAAAGTCCGACCGGTACAACAAATCTCCGGCCCCGCCGTCGATTAGACCCTCCTTTCCGTTGTCGTTCCAAGCCGAAATACACCACAGTGAGCGATCCTTCTTTAGAATGGGATACGTTCCCAAAAAATACTCGTAGAAGTCTGGTGCTATGCTCAGGTCATCCTCGACGATTATTACGGAATCAAAGCCCTGTCGAAATACCGTTTTCAACGCCCATCCGTAATGACGAGAGATTTTGTAGTAGCCCTTGTACTTTTTCTCCTTCGGAAGCACCGTGATGTCGGTTTGATCCGGTTGACGGATGAGGGTGACGTTTTCTTTGTAAGACATAATCATACTTCGCGTCGGCGCATCGTCGCAGTCCTGCGAGACAATTATCGGAAACTGATCAGCTCTAGGACGGTGCTTGATCAAATCATCAAGGCACCTATTAACTGAGAGACGATTGCAAGCAAAAACCAGCACCGGAATGACCGGGTTGTTAATATCATTGTTGATGTATCTCTGCTGCAATTTACTCAACGCAACATCGGCCTCCGGTCGTGGCGACGTTTCAGGAACTTGTGCCGAAATCTCACCTAATCCCAAATCAACATTGTCTAGCGGCAATGGAAGCGCCTCAGTGCTGGTTGTTTTGTCTTCCTTCTGAAGAATTTTAATAATTTCTTGATACAGTTTGTCTCGATGACTTTCAGCCAACTGGATATTTTGCTCCAGATAGCGAACCTTTTCAAGCATTTCCTGACTCTTTTGCGGATTGGGATCTTTGAAGTTCCTCAAAAATATTAAGTACGTCGTAAAAATCCATCCGACCAGGATGGCCGCGATAAGGAACGTTTTCCGTGGACGCATTTTTTTTTGTCGTCTTAGCTGCTTCCAGTTGTTTTCTAAGCAATCAACCGAGATCAATTCGAAATGAACATTGATTCACTAAGAAGAGTCAAATCTAAATCTTACTCACTAAACTAACTTTGCACATAGATTTAGCAAACCACTCTAATAACTTTTATCGATAAGCCCATTGTACGAACGTTTTTGAGTTTTAGCTTCCATGATTAATCTTTATTGATAATAAGGTGGTTTTAAACCGCATTGATAAAGATAATGTTCACAAAAACCATAAAAATATAAATATTACGTGGAACAACGCCGAAAACGCACTTTGTTTATTGAAAATTTTTGAAATGACAACGAGAACGAAAAAAAACGCACCAGAAAAACAAAATTTGCTCCCAGCAGTTTCACGTCAGACGATTGCTCCCCTTTTTGCTTGTACACGACCGCGAAATATTGACGATAAGCACGACAAATGATTTAGATTCAACTTCTTACCATATGATCAATGGTTGTTTACCATATGTGGACCGTATATCTGAGTATCCAGTTTTGCGCGAGCGGTAAGGGCCTGTTCAAATATTACGTAACGCGAAAAACGTTATTTCCAAGAACCCGCCACCCCCTCGTAGCACTCTGTAACATTTTTAGAAGTACCCTACCCTTATGCGTAACGCGTAACAAATGCTGTTTTGACGTAAACTACGTCTAAGGGGAAGACTCGGATACAGGGTGTAAAATGAAAATTTCAAAACTGGAGACCGTCACGAAATCATGTAAGATTTGTAACATTAATAGGTCCTTTATCTTTCGATGGATTTCAAAGATTTATATATCAATCGATTCGCAAACTCTCCACCAATTTGCCAGTAGTATTGAAACTATTGATTATCAACGCTAAACTATTGAAAATTTTAGTTCTTTCATGCATCATGCAACCTGTGACGGCGAACAGCCCTAACACTCAAGCAGCCATACGCATGTTTTGCAGTGGACCGGTTGAGCTGACACTACGGAGCATGACAAACGATGACAATGCAGGGATAAAATTCAAAACAAAGTCAGCAAGTGGTTGGACAAATTCTCGCCAGTTATCAAATTTCCTAAATCTAAATATTATATTATTGTGGATTTAGTCGAAGGATGGATTCCAACGAAATTTTGCCTTGGGTTGTTTCAAATCACCGTTCAAATCTAGGGAGAATGTCCTTGCATTCGACTGATGCAGATGCTATTACAAATATTTTGATTATTGTTTGAAATGAAGCTATGTAATTGTAAATGCATAATACCTGGCACAATGCATGTGCAATATGTATTTAAATCTCAGTAGATCACATTTTCCGTCTATCGAAACTGTTTATAAATATTTCAAACTTTCTTGCAAATTTTTTCACTTGCAAAACCTTCGTACTCTACCCTTCGACACGTCGCGACGCCCAGCCGAGCTCAGAGTCGGCAGCAAAAGCACGTGGGACAGCTGTCAAAATTAATCAAAACAAACAGCGATGAAAGTGCGGGAACAGTGCAAGGATCTTCCATATGCTTTACGCCAATGCGATCAGTGAATAGAAAGTGTCAATTCAAAGGGCATGCCGTGTAGCTCTCTCACTCTTTCATCGACCGACAATTTCAACGTCGATTAGATGGACCGGCGATTTCAAACCGTCGGGTCCAGTCCTCAATTCAACGTACAATAATTATTCTAATTTGGAATCAGATTCCGTGAAAAGTATTGGATTTAAAGCTTAGCTTGTGACTGTGAGTAGGACTTTAAGTGCAATAACATAAAGCAATTTCAATAATAAGTAGCATATTTCCAGCTTCTCACATGTGCAGAATTACTGATCTACTTAGTTACTTAATCTAATTGAACACAAATACACTGAACATTTAATTATCCCTAAGTAAGTAGAACAAGTACAAAATGAATTATGAAAGCATGCAATTTACCCTAAATTATATCCTAAACAGTTTAAACATAACCTAGAAGCTACCAGCTAAGAGAGGATTCAGGTGAAGCAAATACTGAAGATTTGTAAGTAACTATACCTATTCATGCGCTAAATGTAAAACTAATTTAAAATATATTCTAGTTAAAGTTGCCCTGAAACTGCAGCATTCTAGCAACCCTATAACCAGAGACCGGCGGAGTGAAAAACTGTCGAAATGGCAACGTATGAAAATGCATGATATCGTGAAAACGATACTGGCAGCACTTGAACTTTTTGCTGCTTTTGACGGTTCGATTGGAAACAAGATGGCGTCTTCGCCGATCTCTTATTCTAGTATTTCTACAGCATTCGTAGTTCCGCTTCTAGAAAATTCAGTCGAAACAAACTTTAAAAATCTTCATCGATTCCTCCAGCATGGCGACTTCCAAAGTGAACGATCCACAGGGCGAAGGAAGCTGTGCGGATTGCAACCGCCCCGATCATATTGAAAACATGGTAGCGTGCGATGATTGTAGTACCTGGTACCACTACAGCTGTGCGAAAGTTGACTCTACCATCAAGGATCAGTCGTGGAAGTGCCAACCCTGTGGACTCATCTCCGAAACTACCGTGACGGCCAACGCAGGAGCCGGTGCTAACCTGACCGTGCCCACCGGAGCGACAAGAAAGTCGGCGAAATTGACCGGCAGCAAAGCAAGTACCCATAAATCGAAGAAAACGAATGCAAGTAAAACCTTAAGTGTAACGTCTAGTGCAAAGGCTCGTCTTGCCATGGAGCTAGAAGTTCTGAACGAACAGCAACAGTTAGAGGAGGAGAAGCAGATCAGGGCTAGGCAGATAGTTCAAGAGAAGTTGATTAAAGATCGCGAGTTAGAAATAGAGACCAAAAGGTTAGAAGAAGAAAAGGCATTCCTTGAGAAGAAGACAGCCGAGGAGCTCAGGTTCCGCAGAAATCAGATGGCGATTAAAAAGAAATCTTTGGAAGAGAAGGCTAAACTCATCCGTGAGCGTTCACAGCGCGGGAGTAGTCAGGCATCGGGCATCAGCCAAAGTGAATCTGAGGTGGGTGCAAAGGTGAACATGTGGTTAGACACTACAGAACAGCAAATCCAGAGCGATCGAGGAATTTTACCAGCGATAAGTGATCCGACCGATGCGGAATTAGTGAGCTCTCTTAATAAACTACAGTTGCCGCAGCAAAGTATCGAGCAGCGAAACGTCAGGATCGGTGTCCAACCGAGCAGCAAGAATAACTCAGCTGAAGCTCTTCGGGATTTGAATGATTGTACCAAACGACTCAACGACAACACAAGGTGTGGTCAGAAAACGAACGACGAAACACTCGGATTTCCCAATCAAAGGTGTGCACAGTTCCATCCAGACGAACTCGAAGACCACCATGCCCGCACAATAGATCAAACAGTTGAACAGGGCCCTACAAACCGTCAACTTGCTGCCCGTCAGGTAATGGGGAAAGATCTTCCAGTATTCTCGGGTCGCCCTGAAGAGTGGCCCATATGGGTTAGTAATTTCGAAAGATCAACTGCGACGTGTGGATTTTCCCAAGACGAAAATCTTATCCGATTACAACGTTGTCTCAAGGGACCAGCGCTTGAAATGGTTCGTGGGAGGCTTTTGACACCGGCTAGTGTGCCACATGTGATAAAGACATTACAGCTACGCTATGGTCGACCGGAAACCTTGATTCGGGCCCTCACTGAAAAGATTCGGCATCTTCCGGCGCCGAAGATGGATAACTTGGAGAGTATCATCGACTTCGGAATGGCCGTAGACAACCTTGTGGAACACTTGAAGACTGCAAAACAACATGCGCATCTAATGAATCCCGCTCTTCTTCACGACTTGGTCAGTAAGCTGCCGGTGGATTACAGAATGAAGTGGGCGGCATATAAATGTGCTAGAGCCGATGCCGATCTTAGTACTTTCGGGACGTTTATGAACTCTATCGTAGAGCTAGCGTTTGACGTAGCGGATGATCATGCGGCAAGCAAATCATTAAAATCACAACAAAAACCGAAGGAACTCAGTTTCGTACAGGTTCATTCAGAAGGATCGTATAAGGAGGAAAACGCGTCTTCCAACAGTGGTAGCCATGAGGATAAACCACAAAAAAGGACGTGTGCTGTGTGCGGAATGGAAGGCCATCGGGTCCACGATTGTCAGCAGTTTAGATCATTGAACGTCGACGAAAGACACAAAATTGTCAACCAGAACTCTTTGTGTAGAACTTGTTTAAACCAGCATGGTAGATGGCCATGTCGGACCTGGCAAGGCTGCGGAATTGCAGGTTGCCGATTATGGCACCATACCCTTCTACCCTTCTACACACGCGGTTTCCACTAGTCATTTGGGCCAAAGGCAGTCTCCTGATGGTTCCCTGTTTAGAATGTTGCCAGTAACCCTTTTTGGGCCAAATGGGAAGGCCGAAATATTTGCGTTTATAGACGAAGGCTCTCAACTTACCCTCTTGGAAGAGGACGTCGCTTCCAAACTTGGAATTTCTGGACCACGTGAACCACTACAGTTGCTATGGACAGGAAATGTTACACGCAGTGAATCCAAATCTCAACGACTGCTGGTGGATATTTCTGGATCACGAATAAATCAGCAATTTAAGCTCGTCGACGCTCGTACGGTTGGAAAATTGATGCTCCCTAAGCAATCATTGAACTACCGTGGTCTAGCGGCAAGATATCCCCACCTTCGTGGGCTATTGATCAACGATTACAAGGAAGTTGCACCGAAGCTACTGATTGGTCTTGACAACCTGAAGCTCACAATACCGTTGAAGATACACTACTAAAAATCCACACATATTTATTGGCAAAAATCCATAGATTTAACTTATGATGCATATCAGCGCACACATAACCATTCACCACGTGAACTACTTATAAAATATATATCCAAATAAACTTTATGTGTGGTCTCGAATTAGCAATTATTTAATTTATGTGTGTTTCTATATCGATTATATTAGGGTGGAGCTATTGCAAAAATCTATAACGGCGACACATATATCTTATATAGATATTTTTGGCAGTGTACGTGAAGGTGACTGGGGCCACCCAATGGCAGCCAAATGTCGTCTTGGCTGGAGCATCTACGGTTGTCCCTCTAGCGAGGTAGGACCGATTACTTGTGGGTTTCACGTTGGAGGATGGACCAATCACGATCAAGAATTGAACCAGTTAGTTCGGAACTATGTAGCGGTGGATAACTCTGGAATAACATCGCCAATAGCTCATTTAGAGTCCGATGAAGAACGACGTGCACGTGAAATTTTGGAAACAACAACTAGGAGAATTTCCACCGGGTTCGAAACTGGCCTTCTCTGGAGAGCGGACAACGTGCAGATGCCCAACAGCTATGGAATGGCCTACAGGCGGCTCCGTAATCTTGAAAGGAAGCTTTGCGATAATGAACATCTATACGAACGTGTACGGACAATAATACTAGATTACGTTGAAAAGCAATACGCGCACGAAGCAACGAAATATGAGCTAACCACGACAAAGCCAGAAAAATGCTGGTATTTGCCTCTTGGCGTCGTTTCGCATCCGAGGAAAAACAAAGTTCGATTGATTATGGATGCGAGAGCAACGGTAGACGGCGTGTCATTCAACTCTTCCTTGCTAAAAGGACCAGATATGCTGGCGTCATTGCCAGCGGTTCTCAGCAATTTTCGGAGGTTCCAGTATGCTTTAGCCGCCGACATAAAGGAAATGTTTCACCGAATCAAGATACGAGAAGAGGATCGACAGTTCCAAAGGTTCCTTTGGCGAGACCGACCGGACGTGGAACCGACAATATTCGTGATGAACGTAGCAATCTTCGGGTCCACGTGTTCCCCGAGCTCGGCCCAATACGTCAAAAATCGCAACGCACGGGATTTTGCCGATGACTATCCAACAGCGGCCAACGCAATCATCCGCCACCATTATGTCGACGATTATTTGGACAGTTTCGGAACGAAAGAGGAAGCAGTAACAGTCGGCCGTGAAGTGAAGACAATCCACGAGAAAGGCGGTTTTGAAATACGAAATTTCCTGTCCAACAAACCGGAAATCGCCGAAAGTGTGGGGGCGCAATCAACAGCAATGGAGAAACTATTCCAAATAGGAAAGGAGGAATGTTCTGAATCTATTCTCGGTATGAGGTGGAGCCCTGGCAGCGATCATTTCACCTTCTCTCTGGAGTTGCATAAAAGTTTACAGGATGTACTGGCCGAAACACACATACCCACGAAACGAGAAGTGTTGCGGGTTGTTATGAGCCTCTTTGATCCTCTAGGCTTGATAACGTTCTTCTTAATCCACGGAAGAATCCTTATGCAGGACATATGGACCTCTGGGATTGGTTGGGACGACACCATCAACAGCGATTTGTGTGAACGATGGAGATTGTGGTCGGGATATCTACCGCAGTTAAGCTCGATCTGTATCCCGCGTTGCTATTTCACAGGTGGTAACCAAGAAACATACAACGCGCTACAAATACACGTTTTTGTTGATGCGAGTGAATCGGCTTATTCTAGTGTACTATACTTCCGTGTGAAAACTTCGTACGGAGTGGATACTGTGCTAGTATCAGCGAAATCAAAGGTAGCTCCGCTTAAAATGCTCTCCATTCCCCGTTTGGAACTTCAGGCGGCAGTGCTTGGATCGCGACTGTTGAACAGTGTTATAAAGATGCACGATCTCCAAGTAACCAAGCAAGTGCTCTGGACTGACTCCCGGACAGTGTTGGTTAAATTCCGATCATCGTAAATATCATCAGTTCGTGGGCTTCCGCATAGCAGAAATCTTAACTACAACGGAAGTAGACGAATGGCGGTGGATTCCCACTAAAATAAACGTAGCGGATCTTGCAACGAAGTGGGGAACGGGTCCCGATCTGAGTGGAAATGGTGTGTGGTTTCACGGCCCGGAATTCTTACGTCAGCCAGAAGAGTTGTGGCCACAGCAACAGCGAGAAAACTCTCCGACTGTAGAAGAGATCAGATCCTGCAACGTTCATGGATCTACCCCGCAACCAATGGTGAACTTGGCTCGCTTTGGTCGCTGGGAGCGAATTCAGCGAACATTAGGGTATGTGCACCGGTTCGTCGATAACGTACAACGAAGACAACAAGGTGTTCCACTAGAATTGGGGATTCTCACTCAAACTGAATTGGCTGCGGCGGAGCGAAGTTTATGGAAGCAAGCGCAACACGATTACTACCTGCGTGAAGTGGAAGATCTTAGCGAGAAAAATTGTACAACGGTGTCAAAATCCAGCAACATTTATAAACTGTGTCCTTTCCTGGATAAGTACGGTGTACTTCGTATGCGCGGTCGGCTCGATCTAGCTTTGTATGTGCCATACGAGGCCAAGTTTCCAACAATACTTCCACAACAATCGACAATAACATGGTTGGTGGTGGATTGGTTTCATCGCCGATATAGACACGCAAATCGGGAAACAATTACTAACGAAATGAGACAGCATTTTTACATACCGAAAATGCGTGCATTAGTTGCAAAGGTAGCAAAGAGCTGTATGTGGTGTCGTGTACGGAGAACTGTGCCGAAGTCACCAACAATGGCTCCTTTGCCAAAAGTACGTCTCACTCCATTCGTACGCCCTTTCACATATGTCGGCCTTGACTACTTTGGCCCAGTGCTGGTGAAACAAGGAAGAAGTAACGCGAAGAGATGGATTGCTTTGTTCACATGTCTGAGTATTCGTGCGATCCACATGGAAGTAGCTCACTCTCTCTCAACGGAATCCTGCATCTTAGCGATCCGAAGGTTCGTTAACCGTCGTGGGGCGCCAGCTGAAATATATAGCGACAACGGGACAAACTTTCACGGCGCCAACAATAAACTGCAACAGCAGATCGCAGAACGCGACCAGACCCTAGCCACAGTCTTTACCAACACCAATACCAAGTGGTCCTTCAATCCACCTGGAGCTCCTCACATGGGTGGAGTGTGGGAGAGAATGGTCCGCTCTGTGAAAATGGCCATAGGAACGTCCCTCGAACCAGGAAACCGGACGATGAAACGTTGGAAACGATTATCATAGAAGCTGAAGGAATAATTAATTCGCGACCGTTGACTTATATCCCATTAGAGTCTGCCGACCAAGAATCACTTACTCCCAATCATTTTTTATTAGGGAGCTCTAGTGGTATCAAGCAGCTATCGGTATTGCCAATGGAGTATCGTACGACTCTGAGAAGTAGCTGGAAGCTGGCCCAACATTTGGCCGACGGATTTTGGAGGAGATGGCTTAAAGAATACCTGCCAGTAATATCACGGCGATCCAAATGGTTTGAAAATGTAAGGGATATTGCAGTAGGCGATCTAGTGCTCGTCGTGAACGGAGGAGTTCGAAACCAATGGATAAGAGGACGCATCGAGAAGGTAGTGCCTGGCGCGGATGGAAGGATTCGGCAAGCATGGGTACGGACAGCTGGAGGACTACATCGTCGTCCAGCGGTAAATTTGGCGCTGCTCGACGTCGCTGAAGTGGGTGAACTTGGCCTAGAACATCGTAGTCGTTCACGGGAGGGGGTATGTGACGGCGAACAGCCCTAACACTCAAACAGCCATACGCATGTTTTGCAGTGGACCGGTTGAGCTGACACTACGGAGCATGACAAACGATGACAATGCAGGGATAAAATTCAAAACAAAGTCAGCAAGTGGTTGGACAAATTCTCGCCAGTTATCAAATTTCCTAAATCTAAATATTATATTAATTATTCTAATTTGGAATCAGATTCCGTGAAAAGTATTGGATTTAAAGCTTAGCTTGTGACTGTGAGTGGGACTTTAAGTGCAATAACATAAAGCAATTTCAATAATAAGTTGCATATTTCCAGCTTCTCACATGTGCAGAATTACTGATCTACTTAGTTACTTAATCTAATTGAACACAAATACACTGAACATTTAATTATCCCTAAGTAAGTAGAACAAGTACAAAATGAATTGTGAAAGCATGCAATTTACCCTAAATTATATCCTAAACAGTTTAAACATAACCTAGAAGCTACCAGCTAAGAGAGGATTCAGGTGAAGCAAATACTGAAGATTTGTAAGTAACTATACCTATTCATGCGCTAAATGTAAAACTAATTTAAAATATATTCTAGTTAAAGTTGCCCTGAAACTGCAGCATTCGTAGTTCCGCTTCTAGAAAATTCAGTCGAAACACAACCCCTATACAGCGCGTTCCAATCCTTGGTAATTGCCTACTTTTAGGGTATTATCAATTATTGAACTGGGTTGTATGAATGGGGTGGCCCAGCCGCTAGACAGTGGAGTCCCTACTCCCTCATAGAGTGGGAGGTGCCCAGGTAAAGTGTTGTGGGATGGTTTCTTCTCTTCTATGTAGAGCGGAATAATTGGTTCAATGTTTTATATTTGGTTTTACGTAGTTTACGTCGAGCGGTCGTATCTTGTATACAACCCCAACATTTTTTTTTGAAAAAAAAAATAAACCTTTGCTACAACTTGAAGCACGATACAAAAATTTAAATGTTTCTACTTCATGCTATTTTAAAGATAATAAATATTTTTCAAAAAAAATATTAATAATTTTCTCTATTGTTACGCGTAACAAAACTTCGAGAAACCCCCAGCCCCCATATTTTGTTAAACAAATCGTAACAAAAATTAATTAACCCCCAAGGGCCTCATACGCCTGTCACTGGCGAACAAAGCTCGTGTACTCTGCATCGAAGCTTAGAACCGGTGTTAGGGCGCAATCGTTAATGTGAACATTAGGGTGGTTCAAAAAATCGATTTTGCTCCACAGTGCTCATCTGATTCTTTAGTATGTTCTGAGTGTCCTCTGTAAATTTGAGCTCATTTGGATTAAAACTGATTTAGCACAAGCCGTTTCAAGTTTGCATGCAAATTAGTATGGGGAAGTTTATTTTTTATTTTATTATACTGTTAATGACGTTCCCTCATTAAGCGCAGGTTAAAATAAAACCTACATAGCTAAAAGGAATACTCAACAGCTTTCACCCAACGAAAATCGCATGTTTATTAATCACCCCAATAATTATAATAATAGTAATTATAGTAATCGATTTTAAGACAGGTTGCGAATCTTAAGTCATGATCGTTAAACTTCTTTGAGGGCATCACTGAAATGTGCCGTGAAACATAGTAGCCTGAATTTGTGCGTGCTATCTTTCGCGCCACGAGCAGCAATGTTGCCTGCTGAGGAGTTATGCAATTAGCTCCAGAAAATGACGGTATAGATTAACTTTGATTACTAATTATTGGGGCGATTAATCAACATGCGATTTTCGTTGGGTGAAAGCTGTTGAGTATTCCTTTTAGCTATGTAGGTTTTCTTTTAACCTGCGCTTAATGGGGAAGCGTCATCAACAGTATAATGAAAAAATAAATTTCCCCATACTAATTTGTATGCAAACTTGAAACGGCTTGTGCTAAATCAGTTTTAATCCAAATGAGCTCAAATTTTTAGAGGACACTCAGAAAATGGTATAGAATCAGATGAGCACTGTGGAGCAAAATCGATTTTTTGAACCACCCTAGTGAACATTTTTATATTCGGTTAGTTACTGCAAATAAATTCCTTTTCGAGTACCTATAATCAAGCAGGTATCTCAAGCATACCACATTGTTATATTGCTGCATGATTGAGTGTTTAATTTTGATAAAATATCGAAAACAAAAGTGTGCATAAAAATTGCCTCGCCATAACAAAAAGGTGGTAGAGAATTAACACTATTGTTTACAGTTTAGAACCAAATCCAGATGTCGCACATGTTGGGGTAGGGATGCAGTGCTCCGCCTTCTCCCCCTGATACCCCCTATAGGGCACTGCACGTAAACATCTCTTTCTCTTTCGTTCCTCATAAATTTTGACGTTTACTGGCCTTGTTGTTTTTTAATTTCTTTGCAGCGAGAAAGAGACAAAAAAGTCCGTGCAGTGCCCTATTGCGTTACGTAATATTTGAACATACCCTTACTTGCCCTACACGCACATTTTTTTCTACTCTATAGTGAGTAGTTTTGTATTGCCGTCTCTTTTTTCCCACAGAAATTTTACTCACTTTTGAAAAAAGTGGAACCACTCAAAATTTGAGTAGTAGTTGAGTATTTGAGTTTTTTCAAAAAGTGAGTAAAATTTCTGTGGGAAAAAAAGAGACGGCGATACAAAGCTACTCACCGGTGAGTAAAATCAAAATGAGCGTGTATAGGGCACTGTACGAAAACATCTTTTTCTCTTTCATTCTTCATAAATTTTGACATTTACTGGCCTTGTTGTTTTCTAATTTCTTTGCAGCGAAAACGAGACGAAGCAGTCCGTGCAGTGCCCTCACTGTTAGAAAAAAGTACCTAATATTAGGTACTTTTCACTCAAATCGAAGGTTCAGTGTGGGAACCCAAAATTAAGAACTTTTTTTTTGAAATTAAGTGAAATTCACTTAATATTAAGTAAAATCTATTTAGGCTGTGAACCATTCCACCTATTCGTTTAACTTTTAGTTAAAATTTGACACTCCGATGGTTATTTTCCCATCGTGGTTAAAATTTTACTCCGAAGCCGACCCATTTGAGTTTTGACAGATTGATAGTTATTTAGAACGAAATGGATTTGGCGCCAATTTTCTCGCGACCAAAGTTTAACTATCGAACTGTCAAATCTAACCATGCTCCGGAGCAGGGTTATTTTTAACCACGGCGAAATAACCATCGAACTGTCAAATTTTAACTAAAAGTTAAACGAATCGGTGGAATGGTTCACAGCCTTAATTTTAAATACAAACTAGCCAAAAGTTAGATAAATTTCACTCAACTTTTGTAAACATGAGATTACCCAACGTTGGGTTCCCACACTTTAATGCCCTTGTTGAGTGGTTTTGCTCTTCATTTTATGACAACAAAGAGAAGAGGGAGGGAGATGCAAGAGAAAAAAAGTACCTAAAATTAGGTACTTTTTTCTAACCGTGTATAGGACTGCTTTGACTCTTTCTCGTTGCAAAGAAATCTGAAAACAACAAGGCCAGTAAACGTCAAATTTCATGAAGAACGAAAGAGAAAGAGATTCTTCCGTGCAGTGCCCTATAGTACCCCGGATAAAAATTTACAGTACCTCGTATGGCATAATCCATTGAAGTACAATAGATTGTATGGTAAACAAAATAATCTATTGTACGTTTATTGTAGTTTTTTCACGGTCATAAAAATCTTTTATTGTGCTTACTTTAAATGCACAATAAATTTAACTGTTACCAATACATTCTATCTTGTTTTTATTGTTCGCTTATGTTTTGTATTGCTCATCCCAAAACTAAATATATTATACAAGTATTCTAACTGGGTGATCAGAAAATCCATCTTGAAGAAAAAATTATATAATTTTTAAACATTTAATTTGTTTACTGTATTAATGAAATAACAAATGAATACAATAGAGTAACAAAAGGATTAATTATTAAATGAAAAAAAAAAGTTTTATCGATTTTTAAATAAATACTTTTTATTTCAGGTCTTGAAATATTCATGTTATGACCAGGTTGAATTAAAAATATAAATAGGAACGAAAACTTTTGCATAACATTTTACTCGGAGATTGGCTGGATTTATTTGAGCGTGTACTTTTTGTTTATGATTAGTGGAATGAAAAAATGAAACTGATGTTGTGGTGCGGGAAGTGTCCCTTCATTATACGGATTCTGGGAGTGGGCAAGCGGCGGATCATAGGCTGCTGTGTCGTGGTGAGTATCTATAATGTTAACATCATAATACCGGATGATTTTGATGCGGGAGAACTTTTAAAAGTACCTTTAGGAAGGGGTTCTTAATTTCCACCGCCGAAGCAGTTCGGAACATTTTTGTTAACATGTATCCTTGTTCCTTTTCAGAAGGAAGTTTATGGTAAAACCACGTAAGACTGAATATGGTTCGGCAGCTATTATTGGCCTATCTTACCAATTAGATACAATAATAACTGATACAGGTAACTTTTCCTTTTTTTCGAAGTACTTTATATAAGAAAACTGACATGCTTTTATAATTTACATTTTTTACAGGTTCACACATAACCTGATGTGTTAGAGAAAACGACTAACTTCGATTCACCCACCAAGAAAAAACAAGTCGTATGTAAGTCCTAAAGGAGACATCAAGCTCTCTTTTCTGGTGGCTGAAATTACACTGTGCTCAGCGAGTATAGCGAGGTGCATGATCGGCGCATTTGATTTTAACGTCAATGCATCAGTGACTAAGTAAAAGCAAAGCGCCAAACAACAATACTAACACATTAAATTTTGGATTGAATGAAAACTAATTTGAAATCGAACAAAAACTGGATGAAAACAAAATTTAAATTGAATTCAAATGAAATTCAAATAAAATTAAAGTAAATTGGAATTAAATTCAAACTAAAATTATTGTTGAATCACATTGAATTGAAATTAAAGTAAAATTAAGTTCAAACTGATTGAACATTAAGCCTATACTAAAATAAAATTAAATTGAATTAAAATAAATTGTAGGACATAAAGTTGTATTGTATTTTTGTTGTAATATTAGAGTAAAATGTATTCTAAATTTCATTATATTTCTACTGTAAAACAATAAAAAAGTGAGAGAAAACATTTAACATACATTATTTTCTATTGTTTTGTCCCTCTAAATCGTCCCATTGGAGAACCGTTGAATCAATTGTTTTGCTCTGAAAAATGTATGGAAAATTTTCGATTTTTTTATTGTAAAGATACATAACAACCCCCCTTTTTTATTGTAAAAGTCCCATTTACCATTCATTTTATCGTGGAAAACCATTATTTCCTATGTGATTTAATTGTTAAAATTCCATTATATTTAATGGTAAATCCTTTGTTTTACATGGTGTTGTTACAGTAAAATTTATGATATTTTAATTATATTTTTTATCCGGGACATTTTTATCCGGGTATTCATTTCACATGAAAGGGCTGACTTCGTCATTTCATCCGCCGAACTATGCGGAAAATAACTATATATCCCCAACAACAAATAGCTGTCATTTGCAGCTGTCGCTCCTCGTTTATTCGTCTTTCCTTTCACGAAACGCGCGTTTGTGTATTAATATTGAATGAGAAGAGCTTCCTAAATAAATTTTCAACAAATTTACGGTGAAACTCCAACAGAAAACCACAAGAAATGGATCTATTCGTTCCCGTACAATATCGGGAGGTACCGATGAGACAGCTTTTTTCGAATTCCAGCAGCTGGCGCGAGATAAATGTTAGCACCGGTAAGTGAGCGTTGCGTTTCGCCTTGGTGGGATCGCTTTGTGTCATGGCCTGAGCAGAGTGATGCTGTAAACTGATAACAAACTTGCAATCGTTTCGTTTTAGGGGGAATCCATAACATGCTTCAGGATGTTAAAACATCGGAACAATGTGGAGGGTACTGCTTCGCTGAGCGGGAGGACTACCGTTCGAATCGATTCATTTATTGGTAAGTGTTCGTAGACAAAAAAAAATCGAACAGGAGATCTTCCTAACGGCAATTTGGTTCTTTTGAAGGCGAACATGTCGTGATTCAATCTTTCTGAGTGAAGTGAGTATGAATCTGAACTTGTCTAAGAATAATTTAAAGATCGGTTTCGACGAAAGCCCGATTCTGACGGTTGACATCAGCGGCAATCAGATGCAGGTTTTCGTGCTCATTGTGACGGTTACCAGTGTGCACCGAATCGTTTTGAGACATCCCAAGGTCAACAGTGTGAATCCAGATGGAACGCCGGAATCTATTCTGGGAACCGTTACAAGAGAGCAGATTTGTGATGCGGCTTCATTCTACGTTATTAGCAATGATATTGGTGAGTATGAGGCTGTTAATGTTTGTGCAGTAGATATTCAATACACAACTATTTCTTAGGCCAATCTCTACCGGCAAATGCGGCTGCTTACCGGGCAGAATACGACACGGGTGATAGTGAAGCCTTTTTCGCAGTATCGACAGTTTCGGCCTTATTTATGTTCCAGTTGGGTCAGCATGGTGGCATAAAAATAACCGAACTTAAACATAATCAACTGATTTCGAGGTTCTTCTCCAATATAACGGACGCTTGGAGGTTCAAAACAACAAACCGATATGAATGTTATCAAAACATATAATACTTATTAAAATTCCAGAAAGAAGAACGCCAACGCTCCGGATCAAATTGTCTCGCTAATGTTTGATCAGTTGAACGGTCATTCCGTGTTGTATGCCTTTTATCGGAACAATGTGGTTCGTATGTGGAACACCAGTGGATCCAACGTTGGTGCCGAGTGCTTTATCAAAAATGGCGATCAAAAACAGGAGGGATGTAAGTTTCAATGAGATTGATGTTATGTCACGGAAAAACATTAACAAAATAAGTATATTTTTTAAACAAGCAAACATTTATGTGCTCTCTTCTTTTAAGTTACGGGTGAATAAAAATGTTTTATCGGAGCTCTAAAACAATTCTTAGCTTTTTCAGCGCAAACTCCATACAAATCTTGAATAATAATTAATAGACAATTTGAACTTTCAAAATTAATATATGGGAAAGTTACCCCCGATCAAATATTTTATAATAGTGCTGTCCAATGAGAGCTCGAAGTAGCTCGAAGTTTCTCCCTGTCCTGCTCATCCCCATTTGTTGACAAAAAAGAACGAGCAGGACGGGAACAACTTCGAGCTACTTCGAGCTGCTCATTGGACAGCATTAATATTTGACGTGAAAGAAGTAAACTTATAGTTTTGTTTTGTGTAGTGTAGTGCATGTTTCAGAGATACCGATTTATTGATAATAATCTCTTTCGACTTAAAACACCTTAATGTTGTTCTAAATTATCATTTTTCATTTTTCAGCACAAACCAACATGGTTCGGAAATCGGATAACCTCATGGCTGTGTTTCTGGCATACTCTGATTGTTCGGAATTTATTATACTTCGACCGACGTCGACCGATTCCGGCAATGTTACTCTTGTAAAGGAGAGCGCAATTCTGGCTCCGAACTACGATTTAATCGATTTCAAATTATCGAATCAAAGCATCTGGGCACTATGGTGTAATGCGGAAGGAGAAATGCAAGTCCTCACGTATTCATTGCGCAGTGAAGTCGACAGCTTCTGGCTTCCGATTCCGTTGGAAACCATGGATGACAAGTACACAGCCAAACTGGAGAAAGGTACCGACCTAAAACATGTTTACTGCAGCCGTATATTCCATTCCGGTCGTTTTCACAACAACGTCATTGCCAAGACACTTTCGGTATGATTTGCTTAGTTATTCGGATTACAGTTTCATAACAGAATATATTTTATCACAGATGTTCAATCGAAGTTTTACCTACTCGGGAGCTAATATTTCCACGGCGGCCCTAAAACGCCACGTGTGCAGCTACATCGATGGTGAGTTGCAAAACGAACGCAAAGTGCAGAACATCTCCGACGAGGAGTTCATCGAGTTGTCTTCCAATCTTTGGGAGAAGTTCTACATGTGCTGCTCGCAGTACAACTTCGAAGCTTGTCAGCCGATCGGGGTGCTTATTCTGGACCGCATGGATGCATTCTGCTTGATCCGTAAAAAGTTTATTTCGTTCTTCCGGCCGTGTGACGAACTGGAGGTTGCGTTCTTGTCTGAGAACTACCCGGGTAGCGTAATCACCGGTGGCGCTGGTGGTGGCAAATCACTGCAGCAGGATGTGGCTGTGCTGATTCGAGTGTTGAAGCAGATCGATAAATTTGTACCCGAGGACGATAAGCTGGAGATCGAATCCTGCTTGTTCCAGCTGCGTTCGACCAAAGATGTGATGGAAGGCATCGCAGCGTCGCAATGTTTTGGAAATCAGGTAGGTTCGCTGAATCGTGGAATGTTTATTGTGTTTGCGTTTACTTCTGTTGCTCAAACATGTACCCGTGCTTTGGAAATAATGGTTTGAATGGACGGAATATATATAAATAATATATTCCGAATATATACAACGGACTCAATTTAAGGGGGGAAGCCCATATGGAATAATGCCATTTGGCATAACGACTTGATTGCCCAAGGGCCATTTGGCATGAAGACCATTTGGCATAATATGTTGGGTACCTTAAAACAAATTGGCTGGGCTCGATCCTCGGTTCGGTCTAGGAAATTATCCGGTTAAACAAGACCATCAACACAGGTAGCAGAAGCTTTCACCTATGCTTTGATGGTATTGGTGTACGTGGGAGTGCTATGAGATTCGTCAAATCGACGTTCACACCTTTGTTTACAAAAGCAGATAAAGTCGTTTTTAAAATTTGGTATTTATTTTCTCGACTTCCCTGGGCATAAAAGTATCATCGAGATAGCCTCATGAATACGAAAGCTGCGCAACAGCAATGCTTCAGTGGGGGATGTAATGCCAATAAGACGAAGAAGAGAAAAGTGCAGTAGAGTAAATGACCATTTCTTTAAAAATATGCATTTGCACGAAGTCGTAAATGATTCTTTTTCTACAAGTAGGTACGCTTCGAATAAAACAAAAGTTCCTCCGGGAATTGCTCCGGAAATTCCTCCGGATGTTCCTCCGGAAGTTCCTCCGGGAATTCCTCCTGAAGTTCCTCCGGGAATTCCTCCGGAAGTTCCTCCGGGAATTCCTCCGGAAGTTCCTCCGGGAATTCCTCCGGAAGTTCCTCCGGGAATTCCTCCGGAAGTTCCTCCGGGAATTCCTCCGGAAGTTCCTCCGGGAATTCCTCCGGAAGTTTCTCCGGGAATTCCTCCGGAAGTTTCTCCGGGAATTCCTCCGGAAGTTCCTCCGGAAGTTCCTCCGGGAATTCCTCCGGAAGTTCCTCCGGGAATTCCTCCGGAAGTTCCTCCGGGAATTCCTCCGGAAGTTCCTCCGGGAATTCCTCCGGAAGTTCCTCCGGGAATTCCTCCGGAAGTTCCTCCGGGAATTCCTTCGGAAGTTCCTCCGGGAGTTCCTCCGGGAATTCCTCCGGAAGTTCCTCCGGGAATTCCTTCGGAAGTTCCTCCGGGAATTCCTCCGGAAGTTCCTCCGGGAATTCCTCCGGAAGTTCCTCCGGGAATTCCTCCGGAAGTTCCTCCGAATTCCTCCGGAAGTTCCTCCGGGAATTCCTCCGGAAGTTCCTCCGGGAATTCCTCCGAAGTTCCTCCGGGAATTCCTCCGGAAGTTCCTCCGAATTCCTCCGGAAGTTCCTCCGGGAATTCCTCCGGAAGTTCCTCCGAATTCCTCCGAAGTTCCTCCGGGAATTCCTCCGGAAGTTCCTCCAGGAATTCCTCGGAAGTTCCTCCGGGAATTCCTCCGAAGTTCCTCCGGGAATTCCTCCGGAAGTTCCTCCGAATTCCTCCGGAAGTTCCTCGGGAATTCCTCCGAAGTTCCTCCGGGAATTCCTCCGGAATTGTTCCGAAGTTCCTCCGAATTCCTCCAGAAGTTCCTCCGAATTCCTCCGAAGTTCCTCCGGGAATTCCTCCGGAAGTTCCTCCGGGAATTCCTCCGGAAGTTCCTCCAGGAATTCCTCCGAAGTTCCTCCGAATTCCTCCGGAAGTTCCTCCGGGAATTCCTCCGGAAGTTCCTCCGGAATTCCTCCGGAAGTTCCTCCGGAATTCCTCCGGAAGTTCCTCCGGGAATTCCTCCGAAGTTCCTCCGGGAATTCCTCCGGAAGTTCCTCCGGAATTCCTCCGAAGTTCCTCCGAATTCCTCCGGAAGTTCCTCCGGGAATTCCTCCGGAAGTTCCTCCGAATTCCTCCGAAGTTCCTCCGAATTCCTCCGGAAGTTCCTCCGAATTCCTCCGGAAGTTCCTCCGAATTCCTCCGGAAGTTCCTCCGAAAGTTCCTCCGGAAGTTCCTCCGGGAATTCCTCCGGAAGTTCCTCCGGGAATTCCTCCGGAAGTTCCTCCGGGAATTCCTCCGGAAGTTCCTCCGGGAATTCCTCCGGAAGTTCCTCCGGGAATTCCTCCGAAAGTTCCTCCAAAAGTTCCTCCGGAAGTTCCTCCGAAAGTTCCTCCGGAAGCTCCTCCGGGAATTCCTCCGGAAGTTTCTCCGGGAATTCCTCCGGAAGTTCCTCCGGGAATTCCTCCGGAAGTTCCTCCGAATTCCTCCGAAGTTCCTCCGGGAATTCCTCCGGAAGTTCCTCCGAATTCCTCCGGAAGTTCCTCCGGGAATTCCTCCGGAAGTTCCTCCGGGAATTCCTCCGAAGTTCCTCCGAATTCCTCCGAAGTTCCTCCGGGAATTCCTCCGAAGTTCCTCCGAATTCCTCCGAAGTTCCTCCGGGAATTCCTCCGGAAGTTCCTCCGGGAATTCCTCCAGAAGTTCATCCGGAAGTTCTTTCGGGAGTTCCTACGGAAGTTCCTCCGGGAATTCCTCCGGAAGTTCCTCCAGAAGTTCATCCGGAAGTTCTTTCGGGAGTTCCTACGGAAGTTCCTCCGGGAATTCCTCCGGAAGTTCCTCCGGGAATTCCTCCGGAAGTTCCTCCGGGAATTCCTCCAGAAGTTCATCCGGAAGTTCTTTCGGGAGTTCCTACGGAAGTTCCTCCGGGAATTCCTCCGGAAGTTCCTCCGGGAATTCCTCCGGAAGTTCCTCCGGGAATTCCTCCGGAAGTTCCTCCGGGAATTCCTCCGGAAGTTCCTCCGGGAATTCCTCCGGAAGTTCCTCCGGGAATTCCTCCGGAAGTTCCTCCGAATTCCTCCGAAGTTCCTCCGAATTCCTCCGGAAGTTCCTCCGAATTCCTCCGGAAGTTCCTCCGGGAATTCCTCCGGAAGTTCCTCCAGGAATTCCTCCGGAAGTTCCTCCGAATTCCTCCGGAAGTTCCTCCGGGAATTCCTCCGAAGTTCCTCCGGGAATTCCTCCGGAAGTTCCTCCGGGAATTCCTCCGGAAGTTCCTCCGGGAATTCCTCCGAAGTTCCTCCGAATTCCTCCGGAAGTTCCTCCGGGAATTCCTCCGGAAGTTCCTCCGGGAATTCCTCCGAAGTTCCTCCGAATTCCTCCGGAAGTTCCTCCAGAATTCCTCCGGAAGTTCCTCCGGAAGTTCCTCCGAAGTTCCTCCGGAAGTTCCTCCGGAAGTTCCTCCGAAGTTCCTCCGAAGTTCCTCCGGAAGTTCCTCCGGGAATTCCTCCGGAAGTTCCTCCGAGAATTCCTCCGGAAGTTCCTCCGAGAATTCCTCCGGAAGTTCCTCCGGGAATTCCTCCGGAAGTTCCTCCGGGAATTCCTCCAGAAGTTCCTTCGGGAATTCCTCCTAGAGTTCCTCCGGGAATTCCTCCCTAGATTTCCTCCGGGAATTCCTCCTAGAGTTCCTCCGGGAATTCCTCCGGGAATTCCTCCGGAAGTTCCTCCGGAAATTCCTCCGGGAATTCCTCCGGAAGTTCCTCCGGGAATTCCTCCAGAAGTTCCTTCGGAAGTCCGGAAATCCTCCGGAAGTTCCTCCGGGAATTCCTCCGGAAGTTCCTCCGGGAATTCCTCCGGAAGTTCCTCGGGAATTCCTCCGGAAGTTCCTCCGGGAATTCCTCCGGAATTGTTCCGGAAGTTCCTCCGGGAATTCCTCCAGAAGTTCCTCCGGGAATTCCTCCAGAAGTTCCTCCGGGAATTCCTCCAGAAGTTCCTCCGGGAATTCCTACGGAAGTTCCTCCGGGAATTCCTCCGGAATTGTTCCGGAAGTTCCTCCGGGAATTCCTCCAGAAGTTCCTCCGGGAATTCCTCCAGAAGTTCCTCCGGGAATTCCTCCAGAAGTTCCTCCGGGAATTCCTCCAGAAGTTCCTCCGGGAATTCCTCCGAAGTTCCTCCGAATTCCTCCGGAAGTTCCTCCAAATTCCTCCGGAAGTTCCTCCGGGAATTCCTCCGGAAGTTCCTCCGGAATTCCTCTGGAAGTTCCTCCGGGAATTCCTCCGGAAGTTCCTCCGAATTCCTCCGGAAGTTCCTCCGGGAATTCCTCCGGAAGTTCCTCCGGGAATTCCTCCGGAAGTTCCTCCGGGAATTCCTCCGGAAGTTCCTCCGGGAATTCCTCCGGAAGTTCCTCCGGGAATTCCTCCGGAAGTTCCTCCGGGAATTCCTCCGGAAGTTCCTCCGGGAATTCCTCCGGAAGTTCCTCCGGGAATTCCTCCGGAAGTTCCTCCGGGAATTCCTCCGGAAGTTCCTCCGGGATTTCCTCCGGAAGTTCCTCCGGGAATTCCTCCGGAAGTAGTAGTAGCTTTGACTGACTACAGATATCTATGGTTTCTACTCCGTGATTGACCAGAGTCAGTGAAATTGCACAAAGAGTCAACTGAATGACAGACTGGGATTGTTCAAGCATTCTCAGTGTGCATGTTTCAGTGACTCAAATATTCAAAAGATCAATAACGGCGCTGGCCACATCCTTGTAGGAAGAGTGAAGGAATATTATTAGGTGTTTTTTTTTTCTATTAGAAGACCGTGTTTACCTCTGCGTCTCCACAAAAACCACAGGAAGGATTATCAGTTAGTCGGTAGGCATCGTTGGATCTGGATTCACTCTGATAAACGATACGACCGTTAATTTACAATGTTGTGTAAACTCATACGTGAATATGTACGTTATGTGGAAGATATTGATTTGGAAAATGTATTGGTGGTAACCACTTTCCCTTCGATGGGCCTCGAACCCATGACCCTACAGTACGCTAGACTGGTGCTTTAACCAACTAAGCTACGAAGGACCTCCGTCGGCCTTCGCAACAGCCGCCAGACATTCTAAATACTCATGCTCCTCTAATGTGAACGTGTACTATACACATGTGGTGTGGAAGTGCTGGGGTGGCATTGTGCATCTCGATTCGAACGTAATTCTATCGAGTCGAACATGTTTGGCATTACGGGTTTCGATTCGATCTCGAAAACGACTCATCGTTCGAGTTTGCTCGAGGAGGTACAAGAATAACGAGATGTTTTGGCATTATGGAAACTCGATAGCACACTGAAAAACGACTCAAGTCGAACGAAAAACACTCGTCACCTTTATAGCTTTCGAATGTTGTTCGAGAGTTATTTCTTGCTGAAAGTTTTTAATTATATTTGTTATTATTTCTCTACGGGAAGAGAATACATGTTTTATTATTGTCTCTTGAGGAAAAGAATGTCATTAGTATACCTACTTTTATAGTTTCCAGACAATATGCAATCTCCAATTATCCCGCAATCCGCGTAAAAACGACTTCAACTAAAATCGTTTTTTTTTTAAGTTTTCACGTATTTCTTGACGATTTCAATAAATCGCGTGGAAATTCTATGAGAAAAATATGCGTAAAAACGTGTATATTCCTGTGTGGCAGTGAAATTGCACTTGCCGTTTACTATATAAATAAATATTCAATGGCAACCATCGAAGTAGGCCTGATACGAACAATCAAATAAACAATAATCGAAGCAGTCGTTGCACGTGGATGTCTGTGACATGTGCCACACCATCGAAGGCAAAAGGTTTTCCTGGAGACTCCCGCTTGGATATTAACGGAACAAACTCCACAATTCCAAAATCTACACACTTAAATTTTTCCACCGATCTCGGCTGTGCAAATTTCGGTTTAAGTTCGTTTGCTGGAATATCGGCTGAATGAACGTATGTTCACGGTGGCTCCTTTGAGTGCCGCAGTAAACAAACTAATTTTTCAGCTGAGTTATCGGCAGTAAGTCACGAACCGAGCGCTCGGCTGTGCGGATCTCGGCAAAAGAATCAAAATATGCCGAGCTGAACTGAGTGTGTACGTAAAAATAGATGAGTTAAACAAAAAAAACGCGCATGACGTGACCCAAGTGCATTTAACTAAAACACATGGAAACAACAAAGTAATTTATTATCTAATCCTTCTTTAGCTTTAAATTATTAAGCTCATAATAGGATCTGTGGCATAAACTCGAATAAACATAAAACTTATAATTTGTGTCGTAGCAATATCTCAATTTACAAAACATGTCGTATCGGCATAATGTTATAATACGTTGCAACTGCTCAATAAATAATATTGCTTTTTAAAGTCATTTAGTACAATTTGTTTGTTGATAAATTAACTGCGCCATTTCATGCCCTGAAGGATGCCTTTCCAACAGGCAACATGCTACACGCAGATGAAATTACTCTTATTCTCTCTGTTTACTCACATTCGCCATGCACTGAAGGTTGTCTCTCCAGCGGGCGGCATACTAAACACGGAGACAGCTATCTCTTATTCTCTCTGTTTACATTTAGTTTGACAGAACATACTCGATTGAACTAGTACAGCACCATTCGAAATCTTGTACTGCGACTGAATGAAGTCGAACGAAATACATAATGCCGCATTTTTTTCGAAACGAATTCAAAAACTTACGAATCGAGTGATTCGATTCGAGATGCGCAATGTCACCCCTGGCTTCAGAAATGGATTGCGAGTGATTTGACCATGCGTCCAATTTGGGAATCTCGAGCTCGTTCAGTAGCCGCTAGGTTGCGAAGGCCGGTACACAACTTTCATTCAAAACCACTCAGCTTGATGCATATTTTTTTAGCAGGCTGGTAGAACAGGTGTACCAAAAGTTCACGAGACGCCCCTGCTAAAAGTTAAACGAATCGGTGGAATGATTCACAGCCTAAGTTTAAAATACCAAGGTCTTAATAAAAGCGTGGTGAAACTTTCGTCGTCACAACAAGCCATTGTCTAACGATTTCAGCAGCTTGGAATACAAATTTCAATCTTGCATTCAAGGCTATCATTTTCTCCTAAGTTATTTCACATTCGTTTATTGGAGTTTATAGAACACTAAAGTAAATTTTATTTTCTGATTAGCACGAAATATTGATTTCTGCTTTGTAAGTAAATTAATGATTTTGATCGTGTTTCCGATTAACACGCATAATGATCGCGCTTAAAAAAATATTATACTTTGTGCAACCAGTGCACACTGGGCCACGGGGCGGAGCTAGCCCGACAAAATACCTTGGAGCTTAGGGGATGCGTAATTTTGAGTTGGTGTCTTCGGAAGAGTGTCGTGTTTTGAAAAAATATGAAGCTCAGTGTCGAGCATTAGTTAAATTTTTCGCCGCATAGGTGGCGCTGCGATGCAAACTTTTTTGTTTTACGTTTTAGAGCTTTGGTGTCTTCGACAAAGTTGTAGAACGTAAAAAAATAACTGTAGTCGCCGAAGACACCTAAGCTCTATGTCTTCAAATTGCTGAGATATCAGTTAAAAATGTAAAATTTAATTGATTTTTATATTTCTCGCACTATTTTACCCAAAATTGTAAAAAAAAAACTAATCGCGACAGAACTAACTGATTTACACAACTGATTATGGTTATGGTCCATGCTTGAGTTGTTTTTACTGTAACTTGGTATAAAAGTATCATAGAGTTAGGGAAGTTATTGAATTCGAAACATTAAACTATCATATTAAGATAAAGGAACCGATCAGAGTAGTCCATATTTTTATCGAGTAACAAAACACACAGTACAAATCATCGGATGAAGATCGATGATCTTTGCCACAACATATCGATTAAGAATCGTAGTAGGCAAAGCGTATGCTGTTGATCTTAGTATACATATTTACCGAGGGTTATGCAGGTGAGATTTCAAAATCAAAACATTTCATCTTCATTAATTGTGGTTTTCTTGTTAAGCATTATAGCGAAAGTGTTTTTTTTTGCTTTTATCCGATCGATATGGCTCAAGGTAAATTATTTTAATCAGTTTATACATATCATACATTAATTAGTATATCAGTATCTAGTATCACCATACGACCAATTGTCGAGAAAACAGTTTCCTCAAACGGCCAGAGATTTCTTCCAAGAATCAGTGTAACAACTATTGAATTGTGCAAATAAAAGCATTTTCATAATTGTTTGTAGATTAGTCATTTTTATTATTTTTTCCTTCATATGTCACGTTGTCCAATGAAAGTTGAAGTCTGGGAAAAATAATAGAAGGCAACTGAAGTGTATTGTGTTTGCAAACTCGTTTTCTTGGTTAGCCATGAATTGTTTGCTTTGGCCAACTAGTGTTACTTTTATACTAAACTTTAAAACTATTCAATATATTTGACACCAAAAAACATGATATGTTTCAATATTCAGGTTAATATTTCTAGGAACTTTTTTCAAATGGTTCTGACCTTGATTTTTGGAATAACTATTGTGCTCTTAATTCAAACTTTTTTGGTCAAATAATGCACCCAACAAAAAGAATAGATTGCGATCTATCTGGTAGTAATGTCAGTTGAACGAAATACGCTGAATAGAGGGAGTATGAGTCGTTTCAAATTTCAAGGTCAAATACAGTTACGCCTATTTGAAAAAAAGTTCCTAGATTTCTCTTTCAACTTGATGAAATATCAAAAACTCTTGCATGAAGCATGAGCACTGTCGACTGTGACAGACTACTAGGTTTTAATATGTTATTTTTTTCATTTTTCGTAAATAGTCCAAGAAAATCGAAAAAAAGATGAAACTTTACAATTTTTACTATATCTCTGCAAATAGAAGGTATACAGCTTAGGTGTCTTCGGCAACTACAATTATTTTTCCACGTTCTACAACTTTGCCGAAGACACCAAAGCTCTAAACCGTAAAACAAAAAAGTTTGTATTGCAGCGCCACCTATGCGGCGAAAATTTGAACTAATGCTCGACGCTGGGCTTCATATTTTTTCAAAACACGACACTCTTCCGAAGACACCAACTCAAAATTATGCATCCCCTAAGCTCCAAGGTATTTTGTCGGGCTAGCTCCGCTCCGTGGCCCAATGTGCAGTGATACATTAATTTGTGCACGTTCTCTTGTTTCCTGTTAGAACGCAGACGGCAGAACGATTGCGCGATCGTTCATAAAATTTTATTCTTGTTTCTGCGTTTGGTATATTAATCCAATAGTGCGCCCTTGATGGTGTTTCCGATTAGCACGCAGAACGATGGCTGTATAATAAGATAATCATGAAGATGTAGAGTAGACCTCTTCATGTTTTTAAAAAGTATCAAAAATTCAACCGGTCAGCCCAGAATCACAATTCTTATGCTAAAATAAGTCTCCTGTCAAATTTTCAGCTTTTCCGGATAAAATTTCGAGGTGGCTCAAGTCGATTTAGTGTTTTTGGGCTATTTTCAATTTTGGAAAAAATCTAACAAGAGATATAAACGTCGAAAACTATCGCAACAACCTCTATATGGAAGCTTTCGGTGTGCTCTACAAGTCTTGTGAACATTGCGATTCGTTCCGCTCACGTTTTGTCCATGTTAAAGTGATTTTCAAGCTTTTAAGTGCATAAAAATACTGTTTCCCCCAAACGTCGTTGTTCTACAAAATTCTTGAATTTATGACAAATGATTGCTAATTTATTATTATTCCTCTTTTTTCCCTGCAAATTTGAGTTATATAATTGCCCATGTGGGATTTACTGTTAAATTCTTAAAAATCAGAAGCTGAATATTTGTCATAAATTTGCACGCTGAGCTTTCTTCAAACAAGTTGTTCAAACAAAGAATCTTCGATTTCACTTATTACTTCGATGCACCGGGAATTCCTCCGGAAGTGTAAAGGTATACTCGGTTTCAAGTAGCAACGAGAGTCGGGCAAACAATCATGAACCGAACTTTCTTGGTAATCATTTGCTTGCATGGCAACATGCAGACCCCTATATTTAGTAAAGGTAAGTAGGTGAATCAATTTAATGGGAAACTTTTATCAATTTCAGTGTAACCTTACTTCTGTCATTCAATCGATTGAAGATCTACCGAAAGCTATGGCCGTCGTATTGCAAAAACTTAAACTGGACTATGAACCCTCGCCGGATTCAAGCTGTATGTTTACTACATCTATATTACAGAAGATGTTCTATAACTAATCACCGAGCTTCTTTTAACATTTCCCAGTTATCTCGTTCTCCAAACAACTGCCATTCGGTGGGCTACTGGGTGTGCAACTGCTCACCGAAACCGTTCGCCAAATGATCCAGCTACGCTACATGGTGGTGCGCAATCTGATTGTCCTGCAGCACCTGCTGTTGAACAACTTTGCCCTCAACTGCAATGCGATGGAGATCATTCGGTCCAAGTGCATTCCGGACAGCGAGGTGTTCTTACAGTCGTACTACGTCATGAACTGGATCGCAGAATCGACGGTGGATTATGCGGCAATTAGAAGGTTGTTTCACAAATTGCAAATTGCCTGTGTTTCAGTTTAGGATTTTTTATGTTGTTTCAGCAAATCGTTGGAAAGTGATGTCTCATTGGTGATCGGCTATGAGGAAGCCTATGCGTTTGAGTACATATCGTTGTTGCACCTGTTTGTGGCCACCCGCGGTTTGAAAACTTGTATGTCGACCGAAGAGGGTCAACGAATTTCGGGCAGCTCCGAGTGGTTCTCGGTGCTTTTGAACATTTCCAATGGTTTACTTCGTCTCATGTAAGGATGAACAGTTTTCAATAGTTCAATGTCTAATATTAGTCTTGTTACAGATGGCCAGTAGCTGGGGATTTCACGTTCGGACAGTGGCTAATGCAAGGAGAGATGCACACGTTTATCGAGGAATACGTTCGGCTGCTCAACTCATGGTGCGAATGGAACAATTGTTCTAGTAAGTTACCAAAAGACTAATCAATTTTGAAAAAGACAAATGAGCTCGTTATGATCTTATTCCAGGAAATTTCATTTTGGCAAAATCCTATTTAATGAATGGAGAAAATGCAAAAGCATTGGACCTCTTTCCCCAATCAGCGAAGGGAATTATCAAAGAGCCATACCTCGTAAATTTCACCAAACCGTCCGATTTGTCTTCGGTGCCGCCAGACGAACTGCTCAGCATTTTTTACCTGAAGGTCATTCGCTTATTCGAACACTACGGAGCTTACGACTGTATCAATGTGTTGGCGCAGATTGCCATAGGCACGTCGGTACACAGCAAGCAACAGGCTATGTTCCAGAGCATTGATTTCAGTAGTCACATGGAATTGGGCCATTATGAGGAGGCGTATCACTCTTTGGTATACAATTGTGAGATCACCCGGAAGAAGGATTGTCTGCGGCAGCTGGTATGGCGCCTGTTTCAAGCGAAAAAGTTTAACGTTCTGGTCGATCTTCCGTACTATGGGTTAGAGGCCGACTTCCAAAATATCATGGAAATGCACGCTCGCTCAGTGGAGATTTGCGAGAACAGTCATTATGACTTTTTATATTCGTACCACATTCTCCAAGGAAACATGCGAAAAGGTAAGTTTTGATCCCAGAGTCAATGTGGAAGATTTTAGTTGTGAGCTTGTGTCTTTTTATCTACAGCTGCACTAATCGCCTACGAGAAAGCGATGCGTTGCCAACTAGAATGTAACTCTTTGGTGTTCCTGAAGATGCGATGCGAAGCATTACTCAAGTGTATTAACGCCCTAAATCTGGTGGTTCCGGAATATGCTTGGATAGCAAAGCCATCAATTTTCAAGGAAAGTAAATCTCAAGTCGAGTCGGTAAGTTGTTTATGGAAATTGTGATCTCATATTCGGCGTCCTTACACAAAACTTTCATTTTATTCCAGACACCGCAAATCGAGGTAGTCAGTCTACAAGATATTCGGAAGGAACTAATGGTAACGGAGGCGGTGCTGGAGATCTCCAAACATCTCGAAGATTACCGAGCAGTGCTCGATGTGGACACCAATGAGCTAATTGTCATTCTAGCGAACGCCAAATTGTACTCGACGGCATTCAAGTTGGCCCATGCGCTGGACAAAACCGTACTGCCCGTGTACGAAAGTTTGGCGACGTCGTGTGTTATGTGCTGCATGCAAGAAACAGCTGACAATTGGGACTGGTTGCATAAGAATAATTTAACAGGTTAGTATTTTTTTCTGAGGAAACTGCAGGTTAATTAATCTTGTCATTTTTGTATAATAGTCTATATTAGTTTTAGTTTTGCTTTAGTCTATATAGTCATTTTTATCTTGTTAAGAATGGAAGAAAAATGTGTCAACATGGTTTATTTATGCAAATTCTACGCAGATTCCGTTATCAGCCAGGACAGCACTGATACAGCTTGGAAGTTTTTGAAGCATTGTCTATCCAATGAAACCAAGAACCAGGAAGCCTGTCACGTCGTTGTAATGAATCAGATAATTTCGAAGAATGCATTCCCACCTCAGTGGTTGACTGATTGGTGTATGGTGAGTCACATTTTTGTTTAGCATTAAAAGAAAAAAATCAATTCAATTATGTTACCTACAGAACAAGACACCAACGAAGCTTCTGCAGCTGTATGTCAATTACGGTCGTTTAGAAGAAGCTTTCGACATTGCCGTGAAGTTGATTCAAGCGCAGCTAATTGGCCGTAGCTCCATTACTGAGCTGCATTTGAATCGGTTCCTGTTGCCGGTTACCTTGATTGATCGCCTTCAGTATGAGATGAGCAAGGAGGTGAAATTTCAAGAGGTATGTTTGACTATGATATTAAATAAAAAGCTCCAACGGTTACGTTACAAGAAATTTAATATATATTTTTTTATCTTATGTTTATTACAGAAAACCAATCTACTGGGACAACTTATTGGTTGTATTGCGAAGTGAATGATTATTTTTAAAAGTAATAGTCTATTGAAGAAAAAAATGCTTGATCGAGATATAAATGTGATGGTCTCAAGTCTATGTATGTATTATTTTGAGAAAAGTCTTCCCATGATACTTACTCTAGAGCTAGTCGCTTGTACAGATGGCCTTACACCAAACTTCAAATAAGTGTCTCCAATAAATCTATAATGCTCTTCAGGAACAGAAAGAAGCTTCTCGATGTGTAGTTTAGAACCAAATTTAAAACTTTTACGACACTTTTTGTCCGCTCTTATTGTTATGCTGCCCTTGCTCTCGATTAGGAAGTGAAAATCAAAGCTGAAGAAAATAAAAACAGAGAAAGTATAGAACGTTAATGATTTTAATTATTTTTCATTTAAACAATGTTTAACCTTCCTATTGCTCCGTTGTAATGTTCTATGCATGCAGAGGAGATGTATCGAACATTATTTTCACACTTCGAGTGCAAAATAATGCGCCAAATTGTGCCGGTATAATCTTTTACAAAATTGGACAACTCTGCAGCTTTGATGTCCATTTTGTAAATCGTTTCAGCATAGTCATTCTTGTCGCTGTCGAGAGTGAAATAATTCATGGGTATATAATATATAGTAAGAAATTAAAAGTAATTCATATTTGTTTTGGGTGACGGTAGACTAGATTATGCGCAGCAGCTGGAAATGGCACTTCTATCGAAAGAGCAGCTTTTTTTCACAAAGGCTGGAGGAGAGATATTTGATCCACCATTGCATTGGTAGCATCAATGAATCCACCATTTCACGACATCTCCGGATCAGAAAACGATTGGTATAACGGTGAATGCTAGCAGTTAGTGACAAGGCGCAAATGCAGCATTAGCAAGGTTGCTGCAGTACCGCATGGCAGAGCTAACCAAGGGCTATCGATTCACGATACAAACGTACGCGGAATAGACAAAACCCGATTTACTGATTTTTTTCAACTATAATATGCGTAAACTAGGGTAAATCTGGGTGAGATGCCGCACTTCAGAGATGTGGTAGTTTGGACTTGATTTTTTAGCGCAAATGTATGTGAGTGTGTCAAATAAGGGGCATTGGGTAAAACAAGGTCTTGCAGCTTCGTGCAGTGAACTGAACCATTTTTGCACGATTCCCCAGAAAATTCTACGATTTGTGTCAAAATTTCAGCGCAATCCGTCCATACCGGACCGAGATATTGGATTTATTCGCGCTATGGACATTTTTTTCCCATCGTGTAATGGTTTAAGACCAGTTAGTCTCGCTACAAGATTATCTAACACTCTAATATACTGCTCTATGATCCAAATGGAAAACCAAGTCAATTCTTCAATTAGTGTTAGTAGTGTAGGCGACAACCCCTTCGCAAGAGGTGGGTTGTTCAGGTCTCCGCCTAGGAGACCAGAGGCAATAATCGGCAGCTCGGTGCGCAGCGCCAGCGTGGGCCACTTAACCTCCCTAGTAGCACAGTTCACATCGATTTGGTTGCAGCAACTCCAATGTGACTGGATTTGGTCGCATATGAGTCACAGTGACTGATATGTAACAAGTGTGCTACTCGGGCTTCTCCCTGGCTACGCCGGTAGAGGTAATGGACGGCCCATGGCTTGTGAGGGCGATGAACCGCAAACGCGGTGGGCTTTCGGCCTTCGAGGTGCCGACGGAACAGCTGGACGCCATCATCGTATTTGCGTCATCGAAGCATAATATCAGTAAGGACCTCAAGGGGAGCTTGCTGAAACTTCGAAAGTCGATGTTGGACGCCAAGCTAGAAACCGTGAAATCCGTGGAGTCGAGGTCTACCCAGTCTGAGGCCCAAGGATTCGCGGGCTCGGGCAAGGTCGAATCGACCGAGGGCGTGCCAGCGAAGACGGTGATGCCAAAGTCTACCCAGACTGAGGCTCAAGTATTCGCGGGCACGTTGGGAGTGACTGCTCCATCGGAGCAGACACAAAAACGGGCGAGACTGTCTCCAGGGGATGAGCTCCCTGGGGGCCGCTCCAAAACGCGGAGGGTTACTACCCCGCACAAGGGTAGTGGGGCTGGGAAGCTGAACCCCGGCCAGGTACCATTCAAAGAGGGGGATGATGCCTCCTGGACCCTGGTCAAGAACAAGAGGAAACCGAAGATTTCAAGGGCCGAAAAGAAGGCCCTGGTGAATGAGGGTAGCAAGAAGTTTAGGGTAGGCGCCAATCGTTCCAGTGGCGAGGCTAAGTACTCGGACGTCTTGAAGGCGATGAGGAGTGACGTCAAGCTCGGTGAACTCGGCGCCGGCGTACGTCGAATAAGACGCACCCTGACGGGCGAGGTAATCCTCCAGCGGAAGCGGGACGTCTCGCAAAAGGGCACCGCCTACAAGAAGTTGGCGGAGGAAGTCCTAGGCGAGACGGTCAAGGTGAGGGCACTCACGACGGAGATGAATCTAAGAATTAATGACTTGGACGAGATCACCGAAGCCGAAGAGCTCGTCACGGCTCTGCGGCGACAGTGTGAAGTGGAGACGCCCACCGCAGCCGTTCGGCTACGGAAAGGTCTGGCAGGGACGCAGGTAGCATTGGTTCGGCTAGCTGCAGCGGACGCCTCCAAGGTAGTCAAGTTAAGGAGCGTCAAGGTGGGATGGTCGGTGTGCCCTGTGGGCATATGCGAGCAACTCGAAGTTTGTTTCAAGTGACTGGAACCGGGGCACAAGCAATGGGACTGCAAAGGCCCTGACAGAAGCAAGCTCTGCCGACGCTGCAAATCTGAGGGACATAATGCACAATGCTGCACGAACCCTCCCAAGTGTTTGATTTGTTCCAGCAAAGCTGTGAATAGCAACCACCCATGGGGGGTTCGAAGTGCCCGGCGTTTAAGCGTGCTGCAAAATCACAGTGAAGGTAACCCAGCTAAACCTGAACCACTGTGATGCATCCCAGAAACTTTTAAATGGGGGACGGATATCGTCATCATAGCGGATCCTTACCGGGTACCCGCCAGGAACGGTAATTGGGTCACCGATGGGTCTAAAATGGCGGCGATATGGACAACGCGTAAATACCCATTCCAAGAGTTGGTGTCTTCGACACACTAGAGCTTCGTCATTGCCATCAAGTCAACGGGGTCTTCTTCTGCAGCTGCTATGCGCCTCCTCGATGGTTGATCAAGCGGGGACTTTAACAATCGGGCCGTGGAATGGGGAAGCCATTCCACGAATCAACGGGGACAGATCCTGCTGGAATCACTGGCCATGTTCAATGTGGGGCCAGGGTGGCTAACGAGGAAAGAGTAACCGTGGTGGAACTTTCTTGGTCCCTTAGTGTAGGTAAGGCGCCAGGACCGGATCAAAACGGCCATTGCTGAGGCTCCCGAGATGTTCAGATCTGTCATGCAGGGAGTTTCCCCTGAAGCATGGAAAAGGCAGAGCTTGGTCCTATTGCCAAAGGCAGGAAAACCTCCGGGGGATCCGTCGTCATATAGATCAATATGCCTGCTTGATACGGCGGGAATGGTGCTTGAGAAGATCATCCTCAACAGGTTGTTGATACGCACGGAGGATGCGGATGGTCTATCGAGTAACCAGTTTGGTTTCCAAAAAGGTAAGTCGACCGTAGACGCTATCTTGTCGATTACCAAATCCGCGGAGATAGCTATCCAGCGTAAGAGGAGGGGAGTTCGCTATTGTGCAGTAGTGACACTCGACGTGAGGAATGCATTCAATGGTGCCAGTTGGGCAGCTATTGTAGATGCGCTCCTGCGTCTTGGAATTTCCGAGTACCTGTACAAGATTCTCGGAAGCTACTTCCAGAATCGAGTACTGGTATACGACACGGAGGCGGGGTGGCAGTGCGTTGACATAACCTCAGGGGTTCCGCAAGGTTCCATCCTGGGTTCGGTGTTATGGAACGTTATGTACGACGGTGCCTTGAGGTTGAAGTTCCCGGTGGGCGTGGTAATCGTCGGCTTCGTTGACGATATTACGCTGGAGGTCTACGGTGAATCGATCGAAGAGGTGGAGTTGACTGCAGCCCACTCGATCGCAATTGTGGAGGAGTGGATGAGTTCCAGGAAGTTAGAACTGGGTCACCACAAGACTAATGTGGTGGTCGTTAACAACCGAAAGGCGGAGCAACAAGCGGTGCTAAGGGCAGGCAACCGCGCGGTCACTTCTCAACGCTTCATCAAACACTTGGGGGTAATGATCGACGATAAGTTCACCTTTGGTAGCCACGTCAATTACGCCTGCAAGCGTGCCTCCACAGCTATAGTGGTATTGTCCCGGATGATGTCCAATAGCTCTGTGGTTTATGCCAGTAAGTGCAAGCTTCTGGCTAGTGTCGCTCTGTCCATACTAAGAAATGTGCCTAAGAGTTGCGAGCGCGTATCGCACCGTGTCGCACGATGCACTTTGCGTCATCACTGGTATGATGCCTGACATTGACATCGTTATCGGTGACATAGAGTGTTTCGAAATGCGCGGCACGAGAGGCATCCGTAGGACTGTCAGTTTGGCCTCAATGGTCAAATGGCAGCTTGCTTAGGACAGGTCCACTAAGGGTAGATGGACACATAGGTTGATACCGGAGATAGGTACGTGGGTCAAGTGGCGCCATGGGGAAATCACTTTCCACCTGACCCAGGTACTTACAGGCCATGGTTGCTTCAGATAGATAGTTTCTTTCCTTTTTCGTTTTTTAACCAAAAGTCCAAAACTGCTCACCGTTTTTAATTTAATTGCTTCTAGATTTTTTGAGAAGAGTTTTAAAAAAATCCGTTTGCTTTTCCGTGCATTTTTTCAATATCATCCTTAGATTTCTTCTTCTTCATGCAACCTTTATTCGCTAATTAAATCTAATAATTAGTTTCTTGGATTCAATCGAGATCCTTTAACAACACGAATTTACTAACAAACATCTCATGAAAAGATATTGTTTTGTGCTGCATAATAATTGTGTGCATAATTTATAATGGAATTTGGAAAATGAAATAAATAAATTTAATCAATATAAATACTTACGGCTCATCTACGATTTGCCTATATAATCGTGCACATTGCAGTAGATATTTATGATTTGTTGGTCTCAGGCCAATCTTTAGTACAGCTTCTCGGATTTCTTCTGTGTTTGGACATAATTTGATAATAGCTGATTTAGTTCCAATCGCTACTTCGAGTACCTTGATAAAAGATATCTCTGGTCGATGACAATCTATACGTAACTCGTACCTGTAAGTAACATTAGTTTTATTTTTATACAGTAGTCAATGGCTACAATTCACCTTCCCGGAGTTCCAGATAAAAGGATTATTCTAACTGAAAGACTTGCCAAAGAGTTGCAAATCGCCTTGTGATTGGGAATTATTTGAAATGCCCAAACATTGCCATGTTTGTCCTTAAGCTGCGACGAATAGAGTGTACTATATGAAACCGTCGAGATATCTATACTCGATGTGAAATATTCAAAGTCGTAGAAATCAGGCTGTTCCTGATCTTGATTTTTGCTTATTTCACGAATTATTTTCTCAATTTGTATAATTGACTCAACTCGTGTTTGAATGAGCTCTTCTATCTCATACGATTTAATTTTTGTGACGAACTCTCGTACATTGTTTACTAATATCGGATCGATTCCGAAGCAGTGGATATTTTGCAACTGAAAACTACAAATTCCAATGTTGTTGGCAGTTTCCAAAATTGCCTGCACTCCATCGACCATTTTCAAATACTTATCAAGTATATCCATTTTTTCCACAATAACTGAACGAACATTGTCTATATTTTTGAAAGCATGTAAAGTATGTTCAGATCCCTTTCCAATGCATTGTTTACAGATGCATATATTACAATCTGTGCATATCATCGTTAATAATAATGCATGCTTGTTGCAGTTGTATTTATCGCACTGATTGCGATAAACTTCAATTGAAACTTTGCTCCGGCAGTTGGCACATCCGTTTTCTCGTTGGCACTTCGTCATGCACTCGAAGCATAGCAGCTTTTTGCAAGTAGTGCAATATACTGGCTGTCGTGCGTCGTCCATACAAACGACACAGTTGGAATCAGCTATCGATAGCTCTGTAGGAAAATACAGTGCAGATGAATTCGGGTCCGCCATGGTATATCTGTTGGGTTAAACATAGGTTGATGAGGAATCAAATATTTTCCTACAAGATTTTTGAAGGATATGCTGAAATGGGTTTAGCCCCTATCTATCTTCTATCTCTATATATACAAATTAGTTGGAATTCACTTTGAGGCAATACAACCCAGGAACATAATGGTCCGGTTTGCAAGATTTTCTTACTTTATATATAGGTAATTGATTTGTCTAGAGATCAGCAGTGCTTATACATAGTACATACAAAGAGTTTGCAGAATTTACGGGGAAAGTTGGAAAACTTAAAATGCAAAAAGGGTGAGTTGTAAGGAAACTCGATGCGGTTGCACGAAAATTGATCTAGAGTCCTAGAGTGCTACTTCGTCCTACTTCCTATTTAGTCCTACTTCGCTAATAGTAGTTTGTGCAACTGGGTACCTAGTTGCTAAAAGTTGATTTTTTCAGCACGAGTTTTATCCAACGAGGCTTGCCGAGGTATGGACAAGTAGGCTGTTTTATCATTCAAAGACGAACTGTAAACCAGACATTATGATCAGGAATTGCAAAAAATCTCTTTCAGAATTCATCAACGAACCCGAGCAACGCAGGTACGTTCTGGCAGTATTAAAAAAAAATGTTCGAAATAAATTACTAAACTATAGAATAGATCTAAACAACTAAATATTTCCATAAACTTGTCAGATTATTTTAATGAATTTGATAAACCGGAAATGAATGTAATCTGCATACCAAAACTGCTAACATTTTTTTTACTAATCCTATTTTGCGCACTCGATTTGATTTAAATACTTTTCAAATTGATAAGAAAATTATTTTGAGCTTTTTAGTGGAATGTTTTCACCTGTCATAAGACGAGTTTAAACAATCCCATTGAATTCCACCACTTAATTGTATCCTGACAGATACGTATTTCGACCTCAACAGTAAGGCCGTCTTCAGTGTCTTGTACTTGACTCGACTTAAGTCGAGTTCAAAACTGAAGTCGAGTCAAGTACAAGACACTGAAGACGGCCTTACTGTTGAGGTCGAAATACGTATCTGTCAGGATACAATTAAGTGGTGGAATTCAATGGGATTGTTTAAACTCGTCTTATGACAGGTACTTTTCAAAATTTTCATAAATTTGGTGATGTCATCCTCGATTGGACTGTTGGATCCCTTCATTATTCTATCTGCCAGATGATACAGTGGCTTATCATATCTTTGAGAAGTTGCCTATTGTAGTTTCTCACTTCATCAGCTTTATGAATATTCTATGTATGAACGTTTGCGACAGAAACGTTTCCCTGATCTAATTGTTCACTATCACTGTACATACTTGCTTATAAAATTAAATTCTGGTATTTAACAAGCGCTTTGTCTTGTACATTACACGTCATTATTAAAAATTACATACTTGCAGGAAAATGATGAATAATACAATCGATTCACTGGTTCGTCTCTGTGGATCCAGCTTTCAGACTCAAACGATACTAGTTCAAATTATTTCGATGTTTGAGCGTATGGTCGATCGTATGCAGAGGGCAATATAAATAAATACTAAAGTCAGCAGAAACTCACTATGCGCCTTCGACTTGTTGATAAAAGTTTATGCGGTTTCCATTTGGTTCCACAGAATGATCCATAAAATCTATTATTTCAATCGATATTACGAGAATTGTATATTCTAATGTTTGTAATCTGTTTTTGACTAAGACTTTCTTATTGGTAACGTTTCATACAAAGATCATTATTCTGAAAGTCCCAGTACTGTTAATGTAGGGTAAGTTTACCGCTTTTGGCCACTTTAGTGCCTAAATTGGCCAACCCCAAAAATGCATAATTTCCGAAAACTATCGATCAATTTCAATAGCGAAGAATCATAGGGGATATAGGGTAGATGTACCAGTCGTGGTTATAGCAGCAGTTGTTGCACTAGTGCATTGGGGCCATCCAGAAACCACGTGGTCATATTTTTGAAGATTTTCAACCCCCCCCTCCCCCCATGTGGCTTATCGTAGTCATTTGGCAGACCCCTCAACTCCCCCCCACAAAAATTAAAAAAAAAACTTTATGTAAATAAAACATATGGTTATAAAAATTTCGAGAAAAATTTGTAATGGTTTAGAAATTTTCCAAAATATCCCTATATATTTTATTTTCTTTTTTAATTTCTTTATTAGTGATTTTTTTAAATAATTATAAAGTTCATCACTGAATATCCCTATAGATTCCTAAGAGTATTTGGGACCTTCCGTAGCTCTGGAGGTACTGGAAATTCTTAAGATATATTAACCTCAGCGAAGCATCTGAACTGAACTCTTACAACAAAAAGTTTATCAGAGAATTACAAAGTTAATATGTAATCTTAGAGATGCAAATAAAACCTCCTACTGTTGTTTCTTTTGAGTAGCATTCCTGTAGAAATTCCAGTTTTGCTTTCAGAATCATCAAATTGGTTTACATTCCAATATTAACGTGTATTAACAGGTTTCAGTATAAATTAGAAAAAAAATCCAGCTTACTTTTTTTAACGGAATCTCTAAAGATTTTTCTTTCAAAATCCTGGGCAACTGTAATGAATCTTCAAAGGAAATTGTTCTAAATTTCCAATGGAAATTTTTTTCGTTTTCCAAAAGAAATTCTTAGACATTTTCAGCAGTTTTTTTTAATTTCCAAAACAAATTATTCGGAATATGCCAAAATATTTCCGATGGAAATTCCTAAGATTTTGCAGTAGAAAATCGAAAAAAGTTCATCTAAAACAACAATAATGAATTTCCCGAGGAAATTCCGATGTTTTTACAAGTGAAAATAACGAAAAAATTGTACTTTTGAAGGAATTCCTTAAAAAATTGAATCAAAATTTTAAAAATTCCTTAAAATGTCTAAATCATTTTCTGTGCATCTTTGCATGGTAAAGATTCAAAGCAATGTTTAGCTGAACCTACAAAGAAATCAAAATGACTTCCCGAAGAAGAATGAATTCCCGATGAAATTTTGGAAGAATTTATGGTACAAATTAAAAAAACAAGAATCTCGAGAATTCTAAAGATTTATTTTTTGAAAATCCAAAGAATTTTTTGAAGATAACCCATAGACTCTTCCGTGGAAATTCTAAATAATGCCTCGGATAAAAAAATACTTGGAAAATTTAAAAAAATGTGATGGATTTCACATTTTCAGTATTCCGAAAAAAATTCATTTCAAAATTCCAAATTTGAAAAAAAAAAATCCAAAAACAAAAAATCAACGGAATTATCAAAGTGTTTCATGTGGCATTGGCTGTTTAATATCTTTCGGAAATTCAGAAGAGTTTTTATTGAAAAATTTAGAAGTCTTCTTCTTCTTCTATGGCTCCATATTCCAACTGGAAGTCGGTCTGCTTTTCAACTTAGTATATTCTATTAGCATTTCCTTTGTTATAAATTGAAAGTTTTTATATGCTAGCCATTGCACGATTATATATCTTGTGTAGCTAGTACGATGGATACACTATACCTAGGATGTCGAGAATGTTTCCCACCCGAACACATCTTAGACAGGAACGAGAATCGAACTCGTCATCTCCGGGTTGGCAACCCTACGCCTTTGCTCGCAAAGCTAACTGGAGACTGAACATTTTGAAGTGCACTCCTTAACCCTTAAAGGCGCAAGGCGATTTTTTTATAAATCGTCGGAAATATTTTTATCGTAAATAACCATTGAAATTATTAACATTGAACGTATTTTCGGTTTGTTGTTTTAAAACAACATTGCGCATTTAAGGGTTAAAATGTTCGAAAAACTTCTTTTGGAAATAAAGAATAATTTCTGGTGAAGATTCGAAAGAACTTGTCGTAGAAAATTTCATTAGAATGTAAAAAAATATATGAAAATTTGAACATTTTTTTTCCACCGAAAATTATATGTTTTTCCCACGGGACTGTTTTGAATTTTCAGACAGAATTCACATGGATTTTTTTTTTCGGAGTTTTAAGGAAATTTTTTCGCAATTTACACTGGAGATGCTTTGTTTTTTTTTCAATAGCAATTTGTAGCAAAATTTCCAAGCAAAATTGTTCAGAGAGAACTGTTTAAAAATCATTCTGAATGCCAGCACTTCATCAGGATTATATGAAGTAATGTCAAAGTTTTTACAGCAAATTTCTTTACTGGATTTTTCCTGAATATCCACAAGAAATTCTTTTGAAGTTTTTTTCTTGGATTATTGTAAAAACATGAATATTTTTCAAATTTGTAGCTGCTGATGCAAAAATGTTGGCGGCGTGATGCCAAAAACCATCTGCAGCGGGGGCGTGGCGCGGCGGTTTTTTTATTTTCCCATTTTTCCTTTCCAAATTTTTGTTGTGGAAATTGAGACTGAATCGCAACCTGTTTTTTCGTTTTTTTTTATGGAAAAAGGATCTAAGGCTAAGATGGTCAAATAGCGCAGATATGCATCGGCGTTACGACCGACGCTGCGTTACCGATTTTTCTCGATGCACACCTGCGTCTTTTTAACGCTGAGTTGAAAAGACGCTACGTGGGCATCGGCCCTAAGATGCGCTTTGCGTTCAATGATTAAATCATTAAATTTTGATGATTTGTATTTTTTACACCGCTATTGTTATTCACTAAAAGTTTTTCGTGTAAAAAAAACCACGTGGTTGGAGAGCAACACCCCCCCTCCCCCCATGTGGCTTATCGTGGTCATTTTCCAACCCCCCCTCCCCCCATATATGACCACGTGGTTTCTGGACGGCCCCATTATACATAAAGTGGCATATCATATCACCACACAACATGTTCTGATCAGTAAACCATATTCATACGACACGATAACAACTTTAATCTTCTTTAAAACAAACAAAACATAATTGTCAAAATTGATTTTGCTTCATTTCTGTCGTCCTTTGCACCAGTTATCGCATTATGGCCAATCTCCATAAAAGAACAATGGGATTTGCTATACAAGGAATCAAAATTAAGAACAGTGCCACAAGTGGTTCTTTGGGATACCGTGCGGGACCGAAATCCGTCCGCCTCATGAGATATTAGTAAATTAAAGGGGGATAAGGGTAATTAATGTAGGAATAATTTAGCTTATCCTGTTCAGATACTTGGCAGTAAGCTTTTAGGGCATGGAAATGGAAAGAAGACTTTGAAATTAAAACAACAAAAATAGAAAACAAGTCGTCACCCACCAAACGCGGAGTTTTTGCCGCCATTTTGTTTTTGGGTAGAGCATAATTGCACCAAAAGTAACAATGTTTTGATTGCTAATTGCGAATCATTACATAAGATAAGCGGAATACAAATCGAAGGGATCGCTTCTCAAGGTGCGTATCGAACCATGTACAGTGGTAGTTTAGTCAATCAGACTGCTTCAATTTAAATATTTAGTTCAAAAATAGCTGTACGTATTTCGATCCGGATTAAGAGTCAGGAGTAGTTGATTTTATTCATTAAGCTGTATGTACCCGGCCTTGCTCGGAGTTGCCAGTTTGATTCGCAGTTTTTTTTGTCACAATCGGAAAATGAATAAACCAATAATTGGTCAGGATAATTGTGTTTTCTTATTGATACTTCCTCATTTGATTAAAAGAAGGCAGATTTCATTTGAAAACAATGACTGATTTTGAAAAAGGGATCAAACCCAAAATCGCCTTATTCCGGGCAAAAATCTATTTCTAAAGAAGGAAAAACATCCACCGATGTCTTATTCCGGGCAAACGTCTATTTTTAAAGAAGGGATCACATTCACCATCCAGAATGAAACACATTTATCATTGCTTTTCACAGGGCAAACCATGATTTCGATGAAGGGTTGAGTTGATCGATAACTAAACAGTACCAATCCCCCACACTCTCCCCTTTTCCATCCTTAACCCACTATCGTCGTCTCCTTAACATGAAGAGTATGTGTTCCAAATTTGGCTGAAATCTGCTAAGGGGAGATCAGAAGAGAGACACGGAGGTGATTGAGAGACAAACAATGCCAGTCCCTCCACAGCCTTCCCGTTTGCTAAATATCATCTCTAACACCTACCTTCGTCTTCTTAAGAAATGGAATTTGTGTTCCAGAGTTGAATGATTTAATCATAACAAATTTAATCATTCGTTGGAAGCTTTATTCATTAACTCTCTGATCTATAGATTTTTATGGCCCTTCTACCTTTTCAATAAACAGCTTTCAAAAATAGAGAATATGTGTACCAAATCTGGTTGGAATTTGGTCCTGAGGGTTGGGAGTTACACTGAATTGCTCGTTTTCTAAAGACAACCCTTTCCCTATACCCTCCCTCTTTTCCCAATGACCATTCCACCCCTTTGTTATCTTCTCCTTAGGATAGAGAATGTGTGTACCAAATTTGGTTGAAATCGGTACAGGGGTTCAGAAGTTACACTGAATTGCCCGTTTTCTGAACAATACCCATTGGCGTAAATAAGGGGGGGCCAGGGGGGGCCTGGCACCCTCCAGACCTACTTGTGACCCCCCCAGAAAATTTTGAAAAGTAATTCCAACTCAGTTTTTCTTCATTCACATATTTCCTACATATTTCTTAATTTTGATTATGAATTCTATAAACATATTTTTTGTTGCGTTATCACATCTATGACCATTTGTTCAGTAAAGCATCGAAATATTTAAGTTGGACCCCCGGGAACATTTTCTGGATTTTTAAGCTAAAATCAATGCCGCTTCTAATTCAGTTGCTAGCTTAAAATAATAAATTTGTTCTGCATTTGTTTGACTAGTATCCTGGTCGCAGAAACATAAAAACATAATTGTATTAAGATATAAATATTTCTGTTCTATTAAACTACCATCCACTTCAAAAAAGACTTAAGCAACTACATCAAAATGAGCACATGTACACAAATCCGGTCAATGAAATTTCGAACGACCATTCTTTCGAAAATCTTCGAGTTAATCGCAAGGTATGCCGCAAAACAGTTGATCAAATTCCTATGGAGCTTATGGTCTCGCTATATAATTCTGGCACAGAAAGATATAAAATTATAAAACTTAAGAATCTTTGTTACAATGACAGAAAAATCAACAACGCATTACATTGAAAGTATTAGGACAAAACTTAGGCAACCTTCGCACTCACAACAGAGATTGCATTAAAGAAATATGTTTATAATCCTCAAAAGATCTTGTTCCATTTAATTTTTTGGCGATTTCATAAGGATCATCGGAAAACTCTTTTGTGCCTGCTTTAGTTAGAATTTTTTTTTAAGGATAAAAAAAATAGATTTAGAAACCAGTTCGTAGCAGAAAGCATTTCTTTTGCAGCACAATTCAGATCGATTTGGTTGATTCTCAAGTCTCTTTGATTTTTGCAGAGAAATCTCTCACCTATTCAGAAAACCATAATAAAGCCTTTTTCTAACGTCAGTAACTACAAAAACCCTATGATATTCTGGAATTTGATTTATGACTCATAATTTTATGACTCATAATTTTATGACTCATGGAATTTATGACTCATAAGAAACACTTTAGGATTCCAAATTCGTGTTCATCGGTACTTAACTATTTCAGCACATAGCATTCATTTTGGAATTGCATGAATACTTATATTGATTATGACAAAATTTCGTGGAATTTATTCCACATCTAAAGAGTAATCATGGAAATGCTTGAAAACTTTCAGAAATATACTCATATCGAATTTCATTTATAGATAATTCGAAGAAGATTCTTGAATCTAAGATTACACACCTATCCACATTTTGTAACATGGAGAAGACAAGTTGACACAGACACAGCGTTTTGAAGCAATCACAGCATCATTGGAAATCAATTGTATTATTCGCGATTTTTTCTTAGTTCTAGGACGAATGAGCGATAAACTTAGTCAAACAGTTTCTATTGCAATCCATGCGCAAAGTGCTTTAAATCGCCTTTGAAAATTACATCCCACCAGCTGGTGCCATGGCCCCCCCTAGACCGAGACTCTAGTTACGCCTATGACAATACCCCTCCCTTCAGAACCCTCCCCCTTTCCCAAATCGACTCCCATATGATCGGCTCCTCATAGTGAATATGTGTACAAAATTTGGTTGAAATCGGTCCTGGGGGTTGAGAGATACACTTAATTGCTCGTTTTCCAAAGACTACCTCTCCACCTATACCCTCCCCTTTTTCCCAATGACCATCCTACCCCCTTTGTTATCTTATCCTTAGGATATAGAATGTGTGTACAAAATTTGGTTCAAATCGGTCCAGGGGTTCATGATTTACTTGGAATTTCCCGTTTTCTGAACAATACCCCTCCCTCCAGACCCCTCCCCCCTTTCTCAAATTAACCTCCCATATGATCGTCTCCTATTAGTGAAGATGTCTACAAAATTTGGTTGCAATCGGTCCTGGGAGTTGAAAGTTACACAGAATTGTTTGTTTTCTAAACAAAACCCCTCCCACCACCCCTCCCCCTTTTCCAAATAACCATCCCACCCCCTTTGTTAACTTCCCCTAAGGATAGAGAATATGTGTACCAATTTTGCTTGAAATCGGCCAAGTGGTTCAGAAGTAGTTAGCGAACATACATACATATATTGGTTTTTATATATATATATAATATAATATAATATAATAATAGATAATAGATATAGATAATAGATATATAGATATATATAGATATAGAAGATATAGATATAGAAGATAGAAGATATAGATAATAGATATAGATATAGAAGAAGAAGTTATATAGAAGAAGATAGATTTTAAGAATTTTATCATATTTTTCGTAGTTTTTAATGAGCAAATGTGAAACACTTCAAAAGTAAAAGCCTTTATGCTCCTGTGTCAATGACAAAAGTTTTATTTACATTCGATTCCTATTTTCTAATGAGCATTTCATATACTAAGGTGCTTAAGTGTACGGATTTCGATGCCCCACGGTATGTGCAATCAATATAATCTTATTATGTTAGTAACAAAGGGGTAGAAGCCAACGTACAAAGTAAAGGACGTATATTAGAAGTACAAAGAAAACTCAGCAACATAAACCGAACACGGTTCCTGTAGTTTTCGGAAGGTGGTTGAATTTACGTTCAAAACACCGAAGTCCGTGGATCCGTTAATAAGAGAACCATCAGTGAAAGAGAGGGTATAGATATTTGTCGAATATGATCTTGAATAGCAAGTTTCATGGACAAATCGTGTCCAATTGAGGAACTGTCGCTGGTGAAGTTAGCTATAAGAGCTGGATTATAACTCGGAAGACAAAAATTCGAAAAAATGTAGTTGAGAGAAAATCTTAGGAATCTTGACCGACGAATCAGTTCAAGCATTTTATCAAAGTTCTCTAAGGACCAATTTCTCAAACTCTTAAGCGGTGCTTACCCATACACTTGAACCTGGTTTAAGGCTTAAGCGGAGGTGAAGAAATCCACCCTAAGACAAGTGTGTTACTTGCTCCACATTTGATTAGTAAGCTTAGTGAGAGCTCCCAGTAACGGTGCTTTAACTCTTAAATGCGCCAAGTTTTTTTTTAAACAATAAACCGGAAATAAGTCTAATGTGAATAATTTTAATGGTAGTTTATGTTATCAATATTTTCGACGATTTCTAAAAAAATCGCCTTGTGCCTTTAAGGGTTGACGGAGCGACTCCAGCAAGCACCACCAGGCTCATGTTATGTGTTGAATGCATACAGCCAAGGGGAATACGCAAACAACGATATTGAATTTGCTCCGATTTGATTAGGTGGCAATCAGCTAATGAGAGGAAGCAGGAAGAGGCGTACTCTGAAACATAGAGAATAATCGTTCTAGAGTTTGATGAAGTCTTCCGGGTGAGCGCTACATGACGTTCCGGAGATAGAACGAATAAAATGGACCCTTTTCTGGCATTTCTCTATCAAATATTCAAAATGGAGTTTCCAGGTACATTTAGAACCAAACACGATCCCAAGGTCCTCACGAACCAAACATGATCCTTCCTCTCCAGTCATTCCCCCGGCCCGCAATTAACCAATACTTCGGGGGATGACTATATGCCCAATATTGAGCATTGCACCCCCTACATGCACCTCATGTGCACAAGATATACACGGAAGCGTTCAAGTACCCATTAATGGATATTTTCGTACCCATTTCGAAGAAAAGCGTCATAACTCATTTAATGGGTAAACTCGATTTACTCATTAATGGATATTCGACTTAAACTTCAAATAATGGGTACTTTTCACACTACCCAAGCAGGAGCGACGACCTCGATAACAGAAATTGGTATGATTTAGCCTTGCATAAGAGGTAAAATATCTAAAAATAATACCAAAAACTTATATGCAGAATACTTGAGGCATACCATGCTTAGGTATTTCAATACCAAACGAATAATAATTGGTTATGCATTTGGTATTGAAATTCAATTTAATAACTGAGTTTGTTATGGCTTAAGTATTGTACATATTAGTTTTTGGTATTATTCCTTTGGTATTTTACCTCTTATACAGGGCTAGTTCATAACAGAGTATGGTATCAATAACAGAATTATGTATTATTGAGCCGATTTCTCCTGCTCGGGTAGGCTTTCATTGTTAGAATGGGTAAATAAACCCCATTTTTATTTTCCTTCAATTGAGGTTATGTCATACAGATTTCGTACTCTTCCAGGAAGGTTTTGAAATGAAAGAAAATGAAAATATTGGATAAAAATAAGGAATTTAATATATTTTTGCGCTTGCACATCATAACCGTAATACAATTGTTTGAATGAAACCAAAAATAAAACAAAACTGTTGAGCGAGCTACCTTAAAAGTTTGCTTCGACACTTTTCTGCCCGCGTACGGCCACCGTCTTCTTGTGAGATTGGTATCCAGGAAATACTTAAAGTTCCTTTTGAGGTTCCTTTCGCTCAGAGAGATGCAAACTTCTTGGGAGTGGAAAGAATGAAGATCTGCCTATAAAAACATGTTATATGTTACAGAAGATGAATGTATAGAAAAACTTACCTTTTAGCTCAGTTGACAATATCTTCCGATATCTTTCGACATTTCGAATAATTCCAAGGCTTTTTCGGACCATCACACATTGGAATATGGATTGGTGGATCTCCAAAAAAATACTTTCTTGTGGGCTCTTTTGTTAGTTTTCGTCCACGGACTTTCACTGGGGGAAAAATATGGCGGCGTTGAATAATTAACACCATAGGCCAAATTTACCCATTATTTTATGCAAGTATAGATATTTGATATAAAAATGCCCATTTTCTGACATTCCAGAATGTTTATAAAAAATGGGTACTCGATACCCATTTAATGGGTACTTTCAAATGTCCGTGTACTGGCACCACATGTGCCCCAACACTCACCAGCCTATGCCGCTCGAATGATTGCAAGAATCCTACAGGTACCCTGCAGTAGGTACCCCATGCTGCCATCTCACAACATAGACAGTCGTCATTCAATATGATGTTCACCCCGTCCTGCAACAGAGTTGCACCACTTGTCTACCAAGCCGGAGGCGACCCTAGGTTGGTGGCTCCTATGCCGCTCCTACCTTAGCTACGAGGCAGACCCTTCCATGTCTCCTATTTCTGAGGTGCCGCAGAAGCCAGTCATAGCGAGACTTTCGTGTCCCCTAATTCTGAGGTGCCGCAGAGGTATCTGCCCCCCGACACTCCTGCCCGGCCTCACCAGACTTCAGTCATTCTAACACTACCGAGCATGCGTACCATGCGAGGCTTACTTGTGTGCTCACTTAGGGTGGCTCAAAAAACACTTTTTCAAATTTTTTGATGGGCCGCTCTCTTATTCGGTTCTATTTGATGCCCTGATGCTCTGGACAAAATTTCAGCCAAATCGGTCAACGTTTAGGCGGTGCTAAACTCGTTGGAAGTTTATATGGAAAAATGTATGCAGAAATAACCAAAAACAGTGATTTGCAGTTAGACGGTACAATTCACGATCAAGAACCATGATACTCATTCAGTTCTTGTAGAATTAAATACAGAATGTTATGCTGAAAACCGCGAGAAGATTAGAGTTTATTAGGCAAAGATATTAGCATTTTACTGGAGTGTTGTAGGGTTGAATTTATTTCTTTTCAAAGGTAAAAGAAACGAAATTTGCTCAAACCCCACTTCAGAGAAATGCTAATAACTTAGCCGGGCAAACTCTAATCTTATCGCGGTTTCCTGCATAGCATTCTGTATTAAATTCTTCAAGATCTGAGTGAGTATCATAGTTCTTCATCGTAAGTTGTGCCGTCCAACTGCAATTCACTGTTTTGGGATGTTTCTGCATACATTTTTGCATATAAACTTCCAACGAGTTTAGCACTGCCCAAACGTTGACCGATTTGGCTGAAATTTTGTCCAGAGCATCAGGGCATCAAATAGAACCGAATAAGAAGGCGGCCCATCAAAAAAATTGAAAAAAGTTTTTCCCATACTAATTTGAGCCACCCTACTGCTCACCCATACACCTAATACCCCCAGCTCCCATTCGCTTGCACCACTTGGGGGTGTGTGGGTACCACCTACTGCCACCCGCTTGCCGCCGAAGCAGCCCTCACTCTGTGGAATCTCCACAAGCTCCGTTAACGACCTGGCTAATTGTTTCACCCCCCACCTTGGGATTCGGGGTTAGGGACGCCATATTGTCAGCTTCATCTTTCAACAGCTTTAGTTTCAGTTAAGCAGGATACCGCTTCATGGTCAAAACAACCAACTAAGATTTTTGCGGTGAAAGCTCGATTCACAGAACTCATAATTTTCGATTTTAGGATTAGAATAAAAAGTTACGTTATATCGAGGTTGCCTTTTATCGAGGTATGACTGTGCATATATACAGTCGATTTTACAAACATAGCGTTGATATCTCGTAAGCATTGAAGACACTAATTTTTATGACAAACGCTACATTTTTTATTGTTTGTATTAAAAATACTTTGTAAAGAGAACTCTTGTGGAATTAAACAACGTATTGTTTTTTGACGCATACTGTATTTTGCTTTGCGCTTGCTAGTGTGATTGGGTTTTCAACAGCATTGCGACGTCCTGTAGGAGCGTGATACAATGCAACAAAAGGCAAGCTCTTGGATGAAGGCAGCTGCGTTAGTAATAATAAATTTTACTTTTCTTGGATCCTAAGGAGTGATAAATAATGGCGTTATGCTCATGTCAAAAACATTTTTTGCCTTTCTCGTACAACAAAGTTGTTCAGAAAGGCTATCATTTCACTCCGAAAACGAACTTGTTATAGAAGCCTCTGAGACCCACAGTGTTGTATACCAATTGACTCAGTTCGACGAACTGAGCACATGTCTATCTGTCCGTGTGTATGTATGTGTGTATGTGTGTGTATGTGTGCGTGTATGTGTGTAAGTGTGTCTGCACAAAAGCTTTAAAAACATTAGACAATATTCCGCATAGTAATACTTAATCGATTTCCTCGCAACAAGTTTTATTCGACAGGATACAAAGCCTTGTTGATCACTATTGAATTTGAAAACGTTTGGTCATTTCGTTCAAAGATTATGAAGAAAATGGTACATCGAACCATGTAAGCCCCATATAAGGTTGGTGTCTTAACTAAATGCGAGAAAGGCACCACCAACGCTAGGTGGATTAATCTGGGTTTTTAATAGAAAGTTCCGATAAACAAGTGGTACATATATGCCATTCAATCAATTCGATCAATCTGAATACTATTCAGATTACAGAATTTATCACTTAAGATTAACAGTGCCTTAACGTCAATGATCATACATCTAATTTACATTTTAAACTTCATTAGGCCGTTACAAATATTCAATCAAAACTATGTCCTATTGGTCTCCGAAAGGTCAAAAGATGATAAAAAAAACCCAGATTGATCCACCTAACGTTGGTGGTGCCTTTTTCGCATTTAGTTAAGACACCAACCTTATGGGGGGTTTATATGGTCCGATGTACCATTTCCTTTATAACTTTTAAACGCAATGACCGATCGTTATAAAATTCAATAGTGATCAACAAGGCTTTGCCCCCTGTCGAATGAAACTTGTTGTGAGAAAATCGGTTAAGGGTTACTATACGAAAAGTTGTCTAATGTTTTTATTAGCTTTTGTGCACACACATACACACGGACAGACAGAGATGTGCTCAGCTCGTCGAGCTGAGTCGATTGGTATATAATACTATGGGTCTCAGAGGCTTCTATAAAAAGTTCGTTTTCGGAGTGAAATGATAACCTTTCGGTACAACTTATACTATCGACAGACATATGATTTCCACACAATGATTTTCGTATCACGCTGTACGCGTACAGTGACAAGATGACACACATCTTTTCTTTCCACCCTTGTATCTATTTGAAAGCTTGTTTTGAAACTGATTCTACCGCTTTCCAAAACTATATTTTTCATCAAAATGTATAGAAATCATAAACTGTTACTATAGTTTTCATGAGCAAGGCTGACAATAGTCATTCTCGTTGTATGAAGAAAGCGAAAAAAATGTAGCCTTCGTCATAACATTGCACGACGCAACACCTATTCGTATTCTTCGCGCCGCATGCGTACCACGACGATAGTCGCGCAACCAAAAGTTATGACGATTTCCGTCGTCACTTCTTCACCCAATTGATTGTACATACGTCATTATAGACGGACTGGTTGAAAACAAAATGGCGTCTCAAATAAACAAATAGTAGGAACTTTGGTAACATAAATGTATCTATAACATTCATAATGCTTTCATACGTCACTTCAAACTCATTATTACAAAGGATTAATAAAAATCTTCGCATGGCAGCTGCAGTTTGAAGAATAACGGTATGAAGTCTTCGTTCTTCGATGTCGTCATGCCGATTTGGTTACACGACGAAAGCTAACGCCGTGCGCGTCATTGACGATGTGCGGGAGTAGCAATGAAGACACTGCTCCTTGTCGCTACTGTGGCATTTCGTGCTATGACGATGACCATTGTCAGCCATGTTTATGAGTACAGTGATCGTTCGCTAATTGGGGCACGACCTCACCCCAACTAGCGAATGCCGTTCGCTAATTGGGGCGGTTTGACAAGCGTCAATGTTGTTTAATTTTTGCATTGAACAAAAGAAAATTTTACGCGCCAGAAAATACGCGCCGGAAACAAAACGTCAACGCGTTTTTGACATGGCATTCTGACGTTTAGCTGCTTTTTAATTGGGTTTCGCCCCAATTAGCGAACCCCCAACTAAAAAGCGCCCCAACTAGTAAAACCCCAATTAGCGAACGTTCACTGTATTACACAATATCTACCCATATTTTTTGAATAAATTGTGAATTCGCGTCAGCAGTTCATTCATCGATATGAAAACGTCATAGTTTTCCAATTCTTCGAGCAGAAATATGCGAGTTCTTGCAAATATTCCGCAGAGCAATTATTTCTGTGGACGTTAATCACTCTATTCTATGGTTTGGGGTGATTTCAGTGCAAACGGCACTGATCGTTTAATTCATTTGGACATTTTGAAGGATAAAGCCAGCACCGTTCAATTGGGTCATAGATCCAATTTTGAACAACAACGGTACAAAACATTCTTCCAATCTAAAAAAGTAGATGCTGACTAATGGCAAATCAAAGATACCGCATCCGTCCCAATCCTCAGACCTCATTCCAATTAAAACCCATGGGATACTTGCACAAAATGTTCAAAATCACACGATACAGAACTCAAACCATTGAATATCATGCAAAAGTGACGGTAGATCAATCAGCTTGCAAATGTTTGTTTTTATTTCATATGTCAAACGGCGTATTTGACATTTTAAAACAACAAATTATGTTCTGTTTCGTACAATACAACGGTCGAATGGCAGGGTACGGAAATCATCGTGCTATCGTGATACCAGCGTGATTCTGGGTGACAGACATATGATTTTATGCTGTACAGTGATATTGGCATCATATATGTGTCACAAGTATTAGTTGTACGAGAAAGGCAATTTATTGTGTAAAATTTATTTCTTTGAACGTGTTGGTCAACATTTTCGTTTTGGTATTCAATTTGACAGAACCATGCTGAGAATCGGTCATTTAAAACATCATTAGTAATTAAGTTTAGTCTTGTGAATGTGCGATCAAAAACAAGGTTGCGACTGGAAGATGTTGAAAATATCGATAATTTTTGCGTTGTTTGGGTCGTGTGACTTTGGCTGTTTTTTATACCAAAACGTAACAAACTATATGTTAGAAAAATGTATTTTTTACACTCATACAACAAACCGTGTTACTTGGGAGGTACCAAAGCCAACAGAAGTACCAGAAACGAGTAGGCAAGTAGGCAAGTAGGCTCCGCCAAAGTAGGCTCCGCCAAAGCGATTGTGTGCTGCTCAAAGCGCACAAGCCCAAGTCCTGGTGTTAGGTGGGACGCTAAACAGCCCTGACACGACAGCCCTCCGACGAGACAGGAGGTTTGTGCAGGCCTAATAAGCCGCCTTTAAAAACAACCATTACGAACGACATGGAAGAGAATACGCCTCGATACAATCGGCAACGAACTAGGCGACGAATAAAGGATCACGATTGGAAGCTTGGAACATGGAACAGCAAGTTGCTAGGCTTCTCAGTTTGCGACCGGATAATCTACGATGAATTACATCCCCGCAAATTCGACGTCGTAGCGCTGCAGGAAATCTGCTGGACAGGACAGAAAGTATGGAAAAGCGGGCATCGAGCGGCTACCTTCTACCAAAGTTTTGCACCACCAACAAGCTGGGAACCGCCTTCATAGTGCTGGGAAAGATGCGCCAACGCGTGATTGGGTGGCAGCCAATCAACGCAAGGATGTACAAGCTGAGGATAAAAGGCCGTTTCTTCAACTACAGCATCATCAACGTGCACTGTCCACACGAAGGGAGACCCGACAGCGAGAAAGAAGCGTTCTACGCACAGCTGGAGCAAACGATACGATGGATGCCCACTGCGGGACGTCAGGTAGGAAGGGAGGAAATGTATAGACCGGTCATCGGATCGGATAGTCTGCATACCGTATCGAACGATTGAATCCGACCGCTACCTCGTTGCAGTATGTCTGCGCTCAAAACTCTCGACGGTGTACAACACGCGTCGGAGTCGTCCGCCGCGGCTAAACATTGGGCGGCTACAAGATGGTAGACTAGCGCAGCAGCTGGAAGTGGCACTCCCAACGGAAGAGCAGCTAGGCGCAGCATCTCTTGAAGATGGCTGGAGGGATATTCGATCCGCCATTGGAAGCACCGCAACCGCTGCACTAGGCACGGTGGCTCCGGATCAGAGAAACGACTGGTATGACGGCGAATATGAGCAGTTAGTTGAGGAGAAAGAAGAATGCAGCATGGACGAGATTGCTGCAACACCGCACGAGGGCCAACGAGGCACGATACAAACGGGCGCGGAACATATTAAACTCGATTTTCCGGAGGAAAAAGCGCCAGCAGGAAGATCGAGACCGTGAAGAGACGGAGGAACTGTACTGCGCTATGAGAAGTTGAACTGTTCACGTAAAGGCCACGTGCCACAGCCCGATATGTGTAAGGACATAAACGGGAACCTTCTTACAAACGGCCGGCTGAAAAACAACAAAGCCCCTGGAGTTGACCAACTACCAGGAGAGCTGTTTAAACACGGTGGTGAGGCACTGGCTAGAGCGCTGTACTGGGTGATTACCAAGGTTTGGGAGGATGAGGTTCTGCCGCAGGAGTGGATGGAAGGTGTCGTGTGTCCCATCTACAAAAAGGGCGATAAGCTGGATTGTAGCAACTACCGCGCAATCACATTGCTGAACGCCGCCCACAAGGTACTCTCCAAAATTTTATGCCGCCGACTAACACAAATTGCAAGAGAGTTCGTGAGGCAGTGCCAGGCGGGATTTATGGGTGAACGCTCTACCACAGACCAGGTGTTCGCAGTACGTCAGGTGTTGCAGAAATGCCGCGAATACAACGTGCCCACTCATCATCTATTTATCGACTTCAAAGCCGCATATGATACAATCGATCGGGGCCAGCTATGACAGCTAATGCACGAAAACGGATTTCCGGATAAACTGATACGGTTGATCAAGGCGACGATGGATCGGGTGATGTGCGTTGTTCGAGTTTCAGGGGCATTCTCGAGTTCCTTCGAAACGCGTAGAGGGTTACGGCAAGGTGATGGTTTTTCGTGTCTGCTATTCAACATCGCTTTGGAGGGAGTAATACGAAGGGCAGGGATTGACACGAGTGGTACGATTTTCACGAAGTCCGTCCAGTTATTTGGTTTCGCCGACGACATTGATATCATGGCACGTAACTTTGAGAGGATGGAGGAAGCCTACATCTGAAAAGCGAAGCTAAACGGATTGGACTAGTTATTAACACGTCGAAGACGAAGTACATGAAATGAAGAGGCTCAAGAGAGGTCAATGTAAGCCATCCACCACGAGTTTCTATCGGTGGTGACGAAATCGAGGTGGTTGAAGAATTCGTGTACTTGGCCGCCGATAACGATACCAGCAGAGAGAAGACGCATTGTGGCTGAAAATCGTACGTACTTTGGACTCCGCAAGACGCTCCGATCGAATAGAGTTCGTCGCCGTACCAAACTGACTATCTACACGCAAAAAAATATTGCAGTCGAAACTACCATTCCGAGGGTTATTTTAAGAATATGCACCTACGATTTTCAGCAGAAAACAAACCCGTTTGATTTTACCATGCGCGCAGTAAAAATCAACTGTGGCCTATGCGCAATGTTGTCACATGAACTGCAACAGTGGTGAATTTCTCTGAAACCATGGTAAAACTAACTGAAATGATAGTTTTAAAAACACAGCGTAGTCTACAAAATAGTAGTTTTTACCACGGATTTTTTTTCTGTGTACAAAACGCTCATTAGACCGGTAGTTCTCTACGGACACGAGACCTGGACGGTGCTCGTGGAGGACCAACGCGCACTGGGAGTTTTCGAAAGGAAAGTGTTGCGTACCATCTTTGGTGGGGTGCAGATGGCGGATAGTACGTGGAGGAGGCGAATGAAACACGAGTTGCATCAGCTGTTGGGAGAACCATCCATCGTTCACACCGCGAAAATCGGAAGACTGTGGTGGACCGGGCACGTAGCCAGAATGTCGGACAGTAATCCGGTGAAAATGGTTCAAGACAACAATCTGACGGGAACAAGAAGGCGAGGTGCACAGCGGGCAAGGTGGATCGATCAGGTGGAGGACGATTTGCGGACCCTCCGCGGACTGCGTAGTTGGCGAAGTGCAGCCATGGACCGAGCTGAATGGGGAAGACTTTTATGTGCAGTACATAATAATATAACCCTAGTACCACCTTCTTGTGAGTGATTCGCTTGCGCATATTTGCGCTTTTACGAGACCGCTGCACTTCAATATTTCTTGAAAATTGTGGTTTTTATTCTCTATAACTCGTAATGATTAGAAAATAAACCATATTATTACTAGAAATGTGTTTATTTGTTACTAGCAGACCCGACGAACTTCGTTTCGCCTAAAATTGATTTGTTCTCTGAATAATTCTCGAGTTATGAAGTAATTGATGTGTCATTTGTATGGGAGCCCCCTTTTCCAAAGGAGGGAGGGGTCTTGAACCATCCTAAAAACCTTCCCCGGCTTCGAAAACCTCTGCATACAAATTTTCACGCCGATCGGTTCAGTAGTTTCGGAGTCTATAAGGTTCAGACAGACAGAAATTCATTTTTATGTATGTAGAAGATATGTATATAGATTTTATGCATGCTGTTTTGGAAGCGAACATAAAAAAAATGCCCAAAAAAATTAGGAAAAAAATTACGTGTAGTTTTTTTGAAGGTTTAACGATGACCCTTCACATAATATATTTGCGTAGAAACAGTTTTCATTAAAAAAAATTTTGACCACCCATTTGTATGAGAATTCCCCATAGTGCAATGTACCGCGTTTGATAGGCGCTTAACTCTCCTGCGATACACGCATATACAACACCAACGAAAAAACATCGCCTGCGCACACCGCACGAGCGGGCCTGAACGCTTGACAAAAGTAATCAAATCACAATCTTAATGTTTGTACATTGGATTTCGGACATACAATATATTTAATCGTAATATCGTTCGAAATAGCTGAACTTAGTATAACGCTTACTCATATATATTTTTGGTTTCAACATGACAGGTAGTTTGCATATAATTAGTCTTTCTCATCAAGTTCTTCGCAGTCTATTTCACTGGAAGAGTCCGTTGCGATGTCATTATTTATACCAGTTTGAATGCCTTCTTCGTTGGACAAGGCTGCACCAAACCTTGGCAGGGATTCAGTTGATCTAGCAGCAATCTGTCCATCCAATAAACTGCTAGGATTGCCAAACGCTCTTTCCAGGTCTGCAATACCGGAACTGCTACTAATGGGAGACACTTCTCCGTTAACAAATTCCGTTGGTCCAAACCTTGGAATGCCGTAGTAATTGTCGATCATTTCTGGTGCGGATTTGTAGAATCCTGGGGTGTCTTCTAAGGGTATGGGCTTGAGTGTTGTAGCTGGAAATCGATTTAGGCTATAAGAAGGCCCTTGTGCGGCAGATTTTGGGAGGTAGCTCACGGAGTAACCATTACTGGGACGGCTAGCGAAGTTAGAGGCACCAACCGGAGTTGGCGGAATCGGTTGAAACTGTCTCATTGCCGGGTGAGATGTCCCAATATGGGCGGGTGTATTGAGCAAAAGTGATTGCACCGGAGTAGGTCCATTCGGTGTTTGGCTAAACAGCCATAGGCGATCACCAACTACCATTGGGCGAGCAAAGTTTCCAATGCCTAGCTGGGAGTAGTAATGTGAGGCCAACTGTTCAACATCGGATGTATACTTTCGTTTCCATTTGGTTCTCCGGTTTTGGAACCAAATTTTGATTTGAGTTTCTGTCAGGTGCAACGACTTGGCCAATGCTGTTCGCTTGGCTACTGATAAATATTTTCCTCGTTCGAATTCTGTTTCCAAAGCTTTAATTTGAGCAGCTGAGAACGCTGTTCTTGGTCGTTTCTTGCGGTCGTCAGATGTTCCTGAAATGGAAGAAGAAACACAAGTTATTGATTTGAATGTATAAGAAATACGAAATCAATTGACTTGGTAAGCTATTAATAGAGCCCCGCTAAATGATCATTGAAATATTCTGCTACCGAAAAAGTGTGAAACATAACATAGAGATTTTCTGACACCATCATGAAGTATTTTCCGGGAGAGAAACACTTCTGTCGCCAAAAGTAGAAACTCATCAATCATTCCTAAGAGGCATTTAATCGTTTTCTAATTGCCTTTAGGCTATACAGCGCAGCATTTGTCTGACGCCTGTTTCATGCATAGTGTTAGAAAACACGTCAGAGGAATAAATAGAACGGGCATGATTATGAAGCTATGGTTGAAGCTGTGGTTGATCGGTCCCGTAACTGGCAAGGAATTTTTTACGTTTTCGGCCAAAGATTTGAATTGGTTCAGCAGCTTACTATAGGAAGAAAATCGTTTAGGACAGAATCTATATTACTGGCTCACACACTTGTTATTCAGTTGCGTTGCAACAAAATTACTTAATTTTCTGTACATCGTTATAGCCTATTCCGACCACAAGCATTATTATTTGATAAAGTGTATCTTGATATGAATCGACATATACTTTATTCACAGTAAAAATTAAATATGTGAACTATGACATCCTGATACTATTTGATTCAAGAATAAGGAGTGCATCCGAAGTAGATTTTCTCTTTTAGGCTAAACCTGTTCGTATATTAGTGATGGTTCATTATTATTTATAAGAATCTATAAAAAATTTATGATACACTTTGACAAGCTACTCCGGTTAGAAAGTTCGATTCTTATGTTTCCGAAGTTGATCACTTATCCACGAGGAAACCGTTTTCATTTGGTGACGAATAAAATGTTTTTAAGGTGGTTATACAACAAAGCCACGAATCGGCCATCTTGGATACCACGTGCTTTTTTTAGTCAATTTTTAAGAGCACGGATTCAGAGAACCATAACGCACATAGTGGTGATACAATCGTAGAATCATTTGCTTACTTATGCTATGCAATCGACTTCAGTTTCAGTATTGTATGAAAAGTATTATGCCGTATTTTACCAATTGAAGATGGGAGTGGGAAAACATGTGGTGAATTGGTATCCAAGATGGCCGATTCGTGGCTTTGTTGTATAACCACCTTAAGGTGATTATACAATCAAGCCATGTGGTGAATTTCAAATTCACCACACGGCTTTCTACTCCTTTAATCAAAAGTTCAAATCTAGCGTAATAATTTTCGCACAATGCTGAAATTAAAGTCGATTGTTTAGCACAAGTAAGCAAACGATTTACGGATATTTCATCCCCATGGGCATTGTGGTTCTCTCAATTCGTGCTCTTGAAAAATGACAAGAAAAAGCACGTGGTTTCCAAGATGGCCGATTTGTGGCTTTGTTGTATAATCACCTTAAGGTGAACTATCGGAACTTTTCCCTTGAAATCCCTCCGTTTCACGTTTTTGCCTTTCTCGTACACTAAGGGTACTGAAAGGCTATATGATCGCTCTAAAAAGAAACTTTTCATAGAAGGCCCGGACACCCATAGTGTTATATACCAATCATCTCAGTTCGACGAATTGAGGTGATGTCTGTGTGTGTGTGATGGCCAAAATACTATAATACTACAGTTGCCTCTCCACATCTCGATATTGAAGGGACCATCGAGATAAGGAGAGATCGAGGAAAGGAAGGAAAATTGAAATGGGTACTAGATCGGAAAAATCTCGTTGGCTATCAAAAACGACAACAAAACAAATGGCATATCTTGTTTCCGATGTGTTTGTAATTGTCCAAAAATGGTCTAGTAGGCTTCAAATTGGAATATATCCACATAGGGAGAGAGAATCCTGAAGAAATATGACCAGAATACATCGAGATAGAGAGATATCGAGAAAAGGAGGTTACCGAAATGTAGAAAGATCCAATGAATGTAGATTGAAGGGTGTTACGGTTTATTTTATCTTACTCTAAGTGACAAATGTTTGAATGGATTTGTGTACGTTTTAATCCTGCTGTGTTGTGCTTGGGCCTATCTTCAGATAGGCAATACAAATAATAAATAGTGAAATTCCCAGACACAGACTTGATATTGCTGGTGCCACATGGCACAAATTAATTGAGGGTGCCCAAATAGGATCTGAATCCTACACAAATAGAGCTATGTATACAACTACTTGGCTGTTGTAGACGAAATGCAAAACACAATGAAAACACGTTTGCGGGATTTGACTGATGGACCAAAAACATTATAAGGAAACCTCGTCATATCTCGCAATGGGCAACACATTGGACGTTTCTCTCGGGGCACAGAGAGAACGTCAATTATTTAAATTTGATTGTTGTTTGTATTTCATTTTTGTCATTTTTGTATGTTTGTAAAATAATTTTATCATAATAAGGGACCGAGAAAACCATCGACATAGGGAGATATATCGAGATGTGGAGAGTCGACTGTATTTTTATAACGCACGAGAAAGACTATATCACCGCTAGTTGGATTCATCTGGGTTTATCACGGACCTGTTGCTCCTGTGCATTGTTGCGAAATGCATCTCCCCTATGTACCGTCTCTATCACACTGCGTCACACGTCTATATCACTGCACGTCACAGTAGATGATTCATCATAACCTTGCCTTCAAACGCAAGTTATCGATTTGAATGTCCAAGAAATACAAAATCAATTGACGTTGGTTTTCCATGTACATTTTTCAGTTCTCGTATCCGTAGAGGACAACCGGTCTGATGATTTGTAGATTGACTATCTACTATCTATACACAGAAAAAAATGTTGCGGTGGAAACTACCATTCCGAGGGTTATTTTAAGAATACGCACCGACGATTTTCAGCAGAAAACAATCCCATTTGATTTTACCATGCGCGCAGTAAAAATCAACTGTGGTCCCTGTGGAATGTTGTCACATGAACTGAATCAGTGGTGAATTTCTCTAAAACCATGGTTAATTTAACTGAAATTTTATAGTAGTTTCAAAAACAAGGCGTAGTCTACGAAATAGTAACTCTTACCATGGAACTTTTTTCTGTGTATATTTACTATTTGGTACGACGGTGATCTCTATTCTATCGAAGTGATTTTCGGAGTATATACGATTTCCTGACCAGGATACGAGCAACCTTAGGAAATATCGGGTAACTAACCCCGGTGGGAACTATGGTCGTATGCTGACAGGGAAGGGGGGGGGGTTGGGTTGTTCCTCTCCAGAGGTGCAAATCTTACTGAGCGTCTGTTCTCCATGTCAGGATCGGCTCATAACAGCGTCTGTTCTCCATGTTAGGGGCGGCTGATCATCGTCCGAGTGCCAGCGAGGGACTCTAAGTGAAACTGTGCACCATGGTCCACCGGGAAAAATATGGAATGTGTAGTGGTCACTGGAATAACAGTGAGTGATTGAGTGCCGTTGGTAATCGAATCCAACCATATTAATAAAGACAAGAGTCAGTTGATATCTGAGCGTGCAGCTTAAAACATCTCGGTGTTATTTGTTTCGTATCCGAAATAGATACCCGTATATATAATCACAGTTATATTAGAATGGTCCTCCGAAAATTTAGGGGGTTTGGTGTCAGGCCCTGCAAGCCAGCCTTTAAAAAACATACGCAACGAACAATCAACAAGAGAGCACCGACCGAAACTTTCGGCGAAGACCTTTGCGACGAAAAGGGACTAACGATTGGAAACTCGGCTCGTGGAACTGCAAATCTCTCAACTTCATCGGGAGTACACGCATTCTCGCCGATGTGCTCAAGGGCCGTGGATTCGGCATCGTAGCGCTGCAGGGGAATTGTTGAAAGGGATCAATGGTGCGAAGGTTTAGAGGTAATCATACTATCTACCAGAGCTGGCAACACACACGAGCTGGGAACAGTTTTCATAGTGATGGACGATATGCAAAGGCGCGTGATCGATTGGTGGCCGATCAACGAAAGAATGTGCAGGTTGAGGATCAAAGGTCGGTTCTTCAACTTCAGCATAATCAACGTCCATAGCCCACACTCCGGATGCATTGATGATGATAAGAACGCATTCTACGCGCAGCTGGAAGCTGAGTACGACAGCTGCCCAAGCCACGACGTCATAATCATCATAGGAGATTTAAGGTCACTCCTGACGGAATCCAAGATTAAAAGTGCTCGCGTTTTCGGGGGCACACCACTCGATTCAGAGGCGGCGCACAACTGTCATTTTTGTTGATTTAGCTTTGCTGCGTCGCAGCATGCGTGAAATAATAAAAATGACAGTTGTGCGTTGCTTCCGTATCGAGTGGTGTGCCCCCGAAAACGCGAGCACTTTTAATCTTGGATTCCGTCAGGAGTGACCTTAAAACGCTCAGGTTGGCCAAGAGGAGGAGTTTGGACCGACTATTGGGAAGTTCAGCGCCCACCGGCTGACGAACGAAAACGGCCTACGACTAATTGATTTTGCCGCCTCCAAAAATATGGCCATTCGCAGCACCTACTTCCACAAATCACAAATCGAACACGTTCTGATTGATGCACGGCACTTCTCAGACATTATAGACGTCAGGACATATCGTGGCGCTAACATCGACTCTGACCACTATCTGGTGATGGTTAAACTGCGTTAAACTATCCGTCATCAACAATGCTCGGTACTGACGACCGCCGCGGTACGACCTAGAGCGACTGAAGCAACCTGATGCCGCCACTGCATATACGCAGCATCTCGAGGCAGCGTTGCCCGCAGAGGGTGAGCTCCATGGGGCCCCTCGTGGGGATTGCTGGAATACAGTCAAAGCAGCCATTATCGATGCAGCGGAGAACAACTTCGGTAGTTGGGACGAAGTCGACGGAACGATTGGTTCGACGAAGAGTACAGGCAGATTCTAGAGGAGAAGGACGTAGCGCGGGCGGTCGCGCTGCAGCAAGGTACCCGGCAGAACATGGAACGATATAGACAGAAGCGGAGGCAGCAGATCCGCATTTTTCAGGAGAAGAAACGCCGCCTGGAAGAAGCGGAGTGCGAGGAGATGGAACAGCTGTGCCGTTCTCAAGAAACACGCAAGTTCTATCATAAGCTCAACGCATCCCGCAAAGGCTTCGTGCCGCGAGCCGAAATGTGCAAGGATAAGTATGGGAGCATCTTCACGGACGAACGTGTGGTGATCGAAAGGTGGAAGCAGCACTACGAGGAACATTTGAATGGCGCTGAGAGTACAGGCAGTGAAAGTCAAGGCAGCGGTGGAGATGACCACGTCAGTTCAATAGACGTTGGAAGCCAACCAGTCCCCACCTTGAGGGAAGTTAAGGATGCCATGCAACAGCTAAAGACAAATGAAGCAGCTGGTAAGAATGGTATCGGAGCTGAGCTCATCAAGATGGGCCCGGAAAAACTAGCCACTTGCTTGCACGAATCCACCGCAAAAAAAATGCAACACGTGCAACAGAGTGTGATAGCGGCAAAAGAAGATGGATAGAAACGATATGCGGAGGTTTAACGCAACTGTCAATGGCGCGCGGCATAAGATCGCTGACAGACAAGACTATGGTGGCCGCCAAGTGGAAGGAGTACTTCCAAGATATGTTGAACGGTGAAAATTAGTATTAAAGAGCATAGTCGGCGACGTTCAAGCTGTGGAACCACCAACGCTGGACGAGGTAAAGAAGGCTTTAAACGAGCTAAAAACAGTAAAGCTGCTGTGAAGGACGAGATCCCGGTCGAGTTTCTCAAACACGGAAGTGAGCAGCTGCATCAATCAATCCACCACATTATCCAGAAAATGATGAATAACTGCATGCCGGCTGGTTGGATGGCCTCAAATGCCCAATCTATAAGAAAAGGCACAGGCTAGAGTGCCAATTACAGAGAAATCACCCTTCTGAGCTCGGCGTACAAAATTCTGTCGCGTATCCTGTTCAACAGTTTGAGACCGCTTGAGACGTCCTTCGTCGGTGAATTCCAGGCAGGTGTCTTGAGGGCCAATCAACGATGGATGAGATGTTTAGCCTGCGAATGATTCCGATAAATTCCGGGAGTACAACTTGCAGACTTACCATCCGTTCATTGATTTCAAAGCTGCGTACGATTCAGTGAAAAGAAATCAGCTATGGCAGATAATGATTAGACTGATACAGGCAACGCTGGTGGCTCGAAACCAATTTTTCGGATTGCAGACGAAGTGTCAACCTCGTTTGTGACCTTAGACGGATTGAAGCAGGTTGGTTAGTAGTTATTGTTCAACGTTGTACTCGAGGGTGCTATTAGGAGATCTGGCGTGCAGAGGAATGGCACTATCATCACACGGTCGCATATGCTCCTAGGCTTTGCGAACGACATCGCCCTCATAGGAATTGATCGCAGAGCAGTAGTGGAGGCTTTTGTCCCCCTGAAGAGGGAGACGGCGAGGATATGCTTAACCATTAACTATACCAAGACAAAGTACAAGGTGGCAGGTAGAGATAGATGAAGACCTAGTAGTGTTGGGGCAGAGGTAGTGCTTGATGGGGATGTATTTGAAGTTGTTGAATTTATTTACCTTGGAACGCTTGTGACATGTGACAATGACGTTTCCCGTGAAGTGAAAAGATGTATTGCTACTACGAATAGGGCGTTCTACGGATTACGTAACCAGCTTAGGTCCCGCAACATGCAGACGGAATCGAAATTTGCTATATATAAAACTCTGATTCTACCAGTGCCATTTATGGACATGAAGCATGGGCGTTAAAAGAGGCGTACCGGAGAGCTTTCGGGGGTTTCGAACGTAAAGTGCTGCCTACAATACTCGGAGAGAAACTAGAAAATTGTGTGTGGCGCAGACGCATGAATCATGAGCTGTATCAAGTGTACAAAGAAGAAAATATTGTAGATCGTATAAAATACGGCAGACTTAAGTGGGATGGTCATATAGTGCCAATATAGGAAGAAAGAATAGCGAAATAATATTCAACAGAGAACCAAATAGAGGCCGGCGACTTCGTGGAAGGCCACGCACACACTGGCTACACGCGGTGGAATCGGACCTGGGGACCCTAAACGTTCGGGAGGAACATCGACCAAGACCTGGAGCTCTACAATACGCCAGGCATAGGTTTATCGATGATGTAGCCAACCAGGTATCCAGGTAGGTATTAGCAGTAGCTCCTCTCTTATAGTAGGGTTACTGCTCCTGGACTTGTTTCTTATTTTAGTGATTTTTCAGCAGTTAGCAAAAAGAAGCAGTGCTGTATTTCTTTGTTTGGCAATAAATTGAATATATGTTCAATGAAATGGAAAACGGAACAGTTTCCCTAAAACAGCACATTTTGCCCAAAACAGCACAATTAGCACAAGTCTAAAAAATTTAATAATAGAATTTTTAAACTTTAAATTCTATAGGTATACTGTCATCAAAAATAAATCTTGAGTAAATAAGTGCTTAATAGTTAGAAACAAAGCAACTCTAATTATGTATTTGATTATTTTTATTTCCAGAAGTTTTGAAAAAACTATTTGTCAATAATTCTACACAGCATGGAAGTTGTCGTTTTCAATATCAATAGGGAAAGGTGGTCGGTTGCAGGCACTGCACAATGGGGAAATCCGATTTCAAAGGTGGAAAAAATGATAACTTTCTTCACGAACAACTTACAGAAGAGATCAAGAGCTTATTCGAAAGGGAATTTTGCAAAGAATTCAGTGAGTGCTGTTTCATGGACGTGGAAGTGTTTCAAAAGTTTTTAAAAGTCGTTTTTTACTCAATAAATAACCAAATAAAACATTTGTGAAACGATTTATTTCATTAATTTTTGTTCGGCAAACATTTGTCAATATCTGTTCAACACTTTGAGACAATAATATCAACACTTATCTGTAAATATTACTATTTTTTTTACAGAGTGCATGAAAATTGCACATAAAATTCACTTTGATGCCTATTTGACCCCAAAATCCCTTAAAGTTCCAACTTTTACCAAAAAAATATATTTAGTGCCCTTCTGTGGATCCACAGTGAAGAGATAAACACAATTTTAGAACAATGTCTCAAAAATAAAATGACAAATAGTTTGGAAACTCGCGATATATGGGGCATTGGGGCAAAACGAGCTAAATAACTACATATAGAAGCGTTCCACGTCCATGAAACAGAACTCACTGAATTCTTCGCAAAATTCCCTTTCGAATAAGCCCTTGATCTCTTCTGTAAGTTGTTCGTGAAGAAAGTTATCAATTTTTTCCACCTTTGAAATCGGATTTCCCCATTGTGCACTGGTGGGTTGTCGGCACCCCGTCGTAACTTTTGACAGAAACAGATGTGATCATTTGACATTTGCCATACATGTGCACGATCTTGTTGTGCCCATTTCCGAAGTATATAGAAGCTGTTGTTTCGTTTCAAAGAAAAAAAACATTTTTGTCAAGTGAAAACCCACTCCAAAGTTTTGTTTTTGTCATTTGCTTAGTTCTATAAGCGCATTACGTATTTACAAAGCAAATTTACTCTATTTTGTGATTCAATATTGAATGCCACCGTAGCGGTCTCAATTTAACTATTGTCTATCCGGAACAAAATTTTAACGCTTTTTATACCGAAGTTGGATTTTTCTCCAGATACAGGCAACTTTCCCAACTTCGGAAGTAGTGCGCTGGATTCGCCTAAAGATGCGCTAAACAACGCATTTGATCTTCCAAGCCGTAACACCCCCACTTCATAGTTTTTCATTTTGAGTGGTTTTTTTAGGGTGCCGACAACCGACCACCTTTTTCGAAACGGCATGAAATCGACGCTTAACACAATTGGTAATAGGGGAAAATACCTATTCTTGGCAGTCTAAGACATTCGCCAAATTGAATGGTAAAAATAATTAATAATTACACTAAAACACAGGTACAGCTTAACTGGTATACATTTGTATGCTCTTTCTTTGATGATTGGTGTTCATCAAATATAACAGCTTTTACCACAAACTCAATAAATTTATTATAAAATAACAGGTCAACGTTTCTTCTGTTGGCATAGCAATTTCTATTATCAGCAATGGATTTGCTCCCTTTAGCAACTAGACATGGAAGTGAAAAACTGGTAATGTATTGGTGCCAAATGCTGATTGTTTATATCCTCCAGTAGTAAAATTCATTCATATTAATCGGCCGCACGCTCATCTCGCTTCACTCAATTTTGGAACAAACTTTATTGTTTATCAAAACTGGTTTAAAACAAAACATGAATTTTTAGCCTTGGCATCAATTTTATGTCATGTTGACAGATAGGCAAAAGCATTTAAACAATTTGTAAAACAAATTTAACCCTTATGCAGCCAACAAAAATCAGACGTGAATGGCAGATAGGGTACCCTTGTACCCAGATATTGATATTTTCATTACTTTTACCATTTTCAACCTATTTGAATAATGTTTGCCATTTAGGAGAAGGGAACTTATATGCTTTTTGTCCGCTGCCAAGATTTACATCTTTTGTCTTTTGTAACGCCTTAGAGTCGCGTAAGCAAAAGTCTATCAACCTGTTTCAAATATACAACTTGCTCTTTGCGGTCCTTACATGATATGTTTGTTTCATAAAAAAAATCATGGTGGTTGTGTACAAGACACGACCGCTTGACGTAAACTACGTGAAACCAAATCCATACACATAAGAAGGAATATTTGTCTGTCTGCCCTTATAGACTAGGAAACGGCATGAACATTTGTATGTACAGATTTTAGCGAACGATGAAGATTCTTATGATGATATTAGACCCCTCCTCTTCTGGAAGAGGGACTCTCATACAAATGAAGTACACATTTCTGCTTTAATCGAAAATTAATCTAAAAAATGGAATCCAAAATTTGCAAATTTCGAATACTTAACGTCTTTTAAATAATGTAAAAAATATATATTTAATCAATTTTAGGTAAAACGAAGCTCGTCGGTTCTGGTAGTATAGTATGTTAACAATATATTCCACCTCGTGAGTCTTCATATGTTGAATAATGGACAGCACTGTCCTATCCAGCCGCTGGAGCCACCCCATTCTTACACTACGTTTCACAGTTGAATAGTAGATAATACCCTAAAAGTAGGCAATTATTTATGGTTGAAATGCGCTATGTAGGAACGGGAATGATTATAATTTTTTTTGATGAGCTTGGAAAGTATAGAAGCTGCAAAAGGAAAGCGGTCCTGTCAGCCACATAAGGGTTAAAACACTACGGTGTTGCTATCACTTTTAATATAATCAAAAATCCGAATAGAAACATTTGTATTTTAACACTTTTTTTAAAATAAATGCCATCGCCGGATATTTTGTTCGTATTTTTGCTAAAATCAAATCACATAGAATTGTGCGTGGTATCTTTTTAGCGTGTGTTTGATATGCTCACAAACACATTCTCTCGCTCTATTCCGAAGTGTGCTGCTGTCAAAGAAAACGAACAGTCCCGATTTTATTTAGTGAAACATAGAGCAAATATTGCATAAATTTGCTCTTTGTAGTAATAATCAAGTGGTGATAAAGTGTAAAAAGTAGTGTACGTACTTAATTTGTCGTGTCAAACGCAATAAAGAGGAGAAACAGGCGATCCAAAAAAGTAAGTAACAGTTTGCTATTCGTGCGCTGCTTTCTTTGGCAATGCAATAATGGCAAGGATTTCGAAGGTGCAAATTTGTTTCGATGATTAACTCATCAAATTTTGCTACTTTTACACAAACAACTTATTTAAATGAAAGCTTAGACTTGAAATTATGTGATTGAATCAAAATTATGTTCATAAATAGTGTATGTTTGCTGGAAAATGCAAATATTGTTGAGGGTGCCAACAACTGTCGCACCCTGCCAATGCCGTATTCTACCCTATATTTTTTCAATAGATAAAATAAAACAAAACGCTCCACTAGTTATTAGCTTATGCCTATATGCTTCCATTGATTGGTATGCAAATATCACCCCATCTCGGGTAGACGAAAATGGCTCATTAACAGTAAAACGTGATATTGATAACAACACATGATATTAACTTGTTTGAAATAAGAGTAAAAATAACAAGCGAAAATAACAAAAAATTGCACCGAAATATCATAAAAATATCAGGTTTTGCCATTAACAAGAACTTATCAATATCTTGAGCTATTAGTTTGTTCTCCTTAATAGCAAAATCTGATATTTTTATGTAATTTCGGTGCAATTTTTTGTTATTTTTGCTTGTTATTTTTACTCTTATTTCAAACAAGTTAATATCATATTTTGTTATCAATATCACGGTTTCTACCCGGGATTGTGCAATTGGACGAAAGTTATGGACCAATAACAAAAGGGTGCCACCACAACCAACGAACAAATTTTGCTTCTACCTCTCAACGGGTAACGAGCAGTTCGTCGAATTCTTATTTTTCAAACACGCCCTCCTATGCTAGCATCGCTGCAGGCAGGCAAAATTTTATTTCCGAAAATTTACCGACGATGAATTACTTTCATACCCATTCGTCAACGGGAAATAACGTTCGTTTTGACGACTCAGGTAGCATGTCTGCTTCCGACTTTGATTTTCTTAATGAACAATAGCATCACATGATTGATGCAATGTTCAAAGCAAATACCAAAACTGAAGCAGTTCAGGTTGGTATCAAATTTACTCAAAGAATTGTTATTGGACTTCGTTTTAATGGATCTAAATAATTTATTGAAAGCTTTAAATTGGAATGCCCGCTCTTTAAAGGGTAAGGAAGATGAATTATTCAACTTCCTATCAGTTCATAATGTGCACATTGCCATTATAACTGAAACATATTTAAAACCTGGTCTTTTCATCAAAAGAGATCCAAATTATTTTATTTACCGGAATGATCGTCTTGACAGCGCCTGTGGTGGGGTCGCCATTGTCATTAATAGACGTATCAAACATAAATTATATTCTTCGTTTGAAACCAAAGTTTTCGAAACCTTGGGAGTTTCTGTTGAAACAAATTCTGGACAATTCTCTTTTATTGCAGCATGCTTGCCTTTTCAATGCAATGGACAGCAAAAGAATTTGTTGAAAGCTGATCTTCAAATTCTGACTCGCAACAAATCAAAATTCTTCGTAATTGGTGACTTCAATGCCAAACACCGTTTATGGAATAATGCTCAAAGCAATTTCAACGGCAAAATTTTATTTGAAGATTGTTCTGCGGGATATTATACTATTCAATATCCCAATGGACCAACTTGTTTTTCATCCACTTGAAATCCTTCGACAATTGATTTGGTTTTAACGGATTCAAGTCAGCTGTGTGGCCAATTGGTAACTCATGCTGACTTTGACTCTGATCATCTTCCTGTGACATTTGAAATCTCACAAGAAGCCATCTATAATCCAATCAGCTCTACTTTTAATTATCATAGAGCTGATTGGGATTTATATAAAACGTATATTGATAGGAATTTTGATGTTGATATTCCTCTCGATACCAAAAGTGATATTGATAATGCTCTCGTATCTTTGACAAATTTAATTGTCGAAGCCAGAGGCATTGCAATTCATAAATGTGAAATTAAATTCAACTCCATTATTATTGACGACGATCTTCAGCTACTGATCCGTCTTAAAAATGTGAGGCGAAGGCAATACCAAAGAACTCGCGATCCCGCGTTGAAAGTTATTTGGCGAGGTTTGCAAAATGAAATTAAAAAACCTTTCACTATTCTGAGAAATACCAACTTTGAGAATAATGTCTCGAAGTTGGATCCCAGTTCAAAACCCTTTTGGAAATTAACGAAAATTCTTAAAAAACTTCAAAAGCCAATTCCAGCGCTTAAAGAGGGAAATAAAATTTAATTAACAAATGGCGAAAAGGCTCAAAAACTTGCTCAGCAGTTCGAGAGTGCCCATAATTTTAGTCTAGGTTTCACTAGTCCAATTGAGGATCAGGTTACACGGAGCTTCGAAGGCATTCTCATTCAAGATAATGTTTTTGACCCTTCGTTGGGAACTAATTTGGATGAAGTGAGATCTATTACTAGAAAATTTAAAAATATGAAAGCCCCGGGTGATGATGGTATTTTCTACATACTTATCAAAAAACTTCCTGAGAGCTCTTTATCCTTTTTGGTTAATTTATTTAACAAATGTTTTCAACTGGCATACTTTCCAGATAAATGGAAAAACGCCAAAGTTGTTCCAATTTTGAAGCCGGACAAAAATCCAGCTGAGGCTTCTAGTTATCGCCCAATCAGTTTGCTTTCTTCAATAAGCAAATTGTTTGAAAAGATTATTTTAAATAGAATGATGGTTCATATTAATGACAATTCTATATTTGCTGATGAGCAATTTGGTTTTCGCCAGGGGCATTCAACCACTCATCAGTTATTAAGAGTTACGAATTTAATTCGGCTCAACAAATCTGAAGGATATTCGACTGGAGTTGCTCTTCTTGATATCTTGTAAAATTGATGAATTTTAATTTTCCTCTGTACATCATTAAACTGATCCAAAATTATTTATCAAATCGCTCACTTCAGGTAAACTATCAGAATTCCAAGTCTGAGCATGAACATGAGCATGATTGACCGCCCACGGTTGCTACTCCGTTATTGCCAGGTCAGCTGTAATTACACAGAGAACCAACAGATGATGTTTGGGACTAACATCATCCTCAATGTGTAAGAACTGGTGACCCAAATATTAAGCAATACCAGCGCCGGCCGTGTCCGAATGCAGGTCAATTGAGGAATGGGTAGGAGCATGTTGACGTGATACTCGCTTTGATGGAAGCCGACGAGTCATCTGCACTTCCACGAGAAATCACTGGGATGTTGGATACATGAGGAAGGTATTGTAGCCGGGTTCGTTTTGGTAAACGGTTTGGCGCGTATAGCGTGTAGTTTGATGAAGTTTAAACAAAAACACAATCGAGCACGCACTAATGAATCTACTTATCAACCGCACATAGCAGAACAAAATATTCCGATGGTCGCGCGATCGCTCTGCGTACTAATACAAACACGATAGAACACGCACTAAATTTTATTTGTTAATTAATTTATTTATCCGCACAACGCAGAGCCAAATATCTCAATGACCGCGCAATCGTTCTGCACATTAAAGGAAACAAGATCGGACGCGCACTAATATGTCATTTGCTAATTAATTTATTTACCCATACAAAGCAGATTAAAATATTTCGAAGATCGCGTGATCGTTCTGTATTTGTTAATTAATTCACTGATTCGCACAACGTAGAACAAAACATTCTTCGAAATAATCTGAAAATAGAAAAATATTGTGTGAAACAATCACCCTAGTCCTGTTAATAGATGATTGAAACGAATCGTATCCTCATTTGATTTATAAAATTGCATTTTTTTTTGTACGATGATAGTATTGCGTTGTAACGGATGTGTTTTTTCAAACAAGGGTTAACTGTCGGAAGTAAGCGGTTATAATATAATTTGTAAACAATACAAAGTGCTCTAGAACGTAATGTTTATAATAACTAATCTCCGCTTTCACTGAAAAGTACTGCAAAACCCGACTTCAATAACTAAAATTCCGAATCAGTTCTCTATCATGACAACTTGTAAAAGAAGATTCTCGGGTTATGCTACATATCGTATATGTATACAGAGATGATAAGTGAGAGACTTGCTCTTTCTCTTTAGGATTCAATCCCTGATATGGAATTTATAAAGCATATTAATTATACGAAAAAAAAACCTTTTTTTGGAATGAACACCCTTGTTATTCAAATTTAAAATTGATAAACGCAAACCTCATTGAAATATCTCGCCCTGCTCAATATGTTGAACTTCTCCAGCATCTAACAAATATTTTGTCGGAGAAAACTAGAACTTGAACTTAAATAGTTATTTAATTAAAATTTGTCTCATCAACCAAACGTAACACATAGGAAATTTTGTTACACTTGCATCCCACGCAACGGACAAGTAAGGCAAAAAAGTAAGTATTGAGATCTAATGCTGCAAAAAACGGAAATTTTGTACATCGAATTTGATCCGCGTTAGATTCAAATTACTTTATGAAAAGTTTTTTTGTTAGCAAAGAGAATCTGTAGGGCAGCCAAGTTGATCAATATATCATTCATAAGTTGACTGTTTTTGCTTAAAATCCACATTGAATATGCCATTGTGAATATTTATAAGTCAAAATTACTCACCAATTAAGAACTAGCGGCAAAATGCGGTTGTCACGGAATATCTGTCGTGCAACACACGACCACAGATTCATCTAACGAACACTTACCATATTGCACTAGATTTAAAGGGTTTCTGTTAATGTGCAGCACCAATATACGTGACCATTTCGACGGCCGCAATTCTGTTGGCCGAATGCCAAGCGCTGATAAAGATCTCGTACTGCCAGGTTAACCGGAAAACAGGCCTCGACCAGGTAGATTATCGTTGAGATGCGCTTCGTTCAATTTTCTTCGCTTGGCTTAGGATACTATTTGAGCCATTCCATAGTAGACGGGACTCCAGCTTGTCATACGAATTGCGGTAGAAGTAATGGATCATTTTGGAAACTTCAAATCCTCACTTTTTTTGAGTTGCATGGGGATGGATTGTCGAATCAAGGGCCTTCAGAATTCAACTTCATACAAGGGACTATGTTTTATCCGTGAATAGATGACGGTTTTTTGTATAGAGTTTACTCTTTTCCAATACTAGACTCGATTTCACAGTATCTTGCAAATCAGCAAGAAACAAATTTTAAGTCCTAAAACACGTCAGCTTGTAAGCGATGATTACTACGATCTCGGTAAACTATCAGAATTCCGAGTCTGATAGATTAACTGTAAGGGCTGGTGTCCCCCAAGGCAGCATACTGGGGCCCATATTGTATAGCTTAGCTTAGCTTAGCTATGACTGACTACACATATCTATGGTTGCTACTCCGTGATTGACCAGAATCAGTGAAATTGCACAAAGAATCAACTGAATGATTGACTGGGATTGTTCAAGCATTCTCATTGTGCAAGTTTCAGTGACTCTAAAATTCAAATGATCAATAACGGCGCCGGCCACGTCCTTGTAGTCAGTTAGGAAGAAGGAAGGAATATTAGTAGGTGGTTTTTGCTATTTGAAGACCGTGTTTACCTCTGCGTCTCCACAAAAACCACAGGAAGGATTATCAGTTAATTGGTAGGCATCGTTGGATCTGGATTCACTCTGATAAGCGATACGACCGTGTCATTCTTTATACACAGTGATTTTACCTAGCCATGAATCGGGCGCGAAAAGTAGTACAAACTAACTACCGGTCTACCGGGAGCGCAATGCAGAACACAATATTTCGACCGATCGCGCGATCGTCGTTCTGCTGTCCGAAACAAGAGAAATCATGCACTGAACTGATTTTTATCACCGGCCGCGCAATGCAGAACACAATATTTCGTCCGATCGCGCCATCGTTCTGCTGTCCGAAACAAGGGAAATCTCGCACTGTACTGATTTTTATTACCGGCCGCGCAAAGCAGAACACAATATTTCGTCCGATCGCGCCATCGTTCTGCTGTCCGAAACAAGAGAAATCTCGCACTGACCTGATTTTTATTACCGGCCGCGCAAAGCAGAACACAATATTTCGTCCGATCGCGCCATCGTTCTGCTGTCCGAAACAAGAGAAATCTCGCACTGAACTGATTTTTATTACTGGCCGCGCAAAGCAGAACACAATATTTCGTCCGATCGCGCCATCGTTCTGCTGTCCGAAACAAGAGAAATCTTGCACTGAACTGATTTTTATTACTGGCCGCGCAAAGCAGAACACAATATTTCGTCCGATCGCGCCATCGTTCTGCTGTCCGAAACAAGAGAAATCTCGCACTGAACTGATTTTTATCACCGGCCGCGCAATGCAGAACACAATATTTCGTCCGATCGCGCCATCGTTCTGCTGTCCGAAACAAGAGAAATCTTGCACTGAACTGATTTTTATTACCGGCCGCGCAAAGCAGAACACAATATTTCGTCCGATCGTGCCATCGTTCTGCTGACCGAAACAAGAGAAATCTCGCACTGAACTGATTTTTATTACTGGCCGCGCAAAGCAGAACACAATATTTCGTCCGATCGCGCCATCGTTCTGCTGACCGAAACAAGAGAAATCTCGCACTGAACTGATTTTTATTACTGGCCGCGCAAAGCAGAACACAATATTTCGTCCGATCGCGCCATCGTTCTGCTGTCCGAAACAAGAGAAATCTCGCACTGAACTCCATACTGGGGCCCATATTGTATAACATTTTTACTTTTGACTTACCTGATTTACCACCAGGGTGTCAAAAATCTATGTTTGCAGATGACACGGGCCTCTCAGCCAAAGGGCGAAGCCTTCGTGTCATTTGTAGTAGATTGCAAAAAGTTTGGATATTTTTTTCCACTTACTTGCAAAAATGGAAAATTTCCCCGAATGCTTCCAAAACTCAGCTTATAATTTTCCCACATGAGCGAGCCGAGAGCTTCTCATTTGAAACCTTCTAGCAGACATATTGCCACTATGAATGTCCAATTAATTGGTCTAGCGAAGCCATATATTTAGGACTTCTGCTGGACCAAAAATGAACTTTTAAAAATCACATTGAAGGCCTTCAAGCCAAATGTAACAAATATATTAAGCGTCTATATCCACTTATAAACAGAAAATCAAAACTTTGTCTTAAGAACAAACTTTTGATTTACAAACAAATTGTTAGACCAGCCATGTAGTATGCTGTGCCAATATGGACTAGTTGATGCAATAAGGCTCTTCAGAGGATTCAAAATAACATTTTGAAAATGATTCTGAAGTTGCCTCCGTGGTATAGTACCAATGAACTTCATAGAATTTCTAATATTGATACATTGCAACAAATGTCCAACAAAATAATTTCCAATTTTAGACAAAAATCGTTGCAATCTTCTATTGCAACGGTTAGCTCCTTGTACCCTTAGTATAAATTAGGTTAGGTTTAGTTTAAGTTAAAAACATTGTAATTCCTACATGGTTCAATTAAACCAGAGGAAAAATCCTAACTGCCAGAGGCAATTGAAATGTAATAATAATAACTAAAAAGTAACATAGCAAATAAGGATGATAGTGTTAAGAAAACACGGAACACCTAGTCTAAGAGATTAATGCATGTATTAGATAATTAGCAAATAAAATTAGTTAAAAAAAAAGAAAAAAAAGGGTGCAAACAATCGACCACCTTCCCCTAATCAAACCCCATAAATTCAAAAGTTAAATGTAAATACCACAGAGAAACAGACGACTCACTTAATACATGTTCCATCGTTCACGTTTGCACACTACCGCCATCTGGTTGCCGATTGTCCACTTACAGTACATTAAGCATTGAGCGATAATGTTTCCGTGACGATGACTTCGATTGCATTTTGTTCTAAGTGAGACGTCTGTTTCTCTGTGTAAATACATTACGTACAGAAATAATACTGAAAACAGCTTATGTCTTTATCGTCTGTTGCTTATTATAAATTACTAGCAGACCCGACGAACCTCGTTTCGCCTGAAATTGGTTTATTCTTTGATTAGTTATCGAGTTATGTCGAAATTTCTTCTACATCATTTGTATGGGAAGAGAGGGGGAGGGGTTTGAATTTGTATGGGAGACCCCCTTTCTAAAGAAGAGAGGTGTCTCGAACCATCTTAAGAACCTTCCCCGGCCTCAAAAGCCTCTGCATACAAGAATTTTGAAGTTTAAAGAAGAAGAAGAATTATTCCAAATATTTTGTATGTCTATATGACAATCAAAATTTGCAGCTCATGGTATAATCCATATTCATTGATTGCTTTATATTTGTGCCTTTTTGACCTCTCTTTTTGTAAGTAACACATGATTGCTCCGTAAAACGCAACCATAGATCCATAAAATAGTTCTAGAACCCCCGTAAAGAATAATTTTAAAGTATATACCCGACCAGGACGACAAAACAAAATTATAACAACCGTTGATTAATTACCATTCGTTTCGAAAATATGTATTTGCAAAAGGATGTCTTTTTCAGCACGAGTTGTACGTTTATCCAACTAGGCTTGACGAGTTGGATAAATACTACGAGTGCTGAAAAAATCGAGTTTTGCAACGCTCACGCTCATTTTTGCAATGACGAAAAATGGAAAAAAAATCTATGATAAATTGTACAGTCTAATTTACTTACTAATTTTGCCAATAAATTATGTTGCTGCAGAGAACAATCAGATCCCCAGCTATCGTGCCACTTTGCATAGCTTGACAATCCTTGAAGCGACAGGAAAACTTGCCTTTGGAAAATTTTGATTGACCATCAAACTATTTCATTTATTACGCGTCGCAGAGAATGCAGAGAATAATCATGTAACGACCTACTGATCCGATGTTGGTTTTTCATTATAGCACCCAAAGGAGTAGTCATTAAAGCACCCATTTAATTGATATGGAAAAGTAGGCAGTTTTATCACTCAAACGCGAACTGTAAACCAAGTATTATGATCAGGAATTGCAGATTTATAACAGGATATGTTTCATTATTTTGGTTTGTTATATTTTTCTGTTATTTTAAAATGCAAATTTGCGCAATTTTAACGTAATAATGGTTTGAATTTTGTTCATATGATACATAAATTTGGTTTCAAGCGTTGTGGGTAATATGTGGTAATATTACCAAAAGTACCTATGTAATGGATCTTGAAGTTATCCTTTTTAGATGGAACAATAACACCTGATAACCTAATTTTATGGAACAATAACATATTTTATGGATCGCTTTTGCACAAAGTAAAAGCTACCGATTTCAAATGAATCGAGCTATATCGTAAGAAAATAAGATCGTTCTTCCTAGATCAAGACTTGTTTTGACGATCTTTCCAGAAGAAGAATTTAAAGTGTATTTGTTGAGATATTTATTTATCATGGACCTTTATTCTACATTATAATGTTTGAGTCACGAATTAATCGTGGTTATATGTTTATTGAAAGTATCAAATAGGTAATTGATATTCAGAAATAAATGAATATTTAGTTATGATTGTGTTTATTCTTGGGATAAAGATGTTATATTTAAAGAAATTCTGAGACCGTGGGACACAAATATATTATTTATTATATTTCTGAATAAGGGTTTCAGATCTCTACCACAGTACTCCGAACCTGTAATGCTTTCCTCAGATGCAGCTTCACTGCAGTTGTCCATCATTTCCTCATTACAGCTCGAATCAGGTGATGTTGAACACTCCACGTATTGATCACTACTCGCAGCTTTGTCTTCCCGTCGATCAGCCACTTCACATGCATTTTGAACACAATGTTGGTCACTATTGCTATCAATATTTTGTTTTCCACAAGGTGCTCGATAATTATCTGGTTTCGCCAACAAGTGTTCAATACTGAAATTGTTTTTCCCCTTAAAACTTGTAGTGTTATCACTGTTTGCACTTTCCATATTGATCATGAGCACAGAAGTAGATCTTACACTTGAATCGCCACCACTTTCTCTCACTCAAATATTAATTAGCACTTGCGCGAAGAACCGTTCTAGCTTACACGTGTTAATCCGTCGACGCACAAAATTTATCTAACACTTAAGAAAATCGTCGGCGACTGTCTTTCCTATGCGCACGCAAACTGAAATGTTTTGGATGGATCAGATTTTCCGGGGAGTTTCGCTGTTCGTTTTCACCATTGCTATCCTTTGGCTCATGCGGCATATATTTTTCCTCTCTTCGGTGCGTTTACTTTTCTTAATTCGTTGACGCCCCTTCGAATGGTGTCACTGCTCGCTGGTAAGGAGGCGTTCCCGTTGAAAATCATTCACATCATTTAGCCGTAGTAAGGCGATAAATCATGCTAATTACCGCCGACGCTCGAGACGCAGATCGTTCTACTTTGCTTGGTCAAGGGGCGCCTCTGCCGTTGCTGCCGGGTGTTAGCCGATGTGCTTCTGGCATGCACTAATTTTCTCGGTTGATCATCACTCGGTGTTAAATGGGGCTGATGGTTTCGAGGATTGAGTGACAGTGGTTCCTCGTACTAGTTTACTCGACTACGATTTCTTAAAATAACATTTGAGAATTTGAAGCAATAAGCTGTCGAAAATATAATATATTTTTGCCTTTTTTGTACACTAAGTGTGAATGAAGGCTACAGTATCTCGAAAAAACGAATTTTTATTAGAGGTCAGGAAACTTATAGTGTTGTAATCATATCGACAAATTGAGGTGATGTCGGTATGTGTGTATGTATATATTATTGCTTGGATTTTTTTCTTTTCGAAAATGAATTCAACAATGCTTGAACCAATGAAAAAAATGAGACTCATCTTCATAAAATGCTATTGTATACCTTTTTTAAAATATTTTATACAACTCCCCTTCCTAAATGGGCGGAAAAAGGCATTATCACAGAGGATTAATCTTTGTTTTAAAAATATTACAGATAACATAACATAAATCTTTGAAGCACCTTAATATACATTTGGGAACCTCTGCAGTAACTATTTGGTGCAATGAAGGAACCAAAGCTAGAGTATTGCACTGAATGCGGGAATGCATATTTAAAAAAAAAACCATTCAAATCATAACGGAACTGTTAGGTGGATCGACTGTTGGGGATATTCCAAATTAGCTGCGTCCGTCACCAAATGCGCGCAACATTTTCAACGTCGCCCTTGTTTGATCTTATTTCATGAAATTATCATCGCTTCATTTCGTCGTTAGTATCTCATATGTTCGGCTTTATAGGCGGGATATTTATTTTGAGCATTGAGATGTTAGTTTTTGGCGTAGGTACGTGGCACTTGGACAGTACGTGGATAGCCTGGATGTCATTCGAAGAAGAGAAAGAAGCATCGTCGGTAATTACACTTAAGCGTCGCACGTATGGTCGTCTAAGCGGCTGTAATTAGGACCTCATTCATCATGCCATTTCTAAAATGAAACGCGTGATTTTAATTAAGTTTGAAAATTCGTGGACTTGTTATTCTTTGATGATTCGTACGGTGCGACGCTATTTTCCAATTGGTAATTAGATTTTAATATGAACTCAACATGATTTCCAAGGTTTTGCGTCTTCTTTTATTTCCTATTTTAATAGCTCTATTTTTATTCTGAAACTTGTTTAACGTAGTGTTCCTCCTAGATATTGTTTAAACGGCTTTTAGAATTCCACAAATTAGACTTAAAAGTGGCTCAATGCGGGCTACAAAATGACGAGCTAACATCTAGGAAGGGGCGACAAACATAACTCTGGTCCTTACAAGTTCCAATTCTAATGCTTCCACGACCCTGTCGATGACAATAGACCGTCAGTTAAGGGTTGCGTACTTATAGCTGGTAGCACTGTTGTTCATCTGACAGCTAGAGTGAGGCGATGCGACCTGGGAGGCCGTCCGATGAGAGTTGAGAATTAATGACAAGTTCTTCAACTACAGCTAGATCATACGCACCAAACAACGACAAACCCGATGATGCGAAGGACTAGTTCTATGAGCGTTCAAACAAGACCTATGGAGAATGCCCAAAACACGACGGGAAATTCATTATCGGAGACGCAAATGCACAGGTCGGTAGCGAAGTGTTCTTTCTCCCAGTCATATTGGGAATTAGTGAGCACGCAACTACCAGTAACAACGGCCTGATGCTAGTCTAATTTGCCGCTGCCAAAGGAGCGGCTTTCTATGGTACATATTTTGCTCGTAAGAATATTAGAAAGCACATCTGGAGATACCTAAATGGCGATACGTGTTCTAAAATCGATGATACAGGAGGTTTGCTCAGGTGCAATAAGCCACCTTTAAAAACAACCATTACGAACGACATAGAAGATAATATGACTCGATATAATCGGCAACGACCTAGGCGACGAATAAAGGATCACGATTGGAAGTATGGAACAGCAAGTTGCTAGGCTTCTCAGTTTGCGACCGGATAATCTACGATGAATTATTATGCATCTCGAGATAAAATAGAATACTGCGGCTTCCTGCTGGTTACTTCTCAGGTAATCGCAACGGTCACTAAACACAACAGAGTCAATGAAAATCTCACCCATCGTATGCACTTGCCATGATAAACACTCTCCATGTACTCAGTGACTCCGGTTGCCTCTCACTAATACAATCGAACACTGCTGTCATTTCGCGAAAAGCACGTGGTTTTGTTTTGAGCGGGAAAATTCTGCCTATCTTTTAACACGGCGGCTATCTTGACGTTTACCTTCGCAATCGAGCCTGCGAGTGTAAGACCGCCGCAGCATTCTAGAAAAAGTTAAGCGCGACAATACATCCCCGCAAATTCGACGTCGTAGCGCTGCAGGAAATCTGCTGGACAGGACAGAAAGTGTGGAAAGGCAGGCATCAAGCGGCTACCTTCTACCAAAGCTGTGGCGCCACCAACGAGCTAGGAACCGGCTTCATAGTGTTTTGCAAGATACGCCAACGCGTGATTGGGTGGCAGCTAATCATCGTAAGGATGTGCAAGCTGAGGATAAAAGGCCGTTTCCTCAACTATAGCATCACCAACGTGCACTGCCCACACGAAGGGAGATCTGATAACGAGAAAGAAGCGTTCTATGCACAGCTGGAGCAGACATATGATGGATGCCCACTGCGGGACGTCAAAATCGTCATCGGTGACATGAACGCACAGGTAGGAAGGGAGGGCAGACAAACGACTGGTATGACGGCGAATGTGAGCAGTTAGTCGAGGAGAAGAATACAGAATGGTCGAGATTGCTGCAACACCGCACGAGGGTGAACGAGGCACGATACAAACAGGCGCGGATTTTTCGGAGGAAAAAAGCCACCAGCTAGATCGAAACCGTGAAGAAACTGAGCAACTGTACCGCGTTAATAACGAACGAAAGTTCTATGAGAAGTTAAACCGTTCTCATAAGGACCACGTGCCACAGCCCGATATGTGTAAGGACATAAACGGGAACCTTCTTACAAACGAGCGTGAGGTGATTCAAATGTGGCAGCAGCACTACGAAGAACACCTGAATGGCGATGTGGCAGACAACGACTTCCGGCTCCATATCTCCAGGAAACCTAGGAGGAAATCGGCCGGCTGAAAAACAACAAAGCCCCTGGAGTTGACCAACTATCAGGAGAGCTGTTTAAAACACGTCGGTGAGACACTGGCTAGAGCGCTGCACTGGGTAATTACCATGGTTTGGGAAGATGAAGTTCTGCCGCTGGAGTGGATACGACATCTACAAAAAGGGCGATAAGCTGGATTGTACTCTCCCAAGTTTTATGCCGCCGACTAACACCAATTGCAAGAGAGTTCGTGCGGCAGTACCAGGCGGGATTTATGTGTGAACGCTCTATCATAGATCAGGTGTTCGCCGTACGTCAGGTATTGCAGAAATGTCGCGAATACAACGTGCCCACACATCATCTATTTATAAACCGCATATGATACAATCGAAAACTAAAAAAGGTCGCATATGATACAATCGATCGGGACCAGCTATGGCAGCTAATGCACGAAAACGGATTTCCGACGAAAACGGAGACGACGATGGATCCGGTAATGAGCGTAGTTCGTGTTTCCGGGGCATTCACGAGTCCCTTCGAAACGCGCAGAGGGTTACGGCAAGGTGATGGTCTTTCGTGTCTGCTATTCAACATCGCTTTGGAGGGAGTAATATGAAGGGCAGGAATTAACACAAGTGGTACGATTTTCACGAAGTCCGTCCAGTTATATGGTTTCGCCGACGACATTGATATCATGAAAAGCGAAACTAAACGGATTGGACTAGTCATTAACACGTCGAAGACGAAGTACATGATAGGAAGAGACTCAAGAGAGGATAATGTAAGCCACCCACCACGAATTTGTATCGGTGGTGACGAAATCGAGATGGTTGAAGAATTCGTGTACTTGGGCTCACTGGTGACCGCCGATAACGATACCAGCAGAGAAATTCGGGGACGCATCATGGCAGGAAATCGTACATACTTTGGACTCCGCAAAACTCTCCTATCGAATAGAGTTCGCCGCCGTACCAAACTGACAATCTACAAAACGCTCATTAGACCGGTAGTTCTCTACGGACACGAGACCTGGACGATGCTGGGAGTTTTCGAAAGGAAAGTGCTGCGTACTAGAGACCTTGATAAGAGAAACGCGGATAGAAAATGTAACTCTGTCAACACTGCAGCCAATCTTTTTCATTAAAGAACAACACATGAAAAGGAAGAAATGGTTTATCCAGGTAAATTTTTACATGTCACTATTTAATGTGTTCAAATCACATGACAATACAATCCAATGAACAAAGCAATTGTATTTCATAATCTATCATTGATTTGCATAACAAATGTAAAATGCATTAAAATGTGTTTATTCATAAATGGTATTAAATCGAATTGAGCCGTTTTCAGTATTTGTGCCGATGTTTTGGCTGCTTGACAGGTCTCTTGCTCGATTGGCTGCTGTTTTTTGTCGGTTCGATTGGCGGCACATGTCAATCCGCGTTTCTCTTATCAAGGCCTCTACTGCGTACCATCTATGGTAAGGGTGACCATATGAAATCTTTCCAAAGGGGGACAATTCACCCGAATTGAGCGTCTACATAAAGTACTTTCTAATTATAATCTACCAGCAACATATTTTTGATGGAATGATTTTAGCTTCAACTAATTTCAAAATCAGTAGTGAACAATTTATTTATTTATCATCAGACTAAGGCCGGAGTGGCCTGTGCTGCACATAAAAGACTTCTCCATTTAGCTCGGTCCATGGGTGCACTTCGCAAACCACGCAGTGTGCGGAGGGTCCGCAAGTCGTCCTCCACCTGATCGATCCACCTTGCCCGCTGTGCACCTCGCCTTCTTGTTCCCGTCGGATCATTGTCGAGAACCATTTTCACCGGATTACTGTCCGACATTCTGGCTACGTGCCCGGCCCACCGCAGTCTTCCGATTTTCGCGGTGTGAACGATGGATGGTTCTCCCAACAGCTGATGCAACTCGTGGTTCATTCGCCTCCTCCACGTACCGTCCGCCATCTGCACCCCACCATAGATGGTACGCAACACTTTCCTTTCGAAAACTCCCAGTGCGCGTTGGTCCTCCACGAGCATCGTCCAGGTCTCGTGTCCGTAGAGAACTACCGGTCTTATAAGCGTTTTGTAGATAGTCAGTTTGGTATGGCGGCGAACTCTATTCGATCGGAGCGTCTTGCGGAGTCCAAAGTACGTACGATTTCCAGCCACTATGCGTCTCCGAATTTCTCTGCTGGTATCGTTATCGGCGGTCACCAGTGAGCCCAAGTACACGAATTCTTCAACCACCTCGATTTCGTCACCACCGATAGAAACTCGTGGTGGGTGGCTCACATTGATCTCTCTTGAGCCTCTTCCTATCATGTACTTCGTCTTCGACGTGTTGATGACTAGTCCAATCCGTTTAGCTTCGCTTTTCAGTCGAATGTAGGCTTCCTCCATCCTCTCAAAGTTACGTGCCATGATATCAATGTCGTCGGCGAAACCAAATAACTGGACGGACTTCGTGAAAATCGTACCACTCGTGTCAATCCCTGCCCTTCGTATTACTCCCTCCAAAGCGATGTTGAATAGCAGACACGAAAGACCTTCACCTTGCCGTAACCCTCTACGGGTTTCGAAGGGACTCGATAATGCCCCTGAAACTCGAACTACGCACATCACCCGATCCATCGTCGCCTTGATCAACCGTATCAGTTTATCCGGAAATCCGTTTTCGTGCATTAGCTGCCATAGCTGGTCCCGATCGATTGTATCATATGCGGCTTTGAAGTCGATAAATAGATGATGTGTGGGCACGTTGTATTCGCGGCATTTCTGCAATACCTGACGTATGGCGAACACCTGGTCTGTGGTAGAGCGTTCACCCATAAATCCCGCCTGGTACTGCCCCACGAACTCTCTTGCAATTGGTGTTAGTCGACGGCATAAAATTTGGGAGAGTACCTTGTAGGCGGCGTTCAGCAATGTGATTGCGCGGTAGTTGCTACAATCCAGCTTATCGCCCTTTTTGTAGATGGGACACACGACACTTTCCATCCACTCCTGCGGCAGAGCCTCATCCTCCCAAACCTTGGTAATCACCCAATGCAGCGCTTTAGCCAGTGCTTCACCACCGTGTTTAAACAGCTCTCCTGGTAGTTGGTCAACTCCAGGGGCTTTGTTGTTTTTCAGCCGGCCGATCTCCTCCTGGATTTCCTAGAGATTCGGAGCCGGAAGTCGCATGTCCTGCACGCGTGCTCCTAGGTTCATTACCATACCGCCACCGTTGTCTGCCATATCGCCATTCAGGTGCTCTTCGTAGTGCTGCCGCCACCTTTGGATCACCTCACGCTCGTTCTTAAGAAGGTTCCCGTTTATGTCCTTACACATATCGGGCTGTGGCACGTGGCCCTTACGTGAACGGTTCAGCTTCTCATAGAACTTTCGTGCGTTATTAGCGCGGTACAGTTCCTCCGTCTCTTCACGGTCTCGATCTTCCTGCTGGCGCTTTTTCCTCCGGAAAATCGAGTTTTGTCTGTTCCGCGCCCGTTTGTATCGTGCCTCGTTCGCCCTCGTGCGGTGTTGCAGCAATCTCGCCCATGCTGCATTCTTCTCCTCAACCAACTGCTCACATTCGCCGTCATACCAGTCGTTTCTCTGATCCGGAGCCACCGTGCCTAGTGCAGCGGTTGCGGTGCTTCCAATGGCGGATCGAATATCTCTCCAGCCATCTTCAAGAGATGCTGCGCCTAGCTGCTCTTCATTTGTGAGTGCCACTTCCAGCTGCTGCGCGTAGTCTTGGACTAGTCTACCGTCTTGTAGCCGCCCAATGTTTAGCCGCGGCGGACGACTCCGACGCGTGTTGATCACCGTCGAGAGTTTTGAGCGCAGACATACTGCAACGAGGTAGTGGTCGGATTCAATATTCGCACTGCGGTAAGTGCGTACGTTCGTGATGTCGGAGAAGAATTTACCGTCGATTAGAACGTGGTCGATTTGGTTTTCCGTTACTTGATTAGGTGATTTCCATGTGGCCTTGTGGATATTCTTGCGGGGGAAGAAAGTGATTCGGACTACCATTCCGCGGAGGGTGCAAAGTTAATGCATCGTTGGCCGTTGTCGTTCGATACGGTATGCAGATTATCCGGTCCGATGACCGGTCTATACATTTCCTCCCTTCCTACCTGAGCGTTCATGTCACCGATGACGATTTTGACGTCCCGCAGTGGGCATCCATCGTATGTCTGCTCCAGCTGCGCATAGAACGCTTCTTTCTCGTCGTCGGATCTCCCTTCGTGTGGGCAGTGCACGTTGATGATGCTATAATTGAAGAAACGGCCTTTTATCCTCAGCTTGCACATCCTTGCGTTGATTGGCTGCCACCCAATCACGCGTTGGCGCATCTTTCCCAGCACTATGAGGCCGGTTCCCAGCTCGTTGGTGGTGCCACAGCTTTGGTAGAAGGTAGCCGCTCGATGCCCGCTTTTCCACACTTTCTGTCCTGTCCAGCAGATTTCCTGCAGCGCTACGACATCGAAGTTGCGGGGATGTAATTCATCGTAGATTATCCTGTCGCAACCTGCGAAGCCTAGCGACTTGCAGTTCCATGTTCCAAGCTTCCAATCGTGATCCTTTATTCGTCGCCTAGGTCGTTGCCGATTGTATCGAGTCGTATTATCTTCTATGTCGTTCGTAATGGTTGTTTTAAAGGCAGCTTATTGGGCCTGCGCAAACCTCCTGTCTCGTCGGAGGGCCGTCGTGTCAGGGCTGTTTAGCGTCCCACCTAACACCAGGACTTGGGCTTGTGCGCTTTGAGCGGCACACGGTCGCTTTGGCGGAGCCTACTTGCGGATACATGCAGCTTTTTATAGAGGTTTAACAGGGCCCACTGTCAAACCCCACCACATCCTAGGCAGGCGCCACAACTCTCAGATGGCCTGGGGAGGGATCGTCAAGCCCTTGGACATAGTCCCTGCTGCCCCCAAGCCAGGGACTGCCAGTAGTGAACAAATGTTCAATATTATTATGCTGTCATTTTTAGCGATAGTCCACAGAATTTTAACAAGAATCATTGTTTACAATTCTGAATAGGTACTTTATTGCAAAAATAGACAACTGACCGAATACAAGATAACTAGTTGTACAGCGATTTTTTTTATTTTCTTGAATGCCATTGAGAATCGTAATTTAAGCAGGGATTGAACTTATCATCTCATTATCATTTAGTATTCAGCCAATAACTCATTCCAGAGGCAGAGTTCCGAAAAGTGTTGTATGGCGGACTTCTAGCGCTATTCCTCCTCTACAACTTTGTCTAAGGGTACATTGCTCTATGACTAATATTTACAGTGTGAAACGCTAGTATCACTTAATATACTAAATGATAATAAGTGCCTCTGGAATGAGTTATTGGTTGAATACTAAATGATAATGAAATGATAAGTTCAATCCCCGAATTTAGGCATGTGCATAAGAATGGTATCGTTAACTGTATGACCACAAATTCTGAATTAAACGAATTCTAAACTGTTTAGATTTAGACTAAAGAAGCTCAAAATTGTTAAGATCAGTTTAAGGTATTTCTATTCCATTCTAGGCATGGCAAGATATTCAACAGCATACGTGCAATTCATTTAAAAGGCAATTTGATGGGTGTTTACTCGTAGAAAACTTTAACACCTGTATTACTGTAACTCATGCATTTCGTTTTCTATATTTACATTAATTATATTCCAAAACTTGAAGAGAAAAATATTTCAGAATCAAAACCAGAAACGCAAACGTGTGCAATGTTCTGTTACATAATGGTCTTCTGTTGTATTATTGTTTGGATCCTTTAGGATACCATATGGTCACCCTATCTATAGTGGGGTGCAAAAGTCTGATGGTACGTGGAGGAGGCGAATGAACAATGAGTTGCTTCAGCTGTTGGGAGAACCATCCATCGTTCACAAAGCGAAAATCGGAAGACTGCGGTGGGCCGGGCACGTAGCCAGAATGTCGGACAGTATCTGGTGAAAATGTTTCACGACAACGATCCGACGGGAACAAGAAGGCGAGGTACACAGCGGGCAAGGTGGATCAATCAGTGGAGGACGGTTTGCGGACCCTCCCCAGACTGCGTAGAAGGCGACGTGTAGCCATGGACCGTGCTGAATTGAGACTTTTGTGTACTGCACAGGCCACTCCGGCCTTAGTCTGCTAATGAAAAAATTGATCAATGACAGCTCCGAAAATCTGTTGACCGGCCGAGCAGGGGCCGAGCTAGATGGAAAGAGCACTTTGAGTTATTGTTGAATGGTCAATCGGACAGATGTAACGTTTTACGTTTCTCGATAAATTATAAATAAGTCAAAATAGTAATTTATGACGTTTTTCTCTTTTTAAGTAAAATTACAAGTTTAAATTATTTGGAATTAATAAAATAATGAAATATTACATTAAGTAAATAATTTGCAAACCGGACAAAAAGAAATTTAAAATTTAATGTGAGACAATCCATACAAACATTTTGAATGATTCATATAAAAAGTGTTATATAGAGGGGAAAGGGGGGCTTCGAAATGGTCAATTTTTGCGTTACGTAATTAATGGATCTCCCCTCAGTAATAGGGGCGAATGTCACAAAAGAGATAGAGTTCTTTTCACCGACTTTCCCTCTTTTAAACAAAAGTGACAGCGAGCGGATTATCACATCAGAGTCAGAACGATAGAAAACAATAGACCAATGCAAACTCTAAGTTAACCTCACTTATTTTTAAAGTTCACAGAGCTTGTTTACAAGGTGTTAGAAGAAAAGTCGATGAGGAGACTTCATATTTTTAGTTTGAAATTGCTGTGATCCGAATATTTCAGTGATATTCTTTGCATTCAGCATGAAATCAATCGCAATGGACATCTACATGCGAACAAAATGACGAAACAATTTTTTCGGAAGTTTCGCCGGATACTAAGTCCTGGTGAAAAAGCTCAGTGAACTGTCAACCTACGTCATCATGCACTGGTGAGCGATTCCAAGCAACAGCATCAAAATTTAAGAAAATTTTTAATTCATGATTTTCTATTGAGTTGAAACTTTGCACAGTTTTTCAATTTCATCTAAATCGTCATTTTTCGATATCAAATCTTCATATTGAGTCACGACTAACTTTTCAAAAGGGTGTATGTGAAAATGGTTCAAAAATATTTAAAAAGCTGCACAGCAAAAACGGAATGTTCGATTGTTATGATTTTTCAGCAAAGTTAGACAACTAAATGGTGATTCTTAAGAAAATGTGCACAGTAAAAAAAATTTTTTTTGCCTTTAAAAATATCATTTTTGTCACAAAAACTCAAATATCTCAAAACCCTATCTTTTTTCGAACGTAATTTTTTTAGGGAAAACGGTCCATTATATTAGCTATCTACCATAAAAATTTGGTGATGGTAAACTAATAAACAAAAAAGTTATGACATTTCAAACATTTCACAATTTTTACATATAGTAAACAAAAAAAAATTTCAAGAATCGCAGTTTGATGCTGATTTTATTGTTAAGGGCCTTGCGTGAGTTAAACAAGTTGTTTAGTACATATTTATGTATTCATCGATATTATGTATATTATATGTATAAATATTATATGTATAAATAAATAAAAATGAATTAATATTATCCTAAGTATTAAATTAAATGCGGCAGTTACACAATGTTGTTATAGAAACTCTAAGAGTTTTGGGTTTGAATTTTGGTATGGGTTATGATATCATGAAAACAGTTTATTAATACTTATTTTTTATTTATTTTTATTCAAATTTTTAAAATATCGAACACTTTTGAATTATTATCAGCACAGTTTGAGTATAGTTTTGCTTTAATTTTATTTTCCGACAATGGAATGAAACAGTGAAATTTTTGGGTTCCTTGGATCGTTTTCGCGTTATTAAATTGCTCGCTGAGCTCTGAAGCCTTTATTTCGTACTCTTCAGTAGTAGTAAAACAAAAATGATAATTTGGTTAAATCTTTTTCTTTTTCTACGATTTGCCCAATCAAAAAGTTCTTTTCGCAGTTTTAATTGGATGCTCACGTTCTTTGGCTAAACTTGCTCTTGTGGCCATGCGCTTTATTGTTCCTCCAATAGCATCACAAGGACCTTTGCCATGTGATGTAGCAAAAAAAATGCCATTCTGCATCAATTCCGTACATTGATTTAAATTGACATAGGCTCGAAAAATTCTTACGATTTTTGTACTGCGACGCTGCTCCATCAGACATGAAATATATCTTTTGACTTCTTTATGCTTATCAACGCGTAAAAGTTAATCATTTTTCAATGAACAAGTTTACGGATACTGAATCGTGTCTTAAATCTTCGGAAATTATAATAAAACTTAAGTGTTCAATTTGCGTACTTCCATTAAAATAAATAACGAATGGATGAATTGTAGCTTGTTGTACGTTCCAGTGATGGGACTGCACTTCATCTTGCAATACAAAGCTGTAATTTTCAGAAAATCACAAATGACTAAAAATTCACCATTTTGTAATGTATTTTCGTATTTTTTAAAAAGCTGGATTGTTCTGTTTTAATGAAATCGTGAGGGATTAAACTTTCTAATTTCAAGCAAAATATGACACAAACTCATCTACAGGTTTTACAATAGTTTCTATGTCACACCTATCCGTGGTCACCCATTGCTCAAATGATAACTGATCAATATATTTTCTTCAAACTCAGCGAATAAAGTATTTTCCAATGATGAAGAATCTGGACAATCCGAACAAGATCGTAGATAGCAATTTGATGTTGTATTTTCACACAAAGACTACCAGTTAACATTTTAATATCCTTTGTTAAATTGATTCTTTTCAAACTATGTAAAATAAGATTAATATTCTCATGGGTTGTGCACACACACACATTATGTGTTCCTGAATTGGAAAGAAGCTTACATTGCCTTGGCCGAAGGCTTGCAAATGAGGAAAAACCTATTTTAATATTATCGTGAATTTCCTTGAAGCGTGTGTACGCTTCTTTCAAAGTCGTCATCATTAATCGTTTTTGGATTGCTTGACGCTTTCCATCATTGGTTACTGATACATAATCTTTTTGACCAGGCATAGCTCGACTTACTTCATCATCTTCAAAATATTGAACTACTATTTCTTTTGTCTCATCTGTTAATGCAGTACTAGACCTAGTATTTTTGGTTGAAAGACAGTTATTCTTCTATTGTTTTGCCTCTTTTACTGTATTTCTATTGGTTTTGAACTCATCAATGGCATCCTGAATAGACCACGAACTTGGCAGCATCGACAAAATCAATAATTTTTCTTTCCTTGTCGTGGCTGCATTCGAGAACCTTTCCTTCATATTTATAATTACCTCATCGTAGTCTGTATTTTCCACATCATCAGGTCCTAATTTGAAGAGGTTTCTTCGTACAGCTTCGTTTATTTCACGGTATTTTTTCTCCGGGTAATAAACGTAGTCCATCTTACTCCATTTAATCGGAGTCACTTTTATCCCAGCTATGCCCTCGTTAAAGCGTTCGATGTTGACCTTTTGGATACACTCATCTTCCGATTGATTTGTTGAAACAGATTTCGCTGATGGTACGGTGGCAAGGCTCTCAGCACTTAATACTTCTGGTAATTCCTCAGTTGTTGTCGATACATCTGGCAATTCCTCAGTTGCTGTCGTTTTCGAACTTCCTGCGCTCTGCTCAACCGATGATATACAGATTGCTCTTTTGTCAACGTTTAGACGGCAGGACGTGCAAATGCGTAAATGTGTATTCAATGTGGACATTGGAGCATAACCAGTCGCTTTCAGTTTATCTATGGTGCTTTCGGTGAGATTTCGTAACTCTTTTGAACACTTTTTTCCATCAAACGGCCTACAACAGTTGAGAAAGCGGCTACTCATGTTGTTCGTAATATTTCAATAAACAAAATCACTTTTAAGTTTTTACTGACTAGTTTGGTGTCATTTGCTTGACTGAAGAAAAAATTACTATAAGATCTTTAACAACCTTAGTAGTAGTAATTTTTTGCTTTTTCGTAAGCATTGTCATGGTATGTACCTATCATGCATTTGTTGTTGTTGAAGATACCCGTTTCCTCCCGATCATAAAGTCTATTCTCTAAGAGGTATATTTTTTGCAGGTAAACTATAGACGTACACGTGTATATAAATCTTTGATTTTGCAGCTTTTGTCTTAAAAATAACATTTCTGATATGTTTCTATCAATGTTATTATCAACAGGTTTCAACACTATTAAAAGAATTTTTTGCCAGTCACGTGCAATGAAAATTATGACACTATCAATACTTTTGATCACAACACTGGATCGTGTCTAAGTTTCTTATAGATGCTATGAATAATTAAATCAAAATATCATGAAAACAACTTGTTTAAATCACGTCCCTTAACAATAAAATCTGCATTAAACTGCAATTCTCGAAATAACTTACACAGAAAAAATTTTTTTTTACTAATTGTGAAAATTGTGAAATGTTTGAAATGTCATAACTTTTTTGTTTATTAGTTTACCATCACCATCACAGTTTACCATTAATGGTAGATAGCTAATATAATGGACCGTTTTCCTAAAAAAATTACGTTCGAAAAAGATAGGGTTTTGAGATATTTGAGTTTTGTGACAAAATGATATTTTTAAAGGCAAAAAATTTTTTTACTGTGCACATTTTCTTAAGAATCACCATTTAGTTGTCTAACTTTGCTGAAAAAATCATAACAATCGAACATTCCGTTTTTGCTGTGCAGCTTTTTAAATATTTTTGAACCATTTTCACATACACCCTTTTGAAAAGTTAGTCGTGACTCAATATGAAGATTTGATATCGAAAAATGACGATTTAGATGAAATTGAAAAACTGTGCAGAGTTTCAAATATTTTCGAAATGGTCGCTCAGGATCGACTGACATGCCCCCGTGGAATGCCTCTGGTCTATAGTGCTGTCCAATGAGCAGCTCGAAGTAGCTTGAAGTTGTTCCCGCCCTGCTCGTTCTTTTTTGTCAAAAAATGGACATGAGAGGGATGGGAATAACTTAGAGCTACTTCGAGCTGCTCATTGGACAGTATTGATGAGAACTTGCGTTCTGAGGTGATAAACCGCAAAGAAATCCTCTGCCTGTCACTTTTTTTTAAATAAGGGTTAGTTGATGGACTTTCTTGTGACTTTCGTCCTTTTACCAGATAGAGCTTGATTTTTCGAATTGATTGATTTAATTAGCAAATGTGAAAGTTTAATTCGCCAGATGAGCTCTATGATCTGGTGAGTGGTGACTACCGCTTGTGCATGACAAGTAGCAAATTGTAGGTTGAATCCTAGACTTGTTCCTCAAAAAATTGTAGGATAGACTACAACATTTTCATTGGTAAGTCCTCGATCCTTGACTTATCTATCATACCCAATCAACAAAATTGCCTTTGTTAAATAGTTAATCGGATCGTGGCATTGTAGAGATGCAGAGGTATTCTCGGTCTCTAGTAGGTACAATAACTACACACTAACATTCCCCTAGTTTCCCAACAAACTGTAGGCACTTTTACGTTGCCGTTATCGATCTACATTAAATTAATTTTGTGATCTGCTGAAACGTGTATTTCGACACCCATCTCAATCTCTACCTTGGATCGTAGTGTAGATAATTTATACCAGTTCTGACAAATTACAGAGTATCTACCATTGAAATGTACAGCAGTCTAAGCTAAGCTAAGCATTATCTTCCACATAAGCACAAATCGAATTTCTAACATAGTAAATGAAATTGCATTCCGAAAGCTATAGAATTTAGAGAGATATACATTAGGGTGGCTCAAATTAGTATGGGAAAAACTTTTTTTCAATTTTTTTGATGGGCCGCCCTCTTATTCGATCCTATTTGATGCGCTGATGCTCTGGACAAAATTTCAGTCAAATCGGTCAACGTTTGGGTGGTGCTAAACTCGTTGGAAGTTTATATGCAAAAATGTATGCAGAAACATCCAAAAACAGTAAATTGCAGCTGGACTACACATTTTACGATGAAGAACTATGATACTCATACAGATCTCGGAGAATTAAATACAGAATGTTATGCAGAAAATCGCGAGAAGATTAGAGTTTGCCCGGCTAAGTTATTAGCATTTCTCTGGAGTGGGGTTTGAGCGAATTTCGTTTCTTTTACCTTTGAAAAGAAATAAATTCACGCCTACAGCACTCCAGTAAAATGCTAATATCTTTGCGTAATAAACTCTAATCTTCTCGCGGTTTTCAGCATAACATTCTGTATTTAAGTCTACAAGAACTGAATGAGTATCATGGTTCTTGATCGTAAATTGTGCCGTCCAACTGTAAATCACTGTTTTTGGATGTTTCTGCATACATTTTTCCATATAAACTTCCAACGAGTTTAGCACCGCCTAAACGTTGACCGATTTGGCTGAAATTTGGTCCAGAGCATCAGGGCATCAAATAGAACCGAATAAGAAGGCGGCCCATGAAAAAATGTGAAAAAGTGTTTTTTGAGCCACCCTAATATACATACAACAATTAACGATCTCTTTTTCTTCTATCTCAATTTTTCGTGGTATTTGAGAGGCTTCAGTAAGCTACCTTACCGGGGTCGCGTTACCTACATCGCGCTGGTGGGGCTGCCACCTTAGGTATACCTGACGCGATACAGCATTTCGTTAATCAGCCGCTGGGTACCAGGCAGACGCTGTTTGAGTCGCACCTCCTGGTGAACAGACGCTCGAGGCGTACCTTCACACTCTAGCTGATGTCAGAAGGACAACTGCACTACCAGCAAAATACACAACCCTTAGCTGGCGGTATTTTGTCATCGGACGACCCATGGAAGCGTGAGATAGGGACCAGAGCTCTGTTGGGCGCTCCTTACTTGATGTCAATCCACCATTTTGCAGCCCTAAAACAGTTAAACAGGAGAACAGTATCTGGCGGTGTCGCATGAATCACGAGTTGTACCAGGTGTATAAAGGGCTGGATATTGTTAAGTTTACACAATACGGTAGACTACGGTGGGCTGGACACGTTGTTCGTATGCCTTTTTGTAGTTGAAGAGGACCTGAGGGCGTTCAATGTTCAGGGCGACTGGAAGCGATTGGTCCAGGTTCGAGTCCAGTGGAGAAAGATACTTCATTCGGCGTGGGTTCATAGAAGAGCTATAGCCCATCAAGTATCAAGTAAGTACATACAGCAATTGGCGGAATCCTACTTATATTCGCATGAATCAAATCCCCTGGGCTAAAGGTAGATTCAATTTGTTTGTTTAATGCCATTATCAATCAAATCGAGCAGTTAGTCAGTTCGATAGGTGTGGAATTATATGTATTGTTAGATTTAGAAGGGATATTTTCTTATTATTCTTCCTATTATTTTTTCTTGCTTTGGCGGGACGAGTTTGAAACCTTGTTTCTCTTTGAAGGAAGTAGGGAATTCAAAAATCCCCCTTCCTGTTGTCTTTATTAATGCTCGTAGTAGAGCGTGGAGACGTGACCTAGAAGAAGAGGTTTTTTACCTATAAAGTTGTCTTTGCAGGATCAACACCACTTGTCGGAGTTTTACTTCCGCAAAGGGCCAACGTAAAAATGAAGCCAAAGAGAGACCGAGACATTCTGTTGAAATTTAAATAGCTATTAGTTTAGCAAAATGAAACTTTCTGCAGCAGAGCACCACACAGCACAAGTACAATGCGGTCCACAACATTGGCTAACACAGCAATACGAGTTGTTGTGGTAAAACCTTTCACCCAAAAACAAATCTTAAAATTTTTGTACAAAATCTTGGCATATACAATTCTGCAATTCCTTTATTACAAAAATTGAAAGCTTTTTATACAGATACTGTACTGCCGTCATACGCATATTTGTCCCATGTTTGCTGGGATTTCCTACATACATGGGACAGTTATGCGTAGAACGGCAGTGTATTAAGATAATACAAAATTGTGAGATTTCAATTCTATGCCAAACTTTTACACAGTTTCCGTAAGGTTCTAATGCAGAACTGTAATAAAATCTACCATCTGCTGGTTGGGTGTTCGAATGATAAGCAGCGAAAGTTTTTTTTTATTATATTTAGTTCATCACTTTTGGTAGAAGTAGAACATTTATTGTAAATCGAACAACTTAATCTACCACCCAGTAGACTATTTCCTAAAAAAACACAACAATGTTTACTGAATGAAATTAACAACATCGTCTTGATCATCAGCGTCGTTGTACCTACATCATGTACATAAATCCACAAGATTAACTGAAATAATAAATCAATTAGTTAGTGTTCCTGCACTCCACTGCATCCATCCTATGCTCTAGTGACAGGCGTAGCTAAGATGCACTGGCGAGTGTCACTTACGTGGTTCAGTTACAAATTTATGCGTGAGACAGAGTTGTTAAGCAGAATACACATGCTAAGCATCCGATATCCCATAGCAAGCTTACCGACTTAGTGTGGTTTTTGGTCGTTTCGGTTGATGCGAACCAGAGAAAATGGAACCTCCCAATTTCTTCAGTAATCACGGCGAGTCTTGTTATGCTTTGACAGTTATGTGACATAAATGGTCAACTCGAGATGCGTTCATTGAAAATTTATGGGATTGTCGTTATGCAATAAGTTAACGATATTGAATCTGATATGATATTCGTTAAATATTTAGAAATAGCGTTTATCTTCTCATTTGGTTTTAATAATCAAATTATTCTTCTTTCTGTCGTCGCATTACAAGCATAAGAAAATGAATGAGTTCAGTATTTATTTTTAATTCCAAACAAACTTCTACTGACTTTTTGTTTTGAATTCTGTATATTCTTTCGTCTGCCGCCAGCTCCGTTTGCACGAGATATGGAGAACAGGCCATAAATAACCGACGGGAAGCATCGCATCACCGAAGCGATAATTGTTGAGTAATTAGAGGATAATTAATTGCCTCTCGCGGGAGCATGCCCCAATCGGTTGTACATTTTAGCGGGAAATCACGAAAAGGCGTTCCGGAGAATAGAGACACCGGAAAAGGGTACACTCGGCTTCAATCTAAGAATTAATTTATTTGATTCTTGATTTTGAGCATCAAAAGATGACATTTATTTTGTTGAAGAAGAAGCGACAATGTTTTATGACTTCCTTCCGAAATTTTGAACCAAAACATATCTGCGGCATTCCTCACTAATGAAAGTATTTGTCCTTTAGGAAGCTAAATCAGCGGCCGTTTGGATGCCGCTATGTATCCTTAAATCAATAATAGATCTAATCTGTCATAAGGCGCAGTGTTGACAACAGGCAAGATCCTGTTAGTCCCAAACGGTAGTCCTTCTTGTGCAGAATGCGGTAATTAACGAAAATGACATGCAGCAAACTGCGTTTGGTTCAGTCGGTTCTTTTCTTATCCTCTCTACACCCAGACTGGTTCTATGTCAGTCTTCACTAAAAACCATATTGTCACATGTGCTTGCTGCCACTGGGAGCATTATGTAGACACAGTGGAATGTGTGAAATTTATGCTTGAGTGAGTTTTGTTTTTCCAAATGAAGTGGCGCCTACGTTTTCCGCTTTGGAGGAAAAACTTTTTTTGAAGACATAATTGAACGCTTCTATAAACATTAAATAAATTCTAAACAATTTACTTTGGGAAATTTCATTCAACGAAATGTAGGTATGTATCACAGTCTTTTCAGTCGCTCTACATTTCAACTGCAACTTGGCCTTCTTTTCCAACCTGCTAATCGTGTTCTGCTACCATTACCAAGTTAATAATTGAAAGATTTGTTATGGCTACTATTGTATGAATAAGCATTTTCTCTTCTGTTATTCTACTAAAAACCTAACTTAATTCACCAAGTAATGGTACTGCAAAACCTCTGATTGCGCCCAAAATGGGGGGAGCGTAAAAATAGGGAGCATTATTTGGAATTTAGAGCGTAAAAAGAGGGAGCGCTATTTGAAATTAGAACCGTAAAACAAGTTTGCAATCTTTTAGGTAAGCTAAGTTTGATGTTTAACTTACTTTTAGTCTTACACATTTTTTACCAATTTCGATATTCGGGTTGTCCAAGTGCTAATGCCTTAAGATGTTCTTAGTGCGCCAAGAAGTCTTGAAATTATAATAAAGGTCTAGCAACTAAACAACAGCTATTTGATATGAATGATGTATGAAAAACGAACCCGAAGACAAGCTGCTCTCTAAAAGGTTGTCCGAAGTTTTCATTATCCCGTGAAACTTTTCAATTCAAATTACAGTTTATACATCAAGCTTCCTACAATACTTTGACGACTACACTGCCTGCATAAATGTCACATCTTTGCTGGATTTCCTATTCATATGGGACAAATATGCGCTTACAAGCAGTGCTAGACTGATGCTTCCGAACCTCTTGAAAGGTGGCTGCCATGAGCCTATGAAAGGTGGCTTTCGAGCCTCTTAAAATGAGGCGTCTGAGCATTTAGAATAGACGCTTCTCAACCTCTTGAAAGGAAGCTTTCAAGCCTCCTAAAAGAAGAACTCTGGGCCTCTTAAAGAGACTTTTGAGCCTGTTAAAGGAGGCTTATGAGCTTTTTGAAAGGACGCTTTCTAGCCTCTTGAAAGGACGCTTCTCAGCTTCTTAGTGGGAGGTTTCCGAGCCTCTAGAAATGAGGCAATCGGTACTCTTGAAATAAGGCTTAGAATCGTCTCCGAAAGGAGGTTCTTGAAAGGAGCCTTTTGAGTGTCTTGAAAAGACGCATTTCAGCCTCTTAAAAGGATGCTTCTCATGCTCTTGAAAGCATGCTTCCAAGTATTCTGAGAGTATCTTAAAAAACTGAAACTACCAGTGACGTCCCTACGTCTGGGCAGCGGACGTCCACACGTCCCAAACTAGCTCACATCGGGACTTACTTCTCAGGGCCTGCTATGGGCCTGCTAGGAGGACACATAAAACAACAAATCGAAGCGGACGTAACAATGTAGAAATTAGGGCCAACGAACTTACATGCGGAAGGACAGTATTGCATAATTGAAAGAGTTGAGGTACATTTTACTTATTTATTATTTTTCATGTTAGTGTTAGGTGAGGTTAGTAAACCGGTGCGGCCGATCGATGCAGTTGGGGGCCCATAGTTGATAGGCGAGAGGAGAATCTTTTCGAACATACCTAGCTGGGCTTGCAGTCGCTGTAGACGATTTCGCCTTAAAGCGGTCCTGTTGAAATTCTGATTCCCGATGGCACCGTGTAGAGCAGTAGTGGGTTGCGGGTTCGAACGCACACGGGTGCCGAGGAAGGATAAATCTTGAACCGACTTCTGGCCGCTTCCGCGAGGGAGCAGAGGGGATCGAGAAACGGGGCTAGCTGTCTCGGGGCAACAGAGTTCGTTTAATGCGACCACGCTGGAGATCGGATTACCCTGATGGCGACCAATGGAGCAAGAGTTAATGCGGGGTCGCTCACACACACACACACACACACACACACACACACACACACACACACACACACACACACACACAATAATAACACACACACACGCGGTGCCGAGGAACGGCAGATCGACCAAAAATGTCACAATTGCTACCAGGCCTCTCGGCGAGCGTGGTTTGCTACCGCTTTCCGACTTTGGACACCGGCTACACCCTTTCCTTCAAATTTTCTAACACCGTTCTTCTGGTCTTTCACCATGCGTTGTTCGTCTCCTTTTTTTTTCCAGCTGCTCTTCGTAGATACGTCTGCTATCTTCCAAATTATCACACTTTTTCCTCGATTTTTCTCCACTCCTTCTTCACCTTTTTTAATCTCGTTTTTTCGCCCCGGATTTGGTGTTGCCAGCGAACCATTCGCCTTACCATCAGGGATGTACGTCATGTAGCGTTAGTATTTTTTTATTACACATTTATTTCTGGTTCCACATTTATTTCTTTTTATTTGGGGGCGAGGGAATAGCTGGGTGTACTACATGCGAAGTCTCACAATTCTTGTTTCTAATAGTATTAGTAATCAGGTTAACAAGACCACGACCGCGTAAGTGAGTTGGCTTGATTGTTATCGAGTACGGTAACAAAACTCAGAATAATCCACCTAGTGGTGATGGTGCCTTTCTCGGGTATTGTAAAATGTAACAAGAAAGCACATAGGAGAGGTCAAAATTGCACCTTAGGGAGATAGATTAAGTTATTTCCATCAATGCACATTTATTTGCGTGAAGCTCATTGTAATTTTTAATTCTTGCCCTTTCTCGTACAACAAAGTTGTACCGGAAAGGCTATCATCTCACACCAAAATAGAACTTTTTATAGAAGTCTCGGAGACCCATGATGTTATATACCGATCAACTCAGCTCGTCGAGCTGAACAAATGTCTGTCTGTCCGTGTGTATGTGTTGTACATTAGCCATTTTTTTCATATAGTAATTCTTAACCTATTTTCTCGCAAAAAGTTGCATTCGACGGAGGACAAAGCCTTGTCACTAATGAATCCGGTAAAGATAAACCATTACGTTGAAAAGTTATTAAGAAAATGGAATCGAACTATATAAGCGCCATATAAGGTTGGTGTCTTGGCTAAATTCACCACTCGGTGAATTAAGTTGGGTTTTTTCTTTATTTTGATTTTTTTCCAAGGTTCCCCTTGGGAAAAAATTCGGAAAAAACGATCTTTTTTATTAACTCTGGAACGCAATGTCCGATCGGTCTAATTTTCGATAGGGTCTAACTAGGCCACAATTTGCGTCGAATGCAACTTGTTGCGAGACAATCGGATAATGCTAAGTACAAAAAAGTTTTTCTCACATTTTGAACACATACACACACACACCACACACACACACACACACACACACACACACACACACACACACACACACACACACACACACACACACACACACACACACACACAGGGGGGGCAGAGGGACTTTGTCCAGAGGCTTGACGACCCTCCCATGGCCACTGCAGTTAGGGCCTGTCTAGGATGTGGTGGGTTTGACAGTGGGCTCTGTTGATCCTCTATAAAAGCTGCATGTGTCTGCAAGCAGGCCCTATCCACAGCGACCGTGCGCCGCTCAAAGCACACAAGCCCAAGAGGATGCAACCGGCACATCAGATTCATACCAGTAAGATCCTGATTATGGTATCTGGTCACGGCAAACGACATTGGACGATTCTCGGTTTATGGATAGGACTAGGCGTAATGGGCTGACAGTCGGCTATTCTGTTTCCGTAAAAAGAGTGACATCTTCTTGAAATGGCAAGGCTAATGGTTCGTCTGCTTCCATCGCGGTAAACAACCTGCAGGCCTCCGGTAGGCCTCAAAACCTGTCACCTATACCGGTGGGTAGTAGGTTCAGATGCACCATTCTGATTTACACCGATCCGGCTCTGAACACGGTGTTATAAGGCACCGGAGTCAACCCTGCATGGACCTCACTGTTTACAAAGGCACCCTGGGATCATAAGAGGCGACTATCTACAACAGGTAGAGATAACGGCCCGGAGGGACCTTTAACATGGAAACAAATTCTACAACAACGAAGGAGCAGGCGCGAATGTTTTCGCAAAGAGTGGGAAGCTGCAGCGATCTCAGTGATGTCGCAGGCAGGCAGTAGCGAGTAAGTACGCCAAGACTGCTGAGTACCAGGCAGGAACAGGAGCTAGGATCCGGGAATGTGTCCACCCAAAATCGGAAAGTAGTGCTCTCAGGAGGAGCTACAATTCGAGGTCCAACCTGATGAGGTGCGGAAGCGAGTCAACGAGCTTTATGACTTCGTGAAGGACAAGCACAATGTTCACACGAAGATCAACTTCTAGACAAGCATTAAGTCCGTAAAAAGCAGCCAGCGAACAGATCGCGCTGAAAAGAAAGCCGAAGCAGCTGAAGAGTGCTGAAAGATGCGTGGAGCATACAGCAGTTGAGACACAGCAGGCACCCAAAAGTCCCCGAACCACTCGCACGGAAAAACGAGGAAGGATTCGCCTGAGCAGGAAGGCACGAAAAGCAACGGAACGTGCAAGACTTTGCCAGCGTTCTGAAGGAACGTGTCAAGGATGGTGAGTGCAGACCGTGGAAAACCAGCAGGAAGAGGAAGCAGCAGAAGGAGAATGTGGAAAGAGGAAGGAACAGAAGAAACAAGAAAAACGTCGTTCTCCTCGGAGAGAGTTAAAGGTGATGCCTGATCGTAGAAGCGAGCGATAAAACGCCGAACGCAGCGATCCTGAAGAAGGTGAGACAGGACCCGGACGTAAAGACTTGGGTGAGAAAGTGGTGAGAACTAGGCGTACCAGAAGGAGAGTTGCTGTTCGAGCTGAAGAAGGATCCCACGATCAAGGGCTCGGCCTTCCGGAAGCTCATTGACAATTCATTGGGAAGTGACGGTAACGTAAGGTCTCTAACGCAGGATGCAGTGGTCGAGTGCAGGACCTGGACGAGATCACGACGGAAGACGAACGATGAGGATGCACTGGTCTCAATGCAAGCTGGGGAAGTGCAAATGACGGTTCGACTGAGGAGAGCGTACGGTGACAAAGTAGCAGCGATACGACTACCAGCAGAGGCTCCAACCAAATGGTGGAGGCGGGCAAGGTAAAAGTAGGATGGTCGGTGTGCCGTTGATTCCCACGAGTCACCAAGCAGATGGAGCGATGCTTCAAATGCATGGCGTTTAGCCAGCGCGAAACTGCAAAGGCCGGATAGATCCGGTCTATGTAGGAAATGTGGTGAAGAAGGACACGTTGCTGGGGACGAAGCACAAGATGCCTGCTCTGCAAACCGGAGGACGGAAACGACCATACGACGGGTGGCTTAACCCCTGCATACAAGAAGGCGATGGCGGTCGGGATTAATGGAGATCATCCAGTTGAATCTCAATCATTGCGACACCTGCACAGCAACTGTTGTGGCAGTCGACAACAGAAGCAATGTGTGACGTGGCAATTATTGCTGAACCGTATCGGATCCCCTCTGACAACGGCACTGGTGGCGGATTCATCGGGATTGCAGCTATCCAAGTGATGGCAAATTCCTATTCAAGAAGTGAGAACAGCTCAAGCGAAGGTTTCGTTATCTCCAAAATCAACGGGATCTTCGTGTGAGCTACGCACCCCAAGATGGACTTTGGAGCAGTATAACCAGTGCTGAACTCCCACGGAGAAGCTGATCGGCCGAAAACCGGTAATCATGGAGGCGACTTCAACGCTTGGGCGGTGGGAAGCAGCTGCTAACCCCAGAGGTTACAGTTGCTGGAGTCGTTGGCAAAGCTGGACGTCAGGCTGTGCAACTAAGGTACCGTGAGTACATTTCGCAGAGATGGCAGGAGTCCATCATCGACGTCACGTTCTGCAGTTCGTCGCTGGTGAGGAACATGAACTGGAGAGTTAGTAGGACTATACATGGTGATCATCAGGCGATCCGGTATGTGTTGAACACGAATGCCGAGGTACGGCGAGAGATTAGGAATAGCGGCGAAAATGGAAGGCGAAGGACTTCGACAAAGATCTTTTATCGAAGCACTCGAGCGGACAGCGGCGCTACAAATCTCGATGCAGACGATGGACAGAAACTCTTGCGAGGGCATGCGATGCGACGATGCCAAGGAGACTGGAGCCAAGGAAAAGGCGGCTAAATTACTGGTGGAACGATACTCTTGCTAGCCTTCTGCTGCGTGTCTCAGAGCCAGAAGACACTTTCAGAGAGCAAGGTCTGAAACAGTCAGAGAGGAGCGTAAGATAATCTTCCGTGAAGCTAGATCGGCCTTCAAACGGGAGATTAAAGTCAAAATCAACTGCTTCAGGAGTTGTGCCGAGAACTGACGCTGATCGGGCAACGCTTATCGGGTCGTAACAGCGAGGATCAGGGTGCGACAGCCCAGGAAATGTGTCCGGACAAGCTGAAGATCATCGTTGATGGTCTCTTCCGCAGCATGATTCTACGATGTGGCCACCCACCGTACGTAGATGAAGACAGTAACCATTGCAGGATACAAGTCTCCAACGACGAGCTGTCATCAGTGGCGAAAGGTCTGAAGATGAAGAAAGCTCCGGGTCCGGATGGAATTCCAAACGTGCTCTAAAAACTGCGATACTGGCGTTTCCAGATTTGTTTAGGATGGTCTGCAGAAATGCTTAGCAGATGGTATCTTTCCGGATAGGTGGAAGATCCAGAAGCAGTGCTGCTGCGAAACCAGGAAACTGCCGGGGAATCCAGCATCGTATAGGCCCATATGCCTGCTGGATACACTGGGAACTTCTGGAAAGGATTATCCTAATCGGCTGACGCAGTTCACTGAAGGCGAGACCGGCTTATCGGAAGCAGTTCGGATTCCGAAAAGGCAGATCGACGGTGGACGCAATCAGGACGTCTTGAAGTTTCAGAGAAAGCGGCCAAGAAGAAGAGGCGCGGCAATCGATTCTGCGCTGTAATAACGATTGACGTCAAAAACGCTTTAACAGTGCCAGCTGGGAGACTATCGCCAGCGCTGCACGGATCGGGTTCCTGACTACTTGTGTAGAATCATTGAAAGTTACTTCCAGAACCGGATCCTGGTTTACGAAACGAATTCGGGGCAGAAGTCGATTAGGTTACCGCAGGTGTTCCGCAAGGTTCCATTCTAGGCCCGACGCTGTGGAACATTATGTATAACAGTTCTAAAACTTGCAAAGGCGTGAAGATTTTCGGATTCCGGATGATGTCGTTCTAACGATAACCGGAGAGTCGCTGGAAGAGGTAGAAATGCTGGTGGCGGAAGCGACAGCGCAGTTGAACTGGATGAATGGAGTCAAACTGCGCTTGCTCACCAAAACAAAGTGATGCTGTTAGCAAGCCGCGAGATCCAGGTCTCAGCTTACCATAGGAGGGCACAACATACCGTCCGTGCGGGCTTTGAGGCATCTAGGGTGATGATCGACGACCGGTTGAATTTCAACACCCATGTAGCTATTCCTGCGAAAAGGCATCTAAAATGGTCAGTGCGTTTGCAAGGATCGCCGAACGTGGGTGGTCCTAAAAGCAGCAGTAGGCGTCTTCTGGCAGCAGTAGCATCCTCGATGAGGTACGGAGCTCCAGCCTGGGGAGCTGCGCTCAAGACGAAACGTAACCGCAGAAAGTTGAACAGCGTGTTTCGCCTAATGCCGTTCGAGTCGCGAGTGCGTCCGAACCACCTCGGAGGCAGTTTGCGTTATCGCAGGGATGATACCAATCTGCATAACCCTGCAGAGGATATCGAGGTGTACCAACGGAGAGATACCAGAAATGTGGGGAAGACGGTGAGACTGGACTCTTGGTGAATGGCGGCAGGAGTGGACAATGCGGATAATGGAAGGTGGACCCACCGGCTCATCCCCAATGTGTCGACGTGGGTGTATGGGAGCATGGAAGGTGAACTTTACCTCACAGTTCCTTCCGACATGGCTGTCCGTCACTATCTGCATCGGTGTGGCCATGCTCATCGCCATCCTGCCCGGCGTGTATCAACATAGAGGAGACTCCAGAACACGTGGTATTCGATTGCCCAGGTTGCGGAAGTACGTAGAGGAATGCCTGCCTACGGGCGGACAACATCAGAGCGAATGTGTCGCGATGAGTGTACGTGGAATGCAGTAAGCAGAGTCGTGACGCAAATACTGTCAGGCTGCAGCGTCAATGAAGGGCCCAGCAAATGGCGTCGGTTTGGGCGAAATCCAGCACAGTGAGCAGTGTTTGGTTTCGGGTCGTCGGGGCGCCAGCAGGAAGTCTTCTGCCAACCGGAATCGTTGGACCGACCTCGGCACTTGAATTGCCAACCTGCTGAAGAAGAAGAAAGAAGGAAGTGCTTCGGGTATGAGGGCCGCCATGCGGACGTCATCCACCACCGGAACTGTCGGACCACTCTGCAACCGAAGACGAAGACGGCGCAATGCGCGAAAGCGTCCCCTGCGATAGCCGCCGGTAGTCGGGCACCACGTGGGCGGAGTTTCCTTCACCGGAACTGGTGGAACCCTCGACGCCGGGAAGTCAGGAGGATTCAGTGAAGTTTGCGGTACGACCACCGAGGATCGAGCAACGTAGCAGTGGATCTCAGCAAGCCAGTCGGCGAACTAGCCTAAGCTAGGGCCGGAATTTTAGAAGAAGTGCGCAGCCCCCCAAGTAGTCGCAGCATCCCGTGGTCCCGGGGATCGAGGCAAGGAGGATAGGGACCCGGTTTATCCGGGAGGCACATTTTAGGTCGGAGGAGCCATCCCTGTTCGCCTTCAGGCATAGTGTGGATGCTCAAGGTGTCTGTCCGCAGATTTTGATGGCCTTTAACCCTTGTAAAAAAAAAAACACACACACACAGGGGCAGCAGGGACTTTGTCCAAAGGCTTGACGACCCCCCCATGGCCACTGCGAGTTAGGGGCCTGTCTAGGATGTGGTGGGTTTGACAGTGGGCTCTGTTGAACCTCTATAAAAAGCTGCATGTGTCTGCAAGCAGGCCCTATCACAGCGACCGTGCGCCGCTCAAAGCACACTAGCCAAGAGGAGTGCAACTGGCACATCAGGATTCATACCAGTAAGATCCTGATTATGGTATACTGTCACGGCAAACGACATGGGACGATTCTCGGTTTTGGATAGGATTAGGCGTATATGGCTGACAGTCGAGCTATTCTGTTTCCTGAGTAAAAAAGTGACATCTTTTGAAGAGCAGGCAGCTAATGGTTCGACTGCCTCCGTCGTAAACAACCTGGCAGGCCTCGGTACATCACACCTGTCCCTAAGACTGGTGGGTAGTAGGTTCAGATGTAAATTCCTGATCTACGTCATCCGGCTCTGACGGTGCTATAAGGCCAGAGTCAACCCTGCATGGACCTCACTGTTTACAAAGGCACCATCGGATCACAAAGGCGACTATCTACAACGGGTAGAGATAACGGCGGCGGAGGGACCCTTTAACATGGAAACGAATACAAAAATCAACGAAGGAGCAGGCGGAGCGATTGTTTCGAAAGAGTGGAAGCTGCAGCGATCTCAGTGATGCGCAGGCAGCAGTAGAGTACCACAGTTTGGCCAAGACTTCTGAGAACCCGGCAGGCCAACAGGAGCTGGAATCCGAGAATAAGGTGTCCACACAAATCGCAAGTAGTGTTATTCAGGAGAACTACAACTTGGGAGTCCAACCTGATGGAAGTGCGGAAGCAGTCAACGAGCTTTGACTTGAAGGACAAACACAATGTCCACACTAAGATAAAGGTTCTAGTGACGAGCATCAAATCCGCATTAAAGCTGTCGAGCACGAACAGAACGCGCTCAAAAAGAGCTGAGGCAGCTGAAAAACGCTGAGAGAGAAGGAGCAGGCATGCAGCAGACACACAGCAGACACCAATGAGCATCCAAAATACTCGCACGGAGAAACGAAGCAGGGACTCGCCAGGGCAGGAAGTCCGAAGAAGCAGGAACGTGCACGATTGTGCTAACGTACTAAGGATGGCGCAAAGAACGTGAAGCAAACCGTAGAAAGCCAGCGAGAGAAGAGGAAGAAGCAGAAGGTGACTGTGGAAAGAAGAAGAGACAGAAGAAAGAAAAACGTCGTTCTCCTCAGGAGAGGGTCAGGGCGACGCCCTGATCATCGAAGCGAGCGACAGGACGACGTATGCAGCAATCCTAAGGAAGGTGAAGCCCGGATCTCAAGGACTTGGGAGAGAAAGTAGTGAGGACTAGAGCCCAGAAGGGAGTTGCTGTTCGAGCTGAAGAAGATCCAACAATCAAAAGCTCGGCCTTCCGGAGCTCGTTGCCAATTCCGGCAGTGAAGCAAACGTAAGAGCTCTTACACAGGAAGCAGTAGTCGAGTGCAGAGACCTGGACGAGATTACCGTCGGAAGAGACGAACTGAGGGAGGCTCTTGTCTCAATGTATGCTGAGTGAGGTGCAGATGACGATCCGGCTTAGGAAAGCGTACGGTGGTACACAAGTAGCGATACGATTACCAGCAGTTGCTGCCAACAAAATGGTGGAGGTGGGCAAGGTGAAAGTCGGATGGTCTTGCCGTGAGACTCACTCCGCGGTCACCAAAGAGATGGAAGATGCTTCAAATGCATGGCGTTTGGACACCAGGCGCGAAACTGCAAAGGTCCGGATAGATCCGGTCTGTGAGAAAATGTGGCGAAGAAGGACACGTTGCTAGGGACTGCGAGAAGCACCGATGCCTGCTCTGCAAACCGGAGGACGGAACGACCATACGACGGGTGGCTTCAATGCCCTGCATACAAGAAGGCGATGCGGGCCAGATTAATGTAGATCATCCAGTTGAATCTGAATCATTGCAAAACCGCACGACTGTTGTGGCAGTCGACAACAGAAGCAATGTGTGACGTGGCAATTATTGCTGGCGTACCGGATCCTTCTGACAACGGCAACTGGGTGGCGGATGCTGCGGGATTGCGCTATCAAGTGATGGCAGATTCCTATCCAAGATGGTAGACGAAGAAGGTTTTGTTGTTCAAAATCAACGGTTCTTCGTGTGTAGCTCTCGCACCCCACGGTGGACTTTAGAGCAGTATAACAGGATGCTGGATGCACTCACGGAGAAGCTGATCGGCCTTAAACCCGCAATCATCGGAGGCGACTTCAATGCTTGGGCAGTGGATTGGGGACAGGCTGACCAACGCCAGAGGTTACAGTTTGCTGGAGGCGCTTGCAAAGCTGGAAGTCAGACTGCAACGAAGGTACCGTTAGTACATTTCGCAGAGACAGCAGGAGTCCATCATTGACGTGACGTTTTGCAGCCCGTCGCTGGTGAGAAACATGAACTGAGAGTTTGTGGGACACACTCATGGTGATCACCAAGCTATCCGGTATAGTGTTGGAACACGGCTACCGACGACGCGGAGAGGGATAAGGACTACCGGGCGAAGATGGAAAACGAAGGACTTTGAAAGGAGCTTTTCATCGAAGCACTTGAGTTGACAGCGCGCAATAAATCTGGAAGCAGATGAACTACGAAAACGTTAGCGGGGCTTGCGATGCGTCGACCAAGAAAACTGGAGCCATTAGACAGCCGACGCCCAAATTACTGGTGGAACGAATCTCTTGCCAATCTCTCGTGCTGCCTGTCTCAGGGCCGGAGACGTTTTCAGAGGGCAAGGTCTGAAACGGTAAGAGAAGAACGTAAGATAGTTTTCGGAAGCTGAGCGGCTTTCAAACGGAGATCAAGTCAGCAAGTCCAACTGCTTCAAGCGAGTGCCAAAAACTGGCTGATCCTGGGGCAATGCTTATCTGGCCGAAAATCAAGGGTCCAGCGACGCCAGCGGAGATGTGTCCGGACAAGCTGAAGATCATCGTGGACGGTCTTTTCCCAACATGATTCTACGATGTGGCCGCCTGCACCGTACGAAGATGAAGACCGTGTCACCATTGCAGGTATGCAAGTCTCCTACGACGAGCTGTCATCAGTGGCGAAAGGTCTGAAGAAGAAGAAAGCTCCGGTCCGGATGGAATTCCAAACGTGGCTTTAAAAACTGCGATACTGGCGTTTCCAGATTTGTTCAGGATGGTGCTGCAGAAATGCCTAGCAGATGGTTATTTCCGAATAAGTGGAAGTTCAGAAACTGGTGTTACTGCCGAAACCAGGAAAACCGTTGGGGAGTCCAGCTTCGTATGGCATATCCTGCTGGATACACTGGGGAAGCTTCTGGAAAGGATTATCTAACAGGCTGACGCGTTTCACGGAGGGTGAGATCGGCTCGGAGAAAGTTTGGATTCCGAAAAGGTAGATCGACGGTGGATGCAATTAAGGCGGTCGTTGAAGTTGCAGAGAAAGCATCCAAGAAAAGGGTGCGGCAATCGGTTCTGCGCCGTAGTAACATGACGTCAAAAACGCGTTCAACATGCCAGCTGGGAGGCCATCGCCGTAGCGCTGCATGGAAGCGGGTTCCGCTTTGTGTAGAATCGCAGGCCTTCGAAAACCGGATTCTGGTCTACGATACGAACTCAGGGGCAGAAGTCGATTAGGGTTACGGCGGTGTTCCGTAAGGCTCCATACTTGGCCCAATGCTGTGGAACGTTATGTACAACGGGATGCTAAAGCTGAAGTTGCCCAAAGGCGTGCAGATCTTCGATTCGCGGATGATGTCGTTCTAACGATAACCGGAGAGTCGCTGGAAGAGGTAGATATGCTGGTGGCGTGAACGACCGACGCAGTTGAAAACTGGATGAATGGGGTCAAGCTGCAGCTTGCTCACCACAAAACGGAAGTGATGCTGGTCAGCAACTGCCGAATCATACAGCGAATGCAGATTATCGTCGGAGAGCAGACATAATCCGTGCGGGCTTTGGACATCTAGGAGTGATGATCGACGACCGTTTGAATTTCAACACCCATGTCGACTATTCCTGCGAGAAGGCGGCAAAGATGTCAGTGCGCTTACTAGGATCATGCCGAACGTTGGCGGACCGAGAGGCAGCTGTAGGCGTCTTCTGGCGACCGTATCATCCTCAATACTTAGGTACGGCGTTCAGCCTGGGGAGCTGCGCTCAGACGAAACGTAATCGCAGGAAGTTGAATACGTGTTTCGTCTAATGCCATTCGAGTGGCGAGTGCGTACCGAAAATTTCGTCAGAGGCAGGTTTGCTTATCGCAGGGGAGTTCAATCTGCATAACCTAGCAGAGGATATCGAGTGCTACAACGGAGAGGTATCAGAAATGTAGGGAGACGATGAGACTGACTCAATGAAGTGGCAGCAGGAGTGGGACAAGTACAGCAATGGAAGGTGGACCCACCGGCTCATCCCCAATGTGTCGACGGGTGAACAGGGGCATGGAGAGTGAACTTTCACCTCACTCAGTTCCTATCCGGACACGGTTGTTTCCGCCAATATCTGCACCGATGTGGCCTTGCGTCATCGCCATTCTGCCCGGCGTGTATCAACGTGAGGGACTCCAGAGCACGTGTTATTCGATTGTCCGAGGTTTGCGGAAGCATGAGGGAATGCCTGCCCTAAGCGTGGACAACATCGCAGGCAGATGTGTCACGATGAAGATACGTGGAATGTGGTAAGCAGAGTCGTGAGGCAAATATTGTCAGAGCTGCAGCGTAGATGGAGAAGGGACCAGCAATCAAGTGTCGGCTCGGAGGAAAATCCAGCATAGTGAGCAGTGTTGGCCTCGGGTCGTCGGGGCGCCGTGAACCAAGTTTCTGCCAACCGGAATCGTCGGACCGACTTCGGCACTCGATCAGTCAACCTGCGAAGAAAGAAGAAAGAAGAGGAAGTGCTTCGGGTATGAGGAGCGCCGTGCGGACGTCATCCACCACCGGAACTCGGACCACCTCTGCAACCCGAAGACGAAGTCCGCAATGCGCGAAAGCGTCCCTGCGATAGCCGCCGGTAGTCGGGCACCATCAGTGCGAAGTTTCCTTCACTGGAACTGGTGGACCACCCTCGACGCCGGGGAAGTCAGGAGGATTCAGTGAGGAAGTTTGCGGCACGACCGCCGAGGATCGAGACAATGTAGCAGTGGATCTCAGCAAGCCGGTCGGCAGCAAGCCTGGCTAGGCCGGAATTTTAGAAGAAGTGCGCAACGCCCCCCAGTGATCGCGGCATCCAGTGGTCCCGGGGATCGGGGCAAGGAGGATAAGGGACCCGGTTTTCCGGGAGGCCATTTTAGCAGGTCGGAGGAGCCCATCCTGTTCGCCTTCGAGCATAGTGTGGATGCTCGAGGTGTCTGTCGCGCAGATTTTGATGGCCTTTAACCTTGTAAAAAAAAAAACACACACACACACAGCAGGTGTTCCCCAAGGCTCCATTCTGGGGCCGACGTTGTGGAACGCGATGTACGTGGGCTGTTGCAGCTAACTACCAGAGGTGTGAAGATCGTTGGGTTTCGGACGACGTGGCTCTCATGGTATTCGGTGAAACAATGAAGAGGTAGAAGTACGAGCAGGGCAGGCGAGATAGATCGAAAACTGGATGTGCGGGAAAAAGCTGGCACTGTCATCACAAAACAGAAGTGATGATGATCAGCAACCGAAAGGCAGTACAGCATAGTACGATTACGGCCGGAAGCCACCATCGCCTCAAAGCGAGATGAAAGCACCTCGGGGTAATGATCGACGCCGCTCAATTTTAGCCACGTTGATTATGCTTGCGAGAAGGCAACTCAGATCACAGCGTTGAGAATCATGTCAAACAGTTCCGCGATTAGTAGCAGTAGAAGACTCCTGGCCAGCGTGTCTCGTCAATTCTCGATACGGAGCTCCTGTCTGGGCGGCTGGTGTAAACAGGAGGAACCTTACTCGGCTCAATAGCACCTATGGGCTGATGGCCATGAGGTGGCAAATTACCGTACCATATCGATGGATGCGGTCTGTGCCATAGGAATGACCCCCATAACATCTTATTGGAGGAGGACTGAGTGCTACGAGACTGCGAGGAACGGTTGGTGCTCGCAGATTGCGAGCCGATTCGATGAGAGTGGCAGCTGGCTTGGGACAGTAGTTCGAAAGGAAGGTGGACATATCGGCTCATTCCGAACCTGTCGCTGTGGGTGGATAGAAAACACGGGAAGTGAACTTCTTCAACTTCTGCTCGGGCCATGGATTTTCGGAAGTATCTGCACAGATTCGGACACGCAGAGTCCCCTTGCCCAGCCTGTCCGAACTGGAGGAGACACCGGAGCACGTGTTTTCGACTGTCCTCGATTGAGAAGAGCGAGTGTGCTCTCGTAAGGCAGCGCTAGTAATATAAACCCCGGAGCATCGTGCAAAGAAATGTGCAGAATGAGCTGGAACGAAATAGGAAGAGCGAAACGCAGATCATGAAATCGCTGCAGCGAAAAGGCGTAAGACCGAGAGATATCTGGAAGCGATCATAATAGTACGTCGGTTACGAAGCTTCGTCGTCGGAACTTCCTTCGGGAGGATAGATCCGCCGCCGGGGACTATCGAGTAAATCGCGATCCAGTTGGGAGATTAATGGCTCAAGATTACAGAAGATCAATTTCGAAGAGTTTCGCCGCCGGAGCCTCTACCCGAGCAGCACAAGTCGACAAAAATGGTCGCAGCAACTTGGTTGTGCAAACCTGGTCATATAGTGCCGAAACCTATGTGAAACATGTGTGCTGCTCAGGTAGTCGGAGTGGCTAGATCCATCGTCGGACTAGGCTGGAGTGGAACGTGACGCGTTGGTAGAACTGGTTTCGGGTCGTCGGAGCACCATTGAACCGGACGTATGCTCCACCGGAATCTCTGGATCGACTTCGGCACTCGGACCGGTCACTCGCTGAAGTGAAAGGCCTCCCGCCCTGCGCTGATCTGGAAAACACTAGAATGTTAAAGTGGTAAAAATATTCAACAAGTCTTACACAGAGAGAGTCGTCGGTTCCGAGGAATACACGTCGAGAACTCCTGTCGGAGTAGGATAGATCTGCCGCCGGGGATCATCCGAGTAGCCCGCGATTGTGGCCAATGAAAGCTCAACGAAAAGATGCAAGAAAGAAAACTGCTGGAGCCGAATGGCTCAATGTTAACAAAAGTTCCGTTCGGAGAGTTTCCGCCTAGGAAGCTTCTAGTCGGGTAATGATCCACCGGGGACTATACCGAAAGGCTCGTGACGCGTCGAATAATCGGCTTTGGGTAGTCGAAGCGCCATGAACCGGACGTTATCCCTCCGGAATCTCTGGACCGACTTTGGCAAACCGGTTCCCGTTGATGAAAGTGCCTCGACTATCTGGGTGAGACATTAGTGTTGGACACGCAATAAACTTCCACAGGTCGTCGGTTTTCAGGAAGCTCGCCGCCGGGGACTTCCGTCGGAGTGGATAGATTCGCCGCCGGGGACTACCTGAGTGAGACTGAACACGTCGAGACTAAATGGCTCAAAAGATGCAGTGGTGCTAAAGGCATGAGGAAGAGAGAACAGTGAGCGTCAAAGATTGAAGACGCACAAACCGAATAAAAATGCTTCGATGAAAATGTAGCGAACTAGCTGTTTAGCTAGAGCTGAACACGTGAAGTGCATGAGCACAGCCCCCTCAGTTTGACATCCAGTAAGTCCAGGGGAACAGGGCGTAGAGGTAGCTCAATAACCTTCTGTTACTTGGGTGGGTTTATGGGTCGCGGCCGGCCTCCGACCGCGCCACCTCCCTGGTGATAATTTCAGGTGTCAAAAGCAGATTTGCCTTCATCCTCTATAAAAAAAATAAAAAAATAAAATAAAAACACACACACACACACACACACACACACACACACACACACACACACACACACACACAGGAGATACCTGCCCATGGGCGGACAATCCAGAGCAGATGTGTCGCGATGAAGGTACGTGGCATGCGTCAAGTCGTGACTTGTCAGAGCTGCAGCGTCGATGGAGAAGGACCAGCAAGTAAGCGCTCGGTTTGGAAAATCCAGCACAGTGAGCAGTGTTGGGTCTCAGTCTCGTCAGGGCGCCAGCGAACCGGAAGTCTTCTGCCACCGGAATCGTCGGACCGACCTGCGCACTCGAACCGTCAACCTGCTGAAGAAAGAAGAAAGAAGAAGGAAGTGCTTCGGGTATGTAGGGCACCGCCAGTGGACGTTATCCACCACCGGCTCCGGACCACTCTGCCCGAAGACGAAGTCCGCAATGCGCAGCGTCCCCTCGATAGCCGCCGGTAGTCAGGCGCCATCAGTGCGGAAGTTTCACTCGAACTGTGGACCCGCACGCCGGGGAAGTCAGGAGGATTCGAGTGAGGAAGTTTGCGGCACAACCGCCGAGGGATCGAGACGAGGTGGATCTCAGCAAGCAGCAGGCTAGCCTAAGCCTAGGGGCCGGAGTTTAGAAGAAGTGCATGAGCACAGCCCCCAAGTAGTCCGCAGCCAGTGTCCGGAGGATCAGGCAAGGAGGATAAGGACCCGGTTTATCCGGAGGCACATTTTAGCAGGTCGGGAGGCCCATCCCTGTTCGCCTTCGACCATAGTGTGGATGCTCGAGGTGTCTGTCGCAGATTTTTGATGGCCTTTGCAAAAAAAAAAAAAAAAACACACACACACACACACACCACACACACACACACACACACACACAAACACATAGCATTCACACATACAGACATCACCTCAATTCGATGAGCTAGGTCGATTGGTATATAACACCAGATGGCATTTCCTCACACACTGTGCATTGGGATATTTTAATACACCACAGAATCCGCTATACTCATCGTGTAACCAGCCAACACGGGGAGGACGAGAGACGAAGAGTGAAGAATCATGCCGTGGCTGAGCCAGCACAAATTGCCATATTTAATATTCTTGAAACGATTTCGTTTTCTATAAAGCTCATGATTTTTTGGAACACAACACTTCGCTTTTGAAAATTATTTAACTAACTCAGTTAGAAAGGACGAGGTTTTAATAAGGTTTGGCTCCTTATAGAATTGGCAGATAAAGATCAAATAAAAAGATTAAGAAGATAAGAGGCTAAAGATGAAACATATTTGAAAAGAATGGCACGGAGAGCAAACGGTTAAATTTTGAAACGCTTAAAGAAATTCTAGAAGCAATTTAGATAAATACAGTTAGCAGTACGGGATGTTTCCTTATTTAAAACACATATAGATTTTGAATTTTGTGATATTGCATTAATATCTAAATTTGTGAAGAAGTTTATAAATTCTGAGTACCCTGCCATTTTTTCTAATATCTTTCGGCTTCTCCATGCACCTTTATTCGCCTGGCGACGGAAGGGCATAAAAACTGTTTATTTTAGTAGCGTAAATTACAAATCTTTTTCTAAAACTACATATTTTACAAGAATTGTAAAATAAACAGTGTTTTCAATGAAATTGTGTGAAACTTTCATACGACCGTGAACATTATTTTGAAGGTTGTAGACAGCGGAGTACATTGGGCATGATGCTAACATCAAGAAAAAATTTAGCACTGAAATGAAATAATGGAACTTTATATAAGTTCAATGTTTTCGTTTTGTTCAATTTATAACTTTTATTTTACAAGATTACGGCAAATTGATTTAGAAATCGTCTCAATAATGCTGGTAGTACAATTGTTTCTTAATAGTTTTAAGACATAAAAACAAAAAACAAATATCTTATTACTTAAATAGAATCAACAGCTACGTTTAACTTTCTTTGACATTGTTTATTTTCATTCTGTTTGATTCACCGTTTTGTCAGAGAAGCACGTTGTGTTTTTTCATCATTTATCCTCAACTCTTCGTGTCACAAATGCATTCGATGCAGAGTGAACCACAAGAGGACTCACCGTTGTAAAGAAAAAGAATGAGCGATAAGCAAACACTCTCTGCGGTCTTTTTGATGAGTGCAAAGACACGCACATTATCTGAATTATACCGGCCCTGAGTGTTCGGGTCTCGAGCCCCTATCAAAGTTCGATTTCAGGTGATCCGAAGCCTTTTGTTGATAGATATGATGGCCCTTTTCTCAGTGCTTCGTTGCAAGATGCTTGGTAAAACTCCTTCTAGTGTCGCGAAGCCTTTCCCAGCAGCTCGTAAGTCTCCTTTCAAAAGACTCCAGATCCTTCTGCCAAGAGCTAGAAAGCCTTTTTCAAAGGCTCAGAAGCATCCTTTCAAAACTGAAGCCTGTCTTCGCGTGTACTAAATTATGCTAAAGTGGGGACCCCGTAAGCGTAGTTATTACATGTTCGCACAACGGATGATCATGGGTTCGATTCCCACACCTCACCAAACCCCTCGTCAGTCCGAGATCCCATTCGCCCATTCGTTTGCGTTTGGGGTACGCTCTTACCGTCTCGGTTGCCTGATGATATATAAATATTATTTATATATTTGGTAATATAAATGAGGGGGTTAGAAGCAGAGGGGTATAAGTGACATTTTGGTCAAATTTGAAATGATTACAGCACACAATGCTTATGTTTTAGAGCTTTGCGACAATATATTTGTGTGTTATTTGTAAAAACTGTGAAAAATCACAGACAATAAGTATTTTTTTCGATTCCCGTTGCCGGTCTAGGTAATTTTCGGTTTGAAAATTATAATCCTGTTAGCATCATTATATACGAATGCAAAAATGGTAATAGGCTAAGTTATTAACAAGCTTCAACACTGAGATGCAAAGAGACAATGTTCCAGATGTGATAAAATAAAAAAGAAAAAGGGTTGGGGTGGGAAGGATTCAAGTTTACAATGAAAAGTTTGGAATAAAAATTATCAAAACTTTATAAGTATCTGAGTTTTTGTGAATCCGCCATTACGCGTTTGTGTCGAGATACCCCCTCAAGCCAAAAGATACTCAGGCAGGGATGCCAGATAATATTTTCCGATGTCTTCACAGCTAGCCGTTTAAAAATGTCTTAAATGTCTTCAATATTAAGATTATGATTATCGGCGCAAAATCAATAGGTCTTCTTCTTCCTCAATGGCTCTATGTTCCAATTGGAACTTGGCACTCTTTTCAACAGTATAAATTAGCATTTCCTCAGTTATTAATTGAAAGCTTTTATATGCCGCCATTGCATGGTATGTATCTTGATTGCAATACAATGTTTACCTATGCTCAGGTGTCGAATGTTTAACGAAAACATCTAGACCGGACCAGAATCGAACTCACCATCTCGGATTGCAATCCTACGCCTTTGCTCGCAAGGCTGACTAGAACAATAGGTGTGTAAATTCAATAATCTCCTTGTATTACTGATGTTGAATAATGTTTACTTTTAACATTCAAATTGTTAAATTCAAGAAATACTAGTTTCCCTCGATTTTGTACTGGTCGGATTTTAAACTGAATTTTTCGTGGAACTCTTCCATTTCTTTCTAAGAAGTACCATGTTGAATTCAAAATTTACTGTAGAATACTTGAAAAACATCAGAGAACTTTCTAACGGAACCGTCAATAAATATCTAGATCAACTTCCGGATAAATTCCCGATGGAGCTTCTTATAACTTTCTTCTGGATGGGGCTTTTTATTATTTCTGAAAGTCTCCTGAAAAAAAATCCTGAGAATTCCTTTGGAAAATGCAAAAGGATTTACTCAATGAACTGGAGAAAGCTCTGAAAGGAACTCCGGAGGAATACTTGGAAGAACAGAAGGAATTCTGTAGAATCTTCTGGATGAATTCGGAGGATTTTCTGGAGGAATACCTGAGGATTTTCCTGATGAATTTCTGAAGGATATTCCTGAGGATTGAAACAATTTCTGGTGGAATTCCACAAGAAACTTCTGGAGAAATTCTTGAGGTAGTTGGAAAGCTTCTTGAGTATTGCTGCAGAAAATTCGAAAGAAATCCTGGAGGAAATGAAGTATACTTCTGGAGACTTTCTTGGAAGTGATTCAGCAACGAAAGGATCTTCCAGAGGAGGAACATCGGAGGATCCGGAATAGACTTCGCAGAAATCCAGGAAAAGCTTTTAAAGGAGGATTTTTCGAAGAAAAATCACTGAAGCTTCCGGACAATTTCCTGGATGATTTTCGGAAGAATGCCAGAACTATGATTGAAAGAAATTCTTAGAAGATTCTCAGAAAATACTGGAAGAATGGTCAAAGATATTTCTGAAGAATTCCAAAGAATTCAGGAAGAATTTAACGAAAGTGTGAACAAGTTTCTCTGATTTTGCTACTTATATTTAATTAAAATCCCATATTTTTTTGTGAGAATTTCTCTGAATTTTTAGGAAGGTTTTCATAAAATCTACCATGAAATAATGAGAATAATCATTTAACACCAAGAACAAATTCAATTTCTTGTCGACATTCGTAAAAATTTTCTATAAAAATTGATTGTCTTCAATATTAAGATTATGATTATCACACAAAATCAATAGGTCTTCTTCTTCCTCAATGCTCTACCAATTGGAACTTGGCCTGCTTTTCAACAGTATAAATTAGCATTTCCTCATTATTAATTAGCTTTTCTATTATGCCGCCATTGCATGAGTATGTATCTTGTGTGCATAGTACAATGGATACACTATGCTCAATTATCGAGAATGTTTCCCACAAAACATCTAAGACCGGACCGAGAATCGAACTCACCATCTCTGGATTGGCAATCCTACCTTTGCTCGCAAGGCTACGAGACCCCAATAGGTGTGTAAATTCAATAATCTCGTATTGCTGATGTTGAATAATGTTTACTTTTAACATTCAAATTGTTAGAATTCAGAGAATACTAGTTTCCCTCGATTTTGTACTAGTCGGATTTTTTAAACTGAATTTTGCGTGGAACTCTTCCACATTTCTTTCTAAAGAATACCTGTTGGATTCAAAATTACTGGAATATGTGAAAAACATCCAGAGAACTTTCTATGGAACGTCCGATCAAATATCTAGAATCAACTTCGGATAAATTCCCGATGGGAGCTTCTTATAACTTTCTTCTGGATGGGCTTTTTATTATTTCTGAAAGTCTCCTGAAAAAAAATCCTGAGAATTCCTGTTGGAAAGTGCAAAATTTATAATGAACTTCTGGAGAAAGTTCTGAAGGAACTCGGAGAATACTTGGAAAGAACTAGAAGAATTCCTGTAGAATCTTCTGGATGATTCCGGAGGATTTTCTGGAGGAATACCTGAAGGATTTTCTGATGAATTTCTGAAGATATTCCTGAGAATTATTGAGAATTTTAGATTCACAAAAGACTGGAACTTGGGTGGATGGGAGAAGTATAGAAGCATTCGAAAAATCCTGGAGGAAATACTTCTGGACTTTCTTGGAAGTGATTCAGCAACCTTGAAGGATATTTGTGGAGAATATCCGGAGGGATCCTGAATAGCTTTAAATCCAGGAAAACTTTAAAGGAAGTTTTTCAAAAAATCACTTTCGGACAATTTTGGATGGAAGATGGAAAATGATAGAAATAGATTGCTCAGAGATTTAAGAGAAGATATTCAAGCAAAGTGGTAAAGTTATACGATTTTTACCTTAAATGTTCGAAGATTCATATTTTTTGGAATTTCTCTGAATTTTTGAGGAAGGTTTTCATAAAATCTACCATGGAAATAATGAAATAATCATTTATACATTAAACATTCAATTTCTTGTCGACATTCGTAAAATTTTCTATAAATTAATGTGAGACAATTTTCTTGTAGGTACAAGGGATTTATTGTAATTCAAAGAACTTGTGGAAATTAAGAAGAATTTTCAATTTAAATTTGGAGAGATTCCTTTATATACTTTTTAGGAAATTATTAATATAAATTTGAAGTTCTTAATTTTAATTCTCTTGAGTTTAGACAAGAAATTCCTCCTACTTTTCACTCAAAATTCTCCTTATTTTTACGAAAAATTCTTTGAAATGTTACAGAAAATTCTTTTAAAATTCCAAGGAAATATAAAGGTTTCCCGACAGGATATTTAGAGGAAAATCCATGGAAATGCCGAAAAGATCAAATGAATTCAAAAGGCATTAAGATAAAAAATCAGGTTCTAGCTCAGCGGTTCTCAACCTGGGGTACATTGAACACTGCCTGGGGAGTACCTTCCATCGCCAGGAGGTACCTCGACAAAAATGCATAATGGCGGATATTTAATCATTCAAGACCAGCTTATTGACAAAGTTTTCCATATGTATATTTTTTTTCCAAAACTTTAATGTGCGTATGGATCGTAGCTAAAAGATTATTGAATCCCATTCTCTCCAGTCACCAAAAGAATGGATGAAGGCTGTTTATAAAAATCAAGACAGAACAAATAAACAGAATTTTAAAATCTTCTGTGAAATCTGATGAAAAATGATTACTTGTGATATATTAAATGAAACTTCTTGTCCTATGTCTTGTCTTAGCATGCTACAGCCAGTATTGAAAAGCATCCACAAATTCAGTTTATGCCCGAAGGCATTTTCTTCTGCATTATATTTACAGCATATCATAAATATGACTTTCCATTATTCAAAACGCCAGACCCACCGTACAGGGCTATATTAATAAGAATATTACTTACGACTAAAATTTCAGAGTCCTATGAAGCATCAATTTAGGAACTTATGACCTTTTTTCGAAAAAGCCCAGTTGCTTCGTTTTAAAAGTTTAGTACACTCCTTCTAGCCTTCAAAGCCTCATTATAAGCAGCTCGGAGGACTTCTTTTGCAAAGGTTCGGAGTTCAAGGCCCCTCCTTTTTAGGCAAATGAGCCCTTCTCAGAAGCCTGGTGCCTTTTACAAAAGCCTCGGATACCTTCTTTTCAAGAGGCTGGAAGCTATCTTTCAATAGCTCAGAACCTCTTGAATTCTTGGAATCCTCTTTCCCAAGTGGTTCAAGCTTTCAAGGGCTAAGCCTCTTTTCAATGAGGCCAGAGCCTCTCTTTCAAGAGGCCGGGAAGCCTCCTTTCCAAGGAGGCCCAGGCCCTCCTTTCAAGAGGCCAGGGCCTCCTTTGCAAAGGCAGGCACTCACTCCAGAGGCCCGAAACCTGAAGCCACCCGCTTCAAGGGCAGGCCTCCTTCATCAAGGAGCGCCAGAGCCTCCTTTCTCTAAGAGCAGGAAGCCCTCCTTTCAAAAGCCCCGGAAGCCTCCTTTCCAGAGGCCGAGGACACCTCCTTTCCAAGAGGCCCAGAGCCTCCTTTCAAGAAGCGGAGCCGTCTTCAAAGAGCCCATAACTTTTCCGATATGCTCAATCCTCTCTTCAGGTGCTCGATTTATTTTTCGAGATGTTTGAAGCCAATGTTCAAAGAGGCCCGGAGTATGGGATGGAATCGATCAAGTAAATACGGTAAATATCATCGTCTTTGATTGATACCAGAATACTTTTTAGGAATCGATACTTTGATACCATAAGTATCGCATAAAATTAGTTGAATCAACTAAGTATTCAATTCAAAATCTATTAAATCTTATGAACTTAAATAGAAACATTCGTATTTATTCGTAAGAATCTTTTAAATTGTATTTAAATCAAATAAATACTTTCAAGTATTTATTTTTTGTCACTCAGCATACTGGCTAAATCCTTTAGAGTTTCTTCACAAATGGATAATAAATTACGCAAATATCTTAGGAAGTAATGGATTCCACTAATATTTGCAGCTGTTTTTAATAATCAAGATGAAGAAGCATTGAGAGTTGTATCACGGAAAATATTCAAAAATGGGTAACTATAAATTGCGATTTACGAAGTTACAATTGGTTTACTTTAAAATGTTAAATGATGTTAAATCGTTGAACAAATGGTGGAGTTCAATAATCCACGGCATGCCATCAATACCGTTTTTCAAAACTTTCGTTTGGAGATTTATTGATCATAATCTCATCGAATATCACTCAACCCATAACAGAGTATGCTCTCTAAAGTATGAAATTGATACGAAACTATTTCGTTGTCCTTGCTACGAACAAAATCGTCCACAATTGCAGTCGAAAAAGCCCTTGGTACGTTAGGTGAGACGACAATAATATTGGAAAGTATTTAGCGCTCACTATGTCATACATTAAAATAATATTTAATGAAACTACTTGTGGTGACAAAAATAATTTAGCTTCTTTGTCAATGATCAGTACTCACTTAGTACAATGGTATCGATCTCCGATCTTGAACATTTAGTGGTATCCATATGCTTTTAATTCATACTGAGTTTTAAAATAAATGATACCTTAATTAGGTGTTCCATCACAAGCGCTCCTTTCAAAAGAGGCCAGGAACTTCCTATCAAAATTCGGGCTCTTTCAAAACCCGATAAACCTATTCTGTCGAGATGTCATAAGCTCTCTCTTCGGAAGCGTTCTTCTTTCAGATGATTGGAGCACGTTCAGAAGGCTCAGAGTGTCTTCAAAAATGCTCAGAAGCCTACCTGTTCGAAACCTGCCGTTTCCAAGAGCTCAGCGTAACTTGTTTAATCTCGATATCAATGAAACATTACATGGCTTATATCCCAGCTTATTATTTCAGACATTTTTCTATATATCTTACATTATTTCATTTACAGCACAAAAGTAGAAATTTTACCTCAATTGATGAAAAAAGTTCGAAGGATTACTCCTGCAAAGAAAATGTTGAGAACACTGTTAGACTCAACGGATAGTACGTTAAATCAGAGTCATGAGGAGATTCAATCAACTTTTTCCGATGCATAATAATACCGTTTTTTGGCCGTTCTAAAAACGCCGCCATAGCTAAAGAAATTCAAACAAATTCTGCCAGTCGAATTTTAACTCAGCACAACTCAAAAGTTAAGATGCGTACTAGAGGTCTAAAATATGCGTTTCGGCCACTAGTAGTGAAGAGTATTTTATATTTTTGATTCTGGCCCGAGACAAAGACTTGTTTATAACTTTTGTATTTTTCTGTATAATTTACATATAAGTCACTTATTTATAATAAAAATAAAGTGATAATTTTTCCACTCCTTTATTATGAGTTACTTTCGGTATAAAATAATAGATTAAAAGTCTTAAAATGTCTTGTGAAACAAATGTCTCGATGGATTCAGTATCTTAAATTTGAGACACATGCTTACAATCACTCTCTGCTCCCAGGGGTACATGTACCTAGGTTGAACCATGACCTAAAGCTTGGACCAGTGTTTAGGGTATAGCATGCTCTGGATAGTCATCAGCGTCAAGTAAATTCTGGCCATCCATCAAGAACGCTGTCATCACGCTAGCTGAAACCTCGGTTTTAGTGTTCAAATCTAAGGAATCTTAGTTTACCGAATCGTTTTTTGCTTTTCAACCAAGTGCACACTGAACTGTGTTCGAGTACAAAACTAAGAACATCAATGTATCGCTGGCTCATGTTCGATTCAGGATTCATAACTCTGAGACCAGTGCTTCTAACCCTACAAAAAAGGATTTGCGAACTGACCCTCATAGTCATTGTCAAACCTGTGACTTCAAGATATTTTGGAGTACCTTATCTTGGATCTCTGTGTAAAGTGGATCATATGCTTATTTACGGTTGGGTATATACCGATGATGAGGAATTGTCTTGATTGATCTGAAGATATCGTGGGCTGAACTTGAGACATTTGAGTACCTTGAGTATTTCGTATTCCTGAATATTAATCACTGCTTTACGTTCAGGATGACCCATCTTATCTGATGTTCAGAATGATTCAAACATTTAACTTATTTTATGCTCTTAGAATCAAATCTTCCAAGGTTTCGATATCTGAGTTTTCAATTGAGTCAATTGACCCATATTTGTTCTGTAAGCCAATATCTAGATGAACAATTTTCTGAAGAAAATGTGCTAGCTCTCTTTTGTGATTTATGAGCAAAATCTAAAACGCTGGGCATATATGACCCATCTCCTGAAAGGTTGAGATTTGTTATTATTTAATTTCAATCGTTATGATTGTTTTAGGAATTGGAGTGTTTTTTCCTGCCACTTTTTCATATCCATAGGAATCTCTTGATTCTAAGACCCACTGAATTTAAAAACATTTATTTAGAATTTCATGTTGATTTTTTAAATGCAGCTTCTCTATCGTCATAACCTTTTCATACACTACTAATTTTGTGCATTTAGAACATTTAGTGCATTATTAATTTTCGATCAATTTCCTAATTATTCAATATCATAAAAATATTCCTAAGCCTAAATTATTGCCTACATTTATTGCTTGGATTAATTTAAATTCCAAGATCTTCTATTTCAAGAATAATTATTCTGGAGTTAGATTAGCAAGTCGGAATATTGAAAGAAATTCTTCGAGTTCCCAGGAAAATCTTTAGAATTTCAACGACATTTTCCGAATTCTGTGGAAGAGTTCCAAAAATGTTCGTAGAAATTTTGAGAATAGAAGAATCCGTAGAAGGATCCGAAATCATATTTACAATGAAATTCAATAAACATCAAATTCCGAAGAATTTCAGTATAATTAGAAAAAAATCCAGCTTACTTTTTACAGAATCTCTAAAATTTTTTCAAAATCTGGGCAACTTAAATAGAATCTTCAAAATTCTTCTAAATTTCAATGGAATTTTTTCGTTTTCAAAAGAAATTCTTAGAATTTCATCAGTTTTTTAATTTAAAAGAATTATTCGAATATCCAATTATTTCCGATGGAAATTCCTAAGATTTTCAGTAGAAAATCGAAAAAAGTTCATCTGAAACACCAATATGAATTTCGAGAAATTCCGTGTTTCGAAATTATTACATTTGTAGTACTTGTAAAGTTTACTTTTGAAGCATTTCCAGTAGATTTCTTAAAAATTAATAAAATTAAAAAAAATGATGTAACTCTTAAATTTCTAAATTATTTCCTGTGCATTTTGCATGGTGTGTCGATGTGCGTCATCCTCATCCTCACCCACTGAATGCTTGCGATAGAAATTACTACGAATAATTTGGTTACTTCTCATGCTCCGTAATATTGGCTTTTTGTTACGAATATGTACCACAAAAGGTTCTAGCTTCTGAAGCAAGAAATGTTTTCTTCAGGGAGTGTAGGGAATGATTTACCTAGTTATTACTATAACAGGTACTAAAACTTTACAAGGCGCCCTATATTCTACTAACTCCTCAGGAGTAGAGGTCGAGAAAAGCAACCGATTATAACCATAACCGAATACCTGGGACTCCCAATGATCCTAGCGCAGCAACGCAAATGATCCTATGTTATTTAGTGTAGCAAAATGTCCCGAAGACATTATCTGAAGCACTAAGAGAAAGAACATCTTGCTCACCAACTAGTTTGTCCTCCTTTGCTTCCTTAGAGAATTTGATCCAGTACCCTCTTAGCCTGATTTAGAGAGCTGCGTCTGTTCACTGGGTTAGCAGCTACCGAGTCTATTATCCTTATACAGTCATGCTGCTTCCTTCAAATAGGATCAACTGTCCATGATATTGAAAAATGTGAATTTGAAATAAATTCTTGAATTCTGAAAATATTTGTTCAAAGTAGGGAAGGCAGTATCAATCATTTAACATAATAACATGAGTGTTATTGATTGAAATAATATACGAATTATAATACATACAGTGACGTAATTTTGTTTAAAAAACTTTCGTTTCACAGGAAATGCAGTTATGATTAAGATGATAGTCAAAAGGGGACCGTTAACCGTTCGATCGATGCTAATATCCTGGTAGTCAGAAGATATGCTGTTTGATCTTCTTCGCACTACTCTTCTTCTTATTGCATTACATCCCACCTGGACAGAGCCGCCTCATTACAGTGCATTCATTAAGCATTCACAGATTCATAACTGCAGGGTTTCTTAGCAAGATTACCATTTGCATTCGTATATCGATAAGTAAAATTAAGTCAAATTACAAAAACTTTTCAATTTTTTGATGAAGCCCCTCTTATTCGGTTCCTATTTGATCCCAGATGCTCTGGACAAAATTTCAGCCAAATCGGTCGCGTTTGGGCGAGTGCTAAACTCGTCGAAATTTATATGGAAAATGTATGCAAGATCCAAAAACAGTGAATTCAGTTGGACCTTTGTTAGGAAGAAAACTATGATACTCATCCAGATCTTGAAGAACTTAATACAGAATGTTATGAGAAAACCGCAAGAAGATTACAAGTTTACCTTGATTAGAAAGTTATTAGCATTTCTCTTAGTAGGTTTGGCAAATTTCTATTCTTTTAGAAAAGTGAAATTCACCCTACAACGCTATAAAAATGCTAATATCTTTGCCTAATAAACTCAAAAGTACTTCTCGCGTTTAACATTTAGAACTGAATGATATCGTGTTGATTCGATACAGTTACTAATCAAACGAAGTTCTAAATCCGAGACCGATTGAAATTGTCGATGCATCGACTAGTCCGATGGCACCATCAAATAAGTTTTAAACCACCTATCAAGGCTAACACGATGATACTTAATACCCAGGGAAGTCAGGACTAATTTCCAATCCGAAAATTACTAGACCGGCACCAAGGAATCAGACGCCACCTCAGTATGAGTCTTGCTTGTAGTACCGCTACTGGCTAAGGGAGAATGGTTGTTTTATTACTTTTGTAGAAGATTGAAAACAGAATTCTCGAAGAAATCCTAAGTTTTCTGCAAGAAGAAAGGAGGTGATTCAATCTTAACTCACAGCTTTTTGTTTCAAGTCAGCGATTTAGTTCTCATCAAACTTTAGATTGTATTGAAGAAAATGTTGTTTACCGAATAGCGATAACAATTTAATGGTTCACATACTTGCTTGCGACATGTAGATTAAAGAGACTAATTACATAAGACCCAAATTGTGAGACTATGATTATAGATAAAAATGGGTGAAATAATTGTTATATCAATTTATCGATATTAGATTATTACTACCCTCACCGTGTAAATGTACACGCTTACCAAACGACGATTTTCGCGCTTACGGGCGAAATACCGCGAAGCAACCCGAATCGGGGCGAAAGAAGAAAAGGAAAGAAATAGGTGTTGGACGGATCAGCGGGACTTCGGTGAGACCATGAAAGACCTACAAGCAACTCCACGATAAAAGTTTGAGTTTCCAGAAAACCACCGCCAAACCCGTGAGGTAGCATTTTTGAGCTGTCGGGTAGCCGGAGTGCATTCTCTCCTCGTCGAGGACATCCAGGTCGTGAGCATCGGAAAGAGTGTCCGAATCAGGGCCCCGACCTGGTTCCCTGTTTTGGAAGGGTTATCGTGAGCCTCCTGGGAAGAGCCAGCATAAAGTTGCTTTCGATTGACGTGCTGTACCTACTTCAGAAAGGTGAGCGATTGAGAACCCACGCCGTCGGTGCTCGCCAATACCTGTCATGACCAGCCAAGCTCTACGCCGCTCAAACCAAGCCCTTCCCAGCGAATCTCGCCAATCGTCGATGGCATCCTCTGGATGTTCTTAGCTGAATCACCCGTGCATTCATCAAACCCACGTCGTCGGCGCTCGACCGATACTTTACAGTGACAGCCAAGCTCTACGCCGTGAAACCACTTTCGCCATTCCCGGCGGTCATATACCAATCTAGTGGCATCCTCTGGTCATGTTCTTCAGCTGACTCACCCGTGTTGGCCATCAAGCTCACGTCGTGGCCTCGCCGTACCGTAGTGACCAGCCAAGTTCTAAACCATTGGTACAACCGACCATTTGACGGCCCGCCAATCCTCAGTGGTGCATCCATACTAGCACGCAAGATCCACGGCATTCATGAAGCTCTTTCGCCTTACGCAGCGCGACACGGAGCCACAGCGACAATCGACGCTCGTGGATGGACGAACCGAGACCAATCCCAGTGACATCGGTCTGACGGGCGACCCTCCCCGAGCGTTCCAGTATGTTGGAGTATGTTTCTCCGCTGACACCGATAAGGCCAATCCTTCTCGATTCTGACCTATGCTAAACTAACCCTAATCCATAACCTAATTTAAAGATGAAAAAATAAAAAAATTAAAAATGTATCTCTCTCATTTTTTCTGCTTTGCTGATGAAGTCGTCTTATGCATGCAAGTGGTTGGTTCCATGATCTATTATGCCGTCCGCTTCTAAGTTGAGGTATCGTGTGTTCCCTAAAGGGTCGTGATTGACCACTCGAGATTCTATCCTGCGAAGGTGAGGGCTAGGTTTGAGACTAGGGACTCCACTCTCCAGACATGTGGACGTCATCCAGGAAGATTACAATTACAGATTGGTATACATATAAACGTAGAAGAATAAAACAACGGTATTTATGACTGAATGGTGAGTGGATTTCAAAAAATTAACAATAACTATGTTGAGTGAATTTCGGTAAAGATTAGGAGAAGACGTGTTTTGCAGGAGATCGGTGAGTTGAATACCAGTCAATTATTTAATACATAAATTTGCTTGTAGTATCCAGGTTCATCCTGAGTCGGAAACCGGAAAAGCGGAAAAAAACTGAGGAAATGACCGAGAAAAAAACGGCAAATGCGGAAATCACTGCAACCAATGACGGGAAATGAACTATCGTCAAGCATTAACATTCATTACCAAGTCCTTTTTGATTTCTTGTTGGTAATGTCTTATAACTCATTTAAAATAATATATCTATGAAACTTTCCCTTAATATTTGTCCAAGTATGGTTTTCTTATAACATCGTAGGTATTCATATGGTTTGGAGATTGCTGACTTCATTATTCACTGGCTATAGTTATATGTGTTTAAATCCATTCTCTTTGATCCGATTTCCATTGCATTTATTAAATAATTATCATGCAATACAACCTTATTTTCAAATTAAACTTAAATAAAGTAAAAGCTAAAAGAAGATGAACAGTCCTCCTGACCTCTATAAGGTCAAACAAAATTTTGACAGGCAATTCATTGTGTTGGTGGATTCATTAAAACAAGAACTTTATTTTCAATATAAGCAAGATTTAATTTGATGTTTTCTAAATGGTAATATTTTAAATCATGTCGAGTGTTTAATTATTTGATTAAATATAAACTAAGAACTATTTTATTTCGCGCTTTGAGTTGGTTGTCGTCAGTTTTGAACCCGAAGAGGTGAGCCAACCATAGGACTGCAAAGCCTCTATAATAATAAAAAAAAAAAATTTGAACGCTCAATTCAATGACTTATACATAAGTGAATCACACAAAAATTGAGATCTTTATCCTGGGCTGGGCCAAGTTACTACGTAATAACAGGAAAATTCTCCAGGACTCGAAAGGCTAGAAGCATTCTCAAAAGTTTCTTGTCGTTTATTGATTTAAAAGTTAAAGTTAGTGATAAATAATTTCAGATGATTTTTCTTCATAAAACCAACTAATATAACGGATTGTGGGTGAACATGAACAGCTTTTAAAACTATTTTGATTAATTTTGTTAAAAAAAATATTGGAGTTCTGAAATAATTTTAATTGTTTGCAGATTTTTTTAATCCAAATATTTCTCCTAATTTTACATAGAAAATAAAGAACAAATTCTAACTTTGATAATTCTAATATTGCAATATTGTATGAACATTTTCAAACTTTAAATGAGGTGAAAATTTATCAGATTTTTGATAAATGAATAGTATCTTGAAAAGATATATTTTAAATATTCAGAATTTGGGAAAGCAGTTATATTTAAAAAGCAGTGCAGTTTGGAGCAGTAAACAGCAATTCTGGCCTTAAGAGAATTTAAAAACATCAATAAGATTTCTGAAGCAATTCAAAGATTCTAAGTTATTTTTAGAAGATTGTTGAATTTAATATCCTGTCTTGAGAATTTGGGGTATCCAGCTGGACATACCTGGTAAGCCAAATTGTCAAGCTGGATCCGATAAAAATTTTAGCTTCTACTAGGACTAAAAATCACTGAAGAACTGAGTCTATAGTGACCACTAGAACACCACTATTTGTTTTTAGTATTTGCATATGCTACAAATCTAAAATTTCTGTGTGGTATGGAATTTCCCTATATCTTTTCCATGTCATTTTCCGTCAGATCTTTCAAGCAACAAATAATGGAAGTTCTAATTTCGAGATTTTATGAGAGATGCATCTAACACGAAGACGCGTATTCATGTTCAAAACGTTCGAACACACACTATTCAAGACCACTGACCTAACACGAACTCGTATTCCTAGGAAGAACAAATTAAGACGACAGCATAGCTGAACATTTCTAGCTTAGTAATGGAACACATAGGCATCACGGAATAGAAATCAAGCATGCTCGTATGATTTGACACATAGTTCAAATCTAAGGGAATCTTAGTTACCATGATCGTTTAACGCGATACCAACAGATGTCACTAACTGTGACGAGTTCTCAAAACTAATTGCACAAGGCGCACGGCTCTTAAATCATTTCTGTTTAGATTATCTCTAACAACACACACACACAGAAGATTATCTGACGATTGAAATATAACATTTGAAGCGAATTTAAATGTAAAGTTATTTTGTAATTTCTTGGAGCCGACAATCGAATGCCTAAAAGGTCTATGTGCTGACCAGGTGATACGTAGCACCTCTAAATGTTTTAATTCATGAAATAGAGGATATAATTAGATGTTTTATTTTTTATTATCAGAGGGCTAGAGGCAAGGTACTATAATACTGCACATAGAATCTTCTCCGACACTGTCCGTCCATGGAAATCCAAATTGGCCGGAGAGAATAGATTCCCGATGAAATTTTGGAATTAGGTGCAACTATAGAACCTGAACTCTAATCAAAGAAAATCCAAAGATTTTTAGAGATAATCCGTAGACTCTTCGAAATGGAAATACCTAAACAAATGCCTAGAATAAAAAAAATTGGAAAATTTAAAAAAAAAAATGTGATAGAATTTGAAGCCGTAAAATTTTTTAAAATTTTACGATCCGCTGATGCAAAAGATGTCAGCGTGATGCAAACCATCTGCAGCGGATTTTTTAAATATTTTTCCAAATTTTCCTTTCCAATTTTGTTTGAAGTGAGACTGAATAGCAACTTGTTTTTAGTTTATTTTTATGGAAATAGAATCTAAGGCTAAGATGGTCAATGTCAAATATCGCAGGCCTGCATCAGCGCAAACCGACGCTGCGTTACCTTTTTTTATCGATACGCCACGTCTTTTAACGCTGAGTTGAAAAAGACGCTACGTAACATCGGCCCTAGATCGCTTGCGTTTATTAATCAAATCATTAAATTTAATGATTTGTATTTTACCGCTATTATTATTCACGCCAAAGATTGTTTATTTTAAAAACCACGTGGTTCAGGTAACCTCCCATGTGGCTTATCGTGGTAATTTTCCAATACCCCACCCCCTCCCCATATATATGACCACGTGGTTTCTGGACGGCCCATGTAATATGATATTTAAACACGATGCATCATCTGAAATCTTTATGAAGTGTATAATTATGATAAATCTCAATTAAACCCCACTACCTTACCACTATTGGTGCTACCTTCACCAGGGTACGGATTCAAGCTACCGCAATCCGCCATTAATAAAAAACTCGCGCTTAGTTTCATAGGGGCGTAGCATATAGATCGATTTCTCTTCGTCGATGTTTGTCAGTGATTTAATGGTTTAGTGTGATAAAGGATGGTGTATTTGCACCAGAATCAGCAGCATAATAATCACGGTTGTCTTTAAAACAGTTGAGTTATGATTAATTATTTGCAGGCGTTTTAAGAAAAATGTTTACACTTAAGTTTACTTAAGGTAGAAGGTGGGAAATTATGGCTCACGAAAGCTTTGATATTGGTACAATAAAACTGTCATGCTCCTGTATTGATATTGGTGTCGTATTTATAAAAACAAAAGAATGTGTGGGTGGTTAAAAACGTACAGCTCCACCACGCTCCTCGGTTCGTCCATACTCGAAGTGTCATCAAAAGCCGATTTGAACAAAAACTGGTTGAACACTAGCAGTTCAGATTTGTGGCAAAGCTATTCAGAAACTAAACTTTTCATTACACTGGCTACCTTTCATCCCTCAAACGCGTGCGAAAGAGAATCCACATGGCTTAGCAACATTCGGAACTTCACTAAATAAAAACCGCACCGCAGAAAGATCCATTGATTATGTAACGCAAAAATAAGCTAATTATCATGCTGAATTCGCAACCTCGATTAAATCGACTCCCAACCATTGAAACCATTCAATGTCCATTGTCCTATAGGAATTATGACTCTTAAGCCTTCATCCCGGTCATATGGTCTCCCCTCTCCAGCATGGCGACGGGAGTGCTACAATCAAAATAATGTAAATTCAGCCTTACCATATCAACTGTCATGACCTGGAAACGACCTGCGATAATCCTCTATTCAAGCCAACTAACCCGTGGATGACACCAGTACTGAATCGCAATCGACCAGAGCAAAAATCATTTTGAACCACCCTATGTAATGGTTGCTGCCCTTGGTGTTTTATTCATCATGATCAGTTTTGATCCATTTTGTGGCAAAAATAGCGAATTTATAATAGGTTTTAGTTCTGGAACAGTGACTGATTTCAAAGAAGTGATGTTTAATTTGCATTCTATCCAACATTCGGGCTGCTCATTTTGAATGGTAAACTTGATTTTCTATGCCCTTTGAGAAAAGTAAGAGTGCAGTGATAAGACCCACCGAATCATGAGCAATATAAGTAGCACGAAACTGCTGATTTGAGTAAAATTCAGGCCAGTGCGGACTCTTTGAAGAAACATGTTATCACGGAAGTGAATAAATATGCTGTGAACAGGTTGAAAGTAATTTGAATATTATACTTTTGTTCGATTCTGTTCGATGCATTCGAATGTTGAGTGGGGAGAGGAGTGCAGGTGTGGGTTGACCGTGGAAGGTCCGGTGCATATTGACTGCCATCGTGGTACTCTCCAACTGTAACCCTTAGGTGAGTAAAAAGGGAAAATAGTCGTTTAACAATTGAGTTATTAACAAAATATAAAAATCGATTGAAAATCGATCAATGCAATTTACCTATGATTCTCAGCGCAATATATTCGGAAAAAAATACATCACGTTCGTTTTAATAGTGCCAATCGATTCTAAGATTTACTAGTAGTAATGTATTTGACGTTTCAAATAAATACGCTTAGAGACGTACATTAGTACGCGCATTTGTTTCAATATGTAAGATTATATATTCAGTTAGGCAATATTAATTTATCTAAGCTTTACTGGGTATTTTCAACAGCATAAAACTACTTAAATTCATATTTTAGCGCCACTTAATAAAGTTTTGTTCTCTGATATTGTTGAACCCCGAACCTTTTTATGCCTAAGTTTAAATTGAAAGAAACACGTGTTATGTTACAAGATGTTTCCGTTCCGCTCGGTTAAAGGAATGTGAGGAACACGCGTGAAATTCAACTCTTTTCCGAGTTTCTCCGTCGAGCCCAGTGTTGGTACAGAGAGGGCGGTGATCCGTTTCGAGTTCCGAGAAAATTATTTAAAATGACATCAAGCAGCATACTACTGGGAGACTTCATGTCGCTTGGCTTGAGGTTGAAGCCGACAAAAAATCATATTAATTAAAATATTTTTGATATTTTTTGAAACGCTAATAACGAAAAATAGAGCTAAATGAGCTGATGGTCGTTTTTGTGCCCTCTTCCAATGGGGATCTGCTTTCCAACAAGCTGCACGGATATAATTACGAAAATATTTTAACGATATACGAGTATGATAAAGTGGGTGACAATTTATGTGGTTTAGAGAATGTGTATTGCACAATAAATCAACGCAGAAACAGCTTCATTATTTGCAATTAACGCTATTAAAAGGGTACCCTTTCGTATGCTACCAGATTTTCAAATTCGACGTGCTGAGATTAAATATATAAAGATTCTGCTATTTGAGTCTGTATTGAACTTGCATAATATTTGGTACATAAATGATACTTCTGTTATTTTAACATTGGCTAATTGGAAGTCTGATTTATTATGCATGTTTGAAAGTTTTCACACTTCAATACTGCTTCTGTTGGCTCGATGAAATGATCCTATTAAATTTAATTAAGATAATTACTGTTGAATAAATAGAGCTTAATACGAAAACTGCATACCGCAAAAGTGGCGAATGATGTATTATTGGAAAGATTGGCGTGCTCCACACCTCAAATGGGACGAAAGGTGATGAGCCGCATCGGTTATAACAGCTGAGAGATGCACGAAAACTAACCTATTTTGTGGGATGCCAAGTCGCTGTCAGTTCGAAGTGAAATGTTAATATAATTGATGACAGCGGTATAAAGTGTGATTAATTACTGAGCAATTATCCGGATTTCATGATCGCTCCGTCGATAATGAAATATTAGTTAGTTTAATTGCAACTATCAGTCAAATTTTATTCAGGAACTTTCGGAATGGACTCTGTAGAAATGTTGAATAATTAATATAAATAACATCACACAGTCATTAATTTTATTTTATTTATTCATCAGACTAAGGCCGGGTATGTGCTGCACTAAAAGCTTCTCCATTCAATCTCAGGTTTCCGTCACTCGCAACCACGCAGTCTGCGGAGGGTCCACAATCGTCTCCACCTGATCGATCCACCTTGCCCGCTGTGCACCTCGCCTTCTTGTTCCCGTCGGATCGTTGTCGAGAACCATTTCTCACCCGGATTACTGTCCGACATTCTGCTACGTGCCCGGCCACCAGTCTTCCGATTTTCGCGTGGTGAACGGATGATGTTCTCCCACAGCTGATGGAACTCGTGGTTCATTCGCCTCCTCCACGTACCTCCATTCTGCACCCACCATAGATGGTACGCAACCTTTCCTTTCAGCTCCAGTGCGCGTTGGTCCTCCACGAGCATCGTCCAGTCATCCGTAAGAACCACCGGTCTATATAGCGTTTTGTAGATAGTCAGTTTGGTAGCGGCGAACTCTATTCGATCGAGCGTCTTGCAGAGTCCAAAGTGCGTACGATTTCCAGCCACTATGTCTCCGAATTTCTCTGCTGGTATCGTTATCGGCGGTCAGGTGAGCCCAAAGCAGGATTCTTCAACCACCTCGATTTCTCACCACCGATGAAACTCGTGGTGGGTGGCTCGATACCTCTCTTGAGCCTCTTCCTATCATGTACTTCGTCTTCGACGTGTTGATGACTAGTCCAATCCGTTTAGCTTCGCTTTTCGGTCTGTATGAGCTTTCCATCCTCTCAAAGTTACATTGCCATGATATCAATTCGGCGAAACCAAATAACTGGACGGACTTCGTAAAATCATTCCTCTGTCAATCCCTGCCCTTCGTATTACTCCCTCCAAAGCGATGTTGAATAGCAGACACGAAAGATACATCACCTTGCCGTAACCCTCACGGGTTTCGAAGGGACTCGATAATGCCCTGAAACTCGAACTACCCATCGATCATCGTCGCTTACAACCGTGTAATATCGTTATCCGGAAATCCGTTTTCGTGCATTAGCTGCCATAGCTGGTCCGATCGATTGTATCATATGCGGCTTTAAGTCGATAAATGAATGATGTGTGGCACGTTGTATTCGCATTTCTGCAATACCTGACGTATGGCGAACACCTGGTCTGTGGTAAGACGTTCACCCAAAATCCACCCTGTTGCACGAACTCTCTTGCAATTGGTGTTAGTCGACGCATAAAATTTGGGAGAAGTACCTGTAGCGCGTTCAGCAATGTGATTGCCAGTAGTCTACAATCAGCTTATCGCCTAATGTAAGGACACACGACACCTTCCATCCACTCTGCGCAGAACCTCTCCTCCCAAACCTTGGTAATCACGTAAGCACGCTAGACCAGTGCTTCACCACCGTATTTAAACAGCTCTCCTGGTAGTTGGTCACTCAGGGGCTTTGTTGTTTTCAGCCGGCCGATCTCCTCTGGATTTCCTGGAGATTCGGACCAGGTATCGCATTCCTCGCGCGTGCTCGCTAGTTCATTACCATACCGCCACCGTTGTCACCATATCATCGCATTCAGGTGCTCTTTAGTGGTTACCTCACCTCGCTCGTTAAGCCGTTTCCTTAGAAGTGTGTACCCGTCGTCGCTTCTATCTTCCTGTCTGGCGCTTTTTCCCTCCGGAAATCGAGTTTTCTGTTCCGCGCCCGTTTGTATCGTGCCTCGTGCGCCTCGTGCGGTGTTGCAGCAATCTCGCCCATGCTGCATTCTTCTCCTCTGCTCACATTCGCCGTCATACCAGTCTTTCTCTGATCCGGAGCCACCGTGCCTGAATGCAATACGGTGTGTCTTGGATCGAATATCTCAATATCTTCAGAGATGCTCGCCTAGCTGCTCTCTTCCGTTGTGAGTGCCACTTCCAGCTGCTCGCGTAGTCTTGGGCTGTCTACCGTCTTGTAGCCGCATGTTGGCGCGGCGGACGACTCACGCGTTTGATCACCGTCCGAGTTTTGAGCGCAGACATACTGCGACGAGGTGGTGGTAGATTCAATATTCGCACTCGGAAGTCGTACGTTCGTGATGTCGGAAGAATTTACGGTCGATTAGAACGTGGTCGATTTGTTTTCGTTGCATTATGTGATTTACTGTGGCCTTGTGGATATTCTTGCGGGGAAGAAAGTGCTTCGGACTACCATTCCGCGAGAGCTGCAAAGTTAAGCATCGTTGGCCGTTGTCGTTCGATACGGTATGAGATATCCGGTCCGATGCCGGTCTCCATTTCCCCTCCTACCTGAGCGTTCATGTCACCATAGCGATTTTGACGTCCCAGTGGGCATCCATCGTATGTCTGCCTCAGCTGCGCATAGAACGCTTCTTTCTCGTCGTCGATCTCCCTTCGTCAGGGCAGTGCACGTTGATGATCTATAATTGAAAACGGCCTTCCTCAGCTTCACATCCCTGCGTTGATTGGCTGCCACCCAATCACGCGTTGGCGCATCTTCCAGCACTATGGCCGGTTCCCCAGCTCGTTGGTGGGTCCACAGCTTTGGTAGAAGGTAGCCGCTCGATGCCCGCTTTTCCACACTTTCTTCCTGTCCAGCAGATTTCCTGCAGCGCGACATCGAAGTTGCGGGATGTAATTCATCTGATTATCCTGTCGCAACCTAAAGCCTAGCGACTTGCAGTTCCATTTCCAGCTCAATCGTAGATCCTTTATTCGTCGCCCAGGTCGTTGCCGATTGTATCGAGTCGTATTATCTTCTATGTCGTTCGTAATAGTTGTTTTAAAGCGGCTTATTGGGCTGCAAACCTCCTGTCTCGTCGGAGGGCCGTCGTGTCAGGGCTGTTGGCGTCCACCTAACACCAGACTTGGGCTTTTCATAATTTCTCGACCCTTTTTCTCAAAATTTTGGGCGATCCTATCTTTTAGTATTTATTTATTTATCGAATGGGCAGTATACAAGTCTTCTCAATTCAATTCAGTCGCATGGTTTCCCGTCTGTACACACCAGTCTGGAGGTCCATAATCGTCTTCCCCTGATCAGATTGCTCGCTGCACTTTTAACCTTTATTGTTTCCGTCTCTGATACACCATGGGATTGCCAGACTCTCACTTCTGACATGCCATGCAGAAGCTGACTTGATGCTTGCCTCTAAGCACATGTAGTCTGACTTGGGTGCTGCTCCTCTCCTCTGTCATGCCTCAGAGAGTCAGTCGACTGACCCCTACCTCGCATGTAGCAGTATACTCACACGTATGCTCACTCTTCCTGCCATCCTCAAGGTGACTCGCGTTACCCGCTGCGACACTCTTACCTCGACATGTGCAAACCTCTCATTCACTTCCTCGCGCAAAGGTCAGCTTGTCGTCCTAATTGCATTAAGACTTCGCTTGATGCGATCGCGACTTTACCCATATGAATCACTTCATGTTAAACCGACTTGCGGTTGCTTGACGTATACCACCTCGAATCTATGTGCCAGGCAGCTCGGGCCTCAGTGCTACAATCCGCCACCGTGCTGGCTGGCCTGCGGTAAGTTCTACCTCGGAATGACTCCCCGTAGACATCAAGGAACACGTCATCGCAAAGCGACGATCTTTAACCTGGGAGGGAACCCAGCTTTAGAACCCGTCATACATAAGGTTCTACAGTGAACTCTCTCTACTCAATGTTCTGAACTCTATATTTTCTCTTACTCGATGAAATTCAAGTCCATGAATTTTGCATGCGTTATCTCCGTAATCGATACCTCCTTACTCGATATTCTCTAAGTCAAATGTTTTCCAAAGCATTTTCACCTCACTAACTCGATGTCGTCAGAATCAGTTCACATGCACGATATATCCGATTACGAGTCATGCCATTTTAGCCGAAAAGTTAAAAGCTTATATTGTAGTAATGAGTAGAAGAATTACATGAAGATTGCGGCGAGAAGTGAGGAATGAGATATTTCGCATATCTCATCATCAAGCAGGAAGTGAATAGTGAAAGTCTATAGTGAAAGTAGGTGAGAAAAAGAAAGTAAATGAAAAAGTAAATTTAAAAATGAGCAGTGAGAAGTAATAAAGTGGAACTAAATTTAAAGGAGAGAAGTAAGAAATTAGAAGTAAGAATGAAATGGGCCAGAAGAGAAGTGAGGGAGTTAAGTAAAGTTAATGAAATCTAGGATAAGGATGGCCAAATAGTCATTAAAATCATTACCGGTTGCCATGCAAATCATTACCGGTTGCTGATTAAGGTGAAATGACAATCGATTACTTCGATCAGCGGTATCACATTTTCAACAGGGCAGCTTGTTATTCTATTGGCCGTGTTGCTGGAGTAATTAAGCTGAAATTTTTGAAAAATTCAATGGTTTGTTTTTTCATTGTTTGGGTAAAATTAATTTATGCATGATTTTTAAGAGCTATGCTAATTTAAAACACTCGATGAGACGCATTATTGACCAACTTTTGCCATTCCACTGTAAAACTCTTACATCTCCATGTAAAGAAACTTTTTCTAATGGTACGTAGCATCCTTTAATACAATTATGGAAGAAGAACGAGAAAACAGGATTTTTCACATATACTATTCAGCGGTTTTGCATAAAAAATATTCAAGAGCTTTTGTAACCACCTGTCAAAGCAATCGACTGAGAAACAACAGGCAGGTTGCAAACTATTGTCATCATATCCTGGATAAAATAGAAAAGTAAGTATGAAAAAGAAATACAGGCAGTGAAGGTAAGAAGTGAAGTAAAATTGAACTGAGTAAAAAGTGAGAAATTGAGAAGTAACAATGGAAGTAGAAGCGAAAGAAGTTTGAACTATAAGTGAAATGAAAAGTGAAAAGCGAAGTGAAAGTCAGAAATGAGTAAAGAAGTGAGAAGCGAAAAATGAAGTGAAGTGAGGAAAAAGAAAGTAAATATGGAAGTAGAATTGTAAAAATGAGAAAGAGGCTAGAAGTATGAAGTAAGAATTAGTGAAGTAAAAGATAAAAAGGAAGTGGAGAAGGAGTAAGATAGTTAAAGAAACGTGAGAAGTGTAAAGTAAGAATTGAGAAGTGTGAGAAGTAAGAATTGAGAAGTTAAAGTGAGAATTTGAGGAAGTGAGAACTGTGGGTGAGAAGTGAAAGTGGAGTAAGTAAAAAAGAAAAAAAGTCAGTAGTGAGAAGTAGAAATAAATTGAGCAAGTGAGAATTGTGAAGAAATGAATGTAGAAATTAGAAATGAGAAAAGAAAAGCAAAAGTGAAAAGTAAATTGTGAAGTGAGAAGTGAGAAGAAATAAGTGTGATGTGAGAAGTAAGAATTGAGAAGTGAAAAGTGAGAGGTCAGAAACTAGAAGGGAAAGTTTTAGAAGTGAGAGATGAAAATGAAAAGTGAAAAGTAGAAAAGAAAAGTGAGAGAAAAGCAGAAGTGAAAAGTGAGAATTTGAAATGATAAATGAAATGAAAAGGAAGTGAGGAGAAGTGCAAGTAGATGATGTGAGAATAGGAAGGACATCTGATGTGAATGGTGAGAAGCGAAAGTTAGGCAAGAATTGGAATTTTCAACCATAATCTGTTCATTTGTATCAGAGACAGAGCTTTGCCGCGAATGGTTTACTATGCAAATTTTCTGTCACAGTTTTTCCATCTCCTAATTTGGGTACTTTTTTACATTTCAAGGTGATCCGAATAACTATTACATGGTGAAGTTATAGGAGTGTAGTGAAATGTAGAGAAGATCTTGGGTTTCGATCAAAAGCTGCAAAGGATTACAATGGTGATCGTCGACGTTTCAGTGACGCAAGGGAGTATTCTTCTTTTATCACAAGCTTTTGTGTGTGAACCCATACGGGTTGTGTGTTGGTTGAAATTGTGGATTCTTTTTTGAAATAATTTAACGTAGAATCAACTTGGGTGACTCATATTCCTTTTGTTGATCTCAAAAATATGGCTGCCCGAATTTGTCGTGTCCGGTGAAGCCCGGTTTACACCTCCTGTAGCTGACGTTATGGGATGTGAGGTGCTGCAAATAGTCATACACCTCGTCAATTTGATTGATTTCTTCAGAATAATTACCTATTTAAGTTCTACTTTTCTTTTCCAAGTCCTAAAGTATTTGTGGTTTTTAAGTTATAATCTTCTTCTCTATGTAATAAAGATGAAATGGTCTTCAGGTTCTTTCTAAAATTCACAACGTTCGGCTTATTCCTCCTCCCCTTCGGCGTTACGTAATTTGTGTTCTTCGTTTCGCATGACTCAAGAAACGGCTGAATGGATGTTCTTCATTCCTTCAGCAGATATGTTAGTATAGTCTCCGACAGTTTTTTATTCATATATTTTGTTGGTAGGCACTCTGTGTTCTATACCGCTACTGTGCCGTGATCTACTATAGTATTCTGTAGTACAGAATCCACACAGATCCTCCATTGAATATCCATTATTCGTTATTGTTGTCGTTGCGGGATGCTTCTCGTAGGTCATTGCTTGTCCGTTTGTCCATATCGTGTATATCAATGATCGTTGCATTGTTTGGTTGCCATTTAATCCGGGTAACGTTGGAGAAAGCCTCCGAGAAGAACAAGTTGTCAAAATCATCAGGCAGCCGTGACGATAAGCGCGTTCCCCAATACCTTCGTATGGGCTGCGCATCCGGCGACGCGAGGAGGTTTGAGTGGAGGGGGCTGGGAGTCAGACCCGCGACCATTCGCTTATAAAGCGACGTGTATTAACTACGCTGATTCCCCTAATCCGACGGATTTATATGATATTTCATTATGCGAAAATCACGAACAAAATTGAGTAATGACTAGAATTATAATCATTAGCCAAATTTTATAATATTTCACAGCGCGAGTGTCGATGATGATATCAGGATACACATTCATTATATTCACCAGCATAATCCGGATAAATTGTAGAGATCGTATCATTTTATTTATCCATAATTTTAACTTATTTACCTCTTCTCGACAATTGATTATGAACTCGGTTCATGGTAATTGCTAATAGAATGGACAAGGTGTAACGAGGAGAATCACCAGTAAATAAAAATGAGGAACATTGGAATGGTAAGATACAACAACTATTTAAAATATATGTATAATGAATTAAACTAAATGCGCGCTGAATTAAAACGTAATATATATATTTTGATCGGAGGTTTGATTATGATACATTTATCCCATTTGATAAACTTCTTAGCATAACCAGGCAGGCTACACAGTAGTAATAAACGGCCTGGGTGGACATGAAATACCAGGCATAGAGGCCAAATTCCACTGGAGCTAAATCAGAGCTATCCTTTCCTAACTCAGGATTAGAATCTGACTGTTTTAACAGACGGCACAACTTCCCTATCACTGCCAGACAGTGGGATTAGTTTATACACATACATACACACACATAATCTTTATTCCATTATCATTTCTTCTCCTTCCTTCCTGCTTTCCTTGAGAAAAAAGTGATAATAAATTTGGCCATGATACAAACTTTCGAGTGAGAAGTTAAAGTGGAAAATGAAAAGTATGAAAGGTTAAAAGCAAGAGTGGCGAAATTGTATTCAAACATTTCATTTCTCACTTCTCATTCTACCTTTTCAATATTCATTTCAGACATCTCACCCCACTTCACTTAATTAGGAAAAAAATTTTTAGCTATTCGGCCTAATGGAATTCTGTCAGGTATCCTTAACCATATATATATATCTACATAGGTGGCTCAAATTAGTATGGGAAAAACTTTGTTCAATTTTTTTTATAGGCCGCCTCTTATTCGGTTCTATTTGATGCCTGATGCTCTGGACAGAAATTTCAGCCAAATCGGTCAACGTTTGGGCGGTGCTAAACTCGTTGGAAGTTTATGGAAAAATGTATGCAGAAACATCCAAAAACAGTAAATTGCAGCTGGACTACACAACACGATGAAGAACTATGATACTCATTCAGATCTTGGAAATTTAATACAGAATGTTATACGAAAACCGCGAAGATTTGAGTTTCCAGCTAAGTTATTAGCATTTCTCTGCAGTGGGGTTTGACAAATTTCGTTTCTTTTGCTTTGAAAATAAATTCACCTACAACACTCAGTAAATGTAATATCTTTGCATCAATTAACTCTAATCTTCTCACGGTTTTTCAGCATAGCATTCATATTTTATTTACAGAACTGAATGAGTATCAACAGTTTTCAGCAACCCATCAAATTGAAAAAAGTATTTTGAGCCACCTAATCTACGTTATGAAAGTATTTGATATTTTGAAAAATATAAATGTGTTCTCTATCTCTCGATACATCCTCTCAATGGTCCTTCAATATCAGTAAGGAGGGTTCAATACTGGGCCCGGTACTATACAGTGCACTGTATAATACCGAATTTAATAATGAACTATATCAGCTCTTTAATTAGAACCTTCTCTGACCCTTGAATACGTTCTTCATCAAACGTCACTAACGCACAGTACTGAGAGCTTAAAGACCACCATTTGGCGAACGCCGTTATTGAGATACCATGACCGGTATGAATTGGCCGAATAGTTGAAATACGTTTCATTATTAACAGTGTGAAGTTACTAGTGAGAAGTAACAATCAGAAGGAACAATCAAAGAATAAGTAGGAAAATAGAATGAAGGAGATACGAAAAAAGGAGAAGGAAGGCAGAAGAAGGAAGAAGGAAGAGGGTAGAAAGAAAAGGGAAGAAAAGGAAGAAAGAAGACAGAGTAGCAGAAAGGAAGGAGGAGGAAGAATGAATGAAAGAAAGAAAAAGGAAAAGGAAAATGGGAAGAAGGAAAGAAGGAAGAGGAAGAAGGGAGAAGGGAAGAAGGAAGAAGAAAGAAGGAAGAAGGAAGAAGGAAAAAGGAAGAAGGAAGAAGGATGAAAAAAGAAGGAAGAAGAAAGAAGGAAGACTGAAAAAAGAAGACTGAAGAAGGAAGACTGAAGAAAGAAGAATGAAAGAGAGAGAAGGAAAAAGGAAGAAGAGAGAAGGAAGAAGAAAGAAAGAATAAGAAAGAAGGATCTTAAAGAATTTGTTACAGAAAGCTGTGCTGAAAACCGCAAAAAGATTAGTGTTTACCAGGCAAACTTATTAGCATTTCTCTAAAGTAGGGTTTGAGCAAATTTCGTTTCTTTTACCTTTGAAAAGAAATAAATTCTCCCATACAACACTACAGTAAAATGCTAATATCTTTGCCTAATAAACTCTAATCTTCTTGCGGTTTTCAGTATAACATTCTGCATTTAATTCTACAAGAACTGACTGAGTATTATAATTCTTCATCGTAAATTTTGCGGTCCAACTGTAAATCACTGTTTTTCTATGTTGCTGCATACATTTTTCCATATAAACTTCCAACGAGTTTAGCACCGACCAAACGTTGACCGATTTGGCTGAAATTTTGTCCAAAGGATCTGGGTATCAAATAGAACCGAATAAGTAGGCGGCCCATCAAAAAAATTGAAAAAGTGTTTTTTTAACCATTGGCGGATTTCTAGCGCTGTTTTATTTCTACAACTTTGTTTAAGGGTACATTGCTCTATGTCTAATATTTACAGCGTGAAACGCTAGTATCACTCAATACACTAAATGATAATAAGAGTTATTACACAATCATGCTAAATGATAATAAAAGTTATTATCATTTAGTAAATTGAATAATACTAGCGTTTCACGCTGTAAATATTAGACATAGATAAATGTATCCTTAGACATAATTGTAGAGGGAAAATAGCGCTATAGCCTATAGAAGTCCACCATACAACACTTTTCAGAATTCTGCGTCTAGAATGAATCGGCTGAATACTAAATGACAATGAAAAAAATAAGTTTAATCCCTACTTACAAGAGTACCACCAAATTTTATGCCGTCGACTAGCACCAATTGCAAGAGAGTTCATGAGGCAGTACCAGGCGGGTTTTATGGGCGAACTCTCCATCACGGACCAGGTGTTCGCCATTCGCCAAGTATTGCAGAAACGCCGCGAATACAACGTGTCCACATATCATCTATTCATTGACTTAAAGCCGGATATGATACAATCGATCGGAACCAGCTATGGCAGCTAATGGACGAACACGGATTTCCGTATAAACTGATACGGTTGATAATAGTGACGATGAATTGGGTGATGTGGGTAGTTCGAGTTTCAGGGGCATTCTCGAGTCCCTTTGAAATGCGGAGAGGGTTACGGCAAGGTGATGGTTTTTCGTGTCTGCTATGCAACATCGCTTTGGAAGAAGTAATACGAAGAGCAGGGATTAACACGAGGAAGCCTACATCAGACTGGAGAGGGAAGCTAAGGGGATCGGACTAGTCATCAACACGTCGAAGACGAAGTACATGATAGAAAGAGGTTCAAGACAAGATAATGTTAGCCGCCCACTGCGAGTTTGCATCTTCTTCTTTTTCTTCTTCTTCTTCTTCTTCTTCTTCATCTCCTTCTTATTGGCATTACATCCCCACACTGGGACAGAGCCGCCTCGCAGCTTAGTGTTCATTAAGCACTTCCACAGTTGTTAACTGCGAGGTTTCTAAGCCAGGTTACCATTTTTGCATTCGTATATCATGAGGCTAACACGATGATACTTTTATGCCCAGGGAAGTCGAGACAATTTCCAAACCGAAAATTGCCTAGACCGGATCCGGGAATCGAACCCAGCCACCCTCAGCATGGTCTTGCTTTGTAGCCGTGCATCTTACCGCACGACTAAGGAGGGCCCCTAAGGAGGGACTAAGGAGGGCGAGTTTGCATCGGTGGTGACGAAATCGAGGTGTGTACTTGGGCTCACTGGTGACTGCCGAAAATGATACCAGCAGAGAAATTCGGAGACGCATACTGGCTGGAAATCGTACGTACTTTGGACTCCGCAAGACGGTCCGATCGAATAGAGTTCGCCGCTGTACCAAACTGACAATCTACAAAACGCTCAATAGACCGGTAGTCCTCTACGGACACAAGACCTGAACGATGCTCGTGGAGGACCAACGCACACTGGGACTTTTCGAAAGGAAAGTGCTGCGTACAATAATGGGGTGCAGATATACGTGGAGGAGGCGAATGAACCACGAGTTGCATGAGATGCTGGGAGGCACAATAAGGCGCAGGTTCGGTTTTGGATTCCGTGAGGAATGTTCTTAATATAATGAATAAACAAATATCCGATGTTCTCATCAGAATGTAGCGATTGCTTTTTGGAGAAATAATCTGAGACTTCTTTTTTAAGCTTTTTTCACCTGTTTAGGCATCACTTAGCTGACATCTTTGCACTACTATTCTAATTCAATTAGACCAGCGTCTTTGTTTTATTATTACAGTCAAACTTTCATGAGTCGATGTTCTATGATTCGATATTGACTCATGAAAGCAAATTGCACCATATTAAAAAATATTTTCTGGGTTACTGCGATGGTCCCTTCAAACAGCTTTCCTGGAATTTTCTTTTCCACATCTCGATATTTCTGCACTGTTTCTTGTGTTTAAAATGCAAGAAAATGTTAGATATTGAAAACCCTTAATTCTTACAATTGAAATGGTAAGAGAGCGTAAATTTTGATTCCAGTTTTGATTTTTTTTTCGAAACATAACCTCGCTTTAAATTGGCAATTGTGAAAGCCATGTTTCGGTTGTCGTTGTTCGTATCTATATATAACATCTGAAGAGGGTCATATGTCGCAACTATGTACTGGTTGATGGTCGAACGTTGAATGGGCGTCCCCAATAGTCCCATCCGCTGAGGCCGTTTTCCAGTGACTGGACAAAGGTTGGTGAGGTGGCTGGGAATCGAACCCATGACCATCCGCTTATGAGGCGAACGTGTAGCCAACTATGCTACGGGACCCACTAAAGATCCTATGATGAAAAATATGCAAAAATGGTCATTTTGAGCCAACCGAGCATTGAGAACTGTCAAAATGTGAGCCCAATCAACATTGCTATTGTTGCAGATTGAGAGGTACTGCGAGTGTTGGGAAATAGATTTTAAGAAAAGTTTCATCAAATATTTCTAAGGACACACTTGTGTAATTTGTACCATGGTACAAGGCGACAAGAAAATAATTCCAAGACAATCTTTGATGAAGACAATAATCAGCATGGCACTCATTTCAAGATTATTTTACGATGGTACGAATACCACCAGTTTGTCATTAGTATAAACAATTTGTTTTACTTTCGCGAGTAGATCTAGTAGAATCTAGCTTACGCATCGTATTTCTTTCATTTATATTGCACTTTTATTTTAGAATCGATGCTCGTTGAAACACTGTTAATGAATGTGTTAGACTAACATATTCCAGGTTGTCATCAAATGCAAAGTCATATACAAGCTTCAACATTTTGCGCTGCGGCAAGTTTTTGTGCTTGTCACAGGCATAGTTTTTTTTTATTTTAAATTACATTTTACGTTTTGTGCACAGCACACACATATTATATGTACAATGTACAAGGACAGACAGACATTTGGCCAGTTCGTCAAGCTGAGTCGATTGACATATGACACTATGGGTCTTCGAGTCTTCTATAGAAAGTTTTGCTTTGGAGTGAAATGTTACCCTTTCGGTACCACAGAATTTGAGGTGTCTAGGTGTCTACCCAGCATTATGGGCTCATTTCTAGCGTTACGTAATTAGTCACTTTTAAGAATAATGTAGGCAAAGATGTAGGTATTATTGTTATCACTGTTGGAGATAGAAACCGTAGTGTTTCGAAACTATTGTAATTGCGCCAAATATTGTTCTATTCTATCAAATCAACGGCTTCGTGATTCGAACTGCGTACTACTCCTTAATACCAAAATTGTAAAATGTCATGTACGCTACTTTGCCTGATTACGGCAGTACAGGAATTTACTCAAGACTGTGATAATGAATAGCCACTGCTAGGTGTCATTAAACTACTTCACGCAGTATATTTAATTATTCATATTTACATTGTACCATTTCGTGGTGCAACAAATTCGCTCTAAAAAGTAGGCGTGTCTTACGATTCCGGTCTCCTCGTTTAATGTGTCACACGCCACGCTGGTGCTAGGTTGAATGTAATTAGCCTCAAGCCGATGGGACAATTTTTCACTTTCACGCTTCTCGGCATCTTAATTTTCCCTCTTTGGCCGTTTGCCGCTGCCGCGTCGATCGAGTCAACGATGTTGTGGCAGGCAAGCGTGCGAGGCGACCCAGAGAGCAACAGTTTTCAGTGTACTTATGACAATCAATCGTCTCATCTTCCTCCCTGTCCAGCCAGCCACGGCAAGCCATTTAGTGTGAGCACATGTGTGTTTGACTTTTAGGAGAATGTTTGTTTTGCTCAACTGCCAACCGAAACGATAAATTCATCTCAAATTAAGTTCGTTGGCGTCGGGCAGCAATTAAGCGTTCCGTCGTTATAATGTGGAGATGGTGAAAATGAAGATATTAGGACTGAATCCTTTCAATGCGTTTATGACCGTGGGTAATATGACAATATTTTGTAAATATGACACTACAACGTAATTACGCAAGCCACATGCCAGTGGTTTAAAGATTCAATCCGTATCACATTGCTCTTCTCCATTCAGATTTATCGTCGTTGAATTTGAATATGGACAGTTTTTCTGCAGCTAAAAATAATGAAAAATTATTAAACTCTTTTACCTCTCATTAGACGATTTTTGTACTATTTGACTTCGACTGAGTCGAGTCAACTACGAGACACTGAAAAAGGTTGCGGTGGGATTCGGACCCAGAATATTAACAAAAATAGCCGTATGGTTGCCCCCTCTCTAGCCACATCAACAGCTGCCTACATGTAGGTATTAGGTTATTTTTTGTTCCATTTTTTCTACCGTGCAAGCAATAGTAACAGTATTTTGTAACACATGGATACATCAAAAACGGTCCTCCAGGAAATTCGGAGTATCCGTAAAAGTGGCCAATTCCTAAAGTTTATCTCAAAGCTAAGCTAATTTTCAAATAACTGTTTTTTTATTCCAGGAGAGCAGATTTTAATAAAGTTATGCATAAGAAGCTTACAGAAGCTGTATAATATTTAGGCATTTGGAATTGGCCACATTTAAGAGGACATTGGGTATTAAGTATCATGGAGTACTTGAATACGATTTAAATACAAGACAACAAAAACGGCCTCGCTGCTTAGATCTGTAAATAGAAATAAAGAGTTGGAATTAAATGGAATACTAACTCGTTTTAATGACAGGTGAAAACATTTCACTAAACAAACAGGACCTGAAAATAATTTTTGACCAACCTGAACCAGCATAAAAATCTAAGAATTGCAGGGTTCATAATGCTCACTCAATCTCACGAGCACAGGATGCTCCCTCGCGAAAACTTTCGGGGAGAAATCGCTTTTCGAGAAAGAAAAACAGTCTGGAAAGTGATAACCATTTTTCGCTCACTTCGATTGTCGTGGAAAGTAGCTTTTGTGGGTCACAGAAATCTTTCTCTATTGCTTGCACACGCAATTCGCCGATATAGTAGTAGTAAAATTCTTCTTTATTGTTTCATTTTCTGTTCTACAATTATTTTTTACATGTACAGTGCTCGGCCGGCTTGGCCCTCCAACTTCAATTTTAAATTTTTATGTTTACATTGTTATTTAAGTGTTAATATGATATATCATGACGGCCTTTAGGAGGCGCTGAGGTGTTTTTTTAAATTTGATAACCTAACTACTATGTACACTAATATTTACAATAAGAAATTTGATAACCTAGATTGGAACTAGCGCCCTAATTGGAGCCTGATCCGAATGTAAGCAACGGACCCTAAACTTTTCTTTACTCTCACCAAAGCGTTCATGTAAGGTTTTTATTCCGGCCAGACGGTGGACCTCGGATGTTCTTGTCCTGGGAGGGGTGTTGAGGATCATCCTCAGGAATTTGTTTTGGACCCGTTGAAGTTTGAGGTGGTGGGTTTTAGCGCAGCTCTCCCAGACCGGCATGCCATATTCGATCACAGGGAGGATGATTTGCTTGTAGACAGCAAGCTTATTTTTCAGGGACAATGACGACCGGCGGTTGATCAAAGGGTACAGTAGTTTCAACAAGACGTTACACTTTGTCACCGTTTTGTCAACCTGTTGCCTGAAAATAAGCTTGCTGTCGAGGGTCAAGCAACGGTAGCCGGCCTCGTTGGCCCATTCCACGGTCGTGCCATTGAGGATGATTTTACAGTCCCCAGGCGGAACAAGTTTAGGGGATTTGGAGTGGGGGAAAATGATGACCTGGGTCTTCGCCGCGTTGATACAGATCTTCCAGCTGGTGAGGTACTCTGTCAGGGCATCCAGGCCTCGTTGGAGTTTGCCACTAGCGCTCTGATCACTCTACCGTTGTAGACGATGGATGTGTCATCTGCGAACAGAGACAGAATGCCGCCTTCTGGAGGTTCTGGCATGTCGGAGGTGAACAGATTGAAAAGCAGGGGCCCGAGGATACTGCCCTGGGGAACGCCTGCGACGATGTTGTGCGCATTGGAACTCGCTCCGCTGATTGAGACCCGGAATGTCCTTGCCGACAGGTAATTGTTGATGATTTTCACCAGGTAGCTGGGAAGATTGTAGCGTTGTAGTTTGTACACCAGGCCATCATGCCATACATTGTCAAATGCCTTCTCGACATCGAGTAAGGCCATGGCGGATGTTTTCGAGACAAACTTGTTCCGTCTGAGGACGTTGGTAACTCGGGTCAGTTGGTGTACAGTTGACCGACCGCGTCGGAAACCAAACTGTTCCTCGAGCAAGATGTTGAGATTTTCGGCAGCCTCAAGTAACCGATGATGAATAGCTTTTTCGAATAGCTTGGATAACCCTGAGAGAAGGCTGATGGGTCGATAACTTTTGGGGGAGGAAGGATCCTTCCCAGGCTTCCGGATGGGGATGACTTTCGCTGACTTCCAGGACGATGGGAAGTAGCTAAGCCGGAGACACTGATTAAAGATCAGCGAGAGGTGCTCAAAGAACGGAGCACTCATGTGTTTGAGCTCGAGATTCAGGATGCTGTCGAAGCCTGGGGCCTTCATGTTCTTCGACGATTTGATATAGGCCGTCAATTCGTCAGCTGAGATCTCCAACTCCTCCGAGAAGTCGTTGGGAATCAAATGGATGTTGTTAGCATGCTCGTTGACGGCTGCTTCGTGTGGACTGACGATGTTCTGCCCAAGATTGTGTGAGCTGACGAAGTGACGACCTATTTCAGCGACCTTCTCTGCAGGAGTTATCAAGCGATCCTTAGAGCCATTATTGTCTAGTGGGATCAAAGGTGGAATGGGCCGAGGCTTGGATTTTAGAATTTTGGTCATTTTCCAGAACGGCTTAGCATAATCTGGGAGAGTGCGGATCTTATTCGAGAAGTCGTTATTTTGAGGTCCACCATTCTGGCCTTGATAATTTTGTGATTCGATTGCAGCGTGCCTTAAGCTCAGGCAGTCCAGTACGCTGAAACTGCCTGCGAGTGACATTCCGCAATCGAATCAAATCTTTGGTGAGTGTATCGATGTTTAAGGAGTTGCTTACCTGCCGAGCCGTCGGTACGTGTTGCTCTCGGGCCGCCGTGATCGCCTCCTCGATAGCGCACAGCTGGCGGTCGATACTTTCCGGCGTCTCCGGACGCACCTCGTAGTCGACGGTGTTATCGACGCACTGCTGGAAACGCTGCCAGTTCACTCGGTGGTAGTTCCGCCGTAACTGCTGGTGCCGATTGACCGAGGAGCCCAGTTCCGCCACCACCGGATAGTAATCCGAACTGAGCTCCTGGTATACAACCGGCTGCGAGACGTGGTCACTCAGGTTTGTTACGTAGAGGTCGAGCGTTGCGTGGGCACCGGACCGACTCAGCCGAGTGGGGTAATCCGGGCTTAGGATCGTGTAGTGGCCTTCCTCCATGTCGTTGCTCCAGATGGTGCCGTTTCGATTGCCGCGACTGTTGCCCCAGGCTTGATGTTTGGCATTCAAGTCGCCGGCAATGATATACTGGCCTTGCCTCCGCGTCAGCTTGACGATGTCCCTCCGAAGGGCAGCCGATGATCCATCGCCGGCTTTGGCTTGCGTTGGACAGTACGCCGCGATGAGTGCGATTGTGCCGACCGAAGTGGTGATTTCGACACCGATGGCCTCAATGACACTGAGCTGGAAACTTGGAAGCAGACGATAGTTGATGTTGGTGCGAAGAGCGATGGCCACACCACCTCCCCTGGTCGGCCGGTCGAGTCGCACGATGCGGAAGTCCGGGATGTTGATGTTCACCTCCGGTTTTAGGTGCGTTTCGGTGATGAACGCCACGTCTATTTCCTTCTCCTCAAGGAAATCCTTCAGCTCGATTGTTTTGCTCTTTAGCGAGCAAGCGTTCCAGTTGACCAGGCCCACCCTAGCAGCCATTTTCAATGATGAACATGCCAAGTGTGAAGACCTGGTCGAATCGGGTTTTGCAGCCGCGCAGTCGAGTGGCAAGCTGCGCGAAGATCGGCATCAGTTGCTCCGGAGTGTACAGCGGGGCAGATTCTTCCGGTGGGACGGCTTCGTTCTCCGACTGCCGACGGAACCCAGGAGGAGGAAGCGGGAGCCATTCGCTGGTGGATGGTGCCGACGATGCTGGAGCTTGGACCGATGCAGCTGCCGCTGCCAGTCGCTTGTGCGGCTGTAGCGGTGGGAGTATTGGAATCACACGACGGGGAGCCGGGATAGCTGGAAAGTTCACCTCGTTGATTACAGGAACACGGTTCTTCTTCGGAATGGTCCTGGTGGAAGCCTTCTTCCGGATTTCCAGGAACTCGGCTCGCTTTGGGCAGCCCTTTGTGGTGGCCCGATGTTTGTCGCCACAGTTGGCGCATTTGGGATCGGCCACCTCCATTTTGTCGCACTCGTCAGTCGGATGGGGTTCGCCACACTTGTTGCAGCGCGGCTTCATGCGGCAGTTCCTGGTGCCGTGCCCGAAATTGAAGCAGTTGGTGCATTGCGTGACATCGCGGTGCACTGGCCGATATCGCTCCCAGTCAACGACGGTGTAATTTATAACGCCAACCAGCTTCAGGTCCTTCCAGGTAGTGGAACCGTGCTCCAGATGGATCAGGTAAAGCTGGTCGCGATATTTCCTCGCCTTGTCGTGACGAGCGATCTTGTGGACGGCTACTGGCTTCAGTCCGCAACTTTCAAGCTCTGCTTGGAGCTCTTCCTCCTTCATGTCGTGAAGTCCTCGCAGCAAGGCCTTGAGCGGTTTCGTGCCGGGGTGGTCATGAGTGTAGTACTCATACTTGTGGACCTCGAGGAACTCCACGACGGATTGATGATGGTCCCTGTTGGCCGGCATCACTTTCACGCCCTCGCTGCAGAGCCGAAAAGTACATTTCAGCCCCTTAGCGATCAGCTGGCGAATTTTTGGTCGTAAATCCGGCGGATCGCCCTTCACAAACACGGGCGGGCACTTCTCCTTCCGCTCCGGTTGCACCTGCGGCAGCTGCGATTGCTGCTTCTTCCTCTTTTTCGGCGGATTGCCGGCGTCATCAAGCGGCAACGGCGAGAACACGTTGCTCTGCAAAAGCTGCTTGGAGGGGTTACCCGCGCCTCCAAGAGCAGTGCGCTTAGGCACTTTTCCAGCGACCGAATCGGCCACCGAGTCTCCCATGACGGGTCCGGGAGAAAATTACGCCAACGCGACAAGCGAAAACGTAAACAGCGAAAGAACGAGAAAAAACACGTCCGTACGTGTTGCTGTCTCGAACTGGAATGAAAAACGATTCGCCGATATGAACGGACATGAATAAAATCGCGAAGTTCTGAAATGATTTTTTTTTTGGAATGGGACACTTACGGATGTTTCGGATCTTCCGGAGAAACGTTTCAGGACTATTTGTGAATCACAGATGACTTTCACTGTTCATTGCACGCACAATTCGCTGGTATGAATGGTTACGAAAAAATCGCAAAGCTCTAGGATGAACTTCTGAAATTAGCCACAATTACGGATGTTCCGGATCTACAGGATAATCGATTGTAACGAAAAATTCGTGAAGCTTTAAGGCGAACTTTTGAAACTGGACACTTTTACTGATGCTTCGGATCTTTCAGAGGCTTTCCAATGGCTGCTCAATGGATGGAATAGAAAAAAAAGATATGCATACATAATAGCAAACAGAATTGAAATCATCAGAACGCATATATGTAAGCAATTTTATGCTTCATAGAACGAAACTTCTACTTAAAAAGCTCAAATAGTATCTCTTTGGTACAGGTTCCCCGGGGACTATACAGGTCAATTTGGATAAATCATTCCTCATTCTAGGAACCTATAGCTTTTGTATGTCGAAAAATGAAAATCAGTTGAAATTTGAGTTTCTGGGATCGTGATGAAATCTTGGGTCCAAATGAAGTCAATGCAAAATGCGTCACATTTTTTTGTGGAGCCTAGAGGTCGCTAGAAGCAGGTTTTATTAGAGAATCTTTATTTCGCAAAGTAAGTAAAAGTCAGATTTTTTTAGATTTGTATCACATTGTGTCTAAAAGTTATAGCGTTGTTTTGGATGTGCTTGGGTTCAAATAGACCCCAATGCACTAGGAAGGTTATGTGTACATTTCAGAGCGTTAATGAATAAAGCCTCCAATGAATGATTAAATTTGTTATGATTAAATCATTCAACTCTATGATTAAAGATTATGATTAATGAATTAATTGTTTTTCACAATGATTAATGATTATGATTAACGATTAAATTAATTTTTGACAATGATTAACGATTATGATTAATGAATAAAACGTTTGGAGTATGATTAACGATTACCGATCGTGATTAAATGCTGACACAATATGTGTATGATTTATGATTAAAGATCGATATGATTAATGAATATGAATAATCAAATTGAATGGTTTGCATATTGATCAATTATCAAGTAACATTTTTATCAAATTGGGTTATTGAAAGGTATGAAAATTAAATGATTGTGATTAAAGATTAATGAATAAAGGCGATGTATGCAATGATTAAAATTGATGATTAATGAATAAACTCAAAACAATTATGAATATGATTAGTGATCAATGATTAAATGTTAAATTCTATGAATAACGATTAGTGATTGATGATTAAATCATATTTTTTGTATGATTATGATTAATGAATAATGATTAAATAGCCCATTATTCATTAATCATGATTAAATCCTCGATTAAATCTATGATTAATCACTAATGCTCTGGTACATTTCTTCCACACTCATATGTATCTTTCTCATCGAAAAAATTAAAAAGATAGTAGATGTTTTTTTTTCTTCTTTTGTTTAAGAAACTACATATGGACACGCACTTTGAAGAAAATTATGGAGCAGGTTTGTCGTTTCCCAACTGGAAGTGATCCAGGGTGTTGAATTTTGCTCAAAACTTTTGATCTGTATTGAAGAAATTAGAAGATTCGGTGCCAATTTGTAAAACAGTATTTTGTGGCTTTCTAGGAGTTGTGTAATATTTATATATGCAGTTTCTCAAACAAATGATTCAAATGCAATAGGTACGTAAATATTTTTTTCGGGAAATCCGAATTTTGAAAATATTCCTTAGGAAAATGCCGATTTTATTTTTCCAACCTCCTGAAAACAAAGATTTTTACAGCTACAAGCTACTTTAAAAATTAGGCAAAATTCGTCTAAGTGGACGGAGTTCGTGTTGAAAAAAATTTTAATGTGTGGGAAATATGTCACTTTTTTTTAGTTTTAGGTTGAAAGTAGGGATACAGAAGGAACTCTTCCTTTTTTTTTATACTTTATTCAAGTGATTTTTCGGAAATAAATTAGAGTTTATCACTAAAACGATTACTGTTAAGGTCAACATACGTATCTATAAAGAGTACAAAGTAGTAGAATTAAATGGAATAATACTAACTCGTTATATCACTAAACAAACATAAATAATATCTGTTCATAATTATTTGCTTTGGTCGAGGCTATGGCCCAACCAGCGAATTACCACAATCAAGGGGAACTATTCCCATTTCCATCTCACTGAACATATCTTTATCTCATCACGAAAGAAAGAGATATAGCACTGATCTCGCCTCGTTTCTTTCTTGCTGCTTTATTTTTGATGGGATGAACATGAGCCATGAGATTAAGTCCAGGAACAGTAAATCTATATGTTTGTGTTTCATCACCACCATCGCCTCTGAACGATTTATTTTTCCGTAAACTACCAAGCTGCTACATCGATTATAAAGCATCGTTCGCCTGATATGTAGGCAATTTGTACAACGTAGTGATTATCTCAAAGATATCCAGTTAGGTAGGTAACTGTCTTAAAGTACGTTTCGTTTTATTTTATTGCACATTATTTTAATTTCATGTTTGCGTTAAGTCATTATGAACAATCACAAGATCAAATGGTTCCGTCGGACGATGACGACATGGCGGAATTCATGGATGGTACTGATGATAGTTTAATGTTGAGAGCAGAGTGTCGCTGTGATGGGATGGAAGATTGAACGAAACGATATTCGGAGGATTTCACGATCGTGGCCCGAAGAAGAACGATCTGCTGCGCAGACGCAGATCTACATGAAAGGGAAAGTATAATAAACGTGTTTGTCGGGGGATATATAGAGTAGCTGCTACACTTTGATGCCTAGCGCAACTGATGATCGAACAAGCAAGGAACAGAGAACATCCGACCGAAAGCATGTCAGTAAATTTCAATGTTGTACTTCCTATGCTATGCAGGACTGTAGAATGCCAACTAGATACCTAATCGTTTTGCTCACATGATTCGCTTGTCGAATAAAATTTGATTTTTTTGTATTTTTCGGACTATACTGCATTCGAGTTAAATACTATAAGTTATTCAATTAAAGGTTGTCATAGAAACCAAATTATAACCACAATCAGTGTTATGGAATTTCAATGTCGATTGGGCTTTTTGACTCGAATATGAACTTAGCCTTTCTACCTAGATCACAATTGAATAATGAGATCTCAATTTAGGTGAACTTGTCTATTCAATTAATATCAGCAAACGCTTTCATTCGATTGACTATTAAGGGGCCGTCCAGAAACCACGTGGTCATATATGGGGGGAGGGGGGGGTTTGGAAAATGACCACGATAAGCCACATGGGGGGAGGGGGGGGGTTGCTCTCGAACCACGTGGTTTTTTTACACGAAAAACTTTTGGGGAATAACACTAACGGTGTAAAAAATACAAATCATTGAAATTTAATGATTTAATCATTAAACGCAAAGCGCATCTGAGGGCCGATGCCCACGTAGCGTCTTTTAAACTTAGCGTTAAAAAGACGTAGGTGTGCATCGAGAAAAATCGATAACGCAGCGTTGATCGCAACGCCGATGCATATTTGCATTATTTGACCATCTTAGCCTAAGATCCTATATCCATACAAAAATAAACGAAAAAACAGGTTGCGATTCAGTCTCAATTTCCACAAAAAAAAAATTGGAAAGGAAAAATGGAAAAATATTTTTAAAAAATTCCGCCGCAGATGGTTTTTGGCATCACGCCGCCGACACTTTTGCATCAGCGGACTGCAGCTACAATTTTGAAAAATGTTCATGTTTTTACAATAATCCAAGAAAAAATCCTAAGAAGAAAAATTCAAAAGAATTTCTTGTGGATATCCCTTAGCCGTGCGGTAAGACGCGCGGCTACAAAGCAAGACCATGCTGAGGGTGGCTGGGTTCGATTCCCGGTGCCGGTCTAGGCAATTTTCGGATTGGAAATTGTCTCGACTTCCCTGGGCATAAAAGTATCATCGTGTTAGCCTCATGATATACGAATGCAAAAATGGTAACCTGGCTTAGAAACCTCGCAGTTAATAACTGTGGAAGTGCTTAATGAACACTAAGCTGCGAGGCGGCTCTGTCCCAGTGTGGGGATGTAATGCCAATAAGAAGAAGAAGAAGAAGAAGAAGAAGAAGAAGTCTTGTGGATATTCAGGAAGAATCAAGTAAAGAAATTTCCTGTAAAAACTTTGACATTACTTCATACAATCCTGATAAAGTGCTGGCATTCAGAATTGTTTTTGAACAATTCTCTCTTTTGCTTGGAAATTTTGCTACAAATTGATAATGAAAAAAACAAAGCATCTCCAGTGTAAATTCCGAAAAAAAAATCCTTAAAACTCCGAAAAAAATTCCGTGTGCATTCTGTCTGAAAATTAAAAACAGTCCCGTGGGAAATACATATAATTTTTGGTGGAAAAACATTCTAATGGATTTCTTCGACAAGTTCTTCCGAATCTTCACCAGAAATTCTTCTTCATTTCCAAAAGAAGTTTTTCGAACATTTTAAGGAGTGCACTTCAAAATGTTCAGTCTCCAGTTAGCCTTGCGAGCAAAGGCGTAGGATTGTCAATCTGGAGATGACGAGTTCGATTCTCGTTCCTGTCTAGGATGTTTTCGGTTGGGAAACATTCTCGACACCCTAGGTATAGTGTACCCATCGTACTTGCTACACAAGATATATAATCGTGCAATGGCTGGCATATAAAAGCTTTCAATTTATAACTTAGGAAATGCTAATAGAATATACTAAGTTGAAAAGCAGACCAACTTCCAGTTGGAATATGGAGCTAATGCCACATGAAACACTTCGATATTGACGTTGATTTGTTTTTTCAATTTTGGAATTTTGAAATGAAAATTTTCGGAATACTTTTTTACGCTCTTTGTGAATTCTTTCACATTTTTTAAAATTTTCCAAGTATTTTTTATTCGAGGCATTATTTAGAATAATAAACGGAAGAGTCTATGGATTATATTCAAAAAATTCTTTGCATTTTCAAAGAATAAATCTTTAGAATTCACAAGGTTCATGTTTTTTGAATTTGAACCAGAAATCATTTCAAAATTTCGTCGGGAATTCATTCTTCTTCGGGATGTCATTTTGATTTCTTTGTAGGTTCAGCTAATTGCTTTAAATCTTTACCATGCAAAGATGCACAGGAAATGATTTAGAAAGTTTAAGGAATTTTCACATCAGAAAATCTTTAAAATTTTTATTTAATTTTTTAAGGAAATCCTACTGGAAATGCTTCAAAAGTATGTACAACATTTACAAGTACTACAAAAGTACAATTTTTTCGTTATTACCACTTGTAAAAACAACGGAATTTCCTCGGGAAATTCATTATTGGTGTTTCAGATGAACTTTTTTCGATTTTCTACTGGAAAATCTTAGGAATTTCCATCGGAAATATTTTGGCATATTCCGAATAATTTCTTTTGGAAATTAAAAAAACTGCTGAAAATTTCTAAGAATTTCTTTTGGAAAACGAAAAAAAAAATACCCTTGGAAATTTAGAAGAATTTCCTTTGAAGATTCATTAAAGTTGCCCAGGATTTTGAAAAAAATCTTTAGAGATTCTGTAAGAAAGTAAGCTGGATTTTTTTCTAATTTATACTGGAAATTCTTCGGAATTTGATGTTTATTGGAATTTTCATCGTAAATATGCATTTCGGATCCTTCTACGGATTCTTCTAATTCTTCAAAATTTCTACCGAACATTTTTCGGAACTCTTCCACAGAATTTCGGAAAAAAAATGTCGTTGAAATTCTAAAGATTTTCCGGGGAAACTCAGAAGAGTTTCTTATCAATATTCCGAAGGGTTTCCCTTGCAACTCCAGAATAATTATTCTTGAAATTTAAGAAGATCTTGGAATTTAAAATTAATCCAAGCAATAAATGTAGGCAATAATTTAGGCTTAAGAAACCTAGTTTTTATGATATTGAATAATTAGGATAATTGATCGAAAAAATTAATAATGCAACTAAATGTTCTAAATGCACAAAATTCTAGTTGTGCACATGAAAAAGGTTATGACGTAGAGAAGCATTTAAAAAATCAACATGAAATTCTAAATAAAATGCTTTTTAAATTCATAAAAGGGTCTTAGAACTAAGGTGATTCCTGCGATATGAAAAAAGTGGCAGAAAAAAACACTCCAATTCCTAAAACAATCTAACGATTGAAATTAAATTCCAAAACAAACCTCAACAACCCTTTCAGGAATGATGGGTCATATATGCCCAGCGTTTTAGATTGTCTATAAAATCACAAAAGAGAGCTAGGCCACCATTTTCTTCAGTAAAATTGTTCATCTAGATATTGGCTTTACAGAACAAATATGGGAGCTCAAATTTGACTGACCATGAAAACTCAGATATTCGAAACCTTGGGAAGATTTTGATTCTAAGAGCATGTAAATAAAGTTTAAATGTTTGAATCATTCTGAACAGATGGGTGGTCAGATAAGATGGGTCATCCTGAACGTTAAGACAGTGATTAATATTCAGGAATACGAGGTGCTCAAGGTACTTCGAAATGCTCTCAAGTTCAGCCCACGAATCTACCAGATCAATCAAGACATTTGCAATTTTCTTATCATCGGTATATACTCAATCCGAAATAAACATATGATTTTAATTTCCAATAACATGAGATTCAAGAGACGCATATTCGAGATGTGGAATAGAAGTTCCTTGGGAAATTATTCGAAAGAACCATCAGAGTGACCGAGAAAATATTTTTAGTATTTCATCATTGGCTTCCACGAGTCGATATCAAAATAAAATTTCAATGAAGAATTAGAAATTTTGAGTGATGAGCCAGCTCTGGATTGAAAATCTCTTCAGTAGAGAAAAAAAAATATAAATTTTCCATAATAAAATAGGAAATTGCCAATAAAGAACAATAATAATAAATAAGCACTTGTAAAAGCAAAAATTGCAATTATGAAATAATAATTTTCCATAAAAAAATCAAAATGTTCAACGAAAAAATGCAAAATTTTCATGAATAAATTAATATTAGCAATGAACAATTAAAAAAAACTATTTTATAATTATTTATTTCTAATATTGATGATTCTGAAAACAATACTGAAATTTGTACAAGAATGCTATTCAAAAGAAACAACAGTAGGAGGTTTAATTTGCATCTCTAAGATTACATATTAAGTTTGTGATTCTCTGATGAACTTTTCGTTGTAGGAGTTCAGTTCAGATGCTTCGCTGAGGTTAATATATTAAAAATTATTTAAAAAACACTAATAAGAAATAAAAAAAAATAAAAATATAGGGATATTTTGGAAAATTTCTAAACCATTATAAATTTTTCTCGAAATTTTTATAAGATATTCCTCCTGCTGCATTGAAGGTGTCATCAAAATTTTCGACTTCATGAAAATTTATAATCTCCATGCTGGGTTTAGTTTGATTTTGAATCAATTGAAATTGTCCATCTTCAAAATTGATCGGATTAAACATATGTTTTAGTTACATAAGGATTTTTTAAATTTTGTACTTGAAAAAACCACGTGGTCATAGGGGAGGTGGGTCTGCCAAATGACCACGATAAGCCACATGGGGGGAGGGGGGGTTGAACATCTTCAAAAACATGACCACGTGGTTTCTGGATGGCCAGGACACATCATGTCGTATAACCAATTAATGTAGTGACATTTTCAAACACATCAAATTGGAATCAATAATGCATATTGAATCGGAAACAAGGACAAGGAATATGTTTTCCATCAATCTACATATTTTTACGATCGCCTGTCCCTACAACACAATTCAAACCGATTTGCTTGCAGTAACAAATTTGGTTGTATATGAGTAATAGAAATGTGTTTACAGCATGTGTGCTACTCAGAGTAAATCAAATGATCTTCTTTTCAAATGACGAAAGTAAATCTCCCAATTGACGAGAAGCACTGGTCAATTGAGACGGCATGAAAAAGAACGGAGATAAAAATGACAGACTAGATTAGCTTTTGAGTGAGTGAATAGAGGTACAGGCATACCTCGATAGTACGTACCCTCGATAGTGCGTACCCTCGATTGTACATACATTTTACCTCAATAGTACGTACACAAAAAAATCTTTTAATTTTCTGAAGAATTTTAGTTAAAATTTGAAAATATATATATCATGGTTCATGCGTGGAGATCTTCTGATTTAAACACCATCGTGAGTTTATACGAATTTAGTAGCAAAACTTTTAGAAAGCAGCGTGTCATAAATGTTTCACAGTCTTACGTAACACGAATTATATTATTATTTTTAAACAATTCAACGAACATCGGCAACATCTGATTACATCCTCTAATGCAGTGGTGCTCAGCATCTTGGGCGTTTTGACGTAGGACTACGTCTGTGTTTTCTATATTGGGGTACACTTTACGATTGCGAAAATCGGGGACCGTCACGAAAATATGATAGACTTTAAACATTAATATCTAAGTTTCTCGATGGATTTTAAATTTTTTTGGACCATTCGATCAAGCATGAGTCAACACTTCTTTGTATTTATATGGAAATACTATTTTTTATTAACTATTTATTATCGATAATTGATAAAAATTTAGAAATAGGTAAACTAACCAATCACGTACATGCATCACTAGCACAGACATCAAAAATCAATCACTTGCGGGTTTGGATCTAATCCTTAGTTTGAACAAGATTTTACGCAGAGCGGACGCATCAAAGCGATTGCAGCGGAGCGGACACAGCATCACGGAGGCGCTAATAACATTTTCAAAGGAAATCCATCGCATTGGTGGTAGTGCTCGATGTGTTGCTGCGGATCATTCAACCTCAACGAACCAGCATTTCATATTAAGAGAGGGTTGACCATGAACATAGCACTGTGGCGATCCCGCACCACCAGTGCCTATGCTGAAAATTTATTACAAATTGTGGTGTCAGCTTCTTACTAGCATTGGGAAAAGAAAATTGGTTCTTCTCAGGGCCAACATTTTATGAAAAGAAAGAGTTAATTGCGAAAATGGACTGTTTCGGTGGCATCGGTTTTGGCGTGGTAGCTTGGTTGCTGTTAGTGATTCCATCCATTAAAATTCACTACATCATCTCCATCCGACGCGCTATCAAATTCGCTATTTACGATTGAGTTTTACACTTTGAAGAAAGTTTATTTCGGATCAACCTTCTTTTGTATAAAATCAATGAAGACGCCACCTCAGTGAAAACTATCTACAGCAACCACCCATCGGTGAACGTCGCTCGGACAAACAGATGCCAAGAGATAATGTTTGGTAATATGAAAAAACCTCGTCTTGAGTCAAATTTCTGCTGTTATTCCTCGCAACAATACGCATTTTGGATAAACAACATCTCATAATCAAATTCAGAATCTTGCGAGAAAATTTCATAAGATTCTTAGAATTTGTCATTCTCCGAATTTGTCATTGTAATGGTCCGTTGTCAGCGGGATCCCGATCGAAATGGCTCGCGCGCGCCGAAAAGCAGTTTTCTTATATTTAATGAAGTAATTCCATTAGCCCCGCCCCTTCATTAATCGTTATGAGTGCACATTATATTCACACCCATATCAGATCACAAAGGGGCGGGGCTAACGGGCTTAATTTATTAAATACAAGAAAGCTGCTGTTTGGCGCGCGCGAGCCATTTTGATCGGGATTCCACAGAGAGCGGTTCGACATTCGATGCAGCGGAGCGGACACAGCAGCACTAAGTGGGTGGCAGTGTGGCAATGCTGAAAATTTATTTCAACCTTTAGAGGCTTAGCGAAAAATCATCAAGTGGCGGTCGGACATTTGCAACGCAAGGTGTCGACAAGCGATTGGATGCAGTTAGTTATTGGAAAGGCGCATTGGGAAAAGGAAATTGGTTGTTCTCAGGACCAACATTTTATGGAAAGAGAGAGTTAATTGCGTCAATGGACTGTTTCGGTGGTATCGGGTTTGGCGTGGTAGCTTGGTTGCTGTTAGTGATCCCATCCATTCAAATTTACTGCATCATCTCCCTCCGACGTGCTATCAAATTCACTATTTACGATTGAGTTTTGTACTTTGAAGAAAGATTATTTCGAATAGTCGGATCAACCTTCTTTTGTATAAAATCAATGAAGACGCCACCTCAGTGGAAACTATCTACAGCAACCACCCATCGGCGAACGTCGCTCGGACAGACATATGCCAAGAGATAATGTTTTGTAATATGAAGAAACTTCGTCTTGAGTCAAATTTCTGTTGTTATTCCTCGCAACAATACGCATCTTAGATAACCAACATATCATAACCAAATTCAGAATCTTGCGAGAAAATTTCATAGGATTCTTAGAATTTGTCATTTATTTGTATTTATTTGCAACGTTTGGTTGTCGCGATGTAAGCGTACGTGGCAAAGTAAGGATTGTGATGTCCCCGACTGAAAGCCAGTCGAGTGGCTTCAGCGGCCGATGAGTCATGTTAATTCCACGGTTAGAGACTCAAAGTCCATCCAACTGGGAACAACTATTCGACTTCTTGATTCAGTTGGCCTCCGAGCAGTTTGCTTAATGTAAATAAAACGACACAAATTATTATGGCAAATACCATCAATTTCAAATAGCTACGTAGTCCTACGTCACCTTTGCGTACAACCCGATTGGGCTGCACCTTTGAGTTTTTTCCATTAATTTGCTTGTCACACAATAAAAATGAGCTTTCACCTTACAAGTTAATACTGGGACGATAGCTTTCAAATATATCTATCAGCTGAGGATATTAAAACGAATATTGGTGTTAAAATCACTCCGTACGACTTAATCAAAGTAAAAGCATTTAAAAGCTTTCGACCAAGTGCTAATTTGTATGGTCAAAGCTCATTTTTATTGTGTGAGAAGCAAATTAAGGAAAAAAAATGCCCAAAGTTCTGAGCATCGCTGCTCTAATGCTACGTTTGACAGGGTAAGTGAATTGAACCCTGAATTGAACAACTCAGTTGAATTCAATTGACATGTCAAAAGTTGAACTTGTTCAACTTTCTTTTCGTTCAGGTGAGTTGAATGAAGGTGTTTAGACGTTCAATTCAAGCGACTTACTCAAATCACTTACCTTGTCTAAACTTAGCATAAGAGCAATGATTGAAATTGCATGGGTAAGGATGTATAGTTGATTTTCTTGATAGGGGTGAAACGAGGTCTTGCAGCTTTGTGCAGTGCACCTTACCACCTTTGCACGATTCTCCAGAAAGTTCTACGAATTGAGTCAAAATTTTAATGGAATCCATCCATAACTAACCGAGGTATTAAATTTACTCGCGTTACAATTTTTATTCCCATTGTGCAGCGGAGTCACGTCGCTGGTGATTGGCGGCGCTGTGAGTCCGTGTGAAGTTCTTCCAGGAATTCCTCCGGAAGATCTTCCAGGTAAACTCCTCCTGATATTCTCTTTGGAGTTACTCCAGCAATTTCACCAATTATATCGAGGTCTTTCCAGAAATTCCCTTTGAATGCAGGGATTTTTTTCTTCGAAATTCTCCCGGAATTCCTTGAGAAAATCGTCTGCAAATCTGGCAATTTCTACAAATATAATTCCGAAAGTTTCTTCAAAACTCTTTCGGAATTACCTTAAAAAATTCCTTTTTGAATTGCCTTTGGAAAATACTTAAGGAATCTTCCCGGAAGATCCGCATCCGCATTCTTGGTATAATTTCTGTTTGTGCCGGAACTCTCAATACTTCCCTGAAATGTCTACAAATAATCACCCAAAAATACCTTCATGATTTTCCGAGAATTTTCGCAGCAATATCTTGAAACAATATCCCCGGAAATTCTTCTAGAGGTTTTCCCATTTTTACTTTCAGAAATTTCTCCATGAATTCTAAAAAAAACCTTCAGGAATTAATTACTTCAAGAGTTCCTCCAGAAATCTATTTATAAGTTCCCCCTGAAAATTTCTTCAAGAATTCCCACAGAAATTTCTCAAGCTTTTCTGCAGAGATTTCATCCATTAACTGCTTGGGAAAGTTCCTTTTTTCTGGAAGAATTTTTTAAGAATTTCATTGACAATTTCTTCGAGTAATTCCTGAAGAAATTCACGATGGAGCTTTTGGTTTGAGTTCCAGAATTATTTTTTTGGATGAATTATTGATAGATTTTCAGATTAAAGAATTTCTTGAAGAGTATCTGACCAGATCTTTGCTGTACGGCAAATCTTCCAAAAATGGCGTGAAACCAAACCCAACGTATCATCTACTTGTCGATTTAAAGGCGGCATACGACAGTATTGACCGTGTAGAGCTATGAAAAATTATGGACGAGAACAGTATCTCTGGCAAGCTTAAGCAAGCTCAAAGAAACAGTGGTTGGTTTGCAAATCTTTGTGAAGATAACAGCCGGGGTACGATTTTCAACAGATCCAAAGATTGAGTTACGTTTTTATAATTTACTCCATTGACTCCATCAAAAAGGTGCAAAAGATGGGTCATCTAAAAGCAAATTATAGTCGTTCCATACTCCTTCGACCATCAGTCATAAGTATTAACAAGAATAGTAAGAACTAGAGTACAGTGTGGTAGATCTTTCTCCGTAATGCACCACCAAAAAGGTGTCTTCCCAGCATTACAGGCTCCGTTAACTGCCTGGCTAATTGTTTCACTCCGCTGGTCATTCATCCCCTCGGCACTGGTCGCCTGGCATCTTGGGATTCGGGGTTAGGGAGGTCATATTGTCAGCTTCATTGTTGTACCGAGCCTGGTGATATGACCGGATTTACATCGTTACTCACTACTTCAGAGTATCCATATCCCAGCGTAACGGGCAATCCTGCTCCGTAATACAGCTTCATTTTCACCGTTCAACAAATCTTCGAAGTGGTCCTTCCACCTGGCTGCCACCATAGTCTTGTCTGTTAGCAAATTCCTTGGTCATTGCACATGTCGGGCACTGGCGCAGTCTTATAGTTCACGAATTTGTAAAAGTTTTTTTTTTCGTACATATACAGATATGTTCCGATTTTATCACGTTGCAATTTTGTCACGCTCCGATTTCGTCAACAATATTATTCCGTTTTTATCAACAAGAAAATTCAATCATTTTTTTAGAGAGCTTTTAAAATAAAATAACTTGAGTTAGTTTTTGGAAAATGTTGTATTTATAATATTCCAAGCACTGGCGGTAGTAAGTCCGTAACTAAAAAGAGAGCATTCTCTTTATCGACTTCCCCTCATCGAAATAAAAGTGACAAGATGCGGGTTCGTTTGCACTTTATTACTTCAGAACGAAGAATTACATTGTTATCTGGCGTTCTGATATAACTGAAAAATCGTAGAAATACTTTTTCGGATGTTCTAGGCCGTCCAAACTGTTCTGGATTACATATTCTTGAATGCACCAGGAAATATGTCTGCAAACAAAATGTCCTAAGCTGAGATATATGTCCAAAAATATATATGTGATCATAATAGTTTTGAATAAACGTAAACTATTTCAAGGTCACCAAAACGCCCTGGAGTTCAGAACATGTAATATACCCGATCAACCCAACCCTGAACGACGTATTCGTGCATCGTTTAACCCTTTATAAGGCAGTGGCAACTATATTGCCACCAACAAATAATATGTTTTTCTATTTGTTAACAAGAGCTCTACTTATTATTTCACATGTAGTGACTTTATTTGCTTCCTAGTAACACCCCAGATGAATTTGAGCCATAAAAAATTAAAATGTCAATTTGAGAATGGTTTTTTTACGAATAGATCGTAAGTTTCGAGTGGAAGAAGGATTTTCAGTTATAATTCGTTGAAAAACCCAGATTTATCCACCTAGCGTTGGTGGTGCCTTTCTCGCATTTAGTTGAGACACCAACCTTATATGGAGTATATATGGTCCGATGTACCATTTTCTTCATAACTTTCAAATGCAATGACCGATCGTTATAAAATTCAATAGTGATCAACAAGGCTTTGTCCCCTGTCGAATGAAACTTGTTGCGAGAAAATCGGTTAAGGATTACTATACGAAAAGTTGTCTAATGTTTTAATAGCTTTTGTGCACACACATACACACACACATACACACACACATACACACGGACAGACAGACATGTGCTCAGCTCGTCGAGCTGAATCGATTGGTATATAATACTATGGGTCTCAGAGGCTTCTATAAAAAGTTCGTTTTCGGAGTGAAATGATAGCCTTTCGGTACAACTTTGTTGTACGAGAAAGGCAAAAACGACAAAGATATATTTTTTCCCGTTGGTATCAATTATTTTGAATCTTCTGTGTTAGATTACTACGTGATTAGCGTGAAAAAAGCTTTGCCTTTCTGTATATTTGGTTTTTGGATTTTTGACGAAATTGTATTTTTTTCCCAAGGATCCCCCCTTGGGAAAAAAAACGCTAACATTTTTTTTTCACTTAAAATGCGTTTTCTGACTAGGACTCTTCACCAAAAAATGTAACGTACCTTGATTTGACTGATTCTACGTAAAACCAAATTTTTAAAAATCTTTTTATATTTTTGTTGTTGCCTGTTTTCCCGCTTGCCGGGCAGTGGCAACTATATTGCCACCAATGTTGTCCCGCTTCGCGGGCAGTGGCAACTATATTGCCACCAATTTTTCAATGTTTCTGAACTGTTTAATGTTTAACAAACATACATTTGAGTTTAATACCATGTCAACATTGTGTCCTATTGTTGTTTTTGTTAATTTATTGCTTAGATTCGTCTGCCTTATAAAGGGTTAACATCTAAGCACGTACATTGAGCCGATAGTATTTCAAGCATTACTTTTACACGCAACTATAGGCTTTTTAGTTTCGCTGTAACGTCATTGAGTTCAAAACAGTTCAGAACATGTGATCTACCCGATCAACCAATTCCTAAATGATATATCCGTGCATCACTAAACATTACAGCAGATCCATCGAGCTGGTAGGATATCACCTCATTCTCGCGTATAGTATCATATGGGCGTAACATCATATGCAATGATCGATTTCTCTTCATCTATTTTTCATCTTATCAATGCAACGAATTTCTGCCTTTTACCTTAGTTTTTTTTATTTGGGACGATAACAGATAGTTGCAGATTACACCTGAATCAACATTTATGGTTGTAACTTTGAAATTAGTTGAGTTAATAACGAAAGAAAAAATTGCGTAGAGAAAGCTCGATAATTTTTATACAAGCTACAGTGGACCCTTCATGAGTTGATGTTCTAGGAATCACATCGAGTCTTTGAAACAAATGATGCCATACTAAAATATTTTGACGTAGGACTTACGTCTCTCTTTACTATACCGGGTGTCATTTCAAAATATTCAAATTGACCGCGTTACGCTGTGTTGAAAGATTTTAAACGTTAATAGCGTTCGTCTCAGTGGTCGAATTTCTGCGGTAAGCCCCTCAATCAACAGATTTAAAGTATGCCTTCCATATCCATGCTTGATAAGACCCGAAAAACTTGTTTCAATAGGCATGAAACTGTTATCAATGAAAAACATTGAGATCAAGGGAACCTATAAATATGGGTACCGCATAATTCTTGCATCATTCCATTACCACGTTCTGATTGGTGCAGACACCAGCGAATGAGCAGCCGCTGGGTCTGCCGACAAGCCATAAAATAGCGCAACGCGATTTTTTCCTTTCATAGTAGGGATGAATGACCGCCTGAGTTAATATCCCTCAAAAACAAACCATCATCATCATCATTTTCCTTTCATTCTGACCGGGACAAGCGAAGCAACCGCATCATCGATTGAACAGCACTCACACCTTTCAGCAGGGAATGAAGTATGCACCGACCGCTTTTTCGGCTCGACACCATCAAAGCGACCATCATCAGCCGAAACCCAGCCAATGCATCAGCAGTCCACCCTACAGACCCGACAAAGCAGCAATGCTGAGCAGATACCGGCAACAGCAGCATCGAGCCGAGACCGGCCGGCATCGGTGCTGAGCCGAGACAGGCTGAAGAAAAGCCAAATGATGCAGCATGTATATCCAAAAAACAAACGGTTCTTCAGAGAGCCAATAATAGAGATCAATATAAATGCTTTCAATACCCTTCAGGCTAGAAATTGTACTTGGGTGCCAGATCCAATATTCTAGAGATAAAATTTAATGCGTGATTTTCAGAAATAGCGTCAAAACTAACAGTGGATAATTTTTCTGATTTAACCACGAAGTGGACGAAGGACTTCGCTTGACCATGCCTTTAAAGATTCATAAGATGTCCAAATCTCTCACATAATCTTATTTGGATAAAAAAAACACCGATAACAGCTCAAACATTAATAAACTATCAATCCATTCTTCATCAAATGTTGGATTTATTGGCATTGATAAAAAAAAATATGTAGATAAACATTGTTTGATACTGACCGCACACAAAGCGAACAAGACTGAATGATCGTCCCATGTTACCAATTCTAAATCTTATCACCCGAAATCCCATGTCCGGGAGTTTCCTTCCTTCTACTACTAACAATGTTGTCTCAGTTTGTGTCGGTTTGATGAGAAGATTTTGCCAAGGAATGGTATGCAACGCCGATTATTTATCCAAAATAGTTGATGTGAGAAATTTGGACATATTATGTATCTTAAAGGCATGGTCAAGTCAAGTCCTACGTCCACTTAGCGGTTATGTCACAGACATTACCCACTGTTCGTTTTTTCGAACAATTTTCCAAGAACTTCTGTTCATCTCGATACCGACTGTATTACATCTCTTCAAAACGTCCTGAATTTCAAATCATTTCAATACCAAATTTTCAAAACGACTTTGATCTATCTAATGATCTAACTTGTCCATTTAGCTTATATGACATCAATCATCACTTGTACTAGACCTTTACCACAAAGATACAGACGTCTCACTTTACACGTGTTCCATTGTTCATCTTTTTAACGGTGGATTTAATTTTTTGTATGTGGTCGATCGGCCATCGATGGCGCTTCAATCGGTTTTGCTTGTGTTTGATGTTTGCTCACTATCGCCACCTGGTTACCGTTTGTTCACCTACAGTGAATTTAACATTGGGCGGTAATGTTTCCGTGACGATAATTTTGATTGCATTTTGTTCTAAGTAAGGCGTCTGTTTCTCTGTGCATTTGCGGTTGGCTAAAATATCCTGGAAATCGTATTGTTTTATGTAATCATCCAAGTCCGTTATACGCCTCAACAAAAAAATCCGCAACCAAATTGCTCGACACAAATACCTCCTTATTTATTGTGCATCTAGTAGATATCTTGATCTTAATTCTTCTTCTTCTTTTTCTATGGCTCTACATTCCAACTGGAACTTGGTCGGATTTTCAACTTAGTACTCTATTAGCATTTCCTCAATTATTAATTGCATCTTGTGAGTCAAGTACAAAGGAAACACTATGCTCAGGGAATCTAGACTGTTTCCCACCTGAAAACATCCTAGACCAGACCGGATCTAACACACCATCTCCGGATTGGGGGCAGCAGGGACAGCAGGGACAGCATGGACCATGTCCAAGGGCTTGACGACCCCTCCCCAGCTGTCTGCGAGTCAGGGAGAACTGCCTAGGGCGTGGTGGGATTTAGCAGTGGGCTCTGCTAAAATCCCTCCCAAAAAACCACAAGTGCCCGTAATCAGACTCTATCAAAGCGACTGTGTGCCGCTTCAAAAGCACAAGCCCAGGGAGTGCCAATTGGCATGGGGAGTGTCCCTACTCCGGTAGGGTAGCGCGTGAGCTGCTTCGGCAGGGAGTGAGTGATCTGGTTGTGCTGAGGCAGGAGTGTCATAGCGCGTCACCGCTATTGTCACCTCGAAGCGCAGCAGAAGTCTGAGTATGGACTGCACATGCTAAGGTAAGAGTGTCGTAGCGTAGTATCGTTGATTGGTCCCTACATACCGCTATCGACACCTCGAGGCATGGCAGTGGAGTGTTAGAGTGAGTTGGGGAGTGTCCCTACTTCGGTAGGGTAGCGCGTGAGCTGCTTCGGCAGGGAGTTATTGATCTGGTTGTGCTGAGGCAGGAGTGTCATAGCGTGTCGCCGCTAGTTTGCATGGTGTTGCAATTGAGTTTGCATGGTGCGCACAAATCTCCCCAAGGATTTTGATATCTAGGTCTTCAGCGTATAGTCAAACTTGACCTACCATATTTTTCCTGGGTAGCCGACATGCTGATGAACATTTTTGCTGAAGAAACTGGGGACCAAGCACTTTTCTGTGATTTGTCACAGCCAATCTGTTGGGCAAGTTATGCTTCGTTCACAACGAATGGCATAAAAAATAAATTTATTATCGATTTAATCTTAAGTCAAACATATCACACTTAGAACTAACTCACTTTTTGCGTTTCACTTGCTTTTATAATATAAAATTGCTGCAACTGCGAATTCCTGGGTGGCATGACTCTGGCTTGACATCGTTACTATGGCGGGTGAATATTGCGAACCTCATCGGTTTCGTCTTCGCGCGTGTAACAGGCTGGATGGATGTTGGCGTTGTTGCTATGGGCCTAGGTGGCGGGGACCAACATAACGTCTCCCCTCTTAGTGTCGAGCGTCCTCGGTTGACCTATTTGATCCTTTCGTAAGGACGAATCTGGGTTCTGGAATGATCGATTTTGCCAGAAAGGTGACTTCATCTGTCGGGGGGTTGATTGGTGTTATTTTCTGACTGCTTTCCAATGGGCTGGTTTTGCTTTTCCTGTCGGAGATCTGTAAGGTGACTATGTTTTCCTTCTGGTTTTGATGAGGCTGGTTATTAACCTTGGTTTTGTATCTATGAATACAGAAAATGATTAGTGGTAAAAGGATGATGGAGGCAATTGCTGTTCCACCAAGTGTCTGGGAGCTGATCATGTGTAGTCTTAGTCGTTGAATTTCTTGTAAGTTATTGAAGTTTAACTGCTGTATTTCTTCAATGTCTACTTTCTGTTTGATGACTTCGATCTCCTTACCGAAGATGGGTGTGAGATACTCATGTTGGTTTATCATGTTCATATGGCTTTTGAACGTGAGATTCTGCACCGTGACTGTACAATTACCTGTTTCAATAACAGTAGGTACCGAGATAATTCGTGATGCTCCACATGAATCGAATACGTGTATTGCTTTATAGGTGTCGACAAGAATGGTTCCAGTGTTGACCTCTTTGATAATTGGTTCATCTGGTTGTTTACTCATTGGACATTTAGCTTTCTGGTTGGTTAGGATGTTGAAGATACACTCATCATTGACCGGAATGTTATTGTTGCAAATGAAGCACCTCTCTTTCTGTTCATAAAATGTTCGTTGGTAGTTAGCCACATAGCGGATACTTGTGTTGATTCTAGTTCCGTTTACGTTGACGGGTTCTAGTTGCATCAAGCCATACTCTCTCGATTCGACGATTGGAAGTTTTACAATTATAATAACATGATTGTTTTGCAAAGATACAATGGATTGCACAAACTTATAAATTTCATCCTCAAATTTTACAGTTATCTGTTGTTCTACGAGAAAATTCCAAATATAATCTTTTTCATCTGTGCTGAGAATATTTTTGTTTAGGTGATTTGATTTAGAGAAGGCAATCTGTTCTTCAAGGTCTTCTAAGGTTTTTATCAGAATGTCTATGTTCAGAATTAGGTTTATGAACTCGAGGTCTTTTCTAAATTCAATATTTTGAAGCTGTATTTGCTCTTTGATTAATCTGAGGGTTTTCGAAACTTTGTTAATGGTTGATTGTAAAAGATTATTAATCTTGACTTGTTTTATTTGGTTATCTAGAATTTTGTTGCTATTTCCTTCCATGGTTTCTAAGTTTTGATTAATAAGATCTAAATCTTCCTGGTCGGGGTTTCCTGCTATAAATTTTATAACTTTTCCTAATGCGTTGACAAGCCCTCTCTTAGATCGTTTTGGATAAAATCCTGCCAGTTTTCCGTAAGCTTTCCTAATTTTAAATTGTAAAGTTTGTTCTAAGTGATCGGTTATGTTTAAAGTATTTGCTAAGCTTTCTATATAGTGGATATTTTGTCTTATTTCCTCTAGATTTACTTTATGCATAAGGCGTTCGTACCCTGTTTAAATCCGAACCGTGTCCAATTTCATAGTCAAGAGTCCATTTTTTGTAGATACGTCATGGTAAACTGTCGCCGAAATCAGGTGTATGAGTCTGAAACAAATCAAAAGTTTATTTTTAATTCTGTTCTTGTGTATTTTTACGCCGTGTGAATCTTTAAAGGTCATCTCGTTGTTTTCCTAATCTTGGAAATTTTGAATGGATCTTTATCCTTGGTGATTCTCTGATTAATTTTCACATAAACGTTTTCTCCTGGTTTTAACTCTTTTGGCGGACTTTTGATTTATTTTAATTTTCTACCTGTTTCCTACGCTTTTCTATCTGAACTTTAATGGCTGACTGAATTTTATTGTAATTTTCCAAAATCTCCTCTGTATTTATTTTATTACGGTGGTTGAAAACAATATTTCTAGGTTTGAATCCAGTTGCTGAATGAATTGTGTCGTTGTAAATGTCTACTAAAACGTTAATTTTGTCATAAAACTCAAGATCTCTATATTTTGCGTTTAGGGTTCTGTAAGCTCAATCAACGTCGAATGGAATCTTTCGACGATCCCGTTTGAATTGCTTGAACTAGCATGGTGAATTTCAATATCTAAATCTTGCATGAATCCGATAAATTCGATCGATGTCAGGGCCGGTTCCTGATCGCAAGTTATAGTTTCGGGTCTGCCAAATATTCTAATGTGCTCCGTGATGGCTCTTTTAAGATCTATGATTGTTCTTGTTTCAAGAGCGATTACGTTTGCGAATTTGGAAAATGCATCAACGATCGTTAACATTTTCTTCCCGTTCATGAAGAAGATGTCAACGTGTATATTTTCAAAAGGTTTTCCTGAAGGGTTGGTTTTTTTGGATCAATTTAGGCGGTTTTCTGTCGTATTTGCTTTTCTTGCAAATAGGACAGTTACCTATGAAAATTTTGACTTTCTTGTCAATTTCTGGGAAAAAGTAGTCCGAAAGTATTTGGGCCTTGTTTTCTTTCATGCCTCTGTGGGCGTATTCGTGTATTCTACGCACTATTGCATCCTGTTCCTCTGGTAACCTCACATCTTGAAGCAAAACCTGTGAAATAAAGAGCTTGAACATATTGTTATGAGATAAGTGTTTACGATAAGTTTCTTGAATTAGCTGTGTTAGTAGTAAAGGGCAATAGATACAATTCACACCATTTGGGTTCAGCTTTTCCTTGAATATTCTAAGTATGTCCTGTTCTGTGTAACTTGGTTTCGAAATTGTAAATCGATGGAATTTTGGAAATATCTGCTCGTGTGCGTCTATGTCTATTGGAGAAATTTTGAAAATTACTTGGTTTCTAAAAAGAATTTATAGGCTTTTCTGTTGTCCAAATATAGTAGTCATCACTTGTGTCGGCTGGAGTGTACTGTATTCTCGTCATTTTCATTTTCGTCTTCTGCATTTTGTGTGTCCTCTTGTTCGTTGGCGTTCATTTCAAGTGTTCTAATTCTTGAGAGAGCATCGGCCACGACATTCTCTCTACCTGGCTTATAGACTATTTCAAAGTCGAATTCGCACAAGTCTAATTTCCATCTAATAATTTTCTGATTCGCGCTTGTCATTGAATAAATTAGTGGTTGGTGGTCAGTGACAAGCTTAAATCGTCTTCCGTAAAGATATGGCCGAAAGTGCTTCACAGCCCAAATTATGGCCAATAGTTCTTTTTCTGTGGTGCAATAATTTTCCTCTGATTTGTTTAGCGTCCTCGAAGCGTAAGCGATCGGTCGATCTTTTTCCTAACTGTCCTTGCGATAACACTGCTCCTACCGCGAAATCACTAGCATCTGTTGTGAGGATAAATTCCTTTGTGAAATCAGGATACGCCAGTATTGGGTCCATTGTTAAAAGAGATTTACATTTTTCAAAGCATTTGATTTTATCATGAGTAAATTCGAAGTTTGTTTCACTTCGCAACAATTGTGTCAAAGGTTTAACCATTTTTGCGAAGTCTTTTATGAATCGGCGGTAATAACCAAGGGTTCCAAGAAATTGTTTAAGTTCTTTTTCGTTCTTTGGTTGGGGCCAGTTTTTGATAACGTCTATTTTGTCGCTATTTGGCTTAACGCCATCTTTGGTTACGGTATGTCCAAGAAATTGAACCTCCCGTCTAAAAAATAGCATTTGTCCAATTGGATTTTTAAGCAAGCTTCTTTCAGTTTGCGAAGAACTTTGCGTAAATCTTTTACATGTTCTTCGAATGAACTTGAAAAGACTATGATGTCATCCATGTAGACAAGACAACATACACCAATTAGATCTCTGAGAACGGCATCCATTACCCTTTGAAAAGTTGCCGGGCGTTCTTCAGACCAAACGGCATTCTGGTGAATTCGTATTTGCCAGAACTTACGGAGAAGGCCGTTTTCTCGATATCGTTTTCATCTAGTTGTATCTGATGGAAACCAGATACAAGATCTATTGTTGAGAAGTAAGTAGTTCTACCCAACTTGTCAAGTGTTTCCGTGATATCCGGAATAGGATATTTGTCTGAAATTGTTTTTCATTGAGTTTTCGGTAGTCTATGACAAGCCGAAATTTTTTAATCCTGGTGCATCTGCCTTTTGGGCACAATCCATACAGGGGATGTGTAGGGCGATATGGACTCCTGAATAATCCCGTCCGTTAACATCTTTTTTATTTGTGTTTGTACCTCGTCTTCAAAAATTTGAGGATATCGGTACGACTTTGAATGAATTGGAATATTGTCCACAGTCCTTATTTTATGTTTAATTTTATGAGTGAATGTTAATTTTTCGTTGCCTGTGTACAAAATTTCTGAGCTTTCGTCAATGATTTTTCCTAATGCTGATTTTTCTAGTTGGTTTAATGAATCGTCCAAAATATTAAATTTGTTTCTGCTACCTTGAGGTTTTTCTGTGGCAATAAATTCATCCTTATCAACATAGATCTCATGTGAATTGATTTCTATTTGTGATTTCGTATGGTTTCTTATTGCAACTATAGCGGTATTACGATCGCTATGGTAGATTCCTGGTAGAATTGAAAATTTTCCCATGTTCTTTTCATTAGATATAATGAAGTCTCCCTGGTTTGCTACTTTTATTTGGATAAATTGTTCCTCCTGCTCTGTAAGGTTTATTACTTGTTTCTCCGGGAATTTTTCCTCCAGATCAAAAATTTTCCTGCCAATTCTCAATTTGTTCTTCCCAATATCTAAGTGAGATTTGAGGTCTCTAAGAGTCTCATAACCTACTAGCCCATCGAAAAAATTGTGGAATTTGAAAATATAAAATTTCAGTTTTTTCTTAATCTCGAAAAGATCAAATGATACTGATCTATCGATTTCATGTGTGCCACTAATGTTTGAGACTTTAATCCCTTTTTCCGTTTTGCTGTTTTCTAAATTGACATGGTCGGGGGAAATGTAATTCTTATTTGCTCCTGTGTCAATTAAGAATTTCAATTCTCCTTTCGTCGTCATGATCGTTATGTACGGTATGAAGTTGTTATTCATTTCTTTGGTGCGTTTCCTTCGACTATTTGAAAATTCAATTCGTCGTCAATAAAATATTCGTCATCGTCGGATTGCAATATTGAAATGTCTACTTTGTTTTCCGTGGGTTCTTGTTTCAGTTATTCGTCCGTCGTCTGATTATTGTTTATTTGTTGTCAGGATTGGGCCGTTCGCATTGAAACGTCTCCGCCGTTGTTTTGTTTCTGAATATGAACCTTTCTAAAAAATTTTGAGTATTTTTGTTGTGATTTGGTGGGTTTTGTGGTGGCGTTGGTTTCCTCTCGTATTGTTGTACGTGCTTATTGTCGTTCTTGAAAGTGTTCGGTTTTGTATTTTTGATGTCCATTGTCTGTCTATTTAGTTTTTGCCTGAACGCGGCGTTCGAGTATTGCATTGTGATAGCGTATGCGTCCTCTAAAGATTGGGGCCTGTAACTCCTTACGTGCATAGATAGTTCGTCATTTAACCCATCAATAAATCGCGTTAGTGACATAAGACTAATTAAACTGTTAATGGCCTTCGTGGACGTCTTGTAATCGTCCATTAAGGCTGCTGTTGCCTTAATCGCTGTATCTATTTTCTTAAGTTGGTTGTAATACTCGGCTAGCGTTTTCCTACCCTGGCTAACATAAAATAACGATTGTATATGAGACGTAAGGTTTCGTCGGTCTCCGTAGGAGTTTATAATAACATCTTTAATCTGATCCCAGTCGTTGGGATTTCCTGCAGCGATCAATATTTCCTTAGCATCACCGATTATTTTGCATTTTATAGCCCTAACGATCTGGCCATACATGGGGTCATTCTTGTAAGTTTTAAATAGATCAAGAGTATTTTCCGCATCCTCTATCCAGGCGTGCGTCTCCTTCTTGTTCCCAGAAAATGTGGATAGATTCTTAATAGGGTCAGGGTCCTAAATAAAAGGAATGGGTCCGCTGACGTACTTTTCATTGCATTCATAGTGCTGATGAGTTGGTTTTGGTTATCCGTAAGTGTTTTTATATGCTGTAGAAGACTGTCAATTGTAATTTGTGGACGAGCTGGGTCTGGTTGCGCAAGTTCCTCCAGATTCGGATCCGCGATCGGCAATGGTGCGGGAGAAATAAAATCACGATCCATATTGCCGAGATAGAAAAGAAATTTTCCTACTGTTAATTAGTGTTTTGTCTACTAACTGAGGTAATTTAACGCAAGATATTCACTTCCTCACTGCACTCACTGTTTGTTGTAATATAACACTTGTTATTTAAATAAAATGTTTTGTACTTACGAGAGTATGATGAACATCTCCCGGAGCCTAATCGTGTTGATGGTTTGTTTTTTTTTGTTGAGGTTCGGTGAGTGGGCCTTCCTTCGCTCTGTTCCACACAAACTGCTGGATATTCCCTCCGCAGCGGTCTCCCGGTAGTACAGGTGTTCGCGATGAACGATGCTCCGTCAGCTTTCGTGCGGTCACTTCGAGAAAACTGATCTTATATCCGTTAAGTCGGTTTTGAACTTACGTTCGCTTCTCCACTACACTATTTTTATATTCCCTAAAGATAGGAAGTTTTGAAACAACACTGTTCCTTCTGAACTGACACTTAGACTTTTTAGTCCTGCACTTAATTCCACACACTTTTCCGCGACTGCGCCAGTTATGCTTCGTTCACAACGAATGGCATAAAAAAATAAATTTATTATCGATTTAATCTTAAGTCAAACATATCACACTTAGAACTAACTCACTTTTTGCGTTTCACTTGCTTTTATAATATAAAATTGCTGCAACTGCGAATTCCTGGGTGGCATGACTCTGGCTTGACATCGTTACTATGGCGGGTGAATATTGCGAACCTCATCGGTTTCGTCTTCGCGCGTGTAACAGGCTGGATGGATGTTGGCGTTGTTGCTATGGGCCTAGGTGGCGGGGACCAACATAACCCATCCGTCCAGAAGATTAAGGAGATCAAATATATTCGAATTTATTGTTATGTTATCAATGGATGCCACCTTGTCTTAGGGAACGTCCATAAATTACGTCACGCTTTTAGAGGAAGGGAGAGGCTTTCTAAAAGTGTGACTACTAATATCAATTAAAAAATTTCATACAAAAAGTGGGACAATGAAGGGAGGAGGGATTGAAAATGGTTAGTTTTTGCGTAACATAATTTATGGACGTTTCCTTGATGCACTCCTTACTTCCCTGGAACCTCAACCAGTCACCATTGATGATAAATATAAATTTCCTATGTCTTTCCACTAACCTTGCCTCCCACTAGCATGTTTACGTGGTTTATGGACAGTCCCTTAGCATTTAAAAATGTTAGAACATGAAAATCGTACGTTTTCCCAGCAATATATCATTTTTACTAAAATTTTAGCTAAAAAAATCGTCAAAGCAAATTATTCCGAATTTGCCACTGTTCCGATTTTATCAACTGAAACTCGCGGACTGTGTTGATAAAAACGTTACATATCTGTATGAACTTTTAATAACTTTTTGTAATCGTGTATGAAGTGAAATAAAGTAAAAGGTCGTTGGTATAAGTTATTGAATAAAAACCGCAATAGAACTTTTAAAAACGCTCAAAGTTAAGCTATTACAAGAAAAGTTTATATTTCATTCTACATTTCGAAATAAAACACCTTTTCACTTTCTATTGCGTTGCCAATATTGAAATAGACCCTAACTAAATAAAACATCATGTTCTAATTTTGTTGTCTTGCCCGGTTGTCATATAAGTGAGCAAAACTCCTTATGCCATAAAATACCTTCACTATCTCGCTCGAAGATAAACTAATAAAATGTAGGTATCAAAATATTCTTTCCGCTAGTGGTAGAACACATCATCACAGCACGACAGCCTAGCAAGATCAACATTTGCCGGTGCTTCTTATCTCATCACACCGCGAAGTGTGTACAGAGCGATTGGCCGGATCGCGCTGGTTGAACACATAATCACTCTGGTTGACGGTCACTTCCGAATCCAAGGTGAACCGAAATATTATCAGCAAAACGAGTTGGCACCCCGCAACCGCACGCAGGAAGGAACGAACACTTGTTTTTGCGGAACGTGATCGTGTTCTGGGAAACGAAACACGCTGGTCTGTAGCCTGGTTATAAAACCGTGCAGAGTCTGGGTGTTTCAGAAGGTTATAGGTTTTTGTTTGGTTTTTTTGTCAGTGGCATGAGCTGTTGGAGATTTAAACAAAATTGTTGAATTAAATGATACAACGCACTGAGTGAATATAATTTTGGTTTAATGACTCTAGATTCCTCGATAGATAGAATAACAGTGTCATAGAATCGGAGTTTATTTGATTTCATTCATGAGATACCATGTTTTTAAACAATACTCTCCCTTCGCTACTTTGTACGATAATAGAGATAAGCAAATACGAAAAAAACACTAAATCGATCAATTTATTAGTTCTTATGCCCAGAAATAGAAGAAAATTTACAACTCGAAAAATCTCCTCGAACAAACCAAAGTTCGAGCCCGTGACCTCAGGCTAAGTTTGGTACTGTCGTGCCTTTACATATCTCAATCGTCGAAACATATCTTCTTCTTCTTCTTCTTCTTCTTCTTCTTCTTCTTCTTCTTCTTCTTCTTCTTCTTCTTCTTCTTCTTCTTCTTCTTCTTCAATGGCTCTACATTCCAACTGGAACTTGGCCTGCTTTTCAACTTAGTTTTCTATTAGTATTTCTTCAGTTATTAATTGAAAGTTTTCTATGCCCGCCAGTTAGTTAGTTACAGTTAGTTTTTACGGAAACAACTTTTTTTTTTAGAATTGCCACAGCAAATCATTTAATTTCATGGTGGATGAAGCCTTAACTTATTTATTCGTTGACGACATCACTCGCGGTTTTCTGGAACTTTTTCATAATGATGTGAGGATTGTAAATGCCACAAATAAATTGCATCTGATGACTATTTTAGCGTATCGTGTCCAAAAAAACACTATATTCGAAAGTCATGATCCTTAAGCCTTATATGAAAGATATTCGTTTCTGGAGGATTTCTTCAGAACAACCCAAAATTTTAAAAAGTCGCGTAGAGGTTTCGACAGAGCGATTTTTGAATGCTTTTTTTTGCATTCTTTATCATATTTTGGCTATGTTCACCACATTTTAATCACTTCTTGAATCGTTAAACATTTTTTGATTTTTCTGTGGACCAGAATGAATATCCTACGTGGTAATTCAGTTGGTATTATGCAATTATATGTCCTCTAGAACCAATTCAATATCATAAAAATGCGTTTTTCGACAAATTTCGCAAAAATTCACCTCGCGTCCGTGAAATGTTTTTCTCGTGCATTGTAAAAAGTATTTTTTATAAGGAAACCCCCATTAAAATCATGAATATTTACGAATCTATTGAAATTCAACAATATTTTGGTGGATATTTCAACAATTTTAACGTTTTTGAACCAAATTAAAGGATATAAATCTAGGCTGAAGTTTTATGTAACATAAATGCATTAAATTCAGTTTAATTTCTGAGGTATGATTGGCTTACATAATTCATGATAATAATATTCAACCTATTAAGTGTAACAAGCAAGCTAAGCTTAGTTGTCATGGAGTTTTGGAGTGTAGAATTATGCTTTCAATCATCCCCAGCCTCCATAAAATTTCTACATAACTACATTGGCATGCGCCATATTGCGAACTTCTCATATAGTTGCGACATTATAGAAGGCAGAGTAAATCCAATATTTGCTAGATTGAATTACTGTTCTCTATTTCGTTAAAAACAACAGCAAATGTATTCTTTCAACTATATTTACCTTTTGTTAACATGCTGGTAGTTTACTTAATAATGCATGGTATGGAATATGTTATCTTTATTCCAAAATCATCGGCTTTCTCTCAATCTCGTTATAATTATTTTCGATCTTATTTCGCGAAAACTTTCCTTCATGTGAATACTTTTTGGATAATGGTTGACAATGCACTATAAAAAAAATCTTTTTTTGGGTTTTTCTACTTTTCTAACTCGATGTTCTGTAACTAGATATTTTCTTTTACTCGATGAAATTCAAAGTCCCTTGAATTTTGCATACTGCGATACCTCCGTAAGTCGATACCCGACTAGAAGAACATAACAGTAACCGAACACAATTTTAACAAATTGTTATATTTATAACTTATTTTGATACAATTTTGTTCTTAGTAGCCATTATCATTAAATGTTGTAACAGGATTTTATCATGATATGATTTAAAAAATGCTTAACACTGAACTGCCCAACTGTAGGCAATTAAAATAGATGTAGCAAAGTCTCCCAGCCATAGATATCACAACGCTGATATAATTTGAAAAGTTATTGGTAGTTATATTGTTAGTTTCATTTTGGTGAAAAATATTCTTGTTCAGACAAAAACCAAAATTTCTGATTGTTGACCACAATCTGGAGACCAATCACGACCTGTAAAAAGTTCCAACTGCACAGAAACAATATATTTTGTATCTGATCTGTTATAAATTTCAAACAAAATATGTTATTTTTATAATAAAATGGTAATAAAATTTGATAGTTTTTTGTTTCCAGTAGTGTAATTTTTGATAGAAATAAAGATATTTTTATAACATATCTTTTGAGACGAGCTCGGTGGTCTAGTGGCTACTGCTTCTGCCTTATAAGCAGGAGGTCGTGGGTTCAATTCCAGACTCGTCCCTTTCCTACTTTGTCCCTATCTTAGTTCTTTCTGTGTTTCACGTTCTACCAAAACGATTCCTACTGTTAATAACCTCCCACACAATCCTAAAACCTCCCGTGGCACCTACGAGAGGTCGTAGAGTTCTCTGCATCTTTCTTAAGTAGGTGTCCTACTAACCATCCTTCCCCTTCCGCAGCATTCGCAAGGACGTCGCCAGGACAGATCTCGACTACTGGAGAGTACATTGCTTCCATCGAGAGATAGTGATTAGTCCCAAATTAATATCTGTGGTAACGGATGAAAGTGATACTACTCTCATACAATAATCTTGGCTTGTACCACTTACGAATTTGTGCGAATTGCTCAATGCTAATGCTAAATTAAGATATTTTAATAACATCCTACACCATGTTTCTTACAAATTTTGTTATAAAAATTTAGCATAACATAATAAAATATGTTGAAATAATTTTGATATGACCTTCTAGTCGGGTATCTCCCTTATTCTAAGTCGAAATAATTTCCCAATGCATTTTAACCTTGCTAAGGGATCGTACACTTATTACGTAAGCAATTTTTCTGGGATTTTCGACCGCCCCTCCCCAATGTAAGTTTTTTTTATACAAATGATTTTTTATTTATATGGTGCGTAAGAAAACGACATACCCCTTACTTACTTAATATGTGTACGACCCCTAACTCGATGTTGTCAGAATAAGTTCACTTGCACAATATATACGATGTCGGGCAATTTGGACGAATTCCGTTTGGCCGAAAAGTAAAAAAAAAACTTCTTTTATGAGTAATGAGTAGGGTAACGGTACCAATAGTGTAGGTATTAGTAGATCCATAAAAGCAAATATTTTTTTTAAGATTGATAATTATTGGAAATTTTCAGCTTTAATATCTTAGTCAAAAGATAAACTAATGAGTTTGCTAACAAAAATGATATAGATGTCATTTAACATCAACAACTACCAAATACTACTTGTATATCAAATCAATGTCGATGATTCTATACTCGTCCTATGTGTTACCCAGCGGAAAAAATATTCAAATTATTGAGATTCGTTTTAGTAGAAGACTTATTGCAAGACATGTAAAAACCAAGTGAAAATGCACTCTTACCCCACCGGTGGGGTAAGAGTGCGCATCTGGTGGGGTAAGAGTATGCATTTTTCCAATCATGTGCTTTAAGTATATATTAACACAAATAAGAATTAATAACATTTAATTGATGTTTGCTGAAGAATATTAGAGAATGTTTAAAGATTACTTAACTATGAAAGGGAGAAGAGGTCCTAGGAATGCGAACTTTTTTACGAAAAACCATTGTTTTTCTATATTCAAAAAATTACAGAGATTAAAATATACCAGTATTAGCGTGGCGTAAACAAAGGAATTTTCCTTAAAGAAAGTCCACCAATTACGTATCATAAAATTTGGCCATTTCAATTTGTTTGGATTGTCATACATCTCGCAACCCCTCCCAGCTAGGCGTTGCGTAATTTATGGATGTTTCTTTTGATTAAATGAAATTATCATGTAGATGAAATTGTGTTTACAGACTATGTTTAGGTGTAAAACAATACCTAATACAATTTCACTGCTTTGTTCGCTTAGTTCTTTCTAACACCACTTTATTCAATTTATCCTTAAAACTTATTTTCGATTTCTGACCCTTCTTTTCTTTGTTGTGGTTCTTTGTGGGCTTCGTGGCCATGCGGTTAGCGACGTCAATCGCCTAGCTATAGAGTGTGGGTTCGATTCCCACCCTGGTAAGGAGAAAACTTTTCGTGATCGAAACATTCTCCACTGGTCCACTGAATGTTATGTGTCCTGTCCGTTGTCTCATGCTAAGTGTTCAGTCTGTATGACCTCTATTCGAAGAGGGTGTTCCTGTCTTTTTTAAGCTTTGAAAGTTGTCTTATGTTGGCCGGAGATGCGGGTTTGATATCAGAACTTGAAAATTCACATGCATACTCTTGCCCCACGCATTCCTGTCAGAATACCTCGAGGGGTCACCAACAGCCTTGCGTACAAAGCCGTAGGATTGCCAATCCGGAGATGGCGAGTTCGATTCTCGGATGTTTTCGAGTTTCCGCTCTAGGATGGTTTCGGGTTGGAAACATTCTTGATTCCCTGGGCATAATGTATCTATTGTACTTGCCACACAGGTTACATACTCATGCAATAGCGGGCATAGAAAAGCTTTCAATCAATAACTGAGGAAATGCTAATAGAATACTAAGTTGGGAAGCAGGCCAAGTTCCAGTTGCAATGTAGAGCCATTGAAGAAGAAGAAGACCAGACAAACTGATTCAGTGCTGCTAGTTAATCTTTTTTTATAACTTCAAACAATTGAAAATGTATTCTTACTCCACGCGCACTCTTGCCTCACTCTACTCTACATTAATTAGTGATGAACTTGGTTTAAACTTACAAATCACTTTAATAAAGATTATAAAAAAAATTCTACATTAAGCGTGCAGCGAGAAGTGACATGCAGCGAGTCATTTCGCACATCTCATGATAAGAAATAGTGAAAAGTGAGAGATAAGAAGAAATAATGGATAAGTGAAAAGTGAGAAGTGGAAAGTGATAAGTAAAAAATTAAAAATGAGAAGTAAAAAGTAGGAAGTGAGAAGTGAGAAGTAACAAGTGCGAAGCGAAAAGTAAGAAGTGAGAATTGACAAATTCGAAGTGAGAAGTGAGAATTGACAAATTCGAAGTGAGAAATGAGAAGTTAAAAGTGAGTAAAGAAAAGTAAAAAGTTGAACGTAAACTGTGAAAAGTGAGAAATGAGAAGTAAGAAGTATGAAGTAAGAATAGAGAAGTGAAAAGTAAGAAATCAGATTCGAAAAGTGAAAAGTAAGAAGTGAGAAGTGAAAGTTATGAAGTGAGATATGTGAAATGAAAAGTGAGAAAAAAAGCAAAAAGTGATAAATAAATAGTTAAAAGTGAAAAGAAGTGAGAAGAAAGAAGTGTGTGGTTAGAAGTAAGAATTGAGTGAAAAGTGAAAAGTGAGAGGTGAGAAGTTAGAAGTGAAAAGTTCGAGAAGTGAGAAGTGAAAGGTAAAAAGTGAGAATAGAAGGGAGAAGTGAAAAGACAGAAGTGAAAAGGAAGAATTGAGAAGTGACAAGTGAGAAGTTAGAATTAAGAAATTTAATAAGTGAGAAGTGAAAAGTAAAAATTGAGAAGTGAGAAGGGCTGACTTCGAACATTTCATTTCTTACTTCTAAATTCTCACTTCTCACTATTTATTTCGAATATCTCACTCCTCACTTCACTTATTGAGGAAATCAATTTTAACTATTTGGACAATCGGCATTCGGTGAAATGGAATTCTGTCAAATGACTCTAGACCATATTTCTACATGTTATGAAAAGTGTTCGATATTTGGGAATCAAAATATAAATGTGTTCTCTATCTCGATACCCCTTTTACTCGATGGTCCCTTCAATATCGTGTAAGGGAAAGTTCATTGTAGATCTTTTGGTTTCATTTTCAATGTGCGATCGACTTTAAAGTACTTTATAGTCTGTATGAATTGCATATATTGGCATTGCAAAATTAATGTTAAAAACAAATTGATTGTGTATGCACTCTAAAAGAAGTAAAATAAGGTACATTGTAATTGTTGAAGAATGTTTTACGGAATTTTATCAAATACTGTGTTCCAAAATTGGCGTTTGACAACGCGAGGATAGACATTTATTGCTTTATGGGAGTAAACAGAATCATATTATGATGAGTGGGAATAGAGGATTTAAGCGTAACGTTATTCACAAGGATGATAATTGAAAATCTTTTCTTAGCAGTAAACCTGTACCAAATAGGGGAACTGCTCCTTGAATCCTTACTATGTACCCAAATCAAGCCATTCGAAAACAAAGAATTGGTGCGCAAATTATTTTATTTCTCATTTTGCGATTTTTTTCAGCAGTGAGCACGCCGGATAACAACAAAACACGACACAAAATTGAGCCTAAATTGCCTGTTTGGCAAATGTTATTAATATAGGAGCATGTTATTAATAATGGAACAGATACCGTATGTTTCATCTCAACGTTATGCTTTTTGCTACCTTACCCAAGATACGATGTGTGGGGCGGGTGAGATTCTCCGACTATGCTCGGAAAAAGGAATGATCTTGAAATGTCAACCGGCAGCGTGGTGACTGTGGTGCGCGGTCAAAGCCGTTTTCGTACACTCTAAACATGATTGTCTGCTTTGGTTGAAAGTGAATCGTTGGCTTTTCGTGACTCTCGGCAAAAGATTGGTTCGCCATTCGTGGGATAGAGAGAGGGTTGCTGAACCGGAGAACCATGCGGAGAGCGGGTTTGTGCCTCGGGGGGTTAAGCTGGCTGACCTTAGTTGAGTTCAGAGTCACCAAATATGGTTTCCATCAGTGAGTGGGGAGGGAGAATGGTACTATTCAGAATGGGAATTTGCTTGAGGATGTCCGTATGGCAGAACTGGAGTTCGATGATGAGGACGTGGCATTTATTGCATTGATTCGGATGCACAGAGACTAGAGGGAAGTTTTATGGCTTTTGATGTATTCTATAAGGTTACCTATGATAAACAGAGTTTACTTTTGTTAAAATGTGAATAGTGTAAAACAAAGTGAAAAAAGTGCCGGTGATGAAGGCTACGGTCTTCATTATTTCGTTTCAGTCATGTGCTACTCTTTAAGCATTCATCATATTGAAAAAGAAATGGCCATGATTTATGGCGTCGTTTGATACTGTGGGCTCCGCTCTGTTACAAGCGGATGGAAGTGCATCATCGACATCCAAACAAAACAATTCTCACATTCATATCCAAGAGTAGTTATGGCAAAACCTTGAGTCTGAGCTGAGATGATATCGTTTTTGTTTTGATGGGCGCCAGAGAAAATTTGCAATTTATCGTAAGACGCTTTTTCTTTAATTTTTAACACAGTTATAAGGAATTTAACACAATTATAAGATTCTTTTCTTCAATTTACTTCCACTATTATAAACTTTGAATCAACTGATACGTATTTTGTTTTCTACTTGGAAACTCTTTCAGTGTTTTGTTATCGACTGGAAATTGTTTTATTATTTTACCAGCAGACCCGACGAACTTCTTTTCGACTAAAATTGATTTATTCTCTGATTAGTTCTTGAGTTATGCAGAAATTCATGCTTCATGTGTATGGGAGCCCCCCCTTTTCCTTAGGGGGAGGGGTCTTGAAGCGTCTTAAGAACCTTCCCGGTCCCAAAAACCTCTGCATACAAATGTTTACGCCGATTGGTTCAGTAGCTTCCGAGTCTATAGGGATCAGACAGACAGAAATTCATTTTTAAGTATATATACATAGATGGACCGTATGATAATCGTCATAAAGCCAAAACCAACCGCTAGAATGACAATCGCCAGAAAACCACTTGCCAGAAAGTACCAATCTTCTGAAAACCTTTTGCCAGAAAGTACCAATCCCCAGAAAACCATTCACCAGAATCTACTATCTCCCGGAATTTTAATTTTATGATAAATTATGTAATAGCAAGTGACTTATTGTTGCCTGCTTATTATGAACATTATTGTACTAGTTTATTTATGGCTTAGCTTAGCTTTGACTGACTACACATATCTGTGGTTGCTACTCCGTGATTGGCCAGAATCAGTGAAATTGCACAAAGAATCAGCTGAATGATAGACTGGGATTGTTCAAGCATTCTCAGTGTGCAAGTTTCCGTGACTCAAATATTCCTATGATCAATAACGGCGCCGGCCAGTTAGGAAGAGGGAAGGAATATTAATAGATGATTTTTGCTATTCAAAGACCGTGTTTACCTCTGCGTCTCCACAAAAACCACAGGAAGGATTATCAGTCAGTCGGTAGGCATCGTTGGGTCTGGATTCACTCTGATAAGCGACCGTGTCATTTTTTAACACAATTTTAACTATGATTCGGCCGCACAAAACAGAACAAACTAACTAACGCGTATCATTTAATTTAATTCTCGATCGCACAAAGCACAACAAAGCATGCACTTTGAAGAGTAATTATGGAGTACTGATAGCAGTTTTTGTACTGGAAGTGCCCCAGGGTGTTGAGTTTTGCCAAAACTATTGATCTGTATCGACAAAATCGAAAGATTCGGTGCCAATTTGTTCAAAAACAGCTTTTTTGTAAGAAAATTATGTTGAGCTTTTTAGTGGAATGTCTTCACTTGTCATAAGACGAGTCGAGTCAAGTACAAGACACTGAAGACGGCCTTACTGTTGAGGTCGAAATACGTATCTGTCAAGATACAATTAAAGTGGTGGAATTCAATGGGATTGTATAAACTCGTCTTATGACAAGTGAGCTTTTTTGTAGTTTTCTCGAAATTGAGTAAAATGGATATATGCAGTTTCTCAAACAAATGATTCATTTCTGGCCTTTATTCATAGCAACATATAGGCAATCTAAATTGAAGTGTCTCGTCTATAAACGTAGCCCCCATAGATACCGCGTCAGGCCACCCTCTTTCTAATAATCGGTCACACGCCCAACCGAACACACGGAGCGCGACAATTTCATTCTCGTTCGTTTTTTCACGTTCGTCCAAGGGAAACGTGATCTTGAAAAACGTTTGAAATTGGAGCGAAGTGAGGTTCACTTGTGACTAAATTTATAACCGAAGGTTTGCTCACTGCTGCCGTTGTGGTTGTTCTTGCTGTTGTTGAGGTGATACGTTCTAGCCGCTAGATATATGGCGCGACTTTGTGTTTGAAATATTCCCGTTCCTACCAGCCAGTAGTGTAGAGAATATGGTGAGACAGAGCACAGTACGCCAGTTGACGTCACTTGTGCGTGAACTACACTTGCTCAAGCAAGATGATGGTCATTGAAACACACTGCCAAATGGATCAATAATCTATGATATATTTAAGGACAGCTGTATTTGGGAAACGTTCACCTCATCTCAAATAAATATATGCATCGAAATTCAAAAGTACAACGGCTCAGGGACAGAAGGATCAGCTGAGTTTAATTAATCATTTTTACAGAAAAAATAATGAAAAATAAACAGCGCCTAAAACTTGTAAATTCTCCTTTTTAAAAACTTGCACACAATTTTAGATACCTATTCCAATATAAACAAAAATAATTTTCATGAACAAAAAATCTCACATAAGGGGAGGCGGAGTAAAAAAAACCAGAAAAATTGCTTGCGTAATAAGTGTACGACCCCTTACTTGCATGATTTACAGCGTATATCTATCTGTAAAGCTTTGCTATAAATGATATTTTTTGATGAATTTTACAATTTTTACCAGTTTTTCGTTCGTTATGTCGGTGTGTCGGTGTGTCGTTATGTCGAAATTTTACAAATTTCTCCAGAGAAGTAAAGAAAGGACCAATTTCGTCGCTTCTTTTTTTTGTTGCTAGCATGCCTGCTCACCGCTGAAAAAAAAATCACTAAAATAAGAAACAAATCAACTACCTTTTCATTGCATAGCTTTTTATGGGAGCTATGTGATGAAGTGTCGAACAATAAATTCTCCTACATAAAAATGAATTTCTCTCTGGCTGACCCTTGTGGCGTCGGAAACTACTGAACCGAACGACGTAAAACTTTGTATGCAGAGGTTTTTGAGGCCGGGTTCTTATGACGGTTTTGAGATCCCTCCTCATTCTGGAAAAGGGGGCTCCCATTTCCATAATTTTATCCATTTCCATATTTTTATTTTTTTTTTTCAATAAATTTAATTGGGAACCTATTTTAAATTAATTTAAATTGCATAATACCTAAGTTTTCATGTTGTAAAAATTTAAATAATAACAAAATACTGTCAGACTATGTTTTTGGATCAATCAAGTGGCACACGTTTACAAGATCACCCGCCCCGTATCCATCAATCAACACGTTTGGATACGAATAAATGTAAACAACCGAACACTCTGGCAGTCTCCTGTAATACTTTACATATTCCAAACGTATACACACCAAGGTCGTATCAATTACGCGCATTGAGCATAGGGCTTAGTCATTTGTATTGAAAACTTCCCGGTACTTACATTTATTTGTAACCGCTCGTCGTTTGTATTATCACATAGTAGGAAACAAAATTTCAGCCGAATGGCTCCCCTCACGTCAACAGCGACACATGATTTGTCAGTGGTGTAAAACATAATGATTGAGTTAGCACGGTATCAAAAAAATTCAGGGCCATCTCAATCAGTTGATGTTTACATCTTTATTCGTCGGTCCGGGATAGTTTCCGTACCAATAGCAGTAAGTGGCAACCAGTTTATGAAAGGTACTTTTCTTCACTTTGCCGTTTTGATAGCTTTGGGTCGTATTCATAAATCAGTAAACCAACCCCGTGAAACAAGCACTAGTTCTTGAAGCCTATACACTTTTCGATTTTTGCTTTTGATTTGAAAAATAGTTAGAGACTTCAAAAAATATCGTTTTTTTGGGAAAGTTAACCTTAAATAAACCAAAGAATCGACTGAGATAATAAAACGAGATACAATTTTTAACAGGAAAGGTCAATTCATCTAACTTAATTTCATCTAAATATGCAACTTGATATGTATCTGAATTCGCATTTAAACTTCATTTGAATATCCACGTGGAATACCTCTAATTTTATTTTTTTAAACTTCCGCTAAAAATTGTCAGCAGCGTGGCGGCGCACGCCTCTAGCCTAGATGACTGACGCCCTTAACTGAACGGTTGTGAAGCTCAAATTAAAAATTGTAAATACTATGCTTTCAGACATTCATCAAGAAAATGGAAAATGAGAAGGCCCTGGAAGTTGGAAAAACCCAAATAAAATCATCTAGTATTGTACTGCCTTTCCTGCATTTAGCCAAGACACCAACCTTTTCTGTTGGGACCACCTTTTTTATAACTTTTGAACGCAATGAGGAATCGTTAACAAATTCAGTAGCGATCAACAAGATTTTACTACATTTCGAATGCTTCTTTTTTCGAGACAATCAGTTAAGGATTATTACATGTAAGAAAATTTCAAATTGGTAATGGATATAACCCCCTAGGGCTATGCTCTGCTGAGAGAATGCAAATATCTCCAGGGTCGAAAGAAGGGGAAACCGGTTCAACACTCAATACAACTCACCTGTTTGTCTTCAATAGGAACTCACTCTTAGGGCAAATCCGTAAATACAGCGTAAAGATAATACTCCCGAATGGGGTCTTAGGGATACTGAATGGCTCAAAAGCTACTCTGTCGAAAGACTCGCCGAATGGTTACGGAAGTGAGAGAGGCCTGAACACCCTCAGTACTGGGTACGGTATTAACGAAATGAAATTTACTAGTGAAATCAAGAACTCTCCGAAATGCTTTTAAACTACATAATTATTTTGCATGCTAATTTTTGTGTTTTACATAATTGTTTTGAGTTATTTGTTTTGGCCATTAACTTAAAACTAGTGACGTCACATTAGTACTTGCGGTTATTTCTTAGGTCTGATGTTGGGGCATTTGGCGTGGTGGACACTACTTTACTGCGGCCCTTGGAGTCACGACCATTTCGGCGGATCGTAAGTCCTGGATTTTTAATCCTCACTGGCAACCCAGGCTCAATGGAGATGAAGAACTGCTGGAGTTAAGGAGAGTCTCGCTTGCGGTCACGCACCGCGAGAGCAATTCGTTGCTGGGGCCCTGAGCTACAGAGTGGTTGCCGACGGATGGCTGGGTGGGGTCTCAGATTTGTCCCGAGACACACGCGGTCACCGGCTCGTTGGATCGGTTCCACAAAATCACAATGGCGGCGGTTGCCAGACGCTAGAGGTTTAGGCAGAAAGAAAAAGGCCCTGTGTGGACCTAACCACAATTATTAGTACACCACGCCACATGTTTTTCTAACCCGAATCGAATTCCGATAACATCGGGCTTTACAATTTTTCAGGGTTTTTGGAAATTTACCTTTTTCTTCTTTTATAATTTAATCCAGTAGCGCAGCTTGGAGTTTGGGTATTTTGATACAACTGCACCCTACCGCAACAAAGCAATCAGATATTTAGACATTATCACACCATTATCATCTAACAATACTAACCACTAGAAATAATCAAGGTTTTTGCCACTAACACGCTACTAATATTTTAATATCTCCTGTTCTAGACCTATAATAGTTCAAGAAGCATACAAATTGTAATTAATTCCACTAAGTAGTAGATTGCACATATAGCATACTTTTATTTAACGTTTCACGACGCGCACTTGCTACTCGCTTGAGTATCCAGAACAGAAGAAGTTGGACAGAGCTAAAAGCTGAGCTAGCGATTCCAAAATTTCCCATAAGAAATACGACCAGACCCGAGCCTGTCGTAAAAGTGTAAGTGCACAAACGTGAGTACTATACCCCTGCCCTACCTACGGACGCCTCATCGGCTAAGAATCTTTTGCCGGCGCTCAAACTACTGCTCGACAAATTCGATGAAGCTTTGAGTGGCTGGGGAAGTAGGATCATTTCGGGAGAGAGATATTTTAATGTTTCTCCATGAGCATATTAGGCAGGGTCATCTTTGGATGGTAATTAAATCTGCTTGAGATGGAGTCGCAAGCTATAATTTGGAACCGTCGGTTACATGGACGAGGCTTCTACCTATTTGTTCGCTAGATGTTGTTTGTAGGTCATAGTACGCTAGTATGGATCGTGATATGGTACATAGTTTTTGTGATATGAAAGCAGGAATGTGTTCCGAACTCATCGAAGAATATCCTGAAATAAGGCCTTGAGATCTACACGCGTAACCAAAGATCTATCAGCCTGTTTCGAATATGGTACATGCTCTGTGTAAATCATAGAATAGGTTGTGTTCAAAGCATAAGTTCTTGGTCATCCAAAAAAAATCCGAAGTAAGGCCTTTAGATCTATACGCGTAACCAAAGATCTATCAGCCTGTTTCAAATATGGTACATACTCTGTGAGACTCATAGAATAGATTGTGTTCAAAGCCTAAGTTCTCGATCATCAAAAAAAAATCCGAAGTAAGGCCTTTAGACCTATACGCGTAACTAAAGATCTATCAGTCTGTTTCAAATATGGTACATGCCCTGTGTAACTCATAGAATAGATTGTGTTCAAAGCATAAGTTCTTGGTCATCAGAAAAATAAATCCGAAGTAAGGCCTTTAGACCTATACGCGTAACCAAAGATTTATCAGCCTGTTTCAAATATGGTACATGCTCTGTGTGACTCATAGAATAGATTGTGTTCAAAGCATAAGTTCTTGGTCATCCAAAAAAATCCAGAAGCAAGGCCTTTAGATCTACACGCGTAACAAAAGATGTATCCGCCTGTTTTAAATATGAATCTATACCATGTCGTCGAAAGACATCTCGTCGAATGGCACTTAGTCGAATGACATTTGGTCGAAAGGACATTACGTCGAATGGATGTTTGGTCGAAGGGACATTTAGTCGAAAATGTGTTTTTAATCCACTAGAGACGTAGGACATTTGGTCGAATGACGTTTGGTCGAAAGGACATTACGTCGAATGGATATTTGGCCGAAGGGATATTTAGTCGAAAATGTGTTTTTAATCCACTAGAGACGTAGGACATTTGGTCGAATGACGTTTGGTCGAAAGGACATTTCGTCGAATGGACATTTGGTCGAATGGACATTTGGTCGACATTCGCCTCCTCTGCGATATCTCACAAGGCTAAAGTGGGGCGAAGATGAATGCAACGATGCCTGTGAAAAATGCGAATGATCAGTTATTGACTGACCCAACTGACCAGCTGAAACGCTGGTTCGAGCACTTTTTACAACTTTTTCAAGTGCCAGCCAGCCTACCACCACCTCGATATGATCTGCCTAGGATCAGACGTATAAGAATCTGTACCATTTCGTCGAAAGACATTTCGTCGAATGACATTTAGTCGAATGACATTTGGTCGAAAGGACATTACGTCGAATGGACATTTGGTCGAAGGGATATTTAGTCGAAAATGAATTTCAATCCACTAGAGGCGTAGGACATTTGGTCGAAAGGACACTACGTGGAACGGACATTTGGTCGAATGGAGATTCAGTCGAAATCAGATTTTAGAAAGAAGAATCTTTGTAAATTTGGTCATATGAATTTTGATCGTAGTACATTTGGTAGAAAGCGGATTTTCGAATTTATAATCTTGGTACATTTAGTCTTTAGTACGTTCCGTCAAATTGATATTTGAAGGATAAGAACTTTAGCCAATAATGATTAAAAAATAAATTATTTATTCCGGTGTTTCTAAAAGTCATATAACTATTGCTCCAATATTGTCCAAAGAATGATGGGTTCATAAAAACAAAAATAATACGAAACGGTGAATATTCCGAGATTATTCCAGACTGGATATTGACTTCGGCGAACCCCTCTAACCGACTACATTGAATCTATACCACCTGGCCAATGAAATGTACATTAGACGTTCGATAACTGCAAGTCATCTAACTGCAGTGCTTTTTAACTGCAATTCGATAGTTGCAACAGTTTTGCAGTTATCGGACCGCTAAACTTCAAACTGATGTCAGATTTAATAACAGCTGCATTGCGCTGCACATTTGGATGCACTTTTATTACATCTGACGTCGATTGACAACCGTTTGACGTCTAGAACGCGTTGCAGTTAGCGAACGGCATTCGTTAACTGAAAAGTAAACATCTTGCAGTTATCGAATGGCTACTGTAGTCGAATGATGCTTCGTATAGTCGAATAGACATTACTGCCGTTATACGCATAACTGTCCCATGTACATTGGAAATCCCAGCAAACATGGGACAAATTAGGCATATTTGACGGCCAATAATTAACGAATTATGGTTGGAAGACAATTTTATACTGAACTAATTATTGTATAAATATTGAGTGGAAGAAAGAGTATCAATGAAAAGAATAAGTAAATGGTTTTCATTCGACCAAATGTCAATCAATGAAAGGTTCCAATGCCGACTGTGATGAAGTATTGGTAAAATAACATTGATATCATTGGTTTTTGACCATGGGCCTAAAAATAGGGTCATCAGGGTCTCCAGAAGTTTCTATTAGCTCAGGTGAAAAATCCTCATTAGATTCCGTACTCGTTTCTTCCGCTACTGATTGAAATTCCTCACGTCCACTGAATTCCTCTAATCAGTTTATTCATGTATCTTGTGGATTATTTATTAAAATTTAATCAAAAATCTTTCGACTAAATGTCCTTTCGACTAAATGTCTATTCGACCAAATGTCTATTCGACTAAATGTCCATTTGAATAAATTTCCATTCGACTAAATGTCCTTTCGACTAAATGTCTATTCGACCAAATGTCCATTCGACTAAATGTCCATTTGACTAAATTTCCATTCGACTAAATGTCCCTTCGACCAAATGTCCTTTCGACTAAATGTCATTCGACTAAACGTCATTCGACGAAATGTCATTCGACGAACTGTCCCAAAGCCTTAAATATGATACGTGCTCTGTGTGACTCATAGAATAGATTGTGTTCAAAACCGAAGTTCTTGGTCATCCAAAAAAATTCAGAAGAAAGGCCTTTAGATCTATACGCGTAACCAAAGATCTATCACCTGTTTCAAATATGGTACATGCTCTGTGTGACTCATAGAATAGATTGTGTTCAAAGCCTAAGTTTTTGATCATAAAAAAATCCGAAGTGAGGTCTTTAGACCTATACGCATAACCAAAGATCTATCAGTCTGTTTCAAATATGGTACATGCTCTGTGTAACTCATAGAATAGATTGTGTTCAAAGCATAAGTTCTTGGTCATCAGAAAAAAATCGGAAGTAAGGCCTTTAGATATATACGCGTAACCAAAGATCTATCAGCCTGTTTCAAATATGGTACATGCTCTGTGTGACTCATAGAATAGATTGTGTTCAAAGCCTAAGTTCTTGGTCATCCAAAAAAATCCGAAGTAAGGCCTTTAGATCTATACGCGTAACCAAAGATCTATCAGCCTATTTAAAATATGGTACATGCTCTGTGTGACTCATAGAATAGATTTTGTTCAAAGCATAAGTTCTTGGTCATCAAAAAAAAATCCCTGAAGTAAGGCCTTAAGATCTACTCGCGTAACCAAAGATCTATCCGCTAGTTTCAAATATGGTACAAGCTCTGTTTGACTCACAGAATAGATTGTGTTCATAGAACAAGTTCTTGGTTCTTGGATTTTTTTTTGATGACCAAGAACTTACGCTTTGATTACAATATATCCTATGAGCCACACAGAGCATGCAGTATATTGAAAGAGACGAACAGATATTTGGTTACGCGTGTAGATCTTAAGGCCTTACTTAGGAAATTTTTTGGATGACCAAGAACTTATGCTTTGAACACAATCTATTCTATGAGTCACACAGAGCATGTACCATATTTGAAATAGGCTGATAGATCTTTGGTTACGCGTGTAGATCCAAAGGCCTTGCTTCCGGATTTTTTGGACGATCAAGTACTTCGGTTTTGAACACAATCTATTCTATGGGTCACACAGAGCATGTACCATATTTGAAACAGGCTGATAGATCTTTGGTTACGCGTATAGATCTAAAGGCCTTGCTTCCGGATTTTTTTGGATGACCAAGAACTTCGGTTTTGAACACAATCTATTCTATGGGTCACACAGAGCATGTACCATATTTGTAACAGGCTGATAGATTTTTGGTTACGCGTATAGATCTAAAGGCCTTACTTCGGAAATTTTTTGGATGACCAAGAACTTATGCTTTGAAAACAATCTATTCTATGGGTCACACAGAGCATGTAACATATTTGAAACAGGCTGATAGATTTTTGGATACGCGGGTAGATCTAAAGGCCTTGCTTCCGGATTTTTTTGGATGACCAAGAACTTAGGCTTTGAACACAATCTATTCTATGAGTCACACCAAGACCAAGACCAAGAACTTAGGCTTTGAACACAATCTATTCTATGAGTCACACAGAGTTTGTACCGTATTCGAAAAAGGCTGATAGATCTTTGGTTACACTTATAGACCTCAAGGACTTATTTCAGGAAATTCTTGGATGAGTTTGAACATAGATCGGAACACATTCCTGGTTTCATATCACAAAAACTATGTACCATATCACGATCCATACTAGCGTACTATGACCTACAAACAACACCTAGCGAACAAATAGGTAGAAGCCCCATCCATTACCAATTTAAAATATTCTAAATCCCCAGTAGGCACCGACATAAAAACAGTTCTAAGTCCCCAGTAGGCACCATAATATAAAATTTTCTAAGTCCCCCAATAGGTTTTTTTACGTCGTTTTTTTAAATAGCGCGGTTTTTTTACGTCGTTTTTTTAAATAACGCGGTTTTTTTTACGTCGGTACCGCGTAAAAATAACCGCGTAAAAAAAACTTCAGTGTACATTGCAATAATGAAAAAAAAATGGTTTTCGATTTTGGCGTATCTTATTTTGTAAACAAATATTGGAAGGCAAATTCCTGCCAAAACAATCTGCAATATCTGAGAAAACCACCGTACCTATGTAGCCGACAGAATAGGCTTACCTCTATCGGTAAGGGAATTATTTTTCGAGTATAATTGCAAGAAGCTAGATTTTACTGACAACACATGAAAAAATAAAGAGGGTACTTAACAAACTACTAACAAAGCAATGAAATGGAATTTGGTTTGTTTCTTATTTTTGAGATTTTTTTTCAGCAGTAAGCACGCGTGTTAGCAAAAATAAGCGACGAGATATATGTTCAGTGAGATGGAAAATGGAACAGTTCCCCAAAATAAAAAAAAAACAACGAATAAGGAGAAATACAATCAAGAAAAACAAATTTTAGTAATGCTTCTAGTGGATCGAATATCCTTTTAAAGAAGCATTGATTTTACTATTATTATTCATTAATAAATATGACTATACAATTAAATTTAAGTTATTCACAAAAAAATATCTAAATTTTTGATGACGGTTTACGGAAAATGAAAAAAAAAACAACATAAATTTGAAATTTGGTGTTTCAAATGAGATTTTACTTTAATTTTGAAAGAAGAACATTTTATTACGTGCTGAAGATTTCTAGGGAAAATATTAAATCTGGCAGGTTCGAAAAAGGAAAAAAAATGTTTTTGCCCATATGCGAGAAAGGCAAAAACCAGATGATATCTAGTTTTTCTCTGAGAATTTTCTCCATTTTAACCATTTCAACAGTGACAACGAATGTCATCAAATGATAGACTACAAATTAAAGTACTTGTTCGCTCGGTCTAGCAAACCTTGAAGCGTGGAGCGTATGTATACTTACCCATATGTCTTAGCGGATTTGAATCATCGGTGACCTCAGTTTCATCAGCTGCATGCAATATTTTCTTCAACACAACAAAGTGGCCAACCAAATAGGATTATGATGTGGGGCGATAGAAAAAAAATGGCACTGGCCTCAGCTACCGACTAGAAGCAAACGTTACCGTTTGGCAATGTCCGCTAATTGAATTTGTGGATTAGGTGACTGAAGGTGTTCATCTAACTAGACAGTACATAGTGTTCTGAACAATTGCATAACGTTATTTATCATACAACGGCTGATGTAAGTGTGTTATGGAATGGCATATGATCGGGATTATCCAACTGAGGGATAATCTAACTCAAACAGTTTGAATGTCACTTACCGTAAGGCGAGTTAGTATTATTCAATTTAATTCCACCGCTAGGTTTGCGGTTTGAATGCGTTATAAAATTTTGCTTATTTGCTAAAAAATTGGATTAATTATTGCATCCATAATTGGGGCATTTAAATTCATTCAAATCTTCTCTCTCACAATGACAATGTTTGGTTCCTTGACCTCATTTCGGGCTCTAACGAGACTGAATAGGGGTTTGAAAATTCCCCTCAGTTCTGTGCAGATGTTCTAGAACTGGTCCAAATCCAAATTATTGTTCAATTTCATTTTTAATCTCGCCCAGTAATTTATCACCACTGGAAGACCTTTCAAGATGACTTTGATCAAAAGCTTAGTTTTGTTATCATAGATCAATAATTTATGTTGCACTGGAGAAGACGTTTGCGATCTTTAGAAGATGCCGACTATACGCGGTAGTCACCCTTCCTGGCGATCGAAAATGGAACCTTGATCCCCCGGAGGTTACTCAAAATTTTATTTAAAAAAAACCATTCACTCACTCATAGGTCCAGAGCAGTGAGCAAACCTAGATGTAAATAGGACCAGCTGAAATATATTGTTGGTTTTTATGCTGCGCTGCGATATCCTACCGGATTCCAGTCCAGCGCTTGCTTGTAGATTTCGTCTCCGTTCTTTCGACCCACCTTCATTTACGCTCTTAAATGTCGATTGATATCGGTTTTGATGGCATCATCGATGGAGTTAATCTTTCGAGATCCATTTGTAGGTCACCATACATTATACCCAGTGGCGCCGGGAGTGGGTAGGACAAGTAGGCCATGTCCTATGCACGAATTTTCGTGGGTGAGACAGTCAAGGCATTGTCCTACCCATGATTATGCCGAGCAGAGCACCTTCACGAAGCAACTTCGGCCCGAATTTCAACATAGTGTCCATCAGTTGAACGTCGGGGTCAGCTCTATGTGCGTAATTGTACAAATCATTATATAAGTGTTCAGTTTTATAGACATTTATTAGTTTTTGAAGTCTGAATGAATTCTGATATGTTCAGCCGAATATGAATATGTTACGAAGTGAGAGTATCGAAGAGGCTTCATCAAAAACATTCGATTATTTTAAGCTCTTGTTGCAATACTGTCTGCACACCTAAAATCGCTAAATTCACCGAATTGTCAACAGCATAACTGTTTGGTAAATAATTTTGCAGATTTTCCGTGGCTTTGACAGTAGAACAAAGAAAAATATCACAGAAAATCGGTGAAATAACTACCGAACAATTCTGTTGTTGGGATTTCGGTGAATTTCAACGAAATTCGCGGTGTCTTCGGCAGAAGGACTTCATTCAAAATGCCTGTCTTTCACGATTTTTATGGAATATGCACTGGAAAAACTGAACATACTTTGTATACGAGAAAGGCAAAAATGTTCTAGGTCCTCCGATACAACATTTTAATTTACCCATGATATGAAAGAGGAGAGTTTATACTAATACGTAATAAGTATTTTAATGAAATAATATTTTCCCACAGAGCATCGTGAATTCACTGAAATCTGTGAACTGATTCAAGTGTGTGATAGGTGATACTGATACTAATTTCTAGGTCTTCATAATATCATCAGATATTGAGTAGTCTAACTTATTTTTAGTTTAAATGAATTATTAGAAACTTATGGAAAGAAATCACAAATATCCTTAAGTCCGCATAAAATCTGGTCTGCGACGGGTCCTGTACTCCCCGAAAGATTATTCGACGATCATACGATTTCCTGGATAAGCGACGATCCATAAAAATGTCAGAGGTAGAAGGGACAAATGATTGAATGAACAAAACATAGAAATCTTCAATTTCATATACATGATGACTGGGACAATATTTACAACAGTAACTTAAAATTCTCCTTCCTTATTTAATTTAATTTGTAAAGTGTTCAGCAGCCTTCGGACGAAAAATTTGTGTTTTTCTTTTAACTAGCTGTTTCGTTTCGTGTAAGCCGGGTAAAACTCGAAAGCGCAAAAAAAAAAACTCAATCTCAAAAACCGTGTTGAAAAGAACTGAAGTATTTAGTCGACTTCCCATACATTACTATCCGTCTTGTAGCAATGATTGTCGAAATAATTTTCTTCTCCTTATCCTACATTGATCATCGTTTTGATTTTTGATTAGAGCAACTAGCAACTACTAGTACAATCATGCTTATTGAAGAAGCTATTCTGAAAATCGATGAAAATTTCATAAATTATGTGAAGATTATGTCTGGAATGTCAGGATTCTAAGATTTTTTATATGTAATATGTGCATTGATTTCTCAACACCATAAGTGTTGCGCAAACTAACATTTTTCCTATTTGTCCTACCCACGACTTAGAACGTGGATTCGCCTCTGATGATATCATTATGCCCTTTCCTTCAATGTGGCTCCAACAACTACTGGACGAATTCTGGGTTTTATAAGCGAAATAATTGTTTATAATGGATCAATCGCCGTGAAATTGCTGGTGGGGATTCTCATCAATTTGTTTTCGGCGAAAAATGACAAAACAAAACTTTGCCAGACTGTCCGGACGTTTCGGTCGATTTACTGGCCTTCGACCATCTTCTGCGGACAAATCTTCCAGTCAGTTATTTTCTAACAGACAGCCATTACTACTAATTTCGGAATACTCTGGAACATCTAAGCATTTCGCCACATTTTGAACAGGGGATCAAACTGATGATACTATCTCTGTTCTGCGAGTTCATGGAACTTTGAAAATCTCTGGTACAACAGGATTTATCATTTTTACTCGAGGTACACGTTTACGATTTTCCTTGTCTACTGATTTCTTTTGTATTTGGATCCTAAACACCTCTAAAGGTTCATACATGAGTAGGGACAACGTAAGAGATCTCAATCTTGGGTGGCTGCTCGCTCTAGCCTTGACCTAAGCCTACTTTCGCTATATGTTTCTTGAACCTTACATCTAATTGTTCTTAATTTTGTTTTTTTTCACATTGGGAACAACTTATTTTATAAACATTTATAAAATAATAAAGTTGTTCCCAATGTGAAAAATCCATGTAGGCTAAACACAAAGATCATTAAATGTAAGGTTCAAGGAACATATAGCGGAAGTAAGTAAAGCGAAAAGAGAAAACGATAAGGGATTACATTACGAATTTAGATCTATGTAAGGTACCGTCGTCGGGGGTGAAACTACTTAGTAGTTAGAATGCATGTAGTATAGATTGAATGTATCTGAGGGCAAGAAAACTAAAATATAAGAGACCTTTTTGAACGATTTTGTTATCCGACCTCCAGGTTGTCAGTGAGAACGATTACCCGTTTATGTAATGAATGTAACGAAGAGTTTTGGTACTACCTATATAAATGATTGTGATGAAAACTTTATAGCACATAGTATCAAAAAATAGAAGGTTTGCATAATTACAGAATTTATATTTTATTTATTTGCAATTATTTATTTGTTTCAACTGACATGATGTTGTCTTAAAATGATTGTTTTGGCACAATCCACAATCCAAGTATCAACACCAGAACGAGTGATTATGGAATTAAATGGAATAGTATTTACGAATGTGCATTTGAAGAGATATTGCTCTATGAAACTTTGTATGAACTGTATTATAACAGTGTTGTAATTAAAAAATATAAATGACGTGTCCATTAGATGAAATAATCTAAGTAAGATACGCAATTTTCGTCGTTTATATTTTGTTGAATTCAATCAATTCCATCGGCGTCCTCCACTCGTCCTATCGAAACCACGTGGATTTTTCCATCCAAATATATCTTGAACCCCAACGAATGATGTTGTTAATCCCGAAAGTGAAACTAAAAATAACACTATGTAACCGTCTCTGTAATGTGGCGTAAAATCAGTGAGCCCAGGCTTCCGTATATTTATTGGTAGACGTTATCGCCTGTATACGCCAGCAGAGGCCATGAACAAAAACCTCACCAAGGTTACAATATTTGCTAAGTATAAACCAACCGCGAGTTGGTGATGAGGCACGACGATGTAAATTCTGCGTTGGTCGAGGGAAGAATATTTATTAGGTTTGGTTGGATTACACGTGGTATCATCAATGTTGTAAGTCGCGGGCTGCCGTTTGTTTTTGCATGTGTTCTGTTCATACATTATGGATATTCTCAAACTTTCTGGGTGTTGATCCTCCACATGTGTACAAAATATGCTTAAATAGTATGGTGTATTAACTTCATAGCATAAAATAAACATTACAACGATTTGTTTTTAAATTTGCATTGCTGCAGTTTTTTTTTATTCAATGTGGAAACATAGGTTTTTTTATTTTTCAATACAAAAAGTAAGTCATAGCTCTGAATGATAGTGTGCTACATGCAAAACGATCCCAACACAATCCTGCCATATTCCAAGCTCCTAATAAACACTTGTGAAAATGCAGAGGATTCCTCGGCTTTTCTCAACGAGTTTAATTTCATCATTTTCCTTCCCAATCCCTGATTGACATTCGGACGTGGTCGGCGCCAGTATTGCCTTTATAGAATATTGGATTAACAGTATTTAGACACTAGCAGTATTCAGTGAACATCTGAACCCGAGTATTATCTGCTGGTTCCTTGTATAACAGGTAATGGAGTAGCAGCCGCGAGCGGTCAAACATGTTCGTGCTAATCATGCTCAACATTTGTTTTGACCAATTGTATACAGTATGATACCATCTATTATACTACGTGATTTGTAATCATGTTTTTAGCTGAGACGATATTTACCAAGACGCTTCTTCTTCTTCTTTGTTTTGACACTTGTTTTTCTTTCCATGACAGTTGATCATCGATTTTCAATTGTTTCACGTAAAGAGGCCAGCATAACAAATTTCCCACATGCCATTTTCCATACAAATTTGTCAACTTTTAAGCTCTAAATCTCGGTTGCCCATCAACTGATTTTACGGAAAATTTGAACAAAGCTCAGATATAATTTAAATTTGCATTCATTTATTTAGTTTACATCTAAACAGATAACACTGAATCAACAATTTGACGCCACAACACACGGTTCAAGGCCGCATCTCTCCATCCTCGAATGCGCCCCACGCTCGCCCACGCCGTCTCGTACCTGCCAGATCGGAAGCGGACACCATCTTTTCAGGGTTGCTGTCCGGCATTCTTGTAACATGCCCTGCCCATCGTACCCTTCCAGCTTTAGCTACCTTCTGGATACTAGGTTCGCCGTAGAGCTGGGCGAGCTCGTGGTTCATTCTTCGCCGCCACACACCGTCTTCTTGCACACCGCCAAAGATGGTCCTGAGCACCCATCTCTAGAATAATCCATGTACTTGTAAGTTATCATCGAGCATTGTCCATGTTTCATGTCCGTAGAGCACTACCGATCTTATCAGCTTTTTGTACATGACACATTTGTATGACACATAATACACATGACTATGACACATATACTTTTTTTAATGTCTTTATTTGTGTGTGTGTTTTTTTTTTCAAATTTTACATTAAGTTCAACACAAACATATACTTTGTCTTCGACGCTTTCACCACCAGTCCAACTTTTGTTACTTCACGTTTCAAGCGGGTGTACAGTTCAGCCTACTTGGCAAATGTTTGGCCGACAATGTCCATGTCAACCACAAAGCAAATAAATTGACTGGATCTGTTGAAAAACGTACCCCGGATGGTACCCACGGGCCTCCGCATGACACCTACTAGTGCAATGTTGAACAACAGGCACGAAAGCCCAAGGTGATGCTCTTAGTCCTCGGCGCGATTCGAACGAACTGGAGTGTTCGCCCGAAATCTTCACACAGTTTTGCACACCATTCACCGTGTATTTGACCAGTCCAGTTGAGTTTTCGTCCATAATTTTCCACAGCTCTTCGCGATCAATACTGTTATATGCCGCCTTGAAACCAATGAACAGATGGTGCTTTCGGACCTGATATTCACGGCATTTTGAAGAATTTGCCGTACAGTTAAGATCTGGTCCGTTGTCGAGCGTCCGTCAACGAAGCCGGCTTGATAACTTTCCACGAACTCATTCCCTAATGGTGACAGACGACGGAAGATGATCTAGGATATCACTATGTAGGCGGCATTAAGGACCATTCTTCGACCATCGCTCGAAAATTCTCACACTCCAGCTTGTCGCCTTTCTTGAAGATGGGGCATGGGAAGGGGCTATCTTCCTGCCACTCCTCCGGTAGCTGTTCAGTTTCCGATTCCGAGTTTCAGATTCCGACTATCAGTTTGTGGTGGCAAGTTGCCAGCTTTTCCGGGTCTATCTTGATGAGCTCAGCTCCGATACCATCGTTATCAGCTGCTTCATTGGTCCTCAGATGTTGGATGGCACCCTTAACTTCCCTCCAGGTGGGGGCTGGATGGCTTCCATCGTCCGCTGAACTGACGTAGTCGTCTCCTCCACTGCCTTGACTCTCACTGCCTGTACTCTCAGCGCCATTTAAATATTCGTCGTAGCACTTTCCACCTATCGATCACCACACGTTCGTCCGTCAAGATGCTCCCATCCTTATCACTGTACATTTCGGCTCGCGGCACGAAGCCTTTGCGGGATGCGTTGAGCTTCTGATAGAACTTGCGTATTTCTTGAGAACGGCACAGCGGTTTCATCTCCTCGCACTCCGCTTCTTCCAGGTGGCGTTTTTTCTCCTATAAAGGCGGGTCTGCTGTCCCCGCTTCCGTCTATAACGTTCCACGTTCTACCGGGTGCCTTGCTGCAGCGCGTCTTTCTCCTCCAGAATCTGTCTGCACTCTTCGTCGAACCAATCCTTCCGTCGACTTCGTCCCACATACCCGACGTTGTTCTCCGCTGCGTCGTGGCTGCTTTAGCTGTATTCCAGCAGTCCTCAAAAGGGACCCATCGAGCTCACCCTCTTCCGGCAACGCTGCCTCGAGTTGCTGCGCGTATGCAGTGGCGACATCAGGTTGCTACAGTCGCTCTAGGTCGTACCGTGGCGGTCGTCGGTACCGAACATTGTTGATGACGGATAGTTTAGGGCGCAGTTTAACCATCACCAGAAAGTGGTCAGAGTCGATATTAGCGCCACGATATGTCCTGACGTCGATAATGTCGGAGAAGTGCCGTCCATAAATCAGACCGTGGTCGTGATTCTGTCTGCAGTGGTGATCTCCAGGTGTACCGATACGGAAGGCTGCGTTGGAAGTAGGTGTTGCGAATGGCCATATTCTTGGAGGCGGCGAAATCAATTAGTCGTAGGCCGTTTTCGTTCGTCAGTCGGTGAGCGCTGAACTTTCCAATAGTCGATCTAAACTCCTCCTCTTGGCCAGCCTGAGGGTTCAAATCTCCTAAGATGATTTTGACGTCGTGGCTTGGGTAGCTGTCATACTCACGTTTCAGCAGCGCGTAGAGTGGGTCCTTATCATCATCAGTGCTTCCAGAGTGTGGGCTATGGACGTTGATTATGCTGAAGTTGAAGACATTTTCTCATTGATCGGCCACCACCCGATCAAGCACCTCGTCATCTACGGATTGGCAATCCTATGCTTTTGCTCGGAAGGTAACTGGCGACCCGACTCTGGTTTAGAACCACAACCAACCGGTGATTATTAGATTTTCTAACGATTCTGTATAAGAACCTACCAAAACCTGTATAAGAACTGGCCATATGCGAAATTGTTAGATTCTTATACAACAAATGTAAGCTCACAAACAAATATTGTAAGAAAGGCTTGCAAAATTGTCTCATACAATTCAAATTCGTTTGTTTAGTCTCCTAAAATATTTGTATAAGATTCTAACATTTTCGCATATGGTCAGTTCTTATACAGGTTTTGGTAGTTTCTTATACAGAATCGTTAGAAAATCTAATAATCACCGGTTGGTTGTGGTTCTAAACCAGGGTCGGGTCGCCAGTTAGCCTTGCGGGCAAAAGCATAGGATTGCCAATCCGTAGATGGCGAGTTCGATTCTTGGTCCGGTCTCTAATGTTTTCGGGTGGGAAACATTTTTGACTCTTACTTAGTGACTTCGTCGCGGGCAGCAGGGACTATGTCCAAGGGCTTGGCGATCCCTCCCCAGGCCATCTGCGAGTTGTGGGGCTTGCCTAGGATGTGGTGGGGTTTGACAGTGGGCCCAGTTAAATTCCTATAAAAAGCAGCAAGTATCCGCAAGTAGGCCCCACCAAAGCGACAATATAAGAGATAATGCGACTCGATATAATCGGCAAAGATCTAGGCGACGAATAAAGGATCACGATTGGAAGCTTGGAACATGGAACTGCAAGTCGCTAGGTTTCGCAGGTTGCGACAGGATGATCTACGATGAATTACATCCCCGTAACTTCGACGTCGTGTCGCTGCAGGAGATTTGCTGGACAGGACAGAAAGTGTGGAAAAGCGGGCATCGGGCGGCTACCTTCTATCAAACCTGTGGCACCACCAACGAGCTGGGAACCGGCTTCATAGTGCTGGGTAAGATGCGCCAACGCGTGATTGGGTGGCAGCCAATCAACGCAAGGATGAGCAAGCTGAGGATTAAAGGCCGTTTCTTCAACTATAGCATCATCAAAGTGCACTGCCCACACGAATGGAGACCCGACGACGAGAAAGCAGCGTTCTACGCACAGCTGGAGCAGACATACGATGGATGCCCACTGCGGGACATCAAAATCGTCATCGGTGACATGATCGCTCAGGTAGGAAGGGAGGAAATGTGTAGACCGGTCATCAGACCGGATAGTCTGCACACCGTATCGAATGACAACGGCCAACGATGCATAAACTTCGCAGCCTCCCGCGGAATGGTAGTCCGAAGCACCTTCTTTCCCCGCAAAAAATATCCGCAAGGCCACATGGAAATCACCTAATCAAGTAACGGAAAACCAAATCGACCACGCTCTAATCGACGGTAAATTTTTCGCCGACATAACGAACGTCCGCACTTACCGCAGTGCGAATATTGAATCCGACCACTACCTCGTTGCAGTATACCTGCGTTAAAAACTCTCTACGGTGTACAACACGCGTCGGAGTCGGACGCCGCGGCTTAACATTGGGCGGCTACAAGACGGTAGACTAGCCCAAGAATACGCGCAGCAGCTGGTACTCCCAACGGAAGAGCATCTAGGCGCAGCGTCTCTTGAAGATGACTGGAGAGATATTCGATCCACCATTGGTAGCACCGCAACCGCTGCACGTGGCACGGTGCCCACAGATCAGAGAAACGACTGGTATGACGGCAAATGTGAGCAGTTAGTAGAAGAGAAGAATGCAGCATGGACGAGATTGCTGCAACACCGCACGAGGGCGAACGAGGCACGATATAAACAGGCGCGGAACAGACAAAACTCGATTTTCCGGAGAAAAAGGCGTCAGTAGGAAGATCGAGACCGTGAAGAGACGGAGCAACTGTACCGCGCTGATAACACACGAAAGTTCTATGAGACGTTGAACCGTTCACGTAAGCGCCACGTGCCACTGCCTGATATGTGTAAGGACATAAACGGGAACCTTCTTACGAACGAGCGTGAGGCGAGCATATACAACGTGCCCACACATCATCTATTCATCAACTTCAAAGCCGCATATGATACAATCGATCGGGACCAGCTATGGCAGCTAATGCACGAACACGGATCTCCGGATAAACTGACACGATTGATAAAAGCGACGATGGATCGGGTGATGTGCGTAGTTCGAGTTTCAGGGGCATTCTCGAGTCCCTCCGAAACCCGCAGAGGGTTACGGCAAGGTGATGGTCTTTCGTGTCTGTTATTCAACATCGCTTTGGAAGGGGTAATACGAAGAGCAGGGATTAACACGAGTGGTTCAATTTTCAATAAGTCCGTCCAGTTATTTGGCTTTGCCGACGACAGGAGGAAGCCTACATCAGACTGAAGAGGGAAGCCAAGCGGATCGGACTAGTCATTAACACGTCGAAGACAAAGTACATGATAGGAAGAGGTTCAAGAGAAGTTCAAGTTCAAGTTCAAGTTTGCATTGGTGGTGACGAAATCGAGGTGGTAGAAGAATTTGTGTACTTGGGCTCACTGGTGATAGAGAAATTCGGAGACGCATAGTTGCTGGAAATCGTACATACTTTGAACTCCGCAAGACGCTCCGATCGAATAGAGTTTGCCGCCGTACAAAACTGACAATCTACAAAGTGCTCATTAGACCTGTAGTCCTCTACGGACACGAGACCTGGACGATGCTCGTGGAGGACCAACGCGCACTGGGAGTTTTCCAAAGGAAAGTGCTGCGTACCGTCCATGGTGTGGTGCAGATGGCAGACGGTACGTGGAGGAGGCGAATGAACCACGAGTTGCATGAGCTGCTGGGAGAACCATCCATCGTTCACACCGCGGTGGGCCGGGCACGTAGCCAGAATGTCGGATAGTAACCCGTTGAAAATGGTTCTCGACAACGATCCGACGGGCACAAGAAGGCGAGGTGCGCAGCGGGCAAGATGGATCGATCAGGTGGAAGATGACTTGCGGACCCTCCGTAGATTGCGTGGTTGGCGAGGTGTAGCCATGGACCGAGCCGAATGGAGAAGACTCTTATATACCGCACAGGCCACTTCGGCCTTAGTCTGAATAAATAATAATAATTAGTGACTTCGAAACTTCGCCACCAGTGATCTTCCAAGAATTCTGGAGAATTACTCTTCTAAGAATTTTGGGGAATTGCTTTCATATTCCAGATATTCTGGAAAATTGCTTCATCACAGATTCTGGGAGCATCCTCCTTTGGCTTGAATCCTGAGAGAATCCCCCCTCATGAATTCTGCGAAATTCCTTCTCCAGCAAATCTGGGAGGCTTATATTACCAGAATACAAGAATTCTATCTCCATGAATTGTGAGGATTTTCTTCTTCTCCATAAGGGTCCTTATCATGGGTAATCCTTCGCCGCCTTCAACACAGGTATTTCTTTTTCTCGGAAAAGAAGCCTTACCACAGATAATTTGAGGAAGCTCTTCTTCAGGAATTCTGAAAATTTGTTCGACAATAATTGTGGAATATTCTTGCTTTATGATTTTTAGAGAATTTCTCCTTCAGAAACTCTGGAAAATTCTTTGTTCAAGAATATCTTCTACAGAAATTCTCCGAAATACTCATTCAGGAAGGGGAATTGCCCCTTCAAAAGATCAGGACAATCCCTTTCGCACGAATTTATTTCTCAGGAATCCGAAGGATTCTCTACTCTGGGGGATCCTGGGGAATTATATACTCACCTCAGCCCCAATATTGTAGATTAATCCTCCCTCTCACGACTCTGGGGATTTTTCCCTCACGAATTATGATAAAATCTTCTCCCGCGAATTATAGGATATTTCTTCTCCTTGTATTCTGAGAAATTCCTTCTACAAGAATTTCTGTGACACTCTTATCCAAGAATTCTGGAGGGTTTTATTCTTCCAGATTTTTAATTCACTCCAAGAATGCCTTATCTGGGAGTTTTAAAGATTTCCTTATCCAGAAACAACATCTGGAAAAATTCTTCGGTAGTTCCTGAAAATCCATGTAGAATTGTCTGGTATGTCCTGCTGGAATTCTATCTTCTGTTCTTCTTTGTTGACATTACATCCACTATTTGAAAATCGCCTCATCGCAGCTTAGTGTTCATTAAGCACTTCCTTAGTTATAAACTGCGAAGAATCTAAATCGATTCATAATTTTTGCATTTCTGTGGCGATAAGACTAACACGATGATGCTCATAGGCTCATAGGGAAATACAAAAAAAACCTACACCGTACCATAAATTGAATCTAGTCACATTCAGCATGGTCTTGCTTTGTAGATGTCAGGCTAAGGAAGGCACATTTTATGATTTTTGCTAGTATTTTTACTTTGAACTAGACCTGTGCGCCGCCGCGCCACGCCGCCGCCGCCGACACTTTTTGGCATACGCCGACGCCGGTCAAGGTGTCGGCGGCGCGCCATACGCCGGTTGCCTCCACGCCGCCGAATTTCGTATTTCACGCCGATGATTGGCCAACACAAAAATCACAATATGCAGTGCTTTTGCATCTGCAAAACCAAGGCAACCTATCAGGCATTAATTAAATAGCTATTATAACTTTAGCTGAAATATAATAGCAAATAATATTTCTGTCTCTTTTACCCGCATTGGCATGTTAAATGTTAGGTCATCTAAGGTCATCTTCTTGGCTACAGACCTACAAATCAACGAGCGTAGCGATGAACTTCTAATCTCATATGTAACTTCATGTGGAATAACCTCATTCTGGTCGCATTGGGTGGTTCATAATATTTTTGAAGGTTTGAATTTTACATCTTAATTGGTCTAGTGCTTATATGCGTGGCTACAAGTCAACACTATGAATGTTGGATTTGGATTCCCAGTCTGGTAGGATTGTTTTAAACACCCCTGGGCATAGAATATCATTGTGATAGCTTCGTGATATACGAATGCAAAAAGCTACAGCACGATGGGGCATGTATGTGACCCAGCAAATTGAACATTTCCTTCACTCCTCCTTGTACTTAAATTACCGGAATTGTTCTGGTTTCGATTTATATTGATAAACAATTTTCAATGAAATTTCTTGGTTTTCCTGAAATAATTTCCGAAGTAAGTCCTGGAGGAAGTTCTGAAGAAATACATGAAAAAAAATCTCAGTCTTGAGGACTTTCTAGATTTATCCCCGTATTTCAGGAGGATTTTCTGAAAGAATCCCTGGAGAAAATTTTGAAGGAATTCTTGGAGGAATGTCCAAAGAAATTCTTCAAGAAATTAAAAAATGTCGATTATTGCCTTTGGAAATGGCTCTAGCAATTCGTACGGAGATATCCAAAAATGCGTCTTAGAATTTTGAAAGGAAATGGCGGAGAAAGTTCCGAAGGAATTACTAAATGAATTTCCGAGGCAGAGCAGAGACACTTACGCGAAGCCCGCGGGAAAGAGATAATCTCTTTTCAACAGTGTAATCCAACAGACTAATAAATTACTTTATTTTGATAAACAATTCCCAAATAAATTTTCTTGGTTTTCTTGAAATAATTTACGAAGGAAGTCCTGGAGGAAGTTCTGCTCGAACACATAAAGAAAATTCTTAGAGTCTTGAGAAATTTCTGGATCTATCTCCTTAGTAATTTCTGGAGGATTATCTGACGAAATCCCTGAAGAAAATTCCGAAGAAATTTTTGGAGGAATGTTCAAAGAAATTCTTTGAGAAATTTAAGAATATCGGTAATTCCTTTAGGAGGAAATTATATTTAATATCTGAAAATTCATCCTAGAATTTTAGAAGAAAATGGCGGAGGAAATTCCGAAGGAATTACTAGATGAATTTCCGAGGAAATGGAATGTGTTATGGAATACCTGGAAAAGTTCCAGTGCAATTGTTAAAATAATTTCCGAAGAAATTTTGTAGGAATTTTTAAATGTATGTAAGGGCAAGTGTACAAGAATATTTTAAAAATGTTTCAAAAAGAATTTCTCAAGAAATTCCTGATGGATTTGTCAGAATTAATCTTAGAAGAAATTTTGAAGGAATTTCCAGAAGAATTCCTTAAGAAATTTCCTAGGGTCCTAAGAAGTTCCGAAGCAATTCCCGAGGGAAATTTCAAAGAAAAACCTGGTTTCATTTGTGGAAGTTTTTTAAGGAGGAGAAATTCCCGGTCGAATTCCTGACGGAATTTTTGAAGGTTTACTAGAATGAGTTTCTTGATGACTTACCGAAATAATTCCTAAATATATTTCCTAGAGAATTATTTGAGGTATTTACAAAAAAAATCCTATGAAATTTTCGAAGGAACTCCTGCAGTAAATTCCCAAGGAATTCTTGATCCGAATATAGACCTTTCCAATAATTATAAATACTTTTTGTTTATTGAATAATTCCAATTTTTTTTTCAAATAATTCACTATTTTATGGTTACATATAGCCTAACATTCTATTTAATTTCATACAGCATCGAGTTTTCCAGAATGTTTCGTATATTTGTCAAGTGCTATAATATTTCTTTCGCAATGTTTCGAGGATTTTGCACAACGTGTTTTCGGCTATTACTTAAAAAATGTCATCAATATTACTACTTAATCCATTCTATCTGGTTTTTATACTCATTCAACAACCATTATAGATTTTAAAATTTAAACAATTGCTATTGGACGAGGATTAGAACAATTTCAAATTAATAGCGATTAGCCCCAAAAAACATTAAAAATTATTCCGAGCTCTCGTTTTCACCAATACAACCAGTTTTTTACTTTTTGGAGCAATGTGGTCTGTGTCATTAGTGTCCAGATGAAACCCCAAGATAAACCGTAAATTTTCAAATATTTTTTTGTGGTTTTTCGAAATTTTCAGGTCATTAAAATTATTTTCCAGCCAGATCTCGTCGTTAATGCAAAAAGACAGACATTATTATCTATTATGCGTCTGTATTGAAAATTATATAATACGTTCTTTTCTAGGTAATTTACCAAAAAACCACGTTCCAAAAAAGAAATTTTTATTTATATTCCAATAGCTACTTGTTTGGAAAATCCATTAAAAATTCCTTTGTAAGTTTCTTTCAGAATTCCTTCAGAAATTCATTTTAAAATTCTGTTCGAAAATCTTTTCAGGTTCTTTTTGATTATTCCTTCAAGAATTGAGTCAGAGATCCCTCCAGGAATTTCTTTGAAAATCTCTTTAGAAAGCCTCCAGGAATTAATTTGGACATTCATCCAAAGATTCCTTCAGAAAACCCTCCGGATAGCCCTTTTATTTATTTTTCCTTTGGAACTTCCTTAGGATTTTTTTTCAGTGAACCATACAAAATTGCTGCAGGAATAATTGTGGAATGAATCCTAATTTGGAGCAATTTTTAAAGGAACTTTTGAAAAAAAAAGTAATTGAGTGTTGAACTTATTTTCAATTAAAAAACACTTAAACGACGTATTAAAAAATTAAGGAATTTATAAACGAAATTTCCGAAGACTACCCAAAAAAATTTCAGAAGAGATTCCCGAAAGAATTCTTAAGGAAATTTTAAAGGAAATTTTCGAAGATCTACATTCTGCAGGAATTTCTGGAAGAGTTGCTGAAGGAACTTCCGGAGGAATGTCCGAAGGAGTTCCTATAGGAAATTCGGAAAGAAATCCTGAAGAAAGTTTGAAATACCTAAATTCCAGAGAAACATTTCAAAAAAATACCAAAAATATCTTTTTAGAGTTACCGAATAAATTCGTAGAGAAATTACTGGAAGAATTTTTATTAGAAATTCCTGAAGGAATTTAAAATAAATCCTAAATCAAATTCCGAAGGTTTTCTTCTAAAGGGATTTCCGAATGAATTCCTAAAACAGTGTCCGTAGGTATTCCTATAGAAATTCTTGGAGGATTTTTCATGGTTTTTTTTTCTAAACAATTCTTGAAGGAATTTTTCAAACTTGTTTGGGAATACAAGTTTTCGAATTTCCAATTCCCAAAGGCTCCGTGAAAGAATTTCCGAAGCAATCCCTAACAAATTCCTGAAGGAACTTTTGAAGAAATTTCGGAACGAATTTCCAAAGAAATACCCAAATAAATTTTCAAGGGATTTCTCGGAAGGAAGTTCTGGAAGATTCTAGGAGGAAGTTCTGAAGGAATTCATGAGGGAAATTCTAAATCAATTCTCAGAATTCCTTTTTTTAATTTTCTGAGGAATATCTTTGCTGTGGAGATACAAGCTATAGCTATTAAGATGTTCACCCCATTTGACTGTAGCTAGCAATTGTACAAAACAATAAATTCATAAAAAGCATTATACGCCTTGCAGCGTTTTTTTTAATATGCTCTAAGTTCTTCACGCCGATTAACGCCGCCGCCGAACATTGCTTACGGCGTGACGCCGTCGACGCCGCCGCCGCCGGTGTAAAAATGGCCTTACGCCGCCGCCGTTCTCAAATACTTCGGCGCACAGGTCTACTTTGAACTACACTCCCTCCTGGAAAAATCACTTGAGGCAATCCAAAATAAGTTTCTGAAGAAACATTTAAAATAACCTTAGGTGAATCTTCTCATGGTATTGCTGAAGGAATTCCTGGAGAAATTAAAAAAGATTTTTGAAGAAGTTCATGGAGAAGTAATTCTGCGGAATTCCTGGAATGATTCTTGGAGGAATTCTATAGAATTATTGAAACAAGTTCTCCCAGTTCTTTTTGAATAAATGCTTTCAAATTCTAAAAAAAATTGCCTTGCTTTTGAAATTCTCCAAAATTGTTAGAAGGCGGTTAATGAGATAATATAAAAGATGCTCACCACCATTAGTACGCGAGAAATGCAAACGTTAAAAAGGGACAAATTTTAGGAGGATAATTTAGAACCATGACGATCCCAATGTCATTTATTTTATACAGGTCCGGTTGAGCGTGCCTTTTGTTCGTATTAGTAGCTCAAAAAGTGTAAATATTTCTGATCAGCTGTTTGCTGACGTCAAACTCACACCAAATTGCATTCATGAGGTGTGAGTTTGACGTCATCGTTCTTTTGTTTCCGGCACCCGAGCCACCGCCGGCGTCGTGCGAAACGAACACTGTTATTGTCAGATTTTCTGGATATGATACACTGCGCGGCGTTTGTAATGTTCCCAAATGGGTACTTGCACAAAACTTCACGCGGTGAATGACTGTCGAAAGGTACGGCCGCGCCAAACGATACACCGCAATGCTATTCACCCAGAATCAAGTAAACGGGGTGCAGAAAGCGCGGCGGTATCTTTCATGAAGGGTTCGCCGCGTGCAATTTTGAGAAAAGGAGTCGCGCTGAGAGGAGTCGCGGCGCACACTGGTTCAAAAGCCCCCAAAACATGCGTTTATTAGTTTTTGACCTATATTTTAGAGTCTTGATGTCTTCAGAAGAGTTGAAGGATATTTCTTGGGCTTTCTTTTGATAGGAAAACATCAATGATCTATCATAGGTATGAAATAAAAAAAAATACGCAGATGTACAAAAGCAGTGATTGTCCTCTGAAATGTTATAAAGAATTGAATCATCTTTTCTGAACATCGGTTTTGCAATGAGTTAGGGCACGATTTGTAGGAATGACTCCCAAAAATCATATTTTGAGCCTAACTTTTTTGAAAATAATTTTAGCAGTATGGTTTATTTTAGAAAGTTGTGCATAATGACAATAAACATGTTTGTCTAGAAGACTAGTTTGATCTATCATAAAACCTGTCAAAATTACTGAGAAATCTTTTTAAAAAATGGTCATTTTTCACAATAACATACCATAAAAAGCGGCAAGAGGCGGCAGTCTAAACAGCCACCATCTGAAAGATTCGGTTTTAATCTACCGGACGCACAATGTTTTGTTTTGTTCCGCTGTGTTCCACTATTACCTATTTTGAATCAATTTAAACTAGTCCTTGATGTACGTTTTTCAGTAAAAATGTTACGTAAACAATTAAAAAGTGGCTTACATGATTATTTATTTATTGCATGGTTACAATCAATCATGGACAGCCATTCGTCTTAACTATCTGTGGTGATGGTTTGCGTGGGAGTGCTATAAGATTGGACAGACCGACGTTTGGATCTTTGTTTACAAAATCACAAACGTCCTTTTGAATAAGTAATAATAGTGGAACACGGCCGAACAAAACAAAACATGGTGGCTGTTTGGATTGCCGCCTCTTGCCGCTTTACATGGTATGTTGATGTAAAAATTTACTATTTTTTCTAAAGATTCCTCAATAACTTTGACAGGTTCCAAGATAGATCAAAGTAGTCTTCTAGACAAACATGTTTTTTGTCATTATGAAAAACTTTCTAGAATAAACCATATTGCTAAAACCAAGTTATGCTCAAAATATGATTTTTGAGGGTCATTCATACAAAACGTGCTCTTACTAGCTACCAAACCGTTATTTCAATATTGTGTCTTTAGAAAAGACGTTTCAATTCATATTCTCTATAACATTGCAGAGGACAACCACTGGTTTAGTACATCTGCGTAAATTTTTTATAATAGATAGATCATTTATGTTTTCTTATCAAAAGAAAGCCCAAGAAATATCCTTCAACTCTTCTGAAGACATCATGACTCTAAAATGTAGTTTCCAGGTCGAAAACTAAAAAAAGGAAGTGGGGGCTTTTTAACCAGTGTGCGGCGTGGCGCCGGCTGAGCCGCCTTTCGCCGTTAGAAATCTGCGCCAACACCGCCGCCGGTTCAAAGTAGTTCGTTCCAAAAAACGAGCTTCGTTGGCCAACTTTTGTATGTCAATCAGCTCACTAGTTTTTTAGGCACTTCCTTCTGATTTGTTAGCAAGTTGTATGCAACGGGAAATCCTGTTCCATTCTTTCGTGCTGAAAATTGGTCAGATAGGACTATGGGCTCAAAAGGCCAAAACACTATTTCATTATAATGCACGAGAAAATTAATTGGCTTCAGGGCTTCCTTCCAGCAAAATCTAGTCATGTCAATAATTGAAGCATAACACAAGTTCACAGATCAATAGAGTCTTTAAAATCACGATACTTACCATGGAATTATATCCGAACTTCAAATATCTTAAGGGCAACATGTGATACTGTTACGAAAAGAAAAACACTGCAAATTTCTTTAAAACTAGAAATAATAGCTCATTTTTAATAGCTAAATCTATTTATGCTACATACATGTTGGTTTCGATCGTTCATATTAGTTCTCCTACATCACAACACAGACCGATAAGTTACGGGGTAAAATATACATGTATAAAAAATAGTAGTACGGTTTTGGGGCTAACAACTAACTTCCATTATTATCTCAATTCACAGTTCTTGGATTTGCGTTCCATCGTCTCGCTTTGGTTCACTCGGGTACCGCCTATTATCGTATATCAGACCAGCTATTGTTTGATTGCTCATTAACGGGGCTGATATGGGACGAGGTGTTCCGAGTGTTATTTAAAGTCAGTACGACAACGCCGGTTTTTTTAAACTCAATTTCTACTTTTTTTTCCTGCACGTTTCTTGAACAGTCTAATTCCTTAACATATGCGCTCAGTTATTAAGTTGGCGATTGTTTTGCACGATCTTCCATTCGTTTTCTATTTTTTGCTTCGTGATCTCATCTCGAAAAAGGTTTGTCGATTTCGTAATAATTAATATAATTATTGCAACGTAGCTTTGCTTTCTATCAAACAGTCCTATGCCTAGCTTCGATTTTCTGTGTTTATTGATTAACGTTTTGCATTCATCCCAGCTTTTTTGTTTAGTTTATTTTATTATGTCCTATAGGTCCTTAAGTACTATTTACAAAAACTTATTGCTTGCGTATGTTTAAAGGATAAATATTATTCGTAAACTAACTGTCATTGCAGCCACTTTTTAAAGTTCCAATTCAAGCCGCTCATCGAGACTGTATCTGCAGAATTTGCCTATTTTCTAAACATGCGGGTAGGGACGCGCGGTTCAATCAATTAATGTAAATTATTGTTCGAAAATAAGGTGCTAATCGCGATTTTGTGTGGTTGGTATCATTTGCTGCCTAGGCTTACACTTACAATATAGCTACTGCTAGTCGCTTAGTATACGCTGATCTGGCGCATTTAAAATGTTCATTTTTGTGTTTACTGTGCACGACACGATATAGTTTTGCTCCGTGTATCTCGTTTATCTCGGTCTTAGGTTCAAACTACCGGCAGGCAGGTTGGTATGTCGTGCTGCTGTTGCACTTGCTGCGGTGCGCAATCAGTGGAGTTATGCGAACTTCCAGGTTGAGATTTAAATCGAATAGTTTGCGTTTGTTGCTGCCATAAGGATTACTGAACGGCATCGAGCTCGATTTTAGTTTTAGTTTAGTCATTATCTCCCCTAAATAAACGATAACAATAACAAATGGGCAGGCATGACAAATGGTGGATAACAGAGACGAATAGAATTTGCGAATTACTGTCGTGTTTAAAGTTTTTATATATATCATACACCACCATGTCGAATGATACTTGCTTTAGTAATATATTATACTAAAGTTTAACTGTTATATTACATAAGAAGAGTTTTCTAAATGTACAATCTTAATTGAAGCATTTTAGTTGACCAAACATAGCAACTGGGTCAAGGTCTTTGGTAGATATCTAATCATATTTCCAATTGGCAATTTTTAAGATTGATAAAAGTATACAAACCTTCTATTCATTCAAAATAGTAGTCTAAGCTGCGAAATCAGATTATGACAAATATTTTAAAATTTACTTTGAAATGTGTACGATTGTACGTAAAATAAATGTCAAAGTTTTATTTAATAAGTAAAAGATGCATTAAACAAAGTCATCAGTTTCTGCATTTAGTTGAATTTAAATTCACCCTTGCTGGCGATTGATGAGACTGGATATTCAAAAAGACCTTCGAGTAATGAAGGATATCAAGTTAGAAAAGTTGAATTTTGGATATCCATAGATACAGAACATCAATTGAGAGTAAGTTCACTTTTCTAATCTCTCTAACTCTAACTCTATAAAGAGTTAAAATGGGAAGGCGGTTCTATAAACTGGTCGTTGAGTGAACCTCATTGAATTATTTTTAATTCGTAGTATGACAATATTCCATGAGATTATTTACTCCTATCAAAGAATAATGAGCCAGAGTTCAATGTATTAATCTACATTCTCCACATTACTGAATCCAAGCCAGACAGACAGGCGCCCTCGCGTGCAATCGCACCTCAACCTGCCACGAACCCGGTAATGATTCCGATTCGTTGCAGTGTGCATGCGGACACCCATTTAGCAGCTTTGTTTAGTAAACCGCCCTGCCACAGCAATTCTCACTGGTGCTCGATCGATGCTTCCCCAAGTCCTATCTCTCGGTGCATGAACTGATCGCAACGTGGAAGTGTTTGAATATTATGGAAAAATCATTTCAACTATTGTTGTTGTTGCTGTTGTTGAACTGCTACCGTTTGCTGCCAATCAGTTGTGCCTCGTAGGGTAACCAACTTTGTTTGCGTTTTTTAAATTCTTGGGAAAAATAATAATTGCGTTTTTTGGCAAAAGTTTTATCACCATTTACAAATAAATACGCTCCATACAAATGATGGAAAATATTCTATTCAAATACTTCCCCGTTTTCAGTGTTTATGAGAAAGTCTAAAGAAATTCAAACACTTCCACCAGGTGGTACAAATTCGTTTGCTCACCCTAATGCGCACCGCTTCACGTTCATTAAGTTTTATGAAGACCGTCCATTGCGGTGTGGCGTGGCTCTTCGTTCGCAACGGTTGATCGCGCGAGGAACTTGATGCTTTCACGCGGTTCCGTCCTAAACCGACGGGCACACAGCAACCAGCGGGCGTCAACAAGACGGCGGTGATGGAAGGTAGAAATCCAAGACTTTCTCGACGGTTGGCTGCACTTGGCACATTCGGAAAGCACATTTTAAAGTTATAGCGTTCAATTATTTCGCCTGTTGGAAAGGCTATGATTTAAGCGATCGCTTTCGGTTATGGACGGATTAAGAGATGGATGCAAGGCGGGTTTCTTTACCAGCTGTTTTAGTCGGGAAATGCGATCAGCTGGAAATGAAACTCTAACGAATTTCAGGCAAAAGTAAAAAAAAATGATTGGTAAATTGGTGCGACACGGCCTGATGCACGGATTGCTTTCCGAATTTTCTTTGGAATGAATTTACTGGCTTTCTCGCGTATACGGTTTATAGCAAGTTTGATATGGGCTTGTAATTGCTTATTTTACCTTTTAAACATCTAACCCAGCATGGCTGCCAGTTATTTATTAATTGATATACTGATAGCTGTATATCGGATTAAAGTTATTGAGGATCATTCACTTGGTGTGGTATGAAATACACGTTTTATGCGAAACATCAGCTGTCATCATTAAATTCGAATTATTGGACAGAAAACTTTGTAGCTCCAAATAAAGATTAATAATAGACCATTCAAGTAATTTTGAACTTATAGATCCGTTCTATTATTAGATAGCACGGCCTTTTCAACATTTATGCATGAGACTACACTTACGAATACAAGGTTGTAGTTGTTTCGAATAAGTGATTTTACATAAAGCAAGAAATGTTAAAATAATTTCATTATACCAATTCATGCATACGTTGGCATCAAAACTTCAAAATTAATAACTGTGAAAGCGCATCTAAAAGACCAACTCTTGAAAAAGTTATAAGCTAAATGCCACACACAAAAAAGACTTGAATAGTGAAGTGAATACGTTTTCTTTATAAACATTCTGAAGGTAAAGAAAAACAGGTCAAGGTCATAAGGCAGATCAGTACTTTCAAAACGAATTAACACAAAACTTTCTAAAATTCATTTTGAACGAATATCTATTATTCATGAAAGTAATGAACAATTTAACAGAAATACTCACTAGATGGCAGCAAACAACGATATATATTATTATACATTTTTTGTCCAATTTCACTGGGAAACTAACCTCAGAGCACATGCATAAGTCCAATGATTGCATTTATGTATTCTCCCAAACCCTAATAAGCTAATCCTGTGTGTGTTTAGCACTGTAACAAATAATAATGTGCACACTACGAAGTCTATGAATAAATACAAAAGATTTTCACGTTACTAACTAAACATTGTCACGAGATACAAGGTTGATGATAATAGAGTAACAGCTAAGATGAAAAAAATATAACATAACAAAAATAGTGACCTATTCTAAATAAAAATAGAAATCTTCCTAGATTCTCGTCACAAACTAATGACAAACCGTGTTCGTTTACTCCTCACCTCTCACAAACATTGTTACATTCACCACAAGAATGCCCGAGCGCTCCCCCCTAGTCTACTTTGTGCGTTGGATCGAGTCGTGGTTCAAAATACGCGAAAAAATCTCGCCGCGATGCAAAGCCAACGATCGCAGCAGCCTATACACCACACATACGCGCGCCTCTTGTGGAACAACTCCGCGAAACGACGCCCATTCATCAAAAACACTCGTCACGCCGCCACTACTCTCACGGTTCGGTAGACACGATCGGCACTCGAAGCCGCAGTGTGAAATAAAACAAAAACAAAAAAGTCTAACCGCGATCGACACACCACCGTGCGCTGTAGCGCCCAACAGTCAAAGTCAAAGCCATCGCCAAGTCTGCAGATCGGGAGCAGCAGCCGCAGCCCAGAGTCGCGGAGGTCGTCACCAGTTCTCTTTCTCTTTGCTCTCGAGACTTGGGGCGCTTATAACTCACGTGCCACGCCAGGCTGTCTGCCTTCTCCGTCATGCGTTGCTCGCTTATTTCGCTTTTGCACTAGCGCCGACTCAGAGACAGACAGCCTGTGCTGAAACCAAGAACACGTTTTTATCTGCAGACCTGGTCAGGCTTAATTTGCATTGGCGTAGTTGCAAAGTTCAAAGGGGTTTGATTTTCGGTCGGATTTCTAGAAGGAACTCATCGAGTAATTTCATTGATACCATTTCAAGGTGCGAAATAAGGACAAGCCTTCCGCAATTCAAAACAAATTTCACTCGCGTTTTCAAGGGCACCTGACTTAAAACGGAAGGCACGCACAACTATCTTTTTTTATTATTTTCATGCATGCTGCGACGCAGCAACGCTGGAATAATAAAAATGACAGTTGTGCGTTGCTTCCGTATTGAGTAAAGTGCCATTAACAATGCGAGTGAAATTTGTTTTGGATTCAAAACTAAATTAACAAGCGTTTGCAAGGGCACTCCACGCAATTGACCTGTGCAAGAGTTATCAAATTCACTCACCAAATGGATTTTGACGTTTGGACCATTCACACGTAGAAAAGTTAATTTTGAGCATATTATACGACCCGCTCAAATGTCAATTTCTTTAAAAGGGGTTCAATTTGCGTTGATCTATACGGAAGCAACGCACAACTGTTATTTTTATTTTTTTCGCGCATGCTGCGACGCAGCGAAGCTGAAATAAAACGAACATGAAAATGCGAGTAGATTTAAATTTGGATTCTGGTAGGCTTGTCCTTAATTAAAGGGAATATATGGCCATTCGATGCACGAACATCACTTCTAACTTTGAAATTTGAATGCTACCATAATCGCATCACAAATTGACCATATGTGATTAATACTAGTCAAATATTCATAAACTTTCCCTTCGAAAATCAAAATTATATTCTTAATTACTCTCGAAATGACCGAACAAAAAGGTGACCTTCTACCCCTTGAATCACATTCCACCTACGCCAACGACAACTGCTCACAATACCCGAAGCTATGACTGGCTTGAGGTTATGAGTGTATTAGTTAACGTTACATAGGAATATGCGATTGTTGACTCTGCGCAATTATTCACAACCGCGCCGCGCGCTCGCATGCCACTCTCCGCCATGGCTCTTCCTCATTCTTTCACATCGCGATCGCGATGCACTGCCATTGCAGTCAGTGCCCGGTCTACGAAAAAAAAACCGAGCTGCAGTGGTTGGGTACTCGAAGAGCGTGAGAAAACCTGGGGACGGTAGCGAAAGTTTCGAACCACGCTGCTGGTTCGTCCGTCGCGTGCACTGGTTCCACGTGGGAGCGCTCTTCATTCATTCGCGATCGCCCATACTTATATGTTCGTATGTATAAAAGCAAAGTACTTAAGGATGAATAAATCTTAAATTAGAAGCAAATTAAGACCTAACCGAACCTCATTCGTCGTTTGCGTGCTTGGCAGCGTAGGACGGGATCAATCTATCGCCTATTTCTGCGTCGTTTTCATTACTGGGCCGGTGGGACAATCTGGCCGACGCGACGAGTTCGCGAACCGAATCCTCTGCTGCCGTCCGGTCCGATGGGGGTGCGCACTACGGTTTCGGTGTTTTGTCCATGCTGCTGGCAGTGGATCTGCACGGCGCTGTTCGATCGGGATCGCGGTCCACCCGCCGAGTATTCCGACTCAATCGAGATACGACGATCGTAGCCGGAATCCGTGGAAATTCGACGTCCGTTATAGTATTCGGAACTACTGGAAAGCTTTCTCAGGGGATCAAATCCGTTGGAGTACTTCCGTGGCGAGATGTTAGGGCTTTCGTAGCCCATCGATCCGTTAGAAAACTTCCGCTCGAAGCTGGATTCCATAGAAATGCGACGCTGTGGTGGCATTCCCATTTCCGGAGAATTGGTATATTTGCGCTCAAAGTTAGAACCCACCGAGAACTTTCGGTTGCTGTGTTCCGAACACTGCGATATACGGCGGTAGACATCCGAACACTGAGACATCCGTCTTGAACACGAGCAGAAATCAGAGCAGTTAGATGATCTTCGTGATGGCACTTCGGAACAGTTGGACGTTCGCCTGGACATGCTTTCTCCCATGGACGAACACTGGGAGGTTCGTCTGGACATTTCACCACAACTGGAATATCCATCCGAGCAGTTTGAAAACTTTCGAGATTGATCATTACTGCCCATGGAAAATGCGCTTGGGCGGCGATTGAAATAATCAAAGTTTTCGTTTCCGTACGAATACTTTCTCTGCTGGGGAGATTGCGGCATGAACATTGGCTGCTGTTGCTGCATTTGTTGCTGTGGTTGTAGCGGAATCATCTGGGGTTGCATTGATGGTTGCTCATGATGCATTGGTGGTGGTGGTTGTGCGACCATCTGTTGATAAATTTGCTGCATTTCCGATTTTGGATAAAAACCTCCTGATCCACGACGCATTTTGAAACGGTCAAACGTTTCGCCGCCTCGGCTTCGTTCGATATCCTGACCGGCAACATATTTGTAGTTTTCGACGAATTTGGTTACGTTGGCCTTCTTGCCAGTCTTCTTCTTAGGGGCGACTAGTTCTAGGACAATGAACTCGTCCATGTTCTGGGCTCGACGAGCGGACGACGATTCGGTGAACTCAATCAGAGCACATTCGTTCTGCTGAAGCTCGATGTGTTTGTTGATAAACTGACGGACATCGGCTGGAATAGGGCCACCTGGGCGCAAGATACGGATCAATGATATTTCACCACATCTTGAAAACAGTTCCGAAACTTTCTCCACCGTGTATTTATCGTATGGCAATCCGGTGGCGACAACCGTGCGGGATGGTGTTGTTTCGTCATAGACTGGCAGTGGTTCGAGTCTTCGGATTTTTGTTCCCAAATCATTAAGTTCAATTTTGACGCTCTTCCGCTTGATGGCATCACCAACGACCCGCCAATCTTTCGTCAGTTGGCGAACGCGTTTAAAGCTTGAAACTAACTTCAAACTGACGAATCCTTCTTTGTTGCGACGGACGTGTTTCAAAAGAAAGGCATCCTTCAGTATGTTATCATTGGAGAAATAGAACTCTACCTGTTCAATGATCTTCTCGCACATCTCGTCGTCGGGTATTTCGAACGCCTCATCCTCGTTGGGTACACTTTCGTCCTGTTTCTTGGAAACATCGCAGCCAGAATCCTTGGCTGCATCATCCGAAGAACCTGCTCCAACATCTTCTGGTGGATTCTGCGACTCTGTCGAGTCTCTTCTATCAAACGATAGTGAAACATCGCTGTCAATAGAGCTTATCGAATCCTTTGTTTCCGAATGGGACATTTTGACCTGTGGTGCCGCCGGAATCATATGATCACTTTCTTCCATGTACAATTCATCATCCTCTTCTTCGTCGTCATCCAGATCATAATCGTGGATCTCGTCGTGCCCATGATGGTGATGATGATGATGATAGTGGTGCTGTGAGGCAGGCTCTTCTCGTAATAATTCCTGATGCTGTAAGAACGTGTGGTTATCGGTCATCAGAGGTGAAAGTGTGTCGGGTTCTTCCGCATCAACGGTATCGTCCAGTTCTAAGACCTCGAGTGCCTCTTGAATAGTTTCCTTTATGATTGTCTCACTCTTTTCAACGATCGCCATCGGTGCTATGCACTTAACTTCAGCTGATGACTGGGCTTGATCGGATTTTTCGGTACATTTCTTCACCTCCCCACCGTCAGTGCACGTAACATCGGCGGGCGTACCAGTCTGCGCAACACTTTCACTTTCTGCTTTTTCCATAGGAAGCATATCAGTCATAGTGGCGGTTTCCACCTTTTCAACAATTCTTGCATTACCACTGCTGTTTGCCATACTGGTTGGCTCCGCAGTCATGGCTGCTGGCGTCTTTCCCTCCTCCGTCGCCGTCTTATTGGCAACTGATGGTGGTTGCGTTACCAGCTGGACTGATTCACCAGTCGGGGTATTTGCTGAAGACATGTTTCTGTTTGCTTGTTAGCTATTCTTCCCGAGCAAACACCTTGTTGGGCTGCGTTGTAGCTCTAATACGTATGTACTCTAGTTTTTTTCGATTGCTATATCGTATAGTTAGCTATCTAATATGGCTTCTCTGTATTTTTGGAGTAAATGTATAATTCACTTCTGCAGTAATTCCGTTCCGTTCTCCGTTCTGTTTCAAATGATTTTTAAAATTAACAACGTTGAAATAAATTAAATATTTCTGCACAGCCGATTATCACTGGGATGAGTTAACTTTTTTTTTTACAAATTCGCTTCCGCACGAAACAATACTCCAATACTGTTATAGACGTTTTCCATGCATTAAATTCGCTACGACTTCAAAAGCTATTTTTCCGTTTTCCTCTTTCTGCTTTCTTTGCGCCAATGATTTTTTCCTCTTGGCTGAATTCATTCACCAATAGTGCTGCTCCCTGTTGCAATGGAGTAGTCGAAGTAGTTTTTCGTTTCTGTTGTTGCTGCTGCTAGTGTGTGACTTTTTCTTTTTGATCCGCACTTTTCTACATTCGTCAAAGTCTTCGGCGTGGTTCGCCGTGATACTCGGCTTAGGGTACTTTCACAATTACACTTGGTTTATTTTCTGCACCACACACGTGCACGGGTTCCACCCGAATGAAAAAGACGATGTGGCTCAGCGGAAGAAGGAGAAGCCAATTCGGTTCAGTGACTCAGTTTTTTCCTCCTTTCAAGTTTTAAGTTCCACTATATACTTCTCCTACTGTACACTGTTTCTTCTTTGCATGCACTGTTGCAACGAACAATTGTTTTGAATTATCGCTGATTAGAGTGAAATGGCTCAAAAAAAGTTTTTTAGCTGCTCCGTTCGTTGACTTTTGGTTTTCTCTCTTTCAAGTCAAAATTGTTGCGAACGCGATGTTTCGTCAGCTCCAGCAAATACGCTTTTTGTCTATAACTCACTTAACGCACTAGTACTTATGTGATGTCGATTTCTCTTAGTTAGTTACTTTTGAAGGATAATTTTGGTTCAATTTCTTCTCTCTTTTCAATTCTTCACTCTGTTATTATTCGGAAAACTTAGCTACTGCCACTTTCAGAATTATTCCACATGAAGGACCTAGCTTTCCGAAAAACAGGATTCCAAAGGACGGTCAAACGCTTCGATTTTACTATTTCTGCCAATCAGCTGCTTAACCCCCTCTAGTGGGTACCAATCTCTGCAAACATGCACACTTGCTTCCTCGATTTGTATCGCCAATCAAAATCAGCTTCCAATGTTCACCGTCACTTGATAGTAACGAACTCTTTCTCGCACCAATTATAAAACATCCATTCAACACAGATTAGCTTCACTTTTCCCTTGACTTTCCTCTTCCCAAACAGTTATAACATCACGGTAAAAAACCGAAATCGAGCAAATTGAACTTTTCCTCGAAATTATTCTATATTCGATCGAATTTTTCGTAACAACGAATCGTAGCACATGGGAGAGGGGGAGACCGCGAGGTTGAGGTGTCTGATCTCTGGTTCAAGTGTTCAATGTTTTCACTGTTTTTGATAGTGGCGGCGTACACGCGGATACATATATGGGAGCAAAACAGTACAAATCTTCAAAGGTGTTTCCACGACAAGTGTTGTTGAAAGACTAAAATACAGCATTGAAATTACGCCGGTTTTATATCGTCTCTCCCACCCCGCACCGCCGAATCACGAATACTAGCATGTCGTCGCGCGAACGTCGTCGTGCCGCTACTGCTTCTGCTCCCTGGGATCAGTTCAGCTCGATGGTCCATCGTTGTCGTCGTCGTCGTCGTGGTCGTCGCCGCCGCCACGCTGCGCCTAGCTCTAGTTGGCGAACTAGTGTGGAGAGATTATGAGCTATAGTTTTATTTTGCCACTGATTGTCAGTTTCGCGAGTACACTATTACTTTGCTGCGGTGGGTGGTATTCTAAAAGTTAATATGAGTGTCATTGTTTAAAAAATAAAATAGAATCTTATTTCAGAACTATTACTTTGTGAATGAAGGTAAAAATAATAAAAGAAAAAAATAAAACTTCCCTTATACTACAAACAAGCTTTGATCACAATAATGCAGAACGATCGACGTTTGAATTCAATTTAATTTAAATTGAAATAGTTAAAACTCATTCGAATTAGAAACAGTATTGGCTCAAGCATTGTCGTCATTTTTGCGTTGCGTTGTTACGGAGCATTTCGTAGATTACATATTGATTACAAACATTATCATCATTGTTGTACAGAAAAGAAAATAAGAAACATGTACCTTATTATAATATTTTATTGTGATGGGGTACTGTCAATCAAATAACTACGAGATTTATTCTCTTATGAAATGTCTGATATTTATCATTCTATAAGAGAATAAAACTCGTCTCGTAATTATTTGATTGACAGTTCAGTTCCAGTTCGAAAGCAGAAATGACAATTATGAAATTAAAAATCACCCCATTACAAAGCTCCAAAAAAGTATGTTCCAATCGATGTTTCCTTCGAATCTATGACAGGTCGAAAGGGACGAAAGGACAAAAAGTCGAAGGAGGTAGAAGGTCGAAAGGGACAAAAGGACGAAAGGTTGAAGAAGACAAAAGATCGAAAGGGACAAATGGTTGATCAAGAACAACTTGATTACAAGTAGAGTGTATTCCAAAGGAATTTATGAAATGCATTTAACCTCAAGTAGAAATAATACACTCCTCTCATCAATCAAAGTTGCAGAATGAACAATTTTCAAAGAAGGAGTAACTTTTATGAAACAATATTATGAATATCTATATAGTTCTATTTCGACCTTTTGTCTCTTACGACTTTTTGTCTTTATCGACCTTTTGTCCCGTTCGACGTTTTGTCTTTTCGACCTTTTGCCCCTTTCGACCTTTTGTCCTTTTCGACAATTTGTCCTTTCGACCTTCTGTCTTTCGACTTTCTGGTTTATCAGATTTTTTCGAATAATTTACTTCGGTTGACTTTTTCTCTTTCAATGCCTTCATTACCTATATATAACAGTTAAAAATAAATAAATTAATAAATAAATAAATAAGGTTTCGCATCAAACTTCTCAAAAAAATCCTAATTTTTCAGCTAATTTGGTAGTAATTTGACTCAGCATGTGTACGTTATTATTTAAATTATTTAAGCTCTTTTAGTTAAATGTCTTCAACTGTCATAAGACGAGTTTAGTAGTTTCCATTTTATTCCACCACGTTTTGTAATCTTTGTAGATGCGTATTTTGACCACCAAGAACTAAACTCGTCTTATGATAGTCGTTCCGCAACGTTGCGGAATGAAGCTCTTAAAATATATAATAATATGTACGAGGAACAATTTGGGCTTAAAAAAAACACTAACGCGACATTTATTCATTAAACGGATTGGTATATTGATTAATTAAACTTAACACCTCTAGACGTCCGAATAACAAAAGAGGACGCGTGGTCGATCGATTGCACGGCTTTTATAAAAATTGATGCTGATGATGCAGATTCCTCGGTGACCGGATGTTTATAGCTGATGTGGCAATATGGATCGGTGGTGAAGGATGAAACCAAATCTGAAAACAGACTCCTGAAGTTATTACTCAGGGAGTGGGGTTGACAGAAGGCCAAGCCACGAAACCCACCCAAGTAGCGGAAGGTTACTTGAGTTACCCTCTCAGCTAATACCCTGATCCCCCCAGAAACTGCCTCCCAGCATTACTTCTGGAGGATAGGAAGTACTTAATTACTCGGCTCGCACAGGCGCGTATGAGGCTTACTCGGGTGCTCTCTCTGACACACCCTGACAATCTCTTTCTCTGACGCACCATATGAGTCTTACTTGGATGCTCACCCTCAACGCACCATGTGAGACTAACGTCTAACGTCTAGCATAGCTATTAGGGTGGTTCAAAAAATCCATTTTGCCCCACAGCGCTCATCTGATTTTTTATCATGTTCTGAGTGCCCTCTGAAAATTTGAGCTCATTTGAATTAAAACTGATTTAGCACAAGCCGTTTCAAGTTGGCATGCAAATTTGTATGGGAAAATTTATTTTTTCATTATACTGATAATGACGCTTCCTCATTAAGGCTCAAGACTCCATCACAATGTTTTGAAAATTAATGACTGTATCGCTTGTTTGTAATAGTGAGGCAATTTGTACGGAAAAGTGCAGCAGCGAAAAATAAATTTTGTTTACAACTGGGGTGGGTGGAAATGGGGTGTTAAAAATATGCCAGCTGATGCATAATGTTGCCAGACTTGACGAAATGTTTATTTTGTATCATAACACATGTTCACGGTGTATCAAATATATAGGTTTTTACCGGTTAAATTTTTGTATACACCACTTGGAATGTAACAGACATGTTACATAACATGTTTAAATATTTATTTTTCGTTTATTTGTTCAATCCGACAAACAGCAATGATTTTTTCCAATAAATAAATCTGGCAACGGTGAAGGGATGATTATTTTCTTGTGTATGCACACCTTTGTTTGCTTGTTAGCGTGGACGTGGCTGGCGTATACGTTGTATTGTTCTGATTGAATGAAGTTGCATCGCGTAGATTTTGTTCTCACCATTTCACTTATTGCGCTAGTGAATTTGAGTCTTCCGCATTTTATTGCATTTACAATACGATCGTCAAATTTATCTCTCACTTCGATTTTTGGAAAGCAGTTTTCGTCAGTTTTTGCACGTGAAGTGAATTAATCGGTAGTGAAGATTGAATAAAAAGGTGAAACTCAGTTAGTGAATATGTTTTAGGAGTGATTAAATCAAGGAAACAGTGGGAAAAGATCAAGTGAAAAATCAAGTGCATGTGTATGTGTTTGCTCTGAACGTGCGGAGTTAGTATGCGTTCGATAAAAATGCGAATGTCGGTCTAGGAAAAAAGCAGTTTTCACCGTTTTTCCAGCAATTCCTCAGTAATTGTTAGTTTGGATAAGTGAAAAATTAATATGAAAATGTAATGTACATTGGCGTAACTAAGGAAAAGTTCTAGGGGGGGCTAACTTTTTTCTATTCTTGCAGTCAAACATAAAAAAGTTATTGTATTTGTTCAACTGTCCGCAAGTTGGCCTACCAAACAGTTATTTCAATACATCCAGTGACGTCTCGAACAGCTCTGACATAAAAATCTAGAAATGTCGTGGTGCGTAAAAAACATGAACTTCAGATACATAAGACATTCGAGTTTTATATATGCACTAGCAGACCCGACAAACTTCGTTTCGCCTAAAAAAATATCCTCTGTTCTATAGTTCTTGAGTTCTTGAGTTATGCAGAATTTTCTGTTTATTTGTCTGGAAGCCCCATTTTCCAGAAAGGGATAGGTTTCAAATCACAACAGAAACATATAATCCCTTCGAATACCTTCACATGCTAGATTTGGTTCCATTTACTTGATTAATTCATGAGTTATGATGAAATTGGTGTTTTATTTGTATGGAAGCTTGTACCGTGGACCCCCGGTAATATGACCGCTTTTAAACTGAACACTTTTTAATTTGAACCCCGTTCGTTTGAACATCGTTCAAATTAAAAATGGTTCAAACGTCATTTAACACGTGGAATCGAGAAAAGAAAAATGGAACATCGTGAAACGGAATGCAGAATCAAAACAAACCAGCCAAGAGAGCAGCCAGAAACCAGTTTTTCTGATGCAAATAGAGTAACCAGAAGTTCAAATTAAAAATGAACCCCGTTAATTTGAATGAGGTACCGTTCAAATGATCGGGGGTCCACGGTACTTCTTTCCAAAGAGGGTAGGGGTCTCGAACCAACTTAAGAACCTTCCCCGGCCCCAAAAACCTCAGCATACAAATTTTCACGCCGATCGGTTCGGTAGTTTCCGAGTCTATAGGGCTCAGACAGACAGAAATTCATTATTATGTACATAGATTAGAAATAATTTCAAGTTATTTCTCATTTACATTTTAGTTACCTCTCCTTGAAATGTAAGGGTTTACCGAGCTTTTTTTCGGTTTTCAATAAAACCTAGTATGATTATTGGAAATTCAAAGTTTTCGGGAAATAGCAGCAACATCGTTTGAATACTTTACCAGAGAAATCTGCAGAAAGAAATGTCTGCTATTACAGGCATATGGTACGTTGTACTTGGCAATCACATTATCGGAAGGTTTCTCTAGACAATCCTTTCAGAAATGCCATGCATCTTTAAAAGTTATGTTGGAAAGCTAGAGATCATATGCAAACTTGAAAAAAATACTCGCAATGCAATGCAACGCAATGAAAACATAAAAATCTTGAAGAACTAATGATTTGCTGATAAATAAAAGTCAAGATTTGTTTGAAATTCTTCGGTAACCTAAGCACCTTGTGTCTCCTGCTCAAGTTAAACAATTGTCTTTTTCATTTTGTCTTAAATAAATGTTACGAGAAGTTATCAAAATCTCAGCCATTGGATTTATTCTGTTAGTCTGTTACTTCTATTATTTATTCAATCAGCATTGAATCAGCATGAAAATACTGTTCCAACTCCAACATTTCTATCGACAAAGTCCCAAAATGACTGTAACCATGCCCGTCCTATCTCTCACATTGGCTCATCTTTCATTTTGGCGGCACAAATGTCAATTTATAGGTGATAAGCACATCTAAAAGCATTTTTGTGCGTACTGAAAACGAATTGTGTTTTGGATTTATGTTCCTCCGAAAGTGTAATTCACTTTAGAAATTAGATTCGTGCGCAATTCACCTTAACCAATTATATGTGTGGCTAAGAATCAAGGGACCGTAATATTTTTCGTGTTCAGCATTCCTAACCCAAGATATATCAATTTTTCGAAGTTAGAAAACATGATAAAATATATTGAACTCACTGTAGAGAGAGAGAGAGATGATAAGAATTCATTATTTGCAGTTACGCCCAGATATGATCAGAGCACTAGATATGTACAGTACACATGCAAAGTCGTAGAAATTCTAGGGGGGGCTAAATTGATTCTAGGTGGGGCTATAGCCCCCCCCTAGCCCCCCTGTAGTTACGCCAATGTGTAATGAATATGCAATGATTGAGGTAAGTCGGCAAATAGACCCAAAATATTGAATATAGCTCAAAACTTTATTAGTATTAGTGCGGATTCGAATAAAATCATCGTCATCATCGGATTGATTACGGTTTATAGAGCCTTAAGCGCAGGTTAAAAGAAAACCTACATAGGTAGAAGGAATACTCAAGCGCATTCACCCAGCGAAAACCGGCATAATGTCGGAGCCTCCTTGTCGAACTCCGCTTTGATGCGATCACGACTTCACCCACATGAATCACTGTATGTTCAACCGACTTGGGGTTGTTGACGATAACAACCTCCGACAAATGTAGAGCGAGCTCCAAGCCTCTAGCGCTCATCCAATCCGCCACCGTGCTGATCGCGTGTGCTGCGGTCAGTTCTACCTCGGGAATTGACTTCCCGTAAACCTCCAAGGTTACGTCATCGGCGAAGCCGACGATTTTAACACCAAGAGGGAACTTCAGCTTCAGAACCCTGTCATACATAAGGTTCCATAATACCGGGCCCAGTATTGAACCAGTATCGTATAATGGTACATGGTTCTGGAAATAGCTATCCAAAATCCGGTACCGGCAGGCTAAGCCGGTGTAACGAGAGCGCGATGGCATCCCAACCTGCGCTGTTAAATGCGTTCTTCATATCAAGTGTCCCTAACGCACAGTAACAAATACCTCGCCTTTTCTGTTGGATCGATATCTCGACGGTCTTTACCACCGAGTTTATAGCGTCCAACGTGGACTTACCCTTGCAAAAACCGAACTGATTGCTTGACAGGCCGTTCGTACCCTCTGAGTACGGGGTCAGTCTGTTGAGGATGATCCTCTCTAGCTTGCCCGTCGTATCTGTTGGGATATGAGGTAGTGTGCGACGCTTCGCTGTAGATCGAAGATGGTTAGGAAGCAGGCACCAGTTGGTTGTAGTTGCTCTTTGGTATAGATTAAGAAATATTGTTATGGATGTATTGTATATACCTATTGTTGAATAAAGAGAACTGCAGCTGCTGGCAGAAGTATCAGTCAGTAGCCTGCCGTGGTGTAGAGAGGGAACTCTAGTTGTTATTCTTTGTGAGGGGGTCCCCTTCTTCTCTGTCCAAACAGGTTATGGGCCCAGGAACGATTCCCGTTCTCCATCTTAGTGGGATGTTATTGCCGTCGACGTTGTCGCAGTGGGATCATGGATCGGCCGCATAAGTCGCGTTGCGCAGTGGGATCATGGAACAGCCACGTAAGTCCTGGGGAGCGCCGGACGGAATTCATCAGGAGGTTGGAACGTTCGGTAGGATGCTGGCTGGTCAGCAGGAGTCCGAGAGGAGCGTCGGAACATTCAGGAGCTGGTCAACAGGGTGCTGTGCAAACGTCGGATAGAGGCCATTTGTACGGGCAACGGATTGGGCCAGGAGGAATTGTTCGGCGAGGAGGAGCTCTGGACTAAAGGCTCAGTGTTAGGAGGAGCCAGGACAGTAGCGACGCGTGCACACTAAGGAGGAGTGTTGGGATATCAGGTAGTGTGCGACGCTTCGCTGTAGATCGCAGATGGTTAGGAAGCAGGCGCTAGGAGTAGTTGCTCTTGATTGGGCCAGATTGAGAATTATTGTTATGGATGTATTTTATATACCTATTGTTGAATAAAGAGAACTGCAGCTGCTGGCAGAAGTATCAGTCAGTAGCCTGCCGTGGTGTAGAAAGGGAACTCTAGTTGTTATTCTTTGTGAGGGGGTCCCCTTCTTCTCTGTCCAACAGTATCTACAAGACAGATTGGTCTATACGCCGATGGGTCGCCCGGTGGCTTCCCGGCCTTTGGCAACAACACCAATTTCTGCCTTTTACATCTTTCGGGGAATCTACACTCATCAAAGCATTTCTGCATAGCTAGCCTGAACATGTTCGGGTTTGCTATGATTGCTGTTTTAAGAGTGCTGTGCGGAACTCCATCAGGCCCTGGAGCTTTGTTCGTTACCAGGTATTTGGCCACCGCGAGTAACTCTTCGATCGTCACCGGAGCCACCATTTTGGCCGCACCCATATTGCCTTGCGGTACAGGAGGCCAGGGACTTGTGGCTCTACCTCGACCTGGCGTGACCTCGATAATCCTCGCCTACCTATCCAAGGACCGTTCGAAGGTTGAAGAGCTCCCCAAGTAGCACACGCAACATCTTCCTAAAAGCACCTTGTTTCTATTCAGTTTCATTAAAGGCATTGGAAAAACATCATAGCACGAAAAAGTTGCATCAAGATGTCAAAAACGTTCGAATTGTGATCAATGTTTCATTAACTTTGCAATGCAGTACGTGTTTGACATTCGGAAACAAACAAACAAAGAATACTGCACTTCATGTTGCAAACACGAAACCAAATCATTAAGTTCCATATTTTTTACCATGTTACTTCAATGCGTCTTTCAAAATTTAATTGTTTGTTTAAATTAAGTTGCAGATAAGTTGAATGTGTCTTCACTTCATAATCGTATGGTTTTTATGGTGAGTCAACATGCAGTCCCTTCAAGGTGTTGAATGGTGCTGTGGTAGAGTGAAGGACTATCAATCACAAGATCCATAAATCGAATCCAGTTTTATATTTTTATTTTATTTTTTCCGCTGTAGTATTTTACTACATTATTGCAATTTTACTGCAACCGAAGGATGTTTCCGTTGGCTCCACTTCTTGCGCTTTTTAGATTGCAAGAGAGTTCCAAGAGAGATGGCACATACGCAAAGATTGTTTCTTTCCGAATAGTTGCAACACAGTGAAATGTTCAGTAGTGAAACAATTTGTGCTGCTTGATCCCTTTGGTCTTGGCCATCATTATCCTGTAGGCCAGCGGTTCTCAACTTTTTTCTTGAGAGGTACTTCTTCGTGTTGTTGTATTAATTGAGGTACCCCTATTTCAAAAAGCGTAGTTTATAAGGTTATCTTAAAAGAGTTCTTTTGAAACTATTGAAAAGAGACTTTTGAGCATCTTGACGTTTCTGAACCTTTTGAAAGTAGGTTCCAAGCCTCTTGAAAGTAGAATTTCGAGTCTCTAGAAAGGAGGCTTCCAAACCTCGTGAAAAGGGGGCTTCCGAGCCTCTTGAAACTGGTATTTTGACCTTTTTGAAAAGAGGCTTCCGACCCTTTTGGAAAGTGGCTTCCGAGCCACTCGTGGGGGATGACTAAAATAATTCTGAGCTCCTCGAATGGAGGTTTCTGAGCCTCTTAATAGGGCGAGACTATTGGAAGGGGTCTTCCGGCCCCTTGAAATGTGGCTTTGGGCATCTTGGAATTGGGTTTCTGAGCCTTTTGAAAGTAGGCTTCTAAGCTTCTCGAAGGAAGAATTCCGAGCCCCTCCAAATGAAGTTTCCGAGCCTTTTGAAAGGCGGCTTCCGACTCTTTTGAAAAGAGGCTTCCGAACCACTTGAAAGGGGGCTGGCTGAAAAAAGAATTCCGACCCCCTCGTAATGAAGTTTCCGAGCCTAATAAAAGGAGGCTTTGAGTGTCTTAAAATGACTTCACCTTCGCATAGGTTGTCGAAACACACTCTCTTACTGCTCTTGATGCCATTGTTAAAGGCCAGTTTCGCAGCTCGAAGCACTTCACGGCAGTCCGCTCTTTCATCCTCGGTGCGGGCACGTTCCATCCTTCGTCTAGCCTTGAGGCAGGTTGATAGCAGGGCCTCAATCTCGGCACTCCTCCAGTTGATCTTGAAGCGAATTGATAGGTGATCACTATGGGTGTAACCCTTATCCACCATCCAGTCCAAGTCTGGTGCCAGACCAGGACTGACAAACGTTACGTCAATCCATGACGTTCCTTCTGAACGTGCTAGCTGAACCATCATTAAATAGCACTGCGTCGAGCTTCGTTAGCGCCTCTAGTAACGCTTGACCCCTTCGATTGGTGCAGCGGCTGCCCCACTCGACTGCCCAAGCGTCAAAATCTTCTGCTATGATGACCGGCTTACGACCCACTAAGTCGGACGATAGCCTATTGATCATCTGGTTGAACTGTTCTTATGGCCACGTTGGTGGGGCATAGCAGCTACAATAGAACACATCATTGATCTTGGCTATCACGACACACTAAACCCGTCTATCACCCAATTTCCGTTATCGACAGGGACGTTGTATGGGTCGGACAGGAGAGCGACATCGGTCCTCGACTCCTAAACCGACTGACACAGCAGCTGCTGGGCAGTTGCACAGTGGTTAAGATTCAGCTGTGTTACTTTCACGGCTTCTTCTTGTTTGCCTCTCCGATGGAATACGAAGATCCACCCATAACGTGGTTACATGCTTGCTTTTTGCTGGATAGATGAGGAACTTTAGTGCCTTATCGCATTCCTGCGCCTGGTGCCCTTCCTCACCACAAAGACGACACAGGCTGCTACGGTCTGGGCCCTTACAGTTAGTTGAAGGACTTGTGCCCAAACTCTAAGCACCGATAGTCCACTGAAGGCGGCAGGGGTTTGCTCACTGGGCATACTGACCAGCCGATCTTCAACTTAATGACGGGTCGAGATTCGTTCGACTGACCAGCTGCCAGGGATTTTCGGTCCCTTGTGCCGATAGCACAGGCCGGCTGGTACCCTCTTGCGGCCCGACTACTTGCGCCTGGTTGGTGCCTTTCGCCTTTTTGGGCCAAGAAGTCAGCTTCTCGGATCGACGCCCTTCGGGCATATCGATCTGCTCCGTCCAGATGACGTTTGACATTTATGGTCGCACGTAGTTTGGCTTTGGTCTGACCCCTTTCGCCGGATTGCTGCCTGAGCCGTTTCGGGTTAGGCACAGCCTTTTCTTCATTAGCCGTCAGGGCGAAATCAATCACCTCTTGGGCCATAGTCGCTCCTTCAAGGAAGGAAAAGGCATCAGTTTAGGCACCTTTGTCGCCCTTCTCTCTTCCCACCACCCGCCTGATAAACGCATCTTGTTCTTGCCTTGCGACTCGAACAGCCTGGCGGAGCATCTGAAGGTTCTGTTTCAGTTCTTTACTGATGTTCTGCCTTGCGTTGGCGAACTCGGCGATCACACGTACTCGGGTAATGGCCCGCCGAGGGTGCTGGTAGGGCTATACCTTATCACTGCTGGGGAAACTCCGGTGCTGCTAGCTGCCGCCTCCGTCACTCCGCTCTCCGCCTCCCTAGGAGGAGATCTCGCAAAACCCCCCTTGGCAAAGAAGTTTTCCACCTAACGCATCGTCTAAAGATTTTTTTTTTTTGCTTCACTCATTGTAATTGGGTCCCCCTTGTGGCTGCCGTCGAATCCTACTGTAGTAGTTGCCTGCAATGGTCCCATGGTTATCTTTGAATGCCTTACGGCATGCGGGGAAACCATGCCAGGGTTGACACTTACGTGTTCAGACCCAGATCAGCGCAAGTCAGGGGCACCCCCTAGGATTGTGCCTTTGAGTAAGAAAAGCAATCTCTGAAAATTTCAGCTCAATCGCTTGTTGCATAAGCTGGCGCATATGATTTGAAGTTTGTATGGTGGTTTCAGCCAAAATGCATAGGAAAATACACCTCCGCCACTCTTTTGTTCAGGAAATTGGTTCGGTATGACCGATTGAGCTCAGAATTGCAACAAAGGCAGTTAATATGTTAAAGATCAATTCCACGGAACATTATAAGATGATTAAATTACTTTTTATAAAGTTTCGGATGATTTATTAGGAGTTGAGCTGTGCCCTTTGGAATTCATTGATTGTCATGAAAAACGTGCGCATGTTGCAAGTTTTAAAAAACTTTGGGTTCGAACGAAGAAAATAATTTATGTTTGATACGTCTATTAATGACAATGGTGATCCCACCACAGGCCCTGTCAAGACGATCATTTCTGTAGATAAAATAATTTGGATCTCTTTTAACAAAGAGTTTTAAATATGTAAAGTTATGATGGCAATATGCACATTATGAACTGTTAGGAAGTTGAATAATTCATCTTCCTTACGCTTTAGAGAGCGGGCATAATTTTCCCATAAATTTATTGAGCGTCAAAATTGCCCTAAACCAGTGAGCAATGTTTAAAGAAGGACGCAAAATGTTATCACTCCGTCAAACACTTACCTGGCTCAAATAAGACTAGCATTTCTCTGTGACATTGTTTGCGTCATTGTTAATGCTACCTGCATAAGAAGAGCTGCTGCCAATGATTGTTGTCGAGGGATGCCAAAGAACCAGAAAATAATTCAAAGGTTGAATCCACAGCCAGTTGCTGACAAAGTGGTGGATCGCGAATGTTTGCCAAGGAAAATCATGACCTTGAGATTGAATTTTTTTGAAAATAGTGACGCATGGCAAAGTGCCTATTACAAAGAAAAATCACCTATCGTTCTCTCGTGGCATGATTATGTTGAGGAACCCGCAGCATCATCTCAAATTCAGTCGAATGCTTCTGGAGACGTTCCTTATTCTCTAATGTGGAAGACTTGGCCAAACAACGATGCAATGTTGTACAGGCAGCTGATGGCTGGATAATCTTTTCCTGAGTGTTTTGGAAATTGAAGCTTCCCCGAAATGTCGCCATGAAAAGCATCATTCAGCGGCACTCTGTGACTAAATTCAATTATGTACTTGCATGTCAGCTGATTCATAGCAGGTTATTTTGTCTAAATGTTGTACATATGTAGTTTCTTAAACAAAATGTTTCATACATAACCAAACAAAAGTTTTTATGGATTTTTTTGCCAGAATACGAGTTTTTTGACGAGGATTTACAATATCTGACATACTAATTTTCTGACATACACATATGCAGTTTCTTAAACAAACGGTTCAATTATAGTTAGTACAATAATAGGCGTTCTTGTCTCTTCTTTTGATGCGGACAAAGTGTGGAGACGCATGGTACACCACATGTTAGAGTAATTAGGGCCCGCAAAACCGATAGATGTTTTTTCCAAATGTGAAAAATTTCAGTTTTCACACCTCTCTGTGCGCTATCACAATTTTTTTTAACTTACCTACTTAACTTAATGTATTTGCATTGCCGTCACAATCAATTATTTCTATAATATTAAAGTAAACATAAATCCACTCACATAACACCACCCATCGCGCGTACCTGGGCGAAATGTGCACAGGTCAGAGCAAAGGCATATACTTAGCTTTGCCGAAGATTCGGATCGGATCGACCCCTCAGCGTTATGCGTATATGCGTCGTCGGGAGATCTTCGTGGCAATGCGTCGCTATCGTTCAACCACATTCTGCTAACACAGACATGTGGAGACCAAGCCAGTCAGCAACTATCATCCATGCACGGTGCAGCATACTCGGTACTCTATGGTGCACCTTCTCGGGTGGACACGATTCAATGGGTTCAGTCTCAGCCCACCGAAGACGGCAACGTATACCGCCTTATTTATTGCTGCACATTACACTCACATTTCATCGCCTTAACATTCAACTTGACTGCACATTGGTGTATCAGAGCGCGGTCCGAAACTGTTTTGAGGTTTCAAGTATGGAAGTGTTTTTTGTGAGTGTCATGGAACGGTAAGGGTATGAGCGTGCAGGGGAAAGGCCCGATCAAAGTTGATCACCTCTATTCGGAAGCTATGATTAAGTATGATATTGCTTTTTCTTTTTTAGATTATAATGCTATATAGGGAAATCCGGGCGAAAAAGGAAGTAATATCTTATTATTAAATTTGTCATTGGTTCTGATATTATCTCCAAGCAGAAAAGAATCCTTTCTGCGCCTGCGGTTCAATCGCAATCTTTGAGATCTTAAGACTATGAGACTACGACACAAATAAACTGTTTGTCTAAAAAACAACTTGAATGTCATACTCAAAAGAAATCAAAAATGTTTGCACAATCTGAATCGAAACCAAAAATATAGTATGTGAAAAAGTAGAATAAATCAAATACAATTTATTAGAAACGAAATTACCAAATCTTGGTTTAGCCTTGGGCTGAAAGTCTTCTTCTTTTTCTTCAATGGTACTACATTCCAACTGGAACTTGGCCAGCTATTCAACTCAGTATTCTATTGGCATTTCCTAAGTTATTAATTGAAAGCTTTCAATATGCCCGCCATTGCATGAGTATGTACCTTGTGTGGCAAGTACAATGGATACACTATGCCCAGGGTGTCGAGGAAGTTTCCTACCCGAAAACATCCTAGACCGAACCGAGAATCGAACTCGCCATCTTCGGATTGACAATCCTACGCCTTTCCTCGTAAGGCTACTGGCGACTTGTGTGTTTTTTTTTATATTATCTGGAGGTGTGCGTCGGTCCAAAAATCGGCGGCAGCGGCGTTTTCGGCGTCACGCAGTAAGAAATTTTGGCCGGCGGCGCAAAGTGGCTTAAATCATGTTTTTAGGGCGTTTATTTAATAGTACCTTTGTTATGTGATTTAGCGTAATGGCGTCTTCGAGACATTTTATCAGTAAGTCGACGCGCCTCTTTGGAGGTGTTCAGTTTTATGATAATCATCCTAAAAGTGAGGTGAAACCAGGGTAGAAATATTTCACAGTCAATGCAGTGAAAACATGGATCTCAGAATAATCTGCAGTCGCCTTTATCGCCGCCGTGGTGAGTGCGACTGGGTGCAGCCGAAAAATCATTTCCAACACCGACCATTCAATTTCACATTCAGTCACTCACAAGTCGCTGACAGGCTGCTCATTTCGCGCCTCACCGTATGACTGTGAGTGGCCCATTTAAGGCTCTATAAACCGTAATCAATAAGATGATGACGATGATTATATTCGAATCCGCACTAATACTAATAAAGTTTTGAACTAAATTCAATATTTTGGGGCTATTTGCCGACCTACCTCAATCATTGCACTATGGTCCAGGATACAGATTTACGCGGAAAGATGAATTTTACGCCAAAACTATATTTTTTTGAAAAAACTGTTGTTCTACAAAATTGTTCGAAATAGTAAGGCCATCATTATGGTTTTACCAAAAAATAAGGTAATAATCATATAAAAAAAAATGGAAAATATTTTTTTAATTTCTTGGAATATTGACATGTTATGTTCTACAAAGTTGTAGTTGTAGTTCATTTCTCACGAATGTCATCTTCTGAAGACTTTTGGGGCTTTTCAAAACGCGTGTTTTGCTATAAGAATATCGTCTGTATCTTTTTCCGTTGTCGAGTTATATTAATTTATTTAAAAAAACATGATTTTAGTAAAATTGGTAAAACTTGAGATAAAAAAATAACATATCCCCAATTTTTTGACATAATGAAGAATATTAGTTTATCTTTCAAATGCCGTGTAAACATATTTTTTTGGTCTGCCCTAACCGGAGATATCGACTTATGAAAAAAATGTAATTTTGACAGAAAAACGATTATAACTTTTGATCGGAAAAAGATATTGAGCATATTTACCCATCAAAAGTTGCATTTTTTGAGCTCTAAAAGTCACCTGAAGACGACTTTTTCGAGAAATCTAAAACAAAAAAAGTAAATCAAAAATACTGTTTTTTGAGGTACACCCTAATCCAATTAGGTAAAATTGCTCTAAATCAGCCAACTTAAGAGCTACAGAAAAAGTTTTTTTAGCAAAATTGATTGGAATAAGCTACGCTACAACTTTGTAGAACATAACATGTCAATATTCCAAGAAATAAAAAAAATATTTTCCATTTTAGTAAAATTGGTGAAACTTGAGATAAAAAATAACATATCCCCAATTTTTTGACATAATGAAGAATATTAATTTCTCTTTCAGATGCCGTATAAACATATTTTATTGGTCTGCCCTAACCGGAGATATCAACTTATGAAAAAATGTAACTTTGACAGGAAAATGATTTTAACTTTTGATCGGCAAAAGATATTTAGAATATTTATGCATCAAAAGTTCCATTTTTGAGCTCTAAAAGTCACCTGAAGACGCCTTTCCCGAAAAATCGAAAAAAAAAATCAAGAATACTGTTTTTTGAGGTACACCCTAATCCAATTAGGTAAAATTGCTCTAAATCAGCCAACTTAGGAGCTACAGAAAAAGTTTTTTAGCAAAATTGATTGGAATAAGCTGCGCTACAATTTTGTAGAACATAACATGTCAATATTCCGAGAAATAAAAAAAATATTTTCGATTTTTTTTTATATGATGGGCCACCCTATTTTTTGGTAAAACCATAATGATGGCCTTACTATTTCGAACAATTTTGTAGAACAACAGTTTTTCTAAAAAATATAGTTTTGGCGTAAAATTCATCTTTCCGCGTAAATCTGTATCCTGGACCATAGTGCATTGCATATTCATTACATTTTCATATTAATTTTTCACTTATCCAACCAAACAATTACTGAGGAATTGCTGGAAAAACGCTGAAAACTGCTTTTTTCCTAGACCTAGACCTAGAGTTTCACCTTTTTATTCAATCTTGACTACCGATTAATTCACTTCACGTCCAAAAACTGTCGAAAACTGCTTTCCAAAAATCGAAGTGACAGACAAATTTGACGACCGTATTGTAAACCCTATAAAATGCGGAAGACTAGCGCAATAAGTGAACTGGTGAGAACAAAATCTACGCGATGCAACTTCATTCAATCCGAACAATACAACGTATACGCCAGCCTCGTCCACGCCAACAAGCAAACAAAGGTGTGCATACACAAGAAAATAATCATCTCTTCACCGTTGCCAGATTTATTTATTGGAAAAAATCATTGCTGTTTGTCGGATTGAACAAATAAACCAAAAATAAATATTTAAACATGTTATGTAAGCATCTGTTACATTCCAAGTGGTGTATACAAAAATTTTAACCGGTAAATAGCCATATATTTGATGCACCGTGAACATGTGTTATGATATAAAATTAACATTTCGTCAAGTCTGGCAACATTATGCATCAGCTGGCATATTTTTAACACCCCATTTCCACCCACCCCAGTTGTAAACAAAATTTATTTATCGCTGGTGCACTTTTCTGTATCAATTGCCTCACTATTACAAACAAGCGATACAGTCATTAATTTTCAAAATATTGTGATGGAGTCTTGAGCCTTAAACGCGTGGTGAATTTTTTCAATTTGCTGGGTGAATGTGTACATTTTGCTGTGGTAAATTTCATCTTCGCGGCGCAGTGGGTGATGTGAGTTCTGTTGTTTACTTTTCTGCCTCTCCGGGAATGTGAAGTTGATTTCAAAGCAGGAAGAAAATAAAAAAAATGACATAAAAAAACATCACCTTCATTCAGTGCTGCCGAATATTTACAACCCTGGGTGAAACATACATTTTTTCTACTTTACAATATGGAAGGCGAGGCCGCGAGAGTTGTAGTAAAAGTTCTCCTGAAAAACATTGTCGAAGACACCAAGTTCGTAATTTCATTACTTTTGGAGATTTATTGATTTTTATGCCAACAAGTTTTGAACATGTTCGACGTACAAGCATACAAGCATATGGAGACGCATGGTGCATTAGTTCATCAACTCCTTGTGATGGGTGATTGATTTCTACCTTGCATAGTAGGAAATGGTTTTTGATGAAACATTCCTTACATTCGCTTACAACTCTACAGTTCAGGTATTAATTTAAAGTTCATTACTTGTACTTTGGGGAGGAAATGTATAGACCGGTCATCGGACCGGATAGACTGCATACCGTATCCAACGACAACGGCCAACGATGCATAAACTTTGCAGCCTCCCGCGGAATGGTAGTCCGAAGTAGTTTCTTTCTCCGGGAGAATATCCACAAGGCCACATGGAAATCACCTAATCAAGTAACGGAAAACCAAATCGACCACGTTCTAATCGACGGTAAATTCTTCTCCGACATCAAGAACGTACGCACTTACCGCAGTGCGAATATTGAATCCGACCACTACCTCGTCGCAGATGTCTACGCTCAAAACTCTCGACGGTGATCAACACGCGTCGGAGTCGTCCGCCGCGGCTTAACATTGGGCGGCTACAAGACGGTAGACTAGCCCAAGACTACGCGCAGCAGCTGGAAGTGGCACTCCCATCGGAAGAGCAGCTAGGCGCAGCATCTCTTGAAGATGGCTGGAGAGATATTCGATCTGCCATTGGAAGCACCGCAACCACTGCACTAGGCACGGTGGCTCAGAGAAACGACTGGTATGACGGCGAATGTGAGCAGTTAGTTGAGGAGAAGAATGTAGCATGGGCGAGATTGCTGCAACACCGCACGTGGGCGAACGAGGCACGACACAAATGGGCGCGGAACAGACAATTTCGATTTTCCGGAGGAAAAAGCGTCAGCAGGAAGATCGAGACCGTGAAGAGACGGAGGAACTGTACCGCGCTAATAACGCACGAAAGTTCTATGAGAAGTTGAACCGTTCACGTAAGGGCCATGTGCCACAGCCCGATATGTGTAAGGACATAAACGGGAACCTTCTTACGAACGAGCGTGAGGTGATCCAAAGATGGCGGCAGCACTACGAAGAGCACCTGAATGGCGATATGGCAGACAACGGTGGCGGTATGGTAATGAACCTAGGAGCACGCGCGCAGGACATGCGACTTCCGGCTCCGAATCTCCAGGAAATCCAGGAGGAGATCGGCCGGCTGAAAAACAACAAAGCCCCTGGAGTTGACCAACTACCAGGAGAGCTGTTTAAACACGGTGGTGAGACACTGGCTAGAGCGCTGCACTGGGTGATTACTAAGGTTTGGGAGGATGAGGTTCTGCCGCAGGAGTGGATGGAAGGTGTCGTGTGTCCCATCTACTAAAAGGGCGATAAGCTGGATTGTAGCAACTACCGCGCAATCACATTGCTGAACGCCGCCTACAAGGTACTCTCCCAAATTTTATGCCGTCGACTAACACCAATTGCAAGAGAGTTCGTGGGGCAGTACCAGGCGGGATTTATGGGTGAACGCTCTACCACAGACCAGGTGTTCGCCATACGTCAGGTATTGCAGAAATGCCGCAAATACAACGTGCCCACACATCATCTATTTATCGACTTCAAAGCCGCATATGATACAATCGATCGGGACCAGCTATGGCAGCTAATGCACGAAAACGGATTTCCGGATAAACTGATACGGTTGATCAAGGCGTGATGTGCGTAGTTCGAGTTTCAGGGGCATTCTCGAGTCCCTTCGAAACGCGCAGAGGGTTACGGCAAGGTGATGGTCTTTCGTGTCTGCTATTCAACATCGCTTTGGAGGGAGTAATACGAAGGGCAGGGATTGACACGAGTGGTACGATTTTCACGAAGTCCGTCCAGTTATTTGGTTTCGCCGACGACATGGATATCATGGCACGTAACTTTGAGAGGATGGAGGAAGCCTACATCAAACTGAAAAGCTAAGCTAAATGGATTCGACTAGTCATCAACACGTCGAAGACGAAGTACATGATAGGAAGAGGCTCAAGAGAGGTCAATGTGAGCCACCCACCACGAGTTTCTATCGGTGGTGACGAAATCGAGGTGGTTGAAGAATTCGTGTACTTGGGCTCACTGGTGACCGCCGATAACGATACCAGCAGAGAAATTCGGAGATGCATAGTGGCTGGAAATCGTACGTACTTTGGACTCCGCAAGACGCTCCGATCGAGTTCGCCGCCGTACCAAACTGACTATCTACAAAACGCTTATAAGACCGGTAGTTCTCTACGGACACGAGACCTGGACGATGCTCGTGGAGGACCAACGCGCACTGGGAGTTTTCGAAAGGAAAGTGTTGCGTACCATCTATGGTGGGGTGCAGATGGCGGACGGTACGTGGAAGAGGCGAATGAACCACGAGTTGCATCAGCTGTTGGGAGAACCATCCATCGTTCACACCGCGAAAATCGGAAGACTGCGGTGGGCCGGGCACGTAGCCAGAATGTCGGACAGTAATCCGGTGAAAATGGTTCTCGACAACGATCCGACGGGAACAAGAAGGCGAGGTGCACAGCGGGCAAGGTGGATCGATCAGGTGGTGGACGACTTGCGGACCCTCCGCAGACTGCGTGGTTGGCGAAGTGCAGCCATGAACCGAGCTGAATGAAGAAGTCTTTTATGTGCAGCACAGGCCACTCCGGCCTTAGTCTGATGATAAAATACTTGTACTTTGTTATGCGTTTGAGATTGACTGCCACAATTTTCCCGTTGTCAAGTAGTAAATAAATCAAATAAGGTACACTGGGGGAAGTGGAAAAAGGGGGTAAGTGTAAAAATCGACTCGAAAAATTAGAATTGTACATACTTTACAGTTTTAACCACATCAAACATTATGCAAGAATATACTTTGATGCTCACACTAATATTATATTGAAATTTGAATAATACATACACTAACACGGTTAACGCTTGAACTGTTATTTTAGGTTTCACGAAAAGTTGATTTTTGCATTCATAAAATCAATTTTTATTTGCACCAATTGTTCTTTTTTCAAGTGAATTTATATCACAGGTGACCATTATAATACAATTAAACTAATCCCATTCAATTGGTAGTGATTTGTACCAAGAAAGCAAATAATTCAAAGATTTGACACTTCCCCAGGTATCGAACACTGCGGGGGAAGTGGACAATGTTCTAATTACGCTATTTGTTTCTTCCCTCTAGGGTTTATTTCGATAGCTGTGAATCCTAATATGTTCCTTCTTTGTTATGATTGTGATTCCAGTGGTGATTGGACTCAAATAAATAATTAATCCACCTATCGGTATTAATGCCTTTAACATGTTTAACATATGAAAAAAAAATATTAGAAAGATAAAAATAGCACTGATAGGTAAATGTATACCATGATTCACATTCATTTATATTTATAGCAAGTTTCGCCGTCGAATGCATTTTATTGCGAACAAATTGGTTAAGTACAAGTGCTTGAGAATATCTGATAATTTTGTACGCGCTTTGCGCACACACATACGTACAAATACGCACATACAGACATCATCTCAATTCGTTAAACTAAGTTGATTAGTCTTCAGGGCGAACATATAGACTTTACGTACACTTAGTGTTTGAGAAGGCAAAACCAGACGTCCCCTAGTTATTACGAGAATTCTTTGAGGATCCATTCCGTTAAGGTAATGAAATTATTCCACAAAAGATACTCAGAGCAGTTATCGTATTGATTTTAGTTATATGTAACTACTCATCATTATTGAAGGTCGAGGTAACATGGGTTTTCCACTTACCCCATCCCACTAGGGTAAGTGGAAAAACAACTCCTAATTTTAAAACATATTTCCATATATTTCAGGCGACCAAAATGGAATGTTACCGCACAGTTGGTGCAAAATTGACTGTTTTTGATAGCCCATTTTGATTCAACGCATTTAAATAATTTAAACTGGTTTTACACTAATTCAAACATACACTACCGATTTTTCCTTTTCCACTTCCCCCAGTGTACCTTATGAATAAAAATCCAATAACCCTAGCAGCACACAAATTCCTCAAAGGCTGTTGCAACTCATATGTGACCGGATTCAGTCCCAATCAAGTTGCTGCAACCATTCTCGTCTGACTTGTACTGCTCGGGAAATCTGTTATGGCTTTTATTATTTTTTAAGTTTTTTGCGAAAAAAACGTAGAAATCAAATTGAAAAAGATATAATAAAAATAACATTTCTGAGGGGTTGTCTGCATAAAACGTAAAAATTTTCCAAAAGTAACGGAATTACAAACTTGGTGTCTTCGACAATGTTTTCAGGAGAACTTTTACTACAACTTTTATAAAGAATCAAACCTTATATGTTGTGAAGTGAAAAAAAATAATTTTTCATCTCACTTTTAGGGGGATTGATCAGTAAGCTGAATACCTCCAAAGAAGCGCATTAACTTTCTGATAAAATGTTTTGAGGAGACCATTACGCTCAATTGAATAATAAGGGCACTATTAAGTAAATAAACGCGTTCAAAACACGATTTTAGCCACAGCGTGAATCGGCATGGCTTTTTTTGCGTTCGTTTCTTCGAAAAACTTATTTATTCCGGGGTATTTTTAAAATATTAACGTGAGAATCCGAAGGAGAATCTTTTGTATTTCGTCGGAAAAAAATCTTATGAATGTCCACAGAAAATTCTCTAAGATTTTCGAGATTTATCATTTGGTTAATATTTTCGGATTTTTCACGTGAACTCCTTAGAAGATTCCACTAGTTTGTTTTTGGAACTCCCAAGGAAAATTGCATGGAATTTAATTGATTTTTTTTTAAATTTACATGAAAAACCCTTCCGACTTTCAACAGGAAATTATTTAGAATATCCACGGAAAGTTTTTAGAATTTTTTCTTCATATTTTTTTTCTTGTTTTCTTCGAAATTGACCAAGAGAATTCTTTGGAATATCCGCAAGAGATGGAGCAAAATGTGGAAAAACAAATCGAAATTCCCGTTAGATATTTTTTGGATTTTTTGAAGAAAACTATTCAGAAGTTTTTTAATAGAGAATATTTCGGAATTTGGAAGAAATTTCCTTGGATTTATGAGGAAAATTCTTTGTATGGCCCACAAGTAATTCTTCGGAAATTATAATTTAAAAAAGAAAAGGTTGAGGGATCATTTAGCGGAAAGTCATTTGGCGGAAAATGCAGTCTGCAAAACGGGTAATATTGTTGAAAATGTCGACTCGTTTGGCCAAATGACATTTTTGGTCAAATGGCCTTTCTGCCATTTGGTTTTCTGGGCAAAGAATTATTTCGACAAAAGTTATTTTTGGTGAAATTTTCGGCCAAATTACTAATTCGGCCTTATGGGTTTCTGCTTGATGGTTTGTTCGGACCCAATGACATATTCGACCAAACAGCTTTCGGTCATGCGGCCCTTCTTGCAAAACGGTATTTATAGCCAAATAAGCTATTCGGCTAACCGACCAATCAAAGGGAAAAGAAACTGTTCTTGTTCTTGTTTTTCATTGGCTTTTACTGGTGAGTACACACGCACTAAGCTCAAAGTAGAAGCGATCGAAAGCAATGAAGAATAGAATCGAGATGTGTTATACTTTTTAGATTTTTTAAAGTATAGATAAACTTTAGTAGCACTGCATCAGTTTGACAGCTAGTCTGATCAACTATTGTCTTGTGTAATTGTAAACGATTTGAATTAATATCAAAGGAGATATGTTTTCGCAACTAGAATTCCATTAACATACATATTATACCATTTCGATAATCTTTTGTATAGAGTACTTTATGATGGAGTACACCAATCCTGTTGAGAGGCCGGGCCACTATTTGCACGATGTTCTCAAAAGTGCTTAAATTTATGTTCATTCGAAAGCTTTCGTCGAGTTTATAAAGGATCAGGCTTAAATACCTCAGAAAAATGGAGCTCTCGTTAGTTGTACACGAAATCACTTTTATGGACCCCTCGATTTTTGTCAATTCTTGACTCACTAAAACTGTCATAACACCAACATATCTCAACCGATCTTAGAGGAAGAGGTCTTATATGACTCACATCGGCCAAAAAATTGGATTCACCGCTAGGAATTAAAAAATGAATTTGTTTGAAAGTCATATATTTCTTGCCCATTATTAGCTTATGAAGGTGCATATTTATCAATTTTCATATTGCATTCGACGTAAAAATGATATCTGGTTCAACTTTTCGCACCTAAAATAAATTATAGTCAGACCGACAAAGCCATAAACTTACTGAACCATTCGTACACATGCTTCCATCGTCAGGTTTTAGTTCATTTTTCAAACTAATGGGGTGCAGTTCACGATTTCTTACTTTTCTTGTTCAACGTTCCATTAACCAGCAAACAAGCGGATAGTGATCACGGTGAAGGTGCGTAGCTTTGTCTACAGCTCCGCGAAGCCGGGTGAAAAGTGCGGGGCAGACATAAGGTAATCAACTATGTAGTGCAAATTGCCACTCCTCTGATTGAAGGTCCATGAGTAGGATGGTCTCTGTGGAACTCCGCAAGCGCGTATTTGCAGCAAATTATTCGGAAGTGCAACGTACGTTTCGCGAGTCTTTGAACTTAGAAACATACCCATGAATGCATTTCGGTTTGTTTAATGATTGTTTTATTACTTATTTTTTAGCTGAGCAGTAAAAAAGTTCACAGTTAGGTTTATTGGTAAGGTGGTAAAGACGTAATAAGGTACAGAGGAAAACCATTATCAGCGATAGTTGATCCTTATGACGAAATAGTTTTTCACTAAAACCACAAACCCATGTTTTGTCCATAGTTAATTATCATTATTATTATTTCTATTAACGAAACTTTCGGCCTTTGGCCGGCTCGTGCGTCCATAGTCTATTCATTGCAAATCTCGATCAGCACATCCAGCATCAATCTGTAGACGCACAGAGGTACCAATGAAAAGCAATGTGGGATGAAAATCAAATCTGGATGCTTTTGTCTAGTTTACATCGAAGGAGTCAAATCTCGCTCCAGCCACCTATGCGAGCCAAGGCGTAGGAATGCCAATCCGTATATGGCGAGTTCAATATCTGTCCAGCCTAGGGTCTTTTCGGGTAGGAAACATTCTTGGCTCCTTGGAAATAGTGTATCCTTTGTATTTGCCACACACAAGATACATATTCATGTAATTGGTGGACGTAGAAAAACTTCGAAAGAATAACTGTGAAAATGCTAATGTAACAATAAGTTGAAAAATATGCCAATTTTCAATTGGTATTTGGAGGCATTGAAGAATAAGAAAAATGAGATCTCCCGTAAGTTATGAAATTGCCAAATCGAGTTAATTTAATATCATACAAGTTTATGTTTGTTACATCAAATATTTAGCATCTGAAACAAAAACAGGTGATCGCGTTTTCTTGTAATCTATAGAATTCAACCTAGGTTTGCTCATACAATAAATAACGATACTGGGTAACTTTAACCAGCAACTACATTTGAGTCTAAGGCTGCATCCTTCTGGTTTTTGATGTTAGACAACGTCTGATCCGAAGATACTGGGTGCCAAATCAGAATCTACAATTGGAGACCGTCACGAAATCATGTAAGATTTTGAACGTCCATAGCACCTTTATCTTTCGACGAATTTTGGAGACTTATACATCCAGCAACCTAAAAGGTCCACATCCACTAACCTTATATCGTACGTATCATTTATAGCTCGCTCGCTACAGAATCGTCTTCAGGTTGACGCAGTAAACACTGATCTATCAGCTGCCTTTGATAAAATTAATCATCAGATTGCGGTGTTCAAACTGCAGCGACTTGGTTTTCAGGAAAAAACATTAGATTGGATAAATTCCTATCTAGTTGATCGCAAAATGTCTGTCAAAATCGGAGATAATATATCAACATCTGGGGCCCTCCTTAGCCGTGCGGTAAGGCACGCGGCTACCAAGCAAGACCATGCTGAGGGTGGCTGGGTTCGATTCCCGGTATCGGTCTAGGCAATTTTCGGATTGTCTCGACTTCCCTGGGCATAAAAGTATCATCGTGCTAGCCTCATGATATACGAATGCAAAAATGGTAACCTGGCTTAGAAACCTCGCAGTTAATAACTGTGGAAGTGCTTAATGAACTCTAAGCTGCGAGGCGGCTCTGTCCCAGTGTGGGGATGTAATGCCAATAAGAAAAAGAAGAAGAAGAAGAAGATATCAACATCTCAAGGAAGCTCAAGGAAGCCATCTCGGACCATACCTTTTCTTATTATATCTAAACGATGTCAATTTCTCCATCGACTGCTTCAAAGTTTCGTATGCAGATGATTTCAAACTCTATTGTGTAATTCATAGCGAAAGTATATATGCAGTATAAAGCGATGCTTTATACCTGCAATCCCCGTTGAACGCATTTGTCGAATGGTGTGTTACCAACCGGATGGTTTTGAATGCCTCTAAATGTTCTGTTATAAGTTTTGCTCGCAAGCATTCAATCATAAATTTCGACTACAAAATCTTTGACATAACTTTAAGGAAGGATACAACCGTGAAAGACTCAGGGGTTATGCTTAACTGTGAGCTCTCACTCAAAGACCACATAGCGTACATCTCTTCAAAAGCGTCGAAAGTCTTGGATTTCTACTTCGAGTTACAAAAAATTTCACAAGTGTGTACTGTTTAAAAGCGCTATATTGCTCCTTAGTTAGACCAATATTGTAATACACAGCTGTAGTGTGGTACCCGTATTACTAAAATGGCATTACACGCATTGAGCCTATCCAGCGCAAGTTTGCGCTTCGTCTCTTGCCGTGGAACGATCCTCAACGACGTGATGTCGCTAAAGCTTCATTTATATCTGACCTCTAAAACATTGACTGTTGTTGTTTAGTTCGTCTCATAGATATTGATATTCGTCGTAGTGATCTTCGTTCCCACAATTTTATTCGTCTTCCTATGTCCCGTACAAATTATGGCCAAATTGAACCGATTAGTAGTATGTGTACAATTTTCAATCAATGTTATAGAGTATTCGATTTTAATTTGGCGCGTTATGCATTGAAAAAAAAAATTGTCGATATTTGTCGAGCACTATGTAAGTCATGTTTTTTGTTATGTTAGTCGTAGTGAAAATGTTTCAATATTGTATCGTTAAAGTTAAGCTAGTTTTAAAAAACACCAAGAATGTATCATTTGGTTTGTAAACTGTTGATGATGATGATGATGATGATGATGATACTACCATCTATTGTAGCAAGGCACCTGCCGATAGCACTGGCCATATCATTTGGTTTGTAAACTGTTGATATGAAAAAAAACAAGAGGTTTCATGCCTATGGGAGAAGGAGTGAGATTCATTCTTAACTCCACTCCCGCTGGCTTTTCCCTCTCAATAAAGATAAAGATAAAGATAAAGATACCTCCTCGTGGCGCTGGCCGGGATACGAGCAATCTTAGGGAAGATCGGGTAACAAACCAAGGTGGAAACTATGGTCGTATTCTGACAGGGTCGTATGCTCCTCTCTGGAGGCACACGCTTAAAATCAATAACACAGAGATGTGTTTGCTTCACACAAAACGGACCTAATGCAGAACATCACCTAGATGAACGACAGTTACACAGGCACAAAAATGGCTCGTACGGTCGTGATAACGGTCCTTTTTAACATGTAAACGTTTGTACAGATTCCTTGTTTCATGAGGAACCTAATACTGTTGAAAATATTGAAATCCAAGCTTCAATAAAACCACACGAGCTATTTTTGTGGCTGTGTTGGTCCGTTTTGTGTGAAGCAAACATATCTCTGTGTTATTGATTTTAAGCGTGCAAATCTTACTGAGCGGCTTTTCTCCATGTTAGGAGCGGCTCACAACAGCGTCTGGTCTCCATGTTAGGGGCGGCTGATCATCGTCTGAGTGCCAGCGAGGGACTCTAAGTGAAACTGTCCACCATGATCCACCGGAGAAAAGGAGGAAAGTTCCTCTGGAAATTTAAGGGTTTTGGTGTCAGGCCCTGCAAGCCAGCCTTAAAAAACTTACGCAACGAATAATCAACAAGAGAGTACGGACCGGAATAATCGGCGAAGACCACTACGACGAAAAGGGACTAGCGATTGGAAACTCGGTTCGTGGAATTGCAAATCTTTCAACTTCATCGGAAGCACAAGCATTCTCGCCGATGTGCTCAAGGACCGTGGATTCGGCATCGTAGCGCTGCAGGGAGTTTGTTGGAAGGGATCAATGGTGCGAACGTTTAGAGATAATCATACTATCTACCAGAGCTGCGGCAACACACACGAGCTGGGAACAGCTTTCATAGTGATGGGCGATATGCAAAGGCGCGTGATCGGGTGGTGGCCGATGTGCAGGTTGAGGATCAAAGGCCGTTTCTTCAACTTCAGCATAATTAACGTCCATAGCCCACACTCCGGAAGCATTGATGATAATAAGGACGCATTCCACGCACAGCGGGAACGTGAGTGCGACAGCTGCTAATTGATTTCGACTAATTGATTTCGCCGCCTCCAAGAATATGTTCATTCGCAGGGTTGTGCTGAATCATTGATCCTACAACCTTTACGTATGCTTAGTAGAGGGGGGGGGGGATTGGTGGGCAATATGCCCTAGCTAAGCAAACACTGCTTAATTGTCTAATTTTTAACGCTATTCATGGGTATTTTTACAATATGCAACAGTTAAACAAGATAGCTAGTTGATGCCATTCAAAAATTATCAAAAATCTCAATCATATTGATAATATGCACATTTCAAAAAAGTGGTGATATTTTGTTGCCGGAAAACTCATGAGGCAAAACGCCTTTTAGCTGGCAGCTCCTAGGGAACAAAGCACCATGCGTCGGCGAATCAGCATTCTGGTATGGATAGTGCGTGGAGACGCAAGTACATTGTAGGTTAGTGCCACTAGGGCGTTTTGCCTCGCCAAAATGTTAGATGTTTCTTCAAAATGTGGAAATTTTCGGTTTTTCCGACCTTCCCATACACTATTTTGAAACTTTTTTTGCCTAACCTACATAATTTCAGATCTAGTTTTGTTATGGCCATCTTAATGACGGTAAATATGAGGGAAACCACAAAAGGCGTTTTGCCTCGGGGGGGCGTTTTGGGGCCTCTTCTCCTATACCAGAAAGGCAAAAAACTGCGATAAAAAAAAATCCGCTAAACTAAAATAAGGCCGATACAAATATTAAATTTAGGGGAAGGGGGGGCAAAATGCCCTAGCTAAGCAAACACTGATTTATTGTCTTATTTGTAACGCTATTCATGGGTATTTTTACAATATGCAACAGTTAAACAAGATAGCTAGTTGATGCCATTCAAAAATTGTAAAAATCTCAATCATATTGATAATATTCACATTTAAAAAAAGTGGTGATATTCTGTTGCCGGAAAACTCATGAGGCAAAACGCCTTTTAGCTGGCAACTACTAGGGAACAAAGTACCACGCGTCGGCGAATCAGCATTCTGGTATGGATAGTGCGTGGAGACGCAAGTACATTGTAGGTTAGCGCCACTAGGGCGTTTTGCCTCGCCAAAATGTTAGATGTTTCTTCAAAATGTGGAAATTTTCGGTTTTCCGACCTTCCCATACACTATTTTGAAACTTTTTTCGCCTAACCTACATAATTTTAGATTTAGTTTTGTTACGGCCATCTTAATGACGGTAAATATGACGGAAACCACAAAAGGCGTTTTGCATCGGGGGGGGCGTTCTGGGGCCTCTTCCCCTATTTTATGTGACCCCCCCTCCCCTTCAACTTTCCAAAAATATCGAGGGGGCGAAAAAAAATGTGTTTAAGGATTTTATTTTTTTTTTAATTCTGAACATTGTACATAACTATTTTTATCTTGTTACGAAATATATCATCTATAGACCATAAATTTGTTACCAAGACTATTTTAATTGAAAATACGAAAATATTATATATCCTATCAGGTCCCGAATATTGAGGGGACTCTTGCTTACAGATTCCGTCCTCCCTTGCAATATGTGGCCATTTCCATCCACGTTTTCAGTTGCTACAACATTCGCACAGACAGCATAGGATCAGCCCTGAACACCTCCACCGACAGCCGACCGACATTGGGGGCCCTTTAGATTTCATGCTTCGGATGACTGCTTCATGAAGAACACTGGCTGAGACTTGGAGAAAGTATTCGAAGTGCTCGAACCAACATTTCAGCTGTCCAAGTCAGTGGGTAATTGAAAATCTCCGGTTGCTGCAACCATCCTTTCTGTCCTGTCCTGCCTGCAGCTGCAGCGCCCGCCTCCTACTTACAGAGACACATACCGTTGACGGGACTCGAACTCCTCTGATTCTCTCTGTTGCTCAATCTTTGCTTCTCTATGCTCCTCAATCTTCCGTTCTTTTCGCTGAGTGCACAGCACACCCAAGTTGTTGTCGCCGGTTACGATAAAAGCATTCTTCGTCGCCCCACTTCTCTTCTACGCTACCACCTTCCAGAATATCATATACCCGAGCTCCAAGTTCTTCAACGAACGATCTCTTCACAACTGGATCTTCTAGTCGACGCATAGTTGGATCTAGGACAAATCTGTGGATGCCAGAGAAAGACGCGACTTGTCAGTCACTCACCGAACCAACTGATCAGCTGAAACGTTGGCTCGATCACTTAGAACAACTTCTTGAAGTTTTGACGACTTATCTTAATTCAGATATAGGGAAAAGCTGACAATTCTCCGACGGCAGCAGGCAGGATTCCGCCGCACACGATCAAGTCAGAGCCATTCTGTCACGCTTTGCATCATTGAATTTCAAGCGTCCCTCTCTTCTTCTTCTTCTTCTTCTTCTTCTTCTTCTTCTTCTTCTTCTTATTGGCATTACATCCCCACACTGGGACAGAGCCGCCTCGCAGCTTAGTATTCATTAAGCACTTCCACAGTTATTAACTGCGAGGTTTCTAAGCCAAGTTACCATTTTTGCATTCGTATATCATGAGGCTAAACACGATGATACTTTTATGCCCAGGGAAGTCGAGAAAATTTCCAATCCGAAAATTGCCTAGACCGGCACCGGGAATCGAACCCAGCCACCCTCAGCATGGTCTTGCTTTGTAGCCGCGCGTCTTACCACACGGCTAAGGAGGGCGTCCCTCTAGTAGGTACTAATTGACCACAGAGTCCTGCACAATGGAATTGTTAGAGTGAGGCAAGAATTGATGTATTATATCTCTGTTGCTGTTGCCCATCGAAATCAACGAAATCATGGACCGATCTAGCAGCCCACCACCATAGAGCAATCGAACGACCTCAACCCAGATGATGATATTGCCTTATCAACGCAAAAGTCCGCTGGCCGTGTGACTGAATGATACTCATCAGTCATCAACGTCAACAAAAACTGGACAGGAATCCGACAGAGCATCGTAGCAGAAGCTAACCTAGGATCTCCTGGCGACGAAACCTTAATAGAGAAATAAACGAAGTCGATAGGAATCAGACTTGGGCCGAAGTCAAGGATGGAGATCTTTTACGTTGGCCCTATGTACCCCTAAAAGTACTCAGAACACACGTACATGGGTGCTGAGAAGGAAACCAACCTCGGTGTCGTAAAGCCAATGTAATTTTGATTAGCTTTTGTTTTTATAAAGAAATAGAGATTTATTTAGATTATGTTAGAACTTGTTTGGAAGACCCAGGTAACCAGTAAGCATTATATAAAGCATTTAAGTGGCATTATATGTGCCTTTACTGCAAAACTTTAAATGCCAATAAGCCCTTTAGTCGCCTTTAATGCTATTTTAATGCAGGTTTTGGCCCAATATATGGCTGCTTAAATGCTCAATCCTACTTTATCGATAAAGTAGAAATTTTACTGAGTAGCATTTATTTAGCATCCGAAATGCTGAATTAATGCTTAATTTTAAAAACAAGAAAAAAGTTTTTACATAGTTTTTTTTTCATATTATATCGTTATTGTATTTTCTCATATTTGAAATGGAACATAACTTTTTACTTTCTTCTAGCGGGATTCGAACTCGCGCTCTTGCCACCTGACGCTGTAGTTGTCATCGCCCTTACCAGCTGGGCCATAAGAGAGAGATGATAATGGGAATAATTTTGCCCAACATAAACACTACGCCCCTTCAGGAACATTGAAACTTAATCTAACTCATCTCAGAATTCAACCGTCACAAACGTCATACCCAGTTGCAATGAAACAGCTACGGTAGTGCTGCTTTAATGCATCCATCGAAAATAGTGCAATGGAATAATTAAATGTATCTGAATTATGTAATTAGTGATAGGGTTAGGTTAACGACAAGTACTCCTGTCAATGGTCGGAATGGAAAAAACATTCTGCACATACCGATTTCTATTCTCAAATGTAAGTTCATTGGTTTCATATTGGAAAACGTTTGACGTATGAACACTACAGGCCTTAAAGTGGCACTAATGTAGCTGTTCCATTGCACCTGACGAAAAACAACATTGTGCATTCAAAATGCTATTATAAGACTATGCATCTCATGATTGCTTTGAAAATGCTTATTTAGAACAGCTAGGTTTTCGAAATGCTTATTTACAGCATGGAGCATATGCAATGCCAGTATAATGCTACTATAGTGCTTACTTTAATGCTTATTGGTTACCTGGGGAATGTTTTATTTTTCATAAAACTCCCAATAATCAAGATTGTTTTTAGTGTATCGCACCTTTGCTTGAAGTAAGTTAAATGAAAATCTGCAACCAGACACCTGAGAAGACATCTCAGATCGTGTGGGGGTTGGGAAGCGCCCAGACAGCAACCGCCATGCTTGAGCCGAAATGACCTCCGTACGACTATACAAAAATCCCCGTAGTCCATTCGCTAACAAGTAGAAGAGCATGCTGATATGATGCTTCGCCGATTCTAATTCACAATTCACATGTATTCCGTATAGTCCGGGAAGTCTGCAATTCCGAACCTTTGCAAGAACTTCATAAAATAGTCATGTTCAGACAACACGTCTGTGATTTCAAAAGTACATCTGACCATTGCCCAACCAGTTTGAGTTTCATACTTGACTGAAGTTTATAATTCTGGCAGTATTAAATATTTTGTTGTTATTGTTTCAACGGTTAAGAGTCCATCAGCAAAACAGCACTATAAAAAAAACCCAGATCAATCCATTTAGGGTTCGTGGTGCCCTTCTCGCGCATTAAAAAAATAAGAAAAACACATAAGAGAAGTCTAAATAGCACTTTAGGGGGATAGATTTTACTTTTCCCATCAATTCATATCCATTTGTGATCATTTGAATGCATTGCTACAAACTTTGAAAAAAAAAAAAAATTTTCGTCTTTGAAATTTTTTCCCCTTGGCAAAAAAACAATGTTTTTCTAATAACTTTTGAACGCAATGAAGCCAATTTTCAATAGGAAACAACTAGACCGCAATCCGCGTCTTGTTGCAACTTGTTGCGAGCAAATCGGATAATGCTAAGTACCAAAAAGTGTGTCTCACATTTTTGTACACACACATACACATACATACACACATACAGACATCATCTCAATTCGTCGAGCTGAGTCGATTGGTATATAACACTATGGGTCTCCGAGGCTTCTATAAAATGTTTGGTTTTGGAGTGATCCTATAGCCTTTACGTATAATTTGTATATGAGAAAGGCAAAAATATTCTGAATATTCTACAGAAATAAGTTCCAGTATTTTTTTTTAATTATAAATTCATGCTATATTCACTACTGGATAAATAAGTTACAAATATTCATATTCTTTGCTTTATCTAAACATTCTTTGCTATCATTTTCCATTAAAATTTTAAAATTTCCATGGAATAATTGCATTTTGGACTTTTTTTGTTTCCTTGTTATTTTTTTTATCCTCCCCCTTCGAACCTTCCGAGAGCTGTCGGACATAAAATAAATTTAATATTTGTATCGGCCTAATATTGAATCATAAAATATTGTTTTGAAACTCCTGATTTCGACTCCGTAGCGTCTCACAACAAATAAACAAACAATAAATTTAAAAAATATTATATATCTGAAAATATAACTGATATAGATCTACTTATAACTGAAATAGAGATTGAATTGAACTAGAATGAAAGAACAAGAGATCACATCAGAGACTAAAATATAACTAGAGTGTAGAACGTGATATAATTTTGTTTCGATTTCAGAGGCGAGCCAGCCAAGGTCTGCAAGTTTCTTAAATAAAAACATAAAAAAAGAATATCAATCCATTTAAACTCTTCTACAAAAATAAGATGAGTATACCTTTAATTATCTACAATTTCTATAGTCCAGATAATTGATACAAAAAGTCGATTTCGTTAAGCAGATTATGTTTCTTAAAAGGAAGAAATATCTAGGAAGTAGAACGAAACTTGTCTACCAGTACCATGTGGTGCAATCATCATTCTGTACAAGACATATAAAGACACAGTCGGCTCACCGCAACGCGCAACCTATCTGCTGAGTTGTAGATTGATCAGGTTGAGCGAAAAAAGGAAGTTACACGGAAATGACATTGCATCATGCATCGATTTTGAAGGAGAAACTGATTATTCTATACTGTGCACGGTGTAAGCCGTTTTCCTTTCGGAACATTCACCACACACACACGCGGCGGTAGGCTTCGTATTATTTTCCTGTTTGCCTTTTCCGAGCGATTCAATTCGATTGCTATTCACTGCAGGTTCGGTTTTCAGCTCTACGCCGCCCCGTCCTGTTGCCAATCGCTACCAAGGGGATTCGCACATTCATGTAGTGTACCCCGTAGGGAAACGGCAGGTATTTTCGTCTGTTCGTCATAGTCTCGAAAACCAATAAAAGAGACGCTTTTTGTAAAACTCATACGTACCAAATCGTAAGCTCAGGAGAAACGTTCTGCTATAGTGGAGTTCTAGCAAATGTACGTTGCTTTCGTTGGTTTTAGCCCCTATGACGATGGACGGAAATACCTGCCGTATCCCTAGTAGTCAATTGATATAAAAGTAGACACGAAAATAAAAGGCAGTGATAGAAGATTACCTTGACAAAAACTTTATACTTGAACCCGGCTGGAGTGCATTGCTTTTATTGTTTCATTTGCCAGGCAGTGTGCCTTTTGCAAGCATGAAGTCACAAATGGAAACGTTTAGTGGAAGCAAGCATGAAAAGGGGGCCAAATATTCAGAAATAAGATGATCGGAAATGGATCGTTCAAAATAGGTACATTGGCGAATTGGATGATCCTGGGGTAGGGTGTAGTCTAATGTGTAGTCTAAGATTGATTGAAACCGAAAGAAATGGAACAACACATCAACAAATATGAAATACTCGCAAATTGAAAATTTATAAAGCAGTTTTATAAAAATGTATAACTAATAATATATTATAATTTATAAACAAGTTTTATTATATTCTGCAATTTATAACAAACAACTCTATTACTCGGCGATTTTGATGAGGAAGTGGTGATAGTTTTTTCGATTACTCTGTGATATAAATTGCTTCACCGTGTTGCAACATTTAATAATTCATATAAAAAACAAATGTTGACAATATGTATTCACTTCTTTCAGTTGAAGACATAAGCTCTTTACTCCTAAACACAATAGAAGGTCTAATCCAGGTCTGACCAAAACAAAATTGGCACCCCTTTCTAGCAGTACAAAAATAAATGAATAATGGAATACTGAAATAGGAACATGTTTATTCAAAGCCGGGTATGTACCTACTATTAGTCGAAGCATAGGAAGCAAACTGCTAATTCAAAACAGTATTACGATAAGGCAGGACAAAAAAGAGCAATCAAGTCCCTGCACATATAAGCGATCGTAGCAATTCTTAGCATCTCCTTATAAGCCAAGTCAGAGCGGATGTCCGATGGATTGCCGCCAATCGGACTCGCACCTCTACACAGCCAAACCTCGATGAACTTGAAACGAAGGGCACCGGCTACAAAAGGGTCACTCACGCATGCGCAAATCGATTGCCCGGGTACGCGTGATACGGCGACGGCGCGCGGTCGGAGGATCATGTTTGCACACACCGAATGCGTCAACAAGGCGCGCAGTGTACAGGCACGGTGATGTGACTTGCGGAGACTACGATCCAGTCACCATTCAAGATGTGATTGAAATGTTGAGATCATTTTATTAATATTTTTCAGGAAGCGCTACAACCTATCGGCGGAAGTTGCGCTTATAGTAGCGCTACAAGCACGGCTACTATTAGTGGGCTGCCAACTAAACTGGGCAGCTTAGCTTGATTTGCTGAACGCAACTGCTCGTTTAAATTTATCAGGCTGAATGTAAACAACGGTGAACAAGGCGTGTGATCAGCATGCTATTGTCAGTATAGGGTGGTTGAGGGTTATTATCCTACATTAATATAGACAACATACGCATTCGCATCATATTCGCGTGGAAGCTGTTATGATATTGGGAATCTAAGCCACTTACGTGATTCTTATATTCAAGCAATGGATAGATGGTTTGTAGTTGATCCATGAAAAATATCCTACTTTTTTTCCTTCTTTTGAAAAAATAAAATTAGACAAGTTTAAGTATCGAGCTCAGTTGATAAATTGTATGCATAAGGGACTGTCCCTAAACCACGTAGACTCTCCAGAGAGGCACACTGGTGTGTGGGGTGGAGGGTATACCATAAGTCTACGTAGATTTATTTGAAATACAATCAATAATAGGATTTCACCAGGAAACTCAACTTTTTCTGGAACTTTATTACACTGCGACCAGTATTTAGATCTATTATGGCGTATCCTCTTTATTATATGCCTTAATACTGTATTTATAAATCACTATGGGAGTGATCACCTTTACATTCACGGGCATTTTTCCCATTCAGGAATAGCATTTCGAATGAAATGTATTACTTTAATGGGAGGGATAGCCCATATTTCCCAGGGTTAAAGAATACCCTTGTCAAGAAATTTGAGCCATTTGTGAAAAATTGCAACACAGTTGCATAATAAGTGTTCGGAGCTTTCACTCTCAAACCTGCAAAAGCGACATACGCATTGGCGTAACTACAGGGGGGGCAGGGGGGAGCTATAGTCCCACCCAGAACTCAAATTAGCCTCCACTAGAATTTTTGCCACTTTGCATGAATATTGTACTTATCTAGCTCTCTGATCATATATAGGCGTAACTGCCAGGAATGAGTTATCTTCATTCACATCTCTCTCTCTCTCTACGAAACATTTAATCTATTTTAACAAATTTTCGAACTTCGAACAATTGTTATATCTTACGATAGGAATGTTAAACACGAAAAATAGTACGCTCCCTCTCCAGCGCCATATATCATTACTTTAAGAAATTGGAGTAGGAACAGTAGTGTGAAATGATGGTTCTGAGACAAACCGACAATGCGCCTTTCCAATCACAGGCAAAACCCGAATTTTGAAAGAAAATTTCTTTTGTCTACTCTATTATGATTTGCACTTTGAAGTATGTTCGTCTCGGCTCAACCTCCTCTAATGTATCTGAGAAAAACCGATTTGTTTTCAATAATGTTCCTTTCCAATTACAAACAGAAATAAAATCTGAATTTTGAAAGAAAATATCACTTGACTACTACCGACGCCAACGTTTCTGCAGCGTTGCTCTCCGACGACCGTTTGAGATACCGATACTGACGGAAACTTCCTTCAGTACCGCGGGAATGCAACCGACGCCATTGTTTGCCATCAACCCTTTCTTTTCATAAAATGCTGGTCCTGAAAAGAGTCGATTTTCAATCAACAATGCGTCTTTCGAATCACTCACAGCAATCAAACGTTAATCCGAACCTTGTGTTAAAAATTTACTGCTGCTGCTGTCCGATGGCCGCTCGATGATTTTCCGCTAAGACGCTAAGAATAAAAGTTCAGCACCGCCACTGATATCCCGAGACCGCAATCGACGCCTAAGGGTGCGGCCAGAGTAGACGCGAAGTGCGAAGCGAAGCGAAGCGTCCATACGATTTGACAGCTCCTTATTATTGATTGTTATTCCTTTGTGTGCAGGCACCTGAGGTGCCGGCCAGAGTAGACGCATCTACTCGACGTCGCGCGAAAACTACACGCGAAGGAATAACAATCAATAATAAGGAGCTATCAAAACGTATAGACGCTTCACTTCACATCGCACTTCGCGTCTACTCTGGCCGCACCTTAAGAAGAACAGATTTTCTTTCTACAAAGCGCTTTTCTAATCACTGAAAATAGTGAAACGATAGTCTGAGTATTGCGTGAATATTTCTCTTAAGTACTGCTACTTACGGCGAAGGCCAGCGCATTCAAATCCATTGTTTTTAATAGTTGGGGAAAATTTCAAATTGATACCAAAATCTCGAAAATCGTAACTTTTCGTGAAAGTCTCAAATTTAAATACGCAGAATTACCTCCCTATCTTCGCACAGGACGTAATCCTACGTCAAAAATTAGCCCCCCAGAACTTCAATGCCGCTTGGCTGTCTGAACATATGCATATATTTGCATTTCAATAATTTCATTTTAAATAAATTTCTGCACATTCTAGAATGGCGTATATCTCCGTTTGAAAAACCGTTGGCCACCCGACTAGAAGGTTATACATAGGTAATTCGTGAATTGCATCGTTAATCGACGGGTTGTTTTAGAATTATTTTCTGCCTAACCCTGATGCTTTGACTCACAGGCGAACCATTATGTCCAATGGGTGATCCCCTGGAGGATCCGAAAATGGTCAATAGTCCATGGTCAAACCCTGAGTATGGTTCGGCAGAAAATGGTAAAAAAAATCCCGTTGCTTTACGATGGAATTTACGAATTGGCCATTTTTACGGATGTTCTGGATCTTCCAGAGGACCATTCAGTGTCCTATGAATACCCACACTCACATACATGCGCATACATAGACACAGCGACACACACGATAATACACACATACAAACACCCGCAGACACATAAATGCCAGTTCAAGAGTTGGTGTCTTCGACACACGAGGGCTTCGTTTTCGCCAAAATCAACGGGGTCTACTTCTGCAGCTGCTATGCGCCTCATCGATGGTCGATCGAGCAGTTCGGTCTAATGCTAGACTGTTTGATGGCTTACTTGATGGGGCGTAGGCCGGTGGTGATAGCGGGGGACTTCAACGCTTGGGCCGTGGAATGGGGAAGCCGATCCACGAATCATCGGGGGCAGATCCTGCTGGAATCACTGGCCATGTTGGATGTGGACTTGGCTAATGTCGGTACTAAAATTACCTACAGCTGGAACGATGCCGAGTCGATTATCGACGTTACGTTCTGGAGCCCTGGCCAAACGAGTAGTTCGAACTGGAGGGTAGATGATGGCTACACTCACAGCGACCACCTGGCGGTTCGCTACAGTATCGACTATACGACCAGCATTCAGCGGACGGAAGAAGGGGCGAGGCCTAGTCCTCGTATGTGGAAGACATCATACTTCGACGACGAGGTGTTTAAGTAAGCGCTCCGCCGCGAGCACAATACTCTCGGTCTGAGTGGCGAGCAGCTGGTAACAGTACTCTCGCGTGCATGCGATGCCACCATGCCCAGGGAAAGTCCACCCTAGGAATGGGAGACCACCGGCTTACTGGTAGACTCAAGCAATTGCGAACCTGCGCCGCGCCTGCCTACGGGCAAGGAGGTGGATGAAGCGAGCACGCACAGAAGAGGAGCGTGTTGAACGACGGGTGGAGTTCGTGGCTGCTAGAACCGCTCTGAAGACTGAGATTAGATCAAGCCAAAAAGCCTGCTTCGAAGGCCTGTGTCAAAATGCCAAGACACGTGGGGCGATGGCCCCTACAGAGCGGTCTCCAGAGATGCTGGAGAGGATCATCGCGGGGCTCTTCCCACGTCACGACCCAAGCCCCTGGCCTCCCTTCGTGGAGCTGCCAGGAGCCAGGGTGGCCGACGAGGGAAGAGTAACTGTGGCGGAACTTGCGGGGATTGCACAGTCCCTTAGTGTAGGTAAGGCGCCAGGACCGGATGGTATTCCGAACCTGGCCATTAAAGCGGCCATTGCCGAGGCTCCCGAGATGTTCAGATCTGTCATGCAGAGATGCCTGGACGAGGGAGTCTTCCCTGAAGCATGGAAAAGGCAGAGCTTGGTCCTATTGCCAAAGGCGGGAAAACCACCGGGGAATCCGTCGGCATATAGACCAATATGCCTGCTTGATACGGCGGGGAAGGTGCTCGAGAAGATCATCCTCAACAGGTTGTTGATACGCACGGAGGGTGCGGATGGTCTATCGAGTAACCAGTTTGGCTTCCGAAAGGGTAAGTCGACCGTAGACGCTATCTTGTCGGTTACCAAATCCGCGGAGATAGCTATCCAGCGTAAGAGGAGGGGAGTTCGCTATTGTGCAGTAGTGACTCTCGACGTGAGGAATGCTTTCAATAGTGCCAGTTGGGCAGCTATTGCAGATACGCTCCTGCGTCTTGGAATTCCCGCGTACCTGTTCAAGATTCTCGGAAGCTACTTCCAGAATCGAGTACTGGTATACGACACGGAGGCGGGTCGGAAGTACGTTGACATAACCTCAGGGGTTCCGCAAGGTTCCATACTGGGTCCGGTGTTATGGAACGTCATGTACGACGGTGTCTTGAGGTTGAAGTTCCCGGTGGGCGTGGTAATCGTCGGCTTCGCTGACGATATTACGCTGGAGGTCTACGGCGAATCGATCGAAGAGGTGGAGTTGACTGCAGCCCACTCGATCGCAATTGTGGAGGAGTGGATGAGTTCCAGGAAGTTAGAACTGGCTCACCACAAGACTGAGGTGGTTGTTGTTAACAACCGAAAGTCGGAGCAGCAAGCGGTGATAAGGGCAGGCAACTGCACGATCACCTAGGAATGCTCAATCAAACTCTTGGGGGTAATAATCGACGATAAGCTCACCTTTGGTAGCCACGTCAATTACGCCTGCAAGCGTGCCTCCACAGCTATAGTGGCATTGTCCCGGATGATTTCCAATAGCTTCTGGCTAGCGTTGCTCTGTCCATACTGAGGTATGGGGGCCAGCTTGGGGCACGGCCCTGCGTATTAACTGCTACAGAACGAAGTTAGAAAGTACGTATAGGCTCATGTGCCTAAGAGTTGCGAGCGCGTACCGTACCGTGTCGCACGATGCACTCTGCGTCATCACCGGTATGATGCCTATTGACATCGTTATCGGTGAAGACATAGAGTGCTTTGAAATGCGCGGCACGAGAGGCATCCGCAGGACTGTCAGGTTGGCCTCAATGGTCAAATGGCAGCGTGCGTGGGACAGTTCCACTAAGGGTAGATGGACACATAGGTTGATACCGGAGATAGGTACGTGGGTCAAGAGGCGCCATGGGGAAATCACTTTCCACCTGACCCAGGTCCTTACAGGCCATGGTTGCTTCAGACAGTACCTACCCCGGTTCGGACACTCGGCCTCGCCCGAGTGTCCGGTGTGCGTTGGTTCAGAGGAAACGGCGGAACACGTGTTGTACGTGTGCCCGCGTTTTCGCACAATGCGTGACCACATGCTTGCCACATGTGGTCTGGACACTACCCCGGACAACCTAGTTCGGAGGATGTGTAAAGATGAAGTTGGCTGGAACGCCGTTTTATCGGCTATCGTCCAAATCGTCTCGGAGCTACACAGAAGGTGGCGCGTGGACTCGAGGGATGGCTAGTTCAGGCGCAAATAAGAGGTGGTCCAAGGGTTCGGAGTCGGCTTCATGGGTCATACCGGTGCCCTGTGGTCGAACTCGATCCTTTTATCGAGCAAGTGGCCGCGTGAAAAACAACATGTTATCGTCGCTTTCGCGGCGTCGGTCAACCGGGCGGGTTCCGAGCCCGAGGACGGAAAGGGGTCCTCGTCAAGGCTGGGGTAGGCGTAGGCACCGCGTCGGCAAGTCCCTCTGTGTGCTGGCGAATAGGCCCTATCGCAGAAAGGTCAATTTGGGGTGCACGCGGCATCATCATTCTTGATACCAGTCGTGCAGAGGGAAGCAGGCGCGAAGTCGACCCTGCCCACCTTCCGAGGACATAGGGCGTGGTAAGGCCACCTAGAAAGCCGGCAATGCGCTGGCACGATACCATGGTGTTCTTCTAAAAAGCGAGTCACGATGTTCGATGCTGCAAGGACACGCAGCTAACCTCGAGGGTGCGTTATGCACTGGCCCCCCTTTGAAGCATTACTTTCTGGTTGTACCGAAGGGACGATGGGCTTGGCGGCAATGGAAACGGTTTAGCTGGTCGGGGATGCAGTCCTGCCTCCCTCATTGGAGGTGGCCCCTAACCCAGCACTTCCTGGTCAACCCAGGATGTCTGTTGAGCAGATTCCCCCTCCATTGTTTAGGAAAAAAAAAAGACACATAAATGCCGGGCTGCGAAATGGTGAGTTGACATCTGGGAAGGAACGACCTACACAGCTCTGGTCCTCACAAGTTCCATTCTCACACTTCCACGGGTCTTTCGATGACAATTGACCGCCAGCTAAGGGTTGCGTACTTAGCTGGTAGTGCAGCCTGGGCACTGTTGTCCTTCTGACATCATCTAGAGTGAATGGGTGCGACCAACGAGACCATCGTCCCTAACCCCTAATCCCAAGGCGTTAAGCGACCCGTACCGAGGGTCGTGAGGTGAGCTAGGCTTTAAACGGAGCCTGTGGGGTACCTGGGCACCCTCCACAGTAATTGTCCCTTACCGCGTCATGCTGGGCTCTGGCGTGGTGGACCTCTTTTCCCGAGCAACTCGTGGGACCAAAATGGAAAAACAAGTCAATTCTTCAATTAGTGGTAGTAGTGTAGGCGACAACCCCTTCGCAAGAGGTGGGTTGTTCAGGTCTCCGCCTAGGAAGCCAGAAGCAGTAGTCGGCAGCTCGGTGCGCAGCGCCAGCGTGGGTCACTTAACCATCTCCCAGGCTACGCCGGTAGAGGTTATAGACGGCCCATGGCTTGTGAAGGCGATGAACCGCAAACGCGATGGGCTTTCGGCCTTCGAGGTGGCAACGGAACAGCTAGACGCCATCATCGACTTTGCGTCATCGAAGCATAATATCAGTAAGGACCTCAAGAGGAGCTTGCTGAAACTTCGAAAGTCGATGTTGGACGCCAAGCTGGAGAGGGCGGTCGGGACGGCCAAGTGTAAACCCGTGAAATCCGTGGAGTCGAGGTCTACCCAGACTGAGGCCCAAGGATTCGCGGACTCGGGCAAGGTCGAATCGACCGAGGGCGTGCCAGCGAAGACGGTGGTGCCAAAGTCTACCCAGACTGAGGCTCAAGTATTCGCGGGCACGTCGGGGGTGACTGCTCCAACGGAGCAGATACAAAAACGGGGGAGACAGTCTCCAAGGGATGAGCTCCGCTACAAAAAGCGGAGGGTTACTACCCCGAACAAGGGTAGTGGGGCTGGGAAGCTGAACCCCGGCCAGGTACCTCCCAAACCAGGGGAGGAAGGACCCAGGAAAGACGGTGGTAAGGGGTTACGGCAGGCTGAGAACTCTCAACCGCCCCAGACCAGGGAAATAGAGGGGGGTGACGCCTCCTGGACACTGGTCAAGAACAAGAGGAAAGCGAAAACGTCAAGGACCGAAAAGAAGGCCCAGGTGAATGAGGGTAGCAAGAAGTCTAGGGTAGGCGCCAATCGCTCCAGGGGCGATGCCCTAGTCATCAAGACGGACTAGGCTAAGTACTCGGACGTCTTGAAGGCGATGAGGAGTGACGTCAAGCTCGGTGAACTCGGCTCCGACGTACGTCGAATAAGACGTACCCGGATGGGCGAGATGATCCTCGAGCTGAAGCGGGGCGTCTCGCAAAAGGGCGCCGCCTACAAGAAGTTGGCAGAGAAAGTCCTAGGCGAGACGGTCAAGGTGAGGGCACTCGCGACGGAGGTGAATCTAAGGGTTAAAGACCTGGACGAGATCACCGAAGTCGAAAAGCTCGTCATGGCACTGCGGCGACAGTGTGAAGTGGAGACGCCCACCGCAGCCGTTCGGCTATGGAAAGGTCCGGCAGGGACACAGGTAGCATTGGTTCGGCTATCTGCAGCGGATACCTCCAAGGTAGTCAAGTTAGGGAGCGTCAAGGTGGGATGGTCGGTGTGCCCTGTGGGCATATACGAGCAACCCGAAGCAACCGGGGCACAAACAATGGGACTGCAAAGGCCCTGACAAAAGCAAGCTCTGTCGACGCTGCGGATTGGAGGGACATAAGGCACAATGCTGCACGAACCCTCCCAATTGTTTGATTTGTTCCAGCAAAGCTGTGAACAGCAAGCACCCCATGGGGGTTAAAAGTGCCCGGCGTTTAAGCGTGCTGCAAAATCACAGTGCAGGTAACGCAGCTGGCTTGCTCGGCTTCGCCCGAGTGTTTGGTGTGCGCAGGTTTAGAGGAAACGGCGGAACACGTGTTGTTCGTGTGCCCACGTTTTCGCGCAATGCGTGACCACATGCTTGCCACATGTGATCTGGACACTACCCCGGACAACCTAGTTCGGAGGATGTGTACCAAAATGAAGATGAAGTTGGCTGGAACGCCGTTTTATCGGCTATCGTCCAAATCGTCTCGGAGCTACACAGAAGATGGCGTGTGGACTCAAGGATAGCTAGTTCGGGCGCAAACAAGAGGTGGTCCAAGGGTTCGGAGTCGGCTTCATGGGTCATACCGGTGGTCATGCCCTGTGATCGAACTCGATTCTTTTATCGAACAAGTGACCGCGCGAAGAACAACATGGTATCGTCGCTTTCGCGGCGTTGGTCAACCGGGCGGGTTCCGAGCCCGAGGACGGAAAGGGGTCCTCGTCAAGGCTGGGGTAGGCGTAGGCACCGCGTCGGCAAGTCCCTCTATGTGTTGGCGAATAGACCCTATCGCAGAGAGGTCAATTTGGGGTGCACGCGGCATCATCATTCTTGATACTAGTCGTGCAGAGAGAAGCAGGCGCGAAGTCTACCCTTCCCACCTTCCGAGGACATAGGGCGTGGTAAGGCCACCTGGAAAGCCGGCAACGCGCTGGCACGATACCGTGGTGTTCTTCTAAAAAAGCGATTCACGATGTTCGCTGCTGCAAGGACACGCAGCTAACCTCGAGGGTGCGTTGTGCACTGGCCCCCCTTTGAAGCATTACTTTCTGGTTGTACCGAAGGGACTATGGGCTTGGTGGCAATGGAAACGGTTTAGCGGGTCGGGGATGTAGTCCTGCCTCCCGCGTTTGCTGTTGGAGGTGGTCCCTAACCCCGCACTTCCTGGACAACCCAGGATGTCTGTTGAGCAGATTCCCCCTCCATTGCTTAGGAAGAAAAAAAAGAAGAAAAAGACACATAAATGCCCATTGTAAGGCGGTTGGGTACCCGGAAAGTACCCCGTCACCCTTCTACGGTGGGAAAAATCGTCACTCACATAAGGGTTAAGTCCTTGGAATAGCCATGATGCCTCATATCATTTTGGATAGATGTGAAAGATGAGTCGAAGGCACCTTCAATATCAATGAATGTTGCTAATAGCAATTCCTTTGCAGAGAAGGACTTTCGCTATTTTTCTAACAAACTATTTTTCTAGCAATTTCTAGCAAATTGTGCTCTAGTCTACACTCAAAATAATTTTCACTTAGAAGCTACTTGAAAACATATGCAGATATTTTCCATGTAGTTTCGGTTAAATGATTCATTAGTGATGGCACTCATTATTCTTAATTCACTAGAGAATAAAATAAAATATAAGTGAATTTTCGGTTGGCCATGTACTTAAATTTTAAGTGAAACTTCGATAATTTTTATCTATAGTATCCCCTCCCTGTAGTTGATATCCCGTCCACTAGAAGCGGACGAGGGCAAAAATCTGGAGTAGAAAATAAATTCACACTCAAACATATTTTTTGCAAATCGTTCTCATAATGCTTCTGCTAAATGTTTTATTAGCGATTGTTAATAAACATACATTTCGCTTTGAGAACCCCACTCATATATTTTTCATACATTCATGTTGAGTAGAATTCACTAGAAGAGTATATAGATATTATTTTCTATGTTTTCTAATGAATTCCACTACATTTCTTATTAAGGTGCACTTGTGATTTGAGTAAGTTTTATTTGTTTCCAGTAAGGTTGATGAAAGTTTCGATTTTTAAAGTCTACATGACTTTTTATAGTGGAATTAAAGTGATAATTATTTTGAGTGTATGGTTTGTCCTGAAGAATTTCAGATTGGATGTGTTCCTCAATAAGTTTCTTCATTTTAGTTTTAGAAAAACTAAAGATTTTCAACTTGTAAATTTCCTTGACCAACAGGGTATCGAACCCAGCCATCTTCAGCATGGTTTTATTTTAAACTTTGTGTATTCATTTTCATATCAAAGAAAGCAAAGTTGTATATAAACTGTAAGTGTTGGTTATGTTATGTCAAGAGTGTTACAGTGTAGTGTATTTCGTGGAATAAATGTTGTGAATGCAGATAATATTTGTGTCTCAGTGTAGGTTTTCCCAGTCAGCCCCCTGTAGTGGGCTAGGTCCTAAATTGAGCTCCACCACCGCCCTACGCAGCCAACCACCCACTGAACTACAGTGTCCCACCACCAGAGGACCGATTAAAAGCCCTTTGGGCGGCCGTTAAGGGGTGGCATAATGTAGCCATTGGGTTACATGGAAGGTCACTGACCGAGGGACGAGGTCATGAACCCCAACACGTAATATAAACATCTCCCTGTCCAAATTTCTCGACTAAAAAAAAAGAAAATTTATAATCCCGAGCTGGCAAGTTATTTGAAGTGGAGGTAAAAGTGGACGGTGGAAATAGAGAAGGTGTTGTGGGCTTCAGAACCCCGCCGTTTCTTTGAGTTTTAAGTTCCGAAGAAAGCCATAGTGTGCCGTCCTCGACTGATACCGGCATCGTGCCCGCTGAAGGCCAATCCGTCACCATATTGGCAGGTCGAGTGTGCGCGTGTTCGTTCCGGAAGCTGCGGCGGACTCCCAAGCCACCCCGGAAGACATTGTGTCGCCATAGCTGGGCGCCGTAGTTCTGGAATTAGCCGCCGTTGAAGCCTTGGAAGCAGATTAAAGCAGAGGACGCAGTGGTTGAGCTGTGGAAGGAAGTAGGGGCCTCGAAGTAAAGGTTAGAGTAGCGAATAAGGATTTAGAAAAGGGTTAGAAAGTGTTAAGAAGGGATAAGAAGAAAGAAAAGCCGAATAACACTGTGGTTTTCCTACTATTCCAGTGCGAGAAGTACCTACCGTACCTTACATAAATATTTCGGTTGATCAAAATACTTGATCCTATTTTAGCAAATATACACATAGATGTACGAGAATGGCTAAACATATAAAGATGCTACAACATTTTGAAAATAAAAGAGACACATGATTTCCCAAAGCTCATAAACCAAGATGCTACCAAAGATAAAAAAAAAAGATGTTGTAGATTGATGAGACCTTCACGCGGTTTAATTTATGCGTAAACTGTCGCGCTACCGTGAATAGCACCGGTTCAAGCTGTACGTTTATGGAATTTGGTTGGTTTGTTTCGTTTAGGTGTTTCAATCATTTGTAGACAAAGACATCTAATGACATGATTACAAATTTTTATTATGTTAAGTTTATGGTTTCCATTGTTGATTGATTGTTGACTTAATGCTGTTAGTCACAACGCACTTGTTTATTTTGAATACTTATTCAAAACAAAATTAATTGTCGATCATTTGATCATCCACTGAAAATAGCAAATATTTAGCATGGTAATAGCTTGAAATAGTTTTGTACATAGTGCTAAGTCCACGTTTGATGATTTACTAGGGATAATCTAGATGCAAGACAAGGATGTGGCTAGGGCGCCGTAGCATCGCTAATAAACAGAACTACTAATCTGTTTTCTCAAGAAAGGATTGATAATTTGAAAGCGGCCTTCCATAAGATTACAATCTATGAAGGGCCTAAATAGCTCGTAACATGAAACGCAAAGTCGATGAAACCGCGTGGTTGGCGATGTGTAGCCATGGACTGAGCTGAATGAAGAAGACACACTGCACAACAACAACTTCATCACTGCCGTGAATCGCATATTTGTCCCATATGAATAGGGAACCCAGCAAAGATGGGACAGATATGCGATTCACGGCAGATCAGTACATAAAAAAAATAATAATTCCTAACACAACTGTAATCATGCCGAAAGGGGGAAAATGAGCTCAAGAACGATACGAAAAATCAGTGATGTGCTAAATGAAAACAATTATAATTCATATGTTTATGCGGTTTTCTCAAATAAAACAAATCAAGTGGTACTAATTGAGGTGTAGGTTAACATTATGCGTTTTCGCGTGATTAAAACTATTTTGAATCGTCACAAATGAGGATTTACGGAAGTGTTGTCGAAGATAAAGGGACGACCAAGTTCTGTTCTTTTGTTGCATTCTTCTTCTTCTTCTTCTTATTGGCATTACATCCCCACACTGGGACAGAGCCGCCTCGCAGCTTAGTGTTCATTAAGCACTTCCACAGTTATTAACTGCGAGGTTTCTAAGCCAGGTTACCATTATTGCATTCGTTTAACATGAGCTAACACGATGATACTTTTTATGACCAGAGAAGTCGAGACAATTTCCAATCCGAAATTGCCTACACCGGCACTGAATCGAACCCAGCCACCCTCAGCATGGTTCTTGCTTTGTAGCCGCGCGTCTTACCGCACGGCTAAGGAGGCCCCCTTTTGTTGCATTAGACTTTGGAATTGGAACTTCTTTTGCCATAATGTTTTCTTAGAATCACAGTCTCAGTTCAGTTCGATTAATCACGAACTAATTTAAAAACAGTACGTCATGTTTTCGTTTTCAAGAAGAGTTTTTTTTACTATGATGTGTATGAAATGTTTAGCCCTTCAGATACCACTATCAGTGATAACATTCACTGCCCTAAAAGTAAACATACTTACATGCATACCAATATGAAGCAGATAAGGGATAGTATATGCTCAAGTCATATATTAAAAAAAAAAAAACATTTTCAGCATTACCAGTGTTACTTTATTGATGCTAGTTTAGAAATCTGTCCCAAGTAATATGCTGGTAATAACAACCCATCGTTCGTTTTATAACCCCCCGTTTCATTCCAGCGTACTCATTGATACGGAAAGAAAACCGACGAGAAGGTCAAACCTTTCGTTTCTTCACTTTATCTTGCAATATCATCTTGTTTTTCTTCCAGAAGCCATCCGTCGTTGTTTGCCAACCTTGAATTCCCTCTCGTACATGATTTAATGAATTGCTTGGGTTAAGTCAGTGGTCGTTATGTAGCGTGCCACTGGCTGGAAAAAGCCGATGCCTGATGTTAAGTTGTAGTTTCTGGAAAGGCAATTTCGTTCGTCGCTGCTTCGGACTCCGGGGAGAATTGAACTTCACAAGGCACTCTACTGACCCTGATGAGGTCGATGACAAGAAATGGAAATTGTTTGAAAGGAACACCACCCCAGGTAATTTCTTGATTTTATCGAGATTCAATAACTATGTATTTATGTTTTATGTTTTATGTTTTATGTTTTATGTTTTATGTTTTATGTTTTATGTTTTATGTTTTATGTTTTATGTTTTATATTTCTTTTTCGTGCATTATAAAAACATGACTACAATTGACTCGCGTGTAAAAAATCAGTTCATTCAAAGTTAATTGCCTATAGGAAAACCACCTGTCTAGCGTACTGGTTTCTTGGGATCAAACCCCACCGAAGGAAGTGGTTACCCTCCAATACCTTTTCTGAACTAAATCTATCACATGTTGTGCATATGCATAAATCGAGTTTCAGACATAGTAATAAACAAATCGCGTAGAAATACTTTTTATGAAAAACCACATGAGAAGCGGGTCGAATGTAGCAAAAATAGAGGAAATGTACCATGCAGAAACAAAAATCATTCGATTTTGGAAACATAAACGTTTCGAACGTGTTGTTTTAATCGCATGGGATATGTAGCTGGAACAACATGAATATTTCAAAAGTTTGCAATCTTAGGATGCCGTATAATTTAGGTTACTCCTTTTGGTATCAAAACATCCATACATAAGTGGCCTCCAAACGAAACACAAACATCTCACTAACCACACATCTCGAACCTATTTTTATACGATGTCAAACAGTTTGGCAGTCTCGACCAAAACCGCACATTTTGAACGGTTTATTGGCCATGAAGATCAATGGCATCGGATTATTAGTGTGCGCAGCAACGGTTTATATTCTGACACTCAGAGATTTTTTGCTGTCTTGAATATTCCAAACTTGTTACCGAACGATTCGATAAGAGGAAATAGAGGAAGCATGTTTTTCGATCGTCTCTTATTCAAATCGTTTCCCATGTTGTTAGTGCCTAGAAGAGGTACTGTTGGATACAGTGATGAACACTGGACTGGAGGGATGTCATCATCGGCATGAAGATTCTTTTCCATCTATGGTAGATGAACTGATCATATTTTGGGCGAGGATTACTGGGTCACGCTGTCATTAGCTGTGCCATTTTGGGCAGAAACAATTTGCTCACAACGTGTAGCCATGACGTGTCAACAGCTCATAAGATATCTTGGTGCGCTGATTCTGATTGCTGACCTTTTTGGATTGGAGATATCTATTTTGACTTCCGACTCATTTGACGAATTGTTCGCACTCGAGATATACACTCATACGAGAAACGTTAATGAATTTCCAGAACAGAATAGAACACAGTCTTAAATTTACTTCAAGACTTTTAGATTGACCCTCTTATTTAGTTTTTCTTTCAAAACTTGCCTGAAACAGAGCAGGAAATTAAAATACATCTCAAACAATCAGTATCTCATCTGGTCATCTGGTTTTGTATTTGTAGTAGCCTCTACGTACACTATTCATACGAGAAAGGCAACAAAATCATCTGTTTCTTAGCAAATCCCTCCGAAAATTGGAGAATTATCAGCTGTTTCGCTACAAGGTCAATGGCATATTACTCATTCCAATTCAGACCTTTCTTGTTTCGGAGCCGGCATACGGATACACAACTCATAAGAAATGAACAACTGTTCAACGTGGTATAATAATGAAGAGAAAATTTCATAGCACACCGTTGGACCCCTTTTCCAGGCTGATGTGAATTGGAGATGGTTCCACTCGGTACCCATGCCTGTGTCCATCTCTTTCACGTGTATATACACCACGGAAAGGTATATGAAATAGTGCACGCCATCAATTTCGAAACCAAGCCTAATTAATCCCAGCGAAACGTAGGGTTTTAGATACAATAGTAAAGGCACAAAGCATGTTCCTATATTACGCCATAATTAAAAGAAATACAATTACCTATTAGTACTTGCTGGTTGCTGCCAAACGAAAAAAAAAACATTTCTAATACAAAATTAAAACAAAATCTGAAAACTAAAATAAACGAATTCCTTCTAAAAAATTCAATCACCGTGAACTAAACTATTAAACTAATTTATAATAATATAAAAAAAAAACAATTATAATATATATTATCACGGAGTCCATTTTCCGTGGTCTCCTGGGCTCTTTGTTGTAGTTGTAGTTGGTGGGTCATTAAAAAAAACTGTATATGAACATTTAACACTGGCTTTGCGTCACTATACGTGTCCTTTAACTTTAAGCAAATTATCAGAACAATTGATTCAAGGAACAGTAAAAAATAATCAGAACAAAATAATAAAACTTTACTAATTTGAAAGAAAGATCATTTGTGAATACTTCCTTCTATAGTATAATGCTTTGTCAAGTTTTATTTATTTCCTGGGCTTCAAATGAAATAAACCATCGCTACTATCGAAGCACACACCCTACTACTTCTCTGTCTTTAGCCGAACGAATCTTTGAATGGTTCATTTAGATCATACCATTCCACCACATGGAACACTAATCGACATTCCGACATTTTATGCCCCTCGTAAAACCAAAGAATGAATCAAATATCAAATAGTATCAAAATCAAATATCAATTGAGAGAATATTCTCCTTAGGATATCAAATTAAAATACACTCCACACCACCAAAAAGATACATAAATATCAGGGTTTGCAGAAATCGCTGTAAATAGATAGCAAACAATGATAAAATAGAAGCAAAAACCTCTTCAAATCATTACAAGCCATGAAAAAAAGTTTATTGAACTTATATGCAAGTGCGAAAAAAAAAATCGGATAGGCAGCCCCCACCGAGAAGTGATAATAAAACACTTCGTTCTCAAGTGCCATTGGAGACCATATTATTTCGCATAGCTGTTGAAATAAGTTGAAATGTTTAATCAGGACCGGTGCCCCCGTTATTAGAGCTTTTATATAACAAATTTTTCATAGAGTTTAGCCCCCCGAATCAGTTCATTATCGTAAAAGCTTGCGAAAAACGCCTCTCATGTTATGCCACATTTGAGTGTTATGGCAGGGGGGAAAGGGTGTAATGCCTCGGAGTTTGTTCGGAAGTTCTTTCAGGAATTCCTCCAGAAGTTCTTCCAAGAATCCCTTAGGAAGTTCCTACAGGAATCGCCTCGGAAGATCCCCCAAGAATTCTATCGAAAATTTATCCACAGATTCTTCCTGAAATTCCTTCAGGAATTCCCCGGAAGTTCCTCCGGTCAAACCTCCAGAAGTTCCTCCAGCTAGTTTTCCCGCCTAGAAAATCTTCCGGAAGCTCCTTAAAAAAATTGATAGGAAGATTCTCCAGGAATTCCTCCAGAAGCTCCTAAAAGAACAGCTGTAGAAGTACTTCCAGAATTTTCTCCGGAAGTTCCTCTGTGAGATCCTTCAGGAATTCCTCCGGAAGCTCCTACGAGAATTACTCCAAAAGATTCTTCAGATTTTTCTTAGGAAGTTCCTCCAGGAACTCCTCTATGAGCTCCTCCAGAAGTTCCTCCGAAGAACATAAAAAGTAAATCCTCCGGATGTCCCTCCTATAATTTCCTTCAAGAATTCCTCCAGATGTTCCTCCAGCAACTCTTCTGGAAGTTCCTCCAACAATTCCTCCAGGAGTCCACTCAGGAATTCCTCCAGAAATTCCCCCGGAAGTTCCTCCAGAGTTCATCCAGGATTTCCCCCGGAAGTTCTTGGAGAAATTCATCCAGAAGTTCCTCTCGGAGAATTTTCGTGAGTTCCTCCAGTAGTTCGGTAGTTTTTCCGGTAGTTCAGCCAGGAATTCTTCGGTGAGTTTCTCCAGGAGTTCCTTCGCAAGTTCCTGCAGGTGTTTCTCTGGAAGTGCTTCAGGAAATTCCTCCAGAACTTCCTCCGGAAATTTATACTAAAATTTCTTCGGAAGTACCTCCTCCATGTTGCTCCAAGAATTCCTTTGGAAGTTCTTCAAGGAATTCTTTTGCATTTCTCCCAGAAAGCAATTCCTTCGGAAGTTCCTCCAGAAATTCCTTTGAAACTTTCTCCAAAAATTTCTCCAGCAAATACATAGGAAACTCAGGAATTCCTCCAGAAAATACATTTGCAGATCTTTCAGCAATTTCTTGAAACTTCCCCAGGAGTTCACTAAGGAATTCCCCGCGAAGTTTTTTCCAGCCCCATTTTTTTCAGGAAACAAATCGTTATGGCGGATTCTTTTCTCCTTCTTTTAAAAGCTTCGGAAGGGTCTTTTCAAGAGGCTCGGGAGACTCGCATTTACAAGCTCAAAAGCCTCCTTTTAAAAGGCTCGGAAACCTACTTTCAGCAGGCTTGAGAGCCTTTTTTTAAAAGGCCCGGAAGCCTCATTTCAAGAGGCTCAGAAGCTTCATTTAAAGGGACTCGGACGCCTCCTTTCAAGAGGCTCGGAAGCCTCCTTTCAAGAGGCTCGGAAGCCTCCTTTCAAGAGGCTCGGAAGCCTCCTTTCAAGAGGCTCGGAGGCCTCCTTTCAAGAGGCTCGGAAGCCTTCTTTCAGTAGGCTCGGAAGCCTCCTTTCAAGAGGCTCAGAAGCCTCCTTTCAAAAGGCTCGGAAGCCTCCTTTCAAGAGCCTCGAAAGCCTCCTTTTAAGAGCCTCGAAAGCCTCCTTTCAAGAGGCTCGGAAGCCTCCTTTCAAGAGATTCGGAAGCTTCCTTCAAGAGGCTCGAAAGCCTTCTTCAAGAGGCTCGGAAGCCTCATTTCAAGAGGCTCGGAAACCTCCTTTCAAGAGGCTCGGAAACCTCCTTTCAAGAGGCTCGAAAACCTCCTTTCAAGAGGCTCGGAAGCCTCCCTTTCAAGAGGCGCGGAAGCCTCCTTTCAAGTTCTTTTTAAGACTTTAAAGGCTCGGATGCCTCATTTCAAGAGGTTCGTAAACCTGTTTCCATGTGGTTTGGAAGCTTCCTTTTAAGAGGCCTGGAAGCCTTCTTTCAAGAGGCTTGGAAGCCGCCTTTCAAGATGCTCGGAAGCCTCCTTTAAAGATGCTCGGAAGACTTATTTCAAGAGGCGCGGAAGCCTCCTTTCAAGTTCTTTTTTTTTAAGACTTTAAAAGGCTCGGAAGCCTCATTTCAAAAGGTTCGTAAACCTCATTTCAAGTGGTTCGGAAGCTTCCTTCAAGAGGCTCGGAAGCACTATCTTAAAGAGACTCGGAATTCTTCATTCATTTCAAAAGGTTAGTAAACCTCCTTTCAAGTGGTTCGGAAGCTTCCTTTCAAGAGGCTCAGAAGCCCTTTCTCAAAAAGGCTCGGAATTCTTTTTCCAAGATGTTTGGAAACATACTTTCAAGCAGTTAAAAGGAATTCTTTCAAGATGCTCAGAAGCCTTTTTTCAAGTGGCTCGAAACCCGCCTTTCAAGAGGCTCGGAAACCTCTCTTCAAGAGGCTCGGACGGTTTTTTTTTCAAGAAGCGTGGAATTCTACCGGAAGCCTTCAATAGTCAAAAAAGTTCTGTAGGAAGCTCGATCTTATGAGTTAAGTTTATTTTATTTTTTATTTATAAAAACAAAGGGGGTACCTCAATTAATGGAAGAGGTAACTTTTAAGGAAAATGTTGAGAACCGCTGCTCTAGGCATTCTCCGAAATTCGTTCAGAAATATTTCTTAAATCTTGAAATTCCACTAGGAATTACTCCGGGAATTCTTTCAAAAATACCGAAGATTTTTTTCAAGAAATTCTCTCGGAATTCCTTTATCAATTCACTTGGGAATCCATTTTTTCGTCTTTTCGTCTCTCCCAAAGATTTGCTCAGAATTTTTTACCTTTGGAAATACACCGGAAATTCCTAAAGAAATTCTTCTGCAAATGCATCTGGCAGTTTTTCCACAAATTTCGTTAGGATTTTTCCATAAATTTCTTCAAAAGAATACCCCTCCATAAATTTCTTCAAAAGACTACCCCCTTTGGAAATTATTTTGGAGATTCTAGCGGAAAATCCTGCCGGAAATCCCATTAAAATTTCTGCGGGTACTGCCTTCAAAATTTCCCAAAAAAATTATGCTAAAAGCCCTTTCCGGGAAGTTCCCATTTCTCCCCCAAAAGTTCCTCCTATAGTTTTCTCGGAAATTACGTCAAGAGTATTTTTTAGAAACTGTGTGTCTGTGTGTCTCCATTCTAAACCCCATTGGCTGACAGTGATGTTATGAAAAAAAGCTGACTGTTTAACAGTCAGATTTAGTTAAGAAAATTATTTTGAGCTTTTTAGTGGAATGTCTTTACTTGTCATAAGACGTGTTTAGTACTATCCTATTGAATTCCACCCCTTGATTCTAACTTCACAGATACGTATGTCGACCTAAACAGTAAGGCCGTATTCAATGTCTCGTACTTGACCCGACGAGTCGAGTATCGGCCAAGTATCGGTCAAGATACAATTACGTGGTGGAATTCAATGGGATTGTACAAACTCGTCTTATGACAAGTGAGTCAGATTTAGTTCGGAAGTTAGAAGGTGCTGGCTCTACTGTAGTTCGGACTGTCTGGTATTTCATTATCAGTCCGAGGTCACTTTTGCTAACAATAATCCACCTCCCCCTTCAAATGGATAATGGATCCATAAACAAACTTCCGGATTTTAAATCCAGTATATAGTTTTTTTTTATAATTGAAATCTCAGCAAAAGTATATTGGAACATTCCCGGGCCTTTCTAGGCCCGGCTTTTCGAGGAGCGGCCTTGGTTGATGTAAGTGCTACACATCACCACATTTTTTCACGAAATTTTAAAATACACTGTATGTTAACAATTACATGCAGATCCATACTAGAACACATTCACCATACTTTTCCTTCTCCTTCAACGCTACCTAATTTTGATATGTCCGAATGCACACGCGGAATCAACAAAACGCATAGCAGCAAATTTATTTAGCTGCCATCCTTAGGCACGGACTACTTCGTTTTTTCATACTTATGAATTCGTCAAGAGATTTTAGAACTTCCTTCAAAAATCCTTTTAAGAATCTGTGAAATTCCTTTTCATGCATGCCCTAAAGGTTTACACGCGTATTTAGAAATCTATCGCCCTGCTTCAAAAGTGGTGCATGCGCTTTGTGGTATGTAATAGAATGCATCGATCAAATGCAAATGTTCATGGTCATCCATAAAATCTCTGCAGTAAGGCCTTGAGGTCGCACACGCACGTGTAACCTGAAATTTATCGGCCTGTTTGTAAAGTAGTACATGAGCTTAGCATATAATAGATTACATCCATTGCATATGTTCATGGTCACAAAAAAATACTAGAGGAAGGCCTTATGGTTTACACTCGTATCCTGAAATCTACCGATCTGTTTCAAATATGACTCATGCCCTCTGTATACATAGAATAGAATGCATTCTTGGCAGCCGAACACCCGGAGATTTGCATAGTCGAATCCTACAAAGGAAAGAAGATGGTAGTAATGCTCCGAGAAGACTATGATACGAAGATGCTAGAACTTCTCAACGAACCGAATACGTACAAAATTCTTGGCATATGTTCATTGTTCATGGTCATCCACATAATCTGTGGAGTACGACATGAGGGCCTACACACGTAACCAAAAATCTGTTGGCCTTTGTTAAATATGGCACATGCGCTTCGTGCTACATAGATTGCCTTAATGTTTAATGGCATATGCTTAAGGTCATCCAAAATATTTCCGGAGAAATTCCTCATGTGTTGGCCCATGTAACCAAAGCGTCTGTTTCAAATGTGATACATAACCTATGTGACACATTCAATAGAACGCGTTCAAATAATTTGTTCGTGGTCATCCAATAAATCTCTGGAGCAAGTCCGCTTGTGATAAATGTCATGCCTGAGTTACATAGAACCTATAATAACATCAGGATCTTCTTGGAATCCACCAATATACTAAGATGGGGTAACACAATGAACATTATGCATTCTTCAATATCGCGGGTTGATCTGAAGATTTTGACTTTAAGGAGCTCGTAGACTACCTAGGCTACAATCCGAATTACCGTTGTTGGAGATGACAATAGGTCAAGGGTTGAGAATGGGCCACTATTTCAACTACTTAGAATGCTTATGTATAATGAATGAGATTGAACGTATCTAAGGGTAAGAAAAATAAATTATAAATGAATGATTTTGTTATCCGACCTCCAGGCCGTCGTTGAGATCGATGACTCATTGTCATCCCCGATGATGGTACTTTAAAATCAAACATATACCATGAAGTTTATCATTATTGATTTATTGGCATTTATTGGTGAGTACGATGTTAGCTGCTCAAAGTAGGAGGGACCAAAGCAATGAACATTAGAATAGATAGATATCGTGTGAAGCGAACAGTAATCGTAAGAACAGCATTGTTGAAATTGCTGTTATGTATATATTTCCAAATGTCCACCCAGAAACGACTAAACCAAGTTTTCAGCAATTTCCAATTTAAATGGTTTTATATTTGTTCAGTGTATACTTAAAAATGTGTTCTATATCATACTGTGGAAAGATTTCCATGGTTTTCTCAATGAATTTACACGCGGTAGTGATAACCGAATGAGGGTATCACTATCCCGACCGGTATACTATCTTTTATTATCATGAAGTCGTTTGCAGAGCTTCAAAACTTATCTTTACCAAGCGTAGTGATATCGGCTTCTTTGTAAATCATTGTGCCATGTCCCAACTGAAAACTGATAACACATTTTATGCTGCATTACCAAATACCTGCAGAGCATTCCTTTCTATTTACACATATATTTGTCTGAAATCAATTTGCTCCCACGTGAATGTTCAAATCATGTAAAATCGAATAGGAATTCTATTTAGATCAACTGAATTGATGAACCTCTCGCTTCACCCTTTCAAAATACAGCTTTTGGACTTTAAATGCGAAATAGTCTAATATATTGTTAAGATTATTAATAATTCAAAAACTATCAGTGGGTAATGTCTGTGACATAACCGGAAGTGGACGTAGGACTTGGCTTGACCATGCATGTAAAAATACATATTTTGCTCAGCATTATTCATAAGCATTATTACTAGAGAGGAGATCTAGAGAAAAAATATCAAAATGGAAAGCTATCAATCGATTTTTCATCTAATGTTGATTTTTTTGTCATTGATGAAAGTATGCAAAAAGATAATTCTTTGATTTCTAGAGACGGCAATATCATCATCCCTGTCCGGGCTGATAATAGTCATTCTCGTCGTATGAAGAAAGCGAAAAAAATATAGTCTTCGTCATAACATTGCCCGACGCGACACCTATTCGGTTTCTTCATGCCGCATACCTACCACGAAGATAGTCGTGCAGCCAAAAGTAAAAAGACGATTTCCGTCGTCACTACTTCACATAATCGATTGCACGTCATTGTAGACGCAGTAGTTAAAAACATAATGACGTCTAGAATAAAGAAATAGTACGAACTTTGGTAACATAAATGTTTCGATAGCATTTATAACATCTTCATACGTTATTTTAAATTCATTTTCACAAAGAAATAATGAAAATCTTCGCAGGGCAGCTGCCGCTTGAAGAATAATGGTATGAAGTCTCCGTTCTTCGCTGTCGTCATGGCGATTTGGTTGCACGACGAAAGCTGACGTTGTGCGCGTCGAGCAGCAATGAAGACAATAAATCTCGTCGCTACTGAGGTTTTTCTTGCTGCGACGATGACTATTGTCAGGCCTTCCCTGTCGCTGGATGTTGGTTCTCTACCGACCGCTCAAGATAAAATTTGAGCAGGAACTCAACTCGCCTGAGCCATGATTTTATCATTATATCAGAACTCTAGCCGAAGCTCCGCCCCTTTGATGAATAAGACCATTGAACATCGTTTGCTCACTGCTAGTCGTGGGTAATTAAAGTGACAAAACATTTCAAAATTATTATTTTCTAAATAATAAGTAATGAATAAAAAAGTTCACTATCAAAATAATTATATATGGAACATTCGAAGTATTGTCAATGCCATAATTGCCAAAAAGATGAACTATAGCATAGGAAATCCGCCGAAGCTCCACCTTTTCGATGAATAATTGTAAGTCAGCTGATGGCTACACCTTTACATTGATCAATAAAGCGAATGATTTCTTCATTATAGCATTGCAACTTAAGCCGATGTTCCACCTCTTTGATGAATACATCGCAAAACATTTGTTGGTTCTACCTTTACGTTGACCAACCAAGCAAGAATCCCCATATATTGGGCAACAGACAGCACATTCACACCATCTTGGGTTACCAAAGATGACTAACGCCTAAAAATGATTGCCAGGGGTGCGATAATTGCAAATATTACACTAATTTTACAATTTTTGAAAATTTTAATTACATTTTTCAACATTTCATTTTTAAACTAAGATTCCAAAATGGGATCATGTGATGATTTCTAGCACATTATTTCGACATGTTATGCTGCACATTGAATTATACGTTAATAATATAAGCACCCCTCGCAATGTCTCTTTACTACATTGCTTGTCTTTTTGTGCTACCGCGACGCTACTGCGTTAAGGTCACTCTGACCAGTGTTGTAAAATGTCATTTGCATTCGTTTGTATATTTTTTTCAGAACTTGTTCAGAAGTTAGCTATCGGTTCCTGAGGTATGTCGAACTTATAGCCCTTATATGTGCCTACAACATTGTCTAATAAGACTTTGCTGTAAATATGTAATCTGGGGCGTGGGAGGCAAAATGTCATTCAAATGACATTATGTCAAATGACACGTGACATTTTGGAAAGTTTCCACTCTCCAGCCTCAGATGTTATATTTAGAGCAATGTACTCTTGGACAAAAATATAGCCCTACTCAAGCATTATGAGTACATCAAGAAATGTGAAGTAAATTTGGCTTCTAAAAAAAAGTTATGAACAAATTAGTCAAATGACATGCAGATGACATTTTACAAGCTTGCTCCTGACAGAATCCAAGTTTCAAAGTGCTCGCGTTTTCGGGGGCACACCACTCGATACGGAAGCAACGCACAACTGTCATTTTTATTTTTTCACGCTTGCTGCGACGCAGCAAAGCTGAATCAACAAAAATGACAGTTGTCCGCCGCCTCCGTATCGAGTGATGTGCCCCAGAAAACGCGAGCACTTTGAAACTTGGATTCTGTCAGGAGTGACCTTAACTCTTCAAATTAGCTAGAGTGGTAATAGTGGTAATAGAGTATACTTGCTGAAACACAAAGTCACGTTAACCAAGAATATTCAAAAGCTTTATACCAACGTTTGAAAGTTACACAAAATTCAGTAGCTAGGGACACGGCAGGTATTTTCGTCTGTTCGTCATAGTCTCGAAAACCAATAAAGAGACGCTTTTTGTAAAACTCATACGTAGCAAATCGTGAGCTCAGGAGAAACGTTCTGCTATAGTGGAGTTCTAACAAATGTACGTTGCTTTCGTTGGTTTTAGCCCCTACGACGATGGACGGAAATACCTGCCGTGTCCCTATTTTCCTATTCACATCAACAAATAAATCAAATTTTAAATTGAAATATTTAGACTCAAAACAGTGACAATTTTTGGAATTCTAATGGAGAAATTTCAAAAATTTTCGTTGAAATCTTAGAATAAGAAACACATTTTCTTTTGTCGTGAGCGAGGAAGACAGAATTTTGTAACAATTCATCGCCATGAACGCGAATTAATAAAATTGTCACGCAAACGCTCTCTAATTAGTTGATTGTACTATATTTTCAAAATGATTCTATTGCGAAAAACTCTTTAGTAAGTATATTAGTGGTTCTGAAAAGATCCATTCACAATGTTAGATGTAAATTTCCTCTTGAGCGGTTCAACTGGGAGTTTATGATTGTTTAAAACATTATGAATCGATTTCTGCAGGAATACCAAACGCTTAACCGCTGCTGCCATCGGCTGAGAAAACTTGATCAGTAGTGTTGTCGTCGACACTTTATCGTCACACACCGCCGTGCCGCGCTTACTGTTGGCCTCTCGACAATGCCGGGCTGAAAATGCCGATGATGCTGACCTGAGAATGCTGACGATTCTGCCTTGCTCTTAAAAAGGCTTAGGTTTGCGAATGCGTGGCTGAGACGATGATGCAACCGTTCAAAAATTCCGACGATGCGCTGCTGTTATTGCTTTGCCTGTTTCGGTCAGATTGAGAGGAAAAATTCGCGCTGCACTATTTTATGCCTTCTTAGCAGACCTAGCGTGAGCTCATTCGTTGACGTCTGCACCAATCAGAACGTGGTAACGCAATGATGCAAGAATGATGCGGTACCCATATTTATAGGTTTTCGTGAATTCAATGTTTTGCTTTGAAAACAGTTTTAGGCCTATTGAAACAAGTTTTCGGATATTATCAAGCATTAAAATGAAAAGCATACTTGAAAGCTGTCGATTGAGGGGTTAACTGCAGAAATCTGTTCACTAGGGTAAAAACTATTAACGTTTGAAATCTTTCAACACAGCGTAACGCGGCAGATTTAAAAATTTTGAAATGACACCCGGTATAGTAAAGAGAGACGTAAGTCCTACGTCAAAAGAACACCAGAATGAATAGTTGGTATTTTTCTATTAACTCAAATACCTATGTTGTAAGGATTACTATGACGCAAAAAAATGTACCTAATGTACCTGTAAAGAAACTTTTCTATTTGCCCAAATCAATGCCAACAACCGAGATTTAAATCAGTCAATATGCTTTTTATTCTTCTTCAGATCAAGAGCCACAACAGGACCTACCTATTCTAACCTCTGATAATGATAAAAGCTCTTACTTTGATAAGAGTAGAAAGGTGCGCTATGATTTTTTAAATTTCCACCAAAATACGCAGATTTTCCGACTTGTGGTGCGTATATGAACGATTGTTGTTATGGAATTCGACAGCGCATGCAATCTTAGAATTTGGGGAGACTTGATCCCCGTTCTATGACATCTACTCATTTTTTTTTTTCAAACCTTCCCTTCATCAAATCTGTTAAATCTCAACAAGAGTATCCGCCTGAGAACAAATTTATATTTTTTTGCTTTTTTTTCGTCAAAATTTTGTTTGGGTGACAAATTAGGGATCATGTGTCTCCATATTGACGCAACAACTTGAATTCTAAATATCCTAAAATTGTGATGGAATGTTGGCATTTTGACCAGTACATGCTGCGAAAAAATATATCATTTGGTTTTGTTAGGAAAAGTTGTTGGCCACTAAAACAATCTTGAGGAGGGTCTATAAAAACCGTTGTGCAGAATCAATACGATTGTCAATCCAAAATATAACTCACCACATAACGATCATTTGTCTAGAGGATCTATACTAAAAAATGCACTAGAACAAAACTACTTTGGTTCTCGGTAAAACAGGGGGAGATCAAGTCTCCCCACCTTCCCCTACTCATAAATAGAATCAATTAGTTTGTGAAGCACCGTACTCACTCACAACCGTAAACATCTCAGTTAACCGGGCCATCAATCACTTACCAATAGCTGACGGAACGTGGCATGGCGTGAAGGTAAAAGTGTTGCCGAAGTGACAGGATTATAACAGGATCCACGTGAGGTGACCTTCCCGAGGAAACTATCTTTAGATTCCACCTAGCATCGTGTTCCTCAAGCAGTTATCAAAAGGGCAACGTGTGGCAGCCAACAACTGATTAGCCATAAATATTTTCCAACGCCAAATACCTACAATATACACATGTGGTGCGCCGAACGACGGAATAAGGAACTTATCTGGGTATTATTTTTCTACAAGGTGAGCACTTGCTACCACGCTGCTCTATTTTGTCATTTAGCGGGCACACGAAGGTGTTAATTTAGTGCTACGCTTTAGGAAGTAAGCCCTTCATGTTATCATTCCTTTATCACAGTCTAGCTAAATAATTATACCATTGTGTTCATCGCGGGTTGTCATTGGCCATATATCTATTAGAGGGTTGTCAGTAAACAAGTATGTTAGGTGCGGTGTTTCCTAGTTCCAAAAACACAATTATCAAATTCTCACCTTGTTATTTTTCGGGATAAAATCGATTGTCCTTGAATGGATGTAACAGGATCTAATCAAAAAGCACAGTATACAAAGAAACGTTGATGCGTACAATATTAAATAAAAAAAAGCTAATGTTTTGATTCAAATTCCTAATGTTCTATCCACATGAATGTTGAGGAATGGTCTATATGTATTGTGCGTCAACATCCCAACTATTGAGACCTAACCGTTAGCTGCACTACCATCTTGTATTACATCCAGTAGAGCCACTTTGATTGAGGGTCAAATAAAACGTTTTAACAAAAAACCCAGAGGAATCCACCTAGCGGTGATGATGCCTTTCTCGCTCATTATAAAATGTATCGAGAAAAGTTCTTTAGAGAGGTCAAAACAACACAAATATAAAGCAATTAATAGTTTTTACTGTCATATAGACTTCCAAAACGTTTGGAATTTTTTTTTTGGGCTCCGAAATCATTAGTTGTTATCAGTACTATTTCTGAGTATAAAATTCTGTACAAAAAAAGTGGCAAAATAGGATCTTGAAGAAATAAAATCAAAACTGTATATGATCGGGAGTAGAAGAAATCAGGGGCAGACAAAATTTGTTCCACATGTTGAAAATCGGGTCATCATTGTATCTTGTATATATTCATTTATGGAATGAAGGATTAAGGAGAATCTTGAAGTCAAAGTTGTCGTTTAACATTATATCAAGTTATTACTTTCATCACCATTTAGATAACCAAGAATGTTTTAACATATGTAGACATTTTTGACAAACTACATCCTATTTAAATTATTATTAGGGTCTTCTTTACCATCATCGGATAATAGTAAAAGAGTAGAAAATTAGACTGGTCGTTGGAATAATATTCCAAGGCTTTAATTATGTCCACGGAAATCGAATTGAAAGAGTTATGAATAATATTACAAATTCGAAAAATTTAAGACAAATAACGGCAATTAAAAACCGCTCACTTCTATGAACATTGAAGTTGCTCCGCCTCTCTTAGATGAAATATTTTTGTGCCAAAGGAGCGGGACTTGAGAAAAATTCCAATCTGTATTTGTCGATGCCACTTGAAACTTTACTAGTTACGAATTCACTTTTTTAATATTCTTGGAAAAATACGTGACAGCCGAATAGAACTGTTATCGACTACACGTCTTTGCCTATTCAGATCTCTATTTGTCGTGCTCATAAAATTAGTTTTAAATACCTAATATTCTGGCTATAACTTTTATGGTCATTCTCAATACACAGCATCGTCAAATGCAAATTGTTGCAATAAATCGGTTAAGGATAAATGCCCATGTAAGTTTTTGAAACGCATTTTGCATATGAAAAAAAGTATTTCGGCCATAACTTGTGCGCTCATAGTCCGATTTGGCCCTTTTCCCCATCCTATACAACTTATTGTTAGTAAAAAGATTAAAACTAAGAGTCCTAGCAATTTTGAAAAAGGTAAAAAGGGCCTCCTATAAAAAGTTTGTATGTTGTAGTATGTTGACCCAAAATTTCGAGTCCAAAGTCCGATCAGCCCAATTTTAAATAGAACATAATGTAACCGGATTCCCCGTCGAACGCAATTGTTGCCGATTTGCAGGTTTAATGGATTAATGGAAACCGCACGAAAATTTGTATTTTGACTACAGCTGCTGATCCTATCAGCCCAGTTTTCAATAGAAAGCAATGGGACATGAATCCCAGCCGAATGCAACTTGTTGCTAGTAAATCGGTTAAGGAAAAGTGGCAAAAAAGTGATCTAGACTTTTCCACTCGTTTTTGTCTTGAAAAAATGTATTTTGGCCCGTTATCCGCAGCCCGTAATTCGATCCGGTCAATTTTCCATAAGAAGCAATAAGACAGGACTCCGCTTCGAATGCAACTTGTTACGAGCAGATCGGTTAATGATAAGTGCCCAAAAAGTGAGCTAGACTTTTGAACATGCTTTTTATTAAAACATATATGTTGGTCATAACTTCCAAGCCCATAGTCCAGTCCGGCCAATTTTCAATAGGAAACAATAAAACAGGATTCCTCGTCGAATGCAACTTGTTGCAAGTAAATTGGTTGAGAGTTGGTGCCCAAAAAGTGAGCTAGACTTTTCACGCCTTTGTTGTATAAAAAATGTATTTTGGCCATAGCTTCTGAGCCCATGACCCGATCTGGCCAGTTTTTTACTCGTTTTTATCTAAAGAAAACGTTTTTTGGTCATAATTTTTGAGCCCATAGTCCGATCCAAACAATTTTCAATAGGAAACAATGGGACAGGATTCCCAGTCGAATGCAACCTGTTGCGAGTGAATCGGTTAAAAGTAAGTGCCAAAAAAGTGAGCTAGAGTTTTTGCGCACATAGACACATACACACACATACACACACTGGGCTGCGAAATGGTGAGTTGACATCTGGGTAGAAGCGACCTACGCAGCTCTGGTCCTCACAAGTTCCAATCTCACGCTTCCACGGGTCTTCCGATGACAATCGACCGCCAGCTTGTCCTTGTCCATATCAGCTAGAGTGAGTGGGTGCGACCAAGGGGACCATCGTCCCTAACCCCTAATCCCAAGACGTTAAGCGACCCGTGCCGAGGGGATGCATGGCCAGGGGGGTGAAATAATGAGCTAGGCCTTTAACGGAGCCTGTGGGGTACCTGGGCACCCTCCACAGTAATTGTCCCTTACCGCGTCATGCTGGGCTCTGGCGTGGTGGACCTCTTTTCCCGAGCAACTCGTGGGACCAAAATGGAAAAACAAGTCAATTCTTCAATTAGTGGTAGTAGTGTAGGCGACAACCCCTTCGCAAGAGGTGGGTTGTTCAGGTCTGTGCGCAGGTTTAGAGGAAACGGAGGAACACGTGTTGTTCGTGTGCCCACGTTTTCGCGCAATGCGTGGCTGTTCGGGCCACATTGAGAGTTGACGTAAAGTCAATGTCAACTTCTCCCCACGAACAGCCTAGATAGCCGTGTGGTGTCGGCAGCCGGTTGTCTGGCTAAGAATAACGCTACGGATTGCCTGTTCCAGTGGTAAAAGTCCACCATACAGGTGACCCTAATTCTTGGTGTGATGCGGCTTTATGCTTACCGTGCCTATGAATGAATGGTTAGGGGGGTCTAAAAAGAACCTAACCGCTAACGGAGCCTGTGAAGCACCAGGGCACCCTTCACAGTATTGAGCCCTTATTGCGCCAACCGGAGCTATGGCGTAGTTGACTTTTGCTTCTCCGGAATAATCGGCTACTCTTATTCTATCTCAACTTGAGGTTAAATAAGGTGGGATTATGAGTATGTTTTTATTTAGTTTTTCATCTAATTGTCACCTATATGGATTCGCTATATGCGTTTTTCACAGTGTACTCTGTGTTTCGTCTTTGACGTTCTTGAAACGATACCGACTTGGTTTCATCGTTGCTGTTCACATAAATGTTGAAGTTGTGGAGTGTATTATCGTAATTCACAATGGCTACAGTTAGGATAGCTCAAATCAATCTTCAGCACAAAAGAACAGCAACGATTAATCTTTGTAGACTTATGCAAAATGGCAAATCCCAAGTGGCTTTGGTGCAGGAACCCTATTTTCGCAAGGGTAGCTTTTACCTAGGTAACCTAGTGAACCCGGTTTTTGCTGCTTTCAGTAATGAAATGGCAAACTCTCGATCAATGCCGCGTGCATGTGTACTTGTTAACAACGCTATCGTTGCTACACTTATCTCTGAACTAACAACCAGAGATGTATGTGCTGTCACAATTGATGCAACTGGCGGAACCCCCGTCAGGAAATACGTCTATTGTTCGGTTTATTTACCACATGATGAACCATCCCCTACGGATGCTTTCAAACGAGTTGTCATATATTGCACTTCAAAAGGCCTCCCGCTAATTGTCGGCAGTGATGCTAATGCTCATCACATCATCTGGGGTAGCTCGGATATCAATCTGAGAGGCTCCAGCTTGATGGAATACTTAAGTAGTACCGAACTTAGTTTACTTAACATAGGCAATCGCCCAACCTTTATGGTATCTAATAGAGCAGAAGTGTTAGACATAACCCTTTGCTCCAATAGAATCAGTCACGAGTTGACGAATTGGCATGTGTCAGATGAGGAATCCATATCTGACCATCGCTACATCTATTTTGATCAGTTGAATGTTTCTTCGCAGACCTTGCGTTTTAGAAATCCCCGTTCAACCAACTGGGATCTCTATACAGAGTTGCTCTCGACAAAATTTCATGGATATCTACCATCCATTGAAACTCCTACCGACTTGGATGATGCCGTTGATACTACAACGTTGCATATCGTGGAAGCTTTTGAAGAAGCTTGCCCCTTGCGTTCTGTGAAAACCTCAAGAGGAACCCCGTGGTGGAATTCCGATTTGGCTAAGCTCAGGAAGCAGTGTAGAAGGAGTTGGAACAGACGCCATTCAGCAGGGACGGTTGGCTCGCAAAGCTTACAAGAAGGCTCTACGATCTGCTGAACGATTCGGCTGGAAAAACCTTTGTGCAAATGTTTCCATTTTGAGCGAATCCACTCGATTGAATAAAATTCTTGCGAGATCCAAGGATTTCCAAGTTGGCGAAATTCACAATAATGAGTGACTACACTTCTTCTGACGAAGAAGCGTTAGAGCACTTATTTGAAACACACTTCCCTGGATGTGTAGATATTGCATCTTCGGATGTTCCTGATGTCTTCTCATGTAGTTATGGGTCTTGGGCTCAGGCTCGTAGAATCATAACTACTGAATCGATTCAATGGGCTCTTAATAGTTTTGCTCACTTACAAATCTCCAGGGAAGATGGGATCTATCCTGTTCTTCTTCAGAAGGGTTTTGAGCATATCAAACATGTTTTGAAAAAACTTTTAGTATGCAGTTTTGCTACTGGGTATATTCCCATATCCTGGCGGGATGTCACTGTAAAGTTTATCCCAAAAGGAGGACGTGCTTCGTATGAAGAAGCAAAGAGTTTTAGACCCATCAGTCTGACCTCATTTCTTCTGAAATGCTTAGAACGTATTATCGATCATCACATTCGTGATGACTGTTTGGCAAACATGCCTCTTCATGTTAATCAACATGCTTACCAATCTGGAAAGTCCACCGTGACTCTTCTACACAAGGTTGTCTACGACATCGAAAAAGCATTTGCCCAAAAGCAATCATGCTTGGGGGCGTTCTTAGATATTGAGGGTGCGTTTGACAACGTGTCTTTCGATGCAATATTGGAAGCCGCACGATGCCATGGGCTACCTAATATAATTACCAAATGGATTCACCAGATGCTTAAAAACCGACATCTCTACTCGACATTACGTCAAGCAGCGATTAGAAATTAAGTGTCTGTGGCTGCCCCAAGGGGAGTATTATCTCCACTTTTGTGGAACCTCGTTGCAGATACGCTATTGAGATTACTCAATAATGGCGGTTTTCCTACCTATGGATTTGCTGACGACTATCTAATATTGATAGTCGGTTTGTGTATTACTACTTTATTCGACCTGATGCAAAACGCTCTTCAGGCAGTCGAAAGTTGGTGTCGCCAATATGGCCTTTCGGTTAATCCGAATAAAACATCTATTGTTCTTTTCACGGAAAAACGTAACCGTAACGGTATTCGCCCATTACATCTTTTTGACTCTGAAATCAATGTAACGGATCAGGTAAAGTATGTGGGACTAATTCTTGATTCCAAGCTCTCCTGGACTCCTAACATTGAGTTCAGAGTCAAAAAGGCGTGTATGGCTTTCGGCCAATGCCGACGAACTTTTGGTAAAACTTGGGGTCTTAAACCTAAATATATCAAATGGATTTACACAACAGTTGTACGACCAATTTTGGCTTATGGATGTCTTGTGTGGTGGCAAAAGGGTGAAGTGAGGACAATTCAGTCTAAATTAGGCCATCTTCAAAGGATGTGCCTAATGGCAATGACTGGTGCATTCTCTTCGACTCCCACGGCTGCTCTCGAGGTTCTTCTCGACGTTGTCCCACTACACATACATCTCAAACAAGAAGCACTTTCTTGTACTTACCGATTATGGGTTCTCGGTTTCTTGAAGAGAATCCTGTAAACCGCAGTTCTACACACACTTCGTTGTTACAACTCATGGTTGATTGGGACAGAACAGTCCTTGCTCCAAGTGATCTCACACTCGCTAGTAGTTTTCCTTATAGGACATTTTCAACACAATTCCCCTCGCGGGATGAGTGGACATCTGGCTATTTGGAGAGAAGTATGTCGGACAGCATTGTTTGTTATACTGACGGCTCCCTCTTCGAAGGTAGAGCGGGTGCAGGTGTCTACTCGCGTGAGCTAAGATTGGAACAGTCACACTCACTGGGCAGACACTGCACTGTCTTTCAAGCGGAAATATTTGCCATTATGTGTGGAGTGCAATCTGCACTTCAGAAACACATAATGGGCAAAGTAATATACTTCTGTTCAGATAGTCAAGCAGCTATCAAAGCCCTCGCTTCGGCCAACTCAAGGTCGAAGTTAGGTTGGTTGAATTCAGTTAATACATTGCACCTTATATGGGTACCTGGCCATTCGTCCATAGCTGGAAACGAATTGGCTGATGAGTTAGCTCGCACTGGAGCATCACAAGACTTTTTTGGTCCTGAGCCAGCTATTCCAATATCTAAGTGTTGGGTGAAGCGTTTGATTAGCTCTTGGGCTTCCACTCAGCACAAACAAAATTGTATATCCGAGAGCCATCTCCGGTAGTAGCTAACTATTTAGCTAATCTGTCTAAACAGAATTGCAGTGTCTTAGTCAAGGCCTTGACAGGTCACTGCCGACTCAACTATCACATGGCAAATATTCAACGTGTTGAATCCTTTGTCTGTAATGGTTGTGAATCCGATTATGGAACTTCTTATCATCGGATATGTAACTGCCCAGTTTATGCGCAACTGCGTTTCAAATATTTGGTAAACACTTACTAAGTGAAATTGACTACAGAAACCTGAACCTTCAAAGCATTCTGTTGTTCATAACCCGTTGTGGTAAGGAGCTATGAGCTTTTGTACGTGTTGTATACGTTATATGCCCTCTTCAAGGGTACCTTTCCTCAACTTCCCATTTTTCTCCCATCCATATTCCTTTCCTTTTTGTTCACTTCCTTTTCCGTCAGGTGCGTGATGAGAAAGGCTGTGGAGGCGATGGCACAATTCTCCCGAATTGAGGTGAACGTGCCCCTGGAGCCGACGTTCTGATACCTGATACCTGAAGACGTTAAGCGACCCGTGCCGAGGGGATGCATGGCCAGGGGGGTGAAATAATTAGCTAGGCCTTTAACGGAGCCTGTGGGGTACCTGGGCACCCTCCACAGTAATTGTCCCTTACCGCGTCATGCTGGGCTCTGGCGTGGTGGACCTCTTTTTCCCGAGCAACTCGTGGGACCAAAATGGAAAACCAAGTAAATTCTTCAATTAGTGGTAGTAGTGTAGGCGACAACCCCTTCGAGGGAGGTGGGTTGTTCAGGTCTGTGCGCAGGTTTAGAGGAAACGGTGGAACACGTGTTGTTCGTGTGCCCACGTTTTCGCGCAATGCGTGACCATATGCTTGCCACATGTGGTCTGGACACTACCCCGGACAACCTAGTTCGGAGGATGTGTAAAGATGAAGATGGCTGGAGGTTCCTAGTTCGGAGGATGTGTAAAGATGAAGATGGCTGGAGCGCCGTTTTATCGGCTATCGCCAGAATCGTCTCGAAGCTACACAGAAGGTGGCGCGTGGACTCAAGGATGGCTAGTTCAGGCGCAAATAAGAGGTGGTCCAAGGGTTCGGAGTCGGCTTCATGGGTCATACCGGTGGTCATGCCCTGTGGCCGAACTCGATCCTTCATCGAACAACTGGCCGCGTGAAGAACAACATGGTATCAACATGGGTCTCCGGGCGTCCTATAAAAAGTTTGGTACGAGAAAGGCAAACAAATCAGAAAGGTTGTGTACAAGACACGACCGCAAGGCTGGACAACGTAAGGCCATCGTTGCGATTTATCTTTCTGCCGTCGTCAAGCGGTAGTGTTTTATACATTAGAGAAATTTCTTCTCGAATCAGCTTTCTTCTGTATAGAACAGATTTATTTTTAACTAGATGACCCGTTGAAATTCGCCTCGCCCAAAATTAATTAGTTCGCACAAACATTTTTCTGTATTCACAATTTAAGTTTTGAAGTTTGCTCTGCGATTCGTCAAAACCTTTTTTTTCACACGGCAAATTTGGATCCGATTGCTTAATTAGTTCTTGAATCATACAGAAATATGTGTTTCATTTGCAAGGGAGTCTCCTGCTTCCAGAGGGGGAGGGGTCTCGGACCACCACAGAAACAATTCTTGCCGCCAATAACCTCCAGTCCACATGTCGAATTTCGTTCCATTTGATTGATAAGTTCTCGAGTTGTATAGAAATTTGAGGAGAGATTGAGAGGAGAGGTGAATCTTGTGTTCAAAAACCTTTAATGCCAAATTTGGTTTAATTTTCTCGACCATTCCTCGAGTTATGTAGCCAGAGAGGGGGGAATCTCAAACCATCATAAAAACCTTTCCGGGCCCCCAAAAACCCATGCTCACAAATTTTCATACTGTTTTGCTCAGTAGTTCCCGAGTCTATAATGGTCGGACAGATAGCCAGGCATCCATTTTTATGAATATACAAAATGCGTATTTCAATAATAAACAGCAAAAAATCTAAAATTAGAAATTTGCGAGAAAATTTCATTAAATTGCTACTGACGCCAAAACCAGTCACTCGACTATTTGTCGTTGAAATGCTGAAAACGCCATCAATGCGAATGAAATTTGAACAGCGTCTCCCTTCTACGAGTGTTTAAGATTCTGCCACCGATGGAAACTTTCTGCCGTCTTCAAGCAATTAAGTTTGCACTTTGAGGAAAATTCGTCTTGATTAACTTTCTCTTGTATGAAATGGCGGTCCTGAAAAGAACCGATTTATAATGTGCACTTTCAAATTCTAAAAGCAATAAAGCCGAGGTCGGAATCTTGCGATTTTTTTTTAATTTGACGTCATGAATTTTCTCCTGCCCACTAGCGGCTGTACTTAATGTAGCTAAAAAAGTTGAAACCGTTCAAGTTGCTTTAATGCAGTTTGATTGGTTAACTTATCGCCACGAGAAGCCGATTTAAATCATATTGTATGATTAGGTAATAAGATTCGAACACATAATACTGCACATTATAATTGAAAATTGAAATCTGATTAATTTTGGCATATAAGTCGTGGCTGCTCAAGGCTCAGGTAAGGTAAATGATCAAAAGTTTTAATAAAATTGGCAAATTGTTAGAGAGTTTCCGATTCGATTGATACATAAATCTTCAAAATCTATCGTGAGAATCTATCGTGACGGTTCCCAATATTAGATTTTGAATTGATCCTCTTGCAATATTTTTCATAATGTTTTTGTTAGTATGCAAATAAAAAACTAAAATTGTTTGGAAAAGAAGATTAAGAAAATGTGTTTAAATCCATCACAGCGCCACAAGTAAAATTCAAAGATACCAAACACGGATAACCACCGCGCAAGTGATAATTACCGTTGAAGCCTAATTCACGCTAAACAGTGACATTATGGAGGCGATGCTAATGAAATATTGAACGAAACGCATTAAATTAGTGCACCCATTACCCATTACAGTGTTCATACCGGTGTAAGCGAGCTAGAAGGCAATTGAATTATTACCCACACCAGTTCGTACATCGCATAAATGCCGATGTAGAGCTTGGGGCTACCAGCATTCTAGATCTATTCTATATCACTTTTCCGCTGATCGACAACCACCGGCAGTTTTAATTCTAGCTGCGATGAATGTTCAAAGATCGTGATAAAGAGGGCGCTCTCCTTTGCCAGTTTACAGCCGCTGCAGTTGACCCCGACACTGACATTGGCGGTGATATTCAAGTGATTGGATAAATATTGATTATCGTTGATGCCTATTAACGCATGCTACCATCTAGTGTCGCCAGCTGTGGTAGCGATATGACGGAGAGTAAATGCAAGGATTATCGCTGAAAAACTTGCTTGGAACAGGTCCACACTCCACACGGAAGTCGCAGGACGTTCGTACATTCGTCTTGTTTTGCCGGGTATATTGCCATTCTTGCGTTACGTCATGTTTGGTTTCCTCCAAAATCATTCTGTTTTTTGTATGTAACGTTAAGAGGGTTGATTACGCACCACAGGTACCATGTGCGTTGAAACTGTCTGTTCATGATATCAAACGAATGGATCACTTGCATTGAGCATGTAAAGGTTAAAGTATTTGACAAGACATATTGGAAAGCACTAAAAGTTTTATTTCATGAAACGGGGTCATCTACTATACTAAGATATTTACAGTCACACTTAGTATCATAAAAAAGGAAACGTGAGGCTTCGTGGTCATGCGGTTAGCGACATCAATCGTCTAGACATAAGTGCTAGGGAGTGGGTTTGATTCCCATCCCGGTAAGGACACAACTTTTGTGATAAAAAAAATCTTCACTGGTCCACTGAGTGCATGTCCGTTGTCTAATGCTAGAAGTTCAGTGTTCAGTCTGTACGACCCTTGGACGAAGTCGGTGTTCCTGTCTTTTTTAACATCGATCATCAAATTGAAATTGCTTCATAATCCTCAATAATATAGTATACTCTTTCATACTAGTATAAAAGTGAATTGGCTTCGCCATTCAAAAACAATTTACGTGCATGTTATAGTCAGTGCCATAAATGATATCAATATTTTGAAGAACTTCACAGATAAAAATATGTTGTGATTTTAAATGTATTTTCATGCACATATTTGGAGCATGCAAATAAACGTAACATTCAATCGATCTCACTATTCTTTTAAATCGAAATAAATTTAAACGGTGCTTGCTTGTAAAATTCAATCAAATTTACTTGAATAACGAATGTTAATTCGTTTGATGGGATAAGTTACAATTTTACACGTCATTGAATTTTCAAAATTATTTGCTGTGTTTTCATAAACATATGATACTACATAACTGTGATTGGATAATCATTTTCTGTTAGTTTCTTGTTATTTCAAGAAATGCATGATAAAAATTGGGCACGCGATTGAACTGCGGAACTTTTTAATGAATCTTAGCTGTAAAACGGCAATGTCTCATTTAGGGGATTCGGGGAATGTCTCAATTAGACAGTATCAGTGAAGACGAAATAAAAAGTTTATAAAATATTATACAAAGTTGACACACCGCGCCAAATTCGCGAAAACGTGTGTGATTCCTCATGGGGTAAACATACGCAGGTAGGTACACATCACACTCGTCAAGGGTCAGTCGATAAGTGCGGGAAGTGGACTTCAACGATTTACCTCCTTCTTGCTCCGTGACCACGTTAACCGCCATTACCCGTCCGCGCCATCATGTGAAAGATGAAGGAAGAAACAAAACACACGTGAGAGAGCGACAAGGTGTGCGTATTATGAATTTTAATAAATCGCTAAGTCGTCGTCATTGTGGTAGCTGCCACCATCGTCGAAGTCGTCGTCATCATCATCGGTAGGTGAATGTACAATCACCTCGACATTCAAATTGAACGTGATTGTTGGCAATAATCGCGGTTCACGCGAAACGATGTCGACTTGTGTTGAGACGGATTTTAAATGTTTTGCTCAGATATTTTAGATGTTATTTTTGTGCTCTGTTGAGTCCCATTCAGATGGTCTAAGCTCAGAGCCAAGTGCAGAACCAAATCAAGGAACGTTCTACCTTGGACCAGATCTAAATGCTAGATACTGCAGATATGAGAGACCAGCTATGGTAGATCATACAAAAATACGGATTTCCTAATAAACTGCCTTGACTAGTGATCGCACAAAAGGAGTTTACTACAAAAAAAATCAGCCTTGGGTTTGCCGCTTGGATAATGAGATGTGCGTGGCTTGGATTTCAGGGACGCTCGCAGATCCTGCAAGCTGATCATACGAAGAGCAGGAATTAACACGATCGATACAATTTCACAAGGTTCGTTTGGCAAACTGGCTTTGCCGATAAAATAAGATTGTCATAGATGTCTTTGAAAAGAAGGAGGAAATTGCCATCTCCAATAGGTGGAACAATCTGCTTTTGTATTTCTGGTGTAATGAAATGTCATCATTGCGCTCCCGAAACTTTTTTTCTGATAGGTATGCTAATTTGCGATTTAATAACATGTAAGAACAGGCCTACAAAGCAAGACCATGCTGAGGGTGGCTGGGTTCGTTTCCCGGTGCCGGTTTAAGCAATTTTAGGATTGGAAATTGTCTCGACTTCCCTGGGCATAAAAGTATCAACGTGTTAGCCTCATGATATACGAATGCAAAAATGGTAACTTGGCTTAGAAACATCGCAGTTAATAACTGTGGAAGTGCTTAATGAAAACTAAGCTTCGAGGCGGCTCTGTCCCAGTGTGGGGATGTAATGCCAATAAGAAGAAGAAGAACATGTAAGAAAAACAGTCCAAGAAGCACCCCTTAAGCTTTTTCGATGTTTTCACCAATTAAAACAAGAATACCGAACCATTTCAACGTGCTGATGCAAAATTTACAAAACCAGCTACATGTCACAACCCAAGTAACAATTTCCATGCTTCTTGGATTCATTTTTTTTTAATTTTAATTTGGACAAATAAATTAATCGATTTAGTGGACATCCTAGGTGTTGTGGTAATAAATATTTTCGATTTATTTCCCTGAGCTACGTTAGGGGAAGGGGGGGGGGGGGGGGCAATATGCCCTAGCTAAGCAAACACTGCTCTATTGTCTTATTTGTAACGCTATTCATGGCTATATTTACATTATGCATCAGTTAAACAAGATAGCTAGTTGATGCCATTCAAAAATTGTCAAAAATCTCAATCATATTGATATTCTGTTGCCGGAAAACTCATGAGGCAAAACGCCTTTTAGCTGGCAGCTCCTAGGAAACAAAGTACCACGCGTCGACGAATCAGCATTCTAGTATGGATAGTCCGTGGAGACGCAAGTACTTTGTAGGTTGCCACTAGGGCGTTTTGCCTCGCCAAAATGTTAGATGTTTCTTCAAAATGTGGAAATTTTCGGTTTTTCCGACCTTCCCATGCACTTTTTTGAAACTTTCTTCGCCTATCCTACATAATTTTAGATCTAGTTTTGTTACGGACATCTTAATGACGGTAAATATGAGGGAAACCACAAAAGGCGTTTTGCATCGGGGGGGCGTTTTGGGCTTCCCCTATATTGTCGGCGCGTGGTGTTCAACCTAATTTTTTTACCAGCTTTGACCATAAAATCGGACGCGCACTTCCTTTCAATGGTACTGAATGGAAAAAAACTACCCGAAAAAAATATTATTTTGTTGTCATCATCATAACTTCCACCAACAATCCATTTTGTTATTATTTTTCTGCAAAGTTTTGTTTCTCTTTTTTCAGAGCAACATTTTGACAGCTGCCGCAGCCAAATTCCCTTTTTGCGGGTGGTTTAAAAAGGATTTCTAAATGCTCTTATAATAGGTTTTTAGTGGCTATCTGGAGAGGGCCACTTGGCAATATCTTACTCTTATAGAGGTCATCATGTATTATTCGGTTTTATTGTTAAATCTTATAAATAGATCTTGAAAACCATTCCTAGAGCGGAATAATACTTGAGATATTACTTGGGAATGATCTATCCTTCAAAACAGCAAGTTTTGTTGACTTTCTAAAGTCTGGGGCAAAACGCCCGGAAGGTGGAGTAAAATGACTCAATTGCATGTGAAATAAGGGTGAACGCATGTTTGTTTGGTTTGTCGTAATGGATTAAACGGAAATCTTACTGGCAAGGTGAAAAATTGGCAAATCGTAAAAATGAAGGGATTTTGCTCAAATTATCGATAAAGAATAACTAATATTGAATTGTAATGGTTAAATTCGTTCAGAAATGTCATACAAAAGATTCTATGAGTGAAGCGTTTGGCCCTGCGAGCAGGGACAATAAATCAAACAAATCAAATAATTCAAAGGAAGGAGTTTGTGGGGAAGGCGATTGTAGCGGCGGATGGCAAAGTGCGCAAGCGGATGAGAAAATGACATACTTATCTGTTAATTTTTAAAACTTTCATATAGTAGAAATACCCTCCCAGGGAGAACGGTAAGTATGTTCTGTAAAAATGTTCAGCAGCATGTGAGCATAACAGCATATGGAGACGCATAGTACATTTGTGCAATAGTTCATCTGGTAGTGTGTAATGTTTCCAGGGATGTTCGTTTTTCTTTGCAAGATCGGATGGAGTACCTAGGGGACCAAGAACATCTACATCAAACTATTTGAACTGCATATAATACGTAAGGGCTCTAGGAACTTGGGTAGACAATCTGTAAATTTTTCACACGATGAAGTTGGTAGAACGAACTTTTCTACAATCTTTATGGCACCCTCCCTACTCTATACAATCTTGCAAAGAAAATTTAACATCATTGGAAACATGACAAACTAGCAAACTACAGGAAATGAATAAGACAACCGTGAAAGAATTGTGAGAATCACTTAGAAGACGGCCCTCTTGGACATCATGATTCTCATTTTTACATCATGATTCTCATTCAACATGTTTAACAAAAAAGCGCATTTCCCAACATGTAATTAGGTGTAGGTTTCCCTCAAAACAAGTTGCTATGCAAATTCTTACACACTTCTACGTTTATTTAATTTAACGGATGCGATGACATCTCCCGAAAAAAGTTAAGTAACCAGATAAATCATTGCACAAATATACCACGCGGTCTCATATGCTTGAATGCTCCTCTGGGAGGCTTGTTTTAACCTGAAAAACACGCGTGGGGACATACAGATATCGTAATAACTTAGGTTATGGTATTAACTTAATATTTTACCTTCTATGAATGTTCTATGAATACACCCAACCGGTAATTTTCTAACAATTCTTTATAAGAACCTAACAAAACCTGTATAAGAACTGAGCATATGCGAAATTATTAACTAGTGAACAAAACAAATACCTACAAAACTATTACTACCTTTAGGCACATCAGTCATGACATGTTGGTACAGTTGAGTTGCAGAAAATTCAAAAATAGAAATTAGTATTCGATGTTTTTTGGGTAAATACGTCTCCTATAAAATTAACCAAATTTCCATAAATAATTAAATATTAGCAATAAACAATTACAAAATTCTCCACCATTTTTTTTGACGTAAACTACGTCTAAGTGGAAGACTCGGATACAGGGTGACAAAGGAAAATTTCCAAATCCTAGACCGTCACGAAATCATGGAAGATTTTGAACGTGAATAGCGCATTCATCGTTTGATGGATTTTGAGATTTATATATCAATCGACTCGGAAACTCTCCACCAATTTTCCAGTTATATTGAAACATTTGATTATCAACGTTAAAGTAGGGTATTGGACCATTTTGGCAGCACCTCTTTTTCCGGTTCGCAACGTGAGTCTCATTCGGCCGTCGTTCGGTGTAGTTGGTTTCTGGGCTCTTCTTTTTGTGCGGTGCTTCGCACCAGTTTGCCACAAAAAGTAGGGCCAGAGCAGTGACCGCAGTCGGCGATATACATACAAGCGCATGTTTGGGCAAGGATAGGATGATTGATTGTTAGCAACGGCAATGCAATGTCATAATGCGATAATCGCAATGCAGATGAACAAACATGTTCGATTCAAAGATAACTTAGGAAAATGGTAAGCCATTTTATGATAAACTGCAAATTGTTAATTATATTTTTATTATTAAATATGCGCCAAAATCAAAAGAATTCAATTTTAATTCAGGAAGTTTGAATGCACTTCAGATACTCTGTGGGTACAATCATGCGGGGCTTATTGTATACTATAGCTTCGGAACGCATAGGGGAACGGTTCGCCACTTCATCTCATAGCTCCTATTTCCATCTCATCAAAAACAAAGCAATGGAAAGGAATTTGGTTTGTTAATTATTTTTGTGATTTTTTCAGCAGTGAGCACGCATGTTGACTAAAAGAAGCGACGAATTTGGTGCCGTATTTCTTTGTTTAGCGATGAGATGGATATATGTACAGTAAGATGGAGATCGGAACAGTTCCCCTACTTAATTGAAACGGGCTATAGGTTACAATAGAACTATTACTTTCTAGCTCCCAGATCTAAGATTCTTGCAATCATATTAATACTATGATTGCACGAATATGTTATCCATAATGCCACTGCCAGATAGTGGAAGTTAGATTGTAATAAAATAGCACAAATACCCTATTCCCTGTCCGCAGCGTTTACTACTCTGGCGCATCTCAACAGAATGGCTTGGTTTTGGTACCGTTCTGACTCAAATCCCTGAATATGACTCATATTTCGAACACTGGCGTTTTAGCGCCGCACTGAGGATCAAGATAACAAACGAATCCAAACTCCTGTGGAGAAAATTACACGAATAAAGTTAAAATGGGCATTTAAAAGCTAAAGTTCGGAATATAAGTCATGTTCGGAATTTGAGTCAAAACGGTACATGGCTAGTATTTGTTGATTTCTAGTTGGCGCAACTGGGTTTTATCGACTCGCGCTTCTTTGTCGGACTCAACAATACGACTACTTATCCCTTCTCTGCCAACTATTCCTCGTCACTCCAAATAACAGAAGGCGGAAATTCTGCCAAAGGTCCAAGGCTCGTATTCTTCCACCAGTGATGACTCGATGCTCTGACTACCATTGGACAGAGGCATCTGTTTGTCCGTAGCCAGAGCAGAGATTTTTTGCAAGGTCCAGGGCCGATGCGTATCGTCTCGCATCTGTCATAAAATCGCTAAATCGTGGTACACGCACTCACCAGTATACACCCCCAGCAACAAACATATTGCACATCGATCACAGTAATTTATATATGCCCAAATTCTCTCACAATATGGTTACTGCAACAAGATTGGCTCAACGTGTGCTGCTTGTGATATCATAACCATGTAACGCTAGTGAGTTATTTTTATTTCAGAATAGTATTATTTAATAATCATACTCCACTATTTCCACCTATATATTACTACAAATAAACTAGAATAGTGGTCGAAAATTTGGAATGAAACTGAATCCCTACTAATTTTACTCTAAGTCGAATGCAACAGTTGGAATTGCGAAAAGCATTATTACCACTTGGGGTTTTAAAGTTAAACTTTTATCGTACCGTCGTCGGTGAGACAACTGGTCAAATGGGGGTGAGAATGGGTCATTGTTTCAACTACATAGAATGCTTGTAGAATAGATGTAATGTATCTGAACAATAAATCTGAAATGACCTTTTGAACTATTTTATTATTCGACCTCCAGACTGTCGGTGAGGGCTCGGACGTCACCCCTGACTACGGTATCCAACATTTTTTTATATTTTAAGTTATGATAATTTTGTTCTAAGCCAGTGACATAAGTAATCGAATGAATTATCTTAAATTATGACTACATTCCTCAATGCACCAAACTGTTATACGTAGTTTACGTTGGGCGGTCGTGTCTTGTACATAACCCTTCAGATTTTTTATTTTTTTATAGAGCTAAAGGCGTTTAAGATTCATGTATTTTTTATGGAAATTTTCTTATTTTCATTGTTTTTATTGATTATTTTGTTGAATATTTTTAATTTCCTATTGAAAAAAAAAATATTCTGTAGAAAATTGTGTAATTGTTTTTTTCTAAAATTGATTTATTTATGGAAATTTTGTGTTTTTTCCTTGATTTCTTTATAGAAAATTCTTCTTTCATAATTGCAATTTTTGCTTTTGAAAGTACTACACCCAGGTTTTTTAACACGGTTTGGTTTTGGTCGTTTAAGACCTTCAGCGTCAATGCAGCAATGAGTTAACCCCACGAAAAAATTCCCAAAAAATCAAAGAAAATCCAGGGGGTATTTAAAAAAAACTGTGAAAGTTCAGGTTAACGAAGAAAATAAAGAAATCCAACCATGTAAAAAAAAACCTGGGTGTAATTTTCTTTTGTTTTGTGGAAATTTCTCAATTGTTTTTTGGAAATTTTGCATTATTTGTTGAAATTTTATATTTTTTTAATGCTCCTTGATTTCTTTATTGACAATTTCCTAAATTTTAATTCTTCAAGGAAACACAAACCCGAAAGGAGTGCCAACTGGCAATTCATACCAGTAAGATTATGGTATACTGGTCACGGCAAACGACATTGGACGATTCTCGGCTTATGGATAGGATTAGGCGTATATGGGCTGACAGTCGAGCTATTCTGTTCCCTGAGTAAAAAAAGGTGACATCTTTTTGAAATTGCAAGCAGGCTGATGGTTCGTCTACCTCCGTCCCGGTAAACAACCTGGCAGGCCTCCGGTAACGTTCACAACCTGTCACCTATACCGGTGGGTAGTAGGTTCAGATGCACCATTCTTGATTTACGGAGTCAACCCTTGCATGGACCTCACTGTTTACAAAGGCATCCATGGGATCACAAGAGGCGACTATCTACAACTGGTAGAGATAACGGCCTGGAGGGGGGACTCTTTTAACATGGAAACAAATCCTACAAACAACGAAGGAGCAGGCGGGGCGAATGTTACCGCAAAGAGTGGGAAGCTGCAGCAACTTCAGTGATGTCGCAGGCAGCACCCGAGTAGACGAAAATAGCTCAATAATATCAAATGTTGATAAGATAGCAAAATAAGATATGGACATGATCGATATAAGAATAGGGTGTCCACCCAAAAATCGGAACGGGAGGAGCTACAGCTTTGGAGGTCCAACCTGCTGGAGGTGCGGAAGCGAGTCAACGAGCATTATGACTTCGTGAAGGACAAGCACAATGTTCACACGAAGATCAAGCTTCTAGTGACGAGCATCAAGTCCACCGTTAAGGTTCCCCAAAACACACGCGATGCGACAGTCGCGACGCGATTCTATCGCTTGGCGACAGCGATTCTGTCGCCGTTGGTATGGAAGCGTAAATAGAACCTGCCTGCAGCGACCCAACGATAGAATCGCGGCGACTAGTTGTCGCCGTCGCGGCGATGAAATCGCTTAGGTCTGGGGGAACCTTTAAAGCAGCCGAACACGAACAGACGCGCTGAAAAAGAGAGCCGAAGCAGCTGAAAAGGTGCTGAAAGAAGCTGCGGAGCATACAGCAGTTGAGACACAGCAGGCACCTAAGAGTCCCCGAATCACTGAGAACAAGGCGTATCCAGAAGGGGGAGTTACTGGTCGAGCTGAAGAAGGATCCCACGATCAAGAGCTCGGCCTTCCGCGAGCTCATTTCAAATTCATTGGGCAGTGACGGTGACATAAGAGCTCTAACGCAAAAAGCAGTGGACGAGATCACGACGGAAGATAAACTGAGGGATGCACTGGCCTCACAATGTAAGCTGGGAGAAGTGCAAATGACGATTCGACTGAGGAGAGCGTACGGTGGTACTCAAGTAGCAGCGATACAATTACTGCCAACAAAATGGTGTGCCCGTTGAGATTCGCCCCACGAGTCACCAAACCGCTCCATCATGTTTTAAATGCATGGTGTTTGGCCACCAGACGCGAAACTGCAAAGGGCCGGACAGATCCGGCCTATGTAGGAAATGCGGTGAAGAAAGACTCGTTGCTAGGGACTGCACGAAGCAACCAAGATGCCTGCTCTGCAAACCGGAGAACGGAAACGACCATACGACGGGTGGCTTCCAATGCCCTGCCTACAAAAAGGCGATGGCGGACCGGGATTAATGGAGATCATCCAGTTAAATCTCAATCATTGCGACACCGCACAGCAACTGTTGTGGCAGTCGACAACAGAAGCAATGTGTGACGTGGCAAATATTGCTGAACCGTATCGGATCCTTTCTGACAATGGCAACTGGGTGGTGGATTCATCGGGGATTGCAGCTATCCAAGTGATGGGTAAATTCCCTGTTCAAGAAGTGATATGTCTACGATAACGTTATCTCCAAAATCAACGGGATCCAAGATGTACTTTGAAGCAGTATAACCGGATGTTGGACTCACTCACGGAGAAGCTGATTGGCCGAAAACCGGTAATTTTTATGAGAGGCCCGGAGACCCATAGTGTTATATACCGATCGACTCAGCTCGAAGAATATTTCGTTTCGTGAAATTACAAAAATTTCACTAGAAAAAACTAGCTTCTCACGAAATTTAACGGAATTCCGCGGAATTTCGAAACGAATTTAAATTTAAACCACACTTTACATTATCAAAAATTTTGGCTGCGCCGCTGAACTGAATCATACAACTATTTTCAAAACTTTATGTTATATAAATTTTTCTATTAACGCTTGCTTCTTCTTCTTTAATGGTTCTATATTCGAACTGGAACTTGATCTGCTTTTCAACATAGTATTATATTAGCACTTCCTCAGTTATTAATTGAAAACTTTTCTATGTCTGCCTCTGCCTTTGCATGAGTATGTATCTTGTGTGGTAAGACAATGGATACACTATGTTCAGGGTGTCGAGAATGTTTCCAATCCGAAAACATCCTTGACCAGACCGAGAATCGAACTCGCTATCTCCGGATTGGCAGACCTACGCCTTTGCTCGCATGGCTGTTTTGAAATGCTTACTACATAACCCCGTTCTGAGTCGAAAGTACGTATTTAGTTTTCTTCTTCAAAACGTCTTCAGTATTTTGTTAGAATTATCTAAAAGAAAACGAAAAGTATCTTTAACTATTCTATCCTATTTGTGTAAATGTAACCAAATATGAATCATATCAGTATAACTTTGTCAAAGATGCAAAGTTGTGTCGTGGATTGCAAGGGCCCCTTTGAAGTCTTTTTTCAGTGCCTTTTAATAATACCGATTTCTTCACCTCCACTTATTCTTCAAACCAGGCTTAAGGACATGGGTAAGCACCGCTTAAGACTTTAAGAGCTAAGAAGGCCCTAAGGGAAAAATTGACTGTAAACACTGTAAACACATGACCGGCATCATTATTGGTCATGAATTGGAAACTCCGAAGCAAGTGAATAACTTTTTTTACACCCAGTTCTTTTTTAACACGATTGGTTTTTACACGATTACGACCTCTAGCGTCATTGAAACTATGAGTTAACACTATGAAAAAATTCACAAAAAATCAAAGAAAATTCAGGTGGTATTAAAATAGCTGGAAAGTTTAGGTTAACCAAGGAATTAAAGGATTCCAACCTGTAGAATTTCCGGTGCCGGTCCAGGCGATTTTCGGATTGGAAATTGTCTCGACTTTCCTGGGCATAAAAGTATCATCGTGTTAGCCTCATGATATACGAATGCAAAAATGTTAACCTGGCTTAGAAACCTCGCAGTTAATAACTTAGGAAGTACTTAATGAACACTAATAATAAATAAACAAATAAACAAATAAAAAAATAAACTAAGCTGCGAGGCGGCTCTGTCCCAGTGTGGGGATATAATGCCAATAAGAAGAAGAAGAAGAACCGTGTAGAAAAATATTGAGTATAAACAATTGGTGAGGTGTGCATATTTGCTGTTTCTCGACCAAAAATGATTAGCAAATACGATAGTTAACCAAGCTAAGCTCTTCTTTGACTATTTGCACAATATGTAAGGAACATTGCAAAGTTGTGGGAATTTCTAGATATTTGCATGTAATTAGCAAAAAACAAAAATTAAGAACGGATTGGATGATCTTAAAAATTGCTGAGTTCTTTACTCATGATTGCTTTCAGCTCATACTGACCATAACAGCTGTTTCTTGCACTTAATTGAAATCGGTTGATGATGAAAATTTGGCACCAATTTTTGCATTCCTGATAATATGCACAAACTATGGGCCGAGTCTCCTATAAAAAGTTTGAATTTGGGAAGAATGATAGCCTTTTGATACAACTTTTTTTAAGAGAAGGGAAAAATTATTTCATATCTGGCAAACTGCTGGCGTAAAAACTTTGCGGTTACATTTGTGAAATACAATCTTAAATACATAGGGGGTCCCGTAGCGTAGTTGGCTACACGTTCGCCTCATAAGCGAATAGTCATGGGTTCGATTCCCAGCCCCTCCACCAACCCTTGCCAGTCGTTGAAGTGCAGTCCGTACGGTGGCGTTTTGGGGAACGCGCCTCACCGACACGGCTGCCTAATGACGACTGACAAATCTGTTCTTCTAGGAGGCATTCCTCCAACGTACTTCGATTAATGGTAACCGAACAAAGCAACGATCACTGGATTCACCACATGGACAAATGAACACAATGGACTCACGATGATATGGACTGGCAACGACAACAATAACGAATTATGGACATCTAAAAATAGATTCTGTGTGGACTCTGTACAGCAGAGTACCACAGTAGATCACGGCACAGTAGCGGTCAAGAACACAAAGTGCCTACCAAATAAACACATGAATAAAAAAAATCTTAAATACATATTTTTGTGCATTTTAAACATCTGAGGATTCTTCTAGTGACAAATGTATGCTATTACCAATTCTCTATCTGCGTATACGCACGGCGGAGTATCTCACGGGATAAGAAATAAAATCTATGCATTCATTTTCTAATTTCGAGCTCAATACCATAAAACCACGCTGATAAGTCAATATGAAGTATGCTTCAGCATAATCACATAATTCCTAAGTGAAATAAGGTTTTTAACGAAATTTGCAACGTAAATTCACACCATTTCTATATTTTTATATACTTACTAATATAAAACTGAACTGATTGGTCAGATTCGGGAGCATACGCTCCACGATGTGTTGCTTTGAAAGCGGCACAAATGCTGAGCTATTGCCTAATCGCCAATGGTATATGAACGAGGCGATTTATCACAGACTACTTCTTCTCTTATTATAACTCTATTGGTCGCAAAGACTTTGAAAAGTGAAATCGAAATTCCGTACAAAATGTAAAACCAATTTAATAAAAATTCCGCGGAAAAAAATTTAAATTTCGTTTCGTTTCGAAAAATTTCGATTTAAATGAACCCTGATTTCGTATCGTTTCGAAGTCTCGAAAGTAAATCTATATTTCGATTCGTTTCGTTTCGAATCAACATAGACATTTTAAATTTCGTTTCGTTTCGTTTCGTTAAGAAAAAGTGTGTTATCGCATACCCTTATTATCTATAACTCTGGAATGCATTCCGCGTCGATTGCAACTTGTTGCGAACAAACCGGATGAAGCTAAGTTCAAAAAATTGTGTCTCACATTTTGTACCCATACAAACCCACACACACACATACGGACATCACCTCAATTCGTCGAGCTGAGTCGATTGGTAAATAACACTATGGGTTTCCGAGCCTTCTATCAAAAGCTCGATGTTTGAGTGATCCTATAGTCTTCACTTATACTTTGTATACGAGAAAGGCAAAAAACTGCTTCCTCCACTAAGGGTATTAAGGTTACCTTAGTTGTTTTCGAGTATGGTTATCATACCAGGGTCAGTAACCTTAAGAACACACCAAGCTTTACTTTCAGACGAAAAAACAAAAACAGCATGACAATGTTTTTTGCCTTTTACATTATTTTTCAAATGGTCGTAATTGTTTTCAACCTTGAAAGATAAAAGTATACAATTTCTTGGTTAGTATCAGATAGAACAAAATCTATTCTTTAGGTTAGACGCATCGATCAAAAATGTGTATGAAAAGCACCATCGCAATTCCAAAACACAAAAGTAAACTCAATATCATTTATCTACAAAAAAAAAACTTAATACATAAATATCTTACACTACTCTATGAAGCTTCTTGAAAAGCAACGCAATACCGCCGTCTCCCAAACCTTCCTCAATGTTTTTCGACCGTATTGACCTACGGACCACTACATCTACCATTTAAACGAAAGTGTTTGTTCCCGAAATATTGTACGCATTTAAGTACATGCTTCCCCGCAAGGTTATTGGATTTTTCCATTCAATACAAAAAAAACTAATTCGGTGGTACCGCCAAATTAGTCACCACAAGCGAACCTTTCTGAAAACAACCCTCCCGATGAAAACAGTAAACATCTAACGCAACCGGTTCATTCCGGATGAAGCGCGAACCTTCTAATCTAATTTTGTTCGCAACCAGCTGATATATTTAGAGGGAAAATATGACCCACCTCAACGTGGATGATGAGAGGCTAGTGAATTCAAAACAACAACCTACGACACGGTGCGGCGTAGTCGGGTGCGCAGTCAGGCATCAGAGCTCATCAGCAGCGAACCAGCCATCCAGCAAACGCTAGAGGAACGGGAGAGGGTAGGTCGGGTATGTCAATGAACTTATCCTCTGGTTTGAAGGGCATGTCTGGAACCGGAATTTTAAGATAAAGAGTAAGGGAAAAATAGGGTTTCGCCATGTTTGGGTTCTATAAATAGAAACCGGTCAAGCGGAAGTTACTTTTTTGCTATCCCGCTTGTGCGCAAGACTCCAAGTGGGTTGATATGTTCTTCAAAACAGCGCGAGCGTGAACGCGAAAAACAGTCGCGGTTTGAAGGCCATTTACATCTCCCCTCTGCCTTCTCGACTACACCCTGCTATCCCCCTGCTCCAGGGTGGTGCGTATTTTTGTTTATGCTTAGCATCGGTCGATCGATTCACTATCGATCCATGCCAGTGATCGCCAAACTACGTCTCAAATGAAAATTGAAGGAACCGCCCAAAATAGAGGTAGCGAGATCGCATTCTTTTCAAGCTTCGAGGTAATATCTTTACCTTAATTCAGGATTTTTATTAGGGATCTCACATGTTTTATGATGCCTTTGAATCTGCAATGGAGAGAGCTTTGCACGAGAAAGGCACCAACACCGCTAGGTGGATTAATCAGGGTTTTTAGAACATAATATTCTGATTTCATCCAGTCAATCAAAAGAACTTACTATTTGGAGACAATTTATAGGCTAACTCAAAATCCAAGAAATGCAAATGTTACAAATATGCGATCATGGCCAGTTTAGTTCATAAACTATTCATCAAGCAAAAACATTTCGTCAGTGATGACAGCGACGGTTTTCCTTTATATGTACATATCTTATAACATCTATTGTCCGCCGTGCACCCGTAATGTTACTGTAAGTATCAATTAATGAATATTTGTATGCAAAAATAAAAGCTATATTAATTTGTGTAGAGTATCTTAAATAGAGTAACTAATAAATAAAAGTTCTACTAATCACTCAAAGACGATGCGTGTTCCAATATTGAGACCTGTTTCTTTTTTGCCTTTCTCGTATACTAAGTATACGGTAAAGGCTATATGTTCGCTCCAAAAATGAACTTTTTTTAGGAGGCCCGGAGACCCATAGTGTTATATACCAATCGACTCAGTTCGACGAATTGAGGTGATGTCTGTGTGTGTGTGTATGTGTGTGTGTATGTGTGTGTGTGTCTGTGCGCACCCACCCAAAAAAATGTCACTCATTTTTCAGGTACTTATCCTTAACCGATTAACTCGCAACAAGTTGCATTCGACGCAGGATACTCTACCATTGTTTCCTATTGAAAATTGGTCAGATCGGACTATGGACTCGGAAGTTATGGCCAAAATACCACTTTTTTTATAGAAAAAATGAGTAAAAAAATGTCACTCATTTTTCAGGCACTTATCCTTAACCGATTTACTCGCAACAAATTGCATTCGATGCAGGATACTTTACCATTATTTCCTATTGAAAATTGACCAGATCGGACTATGGGCTCAAGAGTAATGGCCAAAATACTATTTTTATAATGCACGAGAAAGGCATCATCACCGCTAGGTGGATTAGTCAGGGTTTTCAGTTACAGTAATGTTTTTTGAATATCTCGACAATGAAACATCCTCGCGTCGCACAGTGAATGATAACGAAAATGAGCCACATGCTTGGGTGCGAACAACAAACAAATGTCTGTAATCGGACATTATGAAGCTCGGAAATATTGTTACAGAAGCATTCATAGAAATTATTTTTTGTTCAAGAATCAAAATGTAGTGCATGACCATCGTCGTTCAACTGATTATGGGGATGGGTATTGCATAAAAATATGTTTACTATCCGCCGTTCTAATCTCATTAGGAAAAAGGAAATAAACATATACAAAAAGGCTTCACCGATTTACTGCGAAAGATTCGTTGTACGTACTGAGAAATAGTTATCGAACGATTGTTTGTTCCACAAAAAGTACGCTGCAGAAAATGACCATATAAGGAGACAGCGTGCTGGTGACGCATATAAGTATCGCAGCAAGCTAGCCACCGGAATCGATTGATTGTGCAACGATGGATGGTTGGGCGGTAAAGCATTAATGATATAGGGCTTAATTTCGTATGGGAAGACCGTTAATTACGTAACGCAGAAATGGCCATTTTAAACCCCCTCCCTATGTCACATTTTTTGTATGAATCATTTAAAAAATTTGTATGGATTGTCACACTTCGGGCAAACCCAAGATGAATACACCACTAGGTGTTCCAATCTGCCAAATTCACGATTCAGCCATCTTGGATTTTAGTATGGGAGAGCCAGCCGGTTTGTTGTTTTGCACCGAAAATGAATTTTTCACCCCCGCCTTCTTCTCGTCCATAAATTGGGCAGATTGTAACACCTAGCTGTGTATTCATCTTGGGCAAACCCCCCTCCCCCACTTTAAGCGTTGCGTAATTTATGGATGCGCCCTATGTAACATAAATTTGTATAGTAAATTTGTGAGTGTCTAATAAGTTTATGGTGTTATGCTCGAAATTTTTGTCTGCATTTCAGTTGTTAGCAATCGCCGAAAACTTCTTGAAACCTTTAAATAATATTTATTAAAATGTGAAATTAGGGCCCTCCTTAGCCGTGCGGTAAGACGCGCGGCTACAAAGCAAGACCATGCTGAGGGTGGCTGGGTTCGATTCCCAGTGCCGGTCTAGGCAATTTTCGGATTGGAAATTGTCTCGACTTCCCTGGGCATAAAAGTATCATCGTGTTAGCCTCATGATATACGAATGCAAAAAATGGTAACCTGGCTAAGAAACCTCGCAGTTAATAACTGTGGAAGTGCTTAATGAACACTAAGCTGCGAGGCGGCTCTGTCCCAGTGTGGGGATGTAATGCCAATAAGAAGAAGAGAAGAAAATGTGAAATATTTATTACACTTTTCATGCGAATGGATTTCAATTTCTCAATCCACCTGTTCCTCAACTTATAATTAATTTTCTTTCCTCATCTCTACATTGACTTGCATGTTGATTTGGATCCTCAGTACTTCTGCATTGAAGATGAGTGCTTGTCCCAAGCCAATATCTGTTGGTTCTCTGAACAAGAATAGCTGATCTGGTCATAATGGAGTAGCAGCTACAAGCAATATGCTTGCAAGCTTGCAAGCTCGGCAAGCCTCACAGCTAGCCATGACCTGCTACCCCTGTTGGGTTGGGAGAACCATCCATCGTTCACACCGCGCAAATCGGACAACTGTCGTGGGCCGGGCCATATCCAGAATGTCGGACAGTAATCCGATGAAAATTGTTCTCGGTATCAATCAGGCAACACTGCCGAATTGATCAGGTGGAAGACGATTTGTGGACACTCCGTAGACTGCGTGGTTCGCGACGAGCTGCCATGGGCACATATGAGTGAAGACATATACTGCCCATGATTTCATAATTGACGTATTGAGAAATTTCAGCGAATTTGATTTGTTACACGTTTACTAAAATGATTCGACCGCTGCTGCATCGATACGTTGCTTGTTTCAAGCCTCATTTAAATCCTTATGGGTTGAAATGTTTTGAATGTGCGATGTTTGTCCCTAATTTGTTCGAAAAACGTGCGAAAGTGCAATGGTCGTTACGGCAACTATGAAATCATGGGCGGTATAGAGCACTTTAATGTACAGCTACTGTTAAGACCACTCCGGCCTTAATCTGAATAATTAAATAGAAGTGAAAGCACAGAAGAAGCTGCATAAATACGATTGGCGTTTTCTAAAATTCAACTAAATATTATCCTGAAGGGTTTTCTCTAGGATTCTGCCAATAGGATTTTCTATTGATTCTCTAATAAATGATTCGTTATTTAATTAGAAGCTTCTGAATATTTTATCAAGAAGTATCCAAAGAATGTTTCATTTGGAATGCGTATGGCGTCAAACTGGCAATAGTCAAACTTGTATTCTAAAATAACTCACTTAAGCCGCTTTTGGCAAGCAGGTCGAAGATACCAAAAAAAAAATTATTTGGTTTCTAATGTCGAATTCGTTTTTAAACCTGGGTCAGTGCCAACCCGAACCCTGAATAAAAAACATTTTCAGTTCCATCTGTCATTGGATATGTTGGTGTGCGTAGCATCGTGTTTGTTTTGATTCGAAACATATGATCCAGGACATCCAGTGCACTGGCAGTGCGTTGGCCTTGACTAATCAGATCATGATAAATAAATATGTTTAAGTGCGTGTACTGATTTTTGCGGATAGTGAAATTTACTTTTGGGTGGATATAAATAGGGAAACTTCTCCTGTAATTCATCTCATAGCTCGGATATTCATCCCATCGAAAACAAAGCAATGGAAAGGCATTTGGATTGTTTATTATTTTTGTGATTTTTCTCAGCAGTGAGCAAAGAGGCGACGAAATTGGTGCTGCATTTCTTTGTTTCCCGATGCGATGAATATATGTTCAGTGAGATGGAGATCGGAACAGTTTCCCTATTCAATTATTACAATAATCCCGTGCATATTTTTATACAAAGAATTCCGTATAGAATTCATGTAAAAGAGATTTTCAATTTTACAAAAATTCATCTATTTCTGCAAAAGTGTTTTTTCGGAGAACACTCAGAAGCATGTAATAAAAATTCTCCAGGATTCGTAAATTTTTTTCCTCGCTACCTCTCCTGCTAAAGGTAGCCCTCACACCTCGGGAAAATTTTCCGCCGGATTTTGGGCCCGGTGCATTTTTAATTTTCAAGAATCTCCCGGAGGAATTGCTCAAGGTACTTCCGGGGAAATTTATGTACGAAACTTGGTGGAGCAATTCCTGAAGGAAACTTCAGGTAAGTTCCCTGCATTCCAGAAGGATTTCCTGAAGGAATTATATTGTAGGAATTTCCAAATTAATTCCTGGATAAAATTCAAGAAAGAATTACTGAACGAATTTCTGGCGGAATTCTCGAAGAAAATTCTGAAACCCACGAAAGAGTTTTTGGAAGAATTTCAAAAGAATTTCTGCATAAGAAATAATTCTATTCAGTATTCCTCAAATATATTTTCTGATAATTCTTAGCGGATTTTGTGAACGGGTTGCAAGGGAATTCCCAAACTACATAATTCTATCCACCAACCTAATATAGGACACCATCTGTCAGGAAAACCTGAATGAACTTATGAATACATAACTTCCTAACATTTTTTTGAATTGAATCTAGACAACAGTACCGGATTAATTTCATTTAAAACTACAATAACAAATATCACAAAACTCCCGGAAGAAAAGATTTTCAGCGCGCAGTTTATTTTAATAAACAGACACTTTCGTTTCTCCCTTCTGCTTGTTTATTCCGCCCAGTCCCACCCACCCACGTGGTTTTGACAGTTGATGTACAGATGTATTGGTGAACCCGGTGCGAAACCGTGAAACAACACAGTGCGAACCCGGCAGCTTTGGGGTTGGAACTAGTGCGAACCTAGTTCCAACCTGAGCGAATAAAAAAACACTTTGACAGCACTTAGGTTGGAACTGGTTCCAACCTAGGTTGGAACTTTTTAAAAACGAATTCGACATAAGGCGTTCATAAATTGAGTACTCGTCTGAGGCCACGAGGGTGGATTTACCATATTTTTGCTTCCTTTCTTTTCTTCTCTTCAAGGGAAATAACTAGACAAGTATTTTTTTGTAAAAATGTAGTGTCTTGAACAAGAAAATCATTCCGGAAAAGCTTGTTAGTCGTCGACTAACCACGACCCCCCACTACTACAGGACTGGACTCGAGATAAAGAAAGGAATTTTCTCAATTAAAGAGTAAAAACTACATTATTCTTGGGCTAAACTGTGTTCTGAAAGACGGTGTTTCATTTTTGAAGGGAACTCACGTGTACTCCTTGTGAAAAGCATACCACTAATCGTCATAATTTTTTTTAAAGCAGCTCCGTCCGGTGGTAGTTCTCTTTTTGGTTGACTTTAATAATATCTTAGAATCTGTTAATTTCGTAATGTGCATGTTGATCACGAAGAAACAATCAAGAACGGTCAACATCAGGAAAGGGCAATCAGATTCTAAACATAAAATGATCCTATGTTTTGATGTCCTTTATTGAACAGTTTCAGAAAATTCGATCATTTTCAAAGCTTTGGATCATTCCACATTCCACTTCTAAGATGGGCCAAATTTGACAAAAAAAAACTTGATGGTATAAAAACTTGGTATAAAAATTTAGGATTAAACCAAAATACGTGTAACTACTGTAAGGATTGATTTTTTTTACCGTGCTTTAAATACTACAAAATACTCTTATATAAGGCGAAGACCCTTGACCCTTACTTTTATTTGTTTTTCATAAGACGAATATGAAATCTAGGAGATGAAGAACCAGAACCGTAACCCTATCGAATTAGAGCCGCCGACATTTTTGCCGCGGCGCGCCGCCGTTTGAAATTTTTCACGCCGTTGATCTATAATTTTCCACGCCGATTTAAATTTGAAGAAATCCGTAAAGTTTTGAGTGAAAATTCCGAAGATTCTGTGGAATTTCTGTTTAATTTGCTGAAAGATCTCTACAACATCACGTTGAAACACCAGAGAATTTTTCGTGAAGATAACAATGATTTTCATGAAAATTCTATACAATTTCTTATTAAAATTTCAAAAAGCTCTCTGTAAAGACTAAGCAAAACTTATAGTGAATGTTGCGAAAGATTTTCCGTTGAAATAAAAAAAAATCTCATTGAAATTGTATTTTTTGTACGGAAAAGAGCCGCTCGGCAGAAATATTTTTGGCCGAAGACACAAGGCTGAAAGTTGTTTGGCAGAATATGTCCTTTAACCAAAAATACTATTTAGTAGATAGATTCTACACGCGCAAAGCTTGAGAGCAAATCGATATCTTGTTTTAATATTGTGAAATCATCGATTATGTTTACTTAATTTGATATCATTTAACCGTTAAAATAACAAAACGTATAGCAGAATCTTACTGTGGCATCAAATCAAAAACTATTCCTGCTGTCAATGAGAACAAATCGAAAACAAATTTTGATATTGGTTTCCGTTAATTATTTTACACAGTTTAATGTCTTATCATTCAGTTTAGTAATATACAGCAAAATGAAATAAAAATATGTAATCAATCATGATGATTCATATTTGAAAACATCAATTTGATGTCAAAATCAAATCATGTTTTCTATATGTTCTCATTATGTTTTCAGGTTTTCCTAGGGTAACTAGCCTAAAGTTTGTTTGTTTGTTTGTTTATTATTGTCCAGTAGTGTAAGATATAAATCTTTTTAAAATTACTACCTCCGATTTTGAAAAGATACAAAAGCTGTCTAAAATTATTGTGTACTACTTATTAAATAAATTTAATTAGGACGGTTCCAAAAATTGATGCAGCCACTCTTGAAACTTGCTTCCGACGAAGAACGTTTTACATCGGGCGGTAACGAATTCCAGTTTACCACACCTCTAACGAACAGCGAACTAGCGTAGCATAACGTATTGTTAGCTGGAACTACAAGATTCTGCAAACGTCGACCTCGGGACTGAATAAGTCTCCTATACAGTATCGTAGGAGTTTGAGTTATCGCCAGGTTTCTCAGAAAAATGCAGGAGCGATGCGCATAGAAGTATTGTATAGGGCATCCAATAAGGTTACGTTGCAGGTGACTCACATGATCGTAGCGGTTTAATCCATAGACGTAGCGTACACAGCAGTTAAGCGCCACTCGAAGTCGATCTAAAGAGTTTGCATTCGGATGGACATTAGAGTGATTCAAATTTTGAATTTTTTGCCCCCGATGCTTAAACGATTGCATTTGCCTTTTTATTAACCCTCCTAAATTTTTAGCTAATTTGGATGTAAATTGAGTGAGCACGCGCGGTTTAAAGTTTGTATAAAAATTGCTATGAAAACAGTTACTTTCAAGAAAAACCGTTCCCCAACACTACCCTTCAAGCTCCAAAAACATATGAGTACATCGGCAACATAAGAAATTTTCACAGGAAACAGGTCGTCTTTGTTTGCGAAACGATTTGATGCTCGCAAAGAAAAGTTATTAAGGAAATATTGAATCGCAGGAAATTCAATTTAACACGTAAAAGAATAACATCAATATCAATAATGAGCATTTTTGTCTGCTTCATAACTTTGTCTCCAAACGAGAAATCGCTTCGCAACAACAACAGCCTTTCAGCTTGAGAAGTATTCTGTGTAGGCAATGTGTTGATTAAATTTAAATAGTTCATGGGCCACCTCCGGGACGGTCTTCCACATAAGGGTCAGTTTGCACAGTAATTTCCATACAAACTTCAAATAACGTGTGCACAGTCAAATTACATCCAAAATTGCTAAAAATTTAGGAGGATTATTAAAATGGCAAATACAATCGTTTAAGCATCGGGGGGCAAAAAAGTCAAAATTTGAATCACTCTAATGGACATGCAATATATCGCCGAACATGAAATGCGGCAGGATCAGGGATTTGAATAGCTTCATCTTGATAGACGACGATGCATCGGAGGTACAGCAGTAAAGCGAGCGCAGACTGGCATATATCTTGCCGCATTGCTGAGTAATCAGTCCATCCCAAGTACATACATCATGTACACAATACATGGATGTAAATTTGGTCGAACAGTTCCTTTGGCTGAAAACATAACTGAATAGACGAATATGCCCTTTGGCCGAAATAGTCGTTTGGTTGAAAGAGCCATTTGGCCGAAAAGGACATTTGGTCGAAAGTGATCAATATTTTAAAAGGGCGTAACTGCCAAAATTTATTCCTTCTGATTCTTCGTCCAGATATTTAGCTATATATGTTGACAAAGAATCAGAAGGAATACATTTTGGCTGTAACGCCCTTTTCAAATGTTGGCCTAGAAATAACACAGCTAGTTTTTTTATCATTGTTTAGAGTGATTTGTTTGCAGGGATAAGTTCGTCACTAGACGGCTAGTATGGCATAGTCAACTTTAAATCAACGGCCTTTAGACCAAAAGACATCTAGCCAAGTACCATTTAGCAAAACTAAACCATTTAGCAAACGGAAACTGTTATCAGGTCAAAATTGGTTTGACCGAAAATGTAGTTTGGCCGAAAACGACATACAGCCAAAAGGAACATTTGGCCGGAGTTGTAAAAAGTTTTTTCGTTCAACGGTCGTTTGACAAAAAGGCATTTTCGTCGTAAATGTCATTAGGCCAAACGGATGGATATTTTTGACGGGTTTTCTTCGGGTAATTTCAGCTATTGACATTTGGCCGTATGAACTGTTGGCCTAATCGATATTTTCGGCCAAATGGCCCATTCTGTCAAACGACCATTTTGACCAAACGGCTTTTTAGGGGTGATAACCTAACGAACCAAACGAACATTTCGGCCAAACGACCTGTTAGGGCAAACGACTTTTTCGCTTGTCATACGACGTCCACCACTTGATTGTACCTTGACAGATACGTATTTCGACCTCAACAGTAAGATCGTCTTCAGTGTCTTTTTCGGCCAAATTATCAGTTCGGCCGTATGTCACTTTCGGCCAATGGAATTTCTGAAGAATTTCTTATGGACAATGCCCTAGTCATTCGATAACTGCGACATGTTTTCGTTTCAGTTAGCGAATTCCGTTTGTTAATTGTGATGCATTTAAGACGTTAAACGATTGTCAGACAACGTCAGATAAAATAGAAGTGCACCTGATTGTGCAGTGCAACGCAGCTATCATCGACTTTGAAATCGTTTTGAAGTTCAGTTGACCGAGAACTGCGAAACTGATGTAACTATCGAATTGCAGTTAAATGACTTTCAGTTATCGAACGTCTATTGTTCGAAGAATTTCCCGTAGAAATCTAATAATTCCGAACAATTTTCCGTTTAAATCTAAAAAAAAATATTGAGATGTACATTTTGAAGAATCCTCCGCACAAAATTTTACAGAAGTTTCCGTTAAAATTCTGGAAAATTTCCGGAGCCGTCCTAATTATTCTAGACTTAGAAAGTTAACGTTAAAACACCCATTCTACCAGCCGCACTCTCCTACAATTATAAATAATTGTTTGTGTGAATTTCGAAGAATACTCAACAGAAACTCAACAGGAACTTTCCATGAATTTCCGATTTTTTTTCCTTTTAAGAACAATTTCTCGTAGACACTACGAACTTTATGCTGAAATTCCAAACAATTTTATTTGGGAATTCTAAAGAGCCTCTCATGATAAATATTTCTCGAAACTTTAAAGTGGAAAATCCGAAAAAAAAAATCCAAATTTAGGAAAAACTTATGGAATTTTATGGCGAAGTTCCTTTGTTTTTCACGCGAAATTCAAAAGATTCTTTCTTTAAAAATGAAAGTCTTGAAAATATTCCGAAAACATAAAAAAAAAAATTCTTAGAGAAACGAATTTAAAAAATCGCCACGCCGATTCACACCTCTATATCGAATACTAAAACCTATTGCAGAGAATAATCCGTAAATCTAATAAGCTGAATATCCTTCAGCGTGACATTCTCGTGTTTTCACACTGCCTGACCTAATTCAAGTATACCAGCGTTATTATAAATATTTCTGTCAGCGAGATTTTCTCCCGGAGGCTACTGCATCTTGATAGAATAGAGATGCAGATACTAAATCTTTTTATTCATTCAAACAGGCTCCCCAAGACCAGACCAGACGCGATCGTTAATACACTGCAACAGGGTATACTTTGCATCGTTGAATTGCCTCTCTTGTCATTAAAAGCCATTGACCATGAATTGTCGTGAAAACGTAACGGAACATTTATCTATAGAGCACGCGAACATCACGATCAACGGCATTTTCTTGGGAGCGCCGAATGATGATGACGACGACGACGGTGATGATTACTACAACGCCACCATCACAACAGCTTCGCTTCGCATTTTCTCTCGGCATTGCGGAAAAGATGCACTTCGTGCACTTGACTTCTGCTCGACTGAGTCCGAAAGCTACGCGCAGTCGAAGTGGATCTTCTACTGCAGTTGCCTAGTAGTAGAGGAACTCAAGCAAAGTGCAAGGAAGAACGCTACTACAACGACGAGGATGTTGATGATGATGTTGAAGAAGATGGAAGCGGACGAGATTAATATCTATTTTCGATTCAAGTTCAAAGAAAAATTCAATGCCATACGCCGCCAAGTTTTTAGTTGAACAATTTCAATTATAGGGATGCCGTTTGGGGACACTATTTCACAAATAATCAATTGAAACTTTATTAAAATGTTCTTGTCTTGTTGTCTTGTTGGCTTATTGTCTAGTTGTCGTGTTGGCCCATTGTCTTGTTGTGTTGTTGTCTTATAGTGTTGTTGTATTGTTGTCTTCTTGTGTTGTTGTCTTTGTTTTTGTCTTCTTGTCTTCTTGTCTTCTTTGCTCCTTGGCTTCTTGTCTTCTTGTTTTCTTGTCTTCTTGTCTTCTTGTCTTCTTGTCTTCTTGTCTTCTTGTCTTCTTGACTTCTTGTCTTGTCTTGTTGGCTTACTGTCTTATTGGCTTATTGGCTTATTGTCTTGTTGTGTTCTTGACTTGTTGTCTTGTTATCTTCTTGTCTTCTTGTCTTCTTGTCTTCTTATCTTCTTGTCTTCTTGTCTTCTTGTCTTCTTGTCTTCTTGTCTTCTTGTCTTCTTGTCTATTTAAATCTTCTTGTCTTCTTGTCTATTTAAAAAATATGTTTGAACGACTTGCTACTCGCAGCATTATTATTCAATTTTGAACAATCCTACACTAAGAGCAATCACCGCTATTCGTGCGACGACGATGACAGATCTTGTGTGACAACAAAGCCTCAAAATAATATGCTTGATTCACAGATATCAGCGCCACAGCGTGAGAGCGTGCGGTCCACTGCTATAGCGGGCCGGTCGTGGGGAGCCCCCAGAAGTAGCGGAAAATGCATAAAAACAAAGTGATACTCGCTAACTTCCTGATCGTAAGTTTTGCTAAACTGAATACATTCATAGATATTGTTGGGGTATCGTGTGGTGCTGTAAGCAAACGAACAGGAAAAAAACAGCACATCACGAAGCTAATTGATATTCGCATGCAACGAGCGTCATCGTATATCACCTCTAATGGGTTGTATGTGAAGGGGGTAGCTCCCTCACCCTATCCAGCCATCACAGACCACTTTTTATGGCACACTTCAGCCAGAGCCCCAGAAATAGTGGACAGGTAATGAACTCGTTTATTGTAGCACGTGATTCGACAGAACCGATGAATGAGGTATGGCATCTTCAGTTTGATAAAATTATTATTCATCCAGTGTGAATTGAAAATAGAATAATTTCTTCAATCTGACGTTATTAAAAAAATGAAGGAATAGATTCCGATCTTGCTGGTAGTAACATCAGTTGAACGACATATGCTGAGTAGAGAGAGTATAAGTTGTTTCAAATTTTAAGGTCAAATACAATTACGCCTATTTGAAAAAAAGTTTCTAGTACTGTTGATATCGAAATACGTACATAACTGTAAAAATGCTAATAAGTAGTGTTCTTCTTCTTCTACTTGGAACTTGGCCTGCTTTTCAACTTCCATTAGCATTTCTTCAGTTATTAATTAAAATCTTTTAAATGTCTGCCATTTGTATGAATATGTATCGTGTCGTGTGTGACAACAACATTGAAAGCACTATGCCCAGTAGACTGGCCCAGATTAGTATGGGGAGAAAAAAATGTTGTCGAATTCCACGGGGCACCCCCCAGAATTGTGTCTTTGGGTGAGAAAATCAATCTCTGAAAATTTCAGCTCAATCGCTTATTGCATAAGCTGGCGCATTTGATTTGAAGTTTGTATGGGGATTTCAGCCAAAATGTATAGGAAAATACACCTCCGTCACTCATTCGATCTGGAAATTGGTTCTGATTGCTCGATTGACCTCAGAATTGCAAAAACGGCAGTTGGTATGCTACAGAACAACTTCACAGAACATTGGATGATGATTAAATGAACTTTTATATAGTTTTCGGCTGATTTATTAGGGGCTGATTTGTGTATTTTTGGATTTTTTGATCGAATCGCATCAGCCGAAACCTATATAAAAGTTCATTTAATCATCATACAATGTTCTGTGAAATTGTTCTGTAGCATACCAACTGCCGTTTTTGCAATTCTGAGGTCAATCGAGCAATCAGAACCAATTTCCAGATCGAATGAGTGACGGAGGTGTATTTTCCTATACATTTTGGCTGAAACCCCCATACAAACTTCAAATCAAATGCGCCAGCTTATGCAACAAGCGATTGAGCTGAAATTTTCAGAGATTGATTTTCTCACCCAAAGACACAATCCTGGGGGGTGCCCCATGAAATTAGGCAACTTTTTGTTTCCTGGGCCAGTCTAGCCCAGGGAGTCGAGAATGTTTCCCACCCGAAAACATCCTAGACCAGACCAAGAATCAAACTCGCCATCTCTGGATTGACAATCCTACGACTTTGCTAGCAAGGTTAACTGGAGACCCCTGCTGCAAGAAGCATAATAAATTGAAATTATAGACATGTGAACTGTTTGATCTATCAATCTTGCTCCCTGAATAGCCAGATATTCTGGCTACATGCATGAACTACTGTATAGTAGTCAAAATATCAGCAATAGGCAAATTCAATTCATTACATTCAATAAATTAATTTTCGTTCTTCGCCACTTTTTTACTACCAAAACTGAGGTAACTTTTGCAACATATACAACGCCCTGATGGAGCTGATCAGTGAGCACTGTTGTGTTTTGAAACATTGGCTAAACACTTTTACAATAGGTATAGCTAGGTCAATGCCCTCTCTGAAACCTTTGATGAATCTTCTAAATATAGCGCCAAACTTTGTTCCGGGTTTTCTGCAACGCTAGGTAACATAGGCATTTTTTTAACCCGTTCCTTGTTTTGTTCCGTATTTAATGTGCTCACGTTTTGAATCACAAGAGCACCATCAACGTGTTTTATCTGCCCAATTGAGACAATCGCCGAAAAAAAAATCGCAACCGCTTTGACGTGCAGCTTGACGACACTACGAGGCACAGCCACCAGCAACAAGCAATCGACAGTTAGAAGCGGAAGGACATGGTTGTATTTTTTCGCACACAAAGCACCCAGGAAATGACCTTACCAAGTGTACTATCAAAGACATCAATCATGCTGCAGATTCCCCTATAGGCAATAATGTGATATGCCGTTTGTGATGCTAATGAATGATTAATGTGATCTTGTTAGGAAGATGAGAATCCCTATGAATTAGTGATGATGACAATGATGTTTACCTGATCAGCAATTAGACTAAGTACATGATTGCATCGAATAAGCGGGGTCGAAGGTAAGTAGGTAAGAAAAACAATAATGAAGGTGTTATAATTATGCTCCTGTAGGGATTAAAAGAATTTCGATTAATTGTAATCTGTTCCAATTACCAAACTACAATAATATAACGATTTCAACTGAGCATCATTTTTTGAGTTAAAGTTCAAGGTTTATTTTGCCGGCCATTCGTAACAGTATTAACCAGCCTTGTTCTGATCGACTATGACAGGTTTATTTTTCCTGCTCTGCGTCAACCGGCCATGGATTAGCTCAAGCCACTTGGACTGACTCAACAGTCACATAAACTAAAACGTGCTAAAAGCGACTCATGCTAGACTATGTTCTTAGGACGGCAACCTATAGTTCTATAAGATGAAATCAATTAATTTTAGGTTAATTCACTTCTTTCAACGATACACTTACAATATAACAATATAATGAAAGCACATAGGTACATTTTTTTAAATTTCTATAGAAACGATCAGTTATTATTTTTTCTAATAATTGTTAAATTATTTTCTCATAGAACTGTGGAGATTTATGGCTAATTCGTAAAATAATGTTACACCTAGAAATTTCCATTCGTTGAAAAAAAAAATACAATTGTAGGGACCGTCCATAACCCACGTAGACCGGATTTTCCCATGTTCAATCCAACCTCCCGCAAATAAACTTTTCCAATTTCAAACAAACCAGAATCAAACTCTGTATACGGCTGCTGAAACCAATACTTTTTAGTCAACTATTGGATATTCCGGTGGATTCAATTCCTTCCGGTTCACACCGGTTCAAAATTGTACAAATGCGATTTTCTATGAATTTCAAATCAAATTAAAAAAAAAATATGTTCGTGGAAATTCCGCAGAAATTCCCGGTTTATGTCTCTGAAACTTTCTTTCTTTTGAAATTCCGTAGAATAATAAGAAAAATTTTCCGTGGACTTTCTTTAAGAATCATCTGAAAAAATCCAAAAAGTTTTCTTTCGAATCCCGAAAGATTTTTCATTAAAATTTCGAGTAACTTCCCGTGGAAATTTAGAATTATTTCCTACGTATTTTTCTTAAAATTTGCCTTGAAAATTTTGAACAACTTCCTGAGGCAATTACATAAAATAATTTTCGCGGAAATTCTGGAAGATTTCCAGTCAAAATTTCGGTGAATTTATTGTTACTTTTTTTTATTTCATTAGATTTTTTTAAATTTTATTTTACATGAAAACTACAAAGGCTTTCCTGCGGAAATTGCTATGTTTTTTTTATAGAAATTTTAAACTTTTTTCTTTGAAAATTCCGAAGACTTTCATTGACGATCACTAATAAAAATGCCGAAGTAAGTATTTCTCGTGGAAATAACAAAGAGTTTCCCACGGACATTTTGATAAATTTCCTGCAGAAATGTCAATTTTCGGTGCATCTTCCGGAGAAATTACATCCGCGGATTACATCCCTTACATTGCCGCCTCGCAGCTAATTATTCAGCGCTTTCATTCCACAGTTATCAACTGCAAGGATTCTATGTGATGATTTTTACATTCGTATATCATGAGGACGTGGCTAACAAGATGATACTTTTATGCCCAGTGAAATCGAGAAAATTTTCTATATCGGACCAGGGAATCGAACCCAAACACCTTCAGCATGGTCTTGCTTGCTTGCCTCTTACCGCGCGGCTGAGGAAGGCTCCTAAACAGACATAACACTTGTGAAATTCTCGTTGTTCACTGATTTACTGGTCTATTCAAATAGCTCTTCGGAAAAGGTTTTCACTGGCCCTGTCGAACTTTTAGAAAGACAGTTTAAATTGTTGGAACTAGATCTAGAAGTTATTTATAGTAAATAAATAATGAGCAATAATAAGTAATGATTAAATCATGTATCATTTAGAGTGATATTGTATTCTGTTGGTACGAGAAGATGAAGAATTTTTTGCGCTCATTTGAGGGAGAACAAGGAGAGTTTAACTCAAACGGGCTTCTCCCTTTTCCTAAAGAATAAACAAACAAAAAATTAGTTGGCCAATCAATAACTCGTGGTGCACGCATTTGCTCGAGTTGTTCGAGTTTGACGTTTGCTCACTACCGTCATCTGATTTCGTGATGTGCCCAACTCAGTGAAAACAATAGATGTCGTTAGTGTGTCTACGACGATGAATTTTTGAATGAATGTTCAATGTATTATGTCTGTTTGTCTGTGCATGCTTTTTTTCAAATCTGAGCAGTCAGTGAGCACCATCGAACCCAAATTACCAGAGTTTTTTTTGCATTAAAAACCTCCAACTTGTTTTTTTTTTTTTGAAGCATCATATAAAGTTTTAGATACTCGTAATTTTCATTAGCATTATGTTTTCGTGCAACGCTTAAAATACAGTTATACGAACATTTTCTCATCTTAGCTTTTGAAACTAGTTTTACTTATAGATAGTAGAATCTATAGACACAGAGAAACAGACGTCTCACTTAGAACAAAATGCAATCAAAATCATCGTCACAGAAACATTGTCGCCAAATGCTAAATTAATTTTGTTTGGTCAAGCGGCAACCAGATGGCGGTAGTGCGCAAACGTCAAACACAAGCAAAATCGATGGAAGCGCCATCGGTGGCCGATTAACCACCTACAAAACTTTAACGGGACCGTGAATATAAAAGGGACCATTGAGGGCTCTGACCGCTTTCTGGACCTACAGATTGGCCCAGGGAACCTGTTGAAGGGGACATTTTAGTTTTAGCACCAAAACTAGTCATTCAACGGCTCTTTTTTCATGGCTTTGGATCAGGAAGCGAAGTATGAAGTAGGCAGTAATAATACTAAAAAAAAATTATTCGGGTAATATTTTTAAAATGATCCTGGCATATCATATTTATACCTCGTTTCCTGTTCATAAAACGATTATTTTGACAGATAACCCCAGGGCAATCAGTAGTTCCTGAGAGCAGTCAGAACTGTCAATGGTCCATTTTATATCCATACTTCGCTTTCTGATCAAAAACCGTAAAAAAAGAGCCGTCGCATGACTGGTGTTGATGCTAAAACTAAAATGTTCCCTTCCACAGGTGAGCTATCCGTAGGTCCAGAAAGCGGTCAGAGCCGTCAATGGTCCATTTCTTGTTCATACTTCACATTCTGATTGAAACCCATGAAAAAAGAGCCGTCCAATGATTGGTTTTGGTGCTAAAACTAAAATGTCCCCTTCCACAGTTCCCCGAAGGCAATCCGTAAGTCCTGGAAGCGGTCAGATCCATTAATGGTCCAATTTATACTCATACTTCGCTTTCTGATAAAAAATCACGAAAAAAAGCAGTCGAGTTATTGGTTTTGGTGCTGCAACTTAAATGTTCCTTTCCACTGATTTCCGTGGGGAATCTGTAGATCCTGAGAGCGGTCAGAGTCATCAATGGTCCATTTTATATTCATACTTTGCTTATATGAAAAAAGAGCTGTCGAATGATTGATTTTGGTGTAAAAACTAAAATGTCCTCTTCCACAGGTTCCTCGGGGGCAACCAATAGGTCCTGGAAGCGGTCAGAGCCGTCAATGGACCATTTTATATTCATACTTCGCTTCCTGATCGAAAACCATGAAAAAAGAGCCGTCGGACGACTGGTTTTGGTGCTAAAACTAAAATGTCTCCTTCCACAGGTTCCCCGGGGATAATACGTAAATCATGGAAGCGGTCAGAGCCATCAATGGACCATTTTATATTCATACTTCGCTTCCTGATCGAAAACCATGAAGAAAAAAGAGCCGTCGAATGAATGATTTTGGTGCTAAAACTTAAATGTCCCCATTCACAGGTTCCCCGGGGACATCCCAGCGGGTCCAGGATCTGTTTATTTGATTGGTTTTTCATTCTTGATACATTAGAAGCCTTCTGGAATAAAATCATAGTGGACGATCTATCAAAAAGCGAGATTCAAATGAAGATGTGGCCTGACCCCTTTGATGAGTATCGATCGGAACCGATTATAAAGAAATGGCCATATCTTGCTTGATTCTGATCCGATTCCAAATCTCAATTCAGCAAGAGTCCTACTTCATTTGTGGTTACTAATATTATTCAATTTTTAACCACAACTTCTCCTAATATCCACCTCAAATTTACGGTTTTGAACCTACCTCCGAAAAACCCGGAATATCTCCGGAATCCGGTGGCCATAGTCGGTTCCATGGACATACCGTCAAACTGCATTAATTTTCTAGTTTGGGCATGCCTGAATTGTCAAAATCGGATGATAACTAAGGTAGTTGCAACACATCTAATTTTACCCAAAATTTGCCTATCCTAATTATTTTGTCCATCCAATGTATATATTCCACTACCGCCATCGGGGGTGACAATGGGTCTGGGGGGTGATAATGGGTCATCGCTCTCACCGGCAATCTGTAGGTCGGATAGGAAAATCGTTCAAAAAGGTCTCTTATATTTTAGCCTTCTTGCCCTCAGATACATTCAATGTAATCTACAAGTCCTCTAAGTAGTTGAAACAGTGACCCATTCTCACCCCCATTTGACCCATTCTCACCCCCGACGATGGTATCCATAGTTTTACTGTGTTACATGGGTACTTGCACAATAAACTCTTGTTTTCTGCACTGAATTGACTATCCGGCTCTTCCATAGCGTGATTGTGTGCCTCATTTTTGCTGGCATTTTTTTTTTTGGTTCGAGATGAACCACTGCGTCCGTTTCATTGAACTTTTGTAGTATTGCTGACACCTAGTCGCCAGTCCGCGGCTTATAGCCCTCCTAACCCCATTCACGGCATAGTTTACTCCTATCCGACTTCTTGAAAGATTCCCAGGTTTTCCGATAGTTTAGACGTTACAAATAAACCAACTTAATGCAATGAGCTGGCATAACAAGTATGACATTCTCTGATCAGTTTTCATGCGAGATTTGATACAAAATGCTTAATACAAAGAATGTCACACAAAATTGTTTTGGGTATACCTACTTGTCAAATGGTCTAATACTAAGACGAACCTATAACCATTCTTCTTCAATACCACACCGCGATCTGACGACGGTAGCTTCTGTGCGCAAAGTCCTAACCTCCACGCCATCCCGTAGGACCTGTTGTGCTAGCTCCTTGTACGAAACACCATTAGACTGGGCTTCCTTTAGGGACAACATTATCATCTCCCCCGCTCTTGTACGTTTAGTACTGCGATATTAATGCGTATCGATTTGACTACGTCCACGGACTCGTCATTATCCATCGTGAGTTGTAAAACCTCCCTCTATCTCCCGCTTTCGTAACCTTGTTTGGAGGACCCTTACCCCTACCTTCCCACCAATCTACCAGTTGTCAAGGTCTGCTTCCGACTCTCGTATGCTTTGATTTTGTAGGATGCAAATAATCTGTGCCGCTGTTTTTGTTTTCTGCCCCCTTCCATTCTGTTCATCAAAGCCGCGGGCTCCGCTATTACTTGTACAGATTAATCTCTTTTTGACCTCCAGCTGTACGTACCTGTCGTCTGTAGGCCGGCTTGTTCTCTTATAGTGTACTCAAGCCGTGTCCACCCTGTCATTTGGGGCGATACATGACACATGCGCCCCCCTGGAAGGCGAAGGCATCAGGTTGTGTGCCTTTCTCCGCTTTCCCGCTTCCCTTTTCATCCAGCTTCCTGATCAAAATGCCTTGCGCCCTCTTAGAGACCGTAACGAACTTCCGGAGCTTCAGCAGAGTTTGCTCTGGCTCATTGCTAGTTTAATCCTTTCTGCTTATGAACTCGATAATGGCTGATCGACCACTACCGATCTATTGATGGTTCCACTTTATATGCAATTGATTAGTGCACAGATAAAAATATGTTGTGATTTTAAATGTATTTTCATGCACATATTTGGAGCATGCAAATAAACGTAACATTACATCGATCTCACTTTTCTTTTAAATCGAAAAAAATTTAAACTGTGCTTGCTTGTAAAATTCAATCAAATTTAATTGAGTATCGAATGTTAATTAATTTGATGGTATAAGCTTTAATTTTACACGCCGTTGAATTTTCAAAATTATTTGCTGTGTGCATTTCCTGCGTTATCCGCTCCTAACCCCACCCTCTTGGATAGAGACTTCATCAGTCCCTTCTTCGTAGATGGGTTGCATTCTGCACTCTCAGTGCCTACTACGTTGTTCCCGCATGAATTGCTAACGTCAATGCTTATGTCTGCAAGCACGCAGGAAGGTGTAATCAGGAAGACTCATCTGAGCCTACTCTAACAGGATTTGGACAGTCGTTGCCATAAGGCCTGCCAGGGTCTATGGGACGGAAGACAATCAAACCATAAGCCTGCTTGCCGTTTCAAGCCGGTTTCACCCAACCTTACTAAAGGGGTACAACGTCGCAGCTATGAGCCACGTCACTGTGTTTCGTAGCTCCATAATCGTATGCCAATTCGTAAGCCTGCCTGCACCTCAAATTAGAGCCATTAGGCCTCAATGCGATCCTACCAAATGTCTGTATGTCAGTGTGAATACTGTATATGTAGTTGTGCCTCTTTTTCTTCGTCAAAAAAAAGTCTACGTTTGTCTATGCAGGGGACCGAATGTCTATCAAAACTTTTTAATTTTAGGAGTTCTCCGGTTTTTTTTTGCAAACGGGAGAATTTTTTTAATTTGTCCTGAAAAGTCCAATGAATTTTACTGAAGCAAAACCTTTCGACCTTTAGACGTAAAACTATTCCGGATTTCTCCAGGAAATTCTTCTGTGTTCAGCAGGAAAGTTCTTCTGAATATTAAAAAAAAACCTGTTGGAAAACTTTTCAGTATTTCCACTTGAAATTCTTTGCAGATTCTACGAGAAAATCTTTGGAGTTTCAACAGGAACTTCTTTGGAAATTACTCACTACATTTTTTAGAATTCTCAAGGGACGTTATTTAAAATTTCCAAATTCTTGGAAGCTTTTTGGAATTAGCCAGAGGAGTCTTCGAAACTTCCGCAAGAAACCTTTCGTAATTTCCGCAGGGCATCTTTATTAAAATTCTTCTAAATTTCGAGAATATTTTCGGAATTTCTGCGAGTAATTCTTTGGACATTAAAGGGAAATTCTTCGGAATGTCCGTGAAAAATTCTTCGTAGAAATAATTAGGAATTTAAAGGCAATTTATTCGGGATTGCTAATGGAATTGCTTTGGAATTTATGGAATTCCTAAAGAAATTGTTGAAAATTCCCCGGAAAATTATTTAAATTTTCCACCAAAAATTCTTCAAGTTTTTATAACAAATCCTCACAATTTTCACAGGAAAGCTTTTATAGTTTTCATGGAAATTTATCTGAAATTTTCACTGAGAATTCTCCAAAATTACAATGAAAAATTATTGTGGAATTCTTGAGATTATCCGTAGGGGCGATCCATATACATGGACAATTGTCGTGGCTAATGTCCATCGTTTACACAGTTTTTTGGAAATTTTATGTAAGCAATTGGTTTTTAGTGGTATTTAGATTATTACATATCTTGAATCTATATATATATAAATGAAATGGTCTGTGTTCGTATCCGCATAACTCGAAAACGGCTGGATGGATTTTCTTCATTAGGAGATCTGAAAGAAACATACTGTTACTGATTTGTCGATATCCAGAAACATTAGAGCCTATGGCAGCCCGAAAATGGAATATAAACGGTTTTAGCTGTTGCAAATCCAACAGATCTAGATTGTTATAAATATCGCAAATTTCTAAGTTAGAGTTGTTTCGTTGATAATTGGATTTCATGTCTAGAAGGTCAGATAATATATTCAACGAAACAAAACAGATTTCTTAAAAGATTGATGGTTTAAAAAACCTGGACAATACAATGTGTCCTCTTTATAAACTGAACAGTCCTTAGTGAGAAAAAAATATGTGGTAGCTCAGAAAAAGGTGTTCTATCAAATGAATTTAAAAAATCAACATGGTTTTTCAAAATTAAAAAAAAAATGTTCACGCGGTGAAAGGGGTATCTAAAACTAATCAAAACCTGTCTACGTGGTATATGGACAGCCCCGTAAGAAATTATTTGGATAGGAATTATTCAAAATTCGAAAGCGTATTTAAAAAAAAAACATTGGGGGTTATTCTAAAATTCCTACGGAAACATTTTAAATTTTAAAATAACCTCTGAAAATTATTCTAACTTCCACGAGAAAGCTTTTGGAAATTATGCCGAAATCCTTTGGATTTCAACGGATGATTCTCCAGAATTTCCACGCGACATTCTTCTTGTTTTTAACCAGTGTCGCGCCGATGCAAAAATGACAGAAATCGAATCCAACGGAAATTCCATTAGTTGGCTTCGAGATCCGGTTTCAGCAGCCGTAGACAGAGGATTAAATTTAGGGGAACTGGGGGTAGGACGCCCACGTTAAGGAAAATGCCATTTTTATCAATGAAAACCACCATTTCAGCCAGTTTTCATCAGCGCATACTGAAGAACAGCATATCTGCGACTGACTACCGATAACAGATATCTAATTGTCCATTTTATTGCACAGAAATTTGTTTTTAAAAAGCACCCGAAAAAAAATGATTTTGAAACCATGCGGGGTGAGATGCGCCAGTGGATGGGTTAAAACGCGCATGTGCTTATCGTACTGATTTTCATTTTAATTGCCTACATTAAGGCAATTAACCGAATGTTTCAGCTGTTTCGGTCATACGAAATGAGCATGGGCGTAATGCCCCACACCGACCTTAGAAGTTTGAAGGCCCATAAAATCGTTTTAAAACCATTTTTGACGACGATTTCGTGTGGAACATAAAGAACACGAGTAAGCAGCATGGCTCATGGCTCAATTATTAATTTATCAATGTATAACAGCGACAGAAAGACTAAATTCCACCGAGCTAGAATTGCATCAAAACACGCAAAAATCGTTTTTTCGAGTTTTTCATGTATAACTAGAGAAAAATCATGAAATATATGTATCCAATGGCAATATTTTTCATTGCTTTATCGTATAGACTATTGAAAATAATCAAAATGGGGATATTTAACCTTATTCAGGGGTGGCGCGTTTTAACCCCTATGGGCGTGCTACCCCGCTTCCCCTAATTTAGTTTTCAAAATGATTTTTGTTTTATTGGATTTTGTTTTGTTTGAAATTTGAGTTTTGTTGTACGTATTTGATGTTTTTTTTTTTTTTTTTGTTCGTGTATTTATTTGGTAGGCACTCTGTTTTCTTAACCGCTACTGTGCCGTGATCTACTGTGGTACTCTGCTGTACAGAGTCCACACAGAATCTATTTTTAGATATCCATAATTCGTTATTGTTGTCGTTGCCAGTCCTTATCATCGTGAGTCCATTGTGTTCATTTGTCCATGTGGTGAATCCAGTGATCGTTGCTTTGTTCGGTTGCCATTAATCGAAGAACGTTGGAGGAATGCCTCCGAGAAGAACAGTTTTGTCAGTCGTCAACAGGCAGCCGTGTCGGTGAGGCGCGTTCCCCAAAACGCCACCGTAACTGCGCTTCTGGCGACTTACAAAGGTTTGGTAGAGGGGCTGGGAATCGAACCCAAGACCATTCGCTTATGAGGCGAACGTGTAGCCAACTACGCTACGGGACCCCCATAATTTGATGTTTTTATACGATTTTTTTTTTGGGCTTTAACCTTTATATTGATCATACGCCCTCGCTGTACTATAATAGTTTTCGATAATGGTATTACTTGACTTACACGTGAGTAATCTTTGTATTATTCCCGAACGCACAACATTTTTTTTTAATTTGAAATAAGTCTACATAGACTTCAAGTGACGAGGAGGAATTTCGGAAAAGTCTGCAAAAGTCTAGGGGAGACGGGGTTTGAAAATGTGAAATTTTGGTCTACGTGGTTTAAGGACAGTCCCTTTAGGTTGCTGCGCCATACAGCTATGATAAAAAAAGTAAATAAATAATATTGCTATACACCACGCTGCGATGATAGAAAAAACACAATATACCAGCCAGCACGGTGTGTATATCCGAAGTGTTATTTTCAAAAAAATCAGTATCTCTAAAACACTCACTACACGAAAGTATAGGTTTTCCTCTTTCACGTAGGTGCATTTTTAAAATGTTCTATCGGGGGTCATTTTTCCATACATTTTTGGGGGGGTTAAATCGGCTATCATTTGAAATTTCTATGGAATTTGCACCAAAAATAGTGAAAAAATAAAAATTGTTCTAGATCCCCCGATAGAACATTTTGGTTTACCCACTGTATGAAAGAGGAGAGCATCTACTTGCACGTGGTGGGTGTTTCAGAGATACTAATTTTTGAGAAATAATGTTTCCCCATGGAATGGTATGGAAGGATGAAGAACTGCCTGCCGGCTGGTTGGATGGCCTCATATGCCCAATCTATAAGAAAGGGCACAGACAAGAATTTGTCAATTACAGAGGAATCACCCTTCTGAACTCGGCGTACAAAATCCTGTCGCGTATCCTGTTTAACAGACTGAGATCAACGACGGGCCAGATGTTTAGGCTGCGGATGATCCTTGATAAATTCCGGGAGTACAACTTGCAGACTCACCAACTGTTCATTGATTTCAAAGCAGCGTACGATTCAGTGAAGAGAAATGAGCTGTGGCAGATAATGTCCGAACATGGTTTTCCGGCGAAACTAATTAGACTGATACGTGCAACGCTGGATGGCTCGAAATCAAGTATTCGGTGCAGACGAAGTGTCAACCTAGCTTGTGACCTTAGACGGATTGAAGCAGAGTGATGCACTTTCGAATTAATTGCTCAACATTGCACTCGAAGGTGCTATTAGCAGATCTGGCGTGCAGAGGAACGATCATCACACGGTCGCATATGCTCCTGGGCTTTGCGGATGACATCGACCTTATTGGAATCGATCGCAGAGCAGTAGTGGAGGCTTTTGTCCCACTGAAGAGGGAGACGGCGAGGATAGGCTTAACCATTACCTCTGGTGACAGGTAGAGATAGGGGAAGACCTGGTGGTGTTTGTGTAGAGGTAGTGGTTGGTTGATGGGGAAGTGTTTGAAGTTTTTGAAGAATTTATTTACCGAATTTATTAATCGGACCTGGGGACCCTGAACGTTCGGAGAAACTGGAGGAATATCGCCCAAGACCGACGATTATGGAGCTCCCCGAGCAAAAATGAATAACTAATTGATAACAAATTCTATTATCCGGTTATCGAACATATTGATAACTGAACTTGTTATCATTTTGGCTGAATTCAAGAAAAAATTTTCAAAACGACTTATCTGCTTTTGTAAACAAAGATTCAAACGACGATTTGACGAATCTGAAAGCTCTCCCACGCAAACCAACACCACCAATTGGTAGGTGAAGGTTTGCGCTACCTGTTGATGGTGTTGGTTTGCGTGGGAGAGTTATCAGATTCGTCAAATCGTCGTTTGAATCTTTGTTTACAAAAGCAGATAAGTCGTTTTGAAAATTTTGTCTTGAATTAAGAGCCAACATAACAAAAATGATACCAGAATTTTATTCCTGAAATAACTACATGAAAACAAACTAGCTTATCACTGATACCATATTGATAACACATTTGGTTATACATGTTATTTACTCAAATAACTGATTTAGTTATTATTTAGTTATCAGCCATCACTGTTTTATCGACCAAAATAGTTAAATCTTTTTTGCCGACTTCGCATTGGCGCATTGAAAAAAATGTTGGCATTCACTTGGAATCGAACTCGAATCGAGTGATTGTACGGCGTTGTCTCTAGGCACTCACCCAATTGCGCTTTCTTGAGGGGCAGAAGAGAAGAGCACTACGCTTTCTACAATTTTGCATTTACTGAAGACTATTCATAATCAAATCATGATGCCATGAAGGCTGAACACGTGCAGGGTGCAAAGCAGAATAACTTATTAATAACAAAATTAATTAATAATTATCCAGTTATATTGATAACTAGAATTGTTATCATTTTGGTTGAACTACCAGAATTTAATTCAAAATAGCGAATCGGCAATCAATTAGGATAAATACGGTTCATCATCCTTTCATTGAATACATTTTTTCAGTTGTGGCCGATTAAATAATAGGCTTAGGTCAGTTTCTCTCTCTTATTGTCAATCATTAGGTTGCTAGCAGCGCCATGCTGGTAATCGATTTCGGTAATAGGTTTAATTCAAACTAAACCACAACCTTGTTAAAAAATAGTATTAGGGCTACTCTGTGATGGTTCATTCACAGCTTCCAAAGGATTTTCTATTTCACAACTCGATATTCCCATGAGTCGACCGTACTTTCAACATCGACTATTGGAGGTTTGACTCCAGATGGTATTGCCCGGGTTTATATTTTGCCTTCAAACCTAGGTTTAAATTGTCAATAGTGATTGTTTTCTCCACAACACACTAGATCGTTGTAATTTCTTGATTATCCAACACTTCCAGTTAAATTTTCCACTTCTCCATATATAAGCCCTGTGAAACTCAAGACGAATTATATTGCGGTTAGTCAAAGACTATTCACCGTTCCTGAATGAGCACATGCCCTTGGATCATATGTTCCGGGAGCTGCAAGGCCATTTTAAGTACTACTACAACGCTTGGTGCTCAGATACATGTTTCATTATTCAACGACACCTGAAATGAAAGTAAAATTAACAAACATAGTATAAAACAAATAAGAAAATTTCAACTTTTGTGCAAATTGCTTTGTTGACAAACAAATAAACAAATCGTTGGTGAAGGGGAAAATCACCGCCTGCTTAGACGAAAATTTCAGTTTAGTGTTTGAAAACAGTTCTTGTCACACATATTCATAGCATATAGGTCGGGTACATTTAGCAGAAGTTAGTATAGTGCCTTGGAACAAAATGACAACTTTCATGATCATTTTTCAAGGCTTCCGCAGATCTGGAAAATTTATCCGCAGCACGTGCTATCAAAGCATTTATCACTACAAACCAGCACGTGACAGTAAAATTTTCAAAATAATTAAAGTAGCTTTTTGCTACAGGTATGTTTTTCTTAGGCGACTATTTGGCGCTTATTTTTGGTTGCGTCGAAAAATATGCGGATGAGTAGATTTTTTATGCGCGGTACAATATGTTTGAAAGAATAGCGTAGCCCGGTATCTGAACGACGTGAAATTTAGAAGAAAAAACCAAATTTGTATTGATAATAAATTTTGTTTTTATTCAGTTATCAGTTAATCACATGATTGATAACTAAATATCAAGATGATTATAAGGATAACTAATCGTGTTATCAGTTTGATATCATTTCAGTTATCTGCCTTTGCTTTGCTTTGTAGATCTACAATACGCCAGGCACAGGTGTATCGACGCTGTAGCGAACCAGGTATCCAGGTAGGTACTCTGTTTGACAGAGTGAACTTGCTTGGTTAGTCTTTCGTCGGCGAACAATAGGCAAGTTCACAAGGGCCGATCAACGACAGATCAGATGTTTAGCCTGTGGATGATCCTTGACAAAGTCCGGTAGTACAACTTGCAGACTGACCATCTGTTCATTGATTTCAAAGTAGCGTACGATGCAGTAAAAAGAAATGAGCTGTGGCAGATAATGACTTAACACTTGATGGCTCCAAATCAAATCAATGCAGACGAAGTGTCAGCCTCGTTTGTGATTTTAGATGGGTGACGCACTTTCAAGTTTATTGTCCAATATTGTACTCGAGAGTGCGATTGGAGATCTGGTGTGCAGTGGAACGGCCCTATCATCACACAGTTGCATATGCTCCTGGGCTTTGCGGACGACATCGATCACATTGGAATCGATCGCAGGGCAGTAGTAAAGGCTTTTGTTCTTCTGAAGAGGTTAATGGCGAGGGTGAGCTTAACGTGCTGTGCTGTGTTAAGTGTGCTGAAGTGCTGTGTTCAATACTTGGAGGGAAACTAGAAAATGATATGTGGCGAAGACACATGAATAACGAGCTGTATCAAGTATAGGGGAAGGAGGGGCAATATGCCCTAGCTAAGCATAGACTGCTTTTATGCCTTAGCTACGTTTTTCATGGGTGTTTCTACCACACGCAACAGTTAAACAATATAGCTAGCTGATGCCATATTAAAATTAGAAAAAATCTCAGTCATATTGATAATATTCACATTTCAAAAATGTGGTGATATTTCGTTGCCGGAAAACTCATGAGACGCCTTTTAGCAGGCAGCTCTTAGGGAACAACGTACCATGCGTCGGCACATCAGCATTCTGGTATGGACAGTGCGTGGAGACGCGAATACATTGTAGGATAGTTCCACTAGGGCATTTTGCCTCGCCGAAATGTTAGATGTTTCATCAAAATGTGGAAAATTTCAGTTTTTCCTACAATCTATCTATTATTTTGACACTTTTTTCGCCTAACCTACATCATTTCACGTCTAGTTTGATAAAGGCTATCTCAAACATGGTAAATATAAATGAATACCCGAAAGTCGTTTTGCCCGGGGGGCGTTTTGGGGCCTCTTCCCCTACAAAGAAAAAAATATGGTGAATCGTACAAAATACGGCAAACTTCAGAGGGCTGGTCACTTAGCCAACTAGGTATATCGGTAGGTACAATAATACATATTGTATGCGACACACGATCCCAAAATACTATTTTTTTGATCATAGTAGCTGTGTGGTCAAGAGCTCCAGTGACAACGGTCAAACAAATCGTCACGCGTCAGAAGCTTGCCGGTCGACTATAAATAGCCGGCGCATCAGCTGATTGGTTCATTATGACACTGGACGGCAACCAATCAAGACCACCAGCAGGAAGGAAGCAAGCCTATTATAATCATATTATAACTATAATCAATTATTAAATAAATATAATACAAGTTTGAAACCCTGCCTTCTTCTGCTGGATTCGTTGTCCTGCCGTACCAATCCCCGGTCCAATACTCCGCCATCTTATTTTGGATTCACGGCCGAATACAAAACATTGGTCCTTCGAACCGGATCCTGGACTGGCGAGCTGTTGTTAAACGGATATTTCGTGCGTGTTTTCCACCGATTTAACTGCAGTTCGGACGTATAACTTGTGAAGCGATTCTTGTGAAACGCCAAATGTTCCATTGAATAATTCCACCCAAGATGGTGTTGTCCCGTACTCCACCCCGTAGAAACCCGGAAAATCCGGAAGATGTGAAACTGTTAATCCAGAAACGTGGCCAAGTGAAAGCAAAGGTCACGCGAATTTTCAATTTCTTGGTCACAGCAGAAAATGAAGACAGAAGGCTGTCACTTCCTCTTCTGCGGGTTCATTCCAAGAGCCTGCAGGTGATTTATCAAGAATATAGCGATATCCATGATGCCATTGTTGCCGTCGTTGAAGAAGAAAATGTTACTAGTCAGGAAGAGAACTACATTGAATTTGAACCTCTTTACAACGAAACCCTTATCAAAATAGAACCGATGATCGAAGCATTCGAGAAAGAAACCCGAGCAACATTGCCCGTACCTATGCCTGCGACTTCAGCTTCAGTAAATCAATCCTCAAATCAACCTGTTATCATTCAAGCTCAATCGTTCCGTACTCCCTTGCCAACCTTTTGATGGTCGTTACGAATCATGGCCACGCTTCAAGTCAATGTTTCAAGACATAATGCAACGATCAAACGATTCTGATGCAGTCAAGTTGTATCATTTGGAGAATTCATTGAAGTGTGATGCAGAAGGTGTAATTGATTTAGAAACAATTCAAAACAATAATTACGCTCGAGCTTGGGACATTTTGGAAGAACGTTTTGGAAACCAAAGGCTGATAATTGAATCACATATTCTTGCTCTACTGAATATGAAGAAGGTTTCAAGAAAGTCGTCGAAAGATCTCCGAAATCTCATCGATGAATGCACCCGTCATGTGGACAATCTTCAAAAACTAAATCAACGTTTGACAGGAGTATCTCAACTGTTTGTGGTGACCCTACTAACACGTGCCTTGGACGACCAAACCCACGAACTTTGGGAAGCATCTATCAACCAAACCGAACTTCCAGAATATGAGCAGATGGTCGAATTCCTGAAGCAGCGGTGCGTGATTTTGGAACGTTGCGAACCCACGATTCTTGCTACAAAGACGTCAAATTTCAAAGCTTCGAACTTCAAATCTGGACCTTCTAGATCGTCACATGCTGCGACAGCAACATCCGAATATGCGTGCGATTTTGTTCCGGTAAACATCAGAATTTCAAATGTCCGACATTCCAGAAGATGACTGTAGAGCAGCGTCAAGATAAGCTGAAGGAGATACATCTTTGCTTCAACTGTTTAAGAAAGGGCCATCGTAGTGCAACATGTCCTAGTGACAAATCATGTGGAAAGTGTTCCAAGAAGCATCACACTTTAGTTCATTTCGAGCGACGCGACAAGCCGGAAGTAAGAACTAATATACCACAAGCATCAACCGAAACAGATCTAGTGCAACCAGCACGGGAGAGGCCTGTAACTGCATCTTGTTCCAGTATGTTCCGTCCACCAGTCAAGCAAGTTTTTCTGATGACAGCTATGGTGAATATTATGTCCAAGAGTGGCGAAGCATATCAAGTTCGAGCATTGTTAGATTCAGGATCTCAAATCAATCTGTTATCGGAATCTTTGATGAAGCAATTGAATCTTCCAAAACAACCGGCTAACGTTCCCATTATTGGTGTAGGAGGTGCGAAATCCCATATACGCCATCGAGTGGTGGTGAGAATGACGTCCAGCTATAACAATTTCTCTGCCTACGTTGATTGCCTCGTCACGCCAAAGGTAACTGGATCCGTTCCATCAGCAAATGTTCAAGTAGATGCATGGAACATTCCCCCTGGTGTTATATTAGCTGATACATCATTCAATAAATCCCGTGAAGTTGAAATGCTGATTGGAGCCGAACATTTCTTCAATATTCTGAAACAAGGCCAGATCAAGCTTGCAGATAATCTACCTACCTTGTACGAAACAAAGTTCGGATGGGTTGTAGCTGGTTCACTCGAAGAAACAGAGGAAGATTCTCCAGTATGTGCAAATTTGGCTGTGACCGACGGACTAGAAGCGTGTTTACAGCGATTCTTTCATCAAGAAGATAACACTGAACCAGACAATAATACTAATGAACAAGAACAATTTGAAGAACATTTCCAACGAACCTATCGTCGAAACAAAGATGGACGATTCGTAGTCCAGCTACCCTTTCGTGAAACAGTTCAAAAATTAGGAAATTCCAGATCGCTAGCATTGAAACGATTTCTGTTATTGGAGAAACGACTGGCGCGCAATCCAGATTTGATGACTCAATATGCTGAATTTATCAATGAATATCGACTATTAAACCATTGCCGAGAAGTGAGAGAAGAAGAAGATTCCCTGGTCTTCAAACATATTATCTTCCACATCATTGTGTCCTCAAACCATCCAGTAGCAGCACCAAGTTGCGAGTAGTGTTTGACGCGACAGCAAAAACAAGTGAATTTTCTTTGAATGACGTATTGATGACAGGAACTAGCAGCCAAAGTGACCTGTTCAGCATCGTACTACGATTTAGGACTCATGTTTATGCCTTTTCTGTGGACGTTACAAAATGTACCGACAAATTCTCATCGATCCTTCCCAAACACGTTACCAGAGAATATTTTGGAGATGTTCCCCATCGGAAGAGTTAAAGGTATTGGAGCTTTCAACCGTTACTTATGGAACATCAGCAGCTTCGTTTCTAGCTGTAAGGGCACTTTTTCAGTTAGCCCACGACGAGAGAGAGAATTATCCGGAAGCAGCAGAAGTGATCTTGACCGATTCTTATATGGATGATTTTTTAACCGGCTCAAATTCAATTGAAGCAACCAAAAAATTACGTTGTGACCTAGAAACGCTAATGCTGAAGGGTGGATTTCCGATTCGAAAATGGTGTTCCAACTCCGGTGCTGTGCTTGAAGGAGTACCTGACGAAGATCGAGAATCTCTGGTTACTATACAAGACTTGAGCGCAAATGAAGTAATCAAGACTTTGGGACTGCTATGGGACCCGAAGAAAGATCTGTTCCTATTTAATAAGTCATTTGAGCCAACAGACGATAAAGACAACGTGACAAAGCGACGGGTACTGTCTCAAATAGCGAAGATATTCGATCCTTTGGGCCTAGTATCACCTGTGATCGTAGAAGCAAAAATAATCATGCAGAAAGTTTGGGCTACACAAATTGATTGGGATGATACTGTGGAAGGCGATTTATTGAAGCATTGGATGGAGTTCAAAGCAGCATTAAGTCAACTCAATAATTTCAAGATTCCAAGATGTGTCGTTTTTCTTGAAACAGAAACAATGGAGATTCACGGTTTTGCAGATGCCTCCAAATCTGCATATGTCGTCTGTATCTACCTTCGTTGCATTCGAAAGAACGGATCTGCAGAGTCTCATCTTTTATGCAGTAAATCAAAAGTAGCTCCTCTTCAAGAAATAACTATTCCAAGATTAGAACTGTGTGCCAATTTATTGCTAGCCAAGTTAGTAGACAAGGTAGTTCCTGTTTTGAAATTAAATATCCATGAAATCAAGTTATGGTCCGACAGTCAAATAGCCCTGGCTTGGATGAAGAAACCTTTGGATCGACTGCAGGTATTTGTTCGAAATCGTGTAGCTGAAATCAATAAGTTGACCAAGCATTGCCATTGGAACTATATTAAAACGGATCAAAACCCAGCGGACGTTGTATCCCGTGAAATGAAGCCAGCCTTGTTAAGCAAAAACCAGCTGTGGTGGAACGGTCCAAACTTCCTTCGTGAAGCTAATTACAAAACAGAACCTATAGAAGATATACCGAAAACATAATTCCTGAGCTGAAGGATGTTGTCATCGCAAATCCAATAATGAAGCTGCCTGAAACCAATTTCGACCGCTATGATTCATTTCATAAGTTGCAGCGTGTATATGCTCATATCGCACGTTTTGTTCGTCGAGTTAGAACAACCAAAGAAGAGAGGAGCTCCTGTTTAAAGCTGACCGTACAAGATATGCGTGTGTCAATGAAGTACATCATCTATGTTCTTCAACAAAACGATTTTCATGAAGAACTTCAGTGCATCAAACGTGGTGACATTCCAAAGCGTCTGGCTGCACTACAGCCGTTCATCGATGAAAATGGTCTTCTACGAGTGGGTGGACGTCTTCAAAACTCGAAATTGCCTTATGATGCCAAACACCAGCTGTTGCTTCCTCAGAAGCACCGAGTAACAGAATTACTGATCAAGAAAATCCACGAGGAACGTCTCCATGAAGGTCAATCCGGTGTATTAGCAGCCATTCGTCAACAATTCTGGATTCTAAATGCTCGTTCAATCATTCGCAAAATAATTCACAAGTGCATGAAATGTTTTCGTACCAAACCAAGAATGTATCAACCATTGATGGGAAATCTACCTGAGTTCCGAGTAAACATTGCTGCACCGTTCGAGCTAACCGGAGTAGATTATGCTGGACCAGTTTCAGTAAAAGAAGGCAAGCGAAAACCACGGATCATCAAGGCATACATCGCTTTATTTGTGTGTCTTGTTTCAAAAGCTGTCCATTTGGAACTTGTGTCGGACCTGACATCAGAGGCATTCCTGGCCGCATTGGATCGGTTCGTCAATCGGAGAGGTGCAGTTCGAAAAATATTTTCGGACAATGGAACTAATTTCGTCGGTACATTTAAGGAGTTGCGTACTTTATTTACTGACAAGCTTGTGAAAAATCAAATTGACAATTTCCTGCTACCACGAGAAGTCGAATGGGAATTTATTCCTCCAAGATCACCAAACTTTGGAGGTTTGTGGGAAGCTGGAGTAAAGGTAGTGAAATTACATCTTGCAAGAACCTTGGGAACCACAACATTAACTTTTGAAGAATTATATACTGTGTTAACTGATATTGAGTCCATTGTCAATTCTCGGCCGTTATATTGCTCATCGGATGACCCAAATGACCTACAACCGATATCTCCTTCGCATCTTCTTCTTGGTAAACCAATGGAATCATTAACTAAGCCATCCTATGAAGATGTTCCTGCTAATCGTTTGACCAGGTGGCAATATCTAAATCATCTGCGAGATCATTTTGGAAAAGATGGTCAAAAGAGTATTTATCAACACTTCAATCAAGAGCAAAATGGACGAAGAAACAGCCAAATATTGAAGTCAACACAGTGGTTTTATTAGCAGAAGACAACCAACCAGCGCAAGTATGGAAATTGGGAAGAATCACTGCTGTTCATCCAGGAAAGGATGGTATTGTTCGAGTTGTTGATGTGCGAACTACAACCGGCGTTTATCGACGAGCAGTAAGCAAGTTAGCTCCTTTACCTTTGCAGAACAGCATCAAAAATTAGAACCAAATTTAAATGGGGGGAGAATGTATGCGACACACGATCCCAAAATACTATTTTTTTGATCATAGTAGCTGTGTGGTCAAGAGCTCCAGTGACAACGGTCAAACAAATCGTCACGCGTCAGAAGCTTGCCGGTCGACTATAAATAGCCGGCGCATCAGCTGATTGGTTCATTATGACACTGGACGGCAACCAATCAAGACCACCAGCAGGAAGGAAGCAAGCCTATTATAATCATATTATAACTATAATCAATTATTAAATAAATATAATACAAGTTTGAAACCCTGCCTTCTTCTGCTGGATTCGTTGTCCTGCCGTACCAATCCCCGGTCCAATACTCCGCCATCTTATTTTGGATTCACGGCCGAATACAAAACACATATGAATAAAGAGTCTATAATTGAATGATTCCTATTTTTCTGTACCGTTTTTTTACTTTGTCCGTCATTTTCCAGTAAGACTACTAATAACAATAATCACCCAAGTAGAAGTTGTGTATACACCGTCATCGGGGTAATAAGAGGTCAAAAAGGGCCATCGGTGTAATAATGGGTAATTTTTTCAACAACTCTGATTTTCTTAGAATGCATCAAAGAATGAATGCATCAAACTAAAATGTTTGTTATTTGACTACCAGTCTGCCAGCGAAGGCGATGATCCCCAAGCCCATTGTCACACCCGATGACCTTACCTTACATTTGAAATAGACATGTAATAGGGGAACAGACGGCTTTGGCAGGTTTTGTTCTATTATTGGCAGGGGGGTTTTGGTCGACCGAATTTTATGAAATTTGGCCACAATATTCTTTGATATGCAAAGAATGTTTAGGCCAAATTTGAGCAAAATCAGTCATAAAAAACCCCCCTGACAATAATAGAACAAAACCTGCCAAAGCCGTCATTCCCCCTATTAGATATATTTTCAATACATCTAATTTGCACCTACTAATTTGAACAAATACCTGTCTGTGCGATCGCCCGGCAGTAAGTACGCCTTTAGAAATACAAATTATATACACATATGGTCATATGGCCGAATCATCGCGGCACTTTTTAACGCCCGCAATTAAATGAATTGAATTCGTTCCACTCATTCGATACACACCGAACCGGCGTCCAGCTTCGTTTGGCAGGTGATACTCTCACGCGTCCAACTACCTACCGTTAAAACACGCTTCAAATCTTTTATTTGCTGCCCTTGGTTCAATGATCATACGTTGATTGTAGTTAACGGGCTCCATGCCTCTGGGGTTACAGGAAGTAATCAATGATCTCTGTCTAGACATTTGCAGTAACGGATCATTTAGCAAATCTCATCTTGATCTCATTCGGAGAAAAAATATTGAATCTATCTGAATCGCAAGTATGCCTCTTTAATTTTTTCGTACTCATATACTCATCTTTTGGAGAAGGTTCTCAGCTATTTACCAAAACAAAAAACACTATAACTAACCACGGTTAGTCGTAAAATAGCCGGCAAATAGTTTATAAAATTGCCTTATCATTACCAAGATTAGTTACCACACGTTGCAACCGCGCCTATTAGCGCCCATTCTCATAATTAGAAGCTGTTCCGCAGTCCGCAATGGATACGGTAGTTGTGAGGTTGTCCTTTAAAGTCACTCACAGTACGTTACCCTCTACTTATAAACGGACGCACCGAGAGGGGGAGTTCGCTGATTGCAATCGACACATTCAATTGACTTTAGCGCCACACAGTACCGCACAATAATACTACGGTACCTAATTGTGAAGTCCTGTTAGGCCGCTTGATGTTCCATTATTGACATTATTTGTGCACTATGTGATTGGCATATTGGAGGTGGCAATTTATTACCCTGTTGTTACACACGACCAGGAAAAAACAACAACAGCGATCTAATAGGAAGTGGTTTTCTCAGCTTGATACGGCGCAAGACGCTGACTGAACGGCAATAAGAATCTACGACTACGCTTGATTCGAGCAGACAGGGGAAGTCCTTTTGAGTCATATACACTTTGTTAGATCACGTTTGATGTCGTGGTTTGAGCGGTTCCCATCAAGGGTATGCTTCCTTCTTGGGTGAATTCAAGTTCATTAGCCATATTCGACTTGATTTACCTATTGGCCGATCGTCCCATTGCATTGGAGTTGCACTCTGACCTCTTATTGTTGCTCATTCATGCTTAGCAGAATATCCGCACTAGATTTCATATTCGCAAGCACAGTAAGCATTTGATATTTTTTCAAACTCCACATTTTCTAGTTTAGTTGTAATATTATGAATACAGATGATTCAGCACAATTCGATATTGAAAATAATTCAGTAGGTATCGTAGAAAAACAGTGATCATGCAACAACTCTGACAAATCTAGCAATTCTAGCAGATTCAGAAAATTACCAATGATTTTATATTGCTTCCTGCACTTACTGTATAAATATGTATGATCTATGCGATAATGAACTAAATTAATAGAGTAGTCTTGCAGCTTAGTGTTTATTGAGGTCTCAGAAAAGCTCTCTCGCAGTAGAGCTTCCGCAGTTTCCAACCCAGGTTACCATTTTCCAGTAACCAAATGCATCTTTTATTTGGTTTCCAAATTCAAATAGAATCCTGTGCATGCATCATCCTACCCAAATTTAATATGAAATCGCGATCGTTCTCCTTATCGTTAAAACCGCGCCCTATGAAAAGCTGCACACAATTGCAACCAGATGAATCCGCATCGTGCGACAGCCAAGGCGACCTTCACTCTTTCGCTAGTCGTTTCTCGGTTCGCATTTGCGAATTCTTCCTGTTCGACGGGTCTATCTGCGAGACTTCTCCGGAAGGGCTACAACCGCGTTTAGAGGTCAGTGGTGTTTCATTCCGTTTTTAGACACATTACCCTCAGGCGTTCATCGTGGGGTGCGCGGTAGGAATTATGAACAACAACACGTTTCAGACAACTCCACAAAAGGAAGCAAAACACTCTTCAACAGGCATCTTCTCCGTCTGTCGCCGGAACCGTCTCGTCAATTCTACCCAACACAGCGTGGGCTTAAAATAACAGATTAATCTCCCCAGCAGTGCGCGTGTTGGCAAAACGAAAATAGCGCTTTTCTGTTTTAATTCATTAATCGTCTCTCCTTAGCCTAGTGGTTAGATGCGCGGCTATAAAGCAATACCATGCTGAAGGTGGCTGGGTTCGATGATATACGTATGCCAAAATGGTAACTTGGCTTAGAAACCTTGCAGTTAATAACATGAACACTAAGCAGTGAGGCGGCAATGTCCCATTGGGGAATGTAATGCCAATAAGAAGAAGAATAAGAATCGTCTCTGATAATAAAGATTTGATTTAAAAATGGTATGGGATTATTTAGATATTTGATTATAATAAGTTTATGACCAGTTCATTGTATTTAAATATATGATATGAAATAGTTAATTCACATTTAGGTGTCGTAAATCACTTTATAATTGTAAGGTCAATCGAAAGAGCATTAGCACAATTTCAAAAGTATCTATTTGTTTCCTGGTATAATAAACTATTACTAATAATACAATTATTTTTAAGCAATTAAAACAATATACTCGTACGAAGGACGCAGAAACAATCTACCGTTAAAAAACAATGTTCATAACACTTTGAATACAAATTTGAAATTATACCCAATCGTCATATTTGTCAACTCAATACCCACTGAAAACATCATTAAGTATTAAGAACACTATCAATCACCGGACCCTGATATTATTCATAGACATGTTTAATATTCTCGCACAATATTCATTGCCATAACTCATTCCCTTCCTAGTGATGTGACCGCTAATGCTCAATCGCAACTGGTCAACGGCTCATGAATGTGTGCTTTTATATTTTGTTCATTGAGCAAGTTGAATATCTTTTTTTAAATATACATTATGATGGTTGTCATTGAGCGGCGATGTGAAGTCCAGCAGATTTGCGAATACGAATGCGGGGACTCTGTTCGTCACATTCACCACCACGCTACGACTAGACTAGGTCACGAGAGGGACCAACGTGGTTTTTGCCCGCACAGGAAGTTTGCGGAACAAATTTGGGAAGCTCAAGGATATTTGGCCGATGGCATTTCAAACAGATGAGTGGGTTGACTTGTTCCGAATGTTGTAGTGATTAGTTATTAATGTTCATTCAGACCTGGAGCTAACGAATCAAATAAGTAAAGATGTATGGATTGAAATTATGGAAATTATTAATGTTGAGATTTTAAAAACCTTTGGACTAGTAACATGAGAATTATAAACTTATGAAGAAAAACCAACTGATTCCTCGATAACTTTTGAGATTCCAATAAATTTAATTAGTTTCTGAGTTATGGAACATATAAACATAGGAATACCTCGAGAAAAATTTATGTCGCTTCCCTTGGTAATCCCCCAAGTTTAATCAGTTTTCCGCTGTTTCCCTATATGGAACCCAAGCAAGTACTCAAGTTAAAACACGTCCGCAAAAAGGCTGCCAAAACGAACCGTAATTACCCCCGTTGTTGATCACAATTCGATTCAAAAGAACTTACTTTTTGCCTTTAGACTTTTACATTCTAGTCGTGGCCTAAATCCCATACAAATTCCGTCTTTTTTCAAGATTCCTTTTAAACGCCGTGACTGGTGACGTTATCTAAATGTTAGTTCTTCTTCTATGCACACACTTGCCTAACAATTATAGCAAAGAAAGCCTTGCAATGCTTAAATCAACTTTAATCCTCAAAAGATTGAATCAAAAATAATCCTAGCAATGAGTTGGTAGACCGAATATGGGCTTAGCTTAAATTTTAATCTATTTAGCTTTTATATTTTTATTCGTGTGTGGTGCCGCACCTCTGTCTCCACTAGTGTTTATTAGCAACCATATAACCAGAGACCGGCGGAGTGAAAATCTGTCGAAATGGCAACGTATGAAAATGCATGAAATCGTGAAAATAAAATTGGCATCACTTGAACTTTTGCTTGCTTCGTATGGACGCAAAATGAAAATAAGTCGAATTGGAACCGCTTTTGACGGTTCGATTGGAAACAAGATGGCGCCGATCTCTTATTCTAGTATTTCTAGTGTTTATTACCTCGTTGAAAGTTACTTCACAGCTCGGGAATCTTGTCCACTGATTTTGGTGCTCTTGTATTTTTAACGTGCACGGGATTTTATTTTTTTATGACGAGATCCCTTCAATTCCGCTCTTTTGAAAACACATGAGAGTGAAAACCGCAGACAAAAGTTCCCGATCTTTAAACTATAGACACAATCCACGCGCTTTTACACCAAGGGACCAAAATTTCAAACTGAAAGTTAGGATTTAATATCTGTAGGTCACAAAAACATATATATTGAATCACAAGAAAAAAAAATTCCACTGAAAAATGTTTTGGGAACCTTGTTTAATAGCCAATCAAAGTAGCAGACTTTTAGTATGAAAAAAAGACTCCCTAATCAAATTTTTATAAATGTGCTCCATCGTACCTATTTGGGTGCAAATGTATTGGTGAATACGTAATTAAATACAGTTTTTAATGACCTTTTTGTGTGCAAATTGTATTGCTTCAAAAATTTTGGTTTTCTGAAATATTTATACTTTAAAAACAGTGACATTGAAATGGTGTCGCGTTACGAAAATAGTGGTATAATTGATGCTATACAAAAAGTACAAACATTGGAAAATTAATATTTCGGATCCTCTTAGTACTCGTCAAGAGCTTTCTTTTCGTGTATTAAGATCCAAAATCGGAGCATTTTTCATGAAGTTACACTAGGTACAAAAATATGGTATCGCGTTACGCGAATTGAATGTGCTTCTGAAATAAGGGATGAAAAGCTATCGGTTTATTGATACAGTATCAGAATGTCTTAGAAATTTAGAAAAAGTTTCTTTTAAGTAAATTAGGGCTTGTACATGAATAGCGTAACAAAATTGGGGGTGTAACGGTGTGTGTCATTTGGGAACTGTCCATACTACAAAAATGGTTTACCATACAAAAATGTTACGGAGTGGTGGGAAATCACGTTTGGTGTTGTGTAGGACTCATTGGGGTCGTCACGTGAAACTGAGTTTTTTTTATTCGAATAAATTGTGAGACTTTTTTGAACTTCTCTCTTTTCCACGCAATGCACTCATATGAGTAAACGTAACGAACAGTTTGCTCTTGAACACGGTTTTCTTCTACCTTGTCACGAACCGTCAAACTTGTTTGTGGATGCCAAGTATGAATATTTTTTTTTAATGATTCGTTTATTTGAAAGGCTCATTTGACGTGAAGTGTTACGGAGCCGCAATCATGTTTTCTATACAAGTTTTATCTTGATTCTTAAACATATTTTTAACTTTGAGGAACCGAAAGACTCGTGTTTTTTTCTCCATTTTATTTGATGATTTTTGATATTTTAGTTATTTTTCATATCGTTCGCACTCACTAGCTCGCCAGTTTTTATTCTTTGACCGAGATCGTCACAGCCGAGTGCTCGATCCGTATTTTTTGCTGATATCCCAGCTGAAAAAAATGTGTGTTTATTCAGTGCTAAAGGAATCTGTCGTAAACATACGTCAATTTAGTCGATATTTCAGCTTTAACTTTAACACTTTAACTTTAACAGAGATTTTCACAGTCAATATCGGTGAAATAATTTAAGTGTGATATAGAAATGCTAATATCATCTTCCAAACTTAGACGTACATGTTCATGATAGAATTAGAGGCGAAAGTATAGAATTGATAGTGCCCGTTAGGATACGGCAGGCATGAAGAATGTTTTTTATAGAAGTCGATTTGAAAGCGAGCGGAGGGCAATATTTGTGATGGCACATATCACACGACCTTCCTTCTGCCAAGCTCCCGTATGAAGGGGGAGGGAAGAATATCAGTGTGGAAGCTGATATATCTCCACTGGCAAAAGGAAAGTGGTTTGACTTGCTCATATGCCATCGCGTGCGGAAGGATTTTCTATCGACGAGTACTGTCTCCAAATTTCTAATATGACATCAGCATTTAGTCGAATAGGATTTTTTATTGCACAGTTCTGTTTTCTCATTGCGTCCGTCTCGTCGCAACAAACTTAGCTGCCTCCAAATTTTTTTTTTTTTCTTTTTCAGAGAAATGCTAATAACTAAGCCGGGCAAACTCTAATCTTCTCGCGGTTTTCAGCATAACATTCTTTATTTAATTCTACAAGAACTGAATGAGTATCATGGTTCTTGATCGTAAATTGTGCCGTCCAAATGCAAATCACTGTTTTTGGATGTTTCTGCATACATTTTTCCATATAAACTTCCAACGAGTTTAGCACCGCCCAAACGTTGACCGATTTGGCTGAAATTTTGTCCAGAGCATCAGGGCATTTTTTTTTCCTCGTTTGTCGGGTGACGATCACTGCGTCCAGATTTTAGGACTATTGTGATATACCCTTTTGCTGTGAAATACGCAAGTTATCTCAGTAACATGTTTGTCACTGAGATACCTTGGTATCGACTGAACTCAAGACCATCTATTAATGATGAATAGAGATCCTGAGTTACAGTATGTGACTCCCCCATTCTGGCGAGACTAGCTTTATGAAGCCAACCACGTCCTTGGGGGATAAGATCCATATGTCAGCAGGCCCTAAAAAGGGCTTGCTGAGAACTTTGAACCTACGTTGGGTGAGTGCACTGCAATAGCAGAGGATGTGTTCTGATGTTTCTCTCTCCTCGTCACAGAAGCGGTAATTTGAGGTTTGGATTGCTCCGATCTTTTGTAGATGGTATCTGCAGGGGCAGTGTCCAGTTATTAGACCGGTGTAGATGTTGAGATCCCTTTTTGTGAGACCTAATAGTTGTTGGGTTTTCTTGGGGTTAATCGTTACGAGCCTTTTGGATTGGCTCGTATGGGGAAGTGCATTCCAGTTTGATGTGATTTGACTGACCATATATTTGTTCAGTTCCATTTTTACAGAGCAGTCTGAGATCCCGCAGAAGGGCTCAGGGCCAATGAACCTTTCCTGGGATCCAATATAGGTAGACTCGATTGCGTATGGATAAGTTTTTCAAAGCCAGAATGCATTCCCACACTAGCTTTGAGTTACAAGTGTAGTTATTAAGCGACTTAAGTGCCGCTTGGCTGTCAGAGAAAATACATATTTTTGCAAATCTATACTTTCTCCTCAGGCATAATAACACGCATTCTAATATTGCATATATTTCCGCCTGAAATACTGTGGGCCACTGTCCTAAGTGGACAGAAATTTTGTTGTAGGGCCATAGATTCCGGATCCTGTCAGATTATTCATTTTCGAACCATCTGTGAAGAAATTTATAGAGCCTGTTGGAACGTTGGTCCACCTCCTTCCCACTCCTGGCGGGAAGGAATGAACACATCGTAAGGTAAGTCATAATTGACTACCGTTTCCATCCAGTCACTACAAATTCCTATTGCGGGATTTATGGCAAATTCATTTAATATGCTGAGGTGACCCGTAAGGTCTCCCGACAGCAGTGTTTTTGTTCTCTTTAACCTTAGAGCACTTTTTCCGCTTCCAGCTTTATGAATTGATCTAACCGGGACAGGTGAAGCATTGCGTCTAGGGCCAAAGTGGGTGTACTACGAACTGCACCAGTGATGGCAATGCAAGCGGTGCGTTGGATTTTGTTGAGCTTAGCCCTTGCAGCAGCCTCTCATTAGTTTTAGGCCACCAGACAAGGGAAGCGTAAGTTGTCCTGGGACGGACAATGGTTTTATATATCCACATGATCATACTTGGTTTTAGGCCCCGTCTTTTACCAAGGGTTTTTGAACAAACCCGAAGTGTATTGAGACCTTTCTGCACAACTGATTGGAGATGAGAGTTCCAATTAAGCTTTGCGTCGAGTATGACACCTAGATATTTTACTTCACTTGAATAAACTAATTGTGTTTGATTCAAGAAAAGGGGTTTCAGTTGTACCTTTCTCCGTTTGGTGAAGTTTTTGTAGGATTTATGCCTAGTTGATCCTTTTGACACCAGGAAAAAGTGTGATTTAGGGCAGATTGCATTCTTTCACGATAACACTTTCGAATTTGCCTCGTACAATAATGACAACGTCATCAGCATATCCAACCACTTCGAAGCCTCTTCTCTCTAAGCTGTCTAGAAGCTCATCCACCACCAGTGACCACAACAAAGGAGAAAGCACTCCGCCTTGCGGACACCCTCTTGTTGCTTTAACAGTGATGTATGAACCGCTAAGCTCAGAGGAGATTTTCCGATTAGCTAGCATAGCATGTACCCAGGTAACAATGCATGGGTCGAATTTTCTCCTCAACATTGCTGACCCTATAGACGAATAAGAAGCGTTATCGAATGCGCCCTCAATATCAAGAAATGCTACAAGAGCAATTTCTTTTGCATTAAGTGTTTTTCGATTTTTGAACTACCGTATGTAGTGCCGAGATCGTAGATTTTCCACTTTGATAAGCGAATTGGTTTTTTGACAAAGGCATTGCTTTCATAAATTTGTGATTTATGTACTCGCATAGTACCTTTTCCATAATTTTGAGCATTACAGAGGATAAACTTATCGGCCTGAATGCTTTGGGGTTGGTTTTATCTCTCTTGCCTGCCTTCGGAATGAAGACAGCCCGGATTTGACGCCAATCGTTAGGTATGTGCCCCAAAATCAGACTCGCCTTAAAAATCTCAACCAAGGGTGGAACCAGTGTTTTCTCCTCTTGTTGGATCAACGCTGGGAATATTCCATCCATGCCAGGAGACTTAAATGGCTCGAAAGATCTCACAGCCCGCTCAACCCTGGCCCGAGTGAAAGCTTCCTTTGCAACCTTTATTGCGTCTTTTTAGATCCAGAAACCCATGATTGGATCTCTTGTAGATCTGAGACAGCAATTCCAGTGCCTTGGTCGCCGATACTCGACTCAGGGATTGAATCAGGAAGTGGATCTTTAACAATTCGCTCAGTGTATCGCTAGGCTCTACAGTGAGCGAACCATCCGTCTTTCGGAGGCTACCCACACCATTGGAGTGGTCTTTTGAAAGAGTTTTTGGAGTCTGGCCACTACGGGTGTATTCTCTATGCTTTCACACATTAGAATCCACGATTTCCGTTTGGCTGACCTTATTTCTTTGTTGTAGTTCGTCAGGGCCTTTCTGTATAGGCTCCAATCGCCGGTTCGCTTAGCACGGTTGAACTCCCTACGCGCAGTTTTCCTAAGCTTCTCAAGAGTTTTATTCCACCATGGAACGTCTCTACTCGAACTAGTTGATTTAGTTGGACAGCTCTCTTGGTAGACGTTAAGGATTTTGTTTTTAATGGATTTGGACGCATCTTCCAATTGTGTTATGGACTTGATGTGACTTTCTATGATGTACTCTTCGGATCGTAGGATAGCTGAGTAGGATTCCCAATCAGTTTTCTTAGGATCTTTAAACGTTTTTCCATCGTTAGACCCCTTCCCATTCGAAGATGATGTGTTTATGGTCTGACATTGATATTTCTTCAGAAACATGCCAGTTTTTATTTTATCAGAGATAGACCGACTACATAGAGTCAAGTCCAAAACTTCCTGACGAATGGAGTTTTCAAACGTGGGCTTGTCACCAACATTACAAATGTCAGTGTTCTTGGAAGAGAGAAACTGTAACAGGTACTCACCTCTGGTGTTTATATTGGTACTTCCCCATACGGTGTGATGTGCATTTGCGTCGCACCCTATGACGAAGGGGATGTTGTGTCGGTGGCTGTAGGCTACGAGCGCAGCTACGAGCGCAGGAGGGATTTCGTCCACGTCACCTGGGAAGTATGCCGAGACCACCAAGATCTCTCTACTCCCTCTGGCGGAAGGTACCTCCATCCTGACCGCTACGATGTCCCTTTTATGAATTCTGAAATTGGAAAGTATTTACAGTTGTTATGTAATAAAATAGCCGCTCTAGGAGAAAGCTGGCTGTCATCATATACCAACTTACATGAGTGTTGTGGAATACCTTGTATTCTGGATTTATTGACCCATGGCTCTTGAATGAGGGCCACGGTTAAATTCTCTTTGGTGAACCTCCGACAGAGCACACCCGTGGCGCTCTCAGCATGGTGGAGGTTCACTTGCAGAACTTTAGTCGCCATTTCCGGGGTTCCCGCTTTTTTCCGGACGACGACTGTCCGGCTTTGGATGTTGCGGATCATCAGGATGTCGTTTGGTATTACAGTCTGGGTTTTCTCTCTTCCCTGTAGCAACCTGGCCCGCCAGTTTCATCAGGGCATCAAATAGAACCGAATAAAAGGGCGGCCCGTCAAAAAATTTGAAAAAGTTCTTTTTGAGCCACCCTAATGTAGAGTGTCAGAGAGTGACAGACGAGAAGAACGTTGCTAGAAACCGGATGTTTGTGTCGGGTACCCGATCGAATAGAGATCGGTACAAGGAAGCAAGAGCAACCGAAAAACGAACCCACCGCAGGAAGAAGAAAGAATATGAAGAACAAGTGATTAGTGAGGCGCAGGAAAAAATGGAGCAGAATGATATGTGGAGATTTTATGAGTTTGTCAATGGCGTGCGGAGAAAGACAGCGCCATCTCCCGTCATGTGCAACGACCAAGAAGGGAATTTGCTAACAGATAAAACCGAAGTGGCTGCCAGGTGTAAGAAACACTTCGAGACTTTGTTGAGTAGTGGTGGAAGTGACGGTGCATCGATGAACAGAATAAATATTAGCGACGATGGACAAGCTGTGGAGTCACCTACACTGCAAAACACTGAATAATGGAAGTGACGGTGCATCGGTGAACAGAATAAATATTGGCGACGATGGACAAGCTGTGGAGTTACCTGCACTACAAAACAATAAGGCTGCGAGGAAGGACCAGCTCCCGGCCTAACTTCTCAAACATGGCAGCAGCTTTATAAAGTTCTGCACCATATTATGAAAGACGAGAAATTGCCTGCTAGCTGGTTGGACGGCCTCATTTGCCCTCTCTTTAAGAAAGGGCACAGACTAGAGTGATTCGAATAACGTTGGACGGATTGAAATCAAGTGTAAGGGTTGCGGATGAAATATTGACGTCATTTGTTACCTTAGATGGAATAAACAGGGTCTCGAATCTACTGTTCAATATAGCGCTCGAGGGAGCGATCAGGCGAGCTGGTGTGCAAAGGAGCGGTACCATTATCTCAAGATCACATATGCTCTTGGGATTTGCGGACGATATCGATATTATCGGGATTGATCGCCATGCCGTGGAAGAGGTTTTTGTGCCGGTTAACAGGGAGACAGCGAGGATTGGACTCACGATCAATATCAGCAAAACGAAGTACATGGTCGATGGCAATCAACGTGGGTTCATTAGTGGTGGTGGTAGCAAAATGGTGCTGGATGGTGAAAAATTTGAAGTTGTAGAAGAATGTGTGTATCTTGGAACATAGGTGACGTGCGATAATGATGTTACCCGCGAGGTGAAAAGGCGTATTGCAGCTGCAAATAGGGCTTATTACGGACTTCATAACCAGCTTATGTCCCGTAGTCTGCAAACGAAAAGAAAATTCGCGCTGTATACTACTTTGATTCTTCCGGTGGCTTTATACGGCCATGAAACATGGACGTTACAGAAGGCTGATCGGAGAGCTTTCAGAGTGTTTGAATGTAAGATGCTGCGGACAATACTTGGCGGAAAACAGGAGAACGGTATCTGGCGGCGTCGCATGAATCACGAGTTGTACCAGATGTATAAAGTACTGGATATCGTTAAGCTTATACAACACGGCAGACTACGGTGGGCTGGACACATTGTTCGTATGCGGGAAAAACATCAAGCGAAGATAATATTCAGTAGAGAACTCGGAAGAGGCTCAGGTTTCGAGGAAGGCCGCGTACAAGATAGCTTTTTGCAGTTGAAGAGGACCTGAGGGCGCTCAATGTTCAGAGCGACTGGAATTGGAAGCGATTGGCCCAGGATCGAGTCCAGTGAGTAAGTGAGTAAGTAAGTAGTAAGCTTGCGATGCACGCAGGGGATTGGTTAGTTGAACAACACAGTTATCGTATGCCTGTGACGAATCTTTTTGACATTTCAAAGGTTTTTTTTCTACAGATTTATTTCGTATGTTCTAAGGATTTTGCTACTATTTCCCGAAAGTTTTGAATTTCCAATGAACACGACAGGCTTCTTGAGAATCGAGAAAAGTTTGGCAGTATCCTAATATTTCAAGAAGAAGTAACAAGAAATTAAATGAGAAAGAGCTTGGAATTCTTTCGGATGGATTTATGAGATTCCACACACTTTTTTTGCTTTGTTAAGCCCTTATGATTTTCTAAGCGTATCAAGCTTTTTGGGAATCCTACGACAAGGTCGAAAGCACAAAAGGTCGAATAACAAAAAATCGAATGACAAAAGATCGAAGGATCAAATGGTCGAAATGGTAGAAAAGGACACCGATCATTAGGGATTGCAAACTTAGTTGCATATTGAAGCACGGTCCGGGGAAGAAAATAATGAGAATTTTTAAAGCTGATCAATTCCTTCTGGACTAAACATCTCCAGGACTCCATCCAAACTTTGTATTAGTAAATAAGACTAACAAACTTACTACTAGCGAAGAAATTTTGGAAATTAAAAAACTATCGCTTTTTTCAAATGGGACTTAAGGACAATCCTCACGGAATCCAAATTTACAAATATCTATCAAAAATGATTCAATATCTGTCAAAAGCCCTAGTAGTCATTGACGAAATCAATCACTCAGAAATCATTCGAAATCAACTAATCACGGAATCCAAATTTGAAAGCATTTTCGCATTTTCAAGGGCACACCACTCGATACGGAAGCAAGGCTCAACTGTCACTTTTATTATTTTACGCATGCTGCGTCGCAGCAAAGCTGAAATAATAAAAATGACAGTTGTGTGTTGTTTCCGTATCGAGTGGTGTGCCTTTGAAAACCCGAGTACTTTCAAATTTGGATTCCGTGATTAGTTGATTTCGATTGATTTCTGAGTGATTGATTTCGTCAATGACTACTAGGGCTCTGGTCTGATTCGCGAATTAAAACCAAATTAAACTTATAAATGACAGTTCAATAATTTTCAAATAACCCTGCTCGCAAAGCAAGATTACTTTTGACGGATATTGAATCATTTTTGATAGATGTTTGGTTGGTCTTGCTGGGTAGCACCAGCCATGACATTCGTATGACTGGGGGATTTCATATTTTCTGAACTGTTACTTTTAAGTTTAATTTGATTTTAATTCGGGAATCGGACCAAAGCCTATGATCGACATATCTCTTCTCATGCTTGATGTATGAAAATGTACTGTCGACGTGGTTGATGTTGTTGATAACAGCATTATTTTGTTTTAGTGAATAAAGAATTTTTAGTGATTAATAATACATTTCAATTGCCTCTGGCAGTTAGGATTTGCCCCTGGTTGAATTGAACCATGTAGGAATTACAATGTTTTCAACTTAAACTAAAGATTAACTAAAGATTAACTGAAGAAATAACTGAAAATATATCATAGCAAATAAGGATGCTAGTGTTAAGAAAACACGAAACACATAGTCTAAGAGATGAATGCATGTATTAGATAATTAGCAAATAAAATTAGTCAAAAAAAAGGATCCTTTTAGCCGGCCGTGTTCTCCACTAAAAGTAGTTGAGCTCTAATAAAGACATACAAAAACTTTCATTGATTACTATTTCTATATGCAACACTCTTTCAAATAGCATATTCTGCCACACCCTATAGTAACACAGTTCAGTCCGATCTGGTATCAGCAACTCCTATGTGATCGGTTTTGGTTGTACATAAGTCACATAAACTGCAATGAGACATATGTGTTGCTAGGGTAATGATGAGTTTATTCCCCACGAGACAAATATGCGTAACAATTCAACAATGGGAATCGACTCGATGTTGTTTTCATTGATTTTTCGAAAGTTCGATTTCTTCGAGTGTTTTCGGGAAAAACACATCAAAATAAAGCGGTCTGTGGTGAAAAGTTATAATATCACACAATGATTATGGGACAATTATGCGTAGAAGGGCAATAATGAAACAAAATGATGATTTTTCCATTACTTCAGAAGGCAATTCCATTTAATTCCATCACTTGTATATACCTTGACATATACGTTTTTCGACTTCAACAGTAAGACGTAAAGCCGTCTTCAGTGTCTCGTACTTGACTCGACTGAAGTCGAGTATATATACAATGGCTTCTTCTTCTTCTTCGTTAGCATTACATCCCCCACTGGGACATTGCCGCCTAGCAGCTTAGTGATCATTAAGCACTTCCACAGTTATTAACCGCGAGGTTTCTAAGCCAAGTTACCATTTCTGCATTCGTATATCATGAGGCTAGCACGATCATACTTTTATGCCCAGGGAAGTCGAGACAATTTCCAAGCCGAAAATTATCTAGACCGGCACCGGGAATCGAACCCAGCCACCCTCAGCATGGTCTTGCTTTGTAGCCGCGCATCTTACCGCACGACTAAGGAGGGTCCCATATACAATGGCTAGACATGCCAAAAAACAAAAAAAAAAGTCAAATTAAACTTCGTCATTTCAATCTATTTTATCTAAATAATTATAAAAACTTCATAAAAACGTCATTAAAATAAGTTAGGTGAAAACCATAGCAATATTGAACGATTTGTCAACAAAACAAGGATACCCACGATTGAATTTTGTAGCCATTTTGTAATGTGATAAGAAACATTTTGGTACTAATATTTTGATGACAATCGCCATTGAAGCTCAAAATAGATCAAATTTACTAACTTTTTCAATTAAATCACTCCACTTCACGACACTTTGAAAATTATAAAAAATCTTTCACCTTTATTTTCACGTAAAAAAAACAAAGTAGGTACTTTTTTGTTTATATGTAGAAAAAGGAAAAGTTGTATGTCTACACTTGTTTTACAGGTTTTATTGTACACGCAAAAAAAGCCTTCATGAATTCGTGAACTAACAAGTTCACGATGTATTTTTTCGTGAACAACAGTCACGTTTTCTGGAACGTTCCTCGAATTAAATCACGGTGTATTTTTGCTGGTTCGCGAATCAGGTGTCAGAATGCCAGCATCTCTGCTTTTTGTCAAAATATACGTGGGCTCTCATCTCACAACCGGTCCACTTCCCCTACTGTTGGACTCTGTGAGCCTGTATGGACACAATCAGTTAACTTCGATCAGACCGCATCGTGCTTTCGTGCTGTGCGGTTCTTTCTCTCTTTGCGGAAGGAAGTTTTTAATACTACCCGAAGCTATTTTAATTTCAACGGTGGTTCTTAGCGCTATTTGTACCCACTGATCCCGTTACGACCTTTGCAAAGACCCGTGCCTTCGTTTTACGTTGGACCCGTTTGCGGAAGTAAAATTCCGACAAGAGGTGGTAATCCTGCAGAGACACCATTCTGGAAAAAAAACCTCTTAGAAGATCACGTCTCCACGCTCAGCAATAAGTATTAATAAAACCCAGATTAATCCATCTAGCAGTGATGATGTCTTTCTCGTTTCTTGTGAGTGAGTAATTTCTTCGCACTTTTGGCATGAAAAAAAAGTATTTTGGACACAACTTCTGAGCCCATAGTCCGATCCGGCCAATTTTTAATAGGAAACAATGGGACATGATTCTGCGTCGAATGTTGCGAGTAAATCAGCCGAGAGTAAGTGCCTAAATAGAGGAAAAGAATTTTTCTTGTAAAACTGGCCATAACTCCGGCCCATAGTCCGACTGGGCCGGTTTTCGATACGAAACAATGGGACAAGATTCCGCGTCAAATGCATCTTGTTACGAGCAAATCGGTTGAGGATAAATGCCTAAGAAATGAAATGGTTAAGGATAAGTGCCTGCAAAATCAGTGAGATTATTTTGCGCACACATATACACACACAGACATCACTTTAATTCGTCGGGCTAAGTCGATCGGTATACAACACTATGAGTTTACGGGCCTTCCTATAAAAAGTTCGTTTTTGGAGAAAACACATAGCCTTTAAGTATACTTTGTATACAAGAAAGGCAAAAAGAATTTTGGTCATAACTTCTAAGCCCATAGTCCGATCGGGTCAATTTTCAATAGGAAACAATGGGACAGGATTCTGCGTCGAATGCAACTGTTGCGAGCAAATCAGTTGAGAATAAATTCCCAAAAAGTGAGCTAGACTTTTTAATATGATTTTTATGAAAAAAAGTATTTTAGCCATAACTTCTAAGTCCATAGTGCGATCGGGTCAATTTTCAATAAGAAACAATGGGAAAGGATTCTGCGTCTAATGCAACTTGTTGCGAGCAAATTGAGAATAAGTGCCCAGAAAGTGAGCTAGACTTTTAATGTGCTTTTACACGATTTTTTTTGGCCATAACTTCTAAGCCCATAGTCCGATCGGGTCAATTTTCAATAGGAAACAATGGGAAACAGGATTCTGCATCGAATGCAACTTGTTGCGAGCAAATCAGTTGAGAATAAGTGCCCTAAAAGTGAGCTAGACTTTTTAATTTTTTTTTTTATGAAAAAAAGTATTTTGGCCTTAACTTCTAAGCCCATAGTCCGATCGGGTCAGTTTTCAATTGGAAACAATGGGACAGGATTCTGCGTCGAATTCAATTTGTTGCGAGCAAATTGGTTGAGAATAAGTGCCCAAAAAGTGAGCTAGACTTTTCAATGTGATTTTCTATGAAAAAAAGTATTTTGGCCATAACTTCTAATCCCATAGTCCGATCGGGTCAGTTTTCAATAGGAAACAATAAGACAGGATTCTTGATCGAATGCAACTTGTTGCGAACACATTGGTTGAGAATAAGTGCCCAAAAAGTGAGCTAGACTTTTTAATGTGCTTTTTATGAAAAAAAAAAAAAAGTATTTTGGCCATAACTTCTAAGCCCATAGTCCGATCGGGTCAGTTTTCAATAGGAAATAATGGGACAGGATTTTGCGTCGATTGCAACTTGTTACGAGCAAATCGGTTGAGAATAAGTGCCCAAAAAGTGAGCTAGACTTTTTAATGTGCTTTTTTATGAAAAAAAGTATTTTGGCCATAACTTCTAAGCCCATAGTCCGATCGGGTCAGTTTTCAATAGGAAACAATGGGACAGTATTCTGCGTCGAATGCAACTTGTTGCGAGCAAATCGGTTGAGAATAAGTTCCCAAAAAGTGAGCTAGACTTTTTAATGTGCTTTTTTATGAAAAAAACCCAGATTAATCCACCTAGCAGTGATAGTGCCTTTCTCGTTTCTTGTGAATGAGTAATTTCTTCGCACTTTTGGCATGAAAAAAAAGTATTTTGGACACAACTTCTGATTGATGATTCTGCGTCGAATGTTGCGAGTAAATCAGCCGAGAGTAAGTGCCTAAATAGAGGAAAAGAATTTTTCTTGTAAAAACTGGCCATAACTCCGAAGCCCATAGTCCGACTGGGCCGGTTTTCGATACGAAACAATGGGACAAGATTCCGCGTCAAATGCATCTTGTTGCGAGCAAATCGGTTGAGGATAAATGCCTAAGAAATGAAATGGTTAAGGATAAGTGCCTGCAAAATCAGTGAGATTATTTTGCGCACACACACACACACAGACATCACTTTAATTCGTCAGGCTAAGTCGATCGGTATACAACACTATGAGTCTACGGGCCTTCCTATAAAAAGTTCGTTTTTGGAGAAAACATATAGCCTTTAAGTATACTTTGTATACAAGAAAGGCAAAAAGAATTTTGGTCATAACTTCTAAGCCCATAGTCCGATCGGGTCAATTTTCAATAGGAAACAATGGGACAGGATTCTGCGTCGAATGCAACTGTTGCGAGCAAATCAGTTGAGAATAAATTCCCAAAAAGTGAGCTAGACTTTTTAATATGATTTTTATGAAAAAAAGTATTTTAGCCATAACTTCTAAGCCCATAGTCCGATCGGGTCAATTTTCAATAAGAAACAATGGGAAAGGATTCTGCGTCTAATGCAACTTGTTGCGAGCAAATTGAGAATAAGTGCCCAGAAAGTGAGCTAGACTTTTTAATGTGCTTTTACACGATTTTTTTTGGCCATAACTTCTAAGCCCATAGTCCGATCGGGTCAATTTTCAATAGGAAACAATGGGACAGGATTCTGCATCGAATGCAACTTGTTGCGAGCAAATCGGTTGAGAATAAGTGCCCTAAAAGTGAGCTAGACTTTTTATTTTTTTCTTTTTTTTATGAAAAAAAGTATTTTGGCCTTAACTTCTAAGCCCATAGTCCGATCGGGTCAGTTTTCAATTGGAAACAATGGTACAGGATTCTGCGTCGAATTCAATTTGTTGCGAGCAAATTGGTTGAGAATAAGTGCCCAAAAAGTGAGCTAGACTTTTTAATGTGCTTTTATATGAAAAAAAGTATTTTGGCCATAACTTCTAAGCCCCATCAGGTCAGTTTTCAATAGGAAACAATGGGACAGGTTTCTACGTCGATTGCAACTTGTTGCGAGCAAATCGGTTGAGAATAAGTGCCCAAAAAGTGAGCTAGACTTTTCAATGTGATTTTCTATGAAAAAAAGTATTTTGGCCATAACTTCTAATCCCATAGTCCGATCGGGTCAGTTTTCAATAGGAAACAATGGGACAGGATTCTGCATCGAATGCAACTTGTTGCGAACACATTGGTTGAGAATAAGTGCCCAAAAAGTGAGCTAGACTTTTTAATGCGCTTTTATTTGAAAAAAAAAAAGTATTTTGGCCATAACTTCTAAGCCCATAGCCCGATCGGGTCAGTTTTCAATAGGAAATAATGGGACAGGATTTTGCGTCGATTGCAATTTGTTACGAGCAAATCGGTTGAGAATAAGTGCCCAAAAAGTGAGCTAGACTTTTTAATGTGCTTTTTTATGAAAAAAATATTTTGGCCATAACTTCTAAGCCCATAGTCCGATCGGGTCAGTTTTCAATAGGAAACAATGGAACAGGATTTTGCGTCGAATGCAACTTGTTGCGAGCAAATCGGTTGAGAATAAGTTCCCAAAAAGTGAGCTAGACTTTTTAATGTGCATTTTTATGAAAAAAGTATTTTGGCCATAACTTCTAAGCCCATAGTCCGATCGGGTCAATTTTCAATAGGAAACAATGGGGCAGGATTCTGCGTCGAATGCAACTTATTGCGAGCAAATCGGTTGAGAATAAGTGCCAAAAAAGTGAGCTAGACTTTTTGCGCGCACACACACACATACACACACATACACAGACATCACTCCAATTCGTCGAGCTGAGTCGATCGGTATATAACACTATGGGTCTCCGGCCCTCCTATAAAAAGTTCGTTTTTGGAGCGAACATATAGCCTTTACGTATACTTTGTATACGAGAAAGGCAAAACAAGAGGAAGGGGGAGTCTCTGAATTCTCCACTTCCTTCAAAGAAACAAGGTTTCAAGACCGTCCTGCCAAAGCGCGGAAAAAATAGAAGGAAACTGGAGAATTCAGATATTCCTTCTAACTCTAATATCGGAAATAATTCTTCTCCAATCGAACTGAGCAATCAGTTCGATTTGATTAATGATGAAATTGAGCAAATCGAATATACCTCTAGCCCAGGTGATTCGATTCATGCGAAAAAGCAAAGGATTCCGCCAATTGTGGTATCTGTTGCCGAGTTTTCTGGCTTCCGGAATGAGATTTTGAGTAACCTTCAGGGGATCAAGGTTTTATTTCAGATTGCTAGGAAGGGTGACTGCCGCGTTTTGCCGGGATCCTTTGACGATCGCAAACGTCTTCTTCAGTATTTAACTTAGAAGCGCCATAAATTCTTCACATACGACGACAAAACTGAGCGGTTGTTCAAAGTTGTCTTGAAAGGTCTCCCCAGTGATGACAAATCACTGGATGAGATTAAAATTGAAATTTCTCAATTACTTGGATTTTCACCAGTCCAAGTAATTAAGATGAAAAAGAAATCCCACTCTGGTACTTCCCAGAGGGGCATTTCTCAAGAATTTTATTTAGTTCATTTTAACAAAAGTGAACTAAATAATATGAAAAGTTTGGAAAAGGCCTGTATTATGTCCCATGTCCGTGTTACATGGGAACATTTCCCCCAGGCAATTTCCAAAACCCCACCTAGTGCCGTAAGTGCCAAAAGTGGGGTCACGGAACTAAACATTGCCATATGGATGCTAAATGCATGATTTGTGGTGGAACCTCTCACGCCAAGGATGCCTGTCGTATGAGAGGAGAAGATTCCAATAAATTTAAATGTGCAAATTGTTGGGGCAATCATAAATCCAATTTCTGGGAATGCCCTTCACGCAAAAAAGTTTTGAATTCCCGTGCAAAATTGATGACGGGAAATTCCAATCGGATCCCAGATTCGACGGGTAGAAGTTTTTCAAACGCTCAAATTTCGAAACCATTTACCGGTCGAGCAATTCATACCCACCACAATTCACAAACAAATTTTGCCGCTCGTCAACTGGTAGCAAGCACTTCAGTAAATTCCAATTTTTCCAATGTACCTACGTATGCAAACATCGCTGCTGGTAGACAAAATTTCTCTTCTCAAAATGAGGTTTATACCCATGTCCCAACGGAAAATAATGGTCATGTTGCCGATTCAGGTAGCATGACTGCTTCCGATTTTGATTTTTTAACTGAATAATTGCATCACATGATTGATGCAATGTTCAAAGCATATACCATACCAGAAGCTGTTCAGGTTGGTATAAAGTACACACAAAAAATTGTTATCGGACTCCGTTTTAATGGATCTAAATAATTGTGTGAAAGTTCAAAATTGGAATGCCCGCTCTCTAATGGGTAAGGAAGATGAATTATTCAACTTCCTAACAGTTCATAATGTGCATATTGCCATTATAACAGAAACTTATTTAAAGCCCGGACTCTCCATTAAAAGAGATCCAAATTATTTTATCTACAGAAATGATCGTCTTGACAGCGCCTGTGGTGGGGTCGCCATTGTCATCAATAGACGTATCAAACATAAATTATTTTCTTCGTTTGAAACCAAAGTTTTTGAAACTTTGGGAGTTTCTGTTGAAACAAATTTTGGTCAATTTTCCTTCATTGCAGCCTATTTGCCTTTTCAATGCAATGGGCAGCAAAAGAATTTGTTGAAAGCTGATCTTCAAATTCTGACTCGCAACAAATCAAAATTCTTCGTAATTGGTGACTTCAATGCCAAACACCGTTCATGGAATAATGCTCAAAGCAATTCCAATGGTAAAATTTTATTTGAAGATTGTTCTGCGGGATATTATACTATTCAATATCCCAATGGCCCAACTTGTTTTTCATCCACTCGAAATCCTTCTACAATTGATTTGGTTTTAACGGATTCAAGTCAGCTGTGTGGCCAATTGGTAACTCATGCTGACTTTGACTCTGATCACCTTCCTGTGACATTTGAAATCTCACAAATAGCTATTTATAATCCAATCAGCTCTACATTCAATTATCATAGGGCTGATTGGGATTTATATAAAACGTATATTGATAGGAATTTTGATGTTGATATTCCTCTCGATACCAAAAGTGATATTGATAATGCTCTCGTATCTTTGACAAATTTAATTGTCGAAGCCAGAGGCATTGCAATTCCTAAATGTGAAATTAAATTCAACTCCATTATTATTGACGACGATCTTCAGCTACTGATCCGTCTTAAAAATGTGAGGCGAAGGCAATATCAAAGAACTCGCGATCCCGCGTTGAAAGTTATTTGGCGAGATTTGCAAAATGAAATTAAAAAACGTTTCGCTATTCTGAGAAATACCAACTTTGAGAATAATGTCTCGAAGTTGGATCCCAGTTCGAAACCCTTTTGAAATTAACGAAAATTCTTTAAAAAACCTCAAAAGCCAATTCCAGCGCTTAAAGTGGGAAATAAAATTTTATTAACAAATGGCGAAAAGGCTCAAAAACTTGCTCAGCATTTAGAGAGTGCCCATAATTTTAGTATAGGTCTCACTAGTCCAATTGAGGATCAGGTTACACGAAGCTTCGAAGACATTCTCAACCAAGGTTTTTGACCCTTCGTTGGGAACTAATTTGGATGAAGTGAGATCTATTACTAGAAAATTTAAAAATATGAAAGCCCCAGGTGATGATGGTATTTTCTACATACTTATCAAAAACTTCCTGAGAGCTCTTTATCCTTTTTGGTTAATTTGTTTAACAAATGTTTTCAATTGGCATACTTCCCAGATAAATGGAAAAACGCCAAAGTTGTTCCAATTTTGAAGCCGGACAAAAATCCAGCTGAGGCTTCTAGTTATCCTTAATCAGTTTGCTTTCTTCAATAAGCAAACTGTTTGAAAAGATTATTTTAAATAGAATGATGGTTCATATTAATGACAATTCTATTTTGCTGATGAACAATTTGGTTTTCGCCATGGGCATTCAACCACCCATCAGTTATTAAGAGTAACGAATTTAATTCGGCTCAACAAATCTGAAGGATATTCGACTGGAGTTGCTCTTCTTGATATAGAGAAAGCATTTGACAGTGTTTGGCATGAAGGTTTGATTGTAAAATTGATGAATTTTAATTTTCCTCTGTACATCATTAAACTGATCCAAAATTATTTATCAGATCGCTCACTGCAGGTAAACTATCAGAATACTAAATCTGATAGATTACCTGTAAGGGCTAGTGTCCCCAAGGCAGCATACTGGGGCCCATATTGTATAACATTTTTACTTCTGACTTACCTGATTTACCACCAGGGTGTCAAAAATCTTTGTTTGCAGATGACACGGGCCTTTCAGCCAAAGGGCGAAGCCTTCGTGTCATTTGTAGTAGATTGCAAAAAGTTTGGATATTTTCTCCACTTACTTGCAAAAATGGAAAATTTCCCCGAATGCTTCCAAAACTCAGCTTATAATTTTCCCACATAAGCCGAGAGCTTCTTATTTGAAACCTTCTAGCAGACATATTGTCACTATGAATGGGGTTCCAATTAATTGGTCTAGCGAAGCTAAATATTTAGGACTTCTGCTAGATCAAAAATTAACTTTTAAAAATCACATTGAAGGCCTTCAAGCCAAATGTAACAAATATATTAAGTGTCTATATCCACTTATAAACAGAAAATCTAAACTTTGTCTTAAGAACAAACTTTTGATTTACAAACAAATTTTTAGACCAGCCATGTTGTATGCTGTACCAATATGGAGTAGTTACTGCAATACCAGAAAGAAGACACTTCAGAGGATTCAAAATAAAATTTTGAAAATGATTCTAAAGTTGCCTCCGTGGTATAGTACCAATGAACTTCATAGAATTTCTAATATTGAGACATTGCACAAATGTCCAATAAAATAATTTCCAATTTTAGACAAAAATTGTTGCAATCTTCTATTGCAACGATTAACTCCTTGTACCCTTAGTATAAAATAGGTTAAGATTAGTTTAAGTTGAAAACATTGTAATTCCTACATGGTTCAATTCAACCAGAGGAAAAATTCTAACTGCCAGAGGCAATTGAAATGTATTAATAATAACTAAAAATATAACATAGCAAATAAGGATGATAGTGTTAAGAAAACACGGAACACCTAGTCTAAGAGATGAATGCATGTATTAGATAATTAGCAAATAAAACTAAAAAATAAATAAAAATAAAAAAATAAAAATAAAAAAGTTAACTTCGATTCCATATCAGGTGTAGTTTACCTGGAGGACCAAATGATCTAAACTCCAGGATAATTTGGAGAACCTAGAACATCTGTAAGAATATTTACTGAGCATGCATGTTAACATAATTCTAGGAAAAAAACAGAATCAAAATTAATTGAAAAACAACGAAAATACTGTAGAAACATGAATGCAGTGCTTGGTTGATAACACCCGTAAGTTAGGTAATTAATGTTCAACCAGCACGTTTGATATTCCTCGTGGCTTGAACATGTCAAAACCTAAAGTTTGCAATTCGTATGAAATACGATTCATAACACTATTTGACCTGTTATTCTACCAGCCATTAAAACTTACCTCCAATGTCATGTGCCAACCAAAGTTAAAATGCATTCGACCCTTCTCATAGATCTACTCAAGTACTCCTTCGGTCAAGCTGTTAATGCTTAAAATATTGTCGTTTCATTTAACTGGTCACGATTTCAGCTAGCATGATGCATGATCCGAGACGCTATTCCGAAGCTTTGTCATTTCAATTTAAGTCAAAATCGTCTGCTCAAGTCAACGTCGTAGAACTTTTTCTTCTGTGATTAACAAAAAGTCGGATGTGTTCCCCAGCCATCATTATATTCTAGAAACTGCATTCATTTCATCTGAAGGCACGTTCTTACATTAAACCACACTGACAAATCTAGCAGCAGTTCGCATGTGCAATCATTTTTCATTCGATCAGTTGATTGCACTGGAAGGTCATACGCGCGCCATTCTTATGTGCACACACCGCGAATCTACCCAAGCAGCTCCCTCTATGATGTCATATAGGTCAACAGCCCTCTGTTCGCGGTGTGTTACAGTACTGGTTGGGGTAAATTCTCACCAATCCTAGCAGTATGCCCCCAAATCAAGTTTTAGCTTCAGAATACTTTAGTCTATAGACGCTGAAGTGAAAGCCATGTGCAACCGTGAGCAGCGCCAAAGACTCTACGAGAGCAGACGACGTTCGTGGATAAACTAACGAGACAGACGTTCATTGAATTTAGATGGAAGGAGTGTAGGGCAGAGCATGGAACGATCAGATATGAAATAAAACTGCATATAGGTAATGGCACATGGCTCCTTGAGCGGCGCGACGAATCCAATGCGTCGGAACATCGAACGGATCACGTGAGTCAACGAGTGTAGTAATGATGCCAATATTTATTGCTTCTAGTGCAGTCACTCCGTGAAAGGGAATTATTAGAATCAAACAATCACTCCGCACGCGGTGCTTTGACTATTCACGACAAATATCAAATCTGAACGTTGATTAAGGTGGATTTTGATTGTTACCTTGGGTACTCGATGTATTCTAGAGTTCATGAACAATTTAGCTGCTGTCAGCAGGTGTCATCATCTATGCATCAAACCCTACCATTACCCGGCAAATAACTCGTTACAAATACCATTCAACCCTGAGCCAAAATTAAAACTTCCGAACGTCAACGCAACGCAACAACGTCGACAGAGAGTGTCACTGGTACTGTGGCTGTTTGCCAAATGCATCTTTAATACGTTTGGCTGCATTGTGCTGTCTATAAAAGCTTTAATGACTTATATGCAAGTCTCAAACTTGCTCCAATCAATATCCGAAGAGTTTGATTGTGTGTACACACACATACACACGGACATTGTATCAGTTTGTAGAGCTGAGTCGAGTGGTATACAGTCCTATGAGTCTCCGAGCCTCCTAAAAATCGATTTCGGAGTGAAATGATAGCCTTTCAAAACAACCTTAATGTACGACAAAAAATTAATAAAAGGGTCGAAGCTGGATTTAATTCCCAGTCCTCCTTAGGCTGGATATTTCTCGTCTTCCCATAGAATCCGAGGGACGAATTTAATATAGATTAATATAAATACCCAAATTTTTTGACACATCAAAATAATTTTAAGGGATATCACGACAGAGTCCAATAATGGCTGCTACAAAGGCCGTCCTAGCCCTCACCTCGCGTTTTTCCTCGAACAAATGTCAATTTGTAGGTGACCAGCACATCTTTAAATCTTTGTTTCGTGTATTCTCCAAGTGAGCAAAGCTGACAAAACAATTCACTTTTGGCCCAAAGTTCACCCGATTTTGTGCCAAAATCAAACCAATTCTTCAGGCTCATTCATACTGCAGTACTTTTTCATTTGTTTCTTATTTTTGTGATTTTTTCAGCAGTGAGTACGCATGTTAGCAAAAAAAAAAGTGACGAAACTTAAGCCGTATTTCTTTGTTTCGTGATTAGATGAATACATGTGCCGTGAGATGGAAAACGGAACAGTTCCCCTACAACCTACGAATTTTATTCGCCGATTGCTTGTGCGCTGTTTATGGTTTTATGAGCAGTACTTGATATAATCATAGTCTACTCTACCCTAGACTATACCTCAGAGCAACGGCGCGTCTGACTTTGACTCGGCACACATGCAAAAAAATCTTTCACTTCCGCTCTCAGTGATTTTGATCGCTTAATACTGAATGCGACTCAATCACACACAGTGGGAGCGAGGATGCAAGAGAGTGTAGCGTAACGTCCCGCAAAAGCAATATTTATGCATATGAACAACTAGAATAAAAATTAAACTTCAAGGAAATGTGGTTCGAACTTGACCTATACCGAACGGAGGGAGCACCTCGCTGATCTTTCATTAGCAGTTGTAATCATTTATTAACTCATATTTTTGTCATTCTCATATAGTGAGTGTACGTGAAGACTATATCTTCGCTACAAAAAGAAACTTTTAATGGAAAGCCCGGAGACTCATTGTGTTATGATAATTTACCGATTGACTCAAAAAAATGTTGATCCGTTTTCAGGGTTTCCAGGCACTTATTCTTAATTGATTCGCTAGCAACAAGTTGCATTCGACGTGGAATCCTGTTGAATGCTGGCGAGGGTTACATTTTTAAATCGCAAAAAGCGTGCAAAAAATCTCACTTATTTTTCAGGTGCTTATTCTCAACCAATTTGCTCGCAACGAAATACAGTCATTGGCTAATAATTAGGTATAATAAACAAAAAAACAGTTTTATAATGTACGAGAAATGCATCATTAGCGCTAGTTGGACTGATACGTTTTTTCTGTTAAACCAGCGGTTCTCAACCTGGGGTACATGTACCCCCGGGGGTACCTTCGCTGACCCCAGGGGGTACCTCGGACGAAAATGCGTAATGGCGGACATATTACAATTCCAATAAAAAACTATTAGTAAAGTTTTTATAATTGTATAAATTTATATTCCAAGACTTTGTATTGTACATAATATGCATTGCAATAAGCATGAGCATGATGACCGTGATCTACTCCGTGATCGACCAGAACAATCGCAATTGCACAGGGAACCAATGGATGGAAGCATGGGATTTGCTCTCCAACCTCAATATGCACAGTCCGAGAGCTCTAGTATTTTGGATGGTCGATAACGGGGCTGGCCACGTCCTCATGGTCATCGGGGATGGGAAGGAATTGATGATGCAGTCACTCGCCCACTGCAAGCCGAGAACACCTCTGCACTCGCCACGAGTTCCTGCGGAATTTTATTGGAATCTGGGGTTAGGTTTTACGGCAGAGGTTCGTCTTGGTTAACGGGTTGCCAATGTGATAGTAATGAAAGGGTGGAGTATATTCTAATTGGATGCCGAAACGAGCTTTTTCTAGCTCATTTCGAATTCTAACAGTTATCTGCTAGAACTAAGTTGTAGGTATAGGGATAGAAGATGGAAACAGTATGAAAGCCCATTTCCAGTTCTAGCGGTGGCTAGAACTTGAGAAATATATAAAAAGATACAAAGTAGGAGGAATGAAACGGGCCTGGGATTGAACCCACGACCTCCTGCGTATGAGGCAGAAGCGGTAGCCATATGACCACCAAGCCCGTCTGTACATAATATGCATTGCAATAAGTAAAACAAAATCCACTTAATCGAAATAAAATTATGAAATATGTCAAGAATATACTTCCTAACTAAAATATTAAATTTGAACTCAGCTCAGCTCAGAAGCCTTAAGCATAAAGGTTTTTTTTTCACCTAAAAACTCTTGAAAGCCTTCTTCTACGTCGAAAGCCTTCTTCCAAGCAAAATAATTGAAATATTAAATTTAAAGGTTAGGACAAAAGTTTTTTTTTCAAAAAAAAAAAAACATTTTTGAAGCCTTCTTCGACGCGGTTCAACAACCACCTTCCAAGACCGCTTCAAGAGACTTGGAAACCTCCTTTCGAGGGGCTCAGAATTCTTCTTTCAGCCAGCCCCCTTTCATGAGGCTCGAAATCCTCCTTTTAAGAGGCTCGGAACCATCCTTTCGAGGGGCTCAGCCAACCCTGGTTCGGAAGCCTATTTTCAAATAGTCGGAAACCCAGTTTCAGTAGGCTCGGAAGCCCCCTTTTCAAGAAGCTCAGAAGCCCACTTTCAAGAGGCTCGAAAATACCTTTCATGCGGCACGGAAGCACCTTTTTAAGAGTCTCGGAAACCTCCTTTCGGAGGAGCTCGGACTTCTTTTTTCAGTCAGCCCTCTTTGAAGTGGTTCGGAAGCCTCCTTTCGGAAGCCCCTTTTCAAAACAGATAGGTAACCCTCATTCAAGAATCTCAGATGCCCCTTTATTAGAGGTTCGAAGGCCCATGTTTCCAGAGGGTTTGAGATCTTCTTTCAAACGACCCGGAAGCCCCCGTTCAAGAGGCTCGGAAGTCAACTTTCAAGTGGCTCGGAAACCCAATCGAGGGGCTCAGAGTTCTTTGTTCAAGAAGCTTGGAAGCCTACTTTCCAAAAAAAAGTATTTTTAAGATGGTTAATACCTCCCTTAAAGAGGCTCGAAAGACCCCTTTCATCAGGCTCGGAAATCAGATTTCGAAGGGGCTCAGAATTCTTTCAGTCAGCCCCCTTTCAAGTGGTTCGGAAGCCTCTTTTTGAAAGGGTCGGAAGCCCCCTTTCAAGAGGCTCGTAAGCCCCCTTTCAAGTGACTCGAAAACTTCCTTTGTAGGGGCTCGGAATTCTTCCTTCGAGAAGCTTAGGAGCCTACTTTCAAAAAACTCAGAAATGTCATTGTGGATGTGGAAGTGTCGGCTTGAGAAATTGATTGCAAGTGATTTGACTATGCGTCAAATTTGGGAATCTCAAGTTCATTCAGTAGCCGCTAGGTTGCGAAGGCCGACGGAGGTCCTTCGTAGTTTAGTTGGTTAAAGCACCAGTGTAGCCGCTACTCTAGCTACTCTAGCGTACTGTAGGGTCGTGGGTTCGAGTCCCATCGAAGGGAAAGTGGTTACCTCCAATACATTTTTCAAATCAATATCTTCCACATAATGTACATATTCACATATGAGTTTTCACAACATTGTGAATTAACGTCCAAGTCGGGTGGTTTAATCCTCGGAAATAGGCAATTAACTTTGATTGAACCACAGACAAACAGACATAACACATTGAACTTTTACTCATCAGATTCATCGTCGTCCAAACACTAACGACATCTGTTGATTTCAGTTAGTTGGGCAAATCACGAACCAGATGGCAATAGTGAGCAAACGTCAAACTCGAGTAAAAACGATGCGCGCGCCACGAGTGATCGATTGGCCAAATAGTAATTAAGGTACACTGGGGGAAGTGGAAAAGGAAAAATCGATAGTGCATGTTTGAATTAGTGTAAAACCAGTTTAAATGATCTAAATGCGTTCAATCAAAATGGGCTATCAAAAACAGTCAATTTTGCACCAACTGTGCGGTAATTCATACCATTTTGGTCGCTTGAAATTCATGGAAATAGATTTTAAAATTAGGAGTTGTTTTTCCACTTACCCTCGTGGGATGGGGTAAGTGGAAAACCCATGTTACCTTGACCTTCCATAGTGATGAGTTGTTACTTATAACTAAAATCAATACGATAATTGCTCTGAGTATCTTTTGTGGAATAATTTCATCATCTTACTATTCCGTTAAGATGATGAAATTATTCCACAAAAGATACTCAAGGAATTCTCGTAATAGCTAGGGGAGGACTGGTTTTGCCTTCTCGAACACTAAGTGTAGATAAAATCTATATGTTCGCCCCAAAGATGAACTTTTTATAGGAAAAATGGGACTTACAGGGTTACAAACTAATCAACTTATTTTAACGAATTGAGATGATGTCTGTATGTGCGTATTTGTATGTATGTGTGTGCGCAAAGCACGTACACAATAATCAGCTATTCTTAAGCTCTTGTCCTTAACCAATTTTTTCGCCAAAAAATTGCATTCAACGGTGAAACTTGTTATGAATAAAAATTAATTTGAATTATGCAATATATTTACCTATCAGTGCTATTTTTAATTTCTTATACATTTTTTTTCATATGTAAAACATATGAAAGGCATCAATACCGATAGGTGGATTAATCAAGCATTTTCTCATTTATATTAGTCCAATCACCACTGGAATCACAATAATAACAAAGAAGGAACATATTAAGATTCACAGCTATCGAAATAAACCCTGGAGGGAAGAAAAAAATTGCGTAATTAGAACATTGTCCACTTACCCCGCAGTGTTTGATACCTGGGGTAAGTGTAAAATCTTTGAATTCTTTGCTTTCTTGGTACAAACCACTACCAATTGAATGGGATTAGTTTAATTGTATTGTAACGGTCGTCTGTGATAGAAATTCTCTTGGAAAAAGGACAATTGGTGCAAATAAGAATTGATTTTATGAATGCAAAAATCAACTTTTCGCGAAACCTAAAATTACAGTTCAAGCGTTAACAGTGTTAGTGTGTGTATTATTCAAATTTCAACATAGTATTAGTGTGAGCATCAAAGTATATTCTTGCATAATGTTATGATGTGGTAAAAACTGTAAAGAATGTACAATTCCAATTTTTCGAGTCGCTTTTTACACTTACCCCCTTTTTCCACTTCCCCCAGTGTACCTTATTTGAATTGACCAGCAAATCAGTGAACAATGGAAATTTGACGAGTGTTATGTCTGTTTGTCTGTGATTGAACTGAATGTGAAAGAATTTATCTGAGTTTATGGAAATGATGATGACAAATCAACATAAACCGAGATTCTATCTTTTTACCTTGTTGTATTTGTTTGATCGCTTTCGAGATCCAATTTCATCGGGTTCTTGTCCAACGTTATGGCTAAGGTTTGGAGGTGTGCACAGCGGTCAGAAATAGAGATGGGCGTTCAGATCCGGAACCGTTAAAATGATCTGAATCTTTGAAGTGAATTAATGATTTGTAGGTCACTTTTTCAAAGATCCGGTTCACCAGATCAGCAAATTATCTAATTATTTGTAGGGAAATGGTAATTTTTTTTTGTAGGTTCTCTATGCATATTATAAGCATTAGGGTGCCAATGGAATGTATGGGAAACATTTTTCATCAAATTTCAAAAAACGACATTGCTCCCTAGTTTCATTACCCCAGATATGACCCCATGCTAAATTTTAGCTCAATCGGACATGATTTAGGGGTGCCTAAAATTCATCAAAGTTTGGAAATTTTTACCCATGAAAATTTTCCCAAGGAAAAGTCGAAAATCTAATTATTGTTTTTGATGCCAAATGACTTAAGAATGCATGAAACATCTAGATCTGACGTTATTTAAAAAAAATGATAAATTTCAATGATATGGAAAATGGAAATCTTCCAAACTTGGACGTACATGTTCATGATAGAATTAGAGGCGAAAGTATAGAATTGATAGTTCCGTTAGGATACGGCAGGCATGAAGAATGTTTTTTATAGAAGTTGATTTGAAAGCGAGCGGAGGGCAATATTTGTGATGGCACATATCACACGACCTTCCTTCTGCCAAGCTCCCGTATGAAGGGGGAGGGAAGAATATCAGTGTGGAAGCTGATATATCTCCACTGGCAAAAGGAAGGTGGTTTGACTTGCTCATATGCCATCGCATGCGGAAGGATTTGCTATCGACGAGTACTGTCTCCAAATTTCTAATATGACATCAGCATTTAGTCGAATAGGATTTTTATTGCACAGTTCTGTTTTCTCATTGCGTCCGTCTCGTCGCAACCAATTTGGCTGCCTCGGAGAGAACAAAGCAGAGAAAGGCACTGCTGCTGTACCGTCGACCAATAACAGCTGAATTGATGGATGCCCCCACCAAGGGTAGTACACTAAATTAATGATTTCGTGATAAATTTCAATTTTTTCTCTTAGAATATTTTTGGGACCTTTTTTTCATCGAATTTTAACACGATACGCAAACGTTTTCGTAGCCAAAAATATCCCCCTATGCAAAATTTGAGCTAAATCGGATATGATTTAGGATTGCTCAATATTAATCAAAACTTTATTTTTTTCATCTTAGGTTTGCCCATTACCATTATTCTTTTTCATAAAATGGTGGATATTCTGTTTGTTGTCATCTAATTTGACCTGAGCTTGATTTGAAACAAGACTTGCGCTTCTACTTGATTGAAGATCTGACGACCCTGAACGTTTTGGATGGCCTTCAGTGTATTGAAATGCAGAAATATCGGTATAACGTTTCTTGGCAGGTATCCAAAGATCTGTTGGGAAGAGTTTTGATAGCCTCCGAAAACATTTTCGAGGCCGTTGTTGCGTAGGTCTTACGAGCCGAACTTCAGAACATTTCACGCATTCTAGAATGTGATTATGGGACACGCAGCAAAATTTCCAGTAAGTCATTGGATTTCTTTGAACTGGGCAGGATGACCTGAACTTGATTTGAAATAAGCAGGGTTCGTAATGCTCACTCAATCTCAGGAGCACATGATTTTCCCTCACAAACGTTTTCGAGGAGAAATCGCTTTTCGGGAAAGAAAAACAGCCTGGAGAATGATAACAATTTTTCGCTCACTTCGATTGCTGCTAAACGTTGGTTTGCTCTTTTTCTTTCATATTCGAGTCTTTTCGTGGCATCATAAATGCAAATTGTAGTAGCTTATGTGGAACAAATAACTTAATGCTTTCATACAGATAGCGTGGTGGTGTGGCTAGAGTGAGCGCATCTCCACAGCTATTATTGTTACTATTCTGGGTTCGAATCCCGGCGTTTCTGGGTTCGAATTCTTGCGAAAAGTGAGTGAGAGGTAAAAGTAATGAACCGAAAAAGGATTTTCATCTTATAGGCAAGATTTTCGTTTATCTTCCAATGCTAATTCTAAAGAAAAGATTGATGGGTGAAAGATGATCCTCAACATAAACAACGAAACAAGATTTTCCCTCGGCCCGAAAAACGCTTGCTTTGGTCTCATTGAAATGAAAAGTCGAAACCCTGGAAATAAGCAAGCATTGCGCTTCTACTTGATTGTAGATCTGACGACCTGAACTCAAGAACGTTTTGGATGACCTTCAGTGTATTGAAATGCAGAAAGATCGGTATAACGTGTCTTGGCAGGTATCCAAGGATCAGCTGGGAAGGGTTTTGAAAGCTTGTCACCACCCCCTTGGGAGGGGAGGCCGCATGCCGACGGTGGACAAAAAAGGATAAGAAAGGCGGTTAAGATGGCACTGGTCCCCATGACCCACTTAACATAATCAGCCTGAAACAAAAAAACGGTTCGAACATGTGGGAACCAATGGCAAAAGTAATCAGAGCCGTTCTTAATAAATTAAAGCATAAATTTCACATGCACATAGTAGGGTGTTTATTTAGTACTTACTAGTTCAGCTTATACCTAGAAAAATGTTAGTCTCATATGTGTGTGTTAGTGTTTGAGGTGTATCCCCCGGCTTTGGGACAGTTCGTCGAATGATGTTTAGTCGAATGACATTTAGTACATTTGGTCGAAGGGACATTTAGTCGAAGGGACATTTAGTCGAATAGAAATTTAGTCAAATGGACATTTAGTCGAATGTACATTTGGTAGAATGGACATTTAGTTAGAAGGACATGAAGTCGAAAGGATATTTAGTCGAATAGATATTCAGTCGAATGTTGAAAGTGTTTAGTCGGTAATAGGTAATTAGTTAAATGGATAATTCGTCAATAGATTTTTAATTAAATTTGAATAAATAATCCACAAGATACATTGATAAACTGATAAAAGGAATTCAGTGGACGTGAGGAAGTTTCAATCAGCAGCGAAAGAAACGAATACGGATCCCAATGAGGATTTTTCACCTGAGCTAACAGAAAACTTCTGGAGACCCTGGTGGATTATAGAAAAATTTAAAACCTACAGAAATAGCAAAATATTAGGTGCCGAGGATCCCCGATAATTTGAACGGTACCTGAATTGAACGGTAACTGAATTAATTTTTTATTTGAACTTCTGGTTACTCTATTTGCATCAGGAAAACTGGTTCCTGGCTGCTCTCTGAGCTGGTTTGTTTTGATTCTGCGTTCCGTTTCACGATGTTCCATTTTTCTTTTCTCGATTCCACGTGCTAAATGACGTTTGAACCATTTTTAATTTGAACGATGTTCAAATGAACGGGGCTCAAATTAAAAAGATTAAAAGCGGTCATATTACCGGGGGACCACGGTACTGATGGTGAGATACCCTCTAATCAATTATTCGGCATATGGTCAAAAACCAATGATGACAATGTTATTTTGCCAATACTTCATCGTAGTCGGCTTTGGAACATTTAGTCTAATGACATTTTGTCGAAAGGACGTTTAGTCGAATGGAAATGGTTTTCTTATTCTTTTCATTCACTGCCAAAAATATCTATATAAGATATATGTGTCGCCGATATAATTTTTTGCAATAGCTCCATCCTAATATAATCGATATAGAACCACACATAAATTAAATAGTTGCTAATTCGAGACCACACATAAAGTTTATTTGGATATATATTTTATTAGTAGCTTGCTTGGAGAATGGTTATGTGTGCGCTGATAAACATCATAAGTTAAATCTATGGATTTTTGCCAATAAATATGTGTGGATTTTTAGTAGTGTTGAAATTCTTTCTTTCACTCAATATTTATACGATAATTAGTTCAGAATAAAATTCCGACCACAATTCGTTAATTATTGGCCGAAAATTTAATTCCGACCAGATGGTCATATGACCAAATATATTCGACGTCATGTCTATTGACGAAACATCATTCGACTAAATTTCTTTTCACCAGGTGGAATAGATTCAGTTAGAGGGGTTCTGCAAAGGGGTTCTCAATATCCAGTCGGGAATATTCTCGGAATATTCACAGTTTTTGTATTATTTATTATTTTTATGAACCCATCATTCTTTGGACAATATTAGAGCAATAATTATGTGACTTTTATAAACACCACGATAAATCATTCATTTTTTAATTGTTATTGACTAAAGTTCTTTGCCTATTTAATTCGACGAAACGTCATTAGACTAAATGTACCAAGATTTTTAATTCGAAAATCCGCTTATGCGCAAACGTCATTCGACCAAATGTACAAAGATTCTTCATTCTAAAATCTGGTTTCGACTAAATGTCCATTCGACCAAATGTCCATTCGACGTAGTGTCCTTTCGACCAAATGTCCTGCGTCTCTAGTGGATTAAAAAAATATGTTCGACTAAATGTCCCTTCGACAAAACGTCCATTCGACGTAATGTCATTCGCCGAAATGATATACATAGATTCGTATCCCCCGGCGACGATGGAACGAAAGGCCTGCCAGGACAGACTGATAAGCAGCGCCAGCCACAGGCCGGCCATCCTCTGCTGCCACTTCCACATCCCGCCAGGTAGTTGTTGTTGGCGATGAACAGAAAGGCCTAATGTTGAGAATAGGATTTAGTCACATCACAATAGCACATTGTTGCATCACAGAAACATGACATTGTTTCGGAATTGTTCCATTTCTTCACCCTTACCGATCTCAAGGCACTCCGTTTTCACTCTACTGCATTATGGTGGTTTCTGGTTGCACAAAATCAACAGGGGCATTAGTGGCTAAAGGGTAAATGGATAATTAATGCAAATCTTCACTTTTTATGTGTGCACTACCTTGCCCAAGCCCGAATCGATCACTCTATTAACCAATCTTCTCGAGCTTTGCACTTCTGATGACGAAATTTTGTCAATCAGGCAATTTAGCACGAATTTACTACACTGAGCCTTACGAGACACTCGCGTGCTGCCTGTCTAGCAGTTAACCGACAACTAGTTACTTGATCGGTATTTTCACCTCAGCTTTGTTGGAGCGTTGATTGTTCTCTTATCTTTGTGGAGGAGTGATAAGAGCAAGGAGTGTTATAGAGAGGGAGTCTGTTGGATGCAGTGAGATCAGTGAAATGAGGCGGCAAGCAGAGGGTTTCTGATGTTGAATTATGGTATCCATGAATAGATTGCACCAGTTTCTTATCATTCGGAGCAGCATTTCGGCACGTAATCACTCAACAGTCCCTATTTCTGTTGGTGACGAATTCTCTCAATGTGGCTCTCATCGAAATATGAAATTTGTTCGTGTTCTGTTGTTGTATGTTGTATGTGTAGTGTATTTAACATGGTGAGATTGATTTTTGCTTCAATTAGTTAAGGGTACATAGGGGCTACATGCCCTCGCGAGGCCATTGGAAGTGTGCAGGTTACAAACTGCCGAAAACATTTTCGAGGCCGTTGTTGCGTAGGTCTTACGAGCCGAACTTCAGAACATTTCGCGTATTCTAGAATGTCCCTATGGGGCACGCAGAAAAATTTCCCATGAGTCATTTGGTATCTTTGAACTAAGTATTTTTATGTGCACATTACCTTTCGGTTCTATGGTAGAATTCAAGACCTGAACTCATTTCATTTTGGATGAATTGGAATATACCAAAACAGTATCTTCAAGACATGAAATTAATTAGGTACATATATGTCTACAGTTTTTTGTGATATTTTTCCCTCCTGTCTGACACAATTTGGTTTATTTCGTGATCAGATTTTAAGAAATATGACCATAACTCTTAGATCAGGGATATGGCTTTCAATATCGATAATTACAGTAATCAGATAGCTCTTTTTTTACAAGGGAGAATGCATTTACACACTAACCCAGCACACGTGCATTGTAGTTACCAAACTACCACACGGAAGTGTACTGGAGTGTCGGACTCGACCGTACCGGTAATACCGACTAAACTCCCTTGGGCTCCGCCATCGTTTAATCAGATAGCTTGGAAACGTTCAAAATCACTTCTACTTGATATATTTCATGTAGCTACTTTATTTTATGATGCCAGAACTTTATTACACTTGATTACTGGAGAAATTTGGCCATCATAACAAACACACATAAATAAAGCATTTTTTTATGCTTTATCATAACAAAACACAGACATTTTTGAAACTCATGAACGCGGGGATGGGGAGTCTAGCAGGGTGGCACCTACGTTAAAAGAAAGCTCTACTAATCCCCTTTGAGAAAAGTCCGGGGTCATGAAATATGGTCAACGCTTTGAGAACGAGCACTTTGAAGGAGGTGACTGTCGTCCCGGCCTTTTAAGGGTTAAGCTTTTTCGATGTTTTTACCACAGAGAACAGACGTTGAAGCTCCACTCGCCATGTTGTGATAACTTTTTACTGTTCATTTTGAAATTACTTTGGAATGTCGCCGTTATCCCTTGCATAATCAGCGCTAGCGTCATCAAAAAATGCCACTGTGCGCTAGTGTCGTTATGCATGCAAGAGCATTCCAGCGCCATCGTGTTGTCAAAATGTGATTGTGAGTTGCAATGTCGACGTCGATGGCGTTGAGGTTCGGTGTGTTTGTTTACACATGTTTTGTAAGAAATTTTGTTCGAGCCTCCATGTCTGTTCTCTGTGTTTTTACTTACCATTTCAACGTGCAGGTTTTTGTGTCTTTTTCTAACGCAGTTAAAATATGTTTTAAAATGGGTGTTTGACAAAATGCCCGAATGGTGGTGCAATATGATTCGCATGATCAATAAATGGTGAACGCATGGTTATTTGTTTATCTTAGTAAGGGGCCATGCAGAAACCACGTGGTCATATTTTTGAAGATTTTCAAGCCCCCCTCCCCCCATGTGGCTTATTGTGGTCATTTGGCATTCCTGCATTCCTGTAGAAATTTCAGTATTGTTTTCAGAATCATCAATATTGGAAATAAATAATTATAATTTTTTTTTTCAATTGTTCATTGTTAATATTAATTTATTCATGAAAATTTTGTAATTTTTCGTTGAACATCTTTATGGAAAATTCTTATTTCATAATTGAAATTTTTGCTTTTACAAGTGCTAATTTATTATTGTTGTGTCGCAGAGTGTAAAATAATCGAAATTTTTTGGTGAAGTCAAACTTTCTTCACTTGTCAGCTCACTTCGAAACACATTCATAGTCGGCTCTGGACTGTCAATATTCGATTGAATGTTAGTCATTGAATATTTATGCACATTCTACAAATTGATAAATTATTTGAAATCTGAACACGTTTTAAATGAGTAAAATAATTTATCACATAGAACTGAACCCGATTTTCATCCGCGAGGCACTTTCAACGGTAAACATCAATGTAAACAATGCTAATTATGTATTTTTTTCCACATAGTGACCACACTCAGTGACAGTCGAATGAATGAGTTTGTGGAGTATTCGTCTGACTATGTTATTCTATGTTTTGAATATTCATGCGATGTTTGTCAAAATTCGGACTGAAGTTGATTCATGAAGTTGAATATTTCAAGCTCTGGTTGTGTGTATTATTGTTCTTTATTGGCAATTTCCTATTTTATTATGGAAAATTTCTATTTTTTTTCTCTACTAAAGAGATTTTCAATCCAGAGCTGGCTCATCTCTCAAAATTTCTAATTCTTCATTGAAATTTTATTTTGATATCGACTCGTGGAAGCCAATGATGCCATACTAAAAATATTTTCTCGGTCACTCTGATGGTTCTTTGGAATAATTTTCCAAGGAACTTCTATTCCACATCTCGAATATGCTTCAGTCAATGGTCCTTTCATAAGCGACTCATAGAGCAATGGATGTATTATAGACCAATTATTATTTTGAAGTTCGGATCATTCGATTTATGCAATTAACAAACTTATGAATTATGAATGATATAATATCCCAGTAGGTCCATTGGGTTGATATGACTTCAATTATTACATATTTATACAAGCTACTACAGACTTTTTAGGTTATACAAAACGTCCTTGAACTACTTGATCATTCAAGTCCGTGATCCCACTGCTTCTAAGACCCTACAAAAACAGTTTGCTAACATACCTCATAGTCATTGTGCAACTTGCTGTTGACTCAAGATAATTTTGGGTACCTTGTCTCTTGGATCTCATGTTAATGGAAATTTGGGTCATATGCTTATTTCATCGGATTCTGTATATACCGATGATGAGAACATTGCAAATGTCTTGATTGGTCTGGTAGATTCGTGGGTTGAACTTGAGAGAATTTTGAAGTACCTTGAGCATCTCGTATTCCTGAATATTAATCACTGGCTTAACGTTCAGGATGACCCATCTTATCTGACCACCCATTTGTTTAGAATGATTCAAACATTTAAACTTTATTTACACGCTCTTAGAATCGAATCTTCCCAAGGTATCGGATAAAGCCAATATCTAGATGAACAATTTTACTGGAGAAAATGGTGGCCGCTGGACATATATGGCCCATCATGAAAGGGTTGAGATTTGTTTTGGAATTCAATTTCAATCGTTATTATAACACTATTTTTTAGCCTAGATTGTTTTAGGAATTGGAGAGTTTTTTTTCTGGAACACTGCCACTTTTTTTTTATATCACAGGAATCTCCTTAGTTCTAAGACCCTTTTTCTGAATTTAAAAAGCATTTTATTTAGAATTTCATGTTGATTTTTTAAATGTAAGCTTCTCTATGTCATAACCTTTTTAATGCGCACTACTAGAATTTTGTGCATTTAGAACATTTAGGTGCATTAATATTTTTTTCGATCTATTTTGATAATTATTCAATATCATAAAAACTAGGCTTCTTAAGCCTAAATTATTTCCTACATTTATTGCTTGGATTAATTTTAAATTCCAAGATCTTCTTAATTTTCAAAAATAATTATTCTGGAGTTGCAAGGGAAACCCTTCGGAATAATTGATAAGAAATTTTTCGGAGTCTCCCCGGAAAATCTTTAGAATTTCAACGACATTTTTTCCGAAATTCTGTGGAAGAGTTCCGAAAAATGTTCGGTAGAAATTTTGAAGAACTAGAAGAATCTGTAGAAGGATCCGAGAGGCATATTTACGATGAAAATTCCGATAAACATCAAATTCCGAAGAATTTCAAGTATAAAATAGAAAAAAATCCTACTAATCTTACTTTTTTACAGAATTTCTAAAGATTTTTTTCAAAATCCTGGTCAACTTTAATGAATCTTCAAAGGAAATTCTTCTAAATTTCCAATGATTTTTTTTTCGTTTTCCAAAAAAAAATCTTAGAAATTTTCAGCAGTTTTTTTTTAATTTCCAAAAGAAATTATTCGGAATATGCCAAAATATTTCCGATGGAAATTCCTAAGATTTTCCAGTAGAAAATCGAAAAAAGTTTATCTGAATCACAAATAATGAATTTCCCCAGGAAATTCCGATGTTTTTACAAGTGGTAATAACGAAAAAAATGTACTTTTGTAGTACTTGTAAAGGTTGTAGGTTGTAGGTAAAATTCCAGTAGGAATTCCTTAAAAAATTAAATCAAAATTTTAAAGATTTTCTGATGTGAAAATTCCTCAAATTTTCTAAATCATTTCCTGTGCAATTTAAAGCAATGTTTAGCAATGTTTAGAAGAATGAATTCCCGATGAAATTTTGAAATGATTTCTGGTTCAAATTAAAAAAACATGAACCTTGAGAATTTTAAAGATTTATTCTATGAAAATCCAACGAATTTTTTGAAGATAATCCATAGACTCTTCCGTGGAAATTCTAAATAATGCCTCGAATAAAAAAATACTTGGAAAATTTTAAAAAAATGTGATAGGACTCATAAAAAGCGTAAAAAAGTATTCCGAAAAATTTTCATTTCGAATTGGCATTGGATCCATATTTCAACTGGAAGTTGGTCTGCTTTTCAACTTAGTATATTCTATTAGCATTTTTTCAGTTATAAATTGAAAGCATTTATATGCCAGCCATTGCACTATTATATATCTTGTGTAGCAAGTACGATGGATACACTATACCTAGGGTGTCGAGAATGTTTCCCACCCGAAAACATCCTAGACAGGAACGAGAATGGAACTCGTCATCTCCGGATTGGCAATCCTACGCCTTTGCTCGCAAGGCTAACTGGAGACTGAACATTTTGAAGTGCACTCCTTAAAATGTTCGAAAAACTTCTTTTGTATTGTATTGTATTGTAGAATTTCTGGTGAAGATTCGGAAGAACTTGTCGAAGAAATTCATTAGAATGTATTTCCACCGAAAATTATATGTATTTCCCACGGGACTGTTTTTAATTTTCAGACAGAATTCGCATGGTATTTTTTTGGAGTTTTAAGGAAAAAATTTCGGAATTAACACTGGAGATGTTTTGTTTTTATTTTATTCATTATCAATTTGTAGCAAAATTTCCAAGCAAAATTTTTCAGAGAGAATTGTTAAAAAAAAATCTGGATGCCAGCACTTTATCAGGATTGTATGAAGTAATGTCAAAGTTTATACAGGAAATTTCTTTACTTGATTTTTCCTGAATATCCACAAGAAATTCTTTTGAATTTTTCTTCTTAAGATTTTTTCAAAATTGTAGCTGCAGTCCGCTGATGAAAAAGTGTCGGTGGCGTGATGCCAAAAACCATCTGCGGCGGAATTTTTTTTAAATATTTTTCCATTTTTCCTATCCAATTTTTTTTTGTGGAAATTGAGACTGAATCGAAACCTGTTTTTTCGTTTATTTATGTATGGATATAGGATCTTAGGCTAAGATGGTCAAATAATGCAGATATGCATCGGCGTTGCGAGCGACGCTGCGTTATCGATTTTTCTCGATGCACACCTACGTCTCTTTAACGCTGAGTTGAAAAGACGCTACGTGGGCATCGGCCCTTAGATGCGCTTTGCATTTAATGATTTAATCATTAAATTTTAATGATTTGTATTTTTACACCGCTATTGTTATTCACCAAAGGTTTTTCGTGTAAAAAAAACCACGTGGTTCGAGAGCAACACCCCCCTCCCCCCATGTGGCTTATCGTGATCATTTTACAAACCCCCCCTCCCCCAATATATGACCACGTGGTTTCTGGACGGCCCCTAACGGCAATAATCATTCTGAAATGTCCTACAAGTGATTATATGAGTCATTTTCGGTAGTGGTGAAAACGCAATCAAGGCGTATATTTTGTTTGCATATGGATTTATTAGCCATTGTTTTAGGCGAATTCAATAATGAAGAACACGTAAAAATCATGCAATGATGCAAATCGCGATTCGAATCTTGAGGGATTCTCTGGGCCATGATTCTGATGGGATTTCATTCAAGAATTATTTGAATCACCGATGAGATTTGAGAAATTGAGATTCTACCGACCCTGCATTTTATGAGTTTTACCATTTTGTCCGGGGACGTGGGTGCGTTATGCACTGTTCTTCCCTACCTTTAATTGATCTTTCCTGTCAAAAAATTTTATTCGCTCAATCGATTGTTTGGCTTATTTGCTCCACACCTACATAAGTTGCTATCGACAAGGTTTATTCTGTATAGAGATGTGCATTTAGTGAATAGTGATTGGACATAAGCCTTGACATCGTGTGAATGAAGCCTCGGCTTAAGTCCTCACCTCTGAACCACGCTCGCGCAAAAGATCCATTGATTACGTAACGCAAAAATTGGCATTTTCAACCCCCCTCCCCCCCTCCCTTTCCCCTATGTCACACTTTTTGTATGAAACATCTGAAATTTTTGTATGGATCGTCACACTTCGCTCAACTCCCCTCCCCCTTTGAGCGTTACGTAATTTGTGGACGCTCCCTTAGTAAATAATCTCACAGTATGTTAAGTCATATGAAGTCTAAGTTCTAATCATCATCTCTTGAATGAGCCATGGAGGTTGAAAATCTATGTAATAAAAGACTCCAGAAACATGTGCTGATAAAATTGTCGTGTTTTTTAGGGCGACCCCAAATTTACGACCGGGAGTGTTGTTAAATTGGACTACTATTTTGCTAATTTACCGCTGAGATCGGTTCAAAATATATGTAGATCCACGAAGTAAAACGACATTTTTCAAAGCACACACCAACAAAACTTTCAATTTCATCTGATCTAACATAATAGCGAAACCAGGCATAAATGTCAATAACCGGATCTGAAACTTGTTCTGTACCTTCAATACTCCTCTGCAGAGCAGTACGCACAAAATCCTCTGACTAGTAAACTGCCGTTCCACAATTCGTGTGCGTTAGCTCCGTCGAACCTGTGACCCACAGTTCTTCTAGTGGCCAACCGCTTGTGTGGAAAACCTCTACCCACCATAGATGTTTAATAAACATGATCTAACTTAAACGCGTATACTTGCATTTCGAAAATATGCGGTAGGGAAAAAAAAGTTAGCATTGCATAGCACTGATTGCAAATGTTGGAATTTCTCAGTGCAAACCTCGTCACATTCCAATTTCAAGCGACGCATAGAAATATCCGCTCAAAGTCACATCGAATGAATGCACCAAACAACGACGTGTCACGTCAGAGCAATCACGCAGCTGGTGACCGCGCTCTGGTCCGATGCGTTGGATGATGGATGCTGTTCGCATTTAGTTTGCGTCTCTGGAATTTGTGCATCTACTTGAAATTTCGCACTTGGTTCATCCGTTTCATACGTTTGAGGGTGGCGTGGTGATGAAGGACAGGAAGCTAAATTTATTTTCGGAAGGACGTACCTTGATCTAATTCCATAAGGTTCACATGGTCAATGCATGGCTGTGCACAATAAAGGGCCAGTTGTAAAGTATATTGAAATGCCTGTTAAAACTTGTTTTATTGACGATTTACATTATTTTTGCGAACAAAGATGTCTTCTTTTGAATACCTATCTCATAAATACTTTCATGCATTGTCGGGGCTTCAAATGTCTGTCTGAATCTGCATGATAATTTTCTTATTAATCCTTTCTTTCCCACGGTAGCTGTAGAGCTCCCATCAAATTTTGCACCTTCCAACTTTCATAGAATTGTTTAAACGAAAAGCAATATTGAACACAAGTTTATGGTTTCATTGGTCATATAATTATATAATCAATTTTGTTCAAAAATAAGTTAAATTATAGAAAACAATCAGGTAACTATTGATCTACAATCGAAAACTTTTTTTTCGTCTTCCACTAATTTCAGCTATGCCAAAAAAACGTTTGTTCTAGCATTTTTTTAAGTGATCCGTGGCAAGCCGTGGTAAGGAAAGGGTTTAATTAAAAATAGTTAATGAAAATGATGTGCCATATGTACATTTTAAGCACAACTTCTACTGACAAAAATTTATTCAGGATTTATTTAAGCTGATGTATGTACCTATTTAGCTTCACGTGAGCAATCCAATATCGAAAAGCGTCCCATTGTAGTAGGATCACTTTTCAACGGGTCGGAAGTAAATTCCTGGCACTGGTTATCCATGTGCAACAAAATATCATAATACGAAATGAAAGTGGTCCACCGGTAGGTATTTAGTTGATGGGACTGGCTGCGCGCCAAGGATAACAGAAGTTCAAAGTGTAGGTGCCCGGTGGCGGTCGAACACGATACATACCTGCTGTCTGTTCTTCTGTCGTTGCGTCATCAGCTCATTACGTTTTATCTGCATTTCCGCTGCCCTTACCGGTGTGAATAATTATCCAACCTACTGTTGCAAGCAAAACGATAGTCCCCAGTGCGGTGCCTTCTTTGTAAATAATATAAGGTTCCATTTAATTTATACTTACTCGTCGCGCCGCGCAGCACAACAAAGCGGTTGACTGCACTTTGGGATGGGCCCACGCAGAATCGATCACCTCTCTTCCTTCGCCGCGAATCGATCGCCGATCGGTGGTTTCAGTTTCCAATGCTGCACTTCTGTTCTTGTCATTTCATGGTTGTCCGATCGATGAGCTGAGCTCAGAAGTAGCAGACTAAGTTGAAAGGTGGTTAAGATAGTGTAATTTTCTGCGATAATAAATTTGATACGAACTAGGTAATAATTCTCTACTCAGTCTTATTGCACGAAAATTTATAGAAAAAAGCTGCAGTTGACATGATGCCAGAATTAGTAATAGGGAATTTGCTTTTTTGCACACCAGCTCTTATGTGTCCCCCCGTTTTAATCCATATAGTGATTTTCTATGCAAAAATGGAAAACTGCCCAAGTCGAGTCAAGTACGAGACACTGAAGACGACCTTACTGTTGAGGTCGAAATACGTATCTGTCAAGTGTAGTGTCAAGTGTATTGTACATCAAGTGGTGGAATTAAATGGGATGGTACAAAATTGTCTTATGACAATAACTATAACCATGTAAAGCTCAACATAATTTTCTTAACAATTTAAAAACAGTTAAATGGCTCTATCAAAACCCTGATTGATCCACCACCTTTTTCTTCTTATTGGCATTTCATCCCCACACTAGGAAAGAGCCACCTCGCAGCTTAGTGTTCTTTAAGCACTTCCACAGTTATTAACTGCGAGGTTCCTAAGCCAGGTTACCATTTTTTGCATTAGTATATCATGAGGCTAACACGATGATACTTTTATGCCCAGAGAAGTCAAGACACTTTCCAATCCGAAAATTGCCTAGACCAGCACCGGGAATCGAACTCAGCCACCCTCAGCATGGTCTTGCTTTGTAGCCGCGCGTCTTACCGCACGGCTAATGAGGGCCTTTCTTAGCGTAGCGTTCTTAGCGTAAACCCGTGAAATCGGTGGAGTCGAGGTCTACCCAGACTGAGGCCCAAGGATTCGCGGACTCGGGCAAGGTCGAATCGACCGAAGGCGTGCCAGCGAAGACGGTGGTACCAAAGTCTACACAGACTGAGGTTCAAGTATTTGCGGGTACGTCGGGGTGACTGCTCCAACGGAGCAGACACAAAAACGGGGGAGATAGTCTCCAGGGATGAGCTCCCTGGGGCCGCTCCAAAACGCGGAGGATTACTACCCCGAACAAGGGTAGTGGGGCTGGGAAGCTGAACCCCGGCCAGGTACCTCCAGAACCGGGGGAGGAAGGACCTGGAAAGGTCCGTCCACCCAGGAAAGACGGTGGTAAGGGGTTACGGCAGGCTGAGAGTTCTCAGCCGCACCAGACCAGGGAAATAGAGGGGGTGACGCCTCCTGGACCCTGGTCAAGAACATGAGGAAACCGAAGACGTCAAGGGCCGAAAAGAAGGCCCAGGCGAATGAGGGTAGCAAGAAGTCTAGGGTAGGCGCCAATCGCTCCAGGGGCGATGCTGTAACCGTTGGTCACAAAATACAGCTTGTAGCTCCACCACAAGCAAATATTCCTTGTTTTCCTGTTAATCCTTCGTGAGTTTTTTCTGTTTAGTAGTCCGACCCTGTCCTTGTCAAAAGAACTCACACGTTTATGCTGTTAAGTCTGTCATCCAACTGTCATATTGTTTGTTTGCAGCGGTTTGAACGTCTACTTGTTTGCAAGAAAGTACGCAAAGCAAATTAAAAAGGTAACCCAGAGAGGACCGTTAAACCATAAATTAGTAATTGTTCGTGTCCGTTTCTCAAATTCATAGGTTTTATATGCTTGGCCTAAATCGATGTCGTTCTTTCTGTCCGTGTCCATCAAAGGAAATAGAAGTGCGCGACGTGATCCTAAAGTTAAAGTTAGTGTTAAATGTTAAAAATTAAATGGTGTAAATTATTAAACTTTTTGGTGTCATTGTAGGTTAAAACTTAAAAGTTACGATAGTAGTAAATCTTAAAAACTATTATCGCAGTTCGAAGTAGTACGGTTAGTTGTTGAACAAAAGTGTATGTTATATTGTTCTAATTGTTTCATTGTTTCTATTATAATAGAATATAATAAGCCACAAGAAGAGTGAAGAAGCATTGTTTAAACTCAATTAGCCTCACAAAAAGGTAAATGCAAATATGTTAGTTTTAAGGAAGTTTATGGATGTAATGTGGTACTGGCGGGATGGGCAAAATTATGTGTGATTATGTGCTAATCTGCTTTGGCAGGTCCGTCCAACGGGCCTTTTTGTGTTTTTTGCGAGTGCTTGCCTGGCAAGCCGATCTTCCCCAGAACCCCCGGAACAACGTCATAAAGGCTGAAGGATTGGAATCCGTCAACACATTCCGATCGGGAATATCCCCAAAACGGACAGAAACCCCATCCAGCCCCAACGTTCCACCAAGGTTCATCGAGGAGACAGACCGGTTTATGTTACGGCGTAAATTCGGTCTAGTCAATCCGAACCCAGCTACGAACCGCCATTGCCTGACGCCAACGAAACCGAGAAACCGAGACCGGTTCATGTTCCGGCGTGAATTCGGTCACCCCTCAACCGCCCTTGAAATCCGCCATCGAAGCCCGCACACCACCAGTTCCCGTACCACCTCTACCAACCAACAAGCGCACAAAACATCCCGAAAAATTGTAAACCGCAAGTACCACAAACCTAATTTTAAAGTGACGTCACTAATAGGCCAGTTTAGGTGAATAAATAGTTGTAAAACGATTATAGTTGGTGGTTAAGTTTTTATGCAGTGTTCCCTAACAGTTGAGTAGTTTACACCTAATTTCAATTTGTTTCCGTTTTCCGTGCTCAGAAAGGAGTTCCAGGCCTCATCCTGGTTGGACACTTTCTGAAGGGTCGACACGTGTGGCTTTTGAGCACTCAGCATTTGAGAACTGTGGTTTCCCTTTTCCAGCGTAACGTAGTTTCTGGTGATTTTCCCTTTCTGTTCCCTCTCGGATGAATTTGTATGACTGTGAGAGTGTAACCGACTGACAGCATAAGCGACCCAGTCTCAGCATAATTATCCCCGTGATAAATTCCTACCGTGAGTTGCGGCTAGGCTATAATGCCCTAGTCATAACGGCGGACGAGGCTAAGTTCTCGGACGTCTTGAAGGCGATGAGGAGTGACGTCAAGCTTGGTGAACTCGGCGCCGACGTACGTCGAATAAGACGTACCCGGATGGGCGAGATGATCCTCGAGCTGAAGCGGGATGTCTCGCAAAAGGGCGCCGCCTACAAGAAGTTGGCGGAGGAAGTCCTAGGGTTAAAGACCTGGACAAGATCACCGAAGTCGAAGAGCTCGTCACGGCACTGCGGCGACAGTGTGAAGTGGAGACGCCCACCGCAGCCGTTCAGCTACGGAAAGGTCCGGCAGGGACGCAGGTAGCATTGGTTCGGCTATCTGCAGCGGACGCATCCCAGGGTAGTCAAGTTAGGGAGCGTCAAGGTGGGATGGTCGGTGTGCCCTGTGGGCATATACGAGCAACCCGAAGTTTGCTTCAAGTGCCTGGAACTGGGGCACAAGCAATGGGACTGCAAAGGCCCTGACAGAAGCAATCTCTGCCGACGCTGCGGATTGGAGGGGCATAAGGCACAATGCTGCACGAACCCTCCCAATTGTTTGATTTGTTCCAGCAAAGCTGTGAACAGCAAGCACCCCATGAGGGGTTCGAAGTGCCCGGCGTTTAAGCGTGCTCCAAAATCACAGTGCAGGTAACGCAGCTGGCTTGCTCGGCCTTGCCCGAGTCTTTGGTGTGCGGAGGTTTAGAGGAAACGGCGGATCACGTGTTGTTCGTGTGCTCACGTTTTCGCGCAATGCGTGACCACATGCTTGCCACATTAGACTGGCCCAAAATGCATGAAATCCTGAATTTCAAACCCAGAAGCTCCCCTGAAAATTTCAGCTCATTCGGTCCAGTGGTTGGCGTGCGCAAATGACTCAAAGTTTGTATGGGAAAAGTGATCCAAATGTATGGGGAAACGCAACCGTTTCAGTTTTTGCTTCTAGGTGGCGCTGTAGTCGACGGATTTCTGTTGTGGACAAAATGTAGAACCTTTTTCATATAAGGAAGCGACTGGTGAAGACCGGATGTAAATCCCTTTGAAATTGGCCAAGTTATAAGCATCCAAAAACGAGGGTGTCGAGCGTGTTCCCCAGGGGTGTTTAAAATGAGAGCAACGTACCACCGACCATTGCGGCGGCGATGCAGACGTATTCGGTACCGTGCCAAATTAAATGCATGATTATCACGCAATCTCGCGAATTTTTATCCGATTGGTAAATACTTTCCGTACTCTGTACAGTAGTGTAGCTAGAGAGGGATGGGGTGAATAAGGGGGGGCAAAGGGGGGGATCTTTTTTTTTTAGTAGAAAAACACATCCGGGATATTGTTCGATGTTTAATCTCGCAATTTTCTGGCGTCGTTTTATCTTCGAGCTAAAACGCTAAAAAAATTTACTCAAAATTGACATAAATTGAAGAACTCAAAATTTGGTCAAGTTTGGTTTATGCTATAGTTTAGAGTTCAATTTACGAAGCGTGAATGTAAATACACGAAATAAATTAAGTACTTCTTCCATTTATTTTGTTAGCCTCAAATAAAAATATACAGCCATTCAGCTCCAACATTATTGATATGATCCCTCAAAATTACCTTATATTTGGTAGGATCGTTCCTTATAGAACAATATTGGACCCATTTTATTATTTCCCCTTTATGGTGACCAATTTCAATATAGGGTATTCAGAAAAATCGATCATTTCAGGAATTTAAATTTTTCATAAAATTGTAACTCCCAAATCATTAGGCCTATTTGTTGTATTAACAAATCAAATAAAAGCTTTTTATTTCTACAGGTATACCTCGATATAACGTATCTAATTTTACACTCTCAAATCGTTGTATCTCCAAAACCACTGGTCCTGCAAGAAAAATGTGCTTCTTGTTTTTGTGAAGTGATATTTGATCATGCAAGTGGAATACATAAAATAGATTCAAAATCTAAGGAAGAATTAAGTGTGGAACTTGTTGTCCCAATTGAAAGTTTTAAAGGTATAAAGTTGCCTTCAAACGGTGATGTGCTTGGTCGGATGCGTTTTATAATGAAAAATCAACACTTGAGTATACAACCAGCTGCTAAAACTGTAGTAACTGAACTTCAAATTTTTTAGGAGAAATATAGAATTCCTCTAATACAACACTACAATGCTCTTGTTAAGCTCCTAAAATTATTTAACAAAATGCGAGCAATTATCAAAAAATATTCTCACGCGGGAGATAAACAGAAAGAGCAAGAGTCTAGTTTCATTAATAATTTGGATCGATTGTTTGACATTGCTCGACGAAATGCTTTCAATTTGATTGAAAACGATAAGGATAAACAGTTCCTTATTCTGCAAAGGAAAGTTGGAAGGCCTGGATCTGCCTTTGCGAGAGTTAAAAAAGGCAAAATCCAACAACGGAACCAGAGCCTTCCTTGGAATCTCAATCAGCTACTAGCGTTTTTACTATTGATGGAGGAGGTAAGAATATAATCAAATAAGATGGTTACTTCTACTATATGTCAATATTTTTATGTCTTGCTTCCAGATGAGAAACCCTCCACTAGTAGAGCATTTTCCGAGCGAAGTAAATAAAAAATAATGACTCCTATACTAGCTGCCACCCTAGACCGTATTGGACTAAGCGACCGAAATGCAATGTATGTTATTTCTGCGGTTTTAACAAGTGCTGGACTAAACTTAGGTAAGTTCTCCTTAACAGTACTTTTAATGTATTGTTCTTTCTCCTTGAGTTTAATTTTATTATATTGATGGTATCTTGTAACTAAAACAAAATCAACTTTATCTATTTTTCAGACGATTTTACCGTTAGGGTTAGCAGAGAAACAATCTCAAGGGCCCGTGCAGAATATCGCGAAGAGATTGCTCAACATATCCAAAGCAATTTTGATCTAAATGGACCACATTGTTGTACATTGGGATGAAAAGCTGCTTCAAGATCTCAGAGTAATATATTTGAGTATTTTTATAGCATTGAAATGTGTTATTCTGTGTTATGATTTTTGGATATCTTCTAATTAAGCATGATTTGAAGTAATCGATAGGTTTTTTTGTTATTTGAAATATCTTTCCTACAATTTTAGATTACATTTGGTAATATTTGTTTTTTTTAAAGAAGCTGTTTGTAACATATTTTTAACTTTTTTTTTGAAGAATTTATCTGATTTTTTTTTCTTTTCAGGTACTGACAAAGTACAAAAATTGCCAGTTTTGGTATCTTCTGGAGCAAATGTTCAACTGCTTGGAGTCCCAAAATTGTATTCTGGAACTGGTGAAAGACAGGCAAACGAAGTTTGCAAATTGATGAATGCATGGGAACTAAGCGATCGCATCTGTGCAATGGGATTTGATACAACAGCAGCAAATACAGGAATCAAAAAAGGCGCTTGTACCCTAATCGAGAAGCGGATTGGCAGTGATCTTTTATGGCTGGCGTGTAGGCATCATATTGCCGAAGTTTTGATGACAGCAGCTTGGGAAAAACTATTTCCTTCAAAAGGCCCTTCTTCAAGTATTTTTATAAAATTTAAATCGGCATGGCCTACTATGGATCAATCCTTTGATGAAAATATGGTAGACGAAAACATTATTGAAATCCTTGGTGATGAAACACAACATTTGATTGATTTTTTGAAAAACCAACTCAATATTCAACAGCAGCAGCGACAAGACTATAAAGAGTTACTAAATTTATCTTTAGCATTTCTTGGTGTGAAAAGAATTAAATTTTCGTCACCAGGAGCACATAGCAATGCCAGATGGATGGCGAAAGCAATATATTGTCTTAAAATATGGCTGTTTAGAGGCCAATTTGACATGATCGATGATGAAAGGAAAAATTCCAGTAATGTGTGCTTTTATTTTACGAGTTTACATCTGGTCTTGGTTTAAAGCTCCTTTACCCTCATCAGCAGCACGAAATGATCTAAACCTGGCAAAAAAATTGATAACTTTACTAGATGCTTTCCCTGATCAATTAAGAAATGTGTATATGATTGCGGCTTCGAGATTTGCAAATCATTTATGGTACTTGAGTGAAGAACTAGTCCCTCTGGCTTTTTTCGACCCAGAAATATCTACTGATGAGAGAAAAGAAATTGCACACAATTTAAAATCTTGTAAGGGTGATGAAGTAAGAAAAATAAAATTGAAAATATCTACGATCGATAAGTTGACTTCTTGTACGCTTTCGGATTTTGTTTCTCAAAATACGATGATTTTTTTTGAAATTTCTGGAATATCTGCAAATTTTCTCAAAGAAGATCCTAGTATATGGGATGAATTGGAAGAATTTGTTGAATGACTGTGCTGAAAGAGGAGTTAAACTAGTTCAAGATTTTTGTGGAAAACTGACAAAAAATGAAGAACAGCTTCAATATCTTCTCAAAGTTGTTCAACAGTATAGGCAAAATTTTCCAGGTTGCACTCGCTCTGTTAGAAAGGAAGGCCTAGGAGTTGAAATAAATAATTAATATAGGTATAAGTGTTGTTTGTTGTTAACTTTGTAGTTTTATACAGTTAATAAATTATGCTATAAACATTAAAACTGTTGTTTGAAAAATATATAACTTACATAATATCCCAGGTCTGTCTGTCTTTCTGTCCTTCTGTCCCTCTGTCTGTAACGATTATATCATATCGTTCTAAAATTGATGCAACGGGCATCGATGTCCGAAAACAACTCGTTACAAATATTTCATTAATTTTGTCTCCCCTTAAAAACTTCAGCTCGTTGGCTTCAGTGGTAAGTCACCCCCTCCCTCTCTAGCTACACTACTGTACAGAGCACGGAAAGTATTTACCAATCGGATAAAAATTCGCGAGATTGCGTGATAATCATGCATTTAATTTCGCACGACACCGAATACGTCTGCATCGCCGCCGCAATGGTCGGTGGTACGTTGCTCTCATTTTAAACACCCCTGGGGGACACGCTCGACACCCTCGACTTTGGATGCTTATAACTTGGCCAATTTCAAAGGGATTTACATCCGGTCTTCACCAGTCGCTTCCTTATATAAAAATGGTTCTACATTTTGTCCACAACAAGAATCCGTCGACTACTGCGCCACCTAGAAGCAAAAAACTGAAACTGTCATTTAAGGGTGCAAGGTTTGAAATTCCAGACTTTTCACTTTTTCTATATAAGCTTGGGCCACTCTATTACCACATGTGGTCTGGACATTACCCCGGACAACCTAGTTCGAAGGATGTGTAAAGATGAAGTTGGCTGGAACGCCGTTTTATCGGCTATCGCCCAAATCGTCTCGGAGCTACACAGAAGGTGGCGCGTGGACTCAAGGATGGCTAGTTCAGGCGCAAATAAGAGGTGGTCCAAGGGATCGGAGTCGGCTTCATGGGTCATACCGGTGGTCATGATCTGTGGTCGAACTCGATCCTTTTATCAAACAAGTGGCCGCGCGAAGAACAACATGGTATCGTCGCTTTCGCGGCGTCGGTCAACTGGGCGGGTTCCAAGCCCGAGGACGGAACCCGAGCAACACACATGTTGTAAAACAGTCTATTATACTCATATAGGACTAAATTTGGTCATATATGAGTTATTTCAACCAAATCAACGTGAATTGTGCTACTAGGGAAAGGGGTCCTCGTCAAGGCTGGGGCAGGCGTAGGCACCGCGTCGGTAAGTCCCTCTGTGTGCTGGCGAATAGGCCCTATCGCAGAAAGGTCAATTTGGGGTACACGCGGCATCATCATTCTTGATACCAGTCGTGCAGAGGGAAGCAGGCGCGAAGTCGACCCTTCCCACCTTCCGAGGACATAGGGCGTGGTAAGGCCACCTGGAAAGCCGGTAATGCGCTGGCACGATACCATGGTGTTCTTCTAAAAAAGCGAGTCACGAAGTTCGATGCTGCAAGGACACGCAGCTAACCTCGAGGGTGCGTTGTGCACTGGCCCCCCTTTGAAGCATTACTTTCTGGTTGTACCGAGGGAACTATGAGCTTGGTGGCAATGGAAACGGCTTAGCGGGTCGGGGATGTAGTCCTGCCTCCCTCGTTTGCTATTGGAGGTGATCCCTAACCCCGCACTTCCTGGACAACCCAGGATGTCTGTTGAGCAGATTCCCCCTCCATTGCTTAGGAAGAAAAAAAAAAGACGTCATGTCAATTCGTCGAGCTGAGTCGATTGGTATATAAGAAGTGAAGTGAATGGAAGTGAATATATAGCCTTTTCGTCACACTTTGGTGTACGAGAAAGGCAAAAATATTGCTCAGATCTATCCCACTTGCCCCATGAATGCTAAAACTCAAGGGCAGGGGAAAATTATTGGTTTGGCTTTAATTGAAACGTTTTCGATGTCACACATTTATTAAATTGCTCAAAATATTCACTTTCCACATCAATGATAAATTTAGAAGCGACTGTTTTGTCGGAAATCCATTGAATAAAAATATAATCCGCTTTCCAACGTTGTTTTAACAGCGACAAACTGACGTGAATCTAAAATGCCAACCCTGACCAAAAATGTGAAACAGTCGATTAGAATAATCGAGTGATCGCTAATATCAAACTGATTGTGACGTTTTGCGAAAGGTGGTTACGCCAATTAGAAGAAGAATGTGCAATCCCAACTAACAATTTTGGTGCTAAAAGCTTCAACTTCTAGCCTTTGGCTGTATAATATTTAAATAAAAGCAGCCAATGCTGAATAATAGAGAAGCCTCCGCAAATAATCCCTTGAACTTCAACTCAACTATTACCCAAATATCTATCAGCTAGTCAGTTTGTGTCGAATATATTTAATCTTTTATCGTTTATGCAACTTTCATATAGTCATAAATCAGCTCTGTCTGAATTAGCAATCCAGCTTATCGGTTAAGAGCTCATGTATCCAATTGTGTTGCTTGTTAGCAACTTCCCATATTACGGTGAGTAGCATTCACAATGAGAACGTTTTCGCTGTTTTTATAGCACTAACAATATAGCGTAATGGCGATATAAATGAACCAACGAAGCTTTTAGGCAACTTCTGTATCTTTGAAGATTACAACAACGTTTAAGTAAACCTTATACTGCTTCTTTTAATAGCTTATCAGTATGGAACGTCAAAACCGCAATGTTTACATTTGATTTTTGTTACCCGAGCTGTGTATGAGCTATTGATTTCTGTAATTCAGCTACAAAGGTATTCACCTGCTCTTATAGCAACTGACAAAGCGCTGTCATTAATGCTAGCAGATAGTGTAAGTAAACAAGCCATTTAGAAGCGATATTTCTGTTGACGGCTACTGTTAAACGATTAGCACCAGAGTAGCATCTATACAGATCGAGAAAATGTTGCCTAAAAACAATTTCAGCGATTGATGATGGATAAAAGTTAGCCAACAGAACATGCTGATAGATGTTTGAATAATGGTTGAAATAATGATGAAAGCATATTTTTGAAGCTTATGTGCTAAAAGCAGCATGTAGGCCTCTTTCTAACGTTTATACAGCATGAATCCGAAAATAGCGTTAGCAAAATAACCTATAGGGTATGCGAAGAAGCACATCCAAAATTTTCTTTGTTATTTACATATGTCAAAATGACGGTGATGACAGAGCAGCGGCCATTGAATCAGGAGATCAGGAGTTCGAATCTAGGTAGCAACAAAATTGATATTTGAGTTTTCATTAAAAAAAAACATTAAATAAACTCCGAAATTTACTCTCCTCTCAAATAATATTTAATCAAATTGAATTCAGTGGCTGTATAAAACTTATTTAACAGATTTAAAAAATCTGAATAAGCGCCATTGAAGCGAATTATATTACTAAATGGTTTAGTAAAGATTGAGAAAAAATTGTGTAACATGCTGTAAAGTAGTTGTGCAGGCACGTCAAAAACAGCTGAATAGATTCGCCAGATTTGCTGGTAAAAGCATTGAATAGAAGTTCTTGATCATATGTATAGCACACATATTCAGCTTGAAGCCGTATAGACGAGTTGAAATAACATTTACATTTACATTAAATGTTAGTTGGGATGGACTTAACCACGAGCGTCTTCTTTTTCCACGATTCTTCTTCTTTTCGCTCGCAAAAATGGCATCCGCTGCGGGCCGATGAACATTTGAGTGAATTCGAAGCTTTTAGTTCACCGGATGTTCACGTTGATGTTCATTTTTTGTAAACTTTGCCCTCAGATGAGGTTTTCTTCTTACTGAAAATCGACGCGTGACGTCATCGTGGTTTAGTCCATCTGCAGGAAAATTCAACAGCTGTTCGATGTAAACATAACGTACACTCTTAAAATATTTTACTGAATTGCCGATGCATGTCTCTGCCGTCAGATAGCAGTGCGGTACAAAGGTCATCTCTTTGGCACGCAGCTGGCCTACCCTAGGACATGGAGCGAAGGATGTTGAAATCGGCTGGTCAGTATGCCCAATAAGCAAACTTCAGCCACCTTCAGTGGACAGGTATTATTGGTGGCTAGAGTCGAGGCATAAGTCCTACGAATGTAAGGGCCCAGACTGTAGCAACCTGAGTCGTCATTGTGGTAAGGAAGGTCCAAAGTACGTACGATTTTCAGCCACTATGCGTCTCCGAATTTCTCTGCTGGTATCATTTTCGGCAGTCACCAGTGAGCCCAAGTACACACATTCTTCTACCACCTCGATTACGTCACCACCGATGCAAACTCGAGGTGGGTGTCTCATATTGTCTTCTCTTGAACCCCTTCTTATCATGTACTTCGTCTTCGACGTGTTGATGACTAGTCCGATCCGTTTAGCTTCCCTCGTCAGTCTCATGTAGGCTTAATCCATTTTCTCAAAGTTACGTGCCATAATATCTATGTCGTCGGCGGAGCCAAATAGCTGGACGGACTTATTAAAAATTGTACCACTCGTGTTAATCCCTGCTCTTTGTATTACCCCTCACAAAGCGATGTTGAATAGCAGACACGAAAGACCATCACCTTGCCGTAACCCTCTGCGCGTTTCGAAGGGACTCGAGAATGCCCCTGAAACTCGAACTACGCACATCACCCGATCCATCGTCGTTTTGATCAACCGTGTCAGTTTATCCGGAAATCCTTGTTCGTGCATTAGCTGCCATAGCTGGTCCCGATCGATTGTATCATATACGGCTTCGAAGTTGCGGGGATGTAATTCATCGTAGATTATCCTGTCGCAACCTGCAAAACCTAGCGACTTGCAGTTCCATGTTCCAAGCTTCCAATCGTGATCATAGGATCATAGGATATAGATTCATCGCCAAGGTCTTTGCCGATTATATCGAGTCATATTATCTCTTATATTGTTCGTAATTATTGGTTTTCCAGGCAGCTTATTGGGCCTGCGCAAACGTCCTGTCTCGTCGGAGGGCTGTTGTGTCAGGTATGTTTTGTGGCCCACCTGACACCAGGACTTGGGGTTGTGCGCTTTGAGCGGCACACAGTTGCTTTGGCGGGGCCTACTTGCGGATACATGCAGCTTTTTATAGGAATTTAACAGGGCCCACTGTCAAACCCCACCACATCCTAGGCAAGCCCCACAACTCGCAGATGGCCTGGGGAGGGATCGTCAAGCCCTTGGACATAATTCCTGCTGCCCATATTTGAAACAGATCGACAGAAAAAAAAGCCTTGCTCAGGGATTTTTTTGGATAGCCAAAAAGTTAATCTTGGTACACATTCTATTTTATGTACCATGCACCATATTTCAAACAGACCTTTGGTTACGCGTGTATGTAGATCAAAAGGTTTTACTCCAGGAATTTCTTAAATAGCCAAGAAGTTATGCTTTGTACAAATTCTTTTCTACAGGGGTTGGACAGAATGATCGGGACAGGCAAAATTTTATCAAAATTCAAATGACCATAACTTCGTGAAATATCAACCGATTTCTTTGGTTCTGACAGCGTTCGACGGGAAAATCAATCAAGTTTTGGAAAACTAGTTCAAATCCATGATCAGACCGCTGGATACAGGAGATAATACGGATTATTTAAGGGCATGTCAAAAATGCTATTTTTAGGCGCTTGTATTTTTAACTTGGGTGAAATGTTGTATTTTTACATAAACTAGAGCTTTTACTGAGTTGATTGATATGATGATGTCACAGATCGGACAACAAACACCTGAGATACAGCCGATTCCGAGATAGCCGAGATACAGTGAAATCCGTTAAACCGGTTCCACCTATTGTAGCACGCACGCTATTGTTCTCGTAGACAGCGTTCTAGCATCAAGTCGGGTCAAGTATGAGACACTGAAGACGACCTTACTGTTGAGGTCGAAATACGTATCTGTCAAGGTACAATCAAGTGGTGGAATTTTTGTGTTTTTAAATTGTTGACTAGTGAAAAGAAGATGGGCCAATACCACAAGGCAAGGGTTGTTACAATTCGTACAAGCTCCGTTTCGCGAACCGACGACACAGGTAGCAGTGCTTCCTATTTCGGACCACGAGGCTCAATCAGTAAGGATATCGACTTGAGCCAAGTCAAAAGGCGGGAGGAAGTTACTTCTAAAATAACAAGATGAAATTGGGACAATTATTTTTGCCGCCTAGGATTTAATTTCCTTTTTCGAATTTGCACGCTGCCTAATTTGTAAAATCCCCTTTACAGTTCTAATATGCATGTTCATCTAAACGGACAGGTGTTTAACTGTCTTCCCAAAACCCGAGAAAAAAAACGAACAGTGGGTAATGTCTGTGACATAACCGCTAAGTGGACGTAGGACTTGACTTGACCATGCCTTTAAGATACATAATATGTCCAAATTTCTCACATCAACTATTTTGGATAAATAATCGGCGTTGCATACCATTCCTTGGCAAAATCTTCTCATCAAACCGAACCAGAAATCAAATCTACATCGAACAAAAATCATCAAAAAAAATTCAGGAAGTATCTGTCCGGTCACGAAATATTAGACTCGACAGTGGCAACCTTCCCACTGAAGGACTGCCTGAAATAAACCACAAGTTGGCCCAGCAGGGGATGTAGACTGTATCTCAGCCAAGGGGTGGGTCGCTGAGCACAGTTCAATTTGTGTTCATTACATTCCTTGTGACTCAGTGTGCCACAATGTGCCATAAAATGTGCCTCACCTTAAATATGATACATTGTCATATTGACAGTCAGAAATATCTGGCAACACTAACAACATCAGCAGAGTGAAACGCATGTTATTACGTGATATCGCGCGAGACAATGGCACGCTTCCCAACATTGTTGTTGTCCAAGTTTTTGCCTCTTGCTGTGATGGGATCATTGAACGCTCACTGCGGTTCATTCGCATCAATTGCAGTATATGTATCCGGATGATTCGGTGGTGACAAAAATAAAGAGTAGATGGTTCAATCACAGAGAAACAGACGTCTCACTCAGCACATGTTCCATCGTTCACCTTTTTAACGGTTAATTTAATTTTATGTAGGTGGTCAATCGATGGCGCTTCCATCGATTTTGCTTGCGTTTGACGTTTGCGCACTACCGCCATCTGGTTGCTGCTTGACCACACACAGTGATTTTAGCATTGGGAGATAATGTTTTCGTGATGATGATTCTGATTGCATTTTGTTCTAAGTGAGACGTCTGTTTCTCTGTGGTTCAAATGAAGACAATTATTTAGGCAAGGACTTCTTCAATACACTAATTTTACGTGTCCTATTGGGGAAGATCCACAGAGTACGTTACGCAAAAATCGGTTATTTTCAACCAATCAGCCCCATCGTCACACTTTTTGCATTGAACCTCCTTAATTTTTGTATGAATCGTCACGCTGCTCGGAATCCCTTCCCTTCCCTGAAAGCGTGACGTACTTAGTGAATGACCGCTTGTTGAGCAAATGTAATGTACTTTTGACAAACAACGACAGTCTTTGAAGAAATTCAATGATTTGCATAATCGACTACTAGTTTATGATTTTCACACAGCCTCTCCGGAAAGCACATAAAGATCTACACTAAGGGTCTGTCTCATTTGGAGAATTAAACTGAAATTAAACTTAAAAGTGACATTTCAATAATTATCAAATAACCCTGCTCGCAGAGCAAGATTACTTTTGACAGATATCGAATCATTTTCCATCGATGTCCTATTGGAATTGCTGGGTAGCACCAGCCACTCTTGTAACGGGGTGATTTTTTAATTTACGAACTGTCACTTTTAAGTTTAATTCTCCAAATGAGACAGACCCTAAATCGTTTTACTTCCTCTTCTTTAATTATTTTGTTCCCAAAACTTATTTAATATAAAAAATTGTGAACATTGCCCCCACGTGAACTCGGTCGCGGCTGGAAACATGTAAATATTGTCCTAATATGTCAGATGACGTCACGCTGCATTCGTCCATAATTCAACACAAAATTTGGCAAGTTTGCCGGTATTTTTTGTTCTGATCACTTAAATGTCAAAAGTGTGCCGCAGAGTGTGCCACACCGTGCCACACTTTCGAATAAAATCCTTAAAATGTGTGCTTGGAACATTGTGCTCAGCGTCCAACCCCTTGATCTCAGCCCTTCCACTGAAGAGCTTTCTAATCCGTGCGATAGCGACTGAAGGAGAACATTATTTTTAACTCTCAGAGCCTTGAAAAAGGCTGTTTGCTTCGGCTAAGTGCAAAAAGTAAGAAAACGATCTTTTCAAATAACCGCGAATTTCTAGTGATGGTATTAAAAAGACTGAATGCTCTGCGAGCGAATGCACTTTTCTTTTATACCTTATTTTGAATCTTCTCTGCTTCCCAATTGGTGGGCCAATCAGCTACTGTCTTGTATCCCGCTTCTTTGTCAGCCAAAGCGTCATCATCATCAACGCGTTCGAGAAGGGCTTCTTCTTTTTTACGCTTATTGCTCGCTGCTGGCGTCTATTTCCTAACGGGACTTTTCGCTAGATATAGGCCGATAAGCCAGGCAAGCGAGCTAAGAATTGCAGTTCAGGTGGGAAGTACGTGTTCTTTTCTGAGACAACATTGTTAGTAGTAGAAGGAAGGAAACACCCGGACATGGGATTTCAAGTGATAAGATTTAGAATTGGTGACATGGGACGATCATTCAGTCGCGTTCGCTTTGTGTGCGGTCAGTATCAAACAATGTTTATCTACATATTTTTTTATCAATGCCAAAAATCCAACATTTGATGAAAAATCGATTGATAGTTTATTCATGTTTGAGCTGTTATCGGTGTTTTTTATCCAAACAAGATTATGTGAGAGATTTGGACATCTTATGAATCTTTAAAGGCATGGTCAAGCGAAGTCCTTCGTCCACTTCGTGGTTAAATCAGAAAAATTATCCACTGTTAGTTTTGACGCTATTTATGAAAATCACGCATAAAATTTTATCTCTAGAATATTGGATTTGGCACCCAAGTACAATTTCTATCCCGAAGGGTATTGAAAGCATTGATATTGATCTCTATTATTGGCTCTCTGAAGAACCGTTTGTTTTTTGGACATACATGCTGCATCATGTGGCTTTTCTTCAGCCTGTCTTGGCTCAGCACCGATGCCGGCCGGTCTCGGCTCGACTCTGCTGCTGCTGCCGGTATCTGCTCAGACTGCTTTGTGGGGTTGTAGGGTGGACTGCTGATGTACTGGCTAGGTTTCGGCTGATGATGGTCGCTTCGATGGTGTCAAGCCGAAAAAGCGTCGGTGCAGACATTCCCTGCTAAAATGTGTGAGTGCTGTTCAATCGATGATGAGGTTGCTTCGCTTGTCCCAGTCAGAATGAAAGGAAAAAATCGCGTTGAGCTATTTTATGGCTTCTCGGCAGACCCAGCGGCTGCTCATTCGCTGGTGTCTGCACCAATCAGAACGTGGTAATGGAATGATGCAAGAATTATGCGGTACCCATATTTATAGGTTCCCTTGATCTCAATGTTTTTCATTGAAAACAGTTTCATGCCTATTGAAACAAGTTTTTCGGGTCTTATCAAGCATGGACATGGAAGGCATACTTGAAATCTGTCGATTGAGAGGCTTACCGCAGGAATTCGTCCACTGAGACGAACGCTATTAACGTTTAAAATAAAAGATATTTTAGTTACTAGATAAAGATTGTCGCTGTCGTCGCTGTCCGGAACATCTTTTGCTGGCGAGGATAGGGGAGCTAAATGTCAAAGAAGGAAAATCCATACGATTTGACAGGTATGTACCACACATGTTTCGGACAGCAGAACAAAGGGAACAGTAGCGACAATCTTTATCTAGTAACTAAAATATCTTTTTTTAAAATCTTTCAACACAGCGTAACGCGGTCGATTGGAATATTTTGAAATGACACCCGGTATAGTAAAGAGAGACGTAAGTCCTACGTCAAAACAGTCCATTGCGAGTTAACCGAATCAACAACGGATACACTATGCCCAGGCAATCGAAAATGCTTCCTACCCGAAAATATCGTGGACCGCTTAAGCCTTATGTTTATAACACTACCATACCGAAATGACTTCATTTATACACACAAAAAACAAACATAGTTTCACAGAAGGTTTTACACTTTTTCTTTGAAAAGTGATTCGTTTTCTTGAAAATAAAAGTAAAAATAGTCTTAGTCAAATTATTTTTTCATTTCCAAAGTTTTTTCCTGCTATCTCCAGAAGTAAAATTGAAAGTTCTTCCGTTCAATTTCAAAACTGTAGAACTGTCAAAACATTAAATGATAAACCTTGGTGAAAAGCAGAACAAAAATTAACCATCCTTCAGTCATGTTCACCATGGAATATCAGATGGTATAAATTTAATAAAATCTATTATATATTTTTCTGAATATGAACTATAAAACTTTATTTATCATGAACCAAACTTCAGAATTATCACATATACGTGATTAAACAACGCTAACATACAAAATTAACAGCCTATAAATATTTATCTTATCTCGAATTACTTATGTGAATTTTGTCCATTCATTTATCGAAATAACTCATAGTGCTTCAAATGTTAAGCTCTCAACTCTCTCGACTCTCTTTTCGTCATTTTCCGCTCAGCATACAAAAGCGACAACTGTCATTTTTTTGTTCCGTATTTGTTCGGTGGTGCCTCGGAATTACATTTTTCCAGATTTTGCCGTGACGTTCCTGCGTTTATGCAGACAGCAATATGGAACCGGAAGGTAGGTCTTTTTATCATATAAACAAAGTGAAAATAACCGGTATCTATAGTACAAAACGAAACTACCGGTAATGTGCTGATTCAATTGCTACCCAATCATCCACCTCACACTTTCATGTCGCGAAATAATTGCTGGTTCAAATAAGAGCACATCAAGTTCAATGTTTACGGAATACTTAAAAGATTTTCTAATTCTTCAATTTCAGATAAATTGTCCGTTTGGGCACTTCCCGACGAGCCCCGAGCAACCCCCATGACTGGCAGGAAAAATATGGCGCAATGTCTATAGCTCATCTAGATGGCTGCGCATCACAATTCATTGGCTGGTTATCGTCAATATTTTAAAATCCTGTTGCTGATCTAAACGGTGCTGATAATTACATCCTTTGTATTTATGATCTGACCCCGATTGAATAAAACACCCATGTGAAGTTTAAAATAAACAAACAAAACTAATACTATTAATCCATATAAATCTTCAAAGGAAAAACATTAATGGATGGTAAAGGGTGGGAAATTTTGATTTGGGGAAAGAACAGCTTCGTTTTAGTATGAAAAAAAAACACTTTCTTATTTATAGTGTGACCTTCTTGATTTGACAGTACAAACTTTTAATTTCAGAGTGGCATGCAATTTTTGATCAATGGGTGTAACAAAAGTTTGCGTACTTTTATTTTGAACATTTGCAACTCTCTACGAAAAAGAACCAACGAAACTTTTTATTTTAACCAACGGCTTTTTCAATTTTATAAATGATTTTTCTTTCTGTGTAGAGATGAAAATGAATTCGTTGATACATTCAATGTAAAATATAAAACTGATGTAGGCTTTCATTTCATTTATTTAGTCTACATCTATACAGATAACACTGAATAAACAATTTGACGCCACAATACACGATGCAAGGCTGCATCTCTCCATCCTCGATTGCGCCACACGCCCGCCAAGTCGTTCTGTACCTGGTCAGCGCACCTCGCTCGTTGTGCTCAACTTTTTCTTGTATCTGCCGGGTCGGAAGCGAATAACTTTTTAGGGTTGCTGTCCGGCATTCTAGCAACATGCCCTGCCCATCGTATCCTTCCGGCTTTAGCTACCTTCTGGATACTGGGTTCGCCGTAGAGCTGGGCGAGCTCATGGTTCATTCTTCGCCGCCACACACCGTCTTCTTGTACACCGCCAAAGATGGTCCTAAGCACCCGTCTCTCGAATACTCCGAGTGCTTGCAAGTCCTCCTCGAGCATTGTCCATGTTTCATGTCCGTAGAGGACTACCGGTCTTATTAACGTCTTGTACATGACACATTTGGTGCGGTGGCGAATCTTTTTCGACCGCAGTTTCTTCTGGAGCCCGTAGTAGGCCCGACTTCCACAGATGATGCGCTTTCGTATTTCACGACTAACGTTGTTGACAGCCGTTAGCAAGGATCCGAGGTAGACGAATTCCTCGACCACCTCGAAGGTATCCCCGTCTATCGTAACACTGCTTCCCAGGCGGGCCCTGTCGCGCTCGGTTCCGCCCACAAGCATGTACTTTGTCTTTGACGCATTCACCACCAGTCCAACTTTTGTTGCTTCACGTTTCAGGCGGGTGTACAGTTCTGCCACCTTTGCAAATGTTCGGCCGACAATGTCCATGTCATCCGCGAAGCAAATAAATTGACTGGATCTGTTGAAAATCGTACCCCGGCTGTTACACCTGGCTCTCCGCATGACACCTTCTAGCACAATGTTGAACAACAGGCACGAAAGTCCATCACCTTGTCTTAGTCCCCGGCGCGATTCGAACGAACTGGAGTGTTCGCCCGAAATCTTTACACAGTTTTGCACACCATCCACCGTTGCTTTGATCAGTCTGGTAAGCTTTCCAGGGATGCTGTTCTCGTCCATAATTGTCCATAGCTCTACGCGGTCTAAACTGTCGTATGCCGCCTTGAAATCAACGAACAGATAGTGCGTTGGGACCTGGTATTCACGGCATTTTTCAAGGATTTGCCGTACAGTAAAGATCTGGTCCGTTGTTGAGCGGCCGTCAACGAAGGCGGCTTGATAACTTCCCACGAACTCATTCACTAATGGTGACAGACGACGGAAAATGATCTGGGATATCACTTTGTAGGCGGCATTAAGAATGGTGATCGCCCGAAAGTTCTCACCCTCCAGTTTGTCGCCTTTCTTGTAGATGGGGCATATAACCCCTTCCTTCCACTCCTCCGGTAGCTGTTCGTTTTCCCAGATTCTGACTATCAGTTTGTGCAGGCAAGTGGCCAGCTTTTCCGGGCCCATCTTGATGAGCTCAGCTCCGATACCATCCTTACCAGCTGCTTTATTGGTCTTTAGCTGTTGAATGGCATCCTTAACTTCCCTCAAGGTGGGGGCTGGGGCCACACGTTCGTCTGTCAAGATGCTCCCATCCTTATCCCGGCACATTTCGGCTCGCGGCACGAAGCCTTTGCGGGATGCGTTGAGCTTCTGATAGAACTTGCGTGTATCTTGAGAACGGCACAGCTGTTCCATCTCCTCGCACTCCGCTTCTTCCAGGCGGCGTTTCTTCTCCTGAAAAAGGCGGGTCTGCTGTCTCCGCTTCCGTCTATAACGTTCCACGTTCTGCCGGGTACCTTGCTGCAGCGCGACCGCCCGCGCTGCGTCCTTCTCCTCCACAATCTGTCTGCACTCTTCGTCGAACCAATCGTTCCGTCGACTTCGACCCATATACCCGACGTTGTTCTCCGCTGCGTCATTAATGGCTGCTTTGACTGTATTCCAGCAGTCCTCAAGAGGGGCCCCATCGAGCTCACCCTCTTCCGGCAACGCTGCCTCGAGATGCTGCGCGTATGCAGTGGCGACATCAGGTTGCTTCAGTCGCTCTAGGTCGTACCGCGGCGGTCGTCGGTACCGAACATTGTTGATGACGGATAGTTTTGGGCGCAGTTTAACCATCACCAGATAGTGGTCAGAGTCGATGTTAGCGCCACGATATGTCCTGACGTCGATAATGTTGGAGAAGTGCCGTCCATCGATCAGAACGTGGTCGATTTGTGATTCTGTCTGCAGTGGCGATCTCCAGGTGTACCGATACGGGAGGCTGTGTTGGAAGTAGGTGCTGCGAATGGCCATATTCTTGGAGGCGGCGAAATCAATTAGTCGTAGGCCGTTTTCGTTCGTCAGCCGGTGAGCGCTGAACTTTCCAATAGTCGGTCTAAACTCCTCCTCTTGGCCAACCTGAGCCTTCAAATCTCCTATGATGATTTTGACGTCGTGGCTTGGGCAGCTGTCGTACTCACGTTCCAGCTGCGCGTAGAATGCGTCCTTATCATCATCAGTGATTGATGTAGGCTTAGTCATCTTAAATTTGTCAACTTGTATCTCAGTCGATGTCGGTGAACCGCCAGAGAACAAAGGAAGCCTTATGCCAGATATTCATTGCATTTTTCAATTTGTATATGATTCAATAGAATCAGCTTTATGTCGATTAATCTCGTTTCATTTCAGAACTCTCAGCGATAAAACATTTTCATAAATTATGGAATAAACGATATATTTATTATCTCTTAAATATTATAATATACGCTTCTTTCTTTCAGCACTTATCCATATCATCAAACTAGTGGACTACAACACCTCATGCTTCCTCTATAAAACAAATTCCTATTTGATCAGTAACTAGTCTTGATCTAGTCCCAGGTCAGATCAACATTCAAATGCTTAGGTCGAATGCAGCAGATTATTGAAAGCCGCATAGGACGATTCCAGATCGAACAACAGTTGCCGCACCTGTGTTTCCGACAGTTCATCCGAGGCCTGCATCGAGTTCAGCGTTGCCAACCAGGTGGACACCTTTTCCTTGCCCTCAAAATTATCGGGGATAAGTGAAAGTCGATTCATCGTGTCTAGTAAATCTCGCAATTCCGGCTGCAAGTCATCCATGGCCCGAATCTCCAAACGTAGCTTGTCCATAAGGGTGATGAACATCGATACGATATCGGCGATGCACTTGCTAGTGTTTCCTTTGTCGTCCCGGATCGTAATGGGACGGTCCTCGCGAAGTCGTTCCAATGCAGCCGGACAATCCAGACGAAATTTCTTCACGAATGCATCAATTGTGGGATACTCGTCGCCCTGCACCAACTTGAACGCCACCTTGTACTGGACCAGCAACTTTGAACAAGCCGCCGTGTATTCCTGCGGGGTCACACAATCTCGGATGTAGGCTTTTTCGAGATTCTGTAGCGTTGAGACCAGCGCGAATAGATCGGCCATGTTGTCATACTTTTCCCGTTCCCGGGCGTGACGGTATAGCTTGACCTCCTCGTACAGTTCCGGACGGTTTTCCTGCATCGTAAAAACTCTGGAAACCTGACAAAGTACCTTTATAAAAAGATTTACAGGATTTTCGATGACCTAAAGTGTTTACTTACTGTGCAGAGTTAATGAAGAAAGCTTCTATGAACTTTAGACGCTTTCTGCTTATTTTACGATGAAAATTTCATAAAAGTTATGAGATTTGAATTTTTGTATCAAAATTTATTGCTTTGATTATGAATGAATCACCAAAATAGGAAACTGTCAAATAAAAGGTTACCAGTTTTATTTTCACAAAACTTTATGTAGGGGTGCTCAAGCCGATTCTGTCAATAAATAAAAATACGCACATATTTTTTCCATTTTATTTCATTTACATAAATATATGTTATAACATGATGATATAGATATACCAGGATATACCTATTGGCACTTTGATGTTGCATGAAGAAGAAGAAGCAGAAAGATGATAATCGAAAAAATCTCCACGGGAAATCATACGAAGAAGTTTTTAAAACTCTTCTCAAAAATTCTAAAAGCAATTTAATTAAAAACGGTAAGCACTACGGGGTTGGACTTTTCTTCTACTGTATAATAAATATAATATTTCTATTTGAAATTTTATTTCGTAATATTACACTTAAAACACAGCATCTGAATGTAGGGATGAATCGATACAAGTAAATACGAGTAAATACTCGATACTTTTGATTCGATACCAAGTACTTTTGTAATCGATACTTTGGTGTCCAATACCAAGTAAGTATCGAATTGAAGTAGTTGAATCAATTGAGTACTCAATTCAAAATCCATTAAATATAATAAAGATAACTAGAAAAATTGTTTATTTTTATTTAAAATTTAATAGTATTTAAATCGAATATATACTTTCAAGTATTGAACTTTTTCTGCTCAACACTTATTTCTGCTAACTGCTATAAACTATTTGCGAAAATTTCAAAAGCGAACTAATGTCGAATTCGTTTTTAAACCTGGGTCAGTGCCAACCCGAACCCTGAATAAAAAACATTTTCAGTTCCATCTGTCATTGGATATGTTGGTGTGCGTAGCATCGTGTTTGTTTTGATTCGAAACATATGATCCAGGACATCCAGTGCACTGGCAGTGCGTTGGCCTTGACTAATCAGATCATGATAAATAAATATGTTTAAGTGCGTGTACTGATTTTTGCGGATAGTGAAATTTACTTTTGGGTGGATATAAATAGGGAAACTTCTCCTGTAATTCATCTCATAGCTCGGATATTCATCCCATCGAAAACAAAGCAATGGAAAGGCATTTGGATTGTTTATTATTTTTGTGATTTTTCTCAGCAGTGAGCAAAGAGGCGACGAAATTGGTGCTGCATTTCTTTGTTTCCCGATGCGATGAATATATGTTCAGTGAGATGGAGATCGGAACAGTTCCCCTATTTAATTATTACAATAATCCCGTGCATATTTTTATACAAAGAATTCCGTATAGAATTCATGTAAAAGAGATTTTCAATTTTACAAAAATTCATCTATTTCTGCAAAAGTGTTTTTTCGGAGAACACTCAGAAGCATGTAATAAAAATTCTCCAGGATTCGTAAATTTTTTTCCTCGCTACCTCTCCTGCTAAAGGTAGCCCTCACATTTTGGGCCCGGTGCATTTTTAATTTTCAAGAATCTCCCGGAGGAATTGCTCAAGATACTTCCGGGGAAATTTATGTACGAAACTTGCGGAGCAATTCCTGAAGGAAACTTCGAGTAAGTTCCTGCATTCCAGAAGGATTTCCTGAAGGAATTATATTGTAGGAATTTCCAAATTAATTCCTGGATAAAATTCAAGAAAGAATTACTGAACGAATTTCTGGCGGAATTCTCGAAGAAAATTCTGAAAACCACGAAAAAATTTGGGAAGAATTTCAAAAGAAATTCTGCATAAGAAATAATTCTATTCGGTATTCCTCAAATATATTTTTCTGATAATTCTTAGCGGATTTTGTGAACGGGTTTCAAGGGGAATTCCCAAACTACATAATTCTATCCACCAACCTAATATAGGACACCATCTGTCAGGAAAACCTGAATGAACTTATGAATACATAACTTCCCTAACATTTTTTTTGAATTGAATCTAGACAACAGTACCGGATTAATTTCATTTAAAACTACAATAACAAATATCACAAAACTCCCGGAAAAAAAGATTTTCAGCGCGCAGTTTATTTTAATAAACAGACACTTTCGTTTCTCCCTTCTGCTTGTTTATTCCGCCCAGTCCCACCCACCCACGTGGTTTTGACAGTTGATGTACAGATGTATTGGTGAACCCGGTGCGAAACCGTGAAACAACACAGTGCGAACCCGGCAGCTTTGGGGTTGGAACTAGTGCGAACCTAGTTCCAACCTGAGCGAATAAAAAAACACTTTGACAGCACTTAGGTTGGAACTGGTTCCAACCTAGGTTGGAACTTTTTAAAAACGAATTCGACATAAGTTTTATTTTAATGATCTCGAGGTAAGTTAATTATAGAATCAATGGACAAAAAGTAATGTAAAAGTGCTTAAACAAAAGCCTCCCGGAATCCAACTTTAAATCTATTGCGTTTTCAAGGGCAAACCACTCAATACGGCAGCTATTTTTATTATTTCAGATTTTTTCATTACAGCTAAATGTGGCTAAATTATGGATAACTGCTTGTTAATGACAAAATAATTTTATTTCAAATTTATGAGTACTCATATGATACGAGTAGGTATCGATACTTTTAATTCGATATTAAGAGGTATCGATACTTTTATTCGATATTACTTTAAAGTAAAAGTATCGATACCTTAGTGGTATCGTTTCATCCCTATCTGAATGTAATTCTATTCCAAAAATTTCAAAACGCTGACAGCCCTATTCAAGAAATTCTCGAATCTAGTACTGCTTGTTCAAAAATCCCGGGACCAAACAATTTTTTTATTACGAATTGTGACTTATAACGGAGAGTAGAAGAATTTGACATATTTACAACCCGCTCCAGTCGATGCTGCAGCTTGGAGCACGTTGTTTCGATTTCACATCGTTCAACAGTTTGAGTTTCTCGGATTATTTTTGTGGTTTTCTATGCGAACATTCATAGATTATTAAAGTAATTATTATGGCAAAGTTGTTATCGTATTACAGTTTGTGCCCTATAAACGATGTTCGTGAATTTTTGGGCCTGTCCCGCGATGTTGACACCGGTTGTGTGATCAACACTCTTGGAAGGAACATCATCCAAGTGGTGAAGGTAATTCAACACCAGATCCGTATTTATATTTTTTTCAATTTGTGCCCTCATTTGCTTTTAGTTAAGCAATCAAAAACTACAGAACAGTTGGACTTCGCTGGAGCGGCTGACAAGCAAAGTCGTATACGATTTCCGCTCGGAGCGATATGTGGCGGTTTTTGGAAATCGTCAGGTCCGCTGTTGGAGCAGGGATCAAGTCGATATTAACAAAGTGAAAAAGTTAAAGCTCTTTCGTAACATTCTGGAACTGTTCACCTTAGATAACGGACAGGTTTTGGTGCTTTACGAAGATGGAACGTGTGAATCGCTGGAAAGCGCTGTCGATACCCGAAATGAAGATCGAAAAGATCCAGAAAATATTTTTAAAAACCCTAACATTGATCCCGCAAATGAATCTATCTTAAATGCCACGTCCCTCACTTTGGACAGTGGAGAGATAATGTTAGCGTACTTTGTTAAAGACCAGGACACTTCGTTGACCCTAAACTATGCACTTTTAGAGAAGGAAAGTTTAAAAACTCCGAACGGATTTCACAAAATCAAATTAGAACGGATTGAACAGAAGGTGCACCTGGTTGGACAGAGTATTGTAGATGGAAGTGGAGGGCCCTCACTGATTACTATTTGTAAGTTTAAGCGCATTTTTATTTTAAGATTGCAATTCTAAATCATATTTTTCTTCCAGGGTCGGATAAACGAATCTTTTCCCGACAACTGGCGTTTGACGATGAGACACATAACAAATCTATTGGAAATTTTATTTCTATTCTCAACATGATCAACACCGTTCAACCATTATCTATGCTTGGCATTAGCAAAGACTATGTGGCCTTGTACGCCGGCAATCTGAACCAGGAAGGTGCTACTTTGTTTTTGTACAACATCCAATTCAAAGTCGTGCAAGCAAAGCAGTTCTTCAAGGTCTACTTTGACAATTCTCGGTTCTGGTTGAGCGAAAACCACATTTTGCTGGCTTTTGGGCAAACGCTGGCCGTGGTTCCATTCAAAATTAGCAAAGAACAACTGTCGGATATGGTTGGCACTCAACGGAGCATTGAACTCGGATCTTATGTAGACAACGAGAGCATCAACGAGGATTGTGATTTCAACGAAGGCTTTGCGTTTGTTGGGAATCTGCAAAGCGTTATCGATGAGGAAAGCGAGGAAGAAGAATCGGAACCCGAGGTCTATAAAATTTTCAAGAGTATCGAAACCTTTGAAAAATCGTTGCAGAAAGCCTACAAAAGTAACCTACAAGTGGATGTGCTACGCGACGAATCACTTCCGGACGACATTATTCAAATGCGGTTGATGGCCAACGCTGATGCGTCGATTGGACCATTAATTTTCTCGGAAAATTTTGAAATCTTCGCAAGTGAACTCGAAAAATACGGTTTTTGCGAAATGGAAATCACGGATAAACTTCTTCCGCTGATGATTAAAGCAAACGCTTCGTTGGATATTGGTAGATGTCTGAAACGCTACAACACAGTGTCCGAGCGAGCGCTCGTGTCAGTGCTCAAGTATGCCCTATCATGCAAAGATCAACCACGTAGTCAAACTGTCATCCCTGATTTGGAGGAACTCCTTACGAAGCATGGAGATTGCCCACTTCCAGCTGCCAAACCTGATGAAGTTTTGCCAAATTTGGACATATTAGATTGTCATGATCTAAAAAACAACTCGCTTAATGACCTTTTAAACATAGCCCTGTCATGCGAATTCAATCGAAAAGTAATGCTCCCTTTACTGCGAAAGGAAATCAATTTGAATGCAGTTCTTTATCTTCTGGATCATTTACTGTTCTTGCTGACGGACCCCGTGGCCAGCCTAGGCGAGACTCCGACCAACTGTACCAGCTTCGATAGTGACGACAGGGTCGTCGAGTGGGCCACGTTGCTCATCGATTCGCACTACCAGCACATCATACTTTCTCGGGATGCCGAAGTTCGGATGAAAATTGTCAACTGGATGAAGGTGGTGAAGCAACACAGAGACAGTTTGAGCGAGTTGAAAGATTTTGCGCCGTCCATATTGCGGCTCATCGAGCGGAAAGGCGGAGAAGCCGAGAAACGGGTGAACAAGTGGTACAGTGTTGAGACGGTGCAACTGTATTGAACCCGGCCCAAGAATGAAATAGAGGACCAGCAAATAGATAGTTGTCAGGTAATTATTTTATCCGAATCTTCCTTAGACTGCAGTACAACACGCAAAGAATTATAGTTCGGTTCGGGAAAGAAAACCTGAGAAATGTTTATACAAATAATGATTACCAACGTTCTCTAGTGCTTTTTAATGCTTTTAATCATCTGGTTTACGTATTGCCCACATTGTATACGTCTTTTCTATATTAGGGTACACTTTACAAATGCAAAAAATCGAAAAACGCTTCATACCCAATGAGCTTGAGCTTGATTGACTGCTCGTAGTTGCTACTCCATTATGACCAGATCAGCTGTTCTTGCACAGGGAAGCAACAGATGTTTGCTTGGGACTAGCACACATCTTCAATGTACAAGTACTGGTGATCTCATTTGTTAGGTCATACTGGCGCCTGCCACGTCAGAATGCAAGTCAATGTAGGGAAGGGGGAGGAAATGATGATGCAATCACTCGCCCTCTGCAAGCCGAATATACCTCTGCACTTGCCACGAGTTCATGCGGAATTTGTTGGAATTTTTGGGTTTTAGGTTCGAGAGGCAGAGGTCCGTCTTGGTTAACGAGCTGCCAACGAGGAGAAGGCAACTGATGGAATTTCTAATTTAATGTAGGAAACGAGCTCTATAGTTCATTTCCAATTCTAGCAGATTACTGTTAGAATACTCAAGTTAAAGGTATAGGAATTAGGAATAGGGGTGATCGGGGCAATATGGGCCACCTAAGGAAATCGTTCCGAAAAGCGCTGAAAAGCTCAAAAAAGCATCGTTCAAATGTAGTTGACTTATACTAGAGAATGTTACCTTTCATATGACGTCGATGAATGACGAAAAATGCGTTTGGAAATTGTTGAAATGCACTTTTGGAAATGTATTGATTTCAATGTGTGTTCCCGACTATACGGGGCAATATGAGCCACCATTTGGGGCAGTATGGGCCACCCTTCCAAAACCTTAATTTAGGCGAAAAAAGTATCGTAATATAGAAGAATATGATATTCCTACAACAGTTGTGAGTATTCCACACCAAATAAAATGAAAAAACTGCACAACAGCGGACTAAACTGATTTGCCACTCTTCACCGTTTGAACAGCCACATTTCAATTGGTCAATGGTCATTTTTACTGTTTCTATCGCAGTAATGCGCTGTTGTAATTTTTCCGTAATGAATCTTACATATATGATAATATTCTTGTATTAGAATACTGAAATTTGAACTTATTCGCATTTAAAGGCCAGATATCTTGTTCTATGCAGATATGCCCATATTGCCCCATAGAGACTGGTTTTGGGAAAAAAAGTTTTATGATAAATTCAGATTTGTATCAATATAAACATGTGTGCACAATATTCAATTTTAATAAATCTTTTGATTGTGGTGTATTTTTGACCTGTATTTTAATCAGTTTTGTGTCAAAACCTTATTTATAAACTTGAAATCTTATAATAATTTTGCCTATGCAGTGAAAATTTACATTTTCAAGTATATTTTCATGTTTGAATTGAATTTTAAAGCGGTTTTCACGTTGATGCATATGTGGAGCATCCTCTTAAAGATCATATAACTTTTTCATGATAAAACTTGTCAATAAGCTCAAAATGAGGGTGGCTCATATTGCCCCGTATGTTCATATTGCCCCTACTGCCCCTAGTATGGAAGTCCATTTCCAGCTCTAGTGATTGCTAGAACATGAGAAATATAGAGAAAGATACAAAGTAGGATAACGGAACGGGCCTGGGATTGAACCCACGACCTCCTGCGTATGAGGCAGAAGCAGTAGCCATATGACTACCAAGCCCGCTCCGAAAAACGCTTCATACCCAATGTACACTAAAGTCGTTTCTCACGCGGTTTTTTAACACGAATCGCTTTTAACGTGATTTTTTTTTCACTCGAATTACGGGATTTCCGCGTGTGATGTACTATCACTATGATGATAATAATAATTATTTAAATAATATGTTACCTATAAGGGGTTTATTTATCGAATTGAAATATATAACAAGTATAATATGTCTCCGCTTTCTCAGAGAAAGTTGTATGACTATAGTCGAGTGCGCGCATTGTTGTTCGGTCGTACGACGGTGATGCTATTGTGACGATTTGTGCGTTCAATAGGAATGGGAGATACTATGGATGAAAACGTTGTGAATACCGTTCGATTCCAATTCCCAACGGCTAGTCCGCGTCCGACGGGGGTACGCCGTTTGGCATAAAGCCGTTTGGCATAAAGTCGTTTGGCATAAACTAATTTGGCATAATAGTCGTTTGGCATAATAGCCGTTTGGCATAATGGTCGTTTGGCATAATTGATTAAAAACAATATGTACTCAGAAAAATGACAATTCTTTCAGCAAAGTTGTTATTGGCATTTATGTAGGTTATAATTACAATATGATTTTTCCCTTCATTTGCACATAGTCTGTTCTTTCAGTTTAGATGGTTACACTTTAATAATTGATATTCTTATCAAGGATTTAGGTTCATTACAATTTCCCAGAAAACTGTCTGTCGAAAATCGTACCATTTGAATCTTTTTCCCAGAATATATTTACTAATTCCTCAGAACGTAAAGTGTTAGTAAAAGTAATTCTATTTTATTGAATTTTTGTTCGCATCATTTTTTAAATCAAACGGTCGCTCGAGATAGACGAAACACGTGATGTGGCCTTTCTTTTAAATCACGCGTTTGCTCGGTGCAATGCGAAAGGGGAGGATACTCCTTCTTTTATGCTCGGGACAATAAATAAGAGCTAATGATGCCTTCTTTTAAAGCCGCGTTTGTTCGGAGCAATGCAAAAAAGATTGTTTCTTCTTTTAAAGCACGCGTTTGCTCGGTGCAATGCGAAAGTGATGATGGTGATGGTTTGTTTTTGAGGGATATTAACTCAGGCGGTAAATGCGAAAGTGTTGATGATGCCTTCTTTTAAAGCACGCGTTTGCTCGGTGCAATGCGAAAGGGGAGGATACTGCTTGTTGTTGGTGCAATGCGAAAGGAGAGATAATTCCTTTTTTATATTACGCGATTGCTCGGGATGATGAAAAAGAGTTTATGATCCCTTCTTTTAAAGCACACGTTTGTTCGGAGCAATGCAAAATGGGAGATCATTCCTTCTTTTAAATTACGCGATTGCTCAGGATAATCCAAAAAAGTTGATGATGCCTTCCTTTGAAGGAACCATTTGCTCGGTGCAATGCAAAAAGGGAGATCATTCATTCTTTTATATTACGCGATTGCTCGGAATAATGCAAAAGAGTTGATGATGCCTTCTTTGAAAGCATGCGCCTTTTTTATTGTCAATATCAAGAAGTCTATGTTGAAGTCCAGCCTTAAGTTCCGTAAAGAATATGATTACACCCAGGTTTTTTTTTACACTGTTGGAATTCATTAATTTCTCGGTTAACCCGAACTTTAACAGCTTTTTAAATACCACCTGAATTTTCTTTGATTTTTTGTGAATTTTTTCATGGGGTTTATTTATGGTTTCATTGACGCTGAAGGTCTTACGACTAAAACCAAACCGTGTAAAAAAAAACCTGGGTGTATTGAAAATAAGATCATTTTCATTACGTTATGCCAAACGACCATTATGCCAAATGACCATTATGCCAAACGGCTTTATGCCAAATGACTTTATGCCAAACGGGGTAGCCCCGCGTCCGACATGGACGGAGATTGGGAATTTTCTAAAACAGTTGGAAACCAACTTGACGGACATGGAAGCGGCCTAAAGAACGGCACAAGAACGTTCGGTTTTCATTAAATTTGTTTCTCTGGAAGCAATAAGGCAGTCGCTTAAGAAGCCAAAACAATTTCATTACTCTAGCGGGTACGGATGTCAATCGCGATAGCAATATGAAATACATCCGTATCTTCGACTTGCCGCCAGAGACAAGTAATAAAAGCTTATCGATGGCACTAGGGCGATATGGCAATGTGGAATGTTTGACACGAGAAAAATTTAGTGCGGAATCTGGATTGGGGCATATGTACACTGGTGCGCGTGGTGTATATGTCGACCTGAAAGAAGAAATACCACCATCGCTTAATTTCGGTGGCCGTAAAGGACGAATATATTACGACGATCTTCAGGATGCGTGTTTCCTTTGTCGGACTGCGAGTCAACGGAAGGATTCTTGTCCAGAACGACCCTCCGGAAATCGTAGGAAAGCTAAGCCCAAAGACCAATCCCATCCGAGTACATATGCTGATCTTGAAGATCTGGTGGAAGAAAACTTTGTGGAACAAATGGATGAAGCAGTTACTGAACACTTGGACCCGATCGGAAGAAAAGATCTTGAGAACGAAGGCACACTGGAAGAAAAAACGAGTGAAGTAGAGCAGCGGTTCTCAACCTGGGGTACATGTACCCCTGGGGGTACCTTTGCTGGCCCTAGGGGGTACCTAGGACAAAAATGCGTAATGGCGGACATGTTACAATTTCAATCAAAATTCATTGCTGAAGTTTTGATAATTGTGTATTTTCTATTTCAAAAACATATGTACATCATATGTACTGCGATCACTAAATCCCAATTGAATCCTGCCTTCCACAACCAGCATAATGTATGGAGGGCTGTGGAACAAAAGATCGAACAAACAAAACGTCGAATGAACAAAATGATTTTTTGTTCACTAAAACTCGGTTGCTTCGTTGCAAGAGGATTAGAAGCATCCTTTTACGCCTCTCGAAAGCCTTCTTCCAAGCAGCTCGAAGGCTTCCTTCCAAGCAGCTCGAAGGCCTCCTTCCAAGCAGCTCGAAGGCTTCCTCTCAAGAGGCTCGGAAGCCTCCTTTCAAGAGGCTCGGAAGCCTCCTTTCAAGAGGCTCGGAAGCCTCCTTTCAAGAGGCTCGGAAGCCTCCTTTCAAGAGGCTCGGAAGCCTCCTTTCAAGAGGCTCGGAAGCCTCCTTTCAAGAGGCTCGGAAGCCTCCTTTCAAGAGGCTCAGAAGCCCCCTTCAAGAGACTCAGAAGCCTCCTTTCAAGAGGCTCGGAAGCCTCCTTTCAAGAGGCCCGGAAGCCTCCTTTCAAGAGGCCTCAGAAGCCTCCTTTCAAGAGGCTCAGAAGCCTCCTTTCAAGAGGCTCAGAAGCCTCCTTTCAAGAGGCCTCAGAGCCTCCTTTCAAGAGGCTCAGAGCCTCCTTTCAAGAGCCTCGGAAGCCTCCTTTCAAGAGGCTCGGAAGCCTCCTTTCAAGAGGCTCGGAAGCCTCCTTTCAAGAGGATCGGAAGCCTCCTTTCAAGAGGCTCTGAAGCCTTTTCCCAAGAGGATCTGAAGCCTTTTTCCAAGAGGATCGAAAGGCTCCTTTCGAGAGGCTCGGAAGCCTCTTTTCAAGAGGTTCGGAAGCCTCCTTTCAAGTGGTTAGGTTGCCTTCTTTCAAGAGGCTCGTAAGCCTGCTTTCAAGAGGCTCGGAAGTCTACTTTCAAGTGGTTCGGAAGCCTTCTTTCAAGAGGCTCGGAAGCCTCGCTTCAAGAAGCTCAGAATTCTTCTTTCAATAGGCTTGGAAGCATACTATCAAGAGGCTCAGAATCGTTCTTTCAAGATGTAACGGAAGCTTCCTTTTTAATGGCTCTAAAACCGCCTTAAAGAGGCTCGGAAGCCTCTCTACAAGAGGCTCAGAAGAGGCGCGGATGCCTACTCTAAAGGGACTCAAAAGCTTAAAGGAGATTCCCTTCAAAAGACTCGGAATTATGTTTTCAAGAGGATTGGAAGCCTACTTTCGAGAGGGGGTACCTCAAATCATGCAAAAGTTCGAAGGGATACCTCTCAAGAAAAAGGTTGAGAACCGCTGAAGTAGAGGATAAAGCAAAGCGGGTGCCATCTGCCGGTTACTTGACTGACTCGGAAAATTATGAAGATGTGAGAGATGACGACTTTCAAGTGATGAGAAACCCACAGGCGAACCAACAAAGAGCCCAGTTTGCGTCTTCCGGCGGCAGTTCGAGTTCCCGTCCTAAGAAGAAAATTCGACGTAAATTAATTTTTTGATTCGTAATTGAATATTAGACTATAATATTTCTAGAGATCTGCGGTTCCGTGAAGTTTTTGATTAATGTTTTTGAAGTTTTTGAAAAATAAGCCTTATAAATAAATAACTTGAAAAAAAATATGTCTCCGCCTAAGTCAACGGCTCAGGCTCGAATGAGCATTATATTCTACAGAACGGACCAACAGTCCTTTATAAATAGAACATCGCATGCACCACACTAGGGGCAGCAGGGACCATGTCCAAGGGCTTGACGATGTTGTGGCGCCTGCCTAGGATGTGGTGGGGTTTGACAGTGGGCCCTGTTAAACCTCTATAAAAAGCTGCATGAATCCGCAAGTAGGCTACGCCAAAGCGACCGTGTGCCGCTCAAAGCGCACAAGCCAAAGTCCTGGTGTTAGGTGGGACGCTAAACAGCCCTGACACGACGGCCCTCCGACGAGACAGGAGGTTTGCGCAGGCCCAATAAGCCGCCTTTAAAAACAACCATTACGAACGACATAGAAGATAATACGACTCGATACAATCGGCAACGACCTAGGCGACGAATAAAGGATCACGATTGGAAGCTTGGAACATGGAACTGCAAGTCGCTAGGTTTCGCAGGTTGCGACAGGATGATCTTCGATGAATTACATCCCCGCAACTTCGACGTCGTGGCGCTGCAGGAGATTTGATGGACAGGACAGAAAGTGTGGAAAAGCGGGCATTGGGCGGCTACCTTCTACCAAAGCTGTGGCACCACCAACGAGCTGGGAACCGGCTTCATAGTGCTGGGTAAGATGCGCCAACGCGTGATTGGGTGGCAGCCAATCAACGCAAGGATTAAAGGCCGTTTCTTCAACTATAGCATCATCAACGTGCATTGCCTACACGAAGGGAAACCCGACGACGAGAAAGAAGCGTTCTACGCACAGCTGGAGCAGACATACGATGGATGCCCACTGCGGGACGTCCAAATCGTCATCGATGACATGAACGCGCAGGTAGGAAGGGAGGAAATGTATAGACCGGTCATCGGACCGAATAGTCTGCACACCGTATCGAATGACAACGGCCATCGATGCATAAACTTCGCAGCCTCCCGCGGAATGGTAGTCCGACGCACCTTCTTTCCCCGCAACAATATCCACAAGGCCACATGGAGATCACCTAACCAAGAAACGGAAAACCAAATCGACCACGTTCTAATCGACGGTAAATTCTTCTCCGACATCACGAACATCCGCACTTACCGCAGTGCGAATATTGAATCCGACCACTATCTCGTTGCAGTATGCCTGCGCGAACAACACGCGTCGAAGTCGGACGCCGCGGCCTCATATTGGGCGGCTACAAGATGGTAGACCAAGAATACGCGCAGCAGCTGGAAGTGGCACTCCCAACGGAAGAGCAGCTAGGCGCAGCGTCTCTTGAAGATGGCTGGAGAGATATTCGATCCGCCATTGGTAGCATCGCAACCGCTGCACTAGGCACGGTGCTCCCGGATCAGAGAAACGACTGGTATGACGGCGAATGTGAGCAGTTAGTTGAGGAGAAGAATGCAGCATGGGCGAGATTGCTGCAACATCGCACGAGGACGAACGAGGCACGATATCCAGTATTTTGCGCACGGTAATGGCGGCATGAGTTCCTCCCAGTTTGACATTCAAGAGGTAGAAAACATTGGCACTCATCAGGTTAGCCTTGAATTGCATGAAAACTATTCGTAAATAAACAGATGTCAAAGAACACGCAAGGCTTGAAATATTTTCAAATCCAAATTGCTTTAATTCAAATACATATTTTTTCATGCGATCTCATCAATGGATTTCAAGAATTGATTATGATGGGAGGAATCATCAGAAACATTATCCTCAATATTCACTCTCGAAGGAATACTTTTTTACACACTACGTTTTCGAGTTGAAGCCACGCATTAAAGAACAGTTATCGATAACGGAAAAATAAAAAAGTTTTCCAAATAGGACAATTCATTTTACTTTTTTTTGTGTAGCTTATTACACCACCAGATCCCTTAATTGAACGAGTCTTCCTAAATTGTGAAATCCTTCATTTGAAATACCTACATGGCAAAATTACTATAGTAACTATAGTAGTCGAAACCGCCATGCTTCTGACGTCAGCATAGTGCATAATAAAATGATATTCTGAGCTGGGCATGTGGTGAGTGTTAATAGAAATGCTGATAATTATTGGAGGGTCTTATGAAGATGAGCATGCTAGCCGTAATTTAGTAGTTGCTCCGTGATTTACCAGAATAAGCGCCTAGAGGGGCATAGGATTTGTTTTCCAGTGCATAATATCACTATCAATTTGCAACAGTCAACACTGTAGAATCCGACGAAACAAAGGTAAACATGGTTTCCCTCTGGTTGTTCGTCGGTTTCCAAATTACCTTTGTTTCGCGGGATTCTACAATAAAATTGACATCAGTCCAAAGTCAGATCAGAAACTCTGGTTGAAATTGCGTTTGAGTTCGAGATGCACACCTATTAACTATCAATATTTCCATAGCTTGGCCCATGTCCTGGCTTTATCAATTTATTATGGGGTTTACATTCCTAGATAATAAAATTTAAATATTGGAAGAGTGGAACCTAAGCAATGAAATTCTTGAGTAAAATATTTTGACGTTATATGTTTGTTTTCAACAATTCCGGTGAGTGCCAATTTTTTTCAATGAATCAAAGCCTACATTGATCAAAATATGTAAATATTTTCTACCTCTTGAATGTCAAAAAGGAACTCGTCGGAACTCACCAGGCCGCCATTATCGAGCGCAAAATACTGGATAAACAGGCGCGGAACAGACAAAACTCGATTTTCCGGAGGAAAAAGCGTCAGCAGGATGATCGAGACCGTGAAGAGACGGAGCAACTGTACCGCGCTAATAACACACGAAAGTTCTATGAGAAGTAGAACCGTTCACGTAAGGGCCACGTGCCACAGCCTGATATGTGTTAGGACATAAACGGGAACCTTCGTACGAACGAGCGCGAGGTGATTCAAAGGTGGCGGCAGCACTATGAAGAGCACCTGAATGGCGATGTGGCAGACGAAGATGGCGGTATGGTGATGGACCTGGGGGAACGCGCGCAGGACATAATTCTACCGGCTCCGGATCTCCAGGAAATCCAGGAGGAGATTGGCCGGCTGAAGAACAACAAAGCCCCAGGAACTATACACCAACTACCAGGAGAGCTATTTAAACACGGTGGTGAGGCACTGGCTAGAGCGCTGCACTGGGTCATTACCAAGATTTGGGAGAAGGAGGTTTTGCCGCAGGAGTGGATGGAAGGTGTCGTGTGTCCCATCTACAAAAAGGGCGATAAGCTGGATTGTAGCAACTACCGCGCAATCACATTGCTGAACGCCGCCTACAAGGTACTCTCCCAAATTTTATGCCGTCGACTAACACCAATTGCAAGAGAGTTCGTGGGGCAGTACCAGGTGGAGTTTATGGGGGAACGCTCCACCACGGACCAGGTGTTCACCATTCGCCAAGTACTGCAGAAATGCTGCGAATACAACGTGCCCACACATCATCTATTCATCGACTTCAAAGCCGCATATGATACAATCGATCGGGACCAGCTATGGCAGCACGGTTGATCAAAGCGACGATGGATCGGGTGATGTGCGTAGTTCGAGTTTCAAGGGCATTCTCGAGTCCCTTCGAAACCCGCAAAGGGTTACGGCAAGGTGATGGTCTTTCGTGTCTGCTATTCAACATCGCTTTGGAAGGGGTAATACGAAGAGCAGGGATTAACACGAGTGGTACAATTTTCAATAAGACCGTCCAGCTATTTGGCTTCGCCGACGACATAGATATTATGGCACGTAACTTGGAGAAGATAGAGGAAGCCTACATCAGACTGAAGAGGGAAGCTAAGCGGATCGGACTAGTCATCAACACGTCGAAGACGAAGTACATGATAGGAAAAGGTTCAAGAGAAGACAATGTGAGCAACCCACCGCGAGTTTGCATCGAAATCGAGGTGGTAGAAGAATTTGTGTACTTGGGCTCACTGGTGACTGCCGAAAATGATACCAGCAGAGAAATTCGGAGACGCATAGTGGCTGGAAATCTTTGGACTCCGCAAGACGCTCCGATCGAATAGAGTTCGCCGCCGTACCAAACTGACAATCTACAAAACGCTCATTAGCCCGGTAGTCCTCTATGGACACGAGACCTGGACGATGCTCGTGGAGGACCAACGCGCACTCGGAGTTTTCGAAAGGAAAGTGCTGCGTACCATCTATGATGGGGTGCAGATGGCAGACGGTACGTGTAGAAGGCGAATGAACCACGAGTTGCATCAGCTTTTGGGAGAACCATCCATCGTTCACACCGCGAAACTCGGACGACTGCGGTGGGCCGGGCACGTAGCCAGAATGTCGGACAATAACCCGGTGAAAATGGTTCTCGACAACGATTCGACGGGCACAAGAAGGCGAGGTGCGCAGCGGGCAAGGTGGATCGATCAGGTGGAAGATGACTTGCGGACGTGTAGCCATGGACCGAGCCGAATGGAGAAAACTCTTATATACCGCACAGGCCACTTCGGCCTTAGTCTGAATAAATAATAATAATAACAGGAAACAGGGTGGCCACCGAACCGGGAAAAGCGAGAAAAAGACGGGAAATTGAAGTCACCGGGAAAAAAAGCGGGAAAAACCGGGAATTCAGAACATGAACCGGGAAAAAAATAAATTGTTGACAACTTACATTCAAAATTCTTCAAAGTTTTTAATGAAGTTGATATAAATGGAAAGATTTACTCTTTAATTTTTATTGTTCAATCGCATTCTAACTGAGTTATTTGATTTTAGTACATAATGTGTGAGGTATAAAAAATAAGTAGTTTTTTTCCAGATCCATTTGCCTCTAGATCATTTTGATTCCCATTTCGAGTAATCGGCTTTTTGACTGACTTGCGATATTTTGTACGTATGCGTACATTTGTTGTAGGATATCTTCAGTTATGGGGTTGAGGGATATCCTTTAGTATAGGACCTAAACGATTTGTGATTAATCAAATCTGTTAAACAAAAACTTGGGCTAAAATATGAGTAATTTACCATATATCATAAATATTATAAGACATTGTGGTGCGCACTACCAACATAAAAGCATAGAATCGAATATCGAAATGTTCATTTTTTCATTTATTCTTTTAATGTCCAAGTTTGCCTTTGTATGTAATTTCCAATTGAGCAGAATTCGAAAAAAAATGAATATGGTGAATAGTATATATGTTAACACATGTTCAAGAGTTGTTTGGAATTATATTTGAAAATTCTACAAATCATTGAAAATGGTATTTTTTTTAATACTTCGTGAATATGTCTGTAATATTCTAAAGAGTAAAATATCTTTAGTTTAGTATTTTTTCACAACTAGCATTAGCATTGAGCAATTCGCACAAATTCGTAGGTGATACAAGCCAAGACTATTGTATGAGAGTAGCATTACTTTCATCCGTTACCACAGATATTGATTTGGGACTAATCGCCATCTCTTAGATAAAAGCAATGCACTCTCTAATAGAAGAGATCTGTCCTAGCCACGTCCTTGTGAATGATGAGGAGGGGGAAGGATGGCTAGTTGGACACCTACTTAAGAAAGATGCAGAGAACGGGAGGTTTTGGAATTGTTAGTGTGGAAGGATTTAACAGTAGGAATCGTTTTGGTAGAACGTAAAACACAGAAAGAACTAAGATAGAAATACAAAGTAGGAAAGGGACGAGTCTGGAATTGAGCCTACGACCTCCTGCTTATAAGGCGAAGCGGTAGTCACTAGACCACCGAACTCATAGTTTAGTACAGGTATACCTCGATTATATGGACTTCGATTATATGGACTTTTTACCTCGATTATATGGACATTTTTTTTTTCGCTCAATTATTTTTGTGTTTTGGGGTTTTAAAAAGATGTTGAATATTGTAAGTCATATTTTACATTGATTCTATATTTATTAAGGTACATTGGGGCAAATAATGGCCCATAAGGCATGTTTTGATGTTATATATGGAAGTGCACTCTGAGTCATATGTTCGATTGACTTGATTGATTTACCATTTTCGCGTTGCAAATTTCATTGTATATAATGATAAATATACAATTCTTTAATCCGCAACAGCCACGGCCACGTCCTTACAAATAGGTGGTGAAAAATAACGCGTATTTTTAGTGGTCTCTGACATACGAAAACGTGAAAGTGAATTGTCAGTCCGACAGTATGCGGAGCAAGTGATGAGATGAGATTGCCATATTTAGCTGTTAGATCTTTGCTTCCAATCTTTTTCTGCTTTTGGTGCATGGAATTAAGTATAGGGGAAGAGGCCCCAAAAGAAGGGCGAATGATGCATTAACATCTATGTACCCACACGTCGTTTTGAATTTCAAAACCCGTTGCAAAATATAGCCCTGCTGCTTTAATATACGAAGATAGTCCAAAATAGCCATAACAATTTATTCGACATCCTTTAATATTCCACTTAGCAGGTGTAGGTGCACTGTGCAATTGACCATTCCCGTCGACAATTTTTATCCGCACATTTTTGACGCCATACTTTTTGACGAAAAGTGCTGGTTTCCAAGCTTGGCCTAACATTCGCCCGATTTTGAATTAAAATAAGGCCAATTCCAAACGCGCGGCCGGTTCAAACGTGCGGCACTTTTCCGATTTTTATTATTGATTCTAAAAATAGTTACAGGCTTCCAAAAATATGAGTTCTGTGAAAAAGTTGAACTTAAATAAGTCAAAGAATTGACTGAGACAATAAAACGAGATACAATTTTTGACGGGAAATGTCAATTGGTTCTTGTAAAAATGACACTGATACGTGGATAGAACCCCTTATTTACAATCATTTAAATTCTTTTTAAGAATATCAATCAAACGCAACTTGTTGCAAGGAGATCTGTTAAAGATAAGTGTCAGAAAAGAGAGACTGTTTCTACGCGATTTTTGCATAATCAAATGCATTTTGACCATATCTTCTGAGCCCATAGTCCAATCCGGCCAATTTTCAATAGGAGACAATAGGACAAAATTTTCCATCAGTTTCAATTTGCTGCGATCAAATCAAAGGAGGACAAGTGTCAGTCCTTCTATATAAAACTTGTTTTTGAATCGAACATATAGCTTTCTCGACCACTCAGTGTTTACTTTGTTGCTGAAACAGGAAGGCACTGTAGTTAGAATTCGTGAACAAGTATATTAGTGTGTTCACATTAAGCTTGGCGAAGTTTTCATCACTAACGTAATCTTAGAAACTAGCGACTGGAAATAGGTTACGTTCTTATAAAAAATCATCATCTACTGAGTTATCATAAAATGAGCCCAAACATGCGGATTAGATTGTTAGGCAATATATGAATATTTTCTTTCAACTTTTAAGACTTATTTCATCGTGTAACACAAATTTCGAGAAAAAAAAATTTGCTTCGATTATATGGAAAATTCGATTATATGGACTTTTTTTGCATCGAAAAAGTCCATATAATCGAGGTATACCTGTATATTTTTCCACAACTAACCTAATATAATAGAAGGTTATGATGGTGAAAAAGATACTCTAAGATAGTTTTCTAATTTGTTACACGGGGAATAATGAATAGGTTCCATAGCTTAGAACATTTCAATATACTAATATTGAATGGGAACGTTCAAAGTTTTCAATAAAAAAAAATCCAATATTTACTTTCTAGACATTATTTCTAGAAATTAAAAAAAGTAAAATTGAATAAATTACGAATTGAATGTTTTGATTGCCTAAAATGTGCATAAATCTTTTTTAGAAAACTGAATCATTATTTTGGTCGAAAGCGAAGATTATCTTCGGGTTAAATCTTTGTTCAAATTAGTTAATTAATAATTTAAGTATAAAAGGTATAAAAACTCTTACCCTGATTTTTTTTCAAGTTAAATTAAAACCGGGAAAATTTGATAAAAAATACCGGGAAAAGCGGGAAAAAACCGGGAATTTGAAAATCGAGTTTCAGTGGCCACCCTGAGGAAAAATATTTACGTCTATAGTCTGTGGTAAATATCGCAAAATGATATTGTATTCGTATGTGCTGAACGACACAATAAAAACGATTTGTATGTTCATTAGATGTATACCATCTTCAAGTCTTCCAACAGAAGTTTCTCTTTGAGGAAGTATTGGAATAATACATATTGCAATATGTAATTCATCTGAATGATGCTTCCCTAGTAATCCTACGCATAAAATGTCGTAGATATTTAAGGGGCCGTACACATAATACGTAAGCACTTTTGGGGGGAGGGGGGGGGGTATGTTGTTTTCTTACGCACCATATAAATAAAAAATCATTTGTATGGGAAAAATTTTACATGGGGGAGGGGGGGTCGAAAAACCCAGAAATAATGCTTACGTAATAAGTGTACGACCCCTAATATGAATTTTTCAATACCTATACGAAATTGTTTAGTGGTCTATGTATTCAATGTAATGGTTACGTTTTCTTTTTCTGAGTATCAACTTCACGGTATAGCCACGGTATAAGGCACTACTGGCGAAGAAGATGGCCTAATACCGCGACAATTGTTTTGAACAATAAAAATGCAAAAACAATAAATTTAAATACCATTTCAGTACCCAGCTTATTTTTTATAGCTGTAAAACTGGGCTCAATGAGATATTGGAAGTAAATATCATTTAAAAATCAAGTTACAAGACTTGGAAATATAACCATAATTTTAGGCGTTTTGCTAAGCGGATGCAAATTTTGGCTTGTCGAGCCATACATTTTCACATTTATTTTTTAGCGCCTAATTTACGTCACAAATACCCACAATAATAATTTGCTAACATTTTCTGATATATATTTGTGTATTTCACCAAATAATGTGATGTGTATGACAGACAGTACCTCTATACTCATCAATTTGGATAAAATCCACGGTATTAGGCAATGCGCAGAATTAGGGCGGGTCACGGTACTTCTTTTTCAGTTATGGGGCGATATAAATACAACATGTTCACTTTGTCTCTTGTTTTTTCCCTGATTGGTTAATGAATTTCCTGATTTTTCCAGGTTGACACTAATTCCCTGAAAATTCCAGGTTTTCCAGGTTTTTCCAGGCAGTCAACACTTTGTAATAATTGTAATCTCTATGGACTCTAGTCTCCGCTAGCTTTAATAACGAAATACAGTGACACTCGAATTTCGGATACTTAATTGTCATGAGATGCGACATTGATATCAATGAGGAACATTCTATATTTTCTGTGTTATTCTGTTTTGAATTACTCTGTCACATTAAATATCTATGACACATTCCTGGTCATCACACTTCACACAATCGTTATCATTACGCTCTCTTACAAAGTCGTCATTTTCAATGGGAGCTTGAACTATTCTAACACAATATATGACCATACACGTAGTGCGGTCCAAATATATGAAAAAGGAAACTCACTTTGGCTCCCGAACGGAACCGTTTCCACTGGTGCTGGAATATTTCCCAACACTATAAAACGATTCAATTTTTTGAAGTCTCTGCCATTTCCTTTCGGGCCTTTTCGTTGTACTCCTTGTGCCAGTCAAGATTCATTTTTTGTACAGATTCACCCCGTTCCTGGGCTTTTTTGCCGGCGAAGATCATGACGATACACCCAATGGCAGTCGCGATCATCATATAATTGGCGATCTTTATGCGCACCTGGTTGCGACATCGTTCCATCACATCTTCACTGGAATGAGAGATCGAATACGTGCGATTAATGTCATTTAGTGGCAAAATGTAACGTAGAGTGAAGCTTCTCTAATTAGAAAAATGAGCATAGTGTGTTTACTGCCGTTCTACGCATAATTGTCCCATGTACATAGGAAATCCCAGCAAACATGGGACAAATATGCGTATGACGGCAGTTTATTCCTCTCAGAAAAAAAAAACGAATTTGCGATACTCCAATCAATTACACCAATTTATAAAAATCCTCCGTTTACTGCTGTCCATGTGTTCAAAAGTGAACCGAGCCAAAGAAAGTCGGCAAAACAGTCAAAATAGAACAGTGTAGTACATTTGAAAATGTTTAAAAAATATTTCTTTTATATGCCTAAATTGAATTAGGTCTGGAAACAAAAACGAAAAAAAAGACAAAACGTATTATACAATATTCTTGAGCTAAATATAAATAAATAAAAGACACGATACCTACTACAAATGAATTGAATAAAATACATATTAGACTTCCTCTTCTAGAGCTATAAATCCTTTCTGCTACACACTAAATTATTGTCAATTAATTATTGTTCTTTAAGAGCAAGTTTTCTAAAATGCATGTTTGTTTTAGGAAATGCTACCACTATCACTCTCGTCTTTTAGACTCCAATTAGGTATGTTTGGTTATCACATTTTACTCTTCACTCACTTGATGTACTGGGGAATCTCGTCTTTGGATTTGTACTTCTTAGTGAAAACCAGAAGTCGTTTCTCAAAATCATTCGGGCGATGAGTGCGGGCATTAAAAACTACGTTTTCGGTAGGGCTCGTCGATGGTGTCTTCGGTGGTTCCTTAGGTTGGACCGAACTGGACGATGAGCAGGCGGCCACCTGCTGCTGATGTGTACGTGCAACAAAACCGGTTCCCAGCTGACGACCGCTGATGGCGTAGATACGTGCCAAACTGCATGCACTGAGAAAACTCATTGCGACTAAAACTATGTTGCGTGTCGATGATGATTGAGAAAGGGAGAAACCGAAAAAAAACAGAGCAAGTTGATTATCATTAAATTGTTAGTCTGCACGATCTACTCGTTCATAACGAACATAAGGAAAGGACAAAATTTAATAATATAGAAACAAGGGGGTGGCTCTAAGTGGGTTTTCAAGATCAGTGCAATCGATCTGAATTGACCTTACGCTAAAATCACGTATGCGAATTTTATATAACAATTGATATATGACCTTAAGGTCATTTTGCATACATACTTTATTATGGATTTAATAGATCAGGGCGTGCTTGCTTGCAACTTGTGTTTCATAACTACCGCTCTTACTATGTAGTCTTGAGAACATTGTTTTTTAATTAGGTTGAGTTAATAGTTTTACATTTACAATTGTCAAAACATACGTCTTTTACATTGACAATAATTATTGAACCGTCTAAGACGAATTAAGTACTCTCCATTTAATTCCACTACATTCCACTAAAAGAGCTTTATATATTTTTCTGAATAATTATTGCCCTTATCGGCAATGTTTTCCCTCATTAGCATTCCCATTAATTAGGAATTAACTAAACATCAACTATATCTAGGGTCTCCAGCTAGCCTTGCAAGCAATGGATGTTTTCGGGTGGAAATACATTCTCGACACCCTGGGCGTAATGTATCCATTGTATTTGCCTTGCCACAAGATATTCATGCAGTGGCGGAAAGAGAAAAGCTTTCAATTAAATTAATAACTGTGGAAATGCTAATAGAACACTAAGTTGATGAGCAGTTCCTGTTGGATTTTTGAGCTATAGAACAAGAATTTCAACTATATCGATTATTTGAAGATTTGATTTACCAAATTCTCGACTGTCAGTGATTCGAATGTATGGGGAAAGAAGGCTTTGGCAGGTTTTGTTCTATTATTGGCAGGGGGGTTTTTGTCGACCGAATTTTATGAAATTTGGCCACAATATTCTTTGATATGCAAAGAATGTTTAGGCCAAATTTGAGCCTAGTCAGTCATTAAAAACTCCCCTGCCAATAATAGAACAAAACCTGCCAAAGCCATCATTCCCCCTATGTAAAAGTGTTTAATCAAAATCCGAAAAAAGTGTTTCCTGTATATTATTTCTGTCCTCTCTGACTACGCTTCTGCAAGAATGTCTTATCAAACTGCAACAAATGGTCGCAGTGATTGAAATACCCCACAAGGAATAAACAAAATTGCTTTAGGCACCTATTATCTATTTAACACTAATACATGCAACAGGAATCTACTTACTAGCATTTCATAACTTCTAATGTTTATGACTATCTCTGCTGTTCATCGTTAGAAAAAATTGTTTGAAATACGCCAGCCGCCGAGAAAAAGCAACACTCGATAGTTAATTATCACATTTAGTAACTGTATGCCAATATTTGAAACTTAATTTCTAAATAATCTTCTGCTAAAACGTTATTGCATCAGATTGAATTCATTCAACCTGTTAACCAAAAATGGGCACCTGACGACAAGAATATTGTAGTATCATAATGATCGTCAAAATATTTTCCACGAGGGGTTTCTAATCAGCTCAGTGAGTGAAGGGAGATGATTACCAATCCGTATGATTTTTATTTTATAGTTTTTCAAGAATTTTTTTTTTGTCTTTCAGTTTTTCAAGAAATGAAGTGTTTCTATTTTATTTTTTGACCAAGCTGTTGTTTTCAAAAGGAAGTGGATGCTTTAACCTAAGGGCAGGTAAAAATCCAGTGAAAACGTAGTTTCATTATAAAAGAACATACGAAAATATTCAAATCTGGCTCAATACAATCAAGGTCATTATCCCCTCTTGAATATTCGCTGGTAACACGGAGGATATTACACAACACCAGATAAGATTCCCCATTCTCAAAATTTCTAGATTTCCAAATACTTACCTTTCTAATGAAGATTTCCGTAACCAGATAATTTCACTCGCGGAGGATTGCAACACTTTGCCGTGCTTTTACGAACGGTTTCCAACTTGATCTGACCAACGAATGACCGACTAGGAGGATCTTTTGTACGGCGGAAATCTGAATGTCTTCGTGCGTGAATCCACGACCACCACAGCTGCTGGTAATGCGACTCGATCGAGAAGATGAAAATATTTTTATATACTGGCTGTCAAACTTCACACATATATAGAAGATGGAACTGCATAAAAATTGATAAATAAATGTGCCTTCGAAAAAACGTAAACGCTAAGGAACGATGTACTAGATTTCTCGTGTAAGTTTCAAAAAGGACCATAACATACACTCTGATCTGAGGACAGGATTTGCAAAGAGGAAAAAACGGAGACGAGCGGAATTAACGGAATTAAAGATATAGTTTCAGTAACTTAGACTAAATGTTAACAAAATTCCAATCATTTAGTTTAAGTTACTGCAACTAGCGCTATATCTTCGTTATTAGTTTAATTCTAACGACGAACCATTCGGCAGAGTTGTAGAAAATCTTTCGCACTAAAAGTCGACCATAACACATATTTTGAAATTCGGCTTATGGAAAAAGTTAATGACAAATTACTAATTGATCGAACGCAAATTACTAAATGATCAATAACATCCTTGCTTCAGACGGCCAATCTCCTCTTGGATTTCCTGGCGATCCGGAACCGGTAAAATTATGTCCTGCGCGCGTTCTCCCAGGTCCATCACCATACCGCTATCTTCGTCTGCCACATCGCCATTCCGGTGTTCTTCGTAGAGCTGCCGCCACCTTTGGATCACCTCACGCTCGTTCGTAACAAAGTTCCCGTTTATGTCCTTACACATATCAGACTGTGCCACGTGGCCCTTACGTGAACGGTTCAACTTCTCATAGAACTTTCGTGTGTTATTAGCGCGGTACAGTTGCTCCGTCTCTTCACGCTCTCGATCTTCCTGCTGGCGCTTTTTCCTCCTTTTTCCTCACATTCGCCGTCATACCAGTCGTTTCTCTGATCCAAGGGCCCCGTGCCAAGTGCAGCGGTTGCGGTACAACCAATGGCGGATCGAATATCTCTCCAGCTTCGCAAGAAATATCAAAAAGACTCCATAGTGAAATCAACCGCAGTCACGATTGATTTGAGTATAAGATGTAGTCTGCACAAATCAAGTGGTAAAATGTTTTTTAAATATTTACCCTCGATTCAATAGATATTACCATACCGCATCTTTCAGTGTATAAAGAATATTCCAAATAAAACCGTTTAACCATCGACCAATCGAGTCTATTAGTCAATTAGTAATTTGTCATTAACTTTTTCCATAAGCCGAATTTCAAAATATGTGTTATGGTTGACTTTTAGTGCGAAAGTTTTTCTACAACTCTGATTTGACATTTGTGGAGGTCAACTGCACCCACCGCTCCGTGCATTCTAACCAATGTGGAATGTAAGAAGGTGCTGATTAAGTGAATTCAAGCCTTCTTATGTACCACATTGTTCAAAATTCTTGAACGGTGGGTGCAGTTGACCTCCAGAGACGTCAAATCAGAGACTAACCCGCAGCCAAGCTGGCGGCCATTACCGCTCGCGGAAAACTGGATAGGAGAATCCACATAAAGGTTATTAGTTAATAACGGTTATGTGTGTTTCCACAAAAGATATTTTAGTTACTAGATAAAGATTGTCGCTTCGGTTCCCTTTGTTCTGCTGTCCGGAACATGTTGGGTACCAAGCTGTCAAATCGTATGGATTTTCCTTCTTTGACATTTAGCTCCCTATCCTCGCCAGCAAAAGATGTTCCGGACAGCGACGACAGCGACAATCTTTATCTGGTAACTAAAATATCTTTTGTTTCCACATATATGTTATGTAAATTGACATAGCCGTTATGTGGGAAATGATTGGATATGAATTGGATTTTTGTCAGTGTATGAAGTCTTCGTTCTTCAATGTGCTTCAATGTGCTAACGTCATGCGCGTCACTCGGCGTCAACGACGATGCGTCGAGTATAGCAATGATAAGACACTACAATTCGTCGCTACTGTGGTCTTTTTGTGCTGCGACGATGACTATTATCAGCCTTGTCGGAAGTATATCTGGTGCTGAAGCATCGGTTCTCATCTTCATAGCTTCATTCATCCAAACTCTTGAATTTGTTTACGAACTCAAAACGTTTTGTTGATATTTTGCTCGTAGAAAGAAATCAAAAATTAATTCACATCAATTCAAGCTTATTAATTTCTTTCCGTGCACGCATGGGTAATCTAGTACTGCAGATTTCAAAATACCCTTTTCCCGGGAACAGAATCCGTTTTCTCCGATTTTTTCTTTGTATTTTTCATCCATCAGTTTCATTTTGACGGCAGGTGGTGGAAGGTGAAAGCTATCAGATCGTGAAAAAGGTGCTCCCGCTGTCGTTGCGTTGTGCGTGCTCAGTAAAAATATTTTACATTTTGATTTGCGTTATTTAAACTTTTGAACACAAATCGCTTTGGATATTTTTTGTTGGCCTGCAGTTTTCTTGTATCGGACTTTTTTTTACTATAAAAAAGCATGGGTGGAAAACGGACTAAGAATAATACGAAGGTAAGTCAACCACAGAATGTATTTTGAGAAATTATTGAATTTTACCCCAGGTTTGATGGTTTACAACATGTTTAATAAATTTCTCATATAAAAAGAGCGATAATGCTTGTAATAAAAATAATTGATTGTAAAATTGCGGCAAAGTTTTACCCTCTTTCGTTTACTCCGAAAATTGTTGACGTAAGTTGTTTTTGTTTGTTAGCAACTTTCCGCAATGGCGCTATCGATTTCACAATATTACCGGTGGGAACCAAAAATCAATTTTATCTGTCCTCACACTAGATTAGATTGTTGGATCATTATATCGAGTCCTTGCATGATGTGTACCTGTGTATTTTTTTTTCAGCCCTCCAGTAGTGGTCGCAGTGCGGAGATGCTTGGAAGCAACGTGTCAACTTTGTTTGGTTTTACTGCTCTCGATAGCAGCAAAATGCCAGTGGTACCAAGCTTTGTGCAGATTGAAACCCACGGTGAGGACATTGATCCCAATTTGGACGACACATTCCAGATTGTGCTGAAGAAGATGCTCAAGAAGGACCCTGTCACGAAAACAAAGGCTTTACAGGAATTCACCGAACTCATTAACAAATCGGACTTGGAAGTGGTCAAATCGGTGATCCCGTTTTGGCCTCGCCTGTACAGCAACTTATCCATGGATGTAGAACACCGCGTGCGAGAAACGGCTCAGCAAGCACAAGCGGCCGTGATTGGCAAGGCGGGCAAGCATATAGCACCGTTTTTGAAACAGCTGGCACCCGCCTGGATTTCCGCCCAGTACGATACTTACGCACCGGTTGCTAGTGTGGCAGGCCAATCGTTCAGCAGTGCGTTTCCGCCCAGCAAGTTGCGCGAAGTGTTTGTGTTTTGTGAAAATGAAATTCTTGATTACTACACGAAGAATCTGACGGTCCACACGGCGATCACGCTGAGTAATCCAAAGTGAGTATTCGCTGTGAAATATGTAAAACACTTTTATTTTACAGTGATTTATATTATAACCCAAAATATGTACATCACTCGATGATTGTTGAATTGTTTTACATAATACATTTCTTATGCATTTTTATCAACGAATTTTCTCTAATTTCTGATAGATTATTGCTGTTTCTTCTTTACAATCCTTCAAATAAAAAATCATAGCATTTTTTAGTATGAAAATAGAAAACTTAATGCTGTAAACTAATCCTTTTCTCATTATCAGTGGTACTTTTAGTAACCTCCGTTAAGACCAATATTTAAACCACTTTTGTATAGTTAAAGTCTTTTATATAATAGAAAACATGTTCTTATTTTTTTTTCAAACAGATCTCATACACCGGAAGAATGTGAAAACAAGTACCAGCGAGTTTTGATAGCGAGTCTCCGGGGATACGCGCTATACCTCAGTAAAATGCCGGAGGATCAGCTGCACAAATCCGTCGAAAAAAATGGACTTCTTTTGGACAATGCAAAATTTTGGTCGTACCACAAACACAAAGCGCCCGCTGTGCGATCCGCTTGGTTTGAAGTGATTTCTGCACTGCTTCAATATGGAGCATTTTTGGTTGAGAAACATCAGCAGCAAATAACAACCAGTGTATTCCAATTCATGGATGAATCGGAACCCACGGTAGTGATGCACATATGGAGCTCGATTGTCCTCGTGCAAGCCAAAATCCCTAATTGGCACTCGTACCTTAACTTCGATAAAGCGGTGTTTCCTAAATTGAGCAAGGTTTTGCGAACCGGAGGTGGTGGAAATGCTGCCTGCGTTTTCCCCCATATGTTGCCTTTGGTCTCAAAGTTTACCCGCGAAGTTCTCGGAGATAAAATGGAAAAGTTTCAAACGTTATTATTCGATGGAATGAACGAAGGTCTTAAGGCAACGCATTCCAGCAGGACCGACATTACAGCAATCTCGCAAGCATACTATGAGGTGTTTCAGTATGTAGTGATTCAAACAGTGAAAGACGAGCATTTGCAATCCGAAGAAGTTGACCGATTTTGTGAAAAAATGCTGGAAGACCACCTTATGAAAGTAATTGAATGGTGCATCACAACGGAATCTTCCAGCGGGCGATTTATTTTCAGTAATATTGCTTCCCTTCTGGACTATTGGTGCCAGTACAGTGCTGCTGTGAAAATCTACGAGCGACTTTTAGTCCAATTCTGGAATCGTTTGTTTGAAGTAGTCGAACAAAGCATAACCGACGGTGCCGGTGACATTGAACAAGTGTCGCAGTCGCACATCGAATTGGTTCAAAATCTCAAACGAACCTCTCATAAGCGGGTCAAATTCACCAGTGATTCAGCCGAACGCCAAACGTCCTCCTCCCAAACGGAAACCAATCGCCAAACTGAGGAACATGCGCACCGCTTCGAGGATCAGCTGCAGACATTGGTATATAAAATTTGCCGTCTGTACATTGATCGCATCACCGTCACGCGAAGTCAGGCACTGGTTTTGCAGCTGGAGAACCTTGTGCGGCACTTTCAGTGTCCGAAGCTGTTTGAATTTGTGGCAGGCGGTGGGGAAGCCGTCAAACTTGATGGGCTGTTTGAAACGTTTGCCGGTGTCTGGTTGAATGACGAGCGGCTTCAGTCCGAGTACATTGTCGAGATTGTATTGATTTTATACAAATATTTGCCAGAGGAGGAGAGGGTGCCAACGCTGAACAAGTGGATAAAGGTGAGTAGCACTGAACGAACTCATTGAAGGTTTTTCGAACTGACTGATCTTGAGAAGACAGTCGATGCAGTCATTTTTATCATTACTGTCGATTATTTTTGAACGTGTTGTAAAAAAGTTAATCCAATTATTAGGTGTACTATTCATCTTTTTTATTTTATTATTTGGTAATTTATTGTATCGTATTTTCTAGAGAACGAATTTTGTATTTGTTTTGAAATACACTGGAGTCGGTTTTTACGCGGGGGATACGTTCCGCGTAAATCCCGAAAACCGCGTGAAAAACGACTTTTAATCGAAAATTGTTTTTTCGCGATTTTTACGCGATCTATCGACCTGTTTCAAATATGGTGCATGCTCCTTGTGGTACAGAGAATAGAATGTGTTCACAGCATAACTTCTTGGTCATCCAAGAAATTCCTGGAGTAAGGCCTTTAGATCTACACGCGTAACCAAAGGTCTTTCGACCTGTTTCAAACAAGCAAACAAACTGTTTCAAACAGCTACAAATTTGAATTTTGATCTTGGATTTCATCAATCTCGATTAATAGACACTCATATTGCATGTATCAGTTTGCCTCGAGGTACAATCGTTCTTCTAGGTATCAGGTATATTCTCACATCTCACTATTCACATCTTATTATTCACTTCTCACTTAACACTATTCACTTTACACTACTCACTTCTCACTACTCACTTCACACTACTCACTTCACACTTCTCATTTCTTATTTATTGCTTCTCATTTTTAATTTCGTACTTCTCACTTCTCACATCTTACAACTTAGTTCTCGCATCTAATTTCTTATTTTCTACTTCATATTTCTCGCTTTTAACCTGACTTTTCGCTTTTCATTTCTCATTTCTCTCGTTTTGCTTCTCACTTCTCACTTCACACTTCTCTCTTTTTGCTCCCCACTTCTCGCGTCTCACATATTATATATTACTTAATCACTTCTTAATTCGTACATCTCACTTCTCACCATTCCCTTCTCGCTTCTCACTTCACAATTTTCACTTATTCTCATTTCTTTCTTCTCACTTCTCCTTTTTGCTTCTCACACTTCATTTCTCACTACTCACTTCTTGCTTCTCAATCTTACTTCTCATTTCTCACTTATTACTACTTCTTCTCTCTTCTTATTTCTTACTTCTCACTTATCACTTCTTACTCCTTACTTCCCACTTCTCATTTCTCTCTTCTCGCTTCTCACTTGTCACTTCTCACTTGCCACCATTCACTTTTCACTTCTCTCTTCTTGCTCCTCACTTCTCACATTTTCGAACCATTCACTTTTCGCTTCTCACTTCTCACTTTTCACTTCTCATTTCTCACTTCTCACTTTTCACTTCTTCTTTCTCACTTCTCACATCTCATTCGACCTGTGGCTGTGGCCAAACGAGCTTCGAGACTGACGGCCTTTGGTTTATTCACCCAGCATCGTACCTCCAATAAATAGTCTAAGTGTTTTCCCTTGAAAAAAGACTATTTTTATTTAAATCCGTGTAAAAACGACTTTTCCAAAAATAGATCAAAAATCAATTTTTCATGGTTTTAACGACTTGAAAAAAAAACGTAATTTTTTTTTTGAAAATCCGCGTAAATTCAGAAGACCGTGTAAATCCCAAAATCCGCGTAAAAAGCGACCCGCGTAAAAAAAAACGCGTAAAAAGCGACCCCAATGTAGATATTTTTAGAATAAAGAATGCGTTTTTTTTACAATAAATAGGAAGGCAAAAACCGTGCGGTAAGATACGCGGCTACAAAGCAAGACCATGCTGAGGGTGGCTGGGTTCGATTCCCGGTGCCGGTCTAGACAATTTTCGGATTGGAAATTGTCTCGACTTCCCTGGGCATAAAAGTATCATCGTGTTACGGGCCAAACACAATGGATACGTTTGCATGCGTTTTGACAGTTTTCCCGTGGGAAACGCACGCAAACGTATCCATTGTGTTTTACCCTTTAGCCTCATGGAATACGAATGCAGAAATGGTAACCTCGCAGTTAATAACTGTGGAAGTGCTTAACGAACACTAAGCTGCGAGGCGGCTCTCTCTGAGGGATGTAATGCCAACAAAGAACAAATAAGAAGGAAGGCAACATAAAATCACAGAGAACAGACGTTCATCTTCAGTCGCGTGCTTGTGTAAAAGTTTCTACTGGTCATTTTAAAGTATGTCGTTATGCCCCCGTTGCGCGGTGCTAGTGTGCTGTTAAATAATGTTAAAATTTGCCGTGTTTTACTTTTGAGCGCTAGTGTTCATTCCGAATTGCTCCTAGGCTCACTCCAAGGTGGCAGCACTACATTGTTTATGAAGAGTATGCCAACGCCATCACTTAGTGAAATTGAGTTTTTATGTCGGGCAGCCTGCGTTGACGGCGCTGAGGTGTGATTTAAATCTTTACACACGTTTTTAACGAAATTTTGTTCGAGCATCCATGTCTGTTCTCTGTGATAAAATATCTAAAATACTGGTGAAACCGAATTCCAAGAAAGACGTTTTAAGCTGTTTTTTTATCAGCGATTAGTTTGTCAATGCAATCCAAAATATGTATTATGACCGTTGCTAATGGTCACCCTTTTCAACTGGTTCGATACCCTACAACAAATGTGGTGTAGGTGTTGATAAATATGCTTTAGTACACAAATGCTAATATTGCCATCATTACGAATTGTTTACATGCTTTTAACTTCCGCTTTTCCTATTCTCCAGATTGCCAATAAAACCGTTCAGCGCTGGTTGATACTGCGAGCGTTGAGTCACCCCCTCTGTCAGGACCGAAACATAACGAAATTCCTCACCCAAAACGAGGTGAGCCAGAACCTAATTCAATGTGCTCGGGCGGTCACGCAAGGCGATACCAAGGAGAACATGATTCTGCTGCACAAGTGTTTCCTCATATCGGACAGCGGGGACGTGCTCATTGATCCGGATACGTGTGCCAAAATCGTCGAAACAATTGCCACCCCGCTGAAGAACGACGGGGAAATCGAACTGAAGGATACGTGTGCCAGCTTTTTGGCGCAAATTATGCCCGTCGTCTGCGGAGACAGTCGACAGGGAGAACTGCAGCGGCGAATGTTTACGATGTTGTTCGATTTTAGTGCCGAAAATAGCGTGAGCGATTATTTATCCGAAGATACATTGTGGGAGGTCACGACGGCCTGGCAGGATGCATTGTCTAGCGAAGATTTGACGCTTGATCGGGAGCTGATCGAGCAGTGTGCGGGAATTGTGGACAAGGAATTGATAATATTTTTTGATACGGAAAGCTTTAATTTGGAGCGATTTGAAAAGTTGGCTGAAGTTTGCACCAAACTAATGACGTGTTCGACAGAGTCAATGAAAAGGGATGAACCAGAACGTTGCAAACAGATTGATGTTATATTTGGAAGCATCGACAAGAAGGAGTCTGGTAAAAAAGCTACATCCAAAGACGTTTTGGAGAAGTTGGCGATTTATGTTGAACTGCTAAATGGAGGATTGATGGCAAAAAGTGGCGAATTTCAATCGGATTTATCGTCGGAGGCATTTACTAATAATCTGCGGTTTCTGTTGATACGAGAATTGTTTTGTCTCAATGTGGTTTACAAGTTGTCTTGTAATCCTAAACGAAGACCATCACGATGCAGTGACAGTAAAATGGATCATGACGGACAGCCAGATAGTGAATATGATGACGATGATGCCCAGATGGACGACGAGGAAAATTTGATCCACTGCTGGTCGGAATTGATGTATGAAAATGTTCTATCTGTGATATACTCGGCCGCAATGGGCGATACCCTTTTATACAGTACCAATGATGTAAGTTTTCTAACTAAATACAACATTAAATGCTCTATATTTCGATCAAGAAAAGTAAAAGGTGTGGAAGATTCTAGATGCAATTTTGAGACATGTTTGATACCAGTCTTTCGTGTAACTAAACAGAACAAAAACACTTGTCTCAAATTGTATAATTTATAAGAATTCGATTTTTTCTCTAATAGCAAGTAGAGTCGCGAAAGACCTTGGTATTTTTGGTTTACATTTTGTAACGAAATTGTTTTTATGCCCGCAGCTTGACAGTACCGTTGAAACACTTATCATCGGTCTCCAGGAACGCTTGGCGCTCACGTTGAAAAATTTACCGACTGGCATATTGGAGACTCTCAAACAACGCTTGTTCCGTCTAGCTAACGACTCGGGATTACTCTGGGCTAAATCTGTAGCTTCTCTTCTGGAAACAAATCAATATTCTGAGGCCGGGAGTGGAGCTGTTCTCTTGTACGAAGATGCTTCAACGGTCGCGAATAGTGATGACTTGATTACCTACATCAACATTCTACAGGTAAGACGCTGCATAATTAGACAATTCCCCCCTAGACATTGATATCTATGTTCTCTTACTCGACAGGTCTTATCAAAAAAAATGTCACCCAAATGTCTCCCCATCACGCCAAATCTGTTCGAGAACTATTTCGACGTTTTAGTCAAGTTGGCCGCCACTCGCAGTTTGATCGAGAATCATTTTGCCTCTAATTACAACGACGTCGGCGACAGGAGAATTATCGGTAACACATTGATCGTTCTGCATGAGATCATAAGCAAACACAACGCTTCCAAATGTTTACTTTACAACTGGTAAGTTAGCAATGATAAGGAGAATGTAATACTTTTCCAAAGTATTATGAAAGGCAAAAGAGTAGATGACTCCTTTAAATGTATGCATTTGCCCGGAATAAGGCAAAAGAGTAGATGATCGTTTCTTTAAAAATACGCATTTGCCCGGAAAAAGGCAGAAGAGTAAATGACCTCTTCTTCAAAAGTACGCCTTTTTGCGGAAGAAGGCAGAAGACTAGATGACCCATTCTTCAAAAGAACGTATGCGGCCGGAAAAAGTCGAAGCGTATATGATTTATTTTCTACGCATACGATCGGAATAAAACAAATGATAAGATGATTCCTCCACCTTTTTAAGCACACAATTTCTCCTTATAACGAGAAAGAATGCATGCATTTGGTTGGAAGAATTCTAATGAGTAGATCATTCATCCATTCGAAGCACGCTTTAAAAAACTTAAAAAATCACATTTTTCAGGAATAAGGCGAAAAGCACATTTTTTCTTCATTTAAATCCATTTCAATTTAAATTTAGCCGGATTTAGGCGAAAAGTAAATCACAGGCTCAAGGAAAATTGGGCAAAGACAAAAACTTTTTGAATGATTCACCACCGGCGGTGTGTCGTCTGTCTCTTTCCTGAAATTGTGATTGTGTTAGTGCAACACCGGGCAATATCACCCATTCAAAAAATACGGATTTATGTAGTGGTGTGGTGCCAACCTTCATTCCCCCTTAAAACACGCATATGCGTATTCGGGATACGCTTCAAAACGGAGGAAGCGATAAAGTTTGCTTTGGCTAATAATACAGAGGTGCTGCCGTTCAACCACACGAATCAATGGGAAAAGTGGCCGAAGCTGGAGGAAACACCCTCTACTTACGGAAATACCCGATTCCGACTTGACATCCGTGATGTCAGGGTGTGGAAAAGTGAAACGAACAGTGCGGGAATGGTTTCCGGTGGAGTACCTACTGGATATGTTTACTTGTTACCACCGTCTCGAAAATATGGAAACTATTCCATTTTCTAGTTTCCCTCCGAGTATTGTACGCAGCACTTTTCGCTCGATAACCCCGAAAGCTCTCCGGTCCGCCTCTTTTAATGTCTATGCTTCATGTCCATAAAGGGCCACTGGTAGAATCAGAGTTTTGTATGGAGCAATTTTTCGTTTCCGTCTCCATGTTGCGGGACCTAAGCTGGTTACGTAATCCGTAAAAGGCCCTATTCGCAGCATCAATACGTCTTTTCACTTCACGGGAAACGTTATTTGTCACATGTCACAAGCATTCCAAGGTAAACAAATTCTTCAACAACTTCAAACACATACCCTTCAAGCACTACCTCAGCACCAACACCACTTCCTTCCCATATGAGGCATATGAGGCCATCCAATCAGCCGGCAGGCAGTTTCTTCATCCTCCTATATTTTCTGGATAATGTGGTGGATTGATTGATGCAGGTGCTGACTTCCGTGTTTGAGAAGCTCGACCGGGATCTCGTCCTTTCCCAGCAGCTTTACTGTTTTTCAGCTCATTTAGAGCCTCCTTAACCTCGTCCAGCGTTGGTGGTTCCACAGCTTTTCACCGTTTTCACCGTTCAAACAAATCTTCGAAGTGCTCTTTCCACCTTGCTGCTACCATAGTCTTGTCTGTCAGCGAATTCCCCTCTCGGTCATTGCACATGGCGGGCACTGGCGCAGTCTTATGTCGCGCGCCATTTGACAGTTGCGTAAAACCTCCGCATATCGTTTCTATCCATGTTCTCCTTCGCTTCAGCTATCACACTCTCTTCGTGTTGCTTTTTTTTCTGCGGTGGATTCGTTTCTCTTCTGCCCTTGCTACACTGTACCGCTCTCTGTTGGAACGGGTAGTAGCCATTAGCATTTCAACTCCAAGCAACATTTTTCTCGTCCGTCACTCGCTGGCACTCCTCATCAAATCAACCATTTCGTTTGGCGTCGCTGTGCAGTGCCTAACACTTCCTGCGCTGTTGTAGTCACAGCTTCGTCCACAACCTGTTGACGTCGCCAGATCCGATGGCATGCTTGCGGACACATGCAGCTTTTTATAGAACTTCAACAGAGCCCACTGTTGAACCCTACCACATCCTAGGCAGACCCCATAGGACGCACCTTCTGTCTCTAGCTGATATCAGAAGGACAACAGTTCCCAGGCTACACTACCAGCTAAGTACGCAATCCTTAGCTGGCGGTCAATTGTCATTGGAAGACCCGTGGAAGCATGGGTATTGGAACATGTGGGGACCAGAGCTATGTTAGGCGCATGTTCCCCGGATGTCAACTCACCATTTCGTAGCCCAAGGTCAAAATTCGGATAGGAAATGTATGAATAAATAACCGCTCAGCTTCTGAGACGAGCAGACGTATTTTCGATTGCGCTCTCCGAAAGTCAAGCGATTAAATCTAGTGGTTTATTTTTCACCCGTCCGTGCCGCGTCGCGCTTTAGTGATCCGCGATGAGGCGTGAAAATACTTTTCGCATAGATTACTCGCGCTTCCCTGTGAAGCCGTCTTTTGAGAAGGTGCATAGCTTCTGCCAAACAGTTTTAGGACCGAAGAAAGAAGATGTTGTGAGATTCCAGTGCCACCGCGGTGAACAATGTGCGTTCGTCAAGGTTAAAGACCTGACGCTCGCACAAAATATCGTGGACGAACACGACGAAAAACATGAAGTGGACATTGCGGGGAAGAAGCACAAGTTGCGAATAACGATGGAAGATGGAAGTGTTGAAGTGAAGGTACACGATTTGCCCGAAAACGTTTCCGAAAAGAAGATCGTCGAGTTTCTCAGTGCGTTCAGTGAAGTGATTTCGCTGCGAGAGTTGACGTGGTGTGATGGGTTTGAGTTTGGTGATATTCCGCTCGGCATATGGTCGGCGCGTATACTGATTCAGCGAAATATCGATTCGTGAGTAACGATCGATGGCTAGCAGGCATACATCGTCTACAAGGAGCAGATTTCCTCATGCAAACACTGCAAAGAGCAAGCCCACCACACTGGTATATCTTGTGTGCAGAACAAGAAACTGCTGGTCCAGAAGAGCTACGCCAACGTGACGAAACAAGCTGGGCCACCATCACAACCGAAGAAGACGAGCGGCGCGAAACCTTCGATCGTCAAACCGGTTGAACAGCGTACTGTCGCTCCACCACCAGCATCGCTGGAGACTTTTCCCGAGCTGCCTAAGCTAGCGAGTCAGGCCGAACTGTCTGGCTCAGCAATAATGCCAGCCAGCCAACCGCTGAGCAACGCACGAATGATGTCCCCAAGCCCGCTACTGCACATGCAAAGCGCGCGCAGCTCATCATCGTCGTCACTGCAAACACAAACATACGGCGCCGACGTAGTCTTGGTCGACTTGTTTAAAAAACCTGCAACTCGATCGCAAAGCCGAACCGCCGGCAACGAAACAGATGAGTCGTCAACTTCCACAAGAAGCGGGTGAAGCCGAGGACGTCCACCCGGCAAAAACAACGATGCGATGACGGTGACGACGAGCAGGGTGTGGATTCTCTTCCATAAATGGCTCTTACGTCGTACAACCTCGGATCCATCAACATCGGCACAATCACGAACCCCACGAAGCTCAACGCGCTCCGAACCTTTATCAGCAGCCAAAGCCTCGATATCGTGTGTCTGCAAGAAGTTGAAAACGAACTGCTTTCCTTGCCTGGCTTTGTCGTTTTCGCGAATGTAGACCATACGGGGAGAGGCACAGCTGTTGCGGTGAAGGAGCACATCCAGGTCACTCACGTGGAGAAGAGTCTGGATAGCCGATTGATCGCACTGCGAGTGCACGACACGACCATCTGCAACGTTTACGCTCCCTCTGGCACTGCACAGCGTGCGGCCAGAGAAGATTTTTTCAACGGCACGCTGACGTACTACTTCCGTTACCACACCACAAACGTCATCCTCGCTGGTGATTTCAACTGCGTACTGCGTGCATGCGAATCGTCCAGCCCGAATACAAGCCCATCCCTAAAAGCTGCCGTCCAACAGCTGCAGCTACACGATGCGTGGGAGAAGCTATGCCCACGTGATGCAGGCTTCACATACATCAATCGAAATGCGCGATCTCGACTTGATCGTATTTACGTTATGCGGGGACTACGTGACAAATTGCAATCTGCTTTTACCCACGTCTGCTGCTTTACAGATCATAAAGCGATAACGGTAAGACTCTGTCTCCCCCCTCTTGGGCACGAGCCCGGGCGTGGTTTCGGGGCCATCAGACCGCATCTCCTTACCGAAGAAAACGTTACCGAGTTCCAATATAAGTGGCAATACTGGACTAGACAACGTAGAAATTACGGGTCATGGATAGATTGGTGGCTGTCGTACGCTAAGTCCAAGATCATTTTTTTTTCAAGTGGAAATCTCGAACCTTCTACGGCGAATTCCACGACGCGCATCAGCACCTTTATGCGCAACTACGACTAGCGTTCGACGGCTACTATCAGCAACCACAAATGATAACCACCATCAACCGTCTGAAAGGGGAAATGTTGGCCCTACAACGCAACTTCTCGTACATGTTTACGTAGACGCACGTAGCAGGGGAGCCAATGTCGATGTTCCTGCTGGGGGAAAGACGAAGAAAGAAAACGTTAATTACGCAGCTGCAGTCAGAAGAAGAAATTGCCGTCGAGCCTCAGGCAATCGAGGAGAATCTGTTTAATTTCTTTTCGAACCTTTACTCGGAACAAGCAGCAGAAAACGACGGCAATAACAACAACTGGAACGATTTTGCATGCGAAAGTGTTATCCCACCAGATGACCCGTCGAACGAAGCGTGCATGGAGGAGATAACAACAGCAGAAATCCTGTCTGCAATCAGAGCGAGCGCACCCAAACGGTCTCCCTGTGCCGACGGAATCCCGAGAGAATTCTATCTCCGCATGTTCGACGTCATTCACCGTGAGCTGAACTTGCTTCTCAATGAAGCACTCACTGGTAATGTTTCCCATGCCTTCGTGGAGGGCATCATCGTACTAGTAAAGAAAAAAAAAAGGTGATAACACGGCCCGAACGTACCGGCCCATATCGCTGCTCAACAGCGATTACAAACTGTTCTCTCGCATACTAAAAAACCGGATGGAACGCGTTATGCAGATCCACCACATTCTGAGCAACGGACAGAAATGTTCGAATTCAGAACACAACATCTTTCAGGCCACTCTTGCTCTGAAAGATCGGATTGCCAGTCTCCGTCACCACCGACGCGCCGGTAAGCTAATCAGCTTCGATCTAGAGAACGCCTTCGATCGGGTGCGGCATTCGTTTTTGTTCGACACCATGCGGTCGCTCGGTTTCAACGTGGAACTACGGAGGCACGGATAGAAATGATCAGTGAAATATTCAACCGATTCTCTGTTGCAGCCGACGCAACATTAAATTTGCGCAAAACAATTGCAATAAATATCGGATACTGCGAAGGTAACACAATCGATACCCAGTGGCTGCAAACGGCAAACGTAGTCAAAATTCTGGGTATCACTTTCGCAAATTTGATTCGATTGATGACGACGCTGAACTGGAACGTGCTGGTTGGTAAATTTTCTCAACAAATGTGGTTGCTGTCTCATCGTACGCTAACGCTACACCAGAGAATAATAATGCTGAACACCTTCGGCACTTCCAAATTGTGGTACCTCTCGTCGGTGCTGCCTCCACTAGGAATACACACGGCGAAGATAACAGCGACGATGGGGACGTTCATGTGGAGAGGAATAGTCGCTCGCGTGCCGATCATGCAGTTGGCCAGATGCAATAGGAGGTCGTCAGTTGCATTCTAGCAAAAAATCCGCTTGAGGCCCTTTCAAAATATTTTAACAACAGCCACTACACCTGATGGTATAATTGCAGTATTTCTATTATCAGGAGACAGGTGGTGTTGCTGCGTGTTTGTATCAATGTAATTTTGCATATACACTAGTGACATCTGCTGTTCGATATCGTAAGTTTCCGATGTTCCTTCCACACACACGAGGTGAAGAACAGTCTTGAAGAAATTGAAAGTATATAGCTTGAATTTAGTCTGGAGGTACAATGAAATCTCTTTTATTGTTTAGAACTGTAAAACAAGTCGTGGGATAAAAAAATCTAAAAATCATTTGTTGCTTTTTGACCTAGCTTTCATATTGATGCGATGCGTAGTTGATGAGAACGGATGATTTGTCCATACAACGAAATTCATTTTACTTTAAATGTTGTGGCGCCATCTTGTTCAAACAGCACCTTTGTCTTTGCCTTATTCCAATAGATCATCCCGACATCAGAATAATCATTACATGCTAAACCCAAATCCCCCAACAAATTTAACAAAACTCCTCCGCCGTGCAAATCCACCAATAAACGGAACGGCCTAAGGTGGAACAAAACAGTCCGACGATCGACTGGCCACGCGCATGGCAAAACATCGCCGTCAAACAGCTGTCTTCAGCCCATCGCTCACAAATGTACTTGTTTGTAAATGGAAAGATCGAACATCGGAAGCTACTATACACAATGCAGCGAGTAGCAAATGATAATCCCATTGCGGGAACCAACAACAAGAAACGCTCCAACACAGATTTTGCTCTTGTGCTCGTATCGGCCCGGCGTGGACGGTCCTACAGCAGAGACTAACCGGGCTAATGAATGGATGGAGAAGATTCTCATTCGAAGACTTAGCGAGACCTGTACTGGCAGGTATCAACAAACGAAAACGAGTAGCGATCCTACGAATGTTTATTAATTACATCAATTTTGTTAATTTAAGTAACGATGTCGTAGATGTAAATTCATTGAACTTTCACTTGGACGTTAATTTTTAAATTTGTAAACTCTTTTAACTGTTAATCAACTGACAAATAAACTGAATTTTAAACCACAAAAAAATGTGAAACCCGGTGAGATCGAATTTTACATTGGCAAATGGATAATGTTTTGTACAATTCATTGGTACGATATTGTTTTGCGGCTTCGTAAAGTTTAAGACAACTGAGCCTTATACATAAACAAATTAAAAAAGAAAGGTGTCAGTCGATTTTCGTATAGGGCTCCAGTGTTGTCGTATTCACCCGGATGATTTCCGCGACGTCCGGTGACAAAAAATTATTATCGCCTGCGGGTGAGTAAAAACCACACTCGGATTATGTACATAGTGTAAAAATTGAACCTCACTTTTCTGACATCGTGAGCACACTGAAAGCTTCGTGACTCCAGTTCTATACGCACGGAATCAGGAATCATTCCGATGAAAATCGTCCTCTCTAGGCTGCCTGTGTTTTCGGTGGAAGAGGTGACATAAGACTTCGCGGCAGTGAATATTCACCCGATTACTGTTCGCCAGCTGTCTAAGGCGAAGCACGGTGGTCACGCGCTATACCTACTGAGCAGTTATAAAATCAAGCTGCAAGATTCCAACTCGGCTCAATAAACTACACAATTTGACTACCAAGAAGAGGATGAGAACCCCTCCCCTCGGATGTTATCTTGTCGCGCTTACGTCATTAGCACTGATATGGCAACCAAAGACATATCCTGTCGTGGTGGTATCACATGTTGACTGTTTTTGTTTAGTGCCGCGTCACATATAATGTGACATTGACGCACTGATTTGACGCATGTGCATGTGATGATGGTGCAGACAGGAAGAAAACTTTTTCATCATTGACAATGATGTGAGGTGTTCTCTGATGATGATGAGTCGTAGCCACGCTTAAGGCTCAAATAACCGTCATCCAGTCATTGACGAGAAAGATAGCCACGTGCTCGTACCACCCCCTAGTAATAAAACCACCCACCGAGAAGAAAAAGCAGTCTCCAGCTGGATGGGGGAAGTATTTTTGTTTCAAAACTACATCATCCAATAGCGAAGACATAATTATATCCGGTGGATGCTTCATTTGGTTGTATTTCGCTTTAGTTTTCAAAAAAAAACTGCCTTTTGCTATAGTTTTTCCCAAGAGAGGAAATCGACGATTTACTCTCACGTTCGCGTATATAAAACAAACATACTCCACTTTGTTCGCTTTTAACTAGCACTACTAGATCAACATTTGAAAAGGGTGTAACAGTCAAAGTAAGTAAATAATGTAATAGTACCATTGAATTATGGATACAATGAAACCATTAAAATTGAAATCCATACTGAATCGTACGTTGTTTTTAAATGGCAGCTAAATAAAATTTCCATTTAAAATTAGAAATTTTCCATAAACAATTAGGAAATTGCCAATAAAAAATCAGGGTATGAGCAATAAATAATTATAAAATTTCCACAAATAAAACAAAATTTCCATAAACTATTAAGAACTTTCCACAAAACAAAAATAAATAGGCACTTTTAAAAGCAAAAATAGCAATTATAAAAGAAGAATTTTCCATAAAGAAATGAAAATGTTCCACGAAAAAAATACAAAATTTCCATAGATAAATACATATTAGCAATAAACAATTACAAAATTTTCCACAAAATAAATGTTTTTTTTTTCCATAAAAAATAAAAAATTTTCCACAAAATAATCAATAAAGAGCAATTAAAAAAGCAATAAAAATTTCCATAAAAAAAATACAAGAAAGCAATAAAGCTGACGAAATTTTACATGAGCTTAAAATGCTTTTAAAGAAGGGGAAAAAGCACAGTTTGTTTACTTTTTATATTTCTTTATGGAAATTTTCTAATTTTTTATTGCTCTTTATTGATCATTTTGTGGAACTTTTTTAATTTTTTATGAAAAAAAAATTTATTTTGTGGAATTTTTTTATTTTTTATTGCTTTCTTGCTAATATTGATTTATTTATGGAAATTTTATATTTTTTTCGTGGAACATTTTGATTTTTTATGGAAAATTCTTCTTTTATAATTGCAATTTTTGCTTTTAAAAGCGCTTATTTATTTTTGGTTTGTGGTCAATTTGTAATTTTTTATTGTATTTTTGTTTTATTTGAGGAAATTTTATATTTATTTTTTGCTCATACCCTGATTTCTTTATTGGCAATTTTCTATTTTCTTATGGGAATTTTCTAATTGTTTAGGGGAAGTATTTATTTTAGTCTTTTTAAATCAACTAAATCAACCTGATCTTGCCATGTTTATCTTGTTTCTATATTGTACAATAGGCAGCCCTTTATTCATCAAACGTTGGAAACTTGAGTAGCTCAACCTCTTACAATTTTCATTTTGGTTAAAAAATTGGTCTATCAAAATATGAATATGATACGTGAACCCTAAGTGGTCTCTCATAGGACCTCAAGCTTTCATATATTTATGAACTCACGCGTTGTGGCAAGCACGCTGCCCTTATTGTTGTAAAATTTAATATTAAAATAATCCGAAATGCCACATACCATTATTTTATATTCTAATTGATTATCGATCCATTACAGTGATCTTTCGCAAGTGGACGCCGGAAAGCTCTATTTAGATACCGAGCTTGCGAACGTGCTGAGTGCTGTAATGAATAATTTTGCCAGCGAGCTTGACATCGGCAAGTGGGATTTTGTGAGAATCGCCCTCAGTTCATGGATTTTGACCGTATCGAAGAACCATCAGAATTTTAGAGCGAATAATGTAGGAAACCCTGGATGGATTTTACTCCCAAATAAATTATTTGAACTTGATTTATAATTTTTAGATTTCCATTTTCATCGCTGCTATCTTCAGGTTGTTCAGTGCGGTGACAAAGTTTTTCGAGGAAGAGAAAATCAGAAGTTCTACTCAACTACTGATGAACGTTATTGAGGAATGGGACAACGTATTTGCCAAAGATGTCAACCTTGTACTGCTGAAAGCATTTATCAACATCGTCAAAGATATAGGTATGAAAGTAATTTTTTTGGGAATCTATTCTAAATTAACATTGTTTGTTGATCATAGACCGAACAAGAAAATCAGATGAATACCTTTTGGATGCAATTGGTCCTCATGTTGATTCCATAGACTTCAGTCACGTTCTCAACGTAAGTATTGACCCTACATATCCTATCAAATTGAACTCATTTATTTTATCCACACGATTAGGCAAACAAGGTTGACTCGAAAATCACTCTGGATGATCTGATAGCGTTTGCCTTGAGCAATATCAGCCATTGGAACGCTCGGGTGCGCGTGTCTTCGGCGGCTATTCTACGCAAACTGTCAGACGGGCTAATCCAGCGGGATCTGGAGCAGTTACTACGACGGAACGAAACAGCCGAACAACAGCAAAAGAATTCCGAGGACGTGGACGACAGTTGGCACCTGTTGCAGCGGTTTAAGGTAAAAGTGGATGAGTTCCAACCAGCGATGACGGAGTTTGTAGCAAACTTTAACTATAAGATCAACGAAATTGAGGATGGTCCGGCGTTTGAGCAACTGGGAGGAGATCGTACCGCAGCGTTCCTTTTGGTGTGGGATTGCATTTTGGGAATCTGTGCCAAATCACCATCCGAACTGCGATCGATTTATGCATCGTGGATTACCAGAAATCATTACGAACAGGTAGCTATTGGAAGATGCATTGTAAAAAAAAATGCTAATTTTCTAATATTTCAGGTACTTCTTCCAGTATTATTCAAGTTGATGCCTAACGAAATTCTGAAAAATCCGGATTCGGGTGCTGTATACGGACAAACTATGTTTGCTAGGCTGGAATGGAGTCAAATCAAAAGTGAGTATTTGTGATGATCTTCAGAGTCCTAACAGTTGTCTGCAGTTCAATCAAAGTTAATTGCCTATGTTCCAGGATTTGGACAATGTTCTGAAAACTCAGATGTGAATATGTACATTATGTGGAAGATTTTGATTTGAAAAATGTATTGGAGATAACCACTGTCCCTTCGACGGGACTCGAATTCACGACCCTCAGTACGCTAGACTGGTGCTTTAGCCAACTAAGCTACGAAAGACCTACGTCGGCCTTTTCGCAACTTAGCGGCTACTGAATGAGCCCGAGATTCCTAAATTGGACACATAGTCGAATCACTCACAATCCATTTGCCAAGCCAGCCCTTCCACCTTGTCTGCATTTTTTTAGTTAGGTGATTTAACTTTTATTACTCATTCTGTTCCAATTCAACCTCGTCATTTTGTTCATTCAACTGAGACGGATCAACGGCTATCGATGACATACGTGGCAAGAAGTTAACTTTAGATCCCTTGTCTCGTTCAGTTTTCGTAGTTTCTTCACTAATGGTTCCTCGTATTGCTGTATGTGACACACTTTGGGGAACTCCTTCAATCGCACTCTGTTGTTCCAAATGATGATGAGCCAAAATAGCTGTAGCAATACATGACTCCAACATTTCCTTTATTATGTCCTGTGTTGAATTAGTAAGGCCAATAAATTGTTCGTCTTCCTCTTCGGTTTCGCCAACGTCTTCCTGCTTTAAACGGGTTGGATCCTCGAAAATGCTGGATGCTGCCGAAAGCCTTTTTTCTACATCTTCCGGGCGTTCAAATGTTACTCCAGCAGATTGCATGATTTTCCACGTCCACATCGCTGCCTTGTCGCTCAGTTGGTAGTAATATTTGTCGAGAATATTCGCACCATCTCTTTGTGGGACAGCAACGCCAATAAGCTCACAAATCCTAGTTAATATGACTTCTGATGCTATAGCCAGCTCGCCTTCTAGTGTTGGCGTTTCGTCATCTAAGAAGTAATTTCTAGTTTGGCGATAGACTTTCCTCATGACATCTCGAAGATAGGCCAGCTCCAATCGCACTATTTTCTTCTTGAGCTTCCGCTCTTGGCGCTTCCGGTGTCTTAACCAACGAAGTTCGTCTCGCTTTTGTTGGCGAGCGAATTGGCGTGATTCGGCTATGGTAAGGAAATCGCGTGCATTGAGGCGTTCGTTCATTCTTTCTAGTTGGTGTGGCTTGAGCTGTTTAGAGTGGAGATTGATTGTATCTTTCACGTGATAGGCTTTTGGTTGAGCAAGCGTTTTGATATGGTTGGTAGCCGGTGGCACGGTTAGCTGTACGATTCGTGCATATTGCGGTTTTGGCTGAAATGTTAGCAGAGATGTTTTCTGGTTATTTATGGTGATGAATTAATCTGTTCTGTATAAATATGTACTTTTATGTAGCATATTATTGTACTCGTGGTACACGATTTTACAATTTTATTAATGGCAACGAGAGCAAAGAGGGTCAAACGCTAAGAACTGAAATACGTCGTAACGAATAGCTCGTTCATATGTTGGGATTCGAGTTATAGACTATATGGTGAATGATGCCGGGATGTTTTATCGTCGTCATGTTAGTCCAATCCAGTCATAGGTACATAATGCAATTTTTCATGGATGATGAAATTCACGTTGAACAAGTGCAGCTAGTATTCAACAACCGCAATAACGAAGGAGTATTGGATTGGTAAATATCAATAAGGAGTCGAACATCCCAGATCAGAGGGACAATCTTGTATTTGTAAAACCAAAACTTATCGGCTTTCGTAACCCGTATTTGAGATGAATTCTGCTACAAGCGTTCAGAGTACGTGATTGAATCTGTTTCGTATCGGACCCGGGTGTTAAGTTCTGTTTTCGTCAGAAAATGTGCGAAAGTGAAAGTCAATTAGTGCGTGGTTGAACCTGTTTATAAGGCAGAAGAAACTAAGCCGTAAATCTATCAATACAACAATACTCAATGTTTACATGGTATTCAACTCAAACGTATGTTTGTTCAAACAAAGTGCGTTGCATTTTGTAGTAAAGAATCTTATTCAAACCCATATCAAACGAAAAAATGCTATTGCCGATTTTCTCCCATGTCGGGACCTGGGAGAAACCATAATTGATTATGAGCATGAGCATGATTGACCGCCCACGGTTGCTACTCTATTGCCAGGTCTGTTGTAATAACACAGAGAACCAAAAGATCTCGGGTACTTTTTCAAAACGGCGTATGTCGCAAATCGTAAATTCGCATCAAATTCATCTAAAAATGTGTATATCTTCAAAGCTACAAGAAAATGTGTTATTAAAAATGTAAATCATTTTTTTGCAAAACGGTGTAACATCATTGTTGAAAATATTGCACATACACCGCTTAGCAGAAAACGTACATAAACAAGTTTTTTCGAACAATTAAATAGCTTAAAACGTGTGTCTGCTTGTACTTTTTCATCTCTGATTTCAAAATTATGCTTGTTGCTTGTATATCCTATCAAGACAAAATTTTCAAAACGACTTATCTGCTTTTGTTAACAAAGATTCAAACGACGATTAGGCGAATCTGATAGCTCTCCCACGCAAACCAACACCATCAACAGGTAGCGGAAACCTTCACCTAGCTATTCATGCACTCTGAAAAATCTTCACGTCATATTTACCTGAAAACGAATGTGGTTCTCAACCACCATACTTTTTACGTAAGAGTGACCTGAATGACAAGTAACCTGAACAAATTTTAGTTTCCTTGAGTTACGTGATTTATCCGGTGACTCTGACTGGATCTTCCAGTACTAATGACGTGAAGCTTGAAAGTAGTTACGTGTTTGATCAGGTGAACCTGACGTGATTTGTGCGTACTGGTTGCGTGAAATTTTAGTGAAAGCTACAAGACAGCAGGTAACCACTACATGTTTTAAAATGTATTGCAATATAGTGATTTTGGAATGAATACAAAAATGAACAGGGACTGCCCATAAAAGGGAATCTTTTTCGCGTTATTGATGCATTGAAACATTGAAATGCCGCCATTTGGTCATTGCGCTTTGGAGTTACCACAGAAAAACTTTTGATGAAAAAAAAGGTATCGGCGGATGTTGAATGGAATTTATCAGTTAAATATCATTATGTTTAGGTTATGTATCTGGCATTCTTGTTTACAATGCAGGTCTTACGCAAATGCCGAAGCTGCAATCACACTAACACAATCTCACTTAAATTGTTTGCGTGGGTATACAGTCATATTCGCCAAGATTTTTAGTAAAAGTTACGTGAATTTCAGGTGAGCATTACTAACGTCACGTTACAATCGTCGTTTGTTCAAGACAGACGAGTTACGTGATTTTTCACGTGAATATGACGTGATGATTTTTTAGAGTGTGGGGTTGGTTTGCGTGGGAGAGCTATCAGATTCGTCAAATCGTCGTTTGAATCTTTGTTTACAAAAGCAGATAAGTCGTTTTGAAAATTTTGTCTTGCTATCTTTTTTTTTTTACTTTATTAGAGTGATTTTTAAGTTTGACAAAGTTCATCACTTATATATTCTATTTGATTTTGGTTAAGAAAAACATTTTACGTTGTTTTTCTGCAGCAAATGTTGTTACGTCGTGTTGTAAGTGTTGCAATTTTTTTGTCGCATGCGCGTGAAACGTTTCAACTTGACGCAACATTTCGACGTATCATCAATGCAGAGTACGGAGCAGCATAACATTTCGACGAAAGTAGCATGACCTCGGTCATACTGACTTATCAAAACGACGTATGTGATTTATCTGTTGCAGAACGTTGCAACATAATTTTTTATCAAAATAACTAAAATGTTCACACGCAGTGCAGATTTCAGAGTCAGTGACGATAAACATTTTCATAATGTATCGTTGAGGTGAATTCAATTGCAATAAAAATGTTTAGTTTCTAAATAGGAATCTGAAAACTTCCAAGCCCATTTTCTCAGCTTGATCAAAATGTTACATACGCCGATTTGAAAAAGTACCCGAGAGATGATGTTTGGGACTAACACCAACTTCAATGTGTAAAAATAGGAGGCCTAATTTTAATCAATAACAGCGGCGGCCGTGTCCGAATACAGGTCAATTAAGGAATAGGTAGGAAAATGTTGACGTTATACTCGCTTTGAAGGAAGCCGTCGAATCATCTGCACTTCCACGAGGAATCATTGGGATGTTGGAAATATCCGGTAAAGATTGTAGCAGGGTTCGTTTTGGTAAAAGGTATGCCGAGTGCAACGTGTAGTATGATCGAGGTTAAACAAAAACACAATCGGACGCGCACTCGTTCTTTGACTTATCGAACACGTACTATTTTTGCATTTGCATATAAATTTACTCACCGGCACAACGCAGAACAAAATATTCGATGATCGAGCGATCGTTTTGTAATATGAAAGAAACACGATCGGACGCGCACTAAATTTTTCACTTGTCATTTAATTTACTTATCCACATAAAGCAGAACAAACATTTCGATGATCACGCGATCGTTATGCTTGTTAAAGGAAACACAATCAAACGCGCACCAATTTTTTTACTTGCAAATTAATTGACGCACCCGCAGGGAAAAGTTGTATGAACCGCACCACCTATTTTTTTGTCAATAACCCTAAGTTTGTCGCAAGATTGAAAGCGGCTGATAATAATAAATATATTAGAGCCTTCATGTGAAATAAATTGGTCAAAATCAGGGTTTGAAGAAATGGCTCTCAATAGATAACGAACAACGATAAAAAGAGGCAAAAACTGTTCCGAATCATAACAAGCCATGATAACAAATTTATCAAACTTGTATACAAGTGCAAAAAACAGAATCGGATAGGCAGCCCCACAGAAAAATTGCGATTCTCGCTTTGTTTTCGCTCCTTTCGTATTGGTTACCGTACAGCTGTGTAAAACAAGTTAAAATGAATCATTAGAGCCAGTGCTCCCCGTATTTGGAGCTTACTAAAAGAAATTTATCATGGGGTATAGCCTCCCGAATCAGTTCTCTATCATGACAGCTTTCGAAAAAAAATCTCTCGCGGTATGCTACAAATCGTATATGTATGTATACAGAGATGATAAGTGAGAGACTTGTTCTTTCTCTTTAGGATTCAATCCCTGGTCAAAATAAGTTTAAAATCCATAACCAAAAATTAATGTTTAACTCTTTCTGATTTAATTTTGTGGTTCCTTCCCTCAATGCTTTTTCATTAGATGAGAAAAAATATCATTATCAATCTTTGAGATTGACCAATGTGAAGGATTGTGCAGAAGAATGAAACAATTTTAGTGGAATATTTTTTTTTCATAATAATAGTCATTTACTCACATAAGCACAGAACTATAGATATTTATGCTTGTAGAATAGATTTATAATTTTAAAATAAAATCGATAAATTATAGAATCAACAAATAATTGAGACACTGTAATTTCGATTGAAAAATTTTGTTCCTTTGAAATCGTAAAAGAATATACTCGTTTTTTCATTGATGACAAAGTCGTGTCGACTGTCGAAAACTTGAAAAATACACCCAAATTGGGATGTAAAAAAATCGGGATCAATACTGTAGTATATGTAGATTCTTTGCTAAATTCACCAGGCACAATCTGCCTGCCTTAGATTCAAACAGATTACTTACACTTACACGAACTTAAAACATATTAGAATGAACCTACCAGACGAAGTCTTGATAACTAGCCTTTACTCTCAAAATTCATTACCAACATGTGCGCTTGTGATGATTAAGGCAATACCAGAACCATAAAGCTAAATCGGATATCGACGTTTAACAAGGGGTTTTCACACTGTGGTAGATCTCCATGTCAGGTTGAGGCATAAGTAGTACCAGGAGGTTTCAATCCAGCACGATTCATTGAGAATGTTAGACGTCTTAGGGTTCTTTCTAAAATTACATAACGCTAAATTTGGTGATTTTAGATCCCTACCCTCCCCTCGTAACACGTTTTGTATGACAGGTTTATTTTTTTTGTATGGATCGTAACACTCGGCTTGACCCCCTCCCTCCCCCTACAGCGTTACGTAATTTGTGAAAGGCCCCTTATCGGTTGTCCATTTAAAAAATTTCGATTATCTTCTCCAATTATTTAGATAACTACGCTCTGTTCGTAAAAATATTTCCCAAATTGACAATTCAATTTGTTTTCTGGCTGAGTATCATCTGGAGTGTTACTAATATGCAAATATAGAAAGTACATGGAAAAATAATTAGTAAAGCCAAAAGCTTTATCAGACAAATGTATAATTTGTTGGTGGCAATATAGTTGCCAGTGCCATTGCCTCATAAAGGGTTAAAAATGCTCCGTTTCTGTGATTTTTGTGGAGATGCAGAGGTCAACACTGTCTCCAAATAGCAAAAGTCACCTACTAAAAAAGTTCCCTCCTTTTTCTAACTGACTGTAAGGACGTGGTCGTTATTCATCTTTGTGTATATTGAGTCACTGAAATTTGCACAGTCAGTGGGTATGACTGACTAATCCCAACTGTTTAACTGCATTGTGCAGCACGTAATTGCTGTTTCACAACTACTCAGATAATGTGGCTGTTCACCAAGGGGGTGCGGCTCGCAACATCTGTTCCCTATATCAGAATGATTCTTCATTGTCCGAGTGCCCCTCGGTTTTAAGCGAAACTGTGAATAATGATCCTCCGGAAATTCAGTGTTGGTGTCAGACCCTGCAAGTCAGCCTTTAATAAACTAAGGAACAAAATAATCAACGAGAAACTACGTACCAGAACAATCGGCGAAAGCAGTGTTCGACGAAATGGGGCGACTGGAAGCTCGGTTCGTTCGTGGAACCGCAAATCTCTCAACTTCATCGGGAGTACACGCATACTCACCGATAAGCTGAAGGACCGCGGATAATGCATTGGTCTACGACCAATTGATTCTGCTACCTCCATGAATGACCATTCTCAGCACCACAGACAGAATTGTAGAAAGAAAAGAAAATTCAGGTGGTATTTAAAAAGGTGTGAAAAATCAGGTTAACCGGGAAATTAAAGAATACCAACCGAGTAAAAAAAAAATATTGGGTGTATCAACAATGTTAGGTACCGACGGTCTTTACGGTACGACCTAAAGCGACTGAAGCAACATCATGTCGCCACTGCATACGCGCAGCATCTCGAGGCAGCGTTACCGGAAGAGGGGAGCTCGATGGGCTGCTGGAATACAGTTAAAGCAGCTATTAACGACGCAACGTCGGGTGCGTAGGATGAAGCCGATTTGTTCGACGAAGGGGGCAAACAGATTTTGAGGGACGTATCGCGGGCTGTCGCGCTGTGGAATAGCTGGTCACTTGTCTGCATATACTGATAGCCATAATCTAGGAAACAGAACTGCTACCGGAACAGTGACCTTATGACTTATATACAAGAAGAGCGACCGACAAGTTGAAGTGTATAAACTATAAACTTTCGAGCAATTGCCATCCGAAATCCCACCTACAATGTGATATTCCAGATTATCTACCGTCATCTGTTACCGATGATAAGGACTGTTCAGTTTATAAAGAGGACGCTTTGTATTGTCGATGCTTTTAAACCATCAATCTTTTTCGAAATCTGTTTTCTTTTCATTGAATATATTGTCTGGCTTTCTAGAAATGAAATCTAATCATCAACGAAACAATTCTAACTCAAAAATTTGGGATATTCATAATATTCTAAATTTGTTGGATTTTCAACAGCTTCAACCGTGTATATCTCGATTTCGGGCTGCCACAGGCTCTACTGTTTCTAGATATCGACAAATCATTGACAGTGTGTTTCTTTCCGATCTTCTTGGTGATTTTGTTGACATGCCGATTTACAATTTTCTTACAAACTGTCAATTTTGCTTATAAAAAATTCTGTTGGGAAGCTTATGTTTACGCGAAATTTGAGAAGCTTTGACAATTGGCGCCATTTTGTTGGATTTAAACTGTTTTATCTCTTTTCAAAAAGTACAGTTAATTGGCAGTGTATTATAATATACGATAAAGCAAACTCCATCGAAATTGACCAATCTATTTGCATAATATCGTTATGTAAAAGTGTCCTCTCAATAAACTGAACAGTCCTTAGTGAATGAGTTCGTGGAAAGACTCTAGCCAAATTCGTTGACGGCCACTCGGCAATGGACCAGATTTTTCCTTCGATCTACACGACAGCATAATCCGCGTAGAGCTATACAAAATTATGGACGATAACAGCTTACCATACTGCACCTGTCATAAGACGAGCTTGAACAATCCCATTGAATTCCACCACTTAATTGTATCCTGACAGATACGTATTTCGACCTCAACAGTAAGGCCGTCTTCAGTGTCTTGTACTTGACTTGAAATACGTATCTGTCAGGATACAATTAAGTGGTGGAATTCAATGGGATTGTTCAAGCTCGTCTTATGACAGGTGAAAACATTCCACTAAAAAGCTCAAAATAATTTTCTTATTACCATACTGATCAAAGTAACGTTGGATGGTGTGCCATACTGTGTGAGGAATTCGGGCGAACACTCCAGTTCGTTTGAATCGCGCCAGGGACTATGACAAGATGATAAACTTTTGTGATTACTATGTCTGAAACTCGATTTGTGCAATTACGCAACATGTGAAAGATTTTGTTAGAAACTGTATTGGAGAGTAACCCCTTCCTTCGGTGAGGTTTGATCCCACGACACCAGTACGCTAAACAGGTGCTTTCCCTACTTTTGTGTCTATGTATTGTTCAAAATTACGCTAGAAGGTGTCATGTGAAGAGTCGGTTGTTTGCTTCGAGGATGATTTGGAAATAGTCGGTCGAATATTTAAAAGGGTTGCAGATATGTACACGCCGTAATATAACCGTTACTTACCTTCACTCGTGGAGTTGCCAAAAGTCGAAGGTGCTCGTTGGGGTTCAGAATATCTCTGTCGATAATTGTGGTTTCGTTGTGTCTACATCCCAGAAACTTCGCTGGTGCTGGATACAATATCTTCGTCACCTTAGTATCGTTTTTCCGTGAAGCCGACTTCGTTTTACGTTTCTCCTTCGATGCCTCCTGTTGTCTTTCTTTGAGTTCCTTGTATCCACGCTTGATTTCTGCTTCCAGCGACGGAAGTTCATCTGGAAACAGTTCTGGATAGACGACCACCTCGGTCGACTTATCGTAGAACAGTTGCAGTTCACTAGAATTTTGACTGCACTCATCCATATTGTTGCCAATTTAAATGTCAACTTCCTGTCAAGGCTAACTATGATTTCGTTTCTCCCTCAGATGCCGCTTTGAAACCGGAACGGTACGCATGCCATTTATACACCCAATCCTTACGCTTCCTGCCGGCGGTTGTCCGCCGTTGGTGGAATGGATTGAACCACCGACATGCAGCCATCGTCGGTAAGGTTACCAGCAGTTGCGTATCGAGCCTGCTCTGTCAGGACGAGTTCCAAGCGTTGATTGACAAGAAAGACAAACAGGACAACATGCAGATCAAGGTTCACGCCGCTGCCCGACAGGTGATGGCCGTTTACTCCATTGACGAAGCGAAAGTGGAATTGCACATCACGCTACCAAACAATTTCCCGCTGGGTGCCATTACCGTTGAAGGTGGCAAGCAGATTGGTGGTCGGTTGCAGTCGCGACAGGTAGTCATGCAGCTTTCAATATTCCTAACGCATCAGGTAAGTTTGGTTTTGATTAGCCAATAGAGCCACTACTAAATGGATAATTTTTGTTTTAGAATGGTTCCATCTGGGATGGTCTGTCGCTCTGGAAGCGTAACTTGGATCGGAAGTTTGAAGGAGTCGAAGAATGCTATGTTTGCTATAGCGTCATTCATCAGGATACTTGTCAGCTACCGAAACTTTCGTGTAAGACCTGCAAAAAGAAATTCCACGGCCCCTGTTTATATCGATGGTTCAGTACTAGCAACAAATCCACATGTCCGATTTGTAGAAATATATTTTAGATTAGAGTTTTTTTTTATTTCGAAAGCGACACTTCTCAGAATAGCCTCACAGGAAATGTTACTTCTACACAAATTGCTACATTTCACGCAGAGTTGGAAATTGAATGTTCAAGATCATACCAGCAATAGCCACGGCGTAGGTTCGACAGAATAAACAGTTCGCTGAAATAAATTAATCTTGAAACAAAATGTAAAACTGATGTTTTTAATTTTCATCCCTTCTTCGCCCATTTTTTTTGTGTGCATTAAAAAGATAAAAGATAAATGTGGATGTATTATTATTGTGCATTTAAGGCCGATGCTGATCGTTTGACAACAATCGTCACCATTAAAGATTCAATTTGACCTGAAATTGCGAGATTCCCTCGCCTCGGATATGTGATCTTGATGCGATGGGTGGGCTTACGTCATTAGCACTGAGATGGCAACCAAAGATATATCCTGTCGTGGTGGTATCACATGTTGACTATTTTTGTTTGGTGCCGCGACACATATCTGGCATTGACGCACTGATTTCACGCATGTACATGTGATCCAACGGACATCGTGTCTTGGAGTTTTGAATGGTAGTGCTGGGAGGCAGTGGCCTTTTTCATCAGTGATAATGATGTGAGTTCTCTTCTTTTCGGCAATACTTTTCTGATGCGTTCCCTGTGACGCTCAGTCGTAGCCACGCTTACATTTAGCTATCTAGGCATTTATTGAAAAACAATGTATTCATATTAAAGTAATTTGCAGGGAATCGATTTTCAAAGTTCGTAGGGAATCGATTTCACAGTGTTTTGACGAACGCATACCCTACACTCAGAACAAACAAAATTAATTAATTTTCATTCTGCATAAATAAAGTTAAAAAATAGAACACTAAAACGCAATATATATTTTCAATTATTATTTATTTATTCAGACTAAGGCCCATGGCTACACGTCGCCAACCACGCAGTCTACGGATGGTTCTCCCAACAGCTGATGCAACTCGTGGTTCATTCGCCTCTTCCACGTACCACGCAGCACTTTCCTTTCGAAAACTCCAAGTGCGCGTTGGTCCTCCACGAGCATCGTCCAGGTCTCGTGTCCGTAGAGGACTACCGGTCTAATGAGCGTTTTGTAGATTGTCAGTTTGGTACGGCGGCGAACTCTATTCGATCGGAGCGTCTTTCGGAGTCCAAAGTACGTACGATTTTCAGCCACTATCATGCGTCTCCGAATTTCTCTGCTGGTATAATTTTCGGCAGTCACCAGTGAGCCCAAGTACACAAATTCTTCTATCACCTCGATTAAGTAACTTTTCATGAACTGGTGAACAATGGTAGTGAGAGGTGTGTGGCCCAATTCCGCCGAACGAGCTATCCGTTTGTGTGATCGCTGGTGTGCTGTCTTATCGAGCGTGCAACTCTGTTCGTTGCCCGACGAGGAAAAGAGATAAAGTCATGGCCTGCTATTCACTAGTCAATGTTGGCAACCGAACCGAATGATATTTGCATATCTGTCATCAATGCACGCTGGAAGTAGATTACCTATTTTCTAATACATCTCACCCTCACATTCCCCTTCTTCTCTCACCAAAAAAGAGAAAAAAAAAACCATTGACTTGGGATTTTCATAAACAACTATTTACATCTCATTTTTTTAAATTACAGCCAAGTCTAATTTAACAATCCAATATCCGTACTCAATTCCCATTTTCAAATACACCCTAACTCAAATTTGAATCGTAGCGTTCTGCTGGTCCACCGCATAAAATTTTCTTTTACACGAACAATCCGCCTCTCTTCTACACTACCTTTACCATCGAAATCTGCAACAATACAATACACATCAAGAGCATCTTCGACAACACAAGCAGAAAATCGACGAGAAAACAAATCATGTATTCCGAAAACAAATCATGTTAACTTGAAACCGATAAGAACATCAAATCATTCAATCTGGTACCTTCGACATTACAAGTGAAAACCGATGAGAATACGAATCATTTGCTTCGGAGCTACTCCAGAGTTCTTTCGACATCTTAGCTCGATTAAGTCATTCAATACGGCGCTGTATCACAGCAGCTTGACATCGCATATCAAAACCGATGAGAAAACAAATCATTTATGCTGGCACTTGACTTTTAGGGCCGATGCCCACGTAGCGTTTTTTCAACGCTGCGTGCACGTGGCGTTGAAAAAACGCAGGTGTGCATCGGTGCGGCGACGCTGCGTTACCGCTTTTTTTCCGATGCACACATGCGTCCTTTTAACGCCGTGTGCACGCAGCGTTGAAAAGACGCTACGTGAGCATCGGGCCTTAAAGTCAAAACAGTTGAGACACACAACACATCTTTCAATCCACCACTTTCCCAGAGCGCCTTCGACATCACAAACCAAAACCGATGAGGGATGAGCGAATCATACAATCCGACGCTTTTCCAGAGCGTCTTCGACATCCCAGTCGAAACCGATGAACAAATCATTCAATCCGACGCCCTTCAGAGCGCCATAGACATCACAAATCGGAACCGATAGAAAAATTATTCAATCAGATGCTCTTCCAGGGCTTCTTCGACATCACAAGTCGAAACCGATAACCAAATCATTCGATCCGACGCTCTTCCAGTCCAGAGCGTCTTCGACAATACTAGTCGAAACCGATGAGAAAACAAATAATTTTTTTTGCGCTCTTCCCTCACGCTCGACATCACAACGAAACCGAAAAAAAATGTCCCAATCACGCCCAAAGGATACTTACAAAACAATAATAGCCAACCAGGAACAACCTGGCAGGATCGCCAAATGTCGAACGAGCTATCCGTTTTTGTGATCGCTGGTGTGCTGTCTTATTATTAAGTCATGGCCTGCTATTCACTAGTCAATGCTGGCAACCGAACCGAATGATATTTGCATATCTGTCATCAATGCAACGCTGGAAGTAGATTACCTATTTTCTAATACATCTCACCCTCACACACGGAAGTTCTTATTACTAAACAAGTTTTCTGGCCTAAAACATGACGTAAAAAATCATATCAGAGATGCTAAAGCCTAGAAGGCAAAACTAACGGAACGGCGACGATAACGGCAAGATTTGAAAGTTATCCCATATACTTTCTGTCAAGAGATATTATGTCGAAAATGTGTATATTGTGCAAAAACATATTTCATCAAAACAATTATTTTAATAACGCTCGTATCTGTTTATTGTAAAATTGTAAATTATTGTAAATCATCTAGATCACAGATGCTGCATGAGATAGCAGCAGCCCTGCCGTCCTGTTTAGTCACGCTTAGTCGACAACTAAGAAGCTTTCCCCTAAAGCAAAAATTTGTTTTGGTCTATTTTAGCTCATTAAAACTCAGAGTCGCCTATATGGGTCTCAGTATGATAGTTACTATCAACTGTGTGTACAAAAAATAGTAAACCAATCGGTTTACATGTTGTGCATCCACGAGTACGGCTTCGCACTGCCAGCGCCCCCATGAGTCGCAGTTGAGCGCTGATAGTTACTATCAACTCCCCCAAAGCTAACATGTTGTGCATCCGCGAGTACGGCTTCGCATTGCCGGCGCCCATATGGGTCTTGATTCTGCATTGAAAGTATTCTATTGTTCACCTAAAATCGCATTCCAACATCCCCTGAAAACATATTTTATTTTGGGATACTTGAGTCATACAGCCCTGCCGTCCTGTTTAGTCACGCTTAGTCGACAACTAAGAAGCTTTCCCCTGAAGCAAAAATTTGTTTTGGTCTATTTTAGCTCATTAAAACTCAGAGTCGCCTATATGGGTCTCAGTATGATAGTTACTATCAACTGTGTGTACAAAAAATAGTAAACCAATCGGTTTACATGTTGTGCATCCACGAGTACGGCTTCGCACTGCCGGCGCCCCCATGAGTCGCAGTTGAGCGCTGATAGTTACTATCAACTCCCCCAAAGCTAACATGTTGTGCATCCGCGAGTACGGCTTCGCACTGCCAGCGCCCCCATGAGTCGCAGTTGAGCGCTGATAGTTACTATCAACTCCCCCAAAGCTAACATGTTGTGCATCCGCGAGTACGGCTTCGCACTGCCGGCGCCCCCATGAGTCGCAGTTGAGCGCTGATAGTTACTATCAACTCCCCCAAAGCTAACATGTTGTGCATCCGCGAGTACGGCTTCGCACTGCCAGCGCCCCCATGAGTCGCAGTTGAGCGCTGATAGTTACTATCAACTCCCCCAAAGCTAACATGTTGTGCATCCGCGAGTACGGCTTCGCACTGCCGGCTCCCACACGAGTCACAGTTGAACGCTTATAGTTACTATCATCTACCCCAGACCTATCATCTTGTGCATCCGCGAGTACGGCTTCGCACTGCCAGCGCCCCCATGAGTCGCAGTTGAGCGCTGATAGTTACTATCAACTCCCCAAAGCTAACATGTTGTGCATCCGCGAGTACGGCTTCGCACTGCCGGCGCCCCCATGAGTCACAGTTGAGCGCTGATAGTTACTATCAACTCCCCAAAGCTAACATGTTGTGCATCCGCGAGTACGGCTTCGCACTGCCAGGGCCCCATGAGTCGCAGTTGAGCGCTGATAGTTACTATCAACTCCCCAAAGCTAACATGTTGTGCATCCGCGAGTACGGCTTCGCACTGCCGGCGCCCCATGAGTCGCAGTTGAGCGCTGATAGTTACTATCAACTCCCCAAAGCTAACATGTTGTGCATCCGCGAGTACGGCTTCGCACTGCCAGCGCCCCCATGAGTCGCAGTTGAGCGCTGATAGTTACTATCAACTCCCCAAAGCTAACATGTTGTGCATCCGCGAGTACGGCTTCGCACTGCCGGCGCCCCCATGAGTCGCAGTTGAGCGCTGATAGTTACTATCAACTCCCCAAAGCTAACATGTTGTGCATCCGCGAGTACGGCTTCGCACTGCCAGCGCCCCCATGAGTCGCAGTTGAGCGCTGATAGTTACTATCAACTCCCGCAAAGCTAACATGTTGTGCTTTCGCGAGTACGTCTTCGCACTGCCGGCGCCCCCATGAGTCACAGCTGAGCGCTGATAGTTACTATCAACTCCCCAAAGCTAACATGTTGTGCATCCGCGAGTACGGCTTCGCACTGCCAGCGCCCCCATGAGTCGCAGTTGAGCGCTGATAGTTACTATCAACTCCCCCAAAGCTAACATGTTGTGCATCCGCGAGTACGGCTTCGCACTGCCGGCGCCCCCATGAGTCACAGTTGAGCGCTGATAGTTACTATCAACTCCCCCAAAGCTAACATGTTGTGCATCCGCGAGTACGGCTTCGCACTGCCAGCGCCCCCATGAGTCGCAGTTGAGCGCTGATAGTTACTATCAACTCCCCCAAAGCTAACATGTTGTGCATCCGCGAGTACGGCTTCGCACTGCCGGCGCCCCCATGAGTCGCAGTTGAGCGCTGATAGTTACTATCAACTCCCCAAAGCTAACATGTTGTGCATCCGCGAGTACGGCTTCGCACTGCCAGCGCCCCCATGAGTCGCAGTTGAGCGCTGATAGTTACTATCAACTCCCCCAAAGCTAACATGTTGTGCATCCGCGAGTACGGCTTCGCACTGCCAGCGCCCCCATGAGTCGCAGTTGAGCGCTGATAGTTACTATCAACTCCCCCAAAGCTAACATGTTGTGCATCCGCGAGTACGGCTTCGCATTGCCGGCGCCCATATGGGTCTTGATTCTGCATTGAAAGTATTCTATTGTTCACCTAAAATCGCATTCCAACATCCCCTGAAAACATATTTTATTTTGGGATACTTGAGTCATACAGCCCTGCCGTCCTGTTTAGTCACGCTTAGTCGACAACTAAGCAAGGACGGAAATCTTCGTTTTATTATCAGTTGCATCGATGCTCAGTAGGCAGCTTCGTTATTGATTCGTGTTTGTTTTGATCAGACGCTCGACAATGCAGGCACGAACATCTCGCAGCATGCTGTCAAACTTCCATACCAAACTTACCACCCGATCCTCAATAGCCGATTGATAATCGAGCGTAAAAAATGAATATCTACCGGGGCTGAAATGAATATTTTGAATTGCGGTTGATTTGCACCGATAAATGATGATTATTTTACTGTATATACTAAACAGATGCATATATTTTAGGAATCTAACTTCAAAATGTTAAATCCATGCACCGCAGTATGAAATGATATTCATATTTTGAGATTTCAAATTGATAATCAATGTGCCAAGCTGAAGATTCATTTTGACACCGCACACAACAACGCTGACACCGAAAGTCGACGCTTGCTGCTGTTCGTGCACATGCCGTCCTATTCATTCGCGCATTCGAATTCGGGAAGGACTAGCAACTTGATTGTGTGTTGGATATCAGCTGTTTGAGTGTAGTTGAAATGACTTTTTCTGTCCCTGCAACTAAGAAGCTTTCCCCTAAAGCAAAAATTTGTGTTCGTCTATTTTAGCTCATTAAAACTCAGATTTGCCTATATGGTCTCAGTATGATAGTTACTATCAACTGTGTGTACAAAAATAGTTAACCAATCGGTTGTTGTTCATCCGCGAGTACTGCCGGCGGTACTGCTTCGCACTGCCTGCGCCCATATGAGTCGCAGTTGAGCGCTGATAGTTACTATCAACTCCCCCAAAGCTAACATGTTGTGCATCCGCGAGTACGGCTTCGCATTGCCGGCGCCCATATGGGTCTTGATTCTGCATTGAAAGTATTCTATTGTTCACCTAAAATCGCATTCCAACATCCCCTGAAAACATATTTTATTTTGGGATACTTGAGTCATACAGCCCTGCCGTCCTGTTTAGTCACGCTTAGTCGACAACTAAGAAGCTTTCCCCTAAAGCAAAAATTTGTTTTGGTCTATTTTAGCTCATTAAAACTCAGAGTCGCCTATATGGGTCTCAGTATGATAGTTACTATCAACTGTGTGTACAAAAAATAGTAAACCAATCGGTTTTAAATGTCCCACCCCCTTCCCCCTCCCATGGCTGCCTCTTGGATTCGAACCAAGAGCACCAACAAAACCGCCAGAATGATGCGTGTACGCTATCCACTCTTTTACGGTTACTGTGTAAATTATTGCTGTTATTAAATGATGCCTCTCTTGTCTGAAAAGTCAAGAAGTCGGTGAGCACTACTTCTGCGCTCTCCACCATCATTCGTTTGTTTCGGGAAGTGAGCTACAATGGTTTAAAGAGAGCGAGTTCGCGCAAAACGATGTTGCAGTTCACAGCTCGTCACTCACGCGATGCAAAGTTTATAGTAAGAGCTTGTATGTACAAGCTATTTTTCTGTTCTAAAAATATAAAAATGAGTTTGCTTTCCATTGAGGCAATATAACTCCCGAACGGATGGTCTTCTCACGTATCGGTTCGGATTGGCGATTTGGCATTGCAAGGAAAAAAAGAAGCAGAATTCGAAAAATAAACACGGGAAATGGAAAAAAATGAAAGACTCCTCCACATTTCTAGAGGTAATTTATTTAAAAACGGTTGTCAGTACGAGGTTGGAAATATTCAGTACTGTGAATAAAACGAAAAATCAAAACCAAAATTTTGAAATCTAAATTATTCGTCTATTACGCAGTGCAAGAGAATTCCAAGAACGCGCTGATAACCGTTTTTAATTAAATTACATACTTCTAGAATTTTTGAGAAGGGTTTGAAAATTTTCCTCCTATCTTTTCCCGTGCTAATTTTTTGAATGCGCGACATTCTGCTTCTTCTTTTTGTTGCAACGCCAAATCGCCAATTGAGATCTGCTGTGTTTATATCTTTGAAAAGATGTAAAATTTTGCTTGGAAAGTTGGAGGATTATCAGAATACACCCAGTTTTTTTTTTACACTGTTTGGTTTTGGTCGTTTAAGACCTTCAGCATCAATAATGAAGCAATGAGTTATTTCCACGAAAAAATTACTAAAAATCAAAGAAAATTAATTAATTTCTCGGTTGAGAACTTAATGAACTCCAATCGCGTAAAAAAACTGGGTGTACAACGTTTTCATGTGTTCTGGAAGAAGCCATCAAGCCTGAATTAAAATCCATCTAGAATGCGGCGCTACAATCAACTTGCAGTTAGAAAGTTAAATCTTAGTTCTCAAATAATACATTTAATACTGTGTTCGCACCAGTGGCGTAGCCAGAAAATTGGTCTGGGGGGAGGGGTGGGGTTGGCGTTCCGAGCAATAACACTCCTCCGTTTTCTACAGTTCAACAATTAGATAACGTTTTTCTTATCTTCTACATATTTTTAGCTGCTAACTTCATTATAATTCATATTATTCTTCACAAATAGATGTTCTAATAGTAATTTGTGCGACAAGTTGCAAAAAATCGAGTTTTGCAATAAGTTACACACGCTATTTTTTGCAATGACGAAAATAGTAGTTTGTGCAACAAGTTGCAAAAAGATGATTTTTACAGCACGAGTCGTACGTTTATCTAACGAGGCTTGCCGAGTTGGATAAATACTACGAGTGCTGAAAAAATCGAGTTTTGCAACGAGCTGCACACGCTTTTTTTCAATGACGAAAAATGGACTTTAATATGAAAAATCTGTACCAAAATTATACTTCTCGCGCTTAGTTTCATAGGGGCGTAACTGTATTGATCGATTTCTATTAATCGATTATATATTTGGTTAATAACTCAATTGTTTCAAAAGCTACAACCGTGATTATTGATTCTGGTGCAAGATATAATCATCCTTTATCACATCAAATCATTAAATTATCGGAAAACTAGCGCATTTCGGTACAATAATAAAAAGAAAACATCGATGAAGAGAAATCGATCAATACAGCTATGCCCCTATGAAACTAAGCGCGAGACTTGTACTTGTTTAATTCCTTCCAGAATTTACTCCACATGAACATTCTTACCAATAAATTATGTTGCTGCAGAGATTCTATGTTGCCGTGCCACATTGAAAAATTCGATAAACCGTGAAGTGATAGATGTACTTGCTTTTGGAAATTTTTGATGTCATGTCCATCAAACTATTTCATTTATTACGCGACGCTGAGAATACACTATTTGAACACTTACCTAAGCTCATTCAGAAAAATGTAGTCATGTAACTACTGTTCTGATGTTCGCTTTACATTATAGCATCCAAATGAGTGTTATAATGAATATTATACAACCCATTTGAGTTGCATAATGGTCATTAAAGCACCCATTTCGTAAGTATGGAAAAGTAGGCCGTTTTATCACTCAAAGACGAACTGTAAATCAAATATTAAGATGAGGAATTGCAAAAAAAAACACTTTCCGACGTTACTGATCAATTGATCATATTATCGGGCCAAACCAGACACGCAATTGAGCACTCGCGATGCGACGCGAGTCGCGACAATTAGAATAGTCAATAGTAGTGCAGTATCATGTGTACTAATTTTAATGAGTTGCGACGTCTCATAACTGCAGACATATTTTACAAAACAAATTCCCCATTTTTTTCTCCATACACAGAATATATCACTTCCACTCTGCGAAATCCATATATTCGCATTCATTAACTCCGCAGCAAAACGAAGTGCACTTATAAACTCTTATAAACTAAAGCCCCAATTCACTAAAAAAAAGCCCACCACACGACCGAAACGACCGTCACTTGCGTGTTAAATTACATCAAAAACAGTCAATATTCTGCTGATGAAACTGTTGTGTTTTGCTTTTTCTTCAAAACTATCACGAAATACAACAACGCGAACCGCACGGCACAAATAGATTCCGATAACTGACTGGATAAACAAAAAGCCCCAGCGACGAATAACTTGAACTGTTTTTCATTCGATTTACCGGCTGCCGAGAGTAACGGTCACACGAACCGCACGAAAATTTCGGTCAGTACCTACTTGAGTTTGCACGCTTAAGATCATTTTGAAATCTTTAAAATTATTATCACTATTGCTACTATTATGCGTAAACGATTTTTTTTCTAATCAACCATTTGGTTAGTTACAATGATTACCTGACGTGCTTATAATTTCCCCAAACACAACGCACTGTCACTATCGCTGGACGACTGCGACTATTTGTCGCGATGGTACCGAAGCGTTATTTTAACCTATAGAATGCAACGATCCAGTGATAGAATCAATGCGATAGCCGCGTAGCGTGTGTTCGGGGGAGCATTTAACCGAAATAAAGAAACATATTTTAAAATCAATAGGGTCGATGTACAGGTAATAGCTGTACTAGTAACAGGTTCAAGTTAAGCTATACCAAAAATCTATCTTCTTCTATATCTGTATGAAGTGTATCTAAAATTTATTTTGCTTCACCATGCTCAATAGATTCTGTCTCATATTTTCCGTGCCCTCTGAAAATATTAGCTTATTTGGATAAAAACTGATGATTTTTTCATTACATTTTACGATGCACGACAATCATCGCCGCTAGGCGGATCAATCTGTTTTTTAATGGTGTTTGACTGAATTGCCCGCTCTTTAATGGGTAAGGATGATGAATTATTCAACTTTCTAACAGTTCATAATGTACACATTACCTTTATAACTTAAACGTTTTTAGGACTCTCCGTTAGAAGAGATCCTTATGTTATCTTATACAGCGCCTGTGGTAGACTCGCCATTGTCAATCATAGACGTATTAATTAAATATAAATTACACTGGATTCTGTGACTGAAGTCACACAATCAAAAATACGAGCGAAAACAATCGTGTAAAAACAGAATCCTGTGTATTCACTTCATTTGAAAGTTTTTGAAACCTTATCAATGCAGTGGGCAGCAAAAATATTAAAAGCTTATTTTCAAATTCTTCTTCATGCTGAGGGTGGCTGGGTTCGTATTGCCGGTCCGGTCTAGGAAATTTTCGGGTTGGAAATTGTCTCGACTTCCCTGGGAATAAAATTATCATCGTGTATCATCAAAAATGGTGCAAAAATGGTAGCTTGGCTTTCGCAGTTAATAACTGTTAACGTGCTTAATGAACACCAAGCTGCAAGGCAGCAATGTCCCGTGTAATGCCAATGAAAAAGAAGAAGAACTCATCTTATCTTCTTCTATATACATAAAAATGAATTTCTGTCTGTCTGAACCTTATAGACTCGGAAACTACTGAACCGATCGGCGTGAATTTGTATGCAGAGGTTTTTGAGACCGTGGAAGGTTCTTAAGGTGGTTCGAAACCCCTCCCTCTTCTGGAAAGGGGGGCTCCCATACAAATGAAACAGAAATTTCGAAATAACACGATCGGTTTTAGGCGAAACGAAGTTCGTCGGGTCTGCTAGTGACAAATAAAGACATTCCACTAAAAACTCAAAATATTTTGTAAAACTATTTCTTTCGTAATTGATTACTTCACTGCCGAACACCGTTCATAGGATAATGTTCAAAGCAATTCCAAGGTTAAAATTGAATTTGAAGATTGTTCTGCGGGATATTCATTCTTGTATTTAGCTTCAACACTTTAACAGATAACACTGAATCAACAATTTGACGCAACAATTCACGTTTTGAAGCCACATCTCTCCATCCTCGAATGTATTCTACCTCGCTCGCTGCGCCTTCTTGTATCAGCAGTATCGAAAGCGAACATCATATTTGCAGGGTTGCTATCCGGCATTCTTGAAACATGCCATGCTGATGATACCCATCGTTTGCTGTAGAGCTGGACGAGTTCGTGGTTCATCCATTGCCTCCACACATCGTCCTCTTGCATACCGCCAAAGATGGTCCAAAGCACATGTCTCTCAAATACTCCGAGTGCTTGCAAGTCCTCCTCAAGCATGCATGGTCCAAGTTCCATGTCCGTAGAGGATTACCGATCTTATGAGCGTTTTGTACATGATACATTTGATGAGGGTGTAATTTTTTTGACTGCAGTTTCTTCTGGAGCCCGTACTAGGCCCACAGATGATGCGCCTTCGCATTTAACGACTAACTTTATTACCAGCCGTTAGCAAGGATCCAAGGTAGACGAATTCATCGACCACCTCGTCACGCTCGGTTCCGCCCACTTGCATGTACTTTGTCTTCGACGCAATGACCCGTTCCTTCCACTCCTCCGGTAGCTGTTCAGTTTCCCAGATTCCGATAATGAATTATGAAAACCCAGAATTATCCACCTAGAGGTTATTTGTTTATTTGTTTATTAATTAAAATAATTCAACTGACAATGAATGTCTAAATGAATATTAGTTAAACTAATTGGTTACGGTCAGCGGTACGGAAAAAGTCTAGTAACCGATGACGAAACACGTCAACTGATGAATTAAAGTCAAAAATATCGAAGAATTCGTTGAAGCGGCGACTGATGAATCGAATTGGTTCGTGTAGTGCATAGTTGCTAGTCTGTGGTTCTAGAAACAAAAATAGACGTTGACGAAGAGGTCTTTCAGGTGCATATAGATTTAACTGCGACAGTAGTGCTGGACAATCGAAGTGACCCGTGAGCAGCTTCCCAGCAAACGTAGCTTGAGCGGCGATCCGTCTAAACTCTAGTGGTTCGATGCTAATCAACCGGCACCGCTCCTCGTACGGTGGCAAGTTCGTCGGATCACGCCACCTTAGGGATCGAAGAGCGTATCTTAGAAACTTCCGTTGAACGGCTTCGATCCTAGCGATCCATGTGGTCTGGAAAGGCCACCAAACAACAGCGGATGATTCCAGTATTGATCGCACAAGGGAACAGTACAGTGATCTAAAGCATAACGGATCACGGAATTCACCAGCAATTTTGAAAATAAAACCCAATTGACGATTAGCTCTGGCTACAATGTCATCGTAGTGAGGTCTGTATGTAAGTGCTGAACGCGAGTGAGCGATCTTCCCGACAGGACATAGTCGAAGATGATTGGTGCGTTTTTCCGGTGATATGAAATGATGTTGCATTTTTCAATACTTAAGTCCATGAGATTTCTTGAGCACCAGTCCGCAAAAATATACAACATATTTTGCAGTTCGTTGCAGTCTGTCAAGTTTTTTATAACGTAATAGATTTTTGAATCGTCTGCGTAGAAGAGGCGGCAGCCTTGTGACAACAGCATGAAAATATCATTAATAAAGATCGAGAACAGTAGCGGGCCCAGATTGCTGCCTTGAGGTACTCCCAATTTGTTTGCGAAAACTTCTGATTCTGACGTGCCAATTTTCACACCCATCGAACGATTCTGCAAATATGACCTAAACCAATCGGTAGCCGTTGATGAGACGCCGAGTAACATCAGCTTAGCAAGCAGAATTTCATGGTCCACAGTATCGAAAGCGGCTTCCAGATCCATATATGCTGCTTCAACCTGCCATCCGGAATCCAAACAACGCAGGCAGCTGGACGTAAATTGAACCAAGTTCGTAGTAACCGACCGCTTCGGATAAAAACCGTGTTGATCGAAATCAATGTAGTTTTTAAAACACGCAAATTATGGTTATGGTGCCTTCCTGCGTGGTTGCCCATTCTAACCCCCACTGGCTGGCAGTGATGTCATGGAAGAAAGCTGTCTGTTTTACAGATAGATTTAATCCGGGAGTTAGAAGGTGTTACCTCTACTGCAGATCCAGTGACCCATTTCAGACTGCCTAGTATTTTATGGCCAGTCCGAGGCCACTTTCACTTACTATAAGCCCGTCTGTTAATGCTACCATAATCAATTGGACAATTGATCCATAAACAAACTTCCGGATTTTATAACCCAGTGCGTATCTAGTGTTATATGTGAATAGGAATCATTATAAAAGGCGGAAGTGAGATATTTTGGTAATTACAGAGGAAAATTCGTTAGAGCTTTGGCCATCGGCAATCAACCACTCGCACTATTCTATGCTATCGACATCGGCAATCAGTCATAGCGGCGACAATAGTTTGTTGAACAGTGATTCCAGAATTTTCAATTGAACCGTAATTACTAGTTCTCACTGCACTTACAGCACTTCTACCACACCTAGAGGTTATGGTGCCTTTTTCATGTATTATAAAATGTAACAAGAAAAGCAAATAAGAGAGGTCAAAATTGAACATTAGGGAGATAGATTCAGTTATTTCCACCAATTCACATTTATTTGCGTTCATTTGAATGCATTACAGCAGTTTTTGAAAACAAAAAATCGATTTTGAATTTTTTTCAACGACCTTTGGAAAAAATGGAGAAAAAACGATGTTTTTCAATAACTCCGGAGCGCGATGGCTAAGGCAGCCCTTACTTTGCACCGTTCAATGTGGAAAAACGATCCATAAATAACATCTGAATGTTCCATAAAACGCTACCATAAATCCATAAAATAGTTCGAGAGATTCCATAAAGAATATTTTTATGATCCATAAAACTTTGAAAAATGATCCATAAAAACTATATATTGATCCATAAAATTTCAAATTTGCACAATTTATATCCTGATGATGATCCATAATTTCAGCCATACACACTTAAAATAAATCGCCGAATTCGGTAAAATTTTACCGAAATCTCAACAGCAGAACTGTTCGGTAAATAATTTAACTGATTTTCGGTGATTTTGACAGTTGAGCAATGGAAAAAATTACAAAAAATCTGTAAAATAAATTACCGAACACGGTGAAATGAGTTAAGTGTGTATGATCCATAATTTTGGTCATATGATCCATAATTTTGATAATGTGATCCATAATGCTTGGAAAGAAGGCCAATGAAACTATATTAATTGATCCACACATTTTATAAAATCTATGGACCATTTATCAAAATGTATGGATCATATCACCAAAACGATGGATCATTTGAACAACGTTATGGATCATATGACTAAAATTATGGATCATATTATTGAAATTATGGATCATCTTCACGATAAAAAAAATGCACAAATTTGAAGTTTTATGGATCAAAATAAAGTTTTTTATGGGTCATTTTCCAAAGATTTTTGGATCATTTGTCATATTTTCATGGGAAAATAGCAAGAATTGTATTGTTTTTCTTGACCATGTTAATGGAACATATTTCCCAATTAATTGCTAAATTTTAGCTTAGTTATGGATCGAAAAATTATTCTTTATGGAATCTCATTAACTATTTTATGGATTTATGGTAGCATTTTAAGGAACATTCAGATATTATTTATGTATCGTTTTCCAGTTTTTTATGGATCCGTCTTTATCGTTTATATGCAAAAGTATGTTTTGTCATGGCTAAGGCTAAGAAGGGGCCCTTGTGAAACGTATTAGTATTAAAATCTAGATAATTTTCTAAAATTCGCCAAAAATTGCACAAAGAATTTTGTTAGTCGAATTCTTCGAAATTTTTCCAATATGCGTTCATGGGCAGGAATGGTGGGTTGCAAAATGAATACTGTATGTGTAAAAGGAAAAAGAACCACAGATTACATCAGTTGTTGGGAGAACCATTCAATGTTCACACTGCACAAATCGGACGATGGTGGTAAGCCCGATCGACTTGGCAGAAGGCAATGAGGTACGCTTCATACCTCGTTTCCAGTATATCAATATCTAAAATTTTGGTTTTGCGGAGAGGTTCGGTAAGAAACATAGGTATAAGTCTTAAAATTCACAATAGTTAACTTCATCCTCGGTTGCTTGGTTTTGAACGTTTTTAACATCTAGCTCGCTGCACTTTCCGCCTGTCGTATTGAAGGTCTTCGCCATCTTTCCAGGGTTGCTGTCCGGCATTCTTGCAACAACCATTGCCCATCGTATTCTTTAAGCTTTTGCTATCTTATGGATACTGGGTGCGCCGTTAAGTTAGGCGAGCTCGTGGCTCATTTTTCGCCTCTACACACCGTTCTTTTGCACACCGCCACTCCACTCTTGCCCCTAAGCACGCGTGTTCAATGCGCAGTGTTATTTTAAAATAACAAACCGAAAATACGTTTAATGTTAGTGATTTAAATGGTTATAACCATTAACAATATTTTCGAAGAGCCGGCTTGATAACTTCTTACGAACTCATTCACTATTGGTGTCAGATGCCGAAAGATGATTTGGGATATCACTTCATAGGCAGCATTTAAGATCATGATTGCTTGATTGTTCTAACCCCTTCCTTCTACTCCTAGGGAAACTGTTCTTAATTCTAGATTCAGACTATCAGTCTCTGCAAATAAGTAGACATCTTTCATCTTGATGAGTTTAGTTCCAATATTATCCTTACCAGCTGCTGTATTGTGCTTTAGATGTGGGCTGGTAGGTTTCCATCGTCCCCTTTACTGATGTAGTCGTTTCTTCCGCTGCATTGACCCTCACTGCTTGTGCTCTCAGCGCTATTTAATTTTTCCTGGAAGTGTTGCTTCTACCTTTCATACGCCAAAATGCTCTCATACTTAATCCTGCACAACTCGCCGCAACATGGAGCCTTTGCGGGATATGGTGAGCTTCTGATAAAACTGGTGTGTTTTTAGAAACAGCACCACCTCCTCGCACTTGACTTCTTCCAGGCGGCCTTCTTCTCTTGGAAGAGGTGGGTCTGTTGTCTCCGTTTCCGTCTATAGCGTTCCACGTTCTTCCGGGATTCTTGCTACAGCGTGACCGCCTGCGATGCGTCCTTTTTCTCCCGAATCACTCTTCGTCGAGCCATCTCTAGTAGATGGTATGATTATAGAGGATTAAACTTTCACACCATTGATTCCTTCCAACACATCCGCGAGCATCCGTGTGCTCCCGATGAAGTTGAGAGATTTGCAGTTCCACGAATCGAACTTTCAATCCCCAATCCCACGGACATCCGTAGTTTTCGAATATGCGCCCTATTAACCATCTCATTGTATCAGCGCCCCCTTAAAAATAGGCGACTAAGTAGCTCATATTTTACGACGACAGGGCTGGATAGCAGTGCCTCTGGATTTGTTGTTTTTCAGCTTCTACACAAGTACCGTGCTGTGCCCTTATTCCAATCAGCGCCTAATTCCGTTCACGCAAGACAAAATGATAAATAATAAAGAATTTTTGTCTACAAACAGCAGAAAAATATCCTTATACTTTTCTATGGTTATGTATGCATGAAATGAAATGAAAACCAGCGTCATTTTTAGCGATTAATAGTGAAAATTTAAACAAAATTTGTTGGTCGTCACTACGAGCGCCATTTTGACTGTTTTCATTAACCCACTTGCTAAGAACGTCTGTCATAATATTTAAGCATTTTTAAGTGAAAATTTGTCCTGGATTTCAAACACAGCAGCATAACAAGACAAAACAGGTAACATTATAGCGTATTACCAAATTGTTGCCTGTATTTTCCCGATAGAAAATGCTGAAAAGTGAAAAATATCTTGACCGGAATAAGGGTACATCTAAATCTACTTGTGCATTATTCCGTTCATTGGGTTTGGAGGTTGGATTCCGAAAGTTTTGTGTTTGATAATCTAATCTATGAGCAAGAAAAGGTACATCGTACATGAAGCCATATGAGTGGTGAATGGTGAACATTTGAAATTCTATCCAGCAAGCAGGCAGACCGAAAGGAATTCCGTTAACGACAGGTTATGGGACCTTTTTCAACTCGTGCCGGGAAAATACAGTTTTTTCAGTTAATGATTTAATGATGATTTATAAAGTGAAGGCTGGACAATGTTAAGAAAGGGTTACCGGAGAATACGGACAGTTTTAAACAGCACAATCCTTAATTGTGGCGTTCTTGTTTAAAAGCCTTATCCGGAAATTTCTTGGCGAATTTCTATAAAAAAAACACTGCCCTCTCTGAGCTGCAAATAAGGTTATGTTTTACCGAAATTCGTGAATACTTCGTAGAAGTAGGGTTATCCGGTACTATAAAGAACCGGAACTTTAAAGAATATTCAATTTCAACGAAACAGTGGTACGAACAATTCCAAACAAACAGAGACATTGTTTTGGAAGGTTCAGGTCAGAATTAAAGGCCTAGTATCCAGGCTCTAGTCAAAATTACGTTGAGGATAAGGTGTAAAACTTCGATAAGGAATAGTATCTGGCCTTCTCTGTGGTACCTGATGCAACTGGGCAGCTAGCATCAATGTTCATGTTGAATATATCTCGAATGGTAAGTGAAACAAACGAAAAAAACAGTCAACTTGGCTATACTAAGGAAAATCATTCATTGTATTTCAAATTCGGAAGGAAATTACATTTTAAGCTTTTTATTTGCAATATTATAATAAATGAAAAGATGGATTTGTGAGAAAAATGATGCCTGGTATCAGCATCTTCAAGAAATCAAATGTTTTTCGGGTGATTGGAATTAGGAACACGAATGAACGGAATTAGGAACAATGCCATTTCAGATGATTGGAATTAGGACCACATAATTTGTCAATGTTTTTTTCACTAGTGGAGCCTAAGTCTATGAATGCATTCCAACATATTTTATTTTCAATTGTATATAGCAAATGACACTATGTAGCGAAATTGCAGCTTCAAAATACTAAACGGCTATTTTTTAGAGCTTTTAGACATAGCGCATTGTCTTAGGTGAACGGAATAAGGGCACAGCACGGTACACCAGGTTGAGATTGGTGCAAAAATATCGCTTATGACAATCGCAGCTGTGGTTAATAACCGATTAATTTTTTATACCATAGTTAATTTATTATGCGCAATTGTGGTCCAATCAACTCTCTATTATATCATGAACTTAAATCAATTTAATCAAATCAACATGAAATGATTCGGTTAATATTATGAATTTTCAGCGAGCGTCGTTCGAACCCATTCGTGGAAATATGACACACGCGCGTAGGCATCAGGATATCCGAAAGCGCATGGAACTCCGAAGTTCACTACACCAACAAGTTTTCCATCTAGAGTCAGAGGTCCTCCCGAATCACCCTAATTAAATACAGTGTCCTATTATCGAGAAAATATTGAGCAAATAAGAATTATTGACTCACATTACAAGCACCTTCTCCACTCTTGGTAAGTGTGCAAATATGTCCAATGTCAACGTTGTCGCTTCCGCTTGGCGATCTCTGCTTGCATTCCTCGTTGCTAAGCGTTTTGAGGTCTATCGTCTGAAGCATCGTCGGAACAAGTCCTCCAGCTGATGTTCTGCCCCAGCCGGTCAGAGTTACTGAGCGGTTTGCTCCGACTTCCTTTTCCCAATACACGATAGCTTTAACCTTGGTCGAGAACTGTAGTTTTGACTTCAGGCGCACCAATGCAACGTCGTTGTGGAATTGCGGCTTATTGTAATATTTGTGCGTGACAAATTTGTCCGTTTCGTGTAGCTCTCCGCCTTCCTTCAAACTGTTGGTTCCGACGAGTACATTCAGCTGACCGGGTGTTTGCCTTTGAACAAGTAATACGTATTCTGAAGATTTCTGTTAAGACATGTCCAGCTCGTACTTACCCTTCAACACAGTGCGCCGCCGTAAGAACCCACTTATCCGCTACGATAGATCCTCCACAAGTGTGACCGAATCCTTTCAGCTGTAGAGAAACTTGATGAGGAGCAGAGCCATTAGCCGCTTCGTGACCACCGACCACTCGATTGACATAATTTTCGTCCAATTGAACCGTTTGACCACAGATAGCTGTTATCCATATGCCCATCCATAGTGTGATAAAAACTATTTTTGAAACCATGTTAACTGTATTTGGATCTCAACTCTGGTGCTACGGTATATGATACAGTTCATTGCGCTACGTCTTGCTTTTATACAAAAATGAACGGGGTGAGCCAAAGAAGCAAACAAAATTACTTGAAGTGGCGGCATGCGAATAATTTCAATGGGTTAATCTTATGATAATTCCCTACTGTTGAGAACAAGGAAGGCATATTTCGAGTTGTAAGGAAGACAACCAATGTGGGCTAATATGATTTAGCGGCTTATGGTTAAGCCTATATGAAGAACGCAGGTCAGTATTTCATGCACCGGTGAGGTTTTGTTATCAAAGGCTTTCCTTTGTAATCTTTTTAGCATTCAAGAATCATTAGATTGAAGCATTACTATCACCATCAACAAAATTCCTATTTTGCTAAAAAGCTGGAATTTTTTTTTAATTCCATTTTATTTGCTTCTTCTTCTTCTTATTGGCATTACATCCCCACACTGTGACAGAGCCGCCTCGCAACTTAGTGTTCATTAAGCACTGCCACAGTTATTAACTGCGAGGTTTCTAAGCCAGGTTACCATTTTTGCATTCGTATATCATTAGGCTAACACGATGATACTTTTTATGCCCAAGGAAGTTGAGACAATTTCCAATCCGAAAATTTCCTAAGACCGGCATCGGGAATCGAACTCAGCCACCTTCAGCATGGTCTTTCTTTGTAGCCGCGCGTCTTACCGCACGGCTAAGGAGAGCAATAAGAGTTCTACTAAAACGAATTTCGTTAACAAACATGTGTAATGGTGTAAGAAATAGTGGGTTCTGAAAGAACCACCCTAATTGATTTTGTTCGGGTACATGTGTATACCGCGATAAATCTGTATTGAGCACCAAAAGAGATTAAAATTATGGAAATTAAATCAGTTGAATTTGTACCACAGAAGAGAACACCTCGTCTTTTGATTGTTCGTTGGTATCACGGTATTTCCCTATTACAATTCTGTAGACAGGATTTATACCAATCTTGCGTGATAAGGTCAGCGTCATTTCTGTGTTCGCGAGGCAAAGAGGCCAATTTAATGATTTTGGTGTTGCCGGGTTGTGATGAGTGATCACGACGGGAAGTTGGAAGAGATTTCCAAAGAAGTAGCTGAGCACGTGATTGACGAAATAGATTCAGGCGAGGGCAGTAGTCGGTCTTTTGGCCTGTTAAAGAATTTATTTTCTGGAGAAGAATCCGAAAAGGTTATTGAAAAATCGGATCGTGAGTTGTTCGAACAATTAAACGCACAAGATCCGCGATATAAACAGCGTTTGAGTTGTACAAGTGATTCAATGGAGAACGACGCGTTCAAGCTTCTAATCGATGCGATCAGAAATCTTTCTGTAGAAAATGTGCGTCGGTTCGATATTCGTGATATTAAGGACATTGTAGTGCCATTCGACCCTGACGTGCCCACGACGCCAACGGCAGAACGATGGATCGAATCAATAGAAAAGGCTGCTGCGTTGTACAGAGGAGATGACTCGTGGATGCTGCAATGTGGCATAGTTAACCTGCAAGGGGCAGCTAAACTTTGGTTTACTGGTGCTAGTGTCAAAACTTGGTCGGAATTCAAGACCAGACTCGTGCTAGATTTCCCAACTTCGGTAGATGTGGTGAGCATACATCAATCTATGATGAATCGGAAGAAACTGGCTGGTGAAAGTTTAGAGACGTACTTCTACAGTCACGTTGCGTTGGGAAGAAAGGGGAAGCTTCCTGATCAAGCCACGATAAAGTATATCCAGCTTTTTACGCAGCTAATGCTATAAAATCTGAATCACCCCCTTTGACATTAGCGTCGTCCACTATAATTTTTATAATTGGGTCAAAGTGTGCTCTGCTATTTTGAAAAAAAAAAGTTTGTTTACAGAAACGTCAAAATTTCGCAAGTGATGCTGATTCAATACAGCTAACATTATTTTTTCAACATATTAATCTCAATTCAAATACATAATTACTAATTTTTAATTTATTTCAGCTCTCAATAGAAATCGACTGACTATGGCAGTTAATTCTGCTCGAGGGATCAAATACATTCTCAGGTGTTTTGATGTAAACAATTTGATACTGGAAATCTGATTCGTATGAGAAAGTGGAGAATTTGCAAATCTGTTTTGTTCATTTCCTTAATGATTTTACAAATTCTATGGAAAATTAAAAAAATGTCCATCGGTATTTTTCCTGAGCTATAGGATTGATCGGATATCTAGGCCATATTTTTATCAGGATCTTTCCGGTTGTTAATGGTGATAAGTCAAAGCATTGTGATAAATTAGTAAAGACTCATAAACTATTGTTTAAAACCGAGAACGACGTTCATTTCGCTTTGTTCTAGAACCAGTTTGGGATAATATTTCCAAAATATCGAGAACGCTACCGAATGACACATTTGAGCTTCATCAACGAATAGAATTATGTGAGAAATGGCGATTGCGATTCGCGTAAATCGAGTGGGAATGGGGATTATTATTTCATTTGATTTATCTCAGTTTACTCTACTTTTAGAAAAATAAACATAATTATGGAAATTTTCATCACCATCGCGTAGTGCTTACCCTCTGAGCCAAATTGAAAACCTAAAAGGTAAAAATTGTTGTACATGTTTTTAATAGATGATCATTTGGTTGAGAAATGTGTGCTTGGTATTTGAAACAATTAAATGTCGGCGACAACTTCTTTTTGTGGCATGCGCCGAGATTTTTCTGGCTGTACGCTACAAAAAACGTTCTGAGCTCAATTCCAAATTAGTCAACTTCTAGACTAGGCTCATGTTACTCCTGCTTGAATTCTGAAAATAAAACATAAATTAGATGTCTTTTTACAATAAAAACCAAATCAAAAATCCTGAAAAGCTTGCACTTGTGATTTAAAAACATTTCCAAACGAATGACAGTTAAATATTTACAGATAGATTCATGGCTACTGAGACAAAATTACAATATTCTGTACACAGCAAGTGTCAATATCGATTCACCCCTTGGAAGTTTATAGCTAGCGTAAAAAGCTGGATAGTGTCAGGCCTCGATGGTCGGTATGGCACGATCGCTCAGGCTGAAACGTTACCCGAACTACTAAGGGCCGATTTCTTCACCTCCGCTTAGTGCTTAAGCCCGGTTCAATCGTATGGGTAAGCACCGCTTAAGAGTTAAGCGGAGGTGAAGAAATTGGCCCTAAAGCAGTTAAAATGGTTATCCGAAGTCAACCAACTAAAACCGATGGAGACGCCACGTGGATCTTCGTCAAAACCAGTGACCAGAGGGGAAACTGTATCAAGAGTAAAATGCTATCGATGTAGTGGAGTGGGTCATGTAGCAGCCATGTGTAGTGAGAGGAAGAACTCACACCTATCTGCGAATATCGAATGTTTTCGCTGCAACGAGCGAGGTCATTTCGCTAAAAATTGCACTGCACCAAGCCTTCAGTGAGGAAACCGACCCCTAGAGTGATGCAGGAGATACGCCAAAGAAAATCAAAAATGTCAAAATAGGCGATCATAGTGTTGATGCTTTTATACGATTGCGGTTCCGTGGTGACCACAATAAAGGAAAGTGCGTGAGCGTAGTTTCGAGCGAGTTGAAGTGGATGGGCTGAATTTGGAAGTGACTATGCTGGTAGTGCCAAACAAAGTGCAGGCCAATTCAGTGATTATTGGTCGGGATATTCTTGATCGGGACGATATACGGTTTATCAAGGAAAAGGGAAGCGTAAGAATCGAAAAAATTCTCGAAGAACGATCCAGTACGGGCACTGTAGTCTCCGAACCATCGGTGGAGACGGGTGGTACTCAACCGAATATGAATAGTATTCGGGCGTACGAGCCGATAACAGCTAGTGAGATAAATGTGGATGGTGGTGAGAATGAGCGCAAGATAATACTGAGTGTAATCGAGCGCTATCGGCAATGTTTTGCGAAGAACTATAAGGAGATGGGCACTGCTAAAAATTGCGAAATACAAATTGAGTTGGTGGATGAAAAACCGATCTACACTAAGCAGTACCCGCTGGAATATGCCCGTGAAAAAATAGTGGAAGATACGGTAGAAGATTTACTCGTTGCGGGGATTATTCAACCATCGAAGTCGCCGTACAACAGTCCAACAGTACTTGTGAAGAAAAAGAATGGTGAATGGCGCATGGTCGTGGACTATCGAGCCGTAAATGCGAAAATGGTTAAAGATAAATGGCCAATGCCTGTTATTGAAGATTGCCTAAATCGACTGGTAGGAGGGCGGCTGTTTGTAGCGGTTGATTTGTTCCGCGGGTATCATCAGATTCCATTATCGATAAAAAGCCGCAAATACACGGCGTTTTCTACACCAGTGGGCCACTACGAGTATCGGAAGATGCCGTTTGGGTTGTCCAATGGCAGCGCAGTTTTCCAGCGTATGATCGATGCAGTTATAGCACCACTTCGACGACAAGGATTTGTAGCATATTTAGATGATGTTACATTTGGAGCAGCGAATATCGATGAAGTGATGTACAAGTTTGAGCTTCTGTTAAATGCATTATCGGAGAATGGGCTGACAGTGAATCTTGAGAAAACGCAATTTCTGAAAAGGCAGGTGAACTTTTTAGGCCACGAGATCAGTGAAGGTGAAATAAAACCAGGGCTCGGGAAGATTTGTGCGATCAAAGACTTTCCTGGGTTTAGCGAACTACTTCATGTGGGATATGGATTTTCCTGTTGTAGAGATGTAAGCAACCATTCAAATACTTATATCTCGTGTAACGCATCATAGCAAGCAATGAGCTGGTCAATGAGGTTGCCCAGCGACCATCCTCTTTCTTCGGACGTCCGTCACCGAGCGCACACGTGCAGGTAAGATTCTCTGCATGCAGTGCAGAAGAACAATCCAGCCGATTATTCGGCTGTCCGTTTTCTTTGAGTAAATGGCCGCCCCACATATTGGCGATCCTGCCAGGTTTGTCATTTGAAGTGACAAACAAAGCCGAATCTGGCAAAGGAATAGTGAACGGATCGGGACCACCGTTTTGCAGGTACCTGTGTTGTCCAAAGTGGAAAGGGATATCCACTGAAAAATGAGAGAAATGGTAAGGATACATGACTGAAGACGAGTTGGGATAACCGTCGGAACGAAATCCGAGGAATACCACGACGTGTTGGAACAATCGTTAGAAATAGTTGACGTTTTGGGACAAACGTCAGATGGGTTTACGTGTTGGGACAAACGTAAATTGAAGACACTATGAAGTTTGAAAAGAGATGAAATGTCCACTGGTAATCCAAGATTACATCGCAGTTGAGACAAGTTGGTAAGGTTTGGCATCGCAGAATGCAGATGGCAATAAAAAGACAACAGTTCTCCAACATGAAGATGGATATCCACTGAAAATTGAGTTGTATTGCAAGCATAGAAATGCATCCGAAGACAGTAAAATCCGGAAGTACCACAACGTATTAGAACAACCGTCAGAGAAAATTGACGTTCTGAGACACGTCAGATGGGGTTTACGTGTTGGGACAAACGTATTGAATAGTTACCCTTACATCAAAATAGATGCTGTTTATGTTTTGTTGGTTTGATAGCAGGACATACGTTTTGTTTCTTGGTAGTTCGTAGTTGCTTGTCCAAGCCTGAGAATTTTAACAAACACGAACGCCTTTGATGGGACAACAGAAGGAATAGTATGAACTAGCAGCCCTAGAACCAGAGACCGGCGGAATAAAAACCTGACAAAATGGCAACGTATGAAAAGGTATGGAGTCGTACTTGTATGCTTGAATACTTAATTTCTTGAGTTCCACGAACAGTCCTCGAGGGTGATCAAGATCTTGTTATATTTGTTAATTTGATTGATCACATCATAAAGACCATCGTAGGACGGTGATAATGATGGACCGATGGAATTGGTGTAGAGGCCCCGAGGAGTGAATACATTTTGTTTGACGCGCCACGCCTATAGCTTGAGCTTGAGCTTGATTGACTGCTCGTAGTTGCTACTCCATTATGACCAGATCAGCTGTTCTTGCACAGGGAACCAACAGATGTTTGCTTGGGACTAGCACACATCTTCAATGTACAAGTACTGGTGATCTCATTTGTTAGGTCATACTGGCGCCTGCCACGTCAGAATGCAAGTCAATGTAGGGAAGGGGGAGGAAATGATGATGCAATCACTCGCCCACTGCAAGCCGAATATACCTCTGCACTTGCCACGAGTTCATGCGGAATTTGTTGGAATTTCTGGGTTAGGTTGGAGTTGGAGAGCCAGATGTCCGTCTTGGTTAACGAGCTGCCAATGTGATAGATAGGAGAAGGTAACTGATGGAATTTCTAATTGGATGTAGGAAACGAGCTCTATAAGTTCATTTCCAATTCTAGCAGATTACTGTTAGAATACTCAAATTGAAGGTATAGGAATAGTAATGGAAACGGTATGGAAGTCCATTTCCAGTTCTAGCGATTGCTAGAACATGAGAAATAAAGAGAAAGATACAAAGTAGGAGAATGGAACGGACCTGGGATTGAATTCACGACCTCCTGCGTATTAGGCAGAAGCAGTCCCAAGCAGCACAAATTGTTTCACTACTGAACATTTCACTGTGTTGCAACTATTCGGAAAGAAATAATCTTTGCGTATGTGCCATCAAATATAACTCTCTTGCAATCTAAAAAGCGCAAGAGGTGGAGCCTACGGAAACATCCTTCGATTGCAGTAAAATTGCAATAATGTTAAAAAAATAAAATAAAAACATAAAACTGGATTCGATTAACGGATCTTGTGATTGATAGTCTTTTACTCTACCACAGCACACGCTATGTTTAAAGGCAACTATTATGCAAAGTGAATGCACCTCGGATGTTAAGCCGTTAGGTCATAGTTTTTGACCTCTAGTTTAAGGATCCGTGTCGATTGAAATATTTCATCGGTGAAAATTCGACTTTTTTACCATTTAAGGGGATATTTTTAACCTAAAAATCTATTCTGATTTTTAAAATTTTTTTGAAGCAGGTTAATTAAAATCCAGGCACTACATTTTTTTCCTGACACTTCAAGGACAATTTTCATATAAAAACAATTTTCATATAATAAAAGTAGCAGAAGTTATACTAAAAATACTGTTGACACCGAACATATATTTAATTTTTCGTTAGCGAATTCTTGTGTCTCATACGTGTTTAATAAAAAAAAACCAGCAACCCTGCACCACTTGTTACCATAGAAACAGAATTTAACGCTGGACAGGTCAAGGAATTATATTTCAATTGTGTTCATAATCATTTTCTGGAAGGAGGAGACTATGACACAATTTTAGACAAAAACTCTCCTCCAGCGCTACATTAGCTGGTGGGATTGGTCTACCAAATCTTCGGCCCTGTAGCAAAAAAAAACATCCAGACAAATCTGAAGTCTGGACATCAGAGGTCAACGCAACTCATCACGCTCAACTTGGTTTCACTGGGCGTTACTGCCGAAGTCTTTTAGTTAAACGGGGTGTTTTGAAAGGAAAATAATGCAATGGTTATTACAAGGTATTGGAGAGTCTACCACAGGTAGTTGATTGCTGTTTTAGTGTAACATTGTTGGACTTCTATTCAGACGCCATACAAACTTTTTGTTACAGTTGGATAGCAGCCGGAATGAATTGAATCTTGAATGGAACGCATCACAGGGAGGCCTTACAAAGTATACGGGGCAAACAACGGAAGCCATCCACAGAAATTTCTATACTATCTACCAAAACTACAAAATGCCAGATAACCACGAACAGTATGCAAGTAAACTGTTATCCACGGTGGGAGCATATAACAGAGCACTGCAGTGGTCACATAATGCAAACGTCCATTAAGGTTCAATCAAGTCTGAAATACAGAACATACATAAATATTACTTTGAACTAGTTCGTAGTTTTAATTTTTTGTTGATTTGAAATGTTAAACAGTGATATTATGCTCTTAAATTTAATAATTCAATACCAAATTTTCAAAACGACTTATCTGCTTTTGTAAACAAAGATTCAAACGACGATTTCGTGATTCTGATAGCACTCCCACGCAAACCAACACCATCAACGGGTAGCAGAAGCCTTCGTCTACGTGTTGATGGGGTTGATTTACGTGGGAGTGCTATCAGATTCGCCAAATCGTTTTTTGAATCTTTGTTTACAAAAGCAGATAAGTCGTTTTGAAAATTTGGTATTGAATTCTTCTTCTTATTGGCATTACATCAACCACTCTGACATATGCCGCCTCGGAGCTTAGTGTTCATTTAGCACTTCCATAGTTATTAACTGCGAGGTTTCTAGTCCAAGCTACCATTTTCGCATCGTATATCATGAGGCTACAATGATACTTTATGCCCAGGGAAGGTGAGAATATTTCCTAGACAAGACCGGGAATCGAACCCAGCCACTTTTAGCATGGTCTTACAGTGTAGCAGTGCATCTTACCGCACGGCTACGGAAGGATACAGATCTATTCATAATAAACCGTAAGAACATTTAAGACTGGCAGTCATTTCAATATAACTTCTACTATTTTCATCATATGAAAAATGTTTTTATATGAAAATATTTCTTAAAGCATCAGGATATAAAATTAGTGGTTGGATTTTATATAACTTGTTTCAAATTTTTTTAAAAAATCAGAAAAGGTTTTAAGGTTTAAAATATTACCTTAAATAGTAAAAAAGTCAAAATTTCACCGATGAAATATTTTAATCGATGCAGATCCTTAAACTAGAGGTCAAAAACTATGATCTAACGGCTTAACATCCGAGGTGCATTCACTTTGCATAATAGTTGCCTTTAAACATAGCGTGCAGCACCATTCAACACTTCGAAGGGACTGTATGTTGACTCACCAAAAAACCATACGACAATGAAGTTTTGTACCGGGTTTCCTGTTACTTGATTGCACCATCACAGTAAAAAAGTGTGAGTTTACAAAACGTTGAACGATGCTAAATGAAACATGAAGACACACTCAACTTATTTGCAATATAATTTAAACAAACAATTCAATTTTGAAAGACGCATTGAAGTTACATGGTAAAAAATATGCAACTTTGTGGTTTTGTTTCGTGTTTGCAACAAGTGCAGTATTCTTTGGTTGTTTGTTTCCAAAGGCCAATTTTAATGAAACGTTGATCACTTTTCGAACGTTCTTGACATCTTCGTGCTTTGATGTTCTCCCAATGCCTCTAATGAAACTGAATAGAAACAAGGTGCTTTTTGGAAGAAGTTGCGTGTGCTACTTGGGGTAGCCATATGACTACCAAGCCCGCTTCGAAACAAGAGAGACCACGCACTGAACTGATTCATTTTATTACCGGCCGCGCAATGCAGAACACAATATTTCGTCCGACCACGCGATCGTTCTGCTGTCCGAAACAAGAGAGATCATGCACTGAACTGATTATTTTTATTACCGGCCGCGCAATGCAGAACACAATAATTCGGCCGACCGCGCGATCGTTCTGCTGTCCGAAACAAGAGAGATCACGCACTGAACTGATTAATTTTATTGCCGGCCGCGCAATGCAGAACACAATAATTCGGCCGACCGCGCGATCGTTCTGCTGTCCGAAACATGAGAGATCACGCACTGAACTCTTTGTTTGACGCGCCACGCCTATAGTTGACAAACACTTTTAATGTTGTGCTCCGATTTCAGCTACAAAATCTCTGTTAAAGTTTGATTGCTGGATCACTTGACTTATGATTACTTATGAGTGCTGTAATAACAAACGATCATTCAAACAAATCCGATTAGGCACCAAATAATCGAACCCACATTGAAGAGGGTTGATTTAAATTCGCGTCCTCAATCGTTGAAGACCTTGTTGAAGACGCATTTCCGGACACCGAAGCGTCACATCAATTTAAGTACAAGAGCTTCAGCGATGGTTAATGCCGTTATGCCGTTATGGAACAAGAATTGTCTTTAATCCCTGGATAGCCTTCGGTCGGTAACGGTGAGGCAATAGCCGTTTCCTATGGTTGGAGGAAATAGTCCGTAATCGTGATGCAATGGACTGTTAACACTGCCAACAGTTCCTAATAAAAGCGATGCTGCCCTTCATTATTTCTGAGCAAACAAATAATCGCGCCAGCCCTTGAACATATCCTGGTCGCTTTCACTTTGCGAAAAGTTTCCAAAAAAATATACGATCGAAGCAATTTCGAAACAATTGATTTGTAACTCTAATTCTAAACATATTTACGATTTGCCTTGAAAGGTATTCGGAAGCTCTTCGTTGACTTGTTACTCACAAGCGAGAGCGTATAATTAATCGCTGGTGTGGCTTGCATCGTAACAGTACGAGAATTTAAGTCGATATCCTCGCTAATTATGTGCTGTTTGTTCGCAGTAGCTTGCTTAGTATAGCTCAGCTAACGACTTTGGTCGTATAGATGTGAAAGTTCCTATTTTATAATTCGAATTTGATGTGCCATACTGTGAAGTAAACTGCTGTCAACTCTCTGTAATAAGTGCTGAAGCGGCACAAGAGTTTCTATGTCGACATACTGTTCCACTTCAAGTAGTCTCAGAGGGATAATTCAGCGTATTTATCAGGATGAACTAAAAGTGATTCTTGGCAAACCTTAAGTTTAACGCTGCTGTTGTATCGTCGCGTCCAATCAAATGGGGAACCACGGGAAACGATCGTTGCGCTAGTTTCCAGGAGTAATTTCTTTTTTCCCTTACCACAGAAAAGGCCATGGAACTTTAGTTCTTAATAATCACTGGCTGCTTGATTTTTGGATAGTTTCCATAAGTTCTGGAAGGTGTTAAATTTTCAGTCTGTGTAACCTCTGGTCAAAAACGGTCAGTCTTTTAAACTTTTTTCATTCTATCAATACATGACCACTCACCAAGGTCAACATGTATGCTTCCTGATCCAGACCTAAGGCTAGACTCAGTCATGTAGGTGAATTTGTAAAAAGGCTTTTGATTGAAATATTTATGGGAACGTTAATGTCCCTCAGTTTAAAATAAAATTATCGACTACAAAGTAAGACCATGTCAAAAGAGTCTGGGTTAGTTTCCTGGACCTGTCGAAAGAATTTTTGCTTAGACATTTTCTTGAAGTTTCTGGATGTGAGAGATATTCGTAATGCAAAATGGTTGACTTAAAAACCTTGGACTTGATAAAAAGGGTACTTCCCAAGTAACATTTTTAGTTTTAAAACGCTCTTGAAGACCATTTTCCACTCTACAAATGTGACTTAAAACCATCATAAAACCAAAATGTTACTGGGGTTAAAGCATGTTTAATGGAAATTAAGCTGTGCAGTGGTAATATATTTGTGGGTGTAAAGTATCTCCGCATTGCTAAAATAGAATGACTTACGGCATCATTTCCATAAAAGTAATGAGATAAAGCCATTTTGAGGAGAGGATCATTTAAATCTTTCTGGTCTTTACTGGCTGAGCACATTTCTCCGGAGTATGCGTATAACGTATGAACAAAAGTCTACACTGTGTCACATAATTTCTGGTAAAATATTTTTAAAAAGCAATGGATTTATATAGTGCGCTCGACTTCACAGTTTGAAAATATTGTAAATGTAAATAATAGTTATGGTTTGATAGTTTTTAGAAATCATTAAAAACTATTATGGACATTTTTAAGGGAGGAGAAGGTGGATGTGGGATATGGATTTTCCTGTTGTAGAGATGTAAGCAACCATTCAAATACTTATATCTCGTGTAACGCATCATAGCAAGCAATGAGCTGGTCAATGAGGTTGCCCAGCGACCATCCTCTTTCTTCGGACGTCCGTCACCGAGCGCACACGTGCAGGTAAGATTCTCTGCATGCAGCGCAGAAGAACAATCCAGCCGATTATTCGGCTGTCCGTTTTCTTTCAGTAAATGGCTGCCCCACACTTCAGACGCTTCGTGAGAGAGTTCAGTATCATAGCCGAACCAAACCACTTACAAGACTCACTAAAAAGGACGCTGAGTTCCAATGGGACGTTGGCCAGCAATTAGCTTTTGATAAACTCAAAGTGGTATTGATCAGCCGACCAATGATAGTGATGTATGACTCGGAGAGAGCAATCGAACTGCATACAGATGCTTGTTCTCACGGTTTGTCGAGCATACTATTACAGAGAATGGACGATGGCTTACACCCAATTAGTTACTTCAGTCGTAAAACATCACCAACTGAGCAACAGAAGTATAGCTACGAGTTGGAAGCATTGGCCATTTTCGAAAGTATGTGTTGGGCCGTCATGTGATAATTGTGACTGATTGTGAGGCTGTCAAGAAAACTATCGCGAAGAAGCATATATTACCAGTGGTCGGAAGGTGGATGCTAAAGTTGTTGGAGTATGACTATGAGCTGGTCCATCGAAAAGGAGATAAAATGAAGCATGCTGACTGTTTGAGCCGGAATCCAGTCGAAGAGTTTCTGCGAGAAGAACCCGAGCCTGCGATGGCTAGTGTGATGCAGATTAGTATTGGAGACGATGAGTGGTTAAAGTTATTACAACGTGAAGATGAACACTTATATGAACTAATGACGGTGCCCGCTGGAGAATCGCACGTAGCTACCACAATTAATTAGGCCATAAAGGTGTGGACAAAGTGTTCGAGGCGATTCGCAGAAAGTTCTGGTTTCGCAGAATGAAGAACTATTTGAAACGATACGTTGATTCTTGTGTCTACTGTGCATACGTGAAGTCGAAGAGTGGGACGAAAGAAGGATTATTACATCCCATAGAGAAAGTGCCTGTCCCATTCGACACTGTCCATTTGGGCCATCTCGCCCAGACAACCACACATCGCATAAGAATGCACAATCAAAATCGTTTACCGATCCAAGTTTCGTCAGAATCGCATTGTTGTGCAAAGCTCATCAGTTTATTTATAAATTTTCCCGCACAGTAGGCAATTCTACGAGTTTATTCCAGCTTCATTTGTTGACATCGCATATTCCTGCAATCAAACTCACATGAAATCGGATTATCTGTCAAACAGAGTTTGTTATCACAAACTACATCGCAATGCATAACGAACAAACTCGCATAAAAATCGTGCACATCGCATACACTTCCGAGCAACGTCGGATAAGAAATACACATATATCGCCTCCACTTTTGTACGTAAAAAGTGTTTTCGCGACTGGTAAGCGATGAAATTTGTGCGCATAGGCATCGCATAACAGAAAAACAATTCTATTATGCATGCATTCTGGTTGTCTGGGCGGTCCATTTGTTCGATCCTCTCTGCAAAACGAACATATAATAGTGTTAGTGGACGGATTTACGAAGTATGTGATACTGAGAGCGGTGCGTAATACAAAGACTAAGCCAGTAGTGCAAATGTTGGGTGATGTGTTCGCAACTTTTGGCAAACCTAGGCGAATAATTACCGATCGTGGAACCGCGTACACATCGAAAGAGTTTGAGCAATTTTGCTTGAATATGGGCATTGCATACGTGAAGGTGGCAGTTGGCTCTCCTCGTGCTAACGGACAGGTGGAGCGTGAAAATCGGAACGTGCTGCATTCAGTGAGGTGTATGGTAAAAGATAATGACAGAAGCTGGGATAAACAACTACGAATGATTCAGTGGGGGTTGAATACTATGGTGAACGACTCGACGAAGGTTTCCCACATTCGTTACTGTTCAGTTTCAATCCACGCGACATCATGAAAAATCAGCTACTGATGATCTTTTCGTCGGAAACAACACCGGGACGGCCCGATGTTTTGCGCCAAGCCGTGAGTGCAAGGATCCAGCAAGAGCAACAACGACAGAAAGTGTCCTTCGATAAGCGTCTGTCGTGACCGATTCAACCACCGCTCCTAATCGGAGCGATTGCCGCTACCTCCGAACGACAATCAAAGTAGAGAGCAGTTCTACCTGCTCTCTGACTTGATTGTCATCGAATTGCTTCCTCCGGCGGCATTTCGACCAGCAGGGGCGGTGCCACCCGCTTACCCGCTGCCTACTACTGCCACCGGGAACAAGGACCTATTCCTATAGGTCCACCGCCCAGCTGCAGGTCTCACCGTTGATGCGCCTAAACACATCGGCCAAAAATTTCGAATTGTTTCTTTTTTTTTTTAACTTTAATTCATTTATTTTAATCTTTTGTTTTCACAGTGGATTTTTACATTTAAAGTGTTTAGCCTTCTGGCCGTTCATCTTAGGTTATGAGTATTTCTTTTTTGTATGTAATTTTTATATAATGAAACTTATTTTCTATTTTTACAGTTTAGCCTTTTGGAGACATCGATTTGTTTGTGAAATTTGATAACCTAACTACTATGTACACTAATATTTACAATAAAAATTGGATAACCTAGATTGGAACTAGCGCCCTAAGCGCTTGTTGGTCTGAGTGCAAGCAACGGACCCTAAACTTTTCTTTACACTCACCAAAGCGTTCATGTAAGGTTTTCATTCCGGCCAGACGGTGGACCTCGGATGTTCTTGTCCTGGAAGGGGTGTTGAGGATCATCCTCAGGAATTTGTTTTGGACCCGTTGAAGTTTGAGGTGGTGGGTTTTAGCGCAGCTCTCCCAGACCGGCATGCCATATTCGATCACAGGGAGGATGATTTGCTTGTAGACAGCAAGCTTATTTTTCAGGGACAATGACGACCGGCGGTTGATCAAAGGGTACAGTAGTTTCAACAAGACGTTACACTTTGTCACCGTTTTGTCAACCTGTTGCCTGAAAATAAGCTTGCTGTCGAGGGTCAAGCCAAGATAGTCGGCCTCATTAGTCTATTCCACCGTCGTGCCATTGAGGATGATTTTACAGTCCCCAGGCGGAACATGTTTAGGGGATTTGGAGTGGGGGAAAATGATGACCTGGGTCTTCGCCGCGTTTATACAGATCTTCCAGCTGGTGAGGTACTCTGTCAGGGCATCCAGGCCTCGTTGGAGTTTTGCCACTAGCGCTCTGATCACTCTACCGTTGTAGACGATGGATGTGTCATCTGCGAACAGAGACAGAATGCCGCCTTCTGGAGGTTCTGGCATGTCGGAGGTGAACAGATTGAAAAGCAGGGGCCTGAGGATACTGCCCTGGGGAACGCCTGCGACGATGTTGTGCGCATTGGAACTCGCTCCGCTGATTGAGACCCGGAATGTCCTTGCCGACAGGTAATTGTTGATAATTTTCACCAGGTAGCTGGGAAGATTGTAGCGTTGTAGTTTGTACACCAGGCCATCATGCCGTACATTGTCAAAATGCCTTCTCGACATCGAGTAAGGCCATGGCGGATGTTTTCGAGACAAACTTGTTCCGTCTGAGGACGTTGGTAACTCGGGTCAGTTGGTGTACAGTTGACCGACCGCGTCGGAAACCAAACTGTTCCTCGAGCAAGATGTTGAGATTTTCGGCAGACTCAAGTAACCGATGATGAATCGCTTTTTCGAATAGCTTGGAGAACCCTGAGAGAAGGCTGATGGGTCGATAACTTTTGGGGGAGGAAGGATCCTTCCCAGGCTTCCGGATCGGGATGACTTTCGCTGACTTCCAGGACGATGGGAAGTAGCTAAGCCGGAGACACTGATTAAAGATCAGCGAGAGGTGCTCAAAGAACGGAGCACTCATGTGTTTGAGCTCGAGATTCAGGATGCTGTCGAAGCCTGGGGCCTTCATGTTCTTCGACGATTTGATATAGGCCGTCAATTCGTCAGCTGAGATCTCCAACTCCTCCGAGAAGTCGTTGGGAATCAAATGGATGTTGTTAGCATGCTCGTTGACGGCTGCTTCGTGTGGACTGACGATGTTCTGCCCAAGATTGTGTGAGCTGACGAAGTGACGACCTATTTCAGCGACCTTCTCTGCAGGAGTTATCAAGCGATCCTTAGAGCCATTATTGTCTAGTGGGATCAAAGGTGGAATGGGCCGAGGCTTGGATTTTAGAATTTTGGTCATTTTCCAGAACGGCTTAGCATAATCTGGGAGAGTGCGGATCTTATTCGAGAAGTCGTTATTTTGAGGTCCACCATTCTGGCCTTTGATAATTTTGTGATTCGATTGCAGCGTGCCTTAAGCTCAGGCAGTCCAGTACGCTGAAACTGCCTGCGAGTGACATTCCGCAATCGAATCAAATCTTTGGTGAGTGTATCGATGTTTAAGGAGTTGCTTACCTGCCGAGCCGTCGGTACGTGTTGCTCTCGGGCCGCCGTGATCGCCTCCTCGATAGCGCACAGCTGGCGGTCGATACTTTCCGGCGTCTCCGGACGCACCTCGTAGTCGACGGTGTTATCGACGCACTGCTGGAACCGCTGCCAGTTCACTCGGTGGTAGTTCCGCCGTGACTGCTGGTGCCGATTGACCGAGGAGCCCAGTTCCGCCACCACCGGATAGTGATCCGAACTGAGCTCCTGGTATACAACCGGCTGCGAGACGTGGTCACTCAGGTTTGTTACGTAGAGGTCGAGCGTTGCGTGGGCACCGGACCGACTCAGCCGAGTGGGGGAATCCGGGCTCAGGATCGTGTAGTGGCCTTCCTCCATGTCGTTGCTCCAGATGGTGCCGTTTCGATTGCCGCGACTGTTGCCCCAGGCTTGATGTTTGGCATTCAGAGTCGCCGGCAATGATATACTGGCCTTGCCTCCGCGTCAGCTTGACGTTGTTCCTTCGAAGGGCAGCCGATGATCCATCGCCGGCTTTGGCTTGTACGCCGCGATGAGCGCGATTGTGCCGACCGAAGTGGTGATTTCGGCACCGATGGCCTCGATGACACTGAGCTGGAAGCTTGGAAGCAGACGACAGTTGATGTTGTTGCGAAGAGCGATGGCCACACCACCTCCCTGGTCGGCCGGTCGAGTCGCACGGTGCGGAAGTCCGGGATGTTGATGTTCACCTCCGGTTTTAGGTGCGTTTCGGTGATGAACGCCACGTCTATTTCCTTCTCCTCAAGGAAATCCTTCAGCTCGATTGTTTTGCTCTTTTGCTCGCTAAAGCGTTCCAGTTGACCAGGCCCACCCTAGCAGCCATTTTCAATGATGAACATGCCAAGTGTGAAGACCTGGTCGAATCAGGGTTTTGCAGCCGCGCAGTCGAGTGGCGAGCTGCGCGAAGATCGGCATCAGTTGCTCCGGAGTGTACAGCGGGGCAGATTCCTCCGGTGGGACGGCTTCGTTCTCTGACTGCCGACGGAACCCAGGAGGAGGGAGCGGGGGCCATTCGCTGGTGGATGGTGACGACGATGTTGGAGCTTGGACCGATGCAGCTGCCGCTGCCAGTCGCTTGTGCGGCTGTAGCGGTGGGAGTATTGGAATCACACGACGGAGAGCAGGGATGGCTGGAAAGTTCACCTCGTTGATTACAGGAACACGGTTCTTCTTCGGCATGGTCCTGGTGGAAGCCTTCTTCCGGATTTCCAGGAACTCGGCTCGCTTTGGGCAGCCCTTTGTGGTGGCCCGATGTTTGTCGCCACAGTTGGCGCACTTGGGATCGGCCACCTCCATTTTGTCGCACTCGTCAGTCGGATGGGGTTCGCCACACTTGTTGCAGCGCGGCTTCATGCGGCAGTTCCTGGTGCCGTGCCCGAAATTTAAGCAGTTGGTGCATTGCGTTACATCGCGGTGCACTGGCCGATATCGCTCCCAGTCAACGACGGTGTAATTTATAACGCCAACCAGCTTCAGGTCCTTCCAGGTAGTGGAGCCGTGCTCCAGATGGATCAGGTAAAGCTGGTCGCGATATTTCCTCGCCTTGTCGTGACGAGCGATCTTGTGGACGGCTACTGGCTTCAGTCCGCAACTTTCAAGCTCTGCTTGGAGCTCTTCCTCCTTCATGTCGTGAAGTCCTCGCAGCAAAGCCTTGAGCGGCTTCGTGCCGGGATGGTCATGAGTGTAGTACTCATACTTGTGGACCTCGAGGAACTCCACGACGGATTGATGATGGTCCCGGTTGGCCGGCATCACTTTCACGCCCTCGCTGCAGAGCCGAAAAGTACATTTCAGCCCCTTAGCGATCAGCTGGCGAATTTTTGGGCGTAAATCCGGCGGATCGCCCTTCACAAACACGGGCGGGCACTTCTCCTTCCGCTCCGGTTGCACCTGCGGTAGCTGCGATTGCTGCTTCTTCCTCTTTTCGGCGGATTGCCGGCGTCGTCAAGTGGAAACGGCGAGAACACGTTGCTCTGCAAAAGCTGCTTGGAGGGTTACCCGCGCCTCCAAGAGCAGTTCACTTAGGCACTTTTCCAGCGACCGAATCGGCCCCCGAGTCTCCCATGACGGGTCCAAGAGAAAATAACGCCAACGCGACAAGCGAAAACGTAAACAGCGAACGAACGAGAAAGAAAATGGCAATTTTCTACAACCATTAGAATGATTTTCTAGCAAATCGCCAAATATCTCAATAACTTGAACATATAGCATCTTGGCACTTTGCTGAAATCTGACCTTTCTCTCATCCTGTTAAAACAGCTCATCAAATCTTTCAATATGCTGGTAAAGTAAAAAATTTTCATTTTTTTAACATCGTAAACGTGTGAATAGATATATTCTCGCTTAACTTTTCAAAAGGACCTAAGTAAC